>NC_092752.1:62669969-64028392 GCF_047496795.1 Chiloscyllium punctatum
ACTACTCGGTGTGAAGCAAAACACCATCTACTTCAACACGAAAGATAAAATGAAACTAAAGATAGAGTAATCTAGAGTAACTTAATTCTATTGGCCAAGTTAACAGAATAATGTATCTTGGAACTATTACTAATGAACTGTTCCTATATACGAAAATCCCACCAGCACAGACCCTGGCAAAAAAGAATATTCAAACACAGATTGTTACAAACATTTCTCTAATCTAAGAATGAAAAACAGCATCAAGAGAAAATTCGGAGAGAGTAGCAGCCAGGATACATTCACGTAAGCTTCCAATTCTGTGGCGACCTCAATAGTTTCTGATGTTACTGAGAAACCAAAACACAGAGACACTAATCTGTGAGAGCTGGCCACACCCATTCAGGATGCATTAAAATAAACCTAAGGCCTCCCTCGCTGTTTGCTCAAGTGGTCTTAACTAACCAGCTTGGTAACAATCATTCAATCTCTCTCTGAAAAGAAACCAGGACAAAATAACCTCTTAAAGCCATCATTGCACTTGCAGCACATCGAGCTGTTAAACAGGAACCAGGTGTAACCCAAACATGCCCTTGGCACTGTCCGATCGGACGAGGAAGAAGCCAGTCAGTCCCTTGAGTCACTTACACAGCAATAAGATGAGGCCATTGAGCCCTTGAGTCAATTACACATGAACAAGAGGAAGCCATTCAACCACTTGGGCCACTTATACAGGAACAGGAGGAGCCCATTCACGCCTCAACGCACTAACACAAGGACGGAATGAGGTAGTTTATGCTAATTCCTGATGAATGTCTTATGCCCGTAACATCGATTCTCATGCTCCTCGGATGCTCCTCGGATTATTCAAATAATCCTGATCTTGTTCATGTTGATTTTGTCTAGTGCACGTCCTGTGCAGTGTAATCTGTGTGCCTTACTCTGTCCAAGTCGATTTCCACCCTATGATCTGCCTGTCCATGCTGATAATGATCTGCCTCCACTGCTCATTTGTAAAGTGTTTCGCTGTACTGAGGTACACGTGACAATAAATCAGATCAATTTATTCTGGCTAAAGTATGGAATTTCTCACCCTGTCAATATCTCTTTTGGAAATAACTAATCGCTGCCACTCCTCATGTTTCAGCATTGTCATTTCTTCGTCTCACACAGCTCTATAGATGAAACACTCAGCTTCTTCACTCTATCCTCATGTTAATATCACCTATGTCTGGAGTAAGGAGATCATTCCTGACAAGGGAGATTAAATCAGTAGAGAGTTCCCCAAATCCTCTCTCAGTAAGTCTACAACAGCAGGAATATGGCTTTAATTATGTACTCGAATCATCCTCCAATGAAGGACAACATACCATTGACTGCACCCATTACATACACAGAGTTTGATTTGGAGCAGTCAGCATAGACTTGTGAGTGGGAGCTCATGCCTCCCAAATTTATTATAATCCTTTGATGTAGTGACCAAGAAGGTTGACGAGGGCAGAGTGGTAGACGTGGTCTCAAAGGATTTCAGTAAGGCTTTTGATAGGGTCTACATGGCAGGCTGCTCTGGAAGGTTACATTACGTGGAATGCTGGGGAAACTGTCCAGTTGGATAAGCAGTTGGCTTGATGGTGGGAAGCAGAGGGT
This sequence comes from Chiloscyllium punctatum, assembly GCF_047496795.1. Lineage (NCBI taxonomy): Eukaryota > Metazoa > Chordata > Chondrichthyes > Orectolobiformes > Hemiscylliidae > Chiloscyllium > Chiloscyllium punctatum. The sequence continues at coordinate 62,671,596 of NC_092752.1, forward strand.
TTAGTGGAAGGATGCTTGTCAGAATGAAGGCTGGGTCCATTGCGATTTGTTATCTATGATTTGGTTGAGAATGTACAAAGCATGATTAGTAAGTTTTCAGATGACTCTAAAATAAGTGGAATCGTGATCAGTGAGGAAAACTATCAGAAATTGCAGCGTAACCTAAATCAAGTGGAGAAGTGGGCTGTGAAATGGCAAATGGAAATTAATATAGATGTGTGAGGTCTTGCGTTTTGGAAACTCAAATTAAGGTAGGAGTTTCATAGTGAATGGCAGGGCCTTAAGGGGTGTAGTGGGCAGAGAGACCTTGGCGTTCAGCTGCCCGGTTCTTTGAAAGTGGAGTCACAGGCAGTGAAGAAGGCTTTTGACAAACTGGCCTTCATAAGGCAGGACATTGTGTAAAGAAGTTGGGAATTTATGTTGCAGTTACACAGGACTTTGGTCAGGCCGCACTTGGAGTATTGTGTTCAGTTTTTGTCACGTTGTTTTAAGGAGGATGTTATGAAATTAGAAAGAGTGCAGACGAAATTTGCGATGACGTTGCCAGGACCCAATGATCTGAGTGTTCGGAGAGGTTGGACAAGCTCGGACGTTTTCTTTCGAGTGTAGGAGACTGAGTGGGGACCTTATAGAGCTGTATCAGATCATGAGGTGCATGGATAGGGTGAATGCTATCAGTCTTTTCCCACGTTTGAGAGAATCGAGGACAAGAGGGGATCAGATTAAGGTTAGAGGAGAAGGAATAAAAGGGAACCTAAGGGACCTCTTCTTTACACAGAGGGCTGGTACATGGATGAGCTGCCAGCAGATGTGGTTGAGGGGGGTTGTGTACATTCACAACATTTCAAAAGCATTTGGATGAATATGTGGATAGGAATGGACTATAAGGATATGGCCAACTGCAGGGACATGGGGTTAGCGTGGATGGGCATTTACAAGGTGAAGTCGAACTCCTCTGTTAATTAAAACCAAACACCCAGAAAAGTTCAACTAACCTCGTAATCTGTTAAAAAAGGAGGGACACAGATCTCCTACATTACACTATTTTTAAAAAAATAACAAGTCTGTTTCTTAACTTTAATAGTGAACACTACACAACAACTATTCACAAATACAAGCCCCTCTTTTCTTAACTACTTACTCTCTAACTCCAACTCTGTAAAAATATGCTGTTCCCACAACCCACATATTAAACATTACAATCTCAAGACCACACAGTGACTATCTTCACTGCTGTGTTCACTCTTCCAGCTGCTCCTCTCCCTCGGTCATTTTTTTTTACTGCAAGTAGGTTTTACATGACCACGCATCTTTGATAGAGAGTGTTTGAGATGGTCAGTTAGCACTCCTGCTCTACAGCAGTTACTCTGCTGTTGGATAGCAGTGGCTCTTCCTCTAGTGTCCAAAATGCTGAGTTTATATACTTCCCATAATGCAATAATTCTCATAATTTGATCGCGATCCAGGTATCCAAACAATAATATTCGAATTCCCGTTGGCTTCTGGTATTCTGAGCGTTATTTCAAATCCTTCGTTATATTTGAATTGGTGTCAAAACAGCAACCAAGACTCAGGTATCCATTTCTTAGCTAATTGTTACTTTTGGAACAGTCTTACCTTTAGCTGACATCTATGGCTTTACTTTCAATTCAGCAAACCCGTTCTGTCTTAAAGTGACCAGAAATGTCTTCAGCTTCATAACACCTCCCCCTTCAGAAAAAAATGGACCATCAGAATGAAAAGATAGCTTCGTTTATTTTCCTGTAATTCTTAATCACATTATTATGAAATACAAAAGTATTAATCTCTGTTATGCCATTCATACTAATTCTGCACAGATATATAACACTGTAATAAATCACATCTTATCTACGCTTAGTCCTTTAAATCCTCGATAACACATCTGCTATTACATATTTAGGATTCACAGCATATACATATTTTACGTTTAAATTCGGTAACATATGTCTCCAATGAAATAGTCTCATATTCTGGTCTTTAAATGTTCCAAAAAATGCGAGAGGATAGTTGTTGTTGTCCACAACCATCTCCGATAATTTCTTTGTCATATAAACATTAAAATATTGTTAGGCCAGTATGAAACTCAATCTTTTTCATTCTTTTTCAATAATGGAGATTTTGTATTTTTTTTCTGGTGGATATTAAACTTTTTCTCCAAGTAGCCAATTAGCCATTCAATTCCATCATCATCTTTCTGTATCAATACATCTCCGACCCCTATATCCCTAGCACCAAACACAATTTTCAAAGTGTTTCAAAATATTTTGTGCAGCTATAATATGTGCGGTGATTAATCCTGCTTTAAAATTCTCAGATGCCTCCTGGCATTGATCCATCCACCACAATTCTGTGTTCTTCTTTAATAGATCCATCAGTGGTGCCAATACGGTGCTGAAGGTTGCAACAAACTCCCGATAGAATCCACTCAGTTCCAAAAATTGAAGCACCTCTTTCTTCGAGGATGGTCGTGGAAATTCCTCAAAGCTCTTCGTCTTTGAGTTCCATGGGGTCAACCTTCCAGGTCCAATGTAATGTCCCAAGAACGACCCCTCTGCTTTCACGAGTCCTGTTTTTTAAGTTTATTACCAAGTTTGCTTCTTGCAATCGTACAACATGCTCTATCAACTGTAACATGTGATCTTTCAATCACTTGTTCAAGATCACTACATCATACAGATAAACTGTGCAATTTGTTCATCTGGCCACAACTCTGTTCCTGAGTCTTAAATGTGGTGCATTATTCATTCATATGAAATACTCGATAACGTTTTTGTTATATCCAGTATCTTTACGAGTTGGTTGAACTGACGCTACATTTTTTTTTAATTTGAAAGAGACCACTAAAACTGGCTTTGCCGAGATTTCCTACCACTGGTGGCAATATTAATACGTCATTCCCGTATCAAGATGGGGGAAGTAACGGTGAGAGTGAGTGACAGAGTGTCAGTTCCAGGATTGCACTTTGTTCTTGGGAACGATTTAACAGGATTCAAGGTGGGAGAGGCACCGCATATTGTGTCGAAGTCACAGGAAGACTAGGGAACTGGGGAATTGAAAGAAAAATACTCAGGAATTTTTCGAGACAGTGTAGTAACATGATCCCATTGTCATAAGTTACAGCAGGAAAAAAAAAGAAAAAGACAGAGGAGTTGATGTTTAGTTAACCGACACCCTGTTTGATGTAACAGTGCAGAAAAATACCTGAACAGGCAGAGAGTCAGGCCGGGGTGGGAAATTGTCAAAGTTTCAGAGTTTTTTTTTTATCTGCTACCTGCTTCACTCTATGCTGTGCCCCTTTCAGGTGCTGTTTAGATAACTCACCTACTCCTTCTAACCTCTCCCTCAACTCACATACATAATCCAAGTGTGAGATCTCTGACTTCGGTCCTGTCAATTTATATTTAATTTATTTCAAGGACCTCTCACTTCATGTACGAATATTAACTCAATGGAAGTAAACTGAGTAGATTTATTTGGGGCATATCCGATGGCAAGCAAGTTAATGGGATACCTTTATCCCAATCATTCAGGCAACCGTGAGAGTACACTGTTACCATGGTCTCCAGCATCTGATGCTAACTTTCCAAGGCTCCCTGGGATTCAGGTTGGGACGCACTTGATTTGAAGTGCTGTCTGCCTAAGCTACCCATGACTTCCTAAAACAGCTGAGCGGTAAAATGAGACCCTTGGGCTGACTGAATCTCTCTGCGTAACCCACAGCGAATAAAGAAAGCTAACAACTCCTCCACGTCCCTTTTTGCCTTAGCACTCCATAATAGAATTGCATCTGGAAATCTGGGAGACACATCCACTATCATCAGCAAATATTGGTTTCCACTTATATTTTAGAAAGGGGAGCTACACAATTAATCATAACCCACGTGAAAGGTTCTTGAATACAGGAATTGGCAACAAAGGTGCTAGTTTTATTACTGTCTGTGACGTAACTACCATTTGGCATGTATGACATGTACAACAAAAAATAACCACATCCTTGTGCATTCTAGGCCACTAGAAATGCTTATGTATCTTAGCCTGAGCCTTCCATACACCTCGGTGACCGCCGCACTTAGTTCATGTGCTATGTGTAACACTGCCTGCTACCAGTAACACAATCTGGTGCACTTCGGCCCATTTCTCTTCTGCACGAACCTGTCGTGGTCTCCATTTCAATTTTAGAATTTTATCTTTAAGTTAGTAACGTTCGACAAATATTCTGATTCCTTTTCTCTGTGTGTATGTGTATGTGTAAGTGTGCATATATATCTGTTGCAAGTCCATTTGCCTTTCAGGATTAAACACCTATGCATGACCCTCTGCCTGTTCAGGTATTTTTTTGCACTGTTACATCAAACAACGTGTCACGTAACTGAACATCAACTCTTTTTCTTCTGTTTTTCCTTTCTGCTATACCTTATGACAGTGGGATCTTGTTACTACACAGTCTGGAAAAATTCCTTAGTATTTTACTTTCAATTCCCCAATTCCTTAATCTTCCTTTGACTTCTCCACCATAGGGGGTGCCTCTCCCAAATTGGATCCTGTTAAATCGTTCCAAAGAACAAACTGCATTCCTGGAACTGACACTCTGTCACTCATTCTCACTGTTACTGCTCCAACCTTGATTTGGGGCTCTCCAACCTGATATTACACAAGGGAATGTTTAATTTCTGTCCCCATTCCACAAATTATCACATAGAACATAGAACATAGAAAAATACAGCGCAGTACAGGCCCTTCGGCCCGCGATGTTGCGCCGACCGAATCCTACCTAACCTACACTAGCCCAATAACCTCCATATGCTTGTCCAATGCCCGCTTAAATGACCATAAAGAGGGAGAGTCCACCACTGATACTGGCAGGGCATTCCATGAACTCACAACCCGCTGAGTAAAAAATCTACCCCTAACATCTGTCCTATACCTACCACCCCTTAATGTAAAGCTGTGTCCCCTAGTAACAGCTGACTCCATACGTGGAAAAAGGTTCTCACTGTCAACCCTATCTAAACCTCTTATCATCTTATACACCTCTATCAAATCTCTCCTAAACCTTCTTTTCTCCAATGAGAAAAGTCCCAAGTGCCTCAGCCTGTCCTCATACGATCTTCCTACCATGCCAGGCAACATCCTGGTAAACCTCCTCTGCACTCGTTCCAATGCTTCCACATCCTTCCTATAGTATGGCGACCAAAACTGCACACAATACTCCAGATGAGGCCGCACCAGAGTCTTATACAACTGCAACATGACCTCAGGACTCCGGAACTCAATTCCTCTACCAATAAAGCCCAGAACCCCATATGCCTTCTTCACAGCACTATTTACCTGGGTGGCAACTTTCAAAGATCTGTGTATGTGGACACCAAGATCCCTCCGCTCATCCACACTACCAAGTAGTCTACAATTAGCCCAGTTATCCATCTTCTTGTTACTCCTACCAAAGTGAATGACTTCACACTTCGCTACATTGAATTCCATTTGCCACCTTACTGCCCAGCTCTGCAACTTATCTATATCGCGCTGTAATCTGCCACATCCTTCTTCGCTGTCCACAACTCCACCGACTTTAGTGTCATCCGCAAACTTGCTCACACAGCCTTCAAGCCCCTCCTCCAGGTCATTTATAAAAATGACAAACAGCAATGGTCCCAAAACAGATCCTTGTGGAACACCGCTCGTAACTGCGCTCCAAGATGAACCTATACCATCAACTACTACCACCTGTCTCCTTCCAGCCAGCCAATTCCTAATCCAAACCTCTAATGCACCATCAATACCATACCTCCGCAGTTTTTGCATTAGCCTGCCATGGGGTACCTCATCGAACGCCTTGCTAAAATCCATATACGCCACATCTACTGCTTTACCCTCGTCCACTTCCATGGTCACCTTCTCAAAGAATTCAATAAGGTTTGTGAGGCACGACCTGCCCTTCACCAAACCATGCTGACTATCCTTGATCACATTATTCCTATACAGATGTTCACAAATCCTATCCCTTACAATTCTCTCTAAGACTTCGCCCACAACAGAAGTGAGACTCACCGGCCTATAGTTACTAGGGTTATCCCTACTCACCTTCTTGAACAAGGGGACCACATTCGCTATCCTCCAGTCTTCTGTCACTATTCCCGTAGACAACGACGACATAAAAATCAAGGCCAATGGCTCCGCTATCTCCTCCCTAGCTTCCTAGAGGATCCTAGGATAAATGTCATCAGTCCCAGGGGACTTATCTATTTTCATCCTTTCCAGTATTCCCCAGACCTCTTCCCTACGTACCTCAAGGCCATCCATTCTAATCACTTGTGACTCAATATTCACATCAGCAACAGTGTCCTGTTCCTGAGTGAATACTGACGAAAAGTATTGATTTATTGTCTCACCAATCTCCTCCGCCTCCACACACAACTTCCCACTACTATCCTTGACTGAACCGAAACCTACCCTAGTCATCCTTTTATTCCTGACATGCCTTTAAAAAGCCTTTGGGTTTTCCCTAATCCTACCAACTAAGGACTTTTCATGTCCCCTTCTCGCTGCTCTTAGCTCTCTCTTTAGATCCTTCCTGGCTACCTTATAACTCTCAATCGCCCCAACTGAACCTTCACGCCTCATCTTTACATAGGCCGCCCTCATCCCTTTCTCAAGGGATTCCAATTCCTTATTAAACCACGGCTCCCTCACAAGACCCTTTACTCCCTGTCTGACTGGTACATACTTATCAAGGACACCCATTAGCTGTTCCTTGAACAATCTCCACATATCATTTGTATTTTTCCCTTGAAGCCTATTTCTCCAATCCACGCATCCTAAGTCATGCCTCACCGCATCATAATTTCCCTGCCCCCAGCTATAACTGTTGCCCTGCAGTGCACACTTATCCCTCTCCATCAATAGAGTAAAAGTCACCGAGTTGTGGTCACTGCCCCCGAAGTATTCACCTACCGCCAAGTCTAACACCTGGCCTGTTTCATGACCTAGAACCAAATCCAGTATAGCCTCACCTCTTGTTGGCCTGTCTACATATTGTGTCAGGAAACCCTCCTGCACACATTGGACAAACACCGACCCATCTAACGAACTCGACCTATGGCTTTCCCAGTCAATAACTGTGAAGTTAAAGTCCCCCAGAACAACCACCCTGCTACTTTCACTCTTCTCCTGAATCATCCTCGCAATACTTTCCTCTACTTCTCTCGGACTATTAGGAGGCCTGTAGAAAACTCCTAACAGGGTGATCTCACCTTTCCTATTTCTAACCTCCACCCACACTACCTCAGATGGCAAGTCTTCCTCCATCACCCTTTCAACTGCTGTAATACTATCCTTGACAAGCAATGCCACACCTCCTCCTCTTTTACCCCCATCTCTGACCCTACTAAAACTTTTAAACCCTGGAACCTGCAACAGCCATTCCTGTCCCTGTTCTACCCACTTCTCTGTAATGGCCACAACATCGAAGTCCCAGGTACCAACCCATGCTGCAAGCTCACCTACCTTATTTCTTATACTTCTGGCATTGAAGTATGCACATTTCAAGCCACCTTCTTGTTTACAGGCATCCTCCTTCGAGATCGATGCCATGTTCCTAACCTTCCTACACTCAAACTCCTGTACCCTAAAGCTACAGTCCAAGTTCCCATGCCCCTGCAGAGTTATTTTAAACCCTCGCAAATAGCACTCGCAAACCTCCCCCCAAGTATACTGGTGCCCCTCAGGTTCAGATGTAGACCATCCTGTTTACAGAGGTCCCACCTTCCCCAGAAAGAACCCCAGTTGTCCAGAAACCGGAATCCCTCCCTCCTGCACCATTCCTGTTGCCACACATTTAACTCTTCTCTCTCCCTATTCCTGGACTCTCTATCACGTGGCACGGGCAACAAACCAGAGACAACGACTCTTTTCGTTCTAGCTCTGAGCTTCCAACCTAGCTCCCTGAAAACCTGACTAACATCCTCACCCCTCTTCCTTCCTATGTCGTTAGTGCCAACGTGGACCACGATCTGGGGCTGCTCCCCCTCCCCCTTGAGGACCCGGAAAACACGATCAGAGACATCACGTACCCTTGCAGCTGGAAGGCAACATACCAATCGTGAGTCTCTGTCGCCCCCGCAAAACCGCCTATCTGTGCCCCTCACTATTGAGTCCCCAATAACTATCGCTCTACCTTTCTCCACCCTTCCCTTCTGAGCAACGGGGACAGGCTCCGTGTCACGGTCTGGAGTAACATAGACAATAGACAATAGACAATAGATGCAGGAGTAGGCCATTCTGCCCTTCAAGCCTGCACCGCCATTCAATATGATCATGGCTTATCATTCCTAATCAGTATCCTGTTCCTGCCTTATCTCCATACCCCTTGACTCCACTATCTTTAAGAGCTCTATCCAATTCTTTCTTAAATGAATCCAGAGACTGGGCCTCCACTGCCCTCTGGGGCAGAGCATTCCACACAGCCACCACTCTCTGGGTGAAGTAGTTTCTCCTCATCTCTGTCCTAAATGGTCTACCCCGTATTTTTAAGTTGTGTCCTCTGGTTCGGCACTCCCCCATCAACGGAAATATGTTCCCTCCTGCTAGAGTGTCCAGTCCTTTCATAATCCTATACGTTTCAATCAGATCCCCTCTCAGTCTTCTAAACTCAAGGGTACACAAGCCCAGTCGCTTCAGTCTTTCCGTGTAAGGCAATCCTGCCATTCCAGGAATTGACCTCGTGAACCTACGCTGCACTCCCTCATAGCCAGAATGTCTTTCCTCAAATTTGGAGACCAGAACTGTACACAGTACTCCAGGTGTGGTCTCACCAGGGCCCTGTACAGCTGCAGAAGCACCTCTTTGCTTCTATACTCAATCCCTCTTGTTATGAAGGCCAGCATGCTATTAGCCTTCTTCACGACCTGCTGTACCTGCATGCTTGCCTTCATTGACTGGTGGACAAGAACACCCAGATCTCTCTGAACAGCCCCTTTACCTAATTTGATAAAATTGAGCTAGTAATCTGCCTTCCTGTTCTTGCCACCAAAGTGGATAACCAGACATTTATCCACATTAAACTGCATCTGCCATGCATCTGCCCACTCACCCAACTTGTCCAGATCACCCTATAATCTCCTAACATCCTCATCACATTTCACCCTACCACCTAGCTTTGTGTCATCAGCAAATTTGCTAATGTTATTGCTGATACCATCTTCTATATCATTTACATATATTGTAAAAAGCTGCGGTCCCAGCACGGATCCCTGCGGTACCCCACTGGTCACTGCCTGCCATTCCGAAATGGAGCTGTTAATCACTACCCTTTGTTTCCTATTAGCCAACCAATTCTCTATCCAATCTAGTACTTTGCCCCCAATCCCGTGCGCCCTAATTTTACTCACTAACCTCTTGTGTGGGACTTTATCAAAAGCTTTCTGAAAGTCCAGGTACACTACATCCACTGGATCTCCCTCGTCCATCTTCCGAGTTACATCCTCAAAAAATTCAAGAAGATTAGTCAAGCATGATTTCCCCTTCATAAATCCATGCTGACTCTGTCCTATCCTGTTACTATTATCCAGATGTGCCATAATTTCATCCTTTATAATAGACTCCAGCATCTTTCCCACCACTGAGGTCAGACTAACTGGTCTATAATTTCCTGCTTTCTCCCGCCCACCCTTCTTAAAAAGTGGCACAACATTAGCCGCCCTCCAGTCCTCAGGAACCGACCCCGATTCTATTGAACTCTGGAAAATAATCACCAGCGCATCCACGATTTCCCGAGCCACCTCCTTCAGTACCCTGGGATGCAGGCCATCAGGTCCCGGAGACTTATCAACCTTCAGACCTAACAGTCTCTCCAACACCAAATCCTGGCAAATAGAAATTCCCTTAAGTTCAGGTCCTTCAGCCACTGTTACCTCAGGGAGATTGCTTGTGTCTTCCCCAGAAAGAGTGAAAATACTTCCATCTCTTACTATTAGAGGCCGAGAGAAAGTGAGAAATGCAGATGCTGGACATCAGAGTTGAAAAGTGTGGGGCTGGAAAAGCACAGCAGGTCAGGCAGCATCGGAGGGGCAGTAGAATCGACATTTCAGGCACAAGTCCTTCTTATGGAAAGTGGGAGGTAAGGGAGGGGGGGAGGGGTTGAGAAATGAATAGAAGGGTGGGGGTGGAGCTGGGTGGAAGGGAGCTTGGAATGCGATAGGCAGATGCAGGTGGGGTCATGTTGATCGGTCAGAGAGGAGGGTGAAGTGGATAGGTGGAAGGACAGCTGGAACCTTCAAACTATACAGCATCAACATCGACGACAATAATTTCCAAATCTCCCCTTCCCCAGCCTCATCCCAGATTCAACCGTTCAACTTTGCTCCACCCTCTTGAAAAGTCTTAATTGTCCATCTTCTTTCCCACCTATCCACTCCACCCTCCCTTCCGACATATCACTATCACTCCCACCTACATCTTCCAATCGCTCTCCCAGTGACCCTCCTGGTAGCCCAACTTCTACACTCTGATTGATCTTGCAGCCCCCTTGTCCCCCCGCCACATTCCTGATGATGGGTTTATGCCTGATATGTCGATTGTCCTGCTCATCGGATGCTGCCTGATCTGTTGTGCTTTTCCAGTGCCCCAACTTCTCAACTTTTAGAGACTGAGCAGATCCCATATCTCACAAAATTATATCTTCTTGTCCATCTCCCCCTGTTCCTTCTGAGTAAACTTCAACTACAGAGGCATTTTTTTATAGAGATCAGGCACTGCCTCGATACGCAGCCCCTGTCTAGGCTATGCACTCTCCTGCAGCTCCTCGGCTCCACTTGGGGTCTCCTTTACCAGTTTCACTAATGTCACTGATTTAACCTCTTCCACACATCTTTTTCCAGAGGGCCTTCCTTCAATGCCCAGCTCTGTATGTCCCAGCTTACTGCAGTGAAAACACCTTTTTCCCAGTGCCCTTCTTAAACCATTAGCACTGTACTTTTATGCATTCCACTCCGTTATAGCGAGAACAACTGAGGCGTTTCATTACCTTTCAACACCTTTGGGCTTCATTTTTCACCTGTGGTAAACTATTGTTAGTGTTCTCTCCTGTTCGATTTGTAGTGTAGGATCTCCCCTTCTCCCAGTTTCTATCTCTCAAAGGATGAAAATCCTCCCAGAGTCAAAATACCATCTCATGCACCAATGCATATTTACCTGCCATTTCTACTGTCTTCCCATTTCTTGAACTTTCTGTTCATTCACATGAATTCTTACCATCTCTGGAAGTGAGTATTTAAACTTCTCCAGCAGAATTACCACCATTCGAGCCTCACAGGTCTTATCCATTTTTAAGGCCACCACCCATCTATAAAAATGACTGTGTTTAATTCTTTCAAATACAACATCATCCTGTCCTGGTTCCGTCTCTTTATTTCTGAACCTCTGTCTATATGCTTCGTGGACCAGTTCATAAGCACTCAAAATAGCCAGTTTGACATCTGCATAATCTCTTGACTCCTCATCTGACTGCGCTGCGCATACCTCACGAGCTGTGCCCACCAGCTTAGTCTGAACGAGCATTACCCGCAAGTTCACTGGACACGTCATCTGCGGAGCCAATTATTTCAAATGAAATAAAAGCAGATTTTGACATTTTCTAAGCGAAATATGGTAATGTATTAACATAGCTGTATACATCCTGACATTCTCCCTTCATCTCCATAATGTTAATTTAACTTTCTTGTCTAATTCACAACTTTTAAATTTCAAATTGACTCTCTCTTTTTCTTCTCTTTCCCTTTCTCTTCGTTCTCACGCTGTTTCCGTCCCTTTTTTCATCTTCTAACTCCAGTTGCCCTATTTGCAATTTAAGTTTTTTCTAACACTCCTGCAGTTGCCTGTTTCTCTGACACACCAAAGTGCTTGACCAAATCCAATACAATTTCAGTTTTCCGTTTCTCCCTGATAAAACCCAATTCCAAACTATTTGCTAATTTTAAAGCATGTCCTTCCTCTGTCTATCTAAACTTCCTTGGAAAATTTAGGAACCTCTTTAGTAACTTTAAGAGCAATTTCCATCACAGTTTATTAAACCAACCCCAACTAAACAAAATTAAACGAAATTTACCACCGGTTTTATTTGAAGATCTCGGTCACTAATTGCCACGTGTTGGAATTTGCTGTGACCGTTTGTACCCCAAATCTGTTCAAATCCTATATAGCGAAGCCGCAAACTGTTATGACATCAATGTCGAATCCCTCTGTTAATTAAAACCACTCACCCAGAAAAGCTCATCTCACATCATAATCTGTTAAAATGTGAGCGACAGAGAACTCCTAAATTCCATTAATAAACGAAAAATAAGAATTTGTATGTATGCCAGTTGACTCACTTAGCTTGAAATGTGTTTTCAGACGTTTCGTCACCATGACTAGGTAGCATCATCAGTGAGATTCTCTGCTGAAGCGTTGGTGGTATGTCCCGCCTCTCTATTTATCTGTCTTGGTTTCTTAAAGTGGGTGATGTCATTTCCGGTTCTTTTGTTTCACAAGATAAGGTAGATAGGATCTAAATTGATGCGTTTATTGATTACTTCTGGTTAGAATGCCATTCCTCTAAGAAGGTCCTTGCTTGTCTTAGCATGTGTGTGGGTGCTTTGTCCCAGTCAACGTGGTGCCCTTCTTTGTCTGTATGCATGGAATATAGTGATATTGGGTCGTGTCTTTTGGTGGCCAGTTGGTGCAGATGTATCCTGGTAACATGACAACAGGACTATTTCAATGGCGGAAAAATGATTTTATTTACACTGTTTAATCAATGTGTGTGTGCAGATAAATAACATTTTTCACATGTGCGCAATACGTTGTAAATGAACAGAGACACAGTTAACGAAAAGTGATGCATATGATGCATAAAATTTATAAAAGATTAAAACGTTATTTGATGCTCATCGAACGTGATATGTTCCAATTGTCTCAACGTTCCTTCCCTTTCTGGAACTCACTACTCTAATCTCTCATTCTTATCAGGATGTATGCTCTAAATTCTTGCTTCTAGTATCCCAACTTATTTCAATTAATCCACTTTCTACCGGGAATTAAATAAATTGGCTTGCTGGGTTCTTTCCAAAGCTAGTGCTTGTCATATTATTAGAGATAAATATTCTGCCATCAGACCCAGCATTTGAACATATTACTCTATTGTACATGCACTGTACAAAGGACCACAGCATACAGGAATTACCAAAATATTGTGGGATGATCATCTACTCCATTCGATGATCTGGTTTTCTAATTTTGCACATTTCCTCAACTATATTGTCTCTCTTTCTCTCTTTGTTGCTAGTTAAGAAATCTACCCTTATTCCTCGCGTCCCTTCTCTCAAAACTTCTACTTTCGCTTTATATCTATTGCTCTCTTCTCGATGTAATGTGATTATAATTGAGCAATGTAACTACAAAGACATTCGGGAGGAGCTGGCCAGAGTTAATTGGAGAGGGAGCTGAGCAGGGAAGTCCAGGGAGCAGCAAAGGCAGGAATTTCTGTGGATAATTCAGAGGATATCAGAAATTCGTCGCAATGAAGATGAAATATGCTCATGGGAGGACAAGGCAGCCATGAGCATTAAGGCATCAAACCAAAAGAGGAAACACACAATGTGGTGAAGATGATTGAGAATCCAGAGAATTCATTGGCTCTGAAATTACATACGACTGGCATCACTGACACTACAGAGCTCTTAATCATAGTCAGGGAGAGTAACAGAGGGAAAGACATCCACTTCAAACACAAAAGATGGCATTACTCAAGGAAACTAAGATTTCGGTGAATTAAAATCTGTTAATTTGTTTTGGGGAATGTGTCAGTTTGGAAGCATGACCTGGGGAGAGACCCTCAGCAGAATGAGAGTATGAAAATGGAAGCATTTCCACATCAGAAACCAGAGTAGATCACTGAGTAGAGGGCTGATGTGTGACTGGATCTCGATGTGAACTAAAGGACAGGCAGCAGAATTGCACTGCAGATATTGCAGCTCAAAACTGCGTATTTATGTAGTGCTGTAGACCATAGCAGCAGGAGAAGGGGAACAGCATTCAACCACAACCTGTAACTTTTAGCCTCGAATAATCTTCTCAGTCTGCCATAACCATTAACACCATCTATGTTTCTGTAATGACTGTGTGTGAACATGTCAGGTTCAGAACCACGTGAACCTAAACCTGATGCAGACCCATGCAAACTACCACACCTGACCAACAAATCTGATCGAAGCTCTGCAGTTCTGCCACATTCAGTCATAAATGGTGATGGACGATTAAACAAATGACTGGAGGAAAGGGATCCACAAATATCCCCATCCTAAATAATCGAACAGCCCTGCACATCAGTGTAAAAGACAAGGATGTAGTATCTGCACCATCCTCAGCCAGAAGTGTTGAGTGAATGATCCACCTCACCGTCCTCAAGATGCCAGCTTTCAATCAATTTGACTTGCTGCACGTGACATGAAGAAACAGCGGAACACAGTAGATATGACAAAGGCAGTGGGTCCTGACCCCATTCCTGCAATAGGACTGAAGATTTGTGCTGCACAACAAGCCGTGTCCATTGGGAGGTTGTTTCATTCCAGCTCCAACTCTGACATCTCCCTGGCAATGAGGAAAATTACTCAGCTATGTCCAGTCCCATAAGAGGAGAATAATTACAAACTGACCATTTACCACCCCCTCAGTCCCATCACGGCAGTCAAGTTAATAGGAGTTCTTTTTGACAGAGCTGTCAAGCAGCACAGAAATAACCTGATCAGTGTGGTTTGTGATAGGTCCCCATGTGGAGCTGGTGCTGTTGTGGAAATGTCACTGGATTACTAATGCTCTGGCAGCTGGTGGAAGTTCAAAACAATTAATAACATATCGAGATGCATAATCTGGTGTCAGTAAGAGTGACTTTGAAATCAATGTCGATTGTAAACACGAATTTCCTTTTCCAATGTACTTTCCGGAAGTGAGTCTCCCGTGCTTTTCTGGTCTGGCCTAAAAGTGACTCCAGACACACAGATATGTGAGAAACTCTTTAATGGTCTCTGAAACGGCTAAACAAGACACTCAATTGTACCAAACTGTTGCGAGGTCTTAAAGGATAAATCCGGACAGAACACCCAGGTCCAGCATTGGTATCAGAAAAGGGAATGGGAAACACAATCCTGTCGACCTTGCAGAGACCTCCTTCATAACATCTGAGATATTATAACAACATTTACAGAACTTTCCCACAGACTGCACAGAAACACCGGGAAAGGAGTAGGTCAAGCAACATAATGAGCCTTCCCCATTTTACTTCATGTTCAAATATTTCCTCAATACACTTATCCCACTCAATGTCCATATACGTTCATGTGATTAACCTTGGCAAGCTATAAAATAGGAAGTGCAGTAGTCCATTTGGACGATGGAGCTTGCTACCCAATGCAACATGATGGCTGGTCCTTTAATATCACACCGTGCTTTTGCTCTCTGCCCCACCCCATCTCTTCAGTGTCACAAAATCCTTATTTATAGTCAGTGTCTTGGCTTGCAGGTGCGAGCACATTCCCCATGTTCACCAATTTGTAAGTGCAGACATTTATTGTCATTTCAGCGCAGAGTGGCCTGGCTGTACATGGTACTGTGGCCATTTTTTTAGACACCACAGCCTCGGGAATTATCACCCCTGCTTCAAATCTGTCTCACCCTGTCAGCGTTTTATATATTTCACTGAGATCTACACACATTTTCGTAAAGTCCATGGAATAAAGGCCCAGTCGCCCAAACTCTGCTCCCACAACAAGCTTGGTATTCCAGAGATCAGTGTGGTCATCCTTCGCTGCTCTCCCTCGATGTCAGGTTTGTCCTTTATTCGGTACGGAGATCAAAACTACCCACAATACTGCACAATATTCGAGATGGGGTTCTCCCCAAAGACCTGTACAGGTGCACTAAGACACCCTTACTCCTGGACTCAAACCCCCTGAAATGAAGGGAAACACACCATTTATCTTCCTATCTGCTTTCTGTTCCTGCAATAATGTTTTCAGTGACTGGTTTACAGGGAGATCCAGATCATTTTTAGTGTTGCAACTCCCCACCTGTTGGGTCTATGTATACTTGTCATCGTGCCAATGCCATTCCTAGTATTGACTTCTGGCTTCAGAACTCACTGCCCTACATGGGCCTCAGAGGTTTATGCAGAAGGAAACAATGAAAAGGCGCATACGCCCCTTTGTGGATCAACATGCTTCAAACAATCCCTTTTCAATAGGCTGCCAATCAATATTGCCACCGTCACCTCTCCTCATACTGCTCTCCAACTGCCATGTATTTGTGCATTCACTCCACTCGTCTCAGGCACCTTGGAACTTTTTTACGACTTCGTCATACATACACAATCGAACATCCTTTTGTGCTGTCAGCAAGCTGGGATATATTGTATTTACCTGCCACAACCAAATGTTTAATGGGTGTTGTGAACATCTGGGGCCCAAGTACCGATCCCTGTGGTACTTCAGCAACCTTCCTCTATTAAAAAAAGGTTTTAAAAATTTCTTTATTTCGTGAATCTGGGTGTGAATGGCTGGGCCAGCATTTATTGCCCGTCCCTAGTTGACATGGAGAAGGTGGTGGTGAGCTGCCTTGTTGAACACTGCAGGTCCACCGGCCGTGGTTGACTTCCAATGCCATTTGGGAAGGAATTCCAGGATTCTGACTCAACGACAGTGAAGGAACGGTGATATATTTACAAGTCAGGATGGTGAATGGCTTCGAGGGGAACTTGAAGATGGTGGTGTTCCTTACCATCTACTGCCCTTGTCCTTCTAGATAGACGTGGTCGTGTGTTGGGAAGATAGTGTCTGAGGATCTTTGGTGAATCATTTCAGTGTAGCCTGCAGATAGTTTAAAAAAAACTGCTGCTGCTGAGTGTTGATGATGGAGCATTGTGGAAGAAGTGACAGACAAACTGGGTGATTTGTCCTGGATGGTATCAAGCTTCTAGAGTGTTGTTGTGGATACACTCAGCCAGCCAAATGGGGAGTATTCTATCACACTTCTGACTTATGTGGACATGCTTTGGAAGTCAGGATGTTAGTTACTCGCCGCAGCATTCCTAGCTTCTGACCTGCTCTTATAGTTACTATGTTTATGTGGGCGAGTCCAGTGAGTCACTGAGCAATGATTACCACACCTCCCCCCACCCCCAGGATTTTGATACTGGGGGATTCCGTGATGGTAACACCATTGAATGCCAAGGGCCAGTGATTAGATTGTATTTTATTGATGATGTTCACGGTCTGGCATTTGTGTGGTGTCAATATTACTTGCCACATGTCAGCCTGGATACTGTCCAAATCTTGTCGCATTTGGACATGGATTGCTTCAGTTTCCGAGGAGCCACAAATGTTGCTGAACATTGTACAATCATTGGCGACCATCCCTACTAATGACATTATAATAGAGGGAAGGTCATTGATGAAGCAGCACTGAAGACACTTGGGCCTAGGCCAGTGCCCGAGGGATTTCTACAGACTTGTCCTCGAGCTGAGTTTACTGACCTTGATCAGCCATGACCATCTTCCTACGTGTCAGGTATGATTATAACGAGCGGGGAGTTTGCCCCGATACCCATTGATTCCAGTTTTGCGAAGGCCCCTTGATGCCACACTTGGTCGAAGGCAGCCTTGATTTAAAGCCCTGTCACTCTCATCCCACCTCTGGAATTCAGCTCTTTTGTCCATGTTTGATGTAATGAGGTCGGGAGCTGATTGGCCTTGCTGGAGCCCAAACTGGGCGTCATTGACCAGGTTATTGCTGACCAGGTGCTGCTTGAAAGCATTGACACCTCCCATCACTTTACTGATGATCGAGAGTATACTGATGGGTTGGTAATTGGCTGGATTGCATTTGTTCTGCTTTTTATTTGCAGGAAATACTTGGGTGCTTTTCCAGACAATCGGGTAAATGTCGTTTTTGTAACTGTATTGGAACTGCTTGGCTTGGGAATTGGCAAGTTCCAGAGCACAAGTTTTCAGTACTATTGCCAGAATGTAGTCAGTGTATGTACCCTTTGGAGTATCCAGTGTCTACAACCGTTTCTGGATATCGCGTGGTCTAAATGGAATTGCTGATGACTGGTAACTGAATTACTGAGGACCAGTGAAGGAGGCCAAGATGGATCATCCACTCAGCATTTCTGACTGAAGATTGTTGCGAATGCATCAACCTTATCTTATACACTGAATTGCTGGGCTATTACATTATTAAGGATGGGAATACTTGTGGAATCTCCTCCTCCAATGACTTGTTTAATTGTCCCTTCCTTTTCTCGACGAGATGTGGAAGAACTGCAGAGCTTAGATCTGATCCGTTGCTTTTGGGATCACATAGCTCTGTCTATTACTTATTGCTTATGCTGTTTGGCGCACAAGTTGTCCCGTTCGGTGGCTTCAACAGGCTTACACCTCATTTTCAGGTATGCCTGGTGCTCCTCCCGCCATCCTGCACACTCCATTTAAACAGGGTTGATCCTCTGGCTTAATGGCAACTGGTGTGAGTGTGATATGCCAGACCATGAGGTTGTGCTGAAGTACAATTCTGCTGCTGTCACTAACCCACGACACCTTATGGACACCCAGATTTGAGCTGCTAGATCTGTTCGAAATCTGTTCTATTTAGCACCGTGATAGTATCACCCAAAATGGTGGAGGTTATTCTCAATGTGAAGGTGTGCCTTTGTCTCCACAATGACTATGCAATGATCACTCTAACCGATACAGTCATGGACAGACACTTCTGCAACTGGGAGATTAGTAAGGCTGTGGTCAAAAATGTCTTTTCCCTCTTGGTGCCTTCACCACCTGCCATAGGCCGAGTTGAGATGTTATATCCTTTAGGACCCAACCAGTTCAATCAGTAATGCTGCTGCAGAACAACTCTTTTTGTGGACATTGAAATCCCCCACCCAAAGTACATTTTGTGCCTTTGCCTCCCTCAGTGCTTCCTCCAAGTGTTGATAAGCATAGAGGAGTACTGACTCATCAGTTAAGAGAGGCTGCTTCATGGTAATCAGCAGGATGCTTTCTTTCCCATGTATAAGCTAACGCCATTTTCTTCATGGGATACAGAGACACTGTTGTGGACGCCCAGAGCAATTCACGTCCAACTGTATCCCACTGTGCCCCCACTTCTGCTTTGTATGTCCTGCTGCTGAGACAGGAGATATCCAGGGAAGGTGATGGCATGTCTGGAATATAGTCACACTCACAGAATCATACATTAAAGACAATGTCAGGCTGTTGCTTCATGAGTCTGTGTATTTCTATTCACTGTTTCCTGCCAGCTGTCCCATTCGCTCGAATCCACTGAGATTTCATTTTGCAAACTAGACTTGGAGCTTTACCAAAAATTTTCTGATAATCCACGTGTTTTACATCCATTGCTTCTCTTTCATTTGTCTCCCAGTCTGTTTCTCAAACATAAATCTCATTTCATAAATCTATGTTAGTGTTGTCTATGACAATTACTTTCAGTCCCAAAAAATTCTCCCAAACCATTTACTTACAATGATCTATTTTCCATGTAATATTTCGTTTTCGGCACCAGACTGGGTTTTCCTGGTATTGTCAGAAACTTCCATGAAGACAGAACTGAAGTAGTGTATTCATAGTTTTGCCATTTCCCTGTTTCCCATTCTCCATTCTCTGGTTTCAAACTGGAAGGAACCTGCACTGTTTTTTTGATACTTGTCACATTGACGTAATTTGACAAGCTGTAACAGTTCATTCTTAGAACCTTTGTGAACATTATCTTCAGAAACCCATCAGTTCCTGTCTTAAGCTGCTCAATAATTGACCTTAACATTATACACTCACAGGAGCATAGTCTCTGTGCCAACAGAAATACAGCATGATCTATATTAGTTCCACTTTCCAACACCAGGCCCATAGCCTGGAATGTTATGACACTTCCAAGTGCTCGTCCAAGTATTTTTTAACGGTTGAGAGGTTACCCGTGATAACTCCACTCTCAGGAAGTACATTCCAGACCCCAACACCCTCTGGTGAAAAAGAAGTAATCTTTAAATCCTCTCTGAACCTCAAACCCTTCACTTTAAAGGAGTGTTCACTTGTTCTTGACCCTCTGTCTAAAAGGAACAGCTGCTGTCTATCCACCCTGTCCATGCCCCTCGTTATCTTATCCTTCCGAATCACATCCCCCGCAGCCTCTCTGTCCAAAGTAAACAACCCAAGCTTATCCAGCCTCTCTCCATCGCTGATATGCTCCATCCCAGGGAAGATCCTGGTGAATCGCCTCTGCAACGCCTTCAGTACAATCACACCCTTCCTCTAATGTGGCTCCCAGAACTACATACAGTACTCCATCATGGACTAAACAAAGCCCTGTATACCACTTATAATCTACTCCCTGATTAATAAATGCTACACCCAAGGTTCAATTCTTAACTAGTCCATTACCCTGTTCACTCACATTCAGGGATGTGTGGAGAAACACCCTCTGAGCTTCCTAGTGTGCTACCAATCATTGTGTACACCCAATGTCTGGTTCCTCCTTCCAAGGTAAGCACCTCATATTTGTCAGGATTACATTACCTCTGTGATTAATCTGCCCGTCTGGTCATTCCACTTGTGTCTTCCTGTAAAATCAGACCTTCCTCCTCACGGCCAAACACCCGGCAAATGTTTGTGTCAAACACAAACTTACTTATCACAAGTCCCACCCCTCCACCCACCCCATCCAGATTCACATCTATACGATTTATGAATACTACAAATAATAAGGGACACAGCACTGATCCCTGTGGACACCAGCGGACACTAGTCTCCGGTCACACAAACAGACCACCCTCTGCCCCCGACACTAAGACAATTTTCGTTGTAACTTGTAAAGTTATCCTTCATGCTGTGAGATTTTAGTTTTTCTTTCAGTTTCCCATGTGTAACTTTGTCAAAGGCCTTGCTGCAAAACTAAATAAGCGTCCTACTCCAACTAATTCAATCAAATCCATTAAATGGGACATCCCTCTGATAAATTCGTGATGATTATCCCTGATCAAACCTTGCCATTCTGATTGGAATTCAATTTTCTCCCTCCCTATTTTCTCCAGTAGTTTCCCTAACAGTGATCTAATACTCACTCGTCTATAGTTACCTGGTCTATCGCTACCACCCTTACTGTGAATTTGGAATCATGTTAGCTCTCCAGTCCTCTGGCACCTCCCCTATGGTCAGATTCTGATTAAAAATTCCAGTCAGGGTCTTTCCTCCCTTGACTCCAACAGTATCCAGACCTGTGCATTGGTCCAATTTTATACCAGACAAAGCGTCAAACCCCTGTTCGTAATTTTCATCAATCTCTTCAAGAGCATTCCAGTCTTTCTTCTCGAATTCTGTACCTGCATCCTCCTTCTCCCAAGTAAAACAGCTGTGATGGTCTCATGTAACAATCTATCAATGTTCTACGGATTGACACACTGATTGCCCCTTTGGTTTCGAATTGACACTAATGTTTGCTGATTATTCTGTTCTATTTGTACTTGTAGAACATCGTGGGATTTTCCCTAATCTCGCCTGTTTGCGCTTCTCCATGTCCCTCTGTTATTTTCTCCCCTTATGTTTCTAAGTTTCACCACAATCACTTTTGATCGTTTGAAACTCGAGATCACGGGCTGAACTTCCCCCATAAGACAATCTTGTCATTTTAGGGATTAATCTGGAGAATACCTTTTGCAGTTCCTCTGTAGTCAGGATATTCTATCTTAGATTGGGATTCCAAACGGTACGCAATACTTTAAATTTAATCTCAGTAACACTCTATGCAGCTGGCGCACGACACCTTCTGTATTCCAATTGAATTCACATGAACGTAAACCTATTTTTAATTTCCTATTTGCATGTGTTCTTCTCAATTCCTTTGACTTTACTTTTCTTATGATATTAGTGTGAGAGGTCTGAAAAAAGATCCTCCTGATTATCCAACTATACGTTATCCATTAGCTCCTCATTGCCTACGGCCACAAGAATCATCTTCAAACCATTCCAAAAAATGTTTGCTACTCCTGGTTTTCCTTTCATCGACACATGATCATACCCCCCAGTTTTGTCATTACCTTCTAGATATCCAGTAACACGTTCTTTGTCATCGAGCCCAACAGACACCCGACCAAAGATTACAAATTACTGGTCTGTAGTTCATCACTCTCCTTCTAAATCCTTTCTTAAACTGGCGGACAATATTTATAACCTTTGCCTTATCCAGATTGGCTAAATATCTTTCGGGAACGTATTGGAAAATAACGTGAAAATCTGCGATGCACTCAACATGTCTATTGCTGAAATGCTTGTATGAAGTACATCTGATCTGTCAGATTTATACATACTGAGTCCAGATTCCTTTTAAAAGATGAACTCAACACTGATAAGAATGATCTTAGATTTTACTTACACAAGTCCCATGGTCACTTGGTATTTCTGGGAGAATTTCTGGATATTCTGCCTTGAAGATAGACACAAAGAAACTGTTTCCTTCCTCTGTGATTTCTCTGTTCTCTTCAATAAATTATCCTGTCCTCACATCCACTATTCCACATTTGACCTTATTTTTACTTTTGTTTCATACAGTGATGTTCGTTTTTTTTCAGCAGTCCTAATGTTTTTCTTTTGTTTGCATGCATTTTTCTCTTTTTGATTTTCTTCTCAGTTTCTTGGTCATCCGTTGCTGAGTCCTACATTTCTCTGAATCCACTAGCTTACTACAACGCTTGACAGTTTTCTAAGCTGCTTCCTTTGATCTAATAGGTAGTTGAAGGTGAGACTGAAAGTGATAGGTCGGAGAGAAGAGTGAACCAGTTGATGGGAAGGAAGATGAACACATAGGAACGTGCAAAGGGGGAGATTGGGATGGTGCTGAGTTGGAAGTTTGGGCTAGGATAAGGTGGAGTTAGGGGAAATGGGGAAACTGGTGAAATCTACATTAATCCCCTGTGGTTGTAGGGTCCCAAGGTAGAAGAGCAGCCTTTCTACATCCATGCTTCGGGTGGTTAGGGTTTGGCGATGGAGAAGGCCCATAACTCTCATGTCCTTGGCAGAGTGGAAAGGGGAGTTAAAGTGTTGAGCCACAAGGCGGTGGAGTTGGTCAATGTGACTGCCCCAGATATGTTCTTTGAAATGATCCACCTGTCTCGCCAATGTAGAGAAGACCACTCTGGGTTCAATGGATGCAGGAGATGAGGCGTTCTGTCTCACTTCATCACCTATCACTTTCAACCTCACCTCCATCTACCTATCGCATTCCTAGCTACCTCCCTCCTGCCAAACCGCACCCCCCCCTTCGCATTTACGGTTTATGCCCAAAACTTCAATTCCCCACTCCTAGTATGATGCCTGACTGTGCTGGTCCAGCACCACACTCTTCGATCTTCGATTCTGATCTGCAGCGTCTGTAGTCCCCCCCTTTCTCCTCACACCTTCAGGGTTTGTATGATTCAGATTTATAACGGTTACTTCAAATAAAACTAAAGCTATCGTGTACACAAACAGCATAAAAGAAAACCAATCCATTGTGGTCACTGTACCCAAAAGTTCCTTTACAGCATAGTTTTCAATTAGCTCTTCTGATCATCCAACACTAATTCCTAAATAACCTGACAAAATGTTAATGCAAGCCATCTAACACGCTCATGAAATCCATTTTTTTCCAGCATTAACATTCAGTTGCGTTCACACAGTTTAGATATAATGTAAACAGTACATTAGTACTGCAGTAGCCACAAATGTGTATATTTCATTTTCCTGTTTCATAACATGCCCAACATTTGTACTGCAGCTTTCACTTTGATATATAACTCCCATCAATGTTTCTTCTACTTGTTGCTTTTACGCTCCATCTTACAAGATTCTGTAGAATCTGAGCGACATGGGTCTTGGGGAGATTAATGGCAGAAATCATCTCGCCACATCATTTATGATCTTCTTAAAATCATTGTGACATTTTCTCCAGATCTCCCATTATGGTAGTGGAGAAGAGAAGGACAATGATCGTTCAGCAATGCTCTCTTTTTCCCCCAGGGAGCTGAGACTGCTCTAACCTGGGTGGGAACCTTACAGCAGGGTGTTAAAGCATTGCGGCTGCTGTACAGTATCTTGGTGATATCACATCTGGAGTAATGTGTACAGATTTAGTCTCTTCAATGCAGAAAGGATGTTGTTATATTGGAAGCAGCTCAGAGATGTTCCCCTCAACTGATTCTTGCAATGAAGGTGCTAGCTTATAACGAAAGGATGATTAGGTTCATCCAATAGCATTGGAGTTGACAAAAATGAAAGAAGATCTTATTTCAACATGGATTACAGGAGGGAGTCAACAACTGAAACGAATTACACAGATAATGGAGGAATCCATTCCATTCTCCAGCCTGTTACACAGGAACAACAGAAGGATATTCAGGCCTTTGACCCTTTTACACCAGAATTGGACGAGGCTATTCAGCCCCTGGAACATGATGTATATTTACAGGAGGAGGCCAATCAGCCCCAGCCAATCAGCGATTTATAACACTGGACCCAGAGTAGGCCATGCAGCACCAGTATCCTGTTACACTGCAAAAGGATCAGTCCATTCAGCCACCTCATGTCTGTAACATAGGAACTGGAAGCGATCACACAATGACTGGACATTTGTTACACTGGGATAACAGGAGGCCATTCAGACCCACCGAGCATGTTACAAGGGAATTGGAGAAGGATAAAAATTGTCTGAGACTTATTTCATGAGAAAGGAGGAGGTAATTCAGTCATATGCTGTTGTATGGGAACAAGAGAAGACCAATTGCTCCCTTGGTCCCATCTCTGTGATACATGAGGAGACCGTTCAGTATCTCCACCTATTATGGATGAATATGAGAAGTCCTATCAGCCCCTCAAAATGTTACATAGCAACGGGAAGATTCCATAATCCCCCACCACTCTAACGCATCAACAGGAGGAGGTCATTCTGGCCTTGGAGATGACAAGATGGGAACACCAGAAAGTCTTCATCCCATCGAGATTGTACACCAGCAGGATGATGAGTCCATTCAGCCACACATGCCTCTTACACAGCAATTGGAGCAGATCTCTTAAAACCTATTGCCCATTAAGCAGGATTGCAAAGAAAATGTGAAGGTTTTTCAAAGGGAAGAACGTATAATAACGGAACACGTAATGGAGTAAAATGTAACAATAATCTATTGTAATTTAAGGCAAATTATTGTTGAGGACATTTGCAAACTTAAACCACCAACTATCGGAGTCAACATGGTTTTACAAAGGACAAATCAAGTTTGAAGTGTTTTCTTGCATTATTTAAAGATCTGATAAACAAGGTGGATAGTGGGAATCCTGGAGATGGAATATATCTGGTCTTCCAGAAGGCATTAGATGTGTCACTTCTCCAGAGAGTAAATGGTAAGATTAGACAACATAGGTTTAGGAGTAATTTATTAGCTTGGATAGAGAATTGGTTAACCAACAAAATGCAGTCAGATGAATTAAATGTGACATTTTCTTT
This sequence comes from Chiloscyllium punctatum, assembly GCF_047496795.1. Classification (NCBI taxonomy): domain Eukaryota; kingdom Metazoa; phylum Chordata; class Chondrichthyes; order Orectolobiformes; family Hemiscylliidae; genus Chiloscyllium; species Chiloscyllium punctatum. Next base: position 62,697,183 of record NC_092752.1, read on the forward strand.
TGGAAAATGCAATTTTTGGGGTGACATAGATTTCAGTTCTCATGCCTCAACCATTTGTGATCGATATTATTACTCGGTTGACGGGATAGAAAATACTTCAGCTACATTTTCAGATGACACTAACATTGGTGGGAAATCACTTCGGAATGATGATGCAAGAGATTTAAAAACGATATGGATAGGTTGGGTGAATGGGCAAACATTTGGCAATGAAAATTAAAATGGATAAATACGGGGCTATTCAAGTTGGCCAGACTAACAAAAAGGCAAATTATTATCTAAATTGAGATAAACTTCAAAGTGCTTAGGTGCAGAGCGATCTGGGTGTCTGCTTGCATATCACAGAAAATTTGTATTCGGGTACCTCATGTAGTGAGAAATGCAAGCATAAGTTCAGTGTTTATTTATAAAAGGATAGAGTAGAAAGGTAGGGAGTGTTGGTGTAGCTATGCAAGGCATTAGTGTGGCTGCAACAGAAGTACGGTTTTGGGTGCTGCAGAATGAGGTATTTGCATTGGAAGCAATTCAGAAGAGGTTCATTGGATTGATTCCATGTTTAAAGTGTTTTTCTTATGAAGAGAAATTGAGCAGTTCTGGCCTATACTCTCGAGTTTATAAGAATGAAAGGAGATCTCATTGAGGTCTGTAAAATGCTAACCGTAATTGGAAGTGTAGATGTGGAGTGGATATTTTTCATGAGCCGCAATCTTCAACAAGAGGCTAAAGTCTTACGATGGAGAGATGGCAGGAAAGTGGAACAGAGGCCGCGATAACATCAGCCATGAAAGTATCCAATGGTGGGGCAGGTTCGAGGGTTTGGATTCGTAGTTCATATTCAGCTTTTCGAATTTGTTGCACAGTAATGGGGGAGGACCGTGCATCAAACAGGAAGCAGGCACTCTGGACAAATCAGTCTTAATCAGTTTGACAGAACGTCACCAGTGGAGTCACCAAATGAGCAATGCTGGGTCCTCAACTATTTCCAATCCATATCAATGATCAGGAGGATGGAAGAGATATACAGATACTGAGTTTGGTGATGTCGCTGTGATAAGCGAAAGAATAAATTATCAAGACAGCGTGGAGAGTCTGCAAAAGGATACAGAGAGATAAAGGCAGTGGTTAATAGTTTGTCAGGTGCAATACAACATGATATAAAATGTCATTTCATTTACAGGAATAATGGAAGACAGTATGTTACTGAAATGGAAAGGGATTACAGGACTTAATGATACTGTGTACTGTTCACTCAGACCATTCAGACATGGGAGGTTTCGCTCCATTCCTGATCGTCAGTTACCAGATACTCCAAGTTACCCCATTGCTCTCCGTACACATGGAATATTTTGATGTGGTTGGTTGGTGGTGAGGATGGTGTTTTGGAACTTGCATCAAAGGGACGGCCTTTATCCAAGATACATTCACTCCTTTCTACATGGAGACCCGAAGACGATGGGACTGGCTGCCTGCTTCTGAATGAAGAAACTGTGGCTGCTTTCAGGACAGGGGGGTTCACCAACATGATGTACTGTGCGTGGGCGTGCTACAACATTAATAGAGAGAGACCTCCTTCAGATCTGCTACCTCTCCCCATTGACATGCGTAAACCGAAGATGCCACGTACACCATCGGGAATCCCACTATACTGGGAAAATAGGATAGCAGCAGCTCCTTGCTGTGGGAGAAATAATGTATTGACCTCATCCGCCATATATACCCTCCGTCGCCGAATGGTGACATAGATGTTGAGATATTGGGAGATGATGGATATGATACCAGTCCTGCCTGGAAAGTTCTTGATCATCGAAGCTGAATGAAACTGTGACCCTAACAATCACTGGCAGCAACCTCCTCGTCCTGGTGTGAAGCTGCAGGTCATGTTGAAGGAGGTGACACTGCTCTGCGAACAGCTCCTTGTTCAATCAGTGTCCACACACACTCTGCTCATGGGTAAAGTTTAGCTTAGGAAGATGGTCTTGGAAATCCCAGAGTGCATACAGCAGATCCCTTTCCCTACACACACACTCACTCCATGGTTTCAGAGCTTTCCCTCTCTGCAGCCTCTGCTCCGTTTTTTGATCATGTTACAGGCCCAGATGTTGTAACTGCAGTCCCCATGCTCCATCCAACTTTGGGTTACCAAATCCTCAGGTCTACCGGAATGTCTGACTCAGCTCACAGCACAACCTCCAGCAAACCATCCCCAGCCCCTCCACTCACTATTCAAGAACAGGAGTCAGTCAGAAACCCTTCGGCTACAGACCTCTGCAAAATATTTTAAGAACGCTTATTTTAAATAACCCTTATTTTAAATATAGATGTGAAGTGTGCGTTCCAGATATATTGTGACTGGTCAAACCACGCGACATTAGACAAAATATGATCTATTCAAATGCTTTAGTTAAAATGCAATCAAAGGAAAGAACATTTTAGGACAGCACAAACAATAGATACCGTACCTGCTTGGTTTACACAGTTTGGCACAAAGATATATTCAAATACAGATCCTTACAGGCAGTTTTCCGATCGAAGAGAAATCAACATCAACAGAGATCTCAGAGAAAAGCAGCTGGGGATCATGTATTGACACTTCCAACCCTTCTGGGACCCTGAGCAGCTTCTGAATCCTGCAGCTAAAAACAAAACAAGGAAGCATGTTCTGGGAGAGCTGGCCACTGCCCTTCCATTGTTACCACCACTTTAATGAAACGTAAAGGATTTCTCAGCTTTTTACTTTAACTGTTGTCAGGCAGCAGTTCCTCACCTCTGCCTTTAAAACCTCTCTTATAAAAAAACAAGAGAAAATAACCTTTTTACAGTGATAGTATGCTCACGATTCCATCTTTAATAAAATCATCCATCAGTATACAAAGGTGGGTTCATTTTAGACCTCCTAATCGTCGTCAATTAGTAGACTACAATGCATATACTTTACATTGATTCTGAGCATACAAATCTTCACAGCTAGTTTCGATTTCAGTCATTTTACTCCTGCCACAGAATGCCTTTGTCTTTCTTCGTCTAAGTCTCCACAACGTGTCAAAACGTAGGTTTTCTCGCCCTGTCACCTGTATAATTTCAAATTGAATGGCAACAATAATAAGCTCAATCGAAAAGTCTGGTATTTTTCTCCCTCAACTTCTCCAAAGACTTTAAGGGGTCACGATCAGTGGTAAAGATTTGTTTCATGTATGTTATTCACAATTTAATTGCTGAAATGTTGCAACGCCAATGCCAGGTTCAATGCCTCCTTCCCCATTGAGGAATAAATCTGTTGATGACTCCACTGGACACTCCAGCCACACGTTGCATAAAGGACCACTTCTCATCTCTCCAATAGTCCTTCTGAAAGACGTAGCTCCTCATGTCTCAGCATAAAAGAATTATATGCTTCTGTACTTCTTAATGCTGTAATCTCTTTACTTGCTACGCCTGGCCTATGCCAGTAAAACTTATTCTCACAGGTAAATGTTTTAAGAAGATCTCGCACATTCTTCTCAATCTCTCATAGAAACCAAACTTTGATTTCTGAACTCAATCATCATCATCAGCCATTTCAGCTTCTAATCTTGCCATTGTAACTCTGCTCTTCCTCACGACTGCAGGAAGTAAATTGTCGAACTTCTCCAAAATAAGAATCTCCAGAACAGTGTCATAGCTTTGCTCTGTTTTTAATACCCTTACCCACCTTTCAAAATTACTTTGTTTGATCCTTTCAAACTCAATGTGCGTTTAACGAGGGACCCTTTTTTAGATTCCTGAAACGCTGTCTGTCGGCTTCTGGCACAACCTCATATACACTTCAGATGGCTTTCTTTGTCTCCTCATACTGGCCAGATACCTCCTCAGATAGGGATGCAAATACCTATCAACTTTGTTTGGATCAACTAAATCCACATGGTCACTGAGCACTGCATTTGTTTAGCCACTTTCTCAAATGAAATTCAAAAGGCTTCCGTATCCTTCTCATCAAATTTAGATAAAGACTGAATGTATTTAAACAGAACCCCATTAGGCCATTGGCTACTACAGGGTTGTTCAATCTCACTATCTCCTTATCCAGGCTCCCAGCTACTTTCATCTCCTCCTTTTATGTCAACTTTCCTCTCGAATTGCTAACTTTTGAAGTTGGCACTCTCTGCTTTTCTTCTCTCCTTTTCTCTCTTTCTTCTTCATTTCCTTTTCTTTTATTTCTACTTTTCATCATAATTCAAACTGTTTCAATTCCTTCTCATGTTCAAAGTGCCTCAATTGAAATTGAATACTAGCCATTTCCAAAGAGTCCGATGGCGGTTCAACAAAATGTAATTGCCGAGCTATAGCTGTAATTATCTCTCATTTTCTCACAGGTATACGCAAAACCCAACTCCAGCTTGTCTGCCAATTCCTATATCTTTACCTTCATTAACTTGTGTAAAACACCCAACTTCACTTCTTTCACACCAAGAGAAATCTTAGTAACTGAAAGAATCGTTATACACAAAAAAGTTTTTAAACCAACCGCATTCAACATCCGGAAAAAAAGAAACTAACAGCTACCATACACGACCTTTGATCTCAATAGTCTCCCGATGCATAATCTCCAGTGTCTGCATGAGCTTATTCTCGATTTTCTGCTTTCCTCCCACAATACAAAGATGCGCATGTCAGGTGAATTGGCCATGTTCATTGTTTGTAGTTTTCAGGGATGTGTGGGTTAGGATCTTTTGTCGGGGTAAATGTGTAATACTGGGTTAGAGGAATGAGGTTTTTCCTTGGAGGGTCGGTGTAGACTTGTTGGGTCGAATGGCCTGCTTGCACACTATAGGGATAGTAAATTTAAACCCAATTTGGTATTATCGATTTAGAACCAGGCAAGAGTCCCCAGTTTGCAATGGACCAACTAGACTGCCTTAAACGATTTTAAGAGTGTAGCTTAGATGCCAAACTTTTCTTATTTTAAAGGTAGATGTGAAATGGTTGTTCCAGATGTGATGCTTCCAGTCAAACCGCTCACCATTAAGTAAAACACAATATATTTAAACACTCTAATGAAAATCCATGCACAATGAAGAGAAATTTAGAATAATTTAACATTGGAAACCTTAACCGAATAATGGATACAGCATCTTCCACAAATGAACTGTTCCAATATACTAACATCCCATAAACAAACCTCTTGGCAAAAAGGAACATTCAGACATGCATTCCTGCATACAGTTCTCCAATCCAGGAGGAAACAGCATCAAGTCCGGATTTCAGAGAGAGTAGCAGCTGGGGATAAACGACTAGGCTGTTGTTACTGCTATTTATTAAAAGCCCTAATAGCGTCGTAAGTTATTTTATTGAGCCGTTTTAAGCAGGCAGTTTGGCCTTTAAGATCTCTTTTTTTTAAAAATGGAGAAAATTACTTTTTTTAAAAAGTGAAAGCATTGTCACACAATTTAGATGCCTGGTCCTTTACTTAAGGGGCTTTGTCGTGTAACTGATCGCAAGGACACTCCTGTCCATGGACCATCACACGGGACATACAGGGAAGTGAACAACAGACTGACACACACCATTTCACTGTTTCTGAGCTTCACAATGCCAGCACTCGATACACGAGAGAGCCAAAAGCTAAGTCCAGGGAAAGATATAGAGGGACAGAAAGAATCACGTTAAAGACTGAAACAGACAGTTAATTAACTGAAAAGATGTTGTGGAAATGACAGGGCAGTGGGACTAACTGGAGCAGTGAGATCTTCGAGAGTAATATGACAAGAATGAGAACATTGAATAAAGGCATTGTCAGATCAGCTGGAATGGTTTGTTGCATCAAATTCTCAATCTGCTTCACAGAACACCACAAACAACATAAACTGGGACAAGATGACAGCCCAGCATGAAGAGCTGTGCAGACCATGCTAGTGTGTTGAACGGCGCTCATTTATCATTAAAAAATGGGAATCCTCCACTGGGATAATTAGAATCTATGGAGACTGGCATTAATCACAGTCATTGAACAATTAGGCTCAGTTATCCAGTTCCAAACATCACTTTACATATCACAATAAAAGGGAACATTTACTGGGTTTGGATGGAATGGATGAAGGTTGCTGAGTGATGGACCATAAATCTTTCAATCTTTTTAATCCTTTTTTTCCTTGTACATGAGAGTATTAATGGAACACTGCAGGGGTCTATATATATATATATATATTCCATTTTGTTTATTAAAGGAGGCAGTTTTAAAATTACAGATCGGCTGCATAAAAAAAAGTCGGCTGGCCAAGTTTCTAGACACCTTATCAAAACGTAGGGTACGTATTGACTAATGTGAGTCTAATCCTGCTTTTAATACCCTGTTATCAAATCTTTTCATAACCTTGAGACAGAGCATTCAGACTTCTGCGCAGGAACAGGCCGAAGCAATTCTGTCCCTATGGGCCTCTTCCAGAGGGATAGCAGAACGCTATTCACACCACATGAGACTGTTGCTACTTGAAAAGGTGGAATATGGCACATTTTGCCAAAAGAATCATTCAAAACAAAGAGATGTGTCGCTGCGGCTGTATAAGGTGTTACTGAGAGGGCACCTGGAGTACATTGTGTTGTTTGTGTTTCTGTAACTGAGACCGGCTGGACCGCCATCAGTTTGCAGGCTGATCATAATCCACAGGTTGCTGTGTTATTTAATATCTCCGGTCTGTTACACAGGCACAGGAGGATGTCATTCAGCACCTCGAGCACATTACAGAGAAACAGAAAAGGCCATTAAGAATCTTGAGTCTATTACAGAGGGACAGGAGGAGGTCATTCAGCTTCTTGAGCCTGTTACAGCGTGGCAGGAAGTGTGCATTTAACATTTCAAGTCTGTTACGCATAAATATTAGTTTTAAATAAGTTATGAAATAGGAAAACCTGATGTAAACATTAAAGTTCTAACCTTGAATACGGCCAGATTTTTGAACGTGTTCGGCGAGTCCTGTGAAAGGCTGATTGGGATACCCTGTTCACAGGTAAGGGGATGGTTGGAAATAGCAAGGCCATCTAAACATGGATTCGGAGAGCCCAGAGTCGACGAGTTCCTATCAGTGAGATGGGCAAGTCTGGTGGTTGCAGGGAGTGCTAGATGGCTAGATATGTTGATGGACTGATCAAGGAAAAGAAGGAGGCATATGTCAGGTAAACAGAGCTGAGATGAAGTGAGTCCCGAGAGGTGTATGAGGGCAGTAAGTGTATAGTCAATGCGGAAATCGGGCCAGAAAAATGTGGACATGAGATGGCTTTAGAAATAGGGTTAACGAGGCATTGAAGAAATTCTACAAATCCTTTAATGGCAAAAGAGTAACTAGGGAGAGAATAGGGGCCCTTAAAGATCAATAAGGCGACCTATGCATGGAAGCACAGGAGATGGGAGGGATAGTAAACATGTATTTCTCCTCAGTATTTAATGTGGAGGAGGCTACAAGAGCAAGAGAATGAATAAATATATAATGATATCTTGAAAAGTGTCTATATTACAAGGAAGTGTTGGATATTTTAAAACGCATAAAGGTGAATAAGTCCCTGCGACCTGATCAGTTGTATCACAAAGTTTGTGGGAAGCTAGGAAAGAGATTGATCAGCTTTTTGCTGATATATTTGTATCATTGATTTCCACAGGTGATGTGACAAAAGACTGGAGGGTTTTTAACACAGGGTCATTATATATGAAATTAAGGAAAATCCAGGTAACTGTACACCAGTGAGCCTGACGGCAATGGTGACTGAATTGTTGGAGGGGATTCTAAGGGAAAGGATGTATATGCATTTTGAAAGACAAGGGCTGAAGTGGGCTTTGTACATTGAAGATCATGTCTCACTGACTCGGTGGAATTTTTTGAGGAAGTGATGAAGATGATTGATGAAGGCAGGACAGTGGATGTTGTCCTTATGGAATTCAGTAAGAAAACCAAAATGTTCTACATGGTCGACTGGTTATCAAGGTTAGACTGCCTGGGATCCAGGGAGAGCTCGCCATTTAGATCCAAAATTTTCTTGAATATTGGAGACAGGCCGTGACAGTGGACATTTGTTCATCAGTGGGTCCACTGCCTTTTGTCACTTTTACAAATCATTTGCATTTTAGTATCTGAAGTATGGTTAGTAAGTTTGATGATAATACCAAATTTGTTGGTGTAGTCAGCAGTGAAGAATGATCTCTCAGACTGCAATGGGACTTTGCTGAGGTGAACCGAGGAGTGGCAGATGGAGTTTATTCTAGTTCAATGTGAGGTGTTGCATTTTGTCAAGACAAAGAAAGGAAAGATATGTAGGTAGTGTCCTGTCGAAAGCTGCCAATCAAGGAGAACTCCATAGAAAGTATCGAATCCCTACAGTGAGGAAACAGACTATTCGGCCCATCGAGGGCACACCGAACCTCTAAACATTATTCCACTTGACAAACCCCGACCCTATCACTCTGAGACTGCATTTTCCATGGCTAATCCACCTAGCCTACACATCCCTGGGTACTTTACGCAATTTAGCATAGCCAACCTTCCCTTATCTGTATATCTTTATACTGTCAAAGGAAAACATAACATCCGGAGGAAACGTATGTAGACACGGCAAACCCCACACAGGCAGTCATTCAAGGATGGAATTAAACCCAGATCGCTACGCTCTGAAGCAGCAATTCTAGTCACTGAGCTACTGCGTCACCTGGTGGTGCAGGTTCTCCGTTCCTTGAAAGTACCGTCACAGGTAGACAGTGCAGTGAAGAAGGCACTTGGTGATCTTCCCTTTATTGATCCGTGCTTTGAGACTAAACATTTTCTCGACATGTTGCATCTGTACAGGACATTGGTTTGGCCAGTTTTCTAATACTGCCTTTAATTCTGGTCTCACTGCTGTCAGAAAGACGTTGTCAAACTTGAAAGGGTACAGAAGAGATTTATAAGAATGTTGCAGGTGTTGGAGGGTTAGAGTTACAGGGAGAGTTTCAATAGGCTGGGGCTAGTTTCAAGTGTTGAGGCTGAGGGTTGACCTTAAAGAGGTATATAAAATCATGAGGGGAATAGATAAGCAGTCAACGTCTTTTCCCAGGATAGGCGAGTTCAAAATTAGAAGACAAAGGTTTAAGATGAGAGGGGAAAGATTTAAATAGGGACATGAGGGACAACATTTTTACACAAAGACTGCTGCGTGTATGGATTGAACAGCTAAAAGAAGTGGTGGAGGCAGGTACAATTACACCATTTAAAAGGCATTTGGTTGGATACATGCATGGGAGGTATTTAGAGGGAGCTGGGCCAAGTGCTGACAAGGGGGATGAGATTTATTTCGGATATTTGGTCGGAATGGACGACCGGACTGAAGGATCTTGTTCTGTGCTGTACGTCTCTGAGACTTTATTGCCACTTGAGTGTATAACACAGGAACAGGAGGAGGATACTCAGCTTCTGAATTCTGTCAGTCAGCTTGTTTTCTCAATTACTGAGAGTAAAATACAAAAATACATCATTCAGATTTTGATGGTGATCTACAGAAGCAGGAGAATGGCTTTAAGTCAAGAGAAGCTGTAAGGAATGTGAAAAGGCCATTCTGTCCCTCAATTCCATTCCCCATGCGCAACAGGTAAGCACAGAGCTATTGGAGCCTTGTACCCAGGAACAGGGGGAGGACGTCTATTTTCACAGACTTGCGATCAGGAGGCAGTCAATCAACTTCTTGAGACTGGGACACTGGAACAGGAGGGAGTCACTCAACTGCTTGAGACAGGAACACAGGAACAGGAGGCAGTCATTCAACTGCTTGAGACTGGGACACTGGAACAGGAGGCAGTCATCCAACTGCTCGAGGCTGGGACACTGGAACAGGAGTCAGTCACTCAACCATTCGAAACTGGGCCACAGGGAATCTGTAGGCTAGTGAGACCCCAGGGTTCTGTTACGCAGGAACAGGAGGAGGTGCCTCACGTCCCACCAGTATGGGACACTGGGAGAGAAGGGGAGTTTGCTTGGAACAACATAAATACATGAAAAAGTTGCATTCGTGGTCCATTCAACCCTGCCCCACCATTCACTAAAACCACGGCTGTTCTGATTGTGATTTCGTTATTCCATTTTACGGAGACTGTCCTCTCTGCAGCCTCTGCTCCATTTGTTGGTCATGTTGCAGACCCACATGCTGTAACAACAATCACCATCATTCATCCAGAGGGTCGGGTCTAAGGATGATTCAGGATTTGAAGGGTCCAATAACAAGAATGGAAACACAAAATAAAGGCAGTGCCAGATGTTTAGTTCTCTCACATTCGCAATCAAACTCACATAACCAGCCCATCCATAATACATTCAGGATGGAGCCCTGTATCGATATAGCTAGCATACTGTTGAATGCAATATCCAGAATGGAACTCTGTGCAGCCCACACCAATACTTGATCTATAATCCTGGGCTAAATATCTAGCGTGGGGAGCTGTGCTGACCGCACTGGTTCATTCATATATAAACCCAGGCTGTTCCATTTTTCGGTAACACTGTGTTGGATCGCTGCCCAGTGCGGGGAAACTTGCAGCCCATGCCAGAGGTGACAGGATGTGCAGTTCCCATCCAGTTAGAGCTCCATATCTCCACTGCACCTTGACAAGGGGCTGCTGCAGATGTGAAAATCATTGCAAGGGAGAAATGTAAATGGAAACAGTTGAAATACCAATCGTTCTGATTAAGGCGAGTTTCACACAAGTATTTAAAGATGAAATAACTGAGATAATATCTTATTTCCGAGCAGTAGAAACGTGAGACTGTAAATACGTGTGTTTTGGGATAGAGACAGAGAGGGACAGACTAAGAAAAAATATTATGGAATGATATGTTCGCAGGTTTCAGAATGCTGAAATGAAGGTATTTCGATAGTACCATGTAACGAGGTTCAGTATTATGAAGAATTATGAGTGAATGGAATATTGCTGGGAGTTCAGGGGATGGAGAGAGATGACTGAGCATTTGTTCTGCAGCTTTGTAACTGGGAGTGAGGACAGCAGAGTCCTCGGCTCATTGAACCGTGTAAAACAGTAGTTTGTCTCAGTGTCATTGTCATTGAGTGTGACAGAGGGATTGTCTGCACGAGGCTGAGCTCGTTTCTTATCGAACTCACCTCATTAAATACCCCCCACCTCACCCACCTCTCATTGAATGCCAGCCCGATTCTCCCACCCATCATGATTGGAGGTAATCACAGTCGCCCGGATGCCCCTAGATATTCCATGTTCCCTGGCACTGGTGCCATCTTTAAAAGGCCAAGTGGCACACGGCTGAGCTTTCTCAGTTTGGAGCTGCCCTGTACATTTTACCCCGAGCATAGCAGATAAGAAGCAATTCTACCAAAGTTTGTTGACGGTGCATGGTGTACATAGTGGATGGGCTAGTATAGAGAGGGACCATTCCCTTCCCATAGGGGGCAATACCACCAGACCCACCGAGCATGGTCTGTGCTCACCACCCAGCTCAGTGTAGTATCTGCGGTCTGAAGAAATGTCCAGCAATACAGGACAAGCATCAATAACCTTCCCCGCTCTGTCAGGGTAAGAGTCACTGTATTCTCTCTGCTCCCTCACACTCACTGTATATCTGTTATAGCGCGAACAAGGCTCATGCTCCAGCACTTTCACTGCTGCATGCAGCAGCTTCGCTCTCTCTCTCTGTCTCTCTCTCTCTGTCTCTCTCTCTGCCCCCACACAGTTAGAGAATATTCTGGAGAATACCAATTATGGAATGTTCCAGATAGTGTTCCAAATAATGCCCAGTTTCAGGAAAATGGCAGTTCCCCAGTGTGTAACACTTAAGAGAGAGGAGTAGAGAGAACGTTTTCCAAATCACACACATTTCAAACCATGTTGAGGCCATTCAGCCCGTCAAACGTGCTGATCTGATGCTTTCCTCGGCTGATCTGATGCTTTTCTCAGCTCCGTGTTACAGGAACTTTCAGTCATTCAACCCCCTGCGTTTCTGTCATTGTCTAGACGGCACTCAGGCACATTTACCCCAGTTTTCATCAAGCTCCTGTTTTAGGGCATTTCCCATGGAATGCACTCTCCTCACAGTATACTCCATCAACTATATGCTTTCATGCAACGGTCAGCATGCTTTACTTAGACCAAACAAAAATCTACACATATTTTATGGTTATAGATCACACTGAGTAATTCTGGTTATTTCACTTGACTCAACTTAATGATATTAAACCAAAAACAGCTTATAAACACGTCTTGTTATAAAATACAATTTCGAGCAGGGAACGTTTTTACCCTCAGCAGTTATCCTGACCATTATCTGAATTGCACCACTTTCCTTGTTATGAATGATTCTCTTGTCCTTTGTCTGTGACTGTTTCTGTGTGTAACAGTTACACAGTCTCCCACTCAGTTGGCTGGACGGCTGGTTTGTGATGCAGAGGGAGGCTAACAGCGCAGGTTCAGTTCCTCACACTGACAGAGGTTACCATGAAGGAGACCCTCTCTCAACCTCACCACATCATACGAGGTGTGGTGATCCTCAGGATAAACCACCATGAGTGGTCTCTCGAATGAGAGTTCTTGCAGAATCTATTCTCTCGATGTTAGCATTTTAATACTTTTAAAAATATCTTTATTGAAGAAAGATTTTTAATATTATAATAACACAACTGAAATAACTGATCAAAATTACACCCATGTGCATGTACATACAAAACAAGTTAAAAACACTAAACGGACAGAAGAAAAACAAAAATAAACAATCAATTATGAATAAATAATGCAGCTCAGCGTAACAAAATGATAGCTCTCGTTCTCCAAGAGCATTAACTGATATCCACTTTTATGTTCATTATTCTTCCTCTCTGGATATGAGATTTAATAGATAATATCGTCAGGGCTGTATAAAAGCCCTTCTGACAGTGGCAGATAAGCCTGTATCACGGTAATCCAAAAAGGTCTGCCATGTCTTTTATAAATCTCTATATTTTGGTGCACCATGCTCGTGAGAAAGTCCGAAGGGATATTCTCCATGAAGAGCTTACGACGATCCAACAGACCCGGGGTGGGGGGTAGTGTGGGTGGTGGGGGTGGTGGATTCAGACATCCAACACAACAGAATGCTTTTCCTAGCACAGTAAGTAAGGTTTTTTTTCACATGTGCATCTGTGTAAAGTACCTTGGGCAGGCTCAGGAATAGAGAAACGAGGTCCGTGTCAATTCAGTCCCCTCGACCTACTCTATCACACCTGACACAGTGCTTCAATTTCGATGAAGCCTGAAGCAGGACCACAAGTGATGAGTAAGAGTGCCTGTCGTCACTCTGCATTTCGGACATGCTGAAGATAATCCCACTTGGAATTTTGGGAGATAATCTGGGGTCAGATAGACCCTATGAAGAATTTTCAACTGCATGGAATGGGTCCTATTACAGATCAAAATCCTTCGAGCATTTTCACAAATGTCCTCCCATCTCTCCGAGGTGTTCTGAGCCCTCAACACTCTCTCGCAGACATCACAAGGCTGCACAGTCTCGTCTGAGGGGTACTCTCCAACTAATGATAAAGGGTACTGACAGAGAGTGTATTCTAAGCAATAAGCACCCACTTCTCTCTATCGGATCTGTAAGAGTCTGTGTTTTAAAAAAAAATCAAAGCTTTGATCTGAAAAAAAACCAGAAGATTTCCCTACTAGGTAGTCCATACTTATGAGTTATTTGATCAAATGATGTCATTCTTTCTCCCTCAAACAACACGTGGTGGCTCAGTAGATAACACTGCAGCCTCACAGCACCAGGATCCAAAGATGTGCAGGATAGATGAATTGGCTATTATAAATCACCCATAGTGTTCAGGATCTGTAGGTTGGAGCAATAGTCAGGGTAAATATAGGATGGTAGGGGAATGGGTCTGGATGGGTTACTCTTCAAAGGGTCGAAGCGGACTTGCTGGGCCCATGTGCTTGTTAACACACTGTAGGGATTCTACTAATTCTAAAACACTCAAGCAAGGCACACCCACGGCTGCCCACAGTTTAAACCTGCAATCCATTATCCCCAGTTGACAACCCGGGATACCAATTACAGGGGTAAGAAACATGGTTTTGGCAGAATTGCCCTCGATCTGATGCATTGTCATTCATGCTTTAATAGTGTTGATAATTATTGGGTTATGGCAATACTCCAAAAATATTGTTATTTTGTCTAAGACCAGCAGACTAGTAAGGGTTCACATTGTCTGAGAGGGTTCAATATCTAACCGTATTGACACCGCGTCCTCAGTGGCCCAGACACGACCATAGGATAATAAAGAGCTTAATTGATAGCTTTTAATCTTTGAGATTTCGTCCCGACAATCTGTGGGGTATTTGCAGTTTGATAAAGAGTCGCTTACGGTGCCAAATAAAAGAGCCAAACCAGCCATTACGTATCCTAACTATCTGTCTGGGAAACATCAAAGGAAACATTCACACGGGGTATAGCAAATAAGGCAGGACATTCATTTTAAGAAAAGCTATCCGACCTAGCCAGGATATTGGAAGTGCCTCCCATCTTTGAAGGTCTTGTTTAATTTTGTCATGTTAAATAAATGATCAAAGACAGATGTACTGAACATACTGAAATAGGGAAACCACCCCCGTGACCATCTGAAAGAAAACCAGGATTTGCCTTCAACATCAGGTATTTCCCTGAGACCTCCCATAGACATGGCCACAAACTTTGTAAAATTAATCTTATAGCCAGAAAAGGCGATAAGACAATTAATGCATTGCATCACGTGAGCTGCCGAAACTGTGAGATTTGAAAAAAAAGCATAAGACCCTCATCTGCATAGAACATAATCTTATGTTACTTCTATCTTACTTCTGGTGCAGGTACATTGGGGTAATATTCCCAATTGTGCAGGATGCCACCGTATCTAAGAATGTTGCAGAGATGTGGAAGAGATCAACCCTCGTGTGGCATTTGTGCGGTTAGAGAAGAAAATAAAATCCCTACTCTTGAGGTAGATCTGCCTCCAGACATCCACCAGCTCTAGTTCTGCACACAAATCCACTAATTGCTTACATTATAACAAGGGTACTGGGGGACGTTTGGACATTCTGTCCACCGTGGGGCCATAAGAAGTTGAAATCTCCTTCTACAATGATGTGCCACGATGCAAGATAACTTAATTTGGAAAATGCATCTACCAGGATTTTAAGAGGGTGTGCCAAGCGGCAATAAGCATTCAAAATACTGTATTATTTCCTACAGTTCCAGACTTTGGGGATGATGATCCTTCCGTGAGTGTCTAATACAACCTAGTAATTTAAATGGAAGATTCTTCTTCACTAGGATGGCTTCTCCCCTACTCCTTGTATTTGAAGACAAGAAATAAACCCGAGCAAACCCACCCTGCTGTAACGTCAAATGCTCCTTGTCATCGAGGTGCATCTCCTGCAATAGGACAACATCCACCCTCTCGCCTTGAAGACTAGAAAGTACATTTTTCCTCTTTACGAGCAGATGGCTCCTCTTAACGTTCCAGGTGCAACATTTAAGCACATCATTATCCATAACACACTGTAGCAACATTTTAACTCGAGTGTTTCACATCGAATTACACATCGCTGATCATTAATGAAAAAAAGACTCATTGAGCCTAAAAAACTGTACAAACTAAAACTGCTACAACGAACAAGCTCTCAAAATGTTCCAAAGCTAAACACATTAAAAAAAAAAGAATGAAATATCATCCAAAACGCCAAAGACACTCGATTGGGGAATTTACCCCCCACTGCCCACTGGGGATGGTTACATATCTCAAAACATTATCTTCTGATCGCTGCCAATTTGGAATCCAGGGCAATTAACAGTAAAAATCGGGCTTGAACTACCCTTCGGTCGGCACCTAGTCATCACAACTACCTTTGTAACTCCCTCCAGCTTGAGCTGTACCCCAGACACAAGCGAAGAAAGAGAAAAAGAATAGTAATACCAATGAAGAAGTTAAAAATGAGTACTCTAACCATACCCGACTATGATTTAATGCTGGTTAATACCAGAAAAGTTCAACACAATTTCTTTAGGAGATACATGATTATCTAAATATCCAGCTTACTTTAAAATGTCCACAAAGTTTTCGCTTTCTGTGGAGAGTCAGACGGGTTCGTGGATCCATTGAAAGCAATACAGAGCACTACTGGGTACCGTAAGGAATACTGAATCCAGAGTTCCATTACTCTTCCTTTCATCTCATCAAAAGATTTTCTTTCCTGAATCCCGCCGCTGAAAAGTCCTGAAAGAACATAATACTGGAGTTCTCGTGAATTAAACCCATCGGATCTTTCCCCAGGGTACTGAAAGCTTCCATCAGTCTTTGTTTGTCCCCATAACTATGTAATCGCGTAAGGACAGGATGAAGGCGTTGGTCTGAGTCTGACTTCCGCGCCATAACCCGATGAACTGTCTCACTTTTCACCTGTCTCTCCTCAGTTTTGAAGTGAAGGAATCGCTGCAGCCAGTTCTTGAAAAAACTCACCAGCTGACCACCTTCTGTCCGCTCCAGCAAACCGACGATGTGAATATTCTTCATCTTACCCCTGTTCTCGAGGTCGTCATCTTGTTCAGTTAAGGTGCAGATCTGCTTTTCAAGACCGATGATCCTCTCCCGAGAGGAATCGATCACAGTCTCTGTCGCTGCAGTTCGGCGCTTGGCATCGTCTGTTCTGTTTCCAAGGCTGTCAAGTTGCTGCTTATGTTTTTGGAGCACGGCTGACAGCGGCTCTAGCCACGACTGAACTGTTCTTCAATCATGGCTTCAATCATTTCACGTAACTTGATGAACTCAATAACCAAGACCTGGTTAGAGAACTGGGTCCATCGAACGAGCAGAGTGCATTGCAGCTACGGCCTCAGGTATGTTCGATGCTTGTTGGGACTTACTCGATCCTTTCCTCATGTTTTGTCATTTCCCTTTGACAAATCGGTATTAGGAAAGATTCTATCGCTCTTTTGGTGTTAAATTTTAAGTAAATAGCTTGGATGGGGTGGGTTAGAGAACCACTTTGCCCGTGTGTTGATGCAGAGCCCAACAAAGCAGACCTTCTGTTTCGCCGCCATCTTGTATTCCCCTTAACATTTCATCGATATTATCATTTCATTTTGCATTATTTTCCTCGAGGTTCTAAAGCCGTGTTATTTGATACCACTGTTTACATTTCCCTCCACACTGCGCATTGCTGCCCATTCCTCGATAATCCTTGACTCTGTTGTTATTTATGAACCTTCCATCTGTTACTTTTACAGGTTACACTTGGAATGAGAATTAAACATACAAGACCTTGATAAGTGTGGATTAGGTATGTATCAACTGGCTGTTTGTATAGACCAAATTTATTGACATTGTCATAGAACTTCTACAGTGTGGAGGCAGGACATTCCGTCCATTAAGTCCACACTGACCCAACAAACAGCATCCCACCTGGACGTGCCCCTCAATCTTATCCATGTAAACCTGCATTTCCCATAACTAACCCATCTAACCTACACATCCCTGGGCACTATGTGCAATCCACTTTAAACTGCACATCTTTGGACTGTGGCAGGAAACAGGAGCACTGGGAGGAAACCCACACAGGCAGGGGGAGAATTTTCAAACTGCACATAGGTTCGTCCGAGGTTAGAAGTGAACCCAGCTCCTTGGTGATGTGAGGCAGCAGTGCTACCCACAGATCCAACATACTCCTCCGTTAGTTCTGTTCGTAACTTGTGGATGACTAATGAAATAAGCCTGACTTGTTCATATCAATGAACCTGACCCAGTCTGAGACCGTTATCATTGGCCATATCACCAACCTGGTTACATTTAAAATTTGTTACCTTCTCAAGTCCCTTCTGTGCCTTGTATTTTTCAGCAGTATCACTGCTCATTCATTTCAACCCCAATGAATAATCGCCTCTCCATTTTACAGATTCTCAATAACACAACCCTTTCATCCCTGGAAGCCGGCTAATGAACCAACCTAGTTACTTGCTGCATCAGCATGCTGACTTTGTTTCATACACAGGAACACTCCAATCCCTTTGTACTGTTCTTTTTTCTGGAAGTCCTCTCCATTAAATAACAGCCTGCCTTTGATTCTCAGTGTCATCCTCGAACTCAGATGTATTATGACATCAGCTCCCTCCTTCAGACTATCAGTAAAGAGTGTAAATAACTGATGCCATCGGACTGATAGCTGTGGTCCTCCAGCAGATATACGTTTAACATGACGATCCATTAATCCTGACTCTCCGATTTCTACATGTTAAGCAATCATTATCCTATGTTAATACATTTTCCATCATGCTACGAGCTTCTGTCTTGTGTAAGAACTTTGATTTTGTAATACCCTGTGAAATAACTCGGGAAAGCCTTGTGTCTAAACGATCCCCTTTATCAAATCCGCTTGTTACATTCTCAGGTATCTCCAGAAGTACTTTGCATGATTTTACAAGACAAAATATAATTTCTCTTTCACATGACCACACTGAATCTGCGTGAAGCTTTTCTAAAGATCCATGCTGGCCAGGTTTTTCAACTTAAGCTAGTCCCATCTGCTTTCATTTGGCCCACTTGCCTCTAAATGTTTCCCATCCATATGTTTGTCCAAATGACTTTAAAACGTTTTAGCTGTACATGCATCTAACACTCTTCCTCTGGCAGCTCATTCCATACCCATGCCACCCAATGTGTAAAAACACTGCCCCTGCGTCCCTTCTAAATTTTCCCTCTTTCACCTTAAACCTATGCCTTCTGCGGCTAAGCTCCACCATCCTGTGGAAAAGACCTTGGCTATTCACCCTATCCATACCTCTCATGAATTTAGAAACTTTTATAATGTCATTCCTCAACCTTCTACACTCCATCCAATACTAACTTCAAGAACAAGCATTTAAAGATAAATACTGCTAATTTGAACCTATAGTAAACATGACAGGTAAACAATACTCAGCCCAATCATTACACTGTGATTTGTTTGTCCCCCCATTACAATACAAAGGCAGCATGAAACGCTTACTAGTGCCAATAAGAAGTCAAGCAACTAATATCCTTTCATTAAACGAGGTGATGATCTCGACAGTGACAACACATTTATAGCCAGATCCTTATAATGCCACATAGTCAACATTCTCCCTCCTGGCCTCCCTATGACCCTGTGTGGTTGTGTCTTCTTTATCTTGCACTCAATAGAGAGAACCCCTTTCTCGTCAATTTAAACCCATTTTATATCATCTTCTCGTTCACCACTGCTTAAAGCCGGTTTATCTTTGCCACTCCCTCTTTTCCCTGTCACCTATCTCCCACCTCTGGCAAGGTATTAAAAAGCCAAGTTTCCAATCCTTTTCCGTTGTGAAGAAGTGTCACACTGGGCTTGAAATGCTAACGCTGTTTCGCTCTCTCTGCAGATACTGACAGACCTGCTGAAATGAATAGGCACAGAACAAATTTTCACAAAACAAATAACTATGGATACTGGTAATAAAAATACTAAAATTGCTTGAGAAACTGGGAGCTTTGTAGAGGGTCACTGGACCTGAAAGTTTAACACCGCATTCATTCCAGAAGATGCTGCAACATCTTCAGCAATTTCTGTTTTTGGACAATTTCCAAAGAAGTATGTCAAAGATGCTCAAACATCCAGTCCAACATGGAGCGCTGTACACTGGGAACTGAACAATAATGCATGGTGCACAAGTTCCTTGACTCTGAAACTACATAGGTCTGGCATCACTGACACTACAGAGCTCTTAAACATAGTCAGGGAGAAAAAACAGAGGGAAACACATTCACTTCAAATGCAGAAGGTGACATTGTGGAAGAAAAACGATTTAGAACATTACTTTAAATTGATTGAGTTAAAGTAACAAATTAGAGGCGTGACACCACGGAGAGGCCCTCAGCAGAATGCAAATATGACAATGCAAGTATTACCGCATCAGAAGCCAGGTTAGGTACAGAATGCAGGGCTGATGGGTGAAAGGGTCTCAGTGTGAACTGGGGGACAGTCAGTAGAATTGAATTGTAGATATTGCAACTCAAACTGCGTTATCATTTGATGCTGTAGACCACAGCAGCAGCAGCAGAAACAGAATCATATTCAACAACAATCTGTAACATTTTCCCGACGATAATTCATCAGTCTACCATTACCATCAAGCCGAGCCATGGTTCAGTGATGAGTGTGGGTGAATATGCCAGGGTCGGAATCACGTGGATCTAAATCTGTTGACAACCCATTAAAGCTACCATACTTTCCGACCAGCAGAACTAATGTCTGATGGACAGGGGAAATGATCACAAGACTAACAGATCAGATCTAAGCTCTGCGTCCTGCCAAATCCAAACATAAATGTCGATGGACTATTAAACAATTTACTGGAGGAGAGGACTCCACAAATATCCTCATCCTAAATATCGGAACAGCTCTGTCCGTCAGTGAAAAAAGTCAAGGTTGTGGTGTCTGCACTATCCTCAGCCAGACGTGTCGAGTGGATGATCCACCTCACACTCATCATAATTCCCACAGAATCACAGACGCCAGTCTTCAAGCAATTCAATTCGCTGTCCGGTCATGACGAAACACCTGAACACTATAGATACGACAAAGGCAATGGGCCCTGATCCCATTACTGCAATAGGACTGAAGACTTTTGCTACACAGCAAGCCGTGCCCATGTGGAAGACGTTTCATTCCAGCTCCAACTCTGACATCTCCCTCGCAATGAGGACATTTACTCAACTATGTTCAGTCTCTGAATAGGAGAATAATTACAATCTGACCAATTACCACCCTTTCAGTTCCATCACAACAGTCAAATTTTGGGGAAAACATTTCGATAGAGCGGTCAAGTCGTACCGAAATAATCAGGTCAGTGTGGTTTCCGCTAGGTTCCCGTGTAGAGAAGGTGCTGTAGTGGACAAATCATTGGATTACGAATCCAGACCAGGCCAATGCTCTGGCAGCTGGTGGAAGTTAAAAATAATGAACAAAATATCGAGACCTAAAATCTGGTGTCAGTAATATTGTCTAATGTTGATTGTAAACATCAATCTCCTTCCCCAATGGACTTTCAGAAAGTGAATCTCCCAGTGCTTTCTTGGTCTGGCCTCAAAGTGACTCCTGACTCACAGACATGGTCTCTGAATCGGCCAAGTGAGACACTCAATTGTATCAAACTACTCTGAGGTCTTAAAGGATAAAACCTGACAGAACATCCGGTATCAACCTCGTTATCAGAAAAGGGAATGGGAAGTAGTATCCTGTTGACCCAGCATAGACATCTTTCCTAACATCTGAGAGCTTGTGACAACATTTACAGAGCTTTCCCACAGACTGCACAGAAACATCGGGAGAGGAGGAGGTCATTCAGCACGTTGAGCTTTCCCCATGTTAGTTCTAGGCTGAACATCTCCTCAATGCAGTTTTCCCCACACAATGTTCATATCCCAAAATATGTTTAAACATTATGAAATATGGTGCCTTCGGCCCATAAGTATATAGGGAGTTCTCTGATAATTCTTGTTTATTAAGTATGATTTGACTGCAATGCGATTCGTCAACCATTTTCTATAAAGTGAAATATCATCTCTGCTTCAAATCTGTCTCACCCTGTCAGAGTTTTATATATCGCACTGAGATCTCCACCCATTTTCCTAAAGCCTATGGAATACAGGCCTAGTCACCCCAAACTCTGCTCCCACAACTAACCTGTCATTCCAGAGATCAGACTGTTCATCCTTCACTGCACTCCTTTATTAGGTAAGGACACCAAAACTGCACACAACACTGCACAATGTTCGAGATGGGGTCCCACCAAGGCCCTGCACAGTTGCAGTAAATGACCCTTACTCTTGTATTCTAAATCCCCCTGAAATGAAGGTGAATAAACTATTTATCTTCCTACCTGCTTTCTGCTCCTGCAATATTGCTTTCAGTGATTGGTATACAGGGAGTTCCAGATTCTTTTCAATGTTACAGCTCCATACTTGCTGAGTCTATGTACACTGTATACAGCGTGCCAATGCCATTCCCAGTATTGACTTCCGTGTTCAGAACTCACTGCCCTACGTGGACTCGGAAGGCTGCGCAGAAATAAACAAAAATGCAGCTTAAGTTCATTTATTGATCAAATTATATCAACCAATCACTTTTCAAATGATGGGTTGCCATTCAATTGATCCCATCAAAGTACACAACCTCTCATCTCTGCCATTGCTCTCCATCTGCCAGGTATTTGCCCAGTCACTCCACTTGTCTCCATCACTTTGGAATCATTTTTTACATCCTCCTCATTCACTCACAAGCTGACATCATTTAGTGCTGTCAGCAGACTTGGGAATATTGCAGTTGCGCCCCTCCACCAAAAAATATGATGTTTAATAGGAGTAGCTGGGTGCCAAATCTCAATCTTTGTTATATCCTCCAAGTCTTCCATTCAAAAAACATGGTTTTGTTCCGACACACTGTTTCCTGCCAGCTCTTCCATTCTAAAACCATGATCATACATTAGCCCCAGTTCCATAGGATTCGAATTTGCACAATAGGCTTGGGGCTTTATCAAAAAATCTTTCTTGATTCCAATCGTATTGCGTTGATACCTTCTCCATAATTTTGCTCAAATATAATTCCTATTTCATAAACCTTGTTGACTTTGTCTATGCCTATTAATTTCAGTGCAATATTTTCTCTAAAACATTTTAGTTGCTAATTTCATTCTATTCCCTTTTTCTCACCAGACTAAAGTTTCCTAGTATTGCGAGGAAACTTTATTTTTTTATTCCGTGAAGGCATAACTGAAGTATTTGCTCCATTGATCTGCTATTTCCCTGTCCTCTGGCATCAGACTGTAAGAATGCTGCACCTTTTTCTCTTAATTTTGCCATTGACGTATTTTCAAAAGATATTACAAGTTCACTCATATACACTTTGATAAGACATTCTTCAGAAACCCAACAATTCCTATCTTGAGCTACTGAACGATTGACCTTCCACAGCCATACAATACAGAAGCACAGACTCTGTACTATCAGAAGTACAGCACGGTCGAAAGTAGCCCCATTTTCCAACACAAAACCCGTCGCTGTGAATCTTATGGCATTTCAAATGCATAACCATGTATTTTCTAATGTTCTTGAGGTTACCATGACAATTCCCCTCTTACGAAGTGCTTCCCAGACCCCAGCACACTTTGGGTGAAAAACAGTCCTCAAGCCTCAAACCCTTCATTTGAAATGTGTGTCCCTTTGAATAAAAGGACCATCTGTTATCTATCCACCCCTTCCATGTCCCTCGTAATCTTATCCTCCTGATTCACATCCCCCTTAACCTTCTCTGCTCCAAACTAAACAACCCGAGATTATCCTGCCTCTCTCCATAGCTGATATGCTCCATCACAGGGAAAATCCTGGTGAATCTCCTCTGCACCCCCTCCAGTGCAATCACATCCTTCCTGTAATGTAGCTCCCAGAACGACACACAGTATTCCATCTTGGCCAACGAAAGTTCCGCATAGCTCTTATAATCTATGCTTCGATATGTGAAGGCTGTGTTTATGCTCCCGAACGCTTTCTCAAATTGTGTGTTACCCTGTCCTGCCACATTCAGGGATGTGTGGAGAAGCACCCTCTGAGCTTCCTAGTGTGCTGCCATTCATTGAGTCCTCCCCTGCCTGTTCATTCTTCCAAAATGCATGACCTCATATTTATCAGGGTTACATTCCATCTGCCATTGATCTGACCACCTGACCATTCTATCTGTATCTTCCTGTAACATAAGGCCTTTCTCCTCACAGCCAACTACCTGGCCAATCTTTGTATCAAACTCAAACTTACTTATGACACCCCCAAACCCTCGTCCATATTCACAGCTGCATCCTTTATGATAATGTTTAAAATCACAAAACATCAGCTTATTTATTTAGAGACTCGTATCCAATGGTGTACCACGGGGATCAGTGCTGTGTCTCTTTATATTTGTGATTCGGAGGTGTTGGTGTTGGACTGGGGTGGACAAAGTTAAAAATTGCATCACACCAGGTTATTCGGTGGCACGAGCTTTTGAAGTGCTTCACCAAAGCGCACAACCACCTGATGAAGAAGCAGCGCTTCGAAAGCTCGTGCCTCCAAATAAACCATTTGGAGAATAACCTGGTGTTATGCAATTTTTAACTTTGTCCACGCCAGCCCAACACCAACACTTCCGAATCAAAAATATTAAGAGACACAGCACTGATCCTTGTGGTACACCACTGGGCACTAGCCTCCAAACACGAACAGCCTTCTACCACCACCTTCTGTCTCCTACCATTAAAGTTGATTTGGTTGCAACTTTGTAAATCACTAATGAGTCCTATCTGTTTCCTGGTTATTCTATTCCGCTGGACACTCTTATAAAATATCTGGAGATTCTCACTAATCTTGCCTGCCAGTAGGCTTCCGTGCCCCTCCAGGTGATGAATTTCCTCCTTATTGCAGATTTAACTGGTCTGTCCCAGATCCTGCCATTATTTACCTTTAATGTGGATGAGAAAGCGAGGGAAGAGTTCTGTTCATTTCCAACTTGTCATATGTTTTGTGAAGTTTCAATATTTCACTGCGACCCAGCTCTCATTCTTTGAAACTCTAGAGAACACAGGCCGAGTTTCCTCATCAGGTAATCTCACCGTCTGAGGGATTAATCTGGAGAATGTCCATTGAACTTCCTCTGTGGTCAGTATGTTCTTTCTGAGATTCGGTCACCAAAACTGTGCACAATACTCCAAGTATAGTCCTATCAAAACGCTGTGAAACTGCTTCAGCATGTCTTTACATCAATGTTCTGACTCTCTTAAATGAAGGCAAACCAAACTTTCACTTTCCACTTACATATCTTCCTCCAAATACCCTTCACATTCATTGCATTTACGGACTCACTGAGATCTTACAGAAACCCTTGCGAAAATCCAATATCTGCAACTTCTACTGGTTCCCCATCATCTATGTTGTAAGAAACAACTTCAAACAATTCCGAAGTTTATCAAGTACGATTTCTCTGTCAGAAATGCATGCTGATTCTCTCCATTGTTGCTGTTAATTTCTAAATATCAAAAATGTCATCCTGTGTAATCGATTTCAACAGTTTCCCTACAGATGCCTATTAATTGGTAATTGGTCTACAGTTCTCCACACTATGTCTTCTTCCTTTTGTAGCTGTTTGGATACCTTCCATTCATTTATAGTGATTGGTTCACGTTTATCCACAATAGATTCTGGCCTCTGCAGAATGTACAGGAAAACAAAACACAGTCATCGACAGTGCAATTAATACTACTGTTGGTGATTTATTTCTGACGTTTTGATGAGAAGCACATCTGTTTCGTTAGACATAGCAATGCTCAATCCAGCTGCATGTTCAAATACTACCTTGTTACTGATATGAATTGACTTTATGTCTTTAGCTTCAGAAGGCCGATATGGTCACTTGGAATTACTGGGTGATTTCCTGGATATTACTCCATGGAGACAGATGCAAAGTAACTGATTATTTTCTTGGGCATTTCTCTGTTCTCCACAATAACCTCTCCTCTCCCAATTACAAATTTCCGCACTTGACCTTGCTTTTATTTTGTTTCCTTTGAAATATAGATCGTTGATTGATGCAGTCTTTGTGTTCCTGTTTGTTAGCAGGTATGCTCGCTTTTTGGTTTCCTTAACAGTTTCATGGCCTTCCTTTTCTGGATCGTAAACTTCTGAGGTTTCCACAATATCTGGAATTCTTCTGAAGTCACTTCCTATGATTAATACATTTTCTAATTTGTGATGTTAACCATCATTGAGTCTTTCTCTCAATTTTTGGTGATTGTACCTGAAATAAATAGATGTATTTTTCAGACTTTGCAGTATTTCTAAAGCCTCCTGCTCCTGAGCAGATATATTCAGGAAAACTGCAGTAGGATAGATAAGAAATTGCGGGAGCCCTGGTTAGTTATTTTCCATCATCGCTGGTCAGGTCCCAGACGACTGGAGGGCAGCGAATGTTGTGCCCTTATTCAAGGAAGGCTACAAAGGTAAACCTGGGAACTAAAGACCAGTAAACCTAAAATGTAGTGGGTAAGTTACTTGAGAAGATTCAGAGAGATTGGATATACATGCATTTGGAAAGACAGGATGTGATTCGTAATATGATTAGAATGGTGCTGGAAAAGCAGCGAAGGTCAGGTAGCATCCGAGGAGCAGGAAAATGGATGTTTCGGGCAAATGCCCTTCATGAAATTCAGCACGTTTCGTGCATGGGAGATCATGACTCGTAAATTGATTGGAGTTCTTTGATGAAGTGACCAGCAACGTTGAGGAGGGCAGGGTGGTATACATAGTCTATATGGATTCCAGTAAGGCCTCAATAATTTTCCACATATTCCGCTGCTCTGGAAGGTTAGATCACATGGAATTGAGGGGGAGCTGGTAAATTAGGTGCAAAATTGGCTTGGTGGTAGGAAGCAGAGTGTGATACTGGAAGAATGCTGGTCAGAATGGAGGGCTGTGACTAATGGAATGCCTCAGGGGTTGGTGCTGGGACCACTACATATTACATATGTCTATGATTTAGATGAGAATGTACAGGCATGATTTGTAAGTTTGAAGATGACATTATAATAGGCAGCATCATGACGAGTGAGGAAGGTTATCATAAATTTCAGTAATTGCAGCAGTACTTTGATCAGCTGGGGAAGTGGGCTGAGAAATGGCAAATGGATTTTAATAAAGTGTAAGTTCTTGCATTTTAGAAATTCAAATCAAGGTTGAAGTTTCATGGTGAATGGTTGGGTCCTTAGGTGTGCAGTGGAATAGAGGGACCTCGGAATTCAGGTGGATGCTTATCTGGAAGTTGATTCAGAGGTAGACAGTGCAGTGAAGAAAGTTTTTGGTACTTTGGCCTTAATCAGTGTATTTCACCGAGTATCAAAATTAGGGAGGTATGTTGCAGTTATGCAGGACGCTGCTGAGGCCATATTGGTAGCGTTATGTTCAGTTTTGTTCACTTTGCTATAGGACGGATGTTATTAAACTGGAAAGAATGCAGAAAAAAATGATAAGGATGTTGCCAAGGACTCAATGGACTGAGTTATCGGGAGAGGTTGGACAAGCTAGGACATCTTAATTTTGTGTGTGTGTGAAACTGAGGGAGGATCATATTGAAGTCTGTAAGATCATGACAGGCATGGATAGAGTGAATGTACCCTGTCTTTTTCTTCCCCCAGGGTTCGGCAATCACAGATCAGTTTAAAGTCAAAGGAGAAAGAATAAAAGGGAATCTGAGGAACAATCCTTTTACACACAGGGGCTGGGACGCATATGGGATGAGCTGTCAGGGGAAGTGATTGATTAACAACATTTAAAAGGCATTTGGACAAATACACGGATAGGAAAGGATTAGAAGGATACGGGGCAATGGCAGGGAAATGGGGTTAGCGTGGATGGACATTTTGTTCAGACAGTTTGGGCTGAAGGGCCTGTCTCCGTGCTTTCAGACTCTATGACTCTAACAACCATTGCTTGTCACCCACTGAATGTTATATTGTACGTTCCAAATTCACTGGAGCTATCTTGACCCTCTAGCCTCCAGTCTTCCACGATGTTTAACTAGTAAGTTCAAGCATTCTCTATTGTGCGTAGACGCCGTGTAAAACGCACTTTATTAATGTAATTATTCCTTAAAAGTTGCCTCATTACAAGGTTATTAATTCGTTTTTGGACCAGACAATACCAAATCCAAAGTAACCTGCTCTCTAGTTTTCTTCACAACATACTCTTGAACTTACGGAATTTATTTTTCAAACATGAACAGTCACTTAGTTAACGCAGTCCAGATGCAATTTGAGACCATGCAATAAGATTGCAGTATCCACAATACTTGCATATCTAATTTCCAGAGCATATGATGCTCAGATTTTCATCTAGCGTTTTGGTTTGGTGTATAACACACCAATATTTGCTTCTCCTTGCTATCTGTAAGCTCTACCTAAACTGATTCTGTGGAAGCTGAGGGACAGGTCTGTGTTGTTTTTAGTGACGCACTTGGACAAGACATTCAGGGAGGCTCACTTCCACGATGAGATGATCTGAAGAAATGTCCTGCAATACAGGATAAGCATTGATATCCTCCCCGCTCTGTCAGGATAAGAGTTACCGTATACTCTCTGCTCGCTCACACTCACTGTATATGTTATAGCACCTACCCCCGAACAAGGTTCATGCTCTATCTCCAAATAAGGCTCAGGCATTACCACTCTCACGATTGAATTCAGTAACTTTCTTCCTCACTTTCTCTGTCACCAACGCAATACCCCCCACACTAATAATACTGTAAGGATTCAAAACTGTCAAATGAAACTAATTCCAGACACCTCACAATTCCGCCCAAATACACCAACACTAACAGCAGGGTCACCCATTCCCACTCTCCCTCCAACCATCCCATTTTCCCATTCCAGGATGAAGAGCCTGGAACAGGACAGAAAGGCAAAGCCGTGTGTTGGAGTGTCCGATATCCATTCCCTCACCCCCTCCCCTTGCCAAGTGGGTAAGACACTGGTACGAGCCAGAGAGGACAGGGTCGCCTCGTATGGAGATTTTGAAACATCCATGTCCCACCAACCGATTAAGGAGCAATGTTCAGTGAAAGACAATTCTCACTTTAAATGCACTGGCAGTTCCAACGACAGTCCTTTCACTTCCAACAAAATGACAAAGATACCTCACTGCACAGAGACGCAGACACACAAATACACAGAACTATTGGTAAACACCCCAATATGTGAACACGCACAATACTTACAAGGAGATAGGCATACACACAGGTAGAAACGCAGACATATACATTCACATACAAATACACACAAAGACAGTTAAGAAACACACAGGCTGATACACAGACAGACAGACATAGACACACAAACACAGAGATAACAAGCACATGGACACGCACGTATATATATATATATATATACACACACACACATAGACATGCACACACATACGCACACGTACACACACACACACGCACACACACATGCAGACGCAAACACACAAACACAAGCAATCCCAGAGGAACAGAAACTAGTGTCATTAAGACGCAAATCGATATGCTTTGGATTTGTAAGGATATCAAGGATTCTAGGGAGAAGGCACAAGAATAAGAATGAGGTACATATAAAAATAATTTAACGGAAATTTAGACTCGATGGGTTGAATGGCCTCATTCTGCTCCTTGCTTTAATGTTCTTGTGGTGTAATGCTATCGGGTATTCTCTACCTGAGACAGCAACAGAGGCTGGATTTGATACATATTTGATTGGAAAGGGTCAGCGGAAATGTGGGACAGGTTTGAAGTCCAGAATGCTTTATGTTTATTCCTTCTTATTGTGTCCTTATGTCTGAAAAGAAGTGGTGATTTGATGTTAGGTTAACACTGTTTAAAATAACGGGTCCCGCAATGAAGTAAGGACGTCCCTAACACTTTAGTGTTGTGCTATCTGTGGTGCACTCATTGTCAGGGAGCAGTCAATACTCAGTTATTGAAGATGTTCAATGCTGAGCTTGGCTGATCTTTGCTGGACAGGAGAGTCAATGTTTATTGGGAACAGACCAGATACGGATAGTCAGACACAATCGGATTAGTTATGAGCATTCTGAATGGTGCAGCCAAAAGGCCAACTGCTGCCCCTACCCCATGCGCTGTGCCCTCAATCCACGCCTCAGTCTATTACAGAGATGTACTTCGGCCCCTACCCCATGTGTTCTTCCCTCTATCCACCCCTCAAGGTTATCACAGAGATATACTGCTGCCCCTACCCCTTGTGTTGTTCCCTCAATCCACCCCTCGACGTTGTTACAGAGATATACCGCTGCATCTATTCCATGTGTTTTCGCTCAATCCACCTCTCGATGCTGTTACAAGGTAGGGGACCTCCCCTTTCAGTCAGGCAGGATCGTTACAATGAGACGGGAGAAGACCATTCTGACCCTCGAAGGAGTTACACAGGAATAGAGAATGAAGTAATTCAGCTCCTTGAGTACATTACACAGGCCAGGAGGAGACGATTCACCCCACCTTAGGTGCTGAACAGGAAAGGGAAGCTGTTGCTAACAGGAAATAGAGAGTAGAGATGCCTGTTTATGTTCAGGTTGCAAAGCTGTAACTAGTGTAGTGCTGTAGAGATCACTGTGGGATCATCAATGACAAATAATCTGTATCAAACATCTGGTGGAAGGGAACTGAATGGCGCAAAGCTCAATTAGCGCATCACCAAGATGATCGTTAAAGATGTCGTCAAATGGAGTTACTGAGTATGCAACATGATACAGAAAGGGAAGGTTAGTGAGCAAACCTTCAGCAGAAAGAACATAAGGTGAGTTATCCACTGTGGCAGGAAGGATAAAACAATGGCGAACAATTTCAATGGAGAGAGATTGCAGAACTCTGTGATACAGGCCGTTTCCATGTTCCTGGGAGGTGAATCATATGAAGTCAGTCTACAGATGCAGCAAGTGATTTGGAAGGTAAGTGGAATGATACTGTTACTGGCAAAGGTTATCACGTTTAATGAGAAATGTTTTACTGCATCTGAACGGGTATTGTTGAGATCACATCGGATACACTGTTTGCAGTTTTGATCGCCTAAACGTAAAAAAATATATAATTCTTTCAGAAGATTTTCATGGATGTTTCCCTTCACACATTCCTGGAAGGAAGGCCTTTTGTTATGGGTGTTATCAGTTTTGATCTGAGATGAGAAATCTTCTTGAACCATACATGACTTTCTGAGAGGTGTTTCAGCTGAATGCGTGTTTTCTCTTGTAAAGGAGATTAAACCTGGAGAACAATTTTAAGAATAAGATGCATTGATATCAACACATGTATGATATAGACATCGACCGATAGTTACAAATTACACAGACGCATATAAGCAGGTCATCAGATGATAAAACAGGGACTTTTTTTTTCTAATGAAAGACACTGTGTACAACAACAGCGATGATGCACCTTCATATCGTCCATTATTATCCCTTCCAGAGAATATTCCAGGAGAGCACACATGGCCCAGCTTGATGTTCAGTTGACATAATTGTATGGTTCAACACAGAGAGGGAGAAAAATGTTCCCTGCCTGAGAAGCAGCAGCTGATTGATCCCCCTCTCTTAATTTGTCCACCGGATAGCAAAATGTGAGTCCATAAAATCCCTGAGTTATCTTCACCGCTTGTGGAGGATTCCTAGTGAGGACTCATTGGAATCTCTCCACTGCTGGAAGCAAAGGGAGTGCAGCCAAATCCAACTATTCCACAAATAAATCCCATTACCAGCAGCTTGTCTGAGCAGAATAATTTCAAAGTCAGTCGAACATTTGGGACACTCTTTTACCATTTGTTGCGAGTTCAACTTCCTGCATTTCGCATTTTTCTCAAAAATTACCCAGTCTGAGTCCTATACAATTGGCCATAACACTAAACTGGCTACTTTGAAAATCTGTTGTAACCAGTGGAGGAATGGGACTGGAACAGGACACAGTGACCTTCTAACATTTCTCGGAACACGAATGAGAAATTCTTATTGGACTGTTTATGTGGGAATTCCCTTTATCAAACGTTTGTGGTGCCTGGATGTTTGCATTTGTTCAAGGTTGCGCTATATTCAAACATTTGACAGACAAGCACATGTGAGAAAATTGTATGCAGACAGAAAAGTGCTGCTGAAACCACAATCAGAGCAGCTACGATCTTAGTGCCTTGTGGGGCAGTGACAACGTGTCTAATGACCCGCTCCTGCTCCTCAGTCCAATGTTCCTATGTACAATTCAGCCCCTCAAACCTCCTACACTGGTGCTGACGAGGGCATCTTGCTCCAAATACCAGGCCCACAGTAACACAGGATCTCATTCAGTCCCTCCAGACTGTCACACATCGTTTGGTGTGGGTTGGAAAATGTTACGTCAAAACCCAGTCTGGGTTCGAAAGTCAACTCTGGTCTCTTTATAGAGTGTCTCCTCTCTGAAACTTGTGCTTCATTTGTTTGTCATGGTATAGACCCAGATTCACTGCGAATTCAGCTCCCAGACCTCACTAAGTGATGACTCATAAAGTACTTTGCTCTCTCCGATTGGAACGTTCAAGAACAGAACATGCAGGAAAATTACAACCATTAACTTTGTAATTACAGAATATGAGAACATAAGGAACAGGATCAGGCCGTTCGGATAATCAAGACATAATCAAGATACGATCATGGCCGATCCACTGTTCGTATTAACTCATCTTTCATGTCCAATCCTTCACATCCTCTCAGCTCTCTGGCAGACCAAAAATCCATCTATCACCTTTTTAAAATGCTTTCAGTGATGTAGCTCCCCTTGCTCTCGAGAAAAGATGACTGAGAATTTGACTGGAAGTGTCATCTTATTTGAGCTTAATGGGAATCAGGTGTCCCCTCCCCACTGGCTGGGGTCTTTCAGAGCACAAAGGAAGATGCCTGTGGGTGGGAGCTGAAAATCTTCTCAGTTCGGGGAAGTCTCTTCGGGAGATCCTCAAAGGTAGCTTCCTCAGCACAAGCATCTTCAGCTGCTTCATCAATGTCTTTCGCCATCGTAAGGCCCGAGGTGGGGATGGTCACTGAGGGTTACACAATGTTCAGAACTTTTTGTCTCCCATCAGGTCCTGATGCAGCCTGTGTCCGTGTTCAGTAAGACCCGGACAGCATTCAAGCTTTGCTGTTAAAGTGTCTGTAACATTCATGTAACGGTGCTGTCAGACACAGTTAAAGAGGAGCACATTCGACGTTTCAAGCTGGATTTTGAATAACGTGATGTTCAGTGTAGGATAACAAACCAAATGCACTATATTCAAAGTCTGACTCTCTCTCTCTCTCTCCCTCTCTCTCCCTGTATCGATATAGGGAGTGGGGATGGGGTGAGGGGAACGTCCTCAGAGGATCTTGTAACTCGAGAAAAACAAGCCATGGATTTTATCACCGTATGAATATCTGTTCAGAACATCATGAGAGGCTGTCCATTCATCTTAAGTTTCAATGCAATCATCTTTTATTCTCTCACAGCACTAAATAATATTCTTCATTCACCCCTCATTTTACCACCATCCCAGGGATTAGTCTGGTGAAAAACGTGTGCACTCTCTCTGTGGTAGGGCGATTATTTCTTAAAAAGGAAAGAAAATCTGTCCACAATGTCCCAAAGACTGCCTCAACAACACTATTAGGTTTGATCACAATAATTCATTTTCCTCATTGAGACATCTCCGTTTTTTTCCTATGGCGTAAAAAAGCCTTTACTTCTCGCTACACTGCGGCTGACGTGGAATTTAAAAGCTCCTTACATCTATATGTGAGCATCAACAAAGCCAACAGCAGAGGTGCTGCGGGAGATGAACATCACACTCAGGGAAAGACTAAGAAAGAATGCACTGGAAATAAGGAATGGTCACCACATGAATGGAAATGAGCTGTAGGAATATGGGAAACAGGCAGAGGAAGGGAGTTATCTTTCCTTTTGTTCTTCCCTCACAGGTCAGGCCAGCATGTTATGCCTATCTTGAACAGAGTGGCTGGTTCAGCTGTTCCACAGGACAGTACAAAGTAAAACATATTGCTGTGGGTTTGCAGTCACACAGAGACCTGATCAGGGAAGGATGACCCATTGCCTTCACTAAAGGACATGAGGCAAGCAGATGGGCTTTTTATACTTAACGAAGATGGTTTCACTTCAATGCCACAAATTTCCTTCATATTAACAGATTATTATTCTGTGGTTCTAGATCATGAGTCAATGACTTGAGCACGATCTTGCCATCAGACAGTTTTTGTGCAGAGAACAAGTAAAACATTTCAAGTGCAATTATTTTGTGATTGTCATGTGGTTAGAAGGGGCTTCCGGATTTAACAGAGGCCCAAATGATGGTTTACTCAGAAGGTGCACTGTGGCTGAGGAGGAGTAGTGGTATCATGATGGTGGGTATTGGACAGATTTAGCGAGTGGGGGGGGGGGACATGGAGAAATAGATCTGTGCAGAGCTAGAAGGATTATGGAGTTTTAGAGTTTCTCCTCGCATACTGGTGAGTCATTTGAAAGTAGTGATTTGCTCATTATAATTTCTAAGGAAAGGAATTTTTCATTGGAGCTGAAAACAATGACTTCCATCTTTCCGAATTTTAATAACATGAACAACAATTCAGTTTAACCTGCTTTAATAGACAGAATAACTTACCAGGAACACCAACTATAGCGAGGATGGGATAGTAACCAGTTTGAATAACCAACAGCACATCATAGATCCCCCATACTAATGATATCCAAGGTTGGGAAAGCCTGTAAAAACTCCTGTCCATGTTGGATCATTCCAGTCTAATGTTCTTAGATTCTGATATCTCCTCCCTGTCTCTCTGGAGCTGCTGCTTCCTGTTAGTACTGTCAGCGATGCTCCCACCCATACTATGGGATAACACATTGAACTGAATCCTTAAGTGATAAAAGAGGCAAGCCCTCCAGTGACACATTTAGGATCCACGGAGACTGACATTAATCACAGTCACTGAACAAATAGCTGCAACCAACGCCTTTCAATTCAATACTGTTTTATTTAAATTCAAAATAATGATTAACATTTACACAGTCTGGGTTGGATATGCGAGGGTGACTGAGGGAACGAATTTTGAGTCTGATAGATTAATTGTGTGCAACCACTCAGTCTGCATTGGATATGGAAGTAATGCAAGACGTTTATCGGAACACCAACATGTTTCTCTGCTTATAAATGGAAACATAGACCCTGTGACTACTGCTGAGGCATGACAATGTCAGTAAGAGATTGAGAGAACTTTTATAGGTCATGATCTGGAGAGAATATATATCTAAGACAGCGTGGGGTTATAACAGACATGTGGGGTTAACAGAGAATTGTACCTAAGAGACAATGGGGTCTCCAGATGTTGGAGAATTAAGTGTAGATAAAGCATGATAGTGGAGAAGGCACTGTAGGTCAGGCAGCATCCGATGAGCAAGAGAGTCAACGTTTCAGGCAGGGCCCCTCTTCAGAAATGCGAAGGATTAAAGGGGCTGACAAATAAATGGGTGGTGAGGGTGAGGCTAGGGGAAAGGTTGGTGATAGGTGGGCGAAGCTAGAAGGTGATAGTGAGAGGTCGGTGGGGAGTTCGAGCGGATCAGTGGAAAGGAAGATGGACAGGTAGGTTCCCACGAGAGGGCGGATCTGAGTTGGAGGGTCGGATCTGGGATCTGGGTCGTCGAGGGGAGATTTGCAAATTAGTCAGTTCAATGTTCATGCCATGTGTTTGTCGGCTCCCGAGGCAGAAGATGAGGTGTTCCTGGCGACATCCTGGTATATCTCTTCTGAACCCTCTTCAGCTTAATAACCTCCTTCCAATAACGGAACTGCACACAGTACTGCAAAAGAGGCTTTATCAATGTCCTGCACTATCTCAGCATGACTTCTCAACTTCTAACCACAAAAGTCTGAGCAAAGTAACCTTAAACACCCAGTCTATAAGTGCCACAAACTTCTGTGAATTCGATCTGCACCTGTGGGTCCCTCTTTTCTACAACATTACCAACGCACTACTATTGATTGTATAAGCCCCCCTGCTTTTTAGTTTACCAGAATGCAATACCTCGTATTTATCCAAGTTAAACTCGAATTGCCACACCTCAGCCCAGTGAGTGATATTACTGCCCCCTCACCCTCCTGCCTCAGGTTTAAAAGACCCTCCCCTCTCCAGAAGTCCTACAAACACAGGCCTTGAGTTTCCCAAAGACCAAGAGCTTGATTTGCTTTGAGCAAGCAGAGGGAGGAGAGGGTAAGGGGAGACTGGAAAGTAAACCGATGCCTTGTATCACTTGATAATTTCAGGAAGAGGGAATCCACATGTTAGAGTTGGAAATAGTGCCGGGTGTTTTTTGGCCAGAAATTGTACTCTTTCCTCATCTCTGGTGTTCAGTATTGATATTTATTCGAGTTCCTTCATAGTGCAGTGTTTCTGCAAGATTGCTTGCCCTAATATTGCATATTACAGATAATAGCTATGTAAGCTGGAAATCATAGCCAAGCAATTAAAGAAGTTCATTGTTCATCTCGATGGCAGAGCACATGCACTCAT
Organism: Chiloscyllium punctatum; assembly: GCF_047496795.1. Lineage (NCBI taxonomy): Eukaryota > Metazoa > Chordata > Chondrichthyes > Orectolobiformes > Hemiscylliidae > Chiloscyllium > Chiloscyllium punctatum. Next base: position 62,733,321 of record NC_092752.1, read on the forward strand.
CATCCTATCGTTGAGGCTAATATCTTTTATTTGTTTAACAATGAGAACTGTTGCCTGTGTTTTTCAGTAGTGTTAATCAGAATGTAATATATCCATATAGAGCTGAGAAATGACACTTACAATATGACTCAAATTCTGGGCATGGTTTAAGTCTTGTGTCGTGGGTCACACCCCTGCCCCTGGGTCAGAGTCTGAATTTGATTCCCTTCCATCAACTTGTGGCAGTGTCACTTTCTCTGGAACAGATGATCTTGATTCTGTTGTGGGGGTGTGTCAGAGTACTTTCAAAGAAAGCTGATGAACAAACACACAGGAGAATCATATTGCAGCTTTAGGGGCTATTGTTGAGTGGTGGGAGTGCCCCGACATCTGAGCCTAAAGGTTCACATCCCACAGAGATGTTTAATTATATGTATGAGCACGTGGATTAAAATGATTTTTGAAATGTGACTTGATGGAGTCCATGCAACGACTGCACAAAACACTTCATAGGACAAACAGGGAGACAGCTAACGATCCGCATCCATGAACACCAACTAGCCATAAAACGACACGACAAGCTATCCTTAGTAGCCACAAACGCGGATGACAAACAATATGAGTTCAACTGGGACCAAACTCCTATTATAGGACAAGCCAAACAGAGAACAGCCAGGGAATTCCTAGATGCATGGCACTCATCCACAGATTCTATTAACAAACACATCGACTTCGATCCAATATGCCGGCCACTGAAACGGACAGCTTGACCCAACAACAGAAGCGGCAGAGACAAACCACTATAAATGCCGGAGGAAACATCACATAAGCGCTTCACAGAAGGTCCCCAAGCACTGAGGATGTCACCTAGACAGGGGACGAAACATCTGCAACATAAATTCCCAGCTCGGTGAACAGAACCACAACAAGTATACACAGATGCACAGACAAACCTCCCTCCACCATCACTTGTCTCCTGCCAGTAAACAGTTGTACACAGAAACACACACACACACACAACCCTACACCACCAAGTTGTTTCCTGCGATTGATCAGATATACACAGAAACACACACACAATCCCCCTCTACTACACTGTCTCCTGCCATTAAACAGAAATACATAGCAATGGACACACACAACCCTCTAACAACACACTGCCTCCTGCAATTCAACTGATATATAAATAAAAGACACATGCACACAACCATCCATCGCCATCCTGTCTCGTGCCATTAAACAAATATATGCAGAAACACACACATACAACCCTCCATCAGCACGCTGTCTCCTTCAATTAAATAGACATACATGGAAACACACACACACAACAACCCTCCACCAAAACCATGTTTCCTGCCATTAATCAGATATACACTAAAACACACAACACAACCCTCCACCACCACGTTGTCTCCCTCTATTAAGCAGCTATACACAAAAACACACACAAGCACACACAACCCTGCACTAACACCCTGCCTAGGTCAATAAACAGATATACACAGAAACATACACAAAACTCTAAACCACCTTTCTGTCTCCTGTCATGAAACAAATATAACAGAAACACACAAACAAGACACTCCATGACCACCTTGTCTCCTGTGATTAAACAGATCTACACAGAAACACACACACAAGCCTCCAAGTACATCCTGTCTGCTGCCATTACATAGATATACACACAAACACACGCGCACACACAATCCTTGACACCCAATTTGTTTCCTGTCATTAAACAGATATACACAGAAACACACACAACCCTCCACGACCACCATTTCTCCTGCAAATAATCAGATATACACAGAAAAACACACACAACCTTCCACCGTCGCCCTGCCTCCCGCCATTAAACTTGGATATGTAGAAACACATACACACCAACCAGCACGAAAACCTGTCTCCAGTTATTAAACAGAATATAGGCAGAAACACAAGCACACAACCTTCCACCACCACCACCACCCTGTCTCCTGCCATTAGAAACACATAGACACCAACCAGCATGAAAACCTGACTCCAGTTATTAGATTAGATTACTTGCTGTGTGGAAACAGGCCCTTTGGAACAACAAGTCCACACCGCCCCGCCACCCACCCATACCCCTAAATCTACCCCTTACCTAACACGGTGGGCAATTTAATATGGCCAATTCACCTGACCTGCACATCTTTGTGATGAAAGGGGGGGGGGAATCCGGAGCACGCGGAAGAAACCCACGCAGACAGGGGGAGAATGTGCCAACTCCACACAGTCAGTCGCCTGAGGCGGGAATTGAACCCGGGTCTCTGGCGCTGTGAGGCAGCAGTGCTAACCACTGTGCCACCGTGCCGCCCACTAAACAGATTTTAAACAGATATAGGCAGAAACACAAGCACACAATCTTCCACCACCACCACCCTGTCTCCTGCCATTAAACAAATATATGCAGAAACACACACACACACACACACACACACACACACACACACACACACACACACACACAACCTTCTACCATCACGCTGTCACCTTCCGTTAAACAGCTTTTTGCAGCAGAGAGCGGCGGCAGCTGGGCGGAAGTGAAGTCGGAGCACAAAGCCGGTCGGGAAGATAAGTACTTGTCATTTGAGTGGAGAAGGATCCCAAGACAATACACGTGTAGTGTCTCCCACCCTCCCTCCACCTCTAACCTAAAAAAAAGTAAGCTACTTGGTGTTCTTGTTTTGAGGACTAAGTGTAGAGTTATGGCAGCGCAGGCAGTGGAATGTTCCTCCTGTAGGATAGTTGAGGTAGGGATGACCACCAATGCTCCTGCCGACTTCATTTGCAGGAAGTGCAGTCAGCTCCAGCTCCTCACAGACCGCGTTAGGGAACTGGAGCTGGAGTTGGATGAACTGAGAATTATTCGAAAGGCTGAGAAGGTGATAGATGGAAGCTACAGGGACATAGTTTTGCCAGAGAACAGAGGGAGCTGGGTAACAGTCAGAAGTGGGAGGGGGAGGAAGCAGGCAGTGCAGGGATCCCCTGTGGCCGTTTCCCCCAACAATAAGTATACCGCTTTGGATACTGTTGTGGGGACGGCCTAGCAGGGGTAAGCTGCAGTGACCGGGTCTCTGGCACGAGGTCCGGCTCTGAGGCTCAGAAGGGAAAGGTGGAGAGGAGGAGAACACTAGTTATAGGAGACTCTGTAGTTAGAGGGACAGACAGGCGGTTCTGTGGACATGGGCGAGACTCTCGGTTGGTTTGCTGCCTCCCGGGTGCCAGGGTCCGAGACGTCTCAGACTGTGTCTTCAGAATCCTTAAGGGGGAGGGTGTGCAGCCAGAAGTTCTGGTGCATTTTTGCACCAACGACATAGGAAGGAAGAGAGTTTGGGAGGTCATTCAGGAGCTCAGGGAGTTAGGCTGGAAGCTCAAAGCTAGGACGGACAGAGTCGCCATCTCTGAGTTGTTGTCGGTGCCATGTGACAGTGAGGCAAGGAATAGGGAGAGAGTGCGGTTGAACACGTGCCTGCAAGGATGGTGGAGGAGGGAGGGCTTCAGGTATTTGGACTGCATTCTGGGGAAGGTGGGACCTGTACAAGCAGGACGGGTTGCACCTGAACCAGAAGGGCACCAATATCCTGGGAGGTAGGTATGCTAGAACTCTTCGGGGAGGGGGGGGGTTAAACTAATTTGGTAGGGGGATGGGATCCGTCCTTGTATTCCAGCAAGTAGGTTAGCTGTTTTTCAGGATGTCCAAGAATGTAGGGAGGCTGTGGAGAAGTAGCGCTGACAGGGAATATTGCGGACACAGAGTTCAAGTGTGTATACTTCAACGCAAGGAGGATCAGAAATAAGGTGGGTGAACTTAAGGCGTGGATTACGATGTTGTGGCCATCACGGAAACGTGAATAGAAGAGGGACAGGAATGGTTGTTGGAGGTTCCTGGTTACAGATGTTTCAGTAAGATTGGGGCGGTGGTAAAAAAGGAGGGGGGTTGGCGTTGCTAATTACAAATGGTATAACGGCTGCAGAAAGGCAGTTCGAGGGGGATCTGCCTTTGAAGGTAGCATGGGCTGAAGTCAGAAATAGGAAAGGAGTAGTCACCTTGTTGGGTGTTTACTATAGGCCCCCCAATAGCAGCAGCGATGTGGAGAAACAGATTGGGAAACAGATTTTGGAAAGTTGCAGAAGCCACAGGGTAGTAGTCATGGACGATTTCAATTTCCCAAATATTGATTGGAAGCTCTTTAGATCAAGTAGATTGGACGGGGTGGTGTTTGTGCAGTGTGTCAAGGAAGCTTTTCTAACTCAGTATGTAGGTTGCCGACCAGAGGGGAGGCCATATTGGATTTGGTACTCGGTAACGAATCAGGGCAAGTGATGGGCTTGTTAGTGAGTGAGCATTTTGGTGATGTTGACCACAATTCTGTGACTTTCACCTTGGTTATGGAGAGAGATAGATGTATGCAACAGGGTAGGTTTTACAATTGGGGCAAGGGTAAATACGATGCTGCAGGACAGGATCTGAGGAGCATAAGTTGGGAGCATAGGATGTCAGGGAAGTATGTCATTGAAATGTGGAACTTTTTCAATGAACAGATACGACGTGTCCTTGATCTGTCTCTTGCCATTAAATAGATATACACAGATACACACACAGATACCACCCTCCTACACCACTGTGTCCTGCAATTAAACAGATACATACAGAAACATGCACACATATTTCCAGCACCACCCTGTCTCCTGTCATTAAACAGTTATACCTGAAAATGTGTTGCTGGAAAAGCGCAGCAGGTCAGGCAGCATCCAAAGAGCTGGAGAATCGACGTTTCGGGCATGAGCCCTTCTTCAGGAAAGTGATTTCTGCTCATGCCCGAAACGTCGATTCTCCTGCTCCTTTCATGCTGCCTGACCTGCTACGCTTTTCCAGCAACATATTTTCAGCTCGGATCTCCAGCGTCTGCAGTCCTCACTTTCTCCATTAAACAGTTATACACAGAAACACGCACACACACTACCCTCCACCACCACTCCGTGCCCAGCCCTTCAATAGATGTATACAGAAACACGCACACAACACTCCACGAACACCCTGCCTTCTGCCATTAAACAGGTACACACAGAAACACACACACAACCCTCCACGACCACTCTATCTACATTCATTAAACAGTTACATACAGAAACACACACTCATTAACCTCCAAAACCACCCTGTCTGCTGCAATTAAACAGATATTTACTGAACTATCCAGACAAGCCTCCACCACCACACTGTCTCCTGTCATTAAACAGATATACACAAAAACACACACACACCACCCTACACCACAACCCTGTCTCCTGCCATTAAACAGATATACATAGAAATACACACACAACCGTACACCATCACTTTGTTTTCTGCCATTAAGCAGATATGCACAGATACGCATGCAAAACCATTAACCGCCACCATGTCTACTGCCATGAAACAGACGTACTCAGAAACAAACACATACCATCCTCCACCAACAGCCTGTCTCCTGCAAATAAACAGGTATACACAGAAACATACACGTAGAGAACCCTCCACCACTACCCTGCTTGCTGCCATAAATCAATTATACACAGAAACACATACGACCTTCCACTACCATCCTGTCTCCTGCCATTAAACAGCGATACACAGAAACACACACACGACATTACACCAACAAGTTGTTTTCTACCATTGATCACATGTACACAGAAACACACACAAACCTCCACTACCTCCCTGTATCCTGAAATTCAATAGATATCTACAGAAACTCACACACTCAACCCTCCACTACCACCCTGTCACCCAACATTAAACCGATGTATGCAGAAGCACACACACACAACCCTCCACCACCACCTTATTTCATGCCATTAAGTAGATATACACACAAACACGCACACTACACTCCACCACCACAGTGTTTGCTGCCATTAATCAGATATACATATAAACACACACACACAACCCTTCACCATCACACACTCTCTGGCGATTAAGAAGATATAAACAGAACCACAAACACATCTCAACACCATCACCCTGTCTCCTGCCTTTAAACAGACATGCACAGAAAAACACACACACACAACCCTCCACCACAACCCTGTCTCCTGCCATTAAACAGATATACGTAGAAATACACAAACACACAACTGTTAGCCACCACATTGTTTTCTGCCATTAAACAGTTATACACAGAAACGCACACACAGACACCAAACCCCCGAACAACATCTTGTTGCCTGCTATTAAGCAGATATACTCAGAAACACACGCACAACCTTCAACCGCCACCATGCCTCCTGCCATGAAACAGATATAATCAGAGACAAACACATACCACCCTCCACCACCAGCCTGTCTCCTGAAATTAAACAGATATACACAGAAACACATACACCACCCTCGACCACCATTCTCTCTCCTGCCAGTAAACAGGTATACACAGAAACACACATACAGCCTTCAACGAACACCCTGCCTACTGACCTTAAACAGATATACACAGAAACACACACACATACACAACCCTCCACCACCACCCTGTCTCCTGCCAGTAAGCATACAGACACAGAAACACAGACACTCTACCCTCCAATAACACCCTGTCTCCTGCCATTGAATAGATATACGCAGAAACACACACACAACAAAAAACACACACAGAAAATGACACACACACACCAAACTGTCTCGTGCCATTAAGCACATATGCACAGAAACGCACACGTACACTCATTAAAACCTCCTTCACCACCCTGTCTCCTGTCATCACATAGTTATACACGGAAACACACACACATAACCTTCCACGAACACCCTGCCTACTGCCTTTAAACAGATATACACAAAAACGCACATACAGGCACAACCCTCCACCACCACTTCCATAGATATACGCCGAAACACACGTATGCACAATATTCCATGAACATCGTGCCTCCTGACATTAAGCAGATATATGCAGGAACACACAGACAACCGTCCATCACCAGCCAATCTCCTGCCATTGAACAGATATACACAGAAACACACACCACCACCCTGTCTCCTGCCATTAGGCACAAATACACAGAAACACACACACAACCCTCTACCACCACCCTGTTCTCTTGCCATTGAGCAGATATACACAGAAATACACATGCACAACCCTCTACCACCACCCTGTCTCCAGCCCTTAAATAGTTATACACAGAATCTCACACACCCCTCCACGATAACCCTATCTACTGCCATTAAACAGAGATACACAGAAACACACACATACACAACCCTCCACCACCACCCTATTCTCTTTCCATTGAGCAGATATGCACTGAAATACAAACACAACCTTCGACCACCACCAGTCAGTCTCCTGCAATTAAACAGATATGTACAGAAAACACATACAACCCTGCACCACCACCCGATCACCGACCATTAATCAGACATGCACAGACAACCTCCCATCAACACTCGGTTTCCAGGCATTAAACAGGTATATACAGAATTGGCTGGCTGACAGAAAGCAGAGAGTGGCTGTAGATGGAATGTATTCTGCCTGGACGACAGTGTTAAGTGGGGTCTCGCAGGGCTCTGTACTTGGGCCTCTGCTCTTTGTAGTATTTATAACTGACTTGGATGAGGAGGTTGAGGGGTGCGTTTGTAAATTTTCAGATGACACAAAGTTTGGAGGTGTCGTTGATAATATGAAGGACAATGCAGGCTGCAGCGCGACATAGAATGCAGAGCTGGGCTGAGATATGGCAGATTGAGTTCAACATGGATAAATGCGAGGTGATGCATTTTGAATAGTGGAACTCGAATGTTGAATTTAGGATTAAAGACAGGATTCTTGGCACTATGGAGCAACAGAGGGATCTTGGTGTGCAAGCACATATATTCCTCAAAGTTGCCACACAAGTGGATAGGGTTGTTAAGAAAGCATATGGTGTTTTGGCTTTCATTAACAGGGAGATAGAACTTAAGAGCCGTGAGGTTTTGCTGCAGCTCTACAAGTCCCTGGTGAGGCAATACTTGGAATATTGTGTCCAGTTCTGGCCGTCCTACTATACTAAAGATACAGAGGCTTGGGAGAGGGTGCAAAGAATGTTACCAGGATGGTAACTGGAGGGCTTGCTTTATGTAAAATGGTTGACTAGGCTCGGACGTTTCTCTCTGGGGAGAAGGAGGAACAGAGGTCACCAGACAGAGGTGTACAAAATAATGAGAGGAACAGATAGTCAATGGCCAGAGAATTTTCCCCATGGCAGGAATGACTGGTATTAGAGCTCATAGTTTGAAAATATTAGGAGGAAGGTATAAAGGAGATGTCAGAGGCATTTTTTTACACAGTTGTGAATGCATAGAATTCGTTACCAGTGGTAGTGGTGGAAGCAGAGTCATTGGAGACATTTAAGCGACTGCTGGACATGCACGTGGATAGCAGTGAGTTGAGGGTTGCATAGGTTGTTACTATATTCTACATTAGGATTAAATCTCGGCACGACATCGTGGGTCAAAGGGACTGTTCTGTGCTGTACGTTCTATGTTCTATGTTCTCTGACAAGTGTGAGTCGACCTCTGACAAACTAATGCCAACTCCAAAAGATGTTTAAAGACTTCATTGAGATGAAAAGTTGGCTGCATTATAATTACGTTTTGGTCCTTGTTGATTTTTTTCCCTTGATGGGTTGAAGCTTGCCCCACTTCCAACGCTACTGCTAAAACTGTTGTAAATATTTTACTCAAGGAGATTATTACCTGCTTTTGTCGACGTTCTGACAATGCCCCCCATTTTATTGGAGATATTAATGAGGAATTATGCTCTCATTTTGGGATCCACTACCAACTTCATTGTGCTTATTGCCCACAGGATGCAGGGTTCGTGGAGCATGGTGACCAGAATCTGAAAATTAAACTTACCAAATGGACTTCCGATACAGGTCTTTCCTGGGTTATGTTGGTGCCTCTGGTATTATTCCACCCAAAAGAAACTCCTGTGGGGAAACTTCGCTTGTCCCCAGCCGAAATCATCCGAAGTCGTGCTGTCCTCTCACATTGGAATGATGCCTCCTCCCGTATTCATTTCAAACACATGACTGAGGATATGTCCTCCTGTGTTCTTTCTTTGACCAAAGTTTTGGGAGATCTTCACTCTAAGATCGGTGCTGCTCCCCTCCCTCAACAATATCCCAACTGTTGAATTTCCCAACTCTTTTATTCTCATCATGATTTGGACAAGCTGCAGCCACCAACCTCCATGGCAAGGGCCCTTCCAGGGTCTCCACACCAGCCTGACTGCTGTAAAGGTCGCCGTGCATTCCGCCTGCGTTCACCTTCATCACTCCAAGGTCATTAGATGAGCCCATTCCGGGGTGGGGGGTGGTGGTGTTTGTGGTGGTGGTGATGATGGAGATGGAGACGATGGGGAACTTGAAAACGAACCGGAATCAGTTGATAACAAACCAGACTACTATGATATAGCTGCAGGTTTCGAATCGTAATTCTTCTAATGTTTTATATACCTTAATCCTTAATGCAGAACGACCATTAAGATGAAGATCAAACTTACCCTGTTATGTGGACTCGTTGTCGCCGGCATTAGTGCTGAAGAGGGGGCTGTTTACCCGTGTGATCCTGAACAACCAGAAACTGTGTACCGTTTAAGCTGAAAAGATGTCCTTACGTGCCCGAGAAACTGATTCCTTTGATGTAGGGAATGTTACCAAGAATGACTGCCGCAATGGTCAACTGCACCAAGAAGATCGAAAAGTTCATTTACAGAACAAGTCTCAATGGTCTTTACCCTGTCAAGGTGTTTTGTGCCAGTTTGACTTCAGTTGTGCTTTTGGTGTTTCTGGTAATCGTTGCCTCTACTCAAAGAGGCCTAAATCGGCACGTCACAAAAGAGAAAGGGGGAGATGTCGTCCTTCACTAACAACCTGCTTTTGCAAAGTCATCATCAAATATTCAGCCGGCATGAAGTGGTGCATTACGTCCTCACATCAGCAAAGGACTCTTTGACCCCTTTCCCCCTGTTGAATCCCAACTACAGAGTATGGAATACCTGTTAGGCATTTATTGGATATAATCTTTCCTTTGATTATTACTTATCCCCACCTTCTAGCCTGTGGAATTCCTATAATAAGTCCGGGGAAGCCTATCCAATTTGTAACAACTGTACAGGATGGGGAAGCACTTAAGTGAATGTGACTGTTTATTCCATGTGCCTTTGTCCAATGCCCCAACTGCTACTGCTTCCCTGTGGCGCCTCGCATCTCATGCAAATGCCTACTGGAGGAGTGTGTCTCTGTTATTGTGGATATTCAGGCTCTTTGTGGTATTTAATGGCACACACCTTACTATGAGACCCCTAACAGCACCTCCATCTTCTCAATTGTGGGGTGGAATGAACCAATCTGGGACAATAATCACATCCCTTACTGAAAGACCCACCACTTTTTATTGAATAGCTTTCACCCTAAGAGCCCAGTGCGACCATATTTTGCAGCTATGGACTAACTGTACTTTCAGGGTTGTCACAATGACAGGCCTGCTTCATATTGGGATCCCCTTCATTATCTAAACTAAACCTGGATATTATTTTTGTCAGCCAAGGCAAAGTGATTAACTTCATTGTTCTAAATGAAATAGGTAATCCCTGTCCTGTAGCTGTAAGGGCAGTTTTCATGACTACTGTTCCCTGCCCAACTACTTGGGAATGGGGCTAGGGTTTCCCTACTAAACGTTCAGTTTGACCTGTATTCTGCGCGCATTGGAGGGGTGGTATTTCTTTGGGTAACAGTAAAGTCCCGCTTCTAGATTACACATATCTCAGTACCTTTTCCTGAGGAGGATCTGCAGGAATTATTAGTCATCCAAATTGAAACTTTCTTATTTATGGTCTAACCCGCTTGGGCAAGGAGACCGTTTGGACTTAGCAGGAGGTAAGGATATGCTCTTAGAATTACGTCTATCTCCTCAGCAAAACGGGTATGCCCTCGACTAACTAAACGGCAAAGAGGGTAGGGCTTGTTACATAGTAAAGGGCAAGTGTATGATGAGGATTACTGACCTCTTTGAGAACATTACCAAGCAGGTAGATAACATCTGCAACTTTGACAATCAAATGATAGAAGCCACTGCATGGCGAGATGATGTGGACTGCTCTATCTAAGAGTGTCACCCGAGAGTAATATTGTGTGGGATGGTATAGCCCAGAGTGTTCCCTTGACAGTGACATGATGTGGGCTGGTGTAGCCCGGAGTGTCCCCCTGACAGTGGCATGGTGTGAGTTGATGTAGCCCGGAGTGTCCCTCTGACAGTGGCATGGTGTGAGTTGATGTAGCCCGGAGTGTCCCTCTGACAGTGACATGGTGTGAGTTGATGTAGCCCGGAGTGTCCCCCAGAAAGTGACGTGGTGTGGGCTGGTGAAGCCCGGAGTGTCCCCCTGACAGTGACGTGGTGTGGGCTGGTATAAGCCGGAGTGTTACTGTGTCACTGACTTGATTGGAGTGTCATTGAATCATAGAGTGATCGAGCATGGGAACTGGCCCTTCGGCCCAAACTGGTCCGTACTGACCATGCTGCCCACTCAACTAATTCCAATTGCCCACATTTGAACCACATGACTCTCAACCCTTCCCATCTATGTATCAATTCATTTGTTTTGCATGTTGCTATTGTACCTGCCTCAACCACTTTTTCTGGCAGCCCATTCCATTTCAAAAACATTCTCTGCACAATGAAGCTGGCCCTCTCGTCCTTCTTAAATCTTTCCCCCTCAGATAAAAAAATGCCCTGTAGTTTTCAATCTGTAATCTCTGGGAAAATGACTCCATGCATTCATCCTATCCATGACCCGCGTAATATTATGCATCTCCATAAAAACACCCCCTCATTCTCCTACATTCCAAGGGATGATATCCGAACCTGGCCCACTCCTCCTTATAACGCTGGCCTATTAGTCCTGACAACATTATTGTCAAACTTCTTTGCACTCGTTTCAGGTTAACAGGATGACGAAAACTGTACACAATGCTCCAAGTGTGGCCTCACCAACGACTTACAGAATGGTAGCATAATGTCCCAACTCCTATATTCAATGCTTTGAACATTGAAGGCCGGCATGCTAAATGCCTTCTTTACCGCCCTTTCGACCCGTGACGCCTCTTCCCGTGAAATATGGACTTGTAATCCGAGGTCCCTCTGTTCCACAACACTCCTCAGAACCTAACCATTTACTGTATAACCCCTATCTTTGTTTTACTTTCCAAAGTGTAACACCTCCGCCTTATCTGTATTTAATTGCAGTTGCCAATCCTCAGCTCACTTTCCCAACAGATTAAAATCCCTCGATTATTTCTGATAATGTTCACCGCTAGCAACGATACCTCCTAGTTGTATTATCCATAAATGTAGTAACCTTCTTGGGAGTACTTGGAGTATGTTGTGCAGTTTTGAGCCCCTTATCTCAAAAGAGATGTACTGGGCTTGGAATGTGCTCAGAGGAGTTTCACGAGAATGGTCGTAGGAATGAAAAGCTTGACATATGAGGAATCTTTGAGGACTCTGGATCTTTACTCAATGGATTTTAGAAGGATGAGAGGAGATCTAATTGAAATATACTGAATAGTCTGGACAGAATAGATGTTGTGAAGATGTTTCCATTGGTAAAATAGACTAGTACCCGAAGGCACAGCCTTAAAGTAAATGGAACAGCTTTTAGAACGGAGATAAAGAGAAACTTCTTCAGCAAGAGAGTGGTGAATCCATGGAATCCAATGCCACAGAAGGCTGTGGAGGCCAGCTTACTGAGTATATATAAGACAGAGATGGACAGGCTCTTCATTGTCAAGGGGATCAAGGATTATGGCGAGAAAGCAGAAGAATGGTGTTAAGAAACTTATGAACCATGACTGAACAGTGGAGCAGACCCGATGGGTTGAATATTTCAATTTCTGTTCCTATGTCTTATGGCCGTCATCATGCCTTGTATATTCACATTCAGAACATTTATGTTAATAACAAATAACAAAGGTCTCAGCACTGACACCTGTGGCACTAGTTATAGACCTCCAGTCTGAGAAACAATCTTCAACCATCACCCTCTGCTTCTTAACATCGAACAAATTTTGAATCCAATTAGCTAGCTCTCTCTGGATTGCACGTCACCTAGACTCACTGACTAACCTGCCGTATGGGGCCTTGTCAATCGTCTTACTAAAGTCCATATACAGATAATCCATTGTCCTACCCATATGTATTCTCGCGGTTATCTCTTTGAAACAATTTAAAAGATTTGTCAGACATGATTTCCCGCACACTAATCCATGCTGACTATTTCTAATCAGACCTTGAATTTCCAAATGTTGGTTCATCCTGTCTCTCATTATCGTCTCCAACAACTTGCCTAACACTGATGTTCCACTCACTGACTAAGAGCTCCCTGGTTTGTCTTTGCTACCTTTCTTAAACAATGGAACCACTCCAGTGGCAAACGATGAAGCAACAATCTGTGCAAGGGCCTGTGCAATTTCTTCCCTAGCCTCCCATAACATCCGACGATGGACATGTTCTTTCCCATGGGATTTATTCACCTTATTGTGCTTTAAGGTAGCAAATGCCTCCACTCTGGTAATATGCATGCAGATGAAAACATTCCCACTTGTTTTCCTTATTTCCTTAGCATGCATCATTTGCTCCTAATTAAACATGGAGGAGAAATATTCATTAAACAATTCCCCCCTCCCACCTCTTGGTGACTCCACACAAGGACAGCTATGCTCATCAGTAAGGCGACCTATTCGATCCTGAGTCACGCTTCTACTCTTAATATGGCTAGAGAACCTCTTGGGATTATCTTTCACCTTTTCTGAGCGATCCATATCATGTCCTTTTTTTAGGCGTCAGATTCCCCTCTTCAGGGTGCTTCTACACTTTGTGTAGTCATCTAAGGATTGAATTAAGCCCGATATCTTAAATTCAATGTATGCCTTCTTTAATGTCCTTTCCAGATCCTCAATATCCCTCGCCATTCAAGGATCAGGTTCCCCCCTCAACCACCGTCTCTCTAATGAAAATAATCCTTGTTTGTTTAATCTCTCTTCATGGCTGGCACCCTACATACCAGGCAACATCCTGGTGAACCTCCTCTGCACCCCCTCCAAAGTATCCACATCGTTTTGCTAGTGTGGCGACCAAACTGTATGCAGTATTCAAAATGTGGCTGAACTAAAGTCTTATACAACTGTAACACGACCTGCAAACTGTTATGTTCAATACCTGGTCCAATGAAGGAAACCATGCCGTACACCTTCTTCACCACTCTACTGATCTGCCTTGCCACCTTCAGGGAACAATGGACCTGAACACGTAGATGTCTCTGTACATAAATTTTCCCCAATACTTTTCTATTTACTGTATATTTCACTCTTGGATTGGATGGTACAAAATGCATCGCCTCACATTTGTCCAAATTGAACTCCATCTGTCATTTCTCTGCCCATCTCCCCAATCTATCTATATTCTGCTGTATTCTCGGACAGTCCCCTTCCCAGTCTGCTACTCCTCCAATCTTAGTGTCATCTGCAAACCTGCTAATGAAACAAGCTACACCTTCCTCCAAATCATTTATGTATACCACAAAAACCAATGTCGCAGCAAGGGCCCCTGTGGGACACTACTGGTCACAGATCTCCATTTTGAGAACCTCCCTTCCATTATTACTCTCTGTCTCCTGTTGCCGAACCAGTTTTCTATCCATCTAGCTAGAACACCCATGCAACTTCACCTTCTTCATCAACTTACCATGGGGATATTTATCGAACGCCTTACTAAAGTCCATCCGTATGACATCTATATCCCTTCCCTCATCAATCAACACTGTCACCTCTTCAAACAATTCTATTAAGTGTGTAAGCCATTACCATACCTGCAGAAAACAATGCTACCTCGCACGGAGAAGTCATTGCATTCTAAATGGGTATATATCCTATCCCTCAGTATCTTCTCCAGTAGCTTCCCTACCACAGGATCACAGGTCTGTAATTTCCTGGATTATTACTTAAACAAGGAGACACCATTAGCAATTGTCCATTCCCCAGGGACCTCCTCCGTGTTCAAGGACGCTGTAACAATATCTGTTAAAGCCTCAGCTATTTCCTCTCTCGCTTCCCTCAGTAACCTTGGGAAGATTCCATCCAGACCTGGGGACTTGTGCTTCTTGATGTCTTTTCGAAATCACACCACTTCCTCCCTCCTTCTGCAGACTTGACAAAGAGTAATCAAAGATCTATCCCTAACCTCAACATCCACCCAGACGGTCTCCTTGGTGAATATCAATGCAAAGTACTCTTTACGAATCTCTCCCGATTTCTCTGCCTCCAAGCATATCTTTCCTACTTTGTCCTTGAGTGGGCCCTTTCTCCAGCTACCCTCTTTCGCGTTATATGTGACCAAAAAGCTTTAAGGTTTTCCTTAATCCTGCTTGCTAAGGATATCTCATGACCCCTTTTCGCCCTCTTAATTCCTCCCTTCATGTTGGTCTTACATTCACAATATTCTTCCAAGGCCTCCTATATCTTCATTCACCTTGATATTATGTACACATTATTTTTCTTTTTAGCTAGTGTCACAAAATCACTTGTCATCCATGATCTCCTAACTTAGCCATTTCTGTCCAATATCTTCACATGAACATATCTCTCCTGAACACTAATTAACCTCTCCTCAAAAGCCTTCCACACATAATTTGCGGATTTCCCTTCAAACAGCTGGTCCCAATCCTCGTTCCCCAGCTCTTGCCGAATTTTGCTATAGTTGGATTTCCACCAGTTTAGCACTCTTCCTTTAGGACCACTCTCATCTTTCTCCATGACTATTGTAAAACTAAATGAATTGTGATCATTATTCCCAAAGTAATCCCCCACCGTAACTTCCACCGCCTGTGCGGTCTCAGTTCCCAACACCAGGTCTGGCATGGCTGCTTCCCGAGTTGAACTATTTCTACGCTGCTCTAGAAAATGCTGCTGGATGGTCCTACAAATTCTGCTCCATCTAGACCTCCAACACTAATTGAATCCCAGTCAATGTTGGGAAAATTAAAATATCCTATCACCTCCATCCTGTTGCTCCCACATCTTTCTCTGATCTATCTACATATTTGTACCTTGATCGGTGTCGGGAGGCCTATAGTACAATCCCAGCATTGTTACTGCACCCTTTCTCTTTCTGAGCTCTGCGCATATTGCAACACTACTTGAATTTTCCATGGTGCACTCCGTCAGCACTGCTGTGATAGCTTCATTGACGTTTGTCATCCACCCCTTTTACCTTCTTTTCTACCCCGCCTGAAGCATTAATGTCCTGGGATACTTAGTTGTCAATCACGCCATTCCCTCAACCAAGTTCAGAAACAACAATAACATTACATTCCCAGGTACTATTCCAAGCCCTACGTTCACCTGCCTTACCGACTATACTTCTTGCATTAAAACGACAATCCCTCTGTGTTCATCCTCCGCTTCCTGCCTCCTCTTCCCCTCAGTCATGCTGATTTCATTATCGAGTTACTTAGGCTTTAGTTACTACCTCCTTTCTTTTCACTAAACAGATTTGTATCCCGATCCCCTGCCACATTAGTTTAAACCCTTCCCAACAGCGTTAGCAAATGCACTCCATCGAACATTGGCTCCAGTCCTACCCAGGTGTAGACCTTCCAATTTGTAATAGTCTCACATCCCCAGAACTGGTCCCAATATCCCAAAAATGGGAACCCCTCCCTCCTGCATCATCTATCAAGCCACACATTCTTCCTGATTATTCGATCATTCCTACGCTGACTAGCACTTGACAATGGTAGCAAACCTCCGAGGTCCTACTTTGTTAAGTTGGTTCCTAACTCCCTAATTTTCTCTTGTAGGACCACATGCCGATGGCACATTAATGTGGGGAGAGATCATTCAGGCACATAAAGTATCAGGGATGCTATATTAGACTGATGAATGGACTCTGTAACTCCAAATAATAATGATCTTGTTCATGTTGATCATGTTTTTTGAATGTTCTGCGCATTGTAACCTGCACGCCTTATGATGTCCAAATTTATTTTTCACCCTATGATCTGTGCGTCGTTGCTTACTGTCATCTGCCTGTACTGCTCACAGATAAAGCTTTCACTGGCCTTAGGCACATGTGACAATAAATCTAATCAATTAATCATTTCTCACCCTAACAGTGTCTCTTTCAGAAATATTTGATAGTCGCTAATCCTCACATTTCAGCGCAATCATCCCTCTTTAACTCCTAGCACGACAGATTAAATACTCAGTTCCATCACTGTCTCCTCATGGAGTCATCATCTCATGGATTAGACTGCTAATACTTGCTTCAGTAGTGCCTGTGTTAATGAGATAGTGCCTTACAAAGAAGATCATACCTCTTCACAGTGCCCCAAATACTCTCTCATCAAGGCCCTACAAAAACGGGAAGACGGCTTTAGTTATGCACTTGAATCATATTACAATGAAGGGCAGCATACTATATAAGATGCTCAATACTTACGGCCTTGGATGTGCTATATTTGGTGACTCATGATCAAGGACATTCAGGTCCTTTTGAAAAACAACACTTCTCAACCTTGTACTATTTAATCAATACAAAATGAGATGCATGCTGTTTATTTCTCATATCCAAATCATTCCTATGCCTTGCAAATTGTTGTGGTTCAAACACGGAAACTTGTGATATCCCATGAGTAACTGCCTTCAGTCCATAAAAGTGCAAGAAGCACTGTATTGCTTCCACTGCCCAATTCTCAATCCATGTGGTATATCCAGATCACCCCGACTGCAACTTACCAATGTTCTCCAACTTCCTTTGTTCACTTGTAAGCAACAATGCAAAAAAAGGATTCTGCAAATTCAAATACACCACTCACACTCTTTCTCTCTTGTGGATGTATCAACTAACACAAACTCCACAGGCTTCTCAACGATTATTTCTGGTTTCTAAGTCTCAGCTGACTGTACCAAGTCACATCATGATTTCCCAAGTGTCGAGTTATAAAATTTCTCATAAAAGGTTATAATATTTTCCTCAGACCTAACATCATGGTACCCTTTTTTTTCGTTTCCCTGCCACTCCGGTTTTAAACATTTAGAATTACAATAATTACTTTCCAGTCTGCAGGAACGATAAATTCCAGAGTCTAAAGAAATTTGGAGGGTAATCAATACTGCTTTCTTGTCGTTACAACGTTTAAAAGACATTTGGATAAATGCATGAATTGGAAAGGTTTGTACGGATATAGGCCAAGCGCGGGCAGGTGGAATTAAATTAGTTTGGAATTGGAATAGTCAGCATTGATTGGTTGGACCAAAGCGTCTGTTTCTGTCCTGTATGCCTCTATAACTCATTCACCAACTGCAATGCCACTTCCCTGAAAACTCAGATGGAACTCATTTGGTGCAGTAACTTGCCAACCTTCAATTCAATTAGTTTTTGAGCAAGTTCACTTTATTAATTCCAATCATGTTCTTATTTTCACCAGACAATCTGTCCCATATGTTTTCTAGAAGATTTTCGGTCCCTTCCATTATGGAGACAGGACAAAGGTATTACCCTCAGCAGCAGGCAGAGATTGATTCCGTCACTGTGTGAAGACATCGGAACACTGCAATTGGGAGATGATGGACGTGACACCCACTCCTCCTCAGAAAGTTCTAGAATCAGGACAGTTCAATGAAACTGTCACTTCCTGGTCACTGACAGCATAGTCCTCTCCCTCGTTTGAGGTTACAGGTTATACTGAAAGTCATTTTAGAATCAAACAGTCTTCAATCTTTGCACCTCACATAGGTCCAAGTCGAGGTAAGAAAAAGTTTGTGATCAAAATATGTGTAACGAGAAGAGTTGCCAGAAGAGAATTGTAACTGGAAAGGTGTGGATCATAGTCTATTCAGAAACTGTGTTGAGGCAGAAGTGAAGGCTAGGGATATTGTGAAGGTGGGAGTGGACAGGTTTTGTGGTAGACGGAATATTGAGATGTAAATCAGTTCAGGATAAAATGGGTAATCGTGGTTATGAACACTTTAGTTTCTCCTCAGATGCTTGTAAGCGAGATATATGAAATTCATGGTATAGAAATGGAAATTGCGATTGAAAGCGAAGACAATATTTTGGATCTTTGCCAAATATACACTCCAGAGAAAACGATGACATTCACAACGGGTTAGAGAATTAGTAAATGGGCAGAGATCGACTCACCAGGAATACCAACAATAGCGAGGATGTGGTAGTAACCTGCCTGAATAGTCATCATTACACAGCATCAATCGAGATGTTGTTACTACACTGAAGTGTCCTCCACCACAACAACCTCCAATATAAAAACTGCTTCTGGGCACAACTGCCCCGAACATACACAAGAAATACGGATTTCCCTGGATTTCATTCGGACAGCTCGTACCAGTTAATTGTTTATCATTTACACAAGGCAATTCTATAATCTGTTTGTAAAGTTGCAAACATCTTATTGCACAATTTGTATGCCTTTTCCTTTTGAGATGTTTTGTAGCCTTAGCGCAATAGTAAGTGTTCTGTTTAAAATTGACCTCTTTGTTGGGATTCAAGGGTCAGACACAGTACGTATTTTTCATGGGTTAATAAACAGAAAGGAATAGAAGACAGTGGCTGTGGAGACTGATGAAGAGCAAAGTGACATCCCCTCCAGTCCACAATGTCTTCTTGACAGACAGAATAAAATAAAATGCAGTGAAAGAAACAGAATATATTCGGAAGAAGGAATGGCAATTGACAGTGTAAACAAAACAGAATCATTTCAAATGGAATGGCTGAACAGTGATTGGTGTGTGTGTGTGTGTGTGTGTCTGTGTGTGTCTATATGTGTGTGTGTCTCTGTGTGTGTGAGTGTGCAGATAGATAAGATTGTTCATATGTGTGCAACATATTCAGAATGAACAAGAGAGACATACTTAACAAACATGATGCATGTGATGTACAAAATTTATAAAATATTAATATGTTATTTACTCTTCAGCTGAGAGGTTTTGTTCCCCTTCTCTCAACCTACCGTCTGCCTCCTGCCCCTTTCAGGCATTCCCTGATCTAATGTTTCATTCGTATCGAATGGCTGTTATAAATTCCTATTTCTGGTGTTCCAACTTGTTTCAGTTAATCCATTTTCTACCAGGAAACATGTACTGGGTTCTGTCAACAGTTGGTGCCTGTCATATTGATGGAGATAAAAGTTCTGGCATCAAATCCAGGATTTCAACAGATTAATCGGTTGCACGTATACTGTGTAAAGAACCACTGCACCCAGGAATTGTCAAATCAAATAGGGAAGCACATCTAATTGTATCAATCATGTAGACGCCTCTATTTTTATATCTCCACGTCTATATTCTCTCTCTCTGTCATTGTCATTCCATCTAGTTAATAAATCCTCCAATCGTTCTTCGTGTCCCATGTCTCAAACGTCCCTCTTTCAGTTTACATCTATTGCTCACTTTTCGATGAGATAGCTTATAATTGAGTAATGTAACTAAAAAGACATGAGGGTTGCGTTGGCAAGAGGTAGTTGGAAGGGAAGCTGAGCACGGAAATATGGTGAAGCAGCAATGACAGGAGTTTCTAGAGATAATTCAGCAGCACGTCAGAAATTCATCCCAAGTAAGAATAAAGATATTCAGCAGAAGACAATGCAGCCGTGAATGATAACAAACTCAGGGACAGCATTAAATTAAAAGAAGATGTGCACAATGTGGTGAAGATTATTGGGAATCTAGACAATTACGAAGCCTATAAATTCCAGCACGGATAACTAAGAACAGCAAATGGCAGCAGAGGGTGAAATATGACATTATGCTTCTTAATCATGTAAAAGAACATTGAAAGAGATTTTTAGACAGATAACAAGGAAGACAGGTAGTAAAGAACAAACAAAGGAATGTTGGAAAATAAAGCTTGAATAGTTATGGGAAGCAATGGAATGGCTGAGGAATTGAATACATTGCAAAAGTCTTCACGGTGGAAGACACCAGCAAAATGTCAGAACTTCAAGACAGTCAGAGGGTAGAGGTGAGTATAGGAACCACCAGTAAGGAGAAGGAGATGGGGAAGGTGAACTTGGATCAATCAGCGAGACCAGTTGGAGAACACACAGTAGCTCTGAAGAGATGCCGAAGGTGATTGTGGAGGCATTGCTGGTGAGCTTTCTGGAAATTTTGGAGAGCGGGAGGACTGGTAAATGTAAGGAGAGAGGGACACAGAAGACAGGAAATTACAAATGGCCAGGCAAGTTAAAACTGTTGTATAGAAGGACTTAATGTATCCTTACGTTTGTCAATAGATGTGTGGAGTATGAGAACAAGGAAGTTCTGAAGTACATTGGACCTGATGTCATTAGCTTCACCATAACAAGAGTTACATTTACAATGCTATTGCGAACAGCAGACTTGAAAGTCAGGTTAAAACAAAGGAAATCATTTCGAAGCAGACAGGAACATTCGTGACAAAGAGACTGCTTCCTTGACCCTGTAGTGAGAATGTTGAGATAAGCTTGTCAGTAAACAGCTAAAATAAAATAAAATATTCTAAAATGCACAACAAAATATGTTCCTGCGGATATAGCAATATATATGAAGCTGAAAAAGCAGAGTAGGTCAGACAGCATCCTAGGAACAGGAAAGTCAACGTTTCAGGCTGAAAGCCTTCATCAGGATTGGGCGGGGGAAGTGGAGCGGGAAGTAAATAGAGGGAGGGGCGAGGGGCTGGGAAAGGGTAGGTGGGATGACGAAAAGGTATGCAAGTAGGGGGATAATGTGATTGGTCAGTGGTAAGAGTACAGTGGATATGGGAATAGGAAGATGGACAGCTTAGGTCAGGTCAGGGAAGGGGAACATGAAATAAGGCTGTGGGTGGAGAGATTTTAAAGCCAGTAAAGTTAATATTGAGACCAGTGAACTGTAAGCTCTCTAGCTGAAAGATCAGGTTGTGTTCCCTAGTGTCTATTTGGCCTCACTCTGACAGTGGAGGAGGCCAAGGATGGATCTGTCGCTGGATGAGCAAGGGGGTGTGGGGCGGTGTGAGCAAGTAATTGAAATGAATGGCAACTGGAATATAGGGATGGTTAAAGCGTGCAGAGAGCAGATGCTCCATGACGAGGTCCCTGAAACTCCCTTTGGTCTCCCTGATAGAGAGGGGACCACATCTGGAGTTGGAGACGTGCTTGGTGGGGCAGGATCAGGCTCTGTATGGAGCACCAGTGCGCTGAACACAACAACCAACCCGACTTTCCAGTTACCTTCCATTTTAATTCCCCCTCCAACTCATCTGGGGAAATGCTCATCCTTAAGGAGAAAGTGAGGACTGCAGATGCTGGAGATCAGAGCTGAAAATGTGTTGCTGGAAAGGTGCAGCAGGAATTCCTGAAGAAGGGCTTATGCCCGAAACGTCGATTCTCCTGTTCCTTGGATGCTGCCTGACCTGCTGCGCTTTTCCAACAACACATTTTCAGCACATGCTCATCCTTAGCCTGTCCACTGTCAGAGGAACATCACCTGAGAGTTTACCTTTGAAGCTTATAGCCCAATGGCCTCAATATTGACTGCACAAGCTTCAAAATCCCTCCACACGCAGCCTTACCCCATGTCCCTTCTCCCTGGCCAGACCCACCTGTCCATCTTCTCACTCACATATCCACTCCACCCTTCCACTGACCAATCACAGTAACCTCATACCTGCATGTATACACCACCATCATTCCTACCCTTCCCCCTTCCATATCCCATCACTCCATTTCTGGGCTCCCCTCCACCTCACCAGTCCTGACGAAAGGTCCAATATCAAAATATTGCCTTTTTGCTCCTCTGGTTCTGTCTGTTCTTCTGTGTTTCTCCAGCTCCAAGTTTATTAACTCTGGCTTCTCGCACCTGTAGTACTTACTCTCTCCAAGTTGTGGAACTATGTAGTCTACATATAAGAGGAAATACACTTGGACATTTGAAAAGATCGTTAACTTTTTCCTCATTTCTTACCAACCCAACACATACCTTCCAGAAGAAGCAGCATTTCACTTGTAATCTTTCAATCCAATCTCCTGTCATTCCTGCTCACAATTCAGTCTCCTTTAACTTGGGGAGACCAAACAGAGACTGCACTGAGCAATACTCCCATTCTGTCTGTAGGAAGAGCCCTGACCGTCTCATTGTTTCCCATTTCAATAACCTACCTTGCTCTCATGCTAACATTTTAGTCCTGGGCAGCTGTAATGTTCCAATGAAGTACAACCCAGGCTCGAGTGACACCTCACATTTCACTTTGGTACGTTACAGCCTGTAGGAGTAGGTATTCAATTCCATAACTTCACAGCATGACGCCTTTATGGCTGTTCTCAAATCTTCATACATTCCTTTTCTTGGTCTCCCAATGAACTTGCCCTGTTTATGAATCGTTTGTCTTGCACTCAATTAAGGAACCCAATGCCCCCCTTTACAATCTAATTTATACTTATTTTACATTTGATTCTCTTTTACCACAAACAAAAGTCCATTCGTCAGTGGCATTGCGCCTCCACACTGTTTCCCGTCACGCCTCCACTACCTCTGGCAAGGGATTAAAAAGCCCTTTTTCCAATCCTTTTCTGTTCTGAAGAAGTGTCACACTGGACTTGAAACGCTAACTCTGTTTCTCTGTCTCTGTAGATGCTGCAGATCTGCTGTGTTTCTGCAGAAATGAACAAAACACATTTTCAATAAAACAAATAACTGTTGATACCGGAAATCTGAAACCAGAACAGAAAAAGAATCTGTGAGCCTTGAAGAACGATCACTGGAACCAATGATTAACTCTACTTTCACTCCACAGGTGCTGCCAGACCTGCTTAACTTCCCCAGCAATTTCTGTTTTTCAAAGATGTGTGTCAACGTTGCTCAAACCCTTTGTCCGAACCTGGAGCGCCATATAGCGAGAAGTGCAAGATAACAAAAGATGCACAAATTCATTGGTTCTGAAACTATGTAAGGCTGGCATCACTGACACTACAGAGCTCTTACTCGTAGGGAGAGAAACAGCGGGAGATGCATTCACTCTAAACACAGAAGGTGGCATATACTGGAAGGGAAAGGATTCAGATTAATATATTAAAGCGTGTTGAGGAATGAGACAAACTGTAAGTGTGACACCATGGACAATATAATGAGAATATGAAATTGGACGTGTACCACATCAGAAACCAGAGTAGGTCACTGAGTACATGGCTGATGGGTGACTGGGTCTCAGTGTGAACTGGGGAACAGAAGCAGAACTGTATGAGAGATATTGCAGCTCAAACAGTGTATTCCATGTGGTGCTGTAAACCACAGCAACAACAGAAGCAGAATTATATAAAACTATAATCTAACTTTTTGCCCTGGATAATCCCTCAGTCTATAATTACCATCAAGCTGATCTATGGTTCAGTGACGCATGTGGGTAAACATGTCAGGGTCAGAATCATGTACTCCTAAAACTGATGAAAACCCATTAAAGCGACCACACTTGACTGGTTACATACCAAACAGCAGTACTAACATGTGATAGAGAGGACGCAATGATCCCAAGACGAACAAATCGGATCGAAGCTCAGCAGTCCTGCCACACCCAGTCATGAATGGATTAATCAACTCACTGCCGGACAGGGTGATACACATGTCCCCATCCAAAATAATGGAACAGCCCTGCACATCAGGGCAATAGACAAGGATTCCTATCCACACCATACTCAGCCAGAAATGTTGAGTTTATGATTCAACTCACCTTGTCAGGATGCCCACAGAATCACAGATGACAGTTTTCAAACAATTTGATTCGCTCTATGTGACATGAAGAAACAACTGAACACAGTAGGTACGACATAGGCAATGTACGACAAGCCATGCCCCTGGGGAAGCTATTTCATTCCATTTCCAAATCTGACATGTGTCTGACAATGTGGAAAATTGCTATGACAAGTCTATTAAGAGGAAAATAATTACAGTATGACCAATATCACCCCCTCAACTCCATTACTCCAGTCAAATGAGTGGGAGGTCTTTTTGACAGAGCCGGGAAGCAGCACAAAAATTACCTGCTCAGTTTGGTTTCCGATAGGTCCCCATGTGGAACTGGTGCTGTTGTGGAAATGTCACTGGATTACTAACCCAGACAAAACAAATGCTCTAGCAGCTGGTGGAAGTTAAAAGCACTTAATAAAAATGTCGAGGTCTAAAATTTGGTGTTAATAACAATGACCATGAAGCCAATGTCGATTGTAACCACCAATTTGCTTCTCCAATGTACTTTCAAGAAGTGAATCTCCCGTGCCTTCCTGGTCTGGCCTAAACGTTACTCCAGACACATAGACATGTGACAAACTCTTCAATGGTCTCTGAAACAGCCAAGCAAGACACTGAATTGTATCAAACTGCTCCGAGTTCTTAAAGGATAACCCGGACAGAACACCCGGCACCAGCCTCGATATCGGAAAAGGGAATGGGAAACACAGTCCTGTCGATCCTGCAGAGGCCTCCTTCCTAACATCTGAGAGCTTGTGACAATATTTACAGAACATTCCCACGGATTGCACAGAAACCTCAGGAAAGGAGTATGTCATTCAACACAGTGAGCCTCCACGTTCTCATCATGGCCGAGGATCTCCTCAATGCATTTCTCCTACAGCAGATTGAGATATATTACAATTGATTCATTCAACCAAATGTTTAGATGTTTGCGAATAGCTAGGACCCAAGGACATATTCCTGAGATACCCCACGAGCCTTCGTCTCCAATAAAATGATCCTTTTATTCCAGTGTTTCCGGTCCAAGGGCTGCTTTGCTGGAGCTTGTGCACTCTTGCATGCTTCTTTTTTCTTATTTTCTCCCCCACTTTTCTCTCTGTAACTTACTAACCTCAAGCTGGACCCAGGGTTTGGACCTCAAGCTGAATACAGTGCGGACGAGAGTGAGTCCTTACTTACTTTTCCAGACCAAGCACAGGACCTGGAATTGACAGCTGCTCCATCAGCAGAGGCAACGTGGTGAGACAGGGCCCAGCAGCAAACGGTGATTCCTGAGGATTAGAGACTTGTTGCTGATTGGGTCCTGCACTAGTGGTGATGTAGTGGATAGTGGAAGGCCATCATGGTAACATCAATGATGTGGGTCTAGCAGTAAGAGACATGTCTCTGACATTGGAACAGTCTGGCATAGGGGGCAACGAGCCGGTGATGGAGGAGTATCTGCCCAGTGGCAAAGATGGTGCCTGAGGATCAGCATCTTCAATGTTGCTGGGGTCTTGTGTAGATGGTGATGTAGCTGTCATGGAGGGATTGGCTTGCAGCGGTGGTCGATGGTGAGGAGCTGGCTCACAATGCACCACCTCTCTTCAAACTGTATCCTTTTTTATTCCATTTTCTTCAATTATTCAAAATGGCACCACTTTGTGGCAACAAGTGGGCGCTTTTCGCTGTACATTATTATATTTATCCTGTAAAATGCACCTGGTCATAAAATCAAAATCAAAAAACTTTTACTCACTCTTTCCTGCCAGCTGTCCCTTTCTGAAACCATGTCCAAATATTCGCCACAATCACATAAGATTTGATGTTGCACACTGGGCTTGGGACTTCAGCAAAAATCT
Organism: Chiloscyllium punctatum; assembly: GCF_047496795.1. Lineage (NCBI taxonomy): Eukaryota > Metazoa > Chordata > Chondrichthyes > Orectolobiformes > Hemiscylliidae > Chiloscyllium > Chiloscyllium punctatum. Next base: position 62,759,966 of record NC_092752.1, read on the forward strand.
TTCTGAAAATCGCCCTTGTAATCTTACCCTTCCCAACCACTTCTCCATCAGACTTCTCTGCTCCAAAGTAAACAACCCAAGCTTCTCCAGCCTCTCTCCATGGCTGATATGCTCCATCCCAGGGAACCTCCTGGTGAATCTCCTCTGCACCCCTCCAATACAATTACACCATTCCTGTAATAAGGTTTCCAGAACTACAGACAATATTCCATCTTGGCCGAACCATAGACTTTATAGCTCTGACAATGTATATGTTGATGAATGAAGGCTGCGCCTACTGTTCCCGCTGCCTTCTTAACTAATCTATTAACCTCACTCAAAAAGTGTGTTGCTGGCAAAGCACAGCAGATCAGCCAGCATCCGAGAAGCAGGAAAGTCGATGTTTCGAGAATAGGCTCTTCATCAGGAATGTGACCCATCATTCCTGATGAAAAGCTTATATTGGAAACTTCGGCTCTCCTGCTCCTTGGATGCTGCCCGACCGACTGCTTTTCGAGAACTACACTTCCTGATTCTGATCTGAAACATCTGCAGTCCTCACGTTTTCCCTAACTTGTTAACCTGTGCAGTCACATTCAGGGATCTGTGGAGAAACACCCTCTGAGCTCCCTAGTGAGCTGCCATTCATTGTATACTCCGATTTTTGGTTCCTTCTTCCAAAGTACATCACCTCATATTTATCAGGGTTACTCTCCATCTGACCATCTGACCATTCCATGTGTATCTTCTTGTAACATAAGGCCTTCCTCCTCACTGCCAACCATCCGGCCAATCTTTGTGTCAAATACAAACTTAATTATCACACTCCCCTATCCCCCTACACATTCACATCTGGATCATTTATGAATGCCACAAATAATAAGGGACACAGCACTGATCCCTATGGTACACCAGGGCGACAGTGGTCTCCAGTCACACAAACAGTCTTTTTGCCTCCACCGTCTGTCTTCTGCCAATAAGACAATGTTTGATGTCACTCACTAAGTTACCTTTGATATCATGAAGTTTAAAAAAAACAGTTTCCTATATGGCCTTTGGCAAAGGCCTTACCGAAAAACCATGTAAACAACAAGCTCAAAAATATACAATAACATTCATTTGGTATGACTTCCCTCTAATGATGTCATGCAGACTATCCTTAATTAAACCTAAATAGAGATCAATTTTCTCCTTTCCTATTTTCTCCAGTACTTGCCCTAACACTGATCTAATACTGATTGGTTTACAGTTCTCCGTTCTATTTCCACCATCCTTCCTGTAATGTGGGACGACATTAGCTTTTCTCCAGTCATCTGGCAGCTCCAATTTCCCTGTGGCCAGATTCGACTTAAAAATTTGAGTCAAGGCCTTTTGTCCCTTGTCTCTAACAGCAGCCTGTGATACAACTCATCCAGACCTGGCAATCAGTACAATTGTGTACCACCGAAACCCTCCAATCTCTGCTCACATCTTATATCAGTCTGTTTAAGAGCTTCCCAATCCATCTTCTTGAATTCTGTCCCTGCAATCTCCTTCTCCGAATTAAAACAGATATAGAGCTCTCATGTAGAAATCGATCAATGTTCTCCACCTTCACACACAGAGTGCTCCCTTGGTCTCGAATGGGCCCTAGTTGTTTTCTGGTTATTCTGTTCTGCTTGATGTACGTGGAGAACATCTTGGAATTCTCCCTAATAATGCCTGGCAACACATCTCCCTGCCCCTGTGTCAGTCTGTTTCTCCTTGTGAAGTTTCAAAGCTTCACTGCGTTCTCCTTTCATTTTGGCAATCACTGGAGAGCACAAACTGAGTTTCTCCATCAGTTAATCTTGCCTCTAATAAGATAGACATGAAAATAACTCTTTAGTTTCTCTGCAATTTCCTAGTTCTCTGCAAGAAATTATCTTGTGTGGATATTCCCCATTCCACATGTGTCCTTGCCTTCACTTTCCCATAAAGTATCGAGAAAAGCGTTTGATCATCCTTATGCTTCTTGTTCGTTTGCATTATATTTTAAATTTCCTTATCAGTTCATTGGTCCTCAAATGTATCTGAATCCATGGCTTACAACAATATCTGGCATTTTCCTGAGCTGCTTCCTTTGATCTAATGCAAACTTTAACTTCTGGTGTTACCTATTGTTAAGTCACCTCACCCCTTTGCTGTTTGAACTGTGGTGGACATGTGTATATTGTACATTTTAAGGTGTTTATTTAAACAACAACCATTGCCTGTCTTCCAGTAAATCCTTTTCATGTACTTCTCCAATTCACTGAAGCTAATGTGCCCCTCATACTTTCGTGATTTGCATGACTCAGGTTTATGACAATTTTAAAAAAACTGTTTTGTATTCAGACGTCATATCTAATTCAATAAATTATAATTACTATTCCCGAAGCCTCCTTTTCAGCAGGGTTTTCAATTAGCTCTTCCGATCACATAACAGCAATGTCAAAGCAGCCTGAACTTCACCTCAGTGCTCAACATACTGTTAAATGAAACCATCTCAAATACCCTCATGAAATCCACTTACCCTGCATTATTATTCACGTGGGTTAACACAGTTTAGATGAAGTTTGAAACTGTTTATTATTACTGCGGTGCCCACAAACCTGGGTATCTAATTCCCTGTTTTATACCATACCCAACATTTGTACGGCAACTTTCACTTTGACATATAACTTCCATCAATCTTTGCTTCTCCTTGCTGTTTCTAAGCTTCACTTTACTAGATTCTGTGGAATCTGAGTGATGTGGCCTCTGGAGAGATTAATGGTAGATTCAGGTGAGATATTTGGTGAAGCCTATTTGGACGTTGAGACAATCTCGTAACGTTATTAATTTGTCTCAAGTGTTATTATGACATTTTAACCAGCTCTCCCGTTATGCTGGTGGAGTAGAGAAGGAGAATGATCTTTCAACAATGCTATGCCTTCCCCCAGACAGCTGAGACTGCTCTACCCTGGGAGGAATCCTGACAGCAGGTTAGTAAGAACACCGGAAAGAGACCGCAACAGAAGCCAATTATACAGCTAATTCCACTTCTCCTGCTTGTTACACAGTAACAGCAGAAGGATATTCAGGCCTTCGACCCTGTTACACCAGAACAGGACGAGGTTATTCAGCCCCTGGAGCCTGATATACAGTTACAGGAGAATGTTTAACAGCCCCTCGAGTCTATAACACTGCATGCTGAATAGAACACGAGGCACCAGTATCCTGGTATGCAGCAACAAGATCAGCCCATTCAGCCTCCTAAAGTCGCTAACACAGGAACTGGAAGAGATTGGTACACTAGAATAACAGGAGGCCATTCAGCACGAGAATTAAAGAAGGAAATATGATTATTTGAGACTTATTATGGAGAGGTGGAGGCAATTCACCCATGTGTCAGTTGTATCTGAATAGGAGGAGACAAATCACTCCTTAGATCCCATTTCAGTGGTGCAGGAGGTGATTGTTCAGTATCTCGTGCCTGTTGTGAAGGAAGATGAACAGACCGTTCAGCCCTTCAGAATGTTGTACAGCAACAGGAAGATTCCACAATCCCTCAGGCTTCTGACGTATTTTCAGGAGGAGGAAAAACAGATTTTTAATCTGTAACTCAGGACATTCCGGCCACCAAGACTACAATGTAGGAACACCGTGGGGACATTCAGCCCATTGAGTGTATAATCCAGGAACTGAGTGAATCTATTCAGGCACTCATGCCACCTACACAGCGATTGGAGCAGATCTTGTAAAGCTTTGTGCCTGTGACACAGGAACACGGGAAAGGGAACGTAGAGCTTGCAAAAAGTTTGGAATTAGGAAAATCGTCTTCACTTGTCACTAAAATATTGTAAACAAACTGTTGGGAATTGAGGGAAATTTGTGAGAATCCGTTATTAATTAATTAACGACAGGGGATTTGCAAAGTAAAACCTGAATACATCAGAATCAGTATGATTTTTTAAAGAATTTGTTTGCTCGAATTCTTTTAAGAAGTGACAAGTAAAGTAGTCAATAGGGATCCTAGAAACGGTCTTTGAAAATGCCTTGATTAAACGCAGCACAAAATATTAAGCTGTAAATTAAAAGGACATGGGTTTGGGAGGAGGTTATTCGCCTGGATAGAGGGCTGGTGAGCCAACAACATGCAGAGAGATGGAATAGTTGTTTCGTTAGTGGTTGGCAATTTCTGGGGTTCCATAGAGTTCAGACCACATGACCCGACAGTTTGCCATCTACTGTATTACTTGGATGAGAGGAGAGAACACACTGCAGCCACATTTTCAGCTTACTCTAAAACAAGTGGAAACTAGGTTGATGTAATGAAGATGTAGAAAAATTCAAATTGACATGAAAAGTTTAGTTGAATGTGCCAACATCTGTTAGATAAAATTTAACGTAGATAATATGGGATTAACCATTTTGATCAGAGGAATCAAACATGTTATGGAAATGGAGAGCAACTTCAGAGTGCTTTCGTGCAGAGGCATCTGGGTGTCCACGTGCAGACCATAGAAAACTCACATGCATGTACAGCAGGGAATGAGAAAGGCAAGTGCAATTTCAGCATTTCGTTGTAAAAGAATAGAGTATGCAGGGATGGAAGAATTACTGCAACTCTGAAAGGTATTAATGAGACGGTAACTGACGTACTGTGTTCAGGTTTGTTGTCCTGCCTGCAGGAGTGATATTGTTACAACGAAGGCAGTTCAGAATAAGTACATTAGATTGATTCCAGAGACGAATTTGTCTTTTGAAGCAGCTCAGGCCGATGCATTCTGAGTTTAGAAGAACGAGAGGAGACCTCAGTGAGATCTGCAGGATGTTTAAGGTGATTGACAATGTCGGTGTGGAGTGGATATTTCCTCATGTGGGGAAAACTAGAACAAGAGATCATAGTTTTAGGATTAATCAGAGCAGATTTAAAACAGGGGTGAAGAGAACTTACTTCTCCCAATGGGTCATGAATCTGTGTAATTCACTTCCCCAGTGTACATGGGGATGCTGGGACAATGAGTAAATGAAGGGATATGGAGAGCAGGCAGGGAAATGGAACTGAGCCGGCGATGACATCAGCCATGATTGTACTCAATGGCGGAACAGGCTCGAGTGGCTGGATTATTCCTCGTTCTTATTCAGCACTTCGACTGTGCTCCACAGGATTGGGGAGGACTGGTTATCAAACAGGAAGCAGGCACTCCGGATAAATCAATATTAATCAGTTTGACAGAACGTAACCAGTGCTGGGTCCTAAACTATTTACAATCGATATCAGTGATCAGGACGATAGAACAGATGTACTGCTGCTAACGTTGATGATGATACTAAGTTAAGCATGACATTAAATTATCAAGAGAATGTGGAGAGTCTACAAATTGATATGGACACGTAAGGTCAGTGAGTAATACCTTGACAAGTGGAATATAACGTAATGTATAACCTGCCAGCATTTTCAGGAAGAATGCAAGGTAGTATGTTCCTAAAATGGAGATGGATTATATGACATAGTGATACAGTGTGTTCTGGAGGGTTTACTCTAACCCATTCAGACATGGGAAGTGTTGCTCCATCTCCCTGATGGTTTGCTCCCTGACATTCCCAGTGGTCCTGTTGCTCTCGGTACACACGGGATATTTTGATATGGTTGGTTGGCGGTGAGGAGTGGTGGGGGGGATGGTGTTTTGAACCGTTTAACAAAGGGACAGCCTTTAGCCGAGAGGCTATCCTTTCTTTCCGAATGGATACCGAAAGATGATGGGAATGGTTGACTGCTTCTGAATGAAGAGGCTGTGGCTGCTGCCAGGACAGTGAGTATTCACCAACATGATGTCCTGTGCATGGGCACATTGAAACATTAATGTATTGAGAGCTCCTCCAGTTCCTCTAGCTGTCCTCATTGACATGGGGACCCCACACAGGCATGTACATCACTGGAAATCCTACTATATTGAGAAAACACGGATACATAAGTCACATCTCTGCTGAGAGAGAAAGCATTCATCTCATCCTCAATATATATCCTCTGTCACCGAATGGTGACATTGATGTTGAGATATTGGGAGATGATGAATATGTCAACCACTCCAGCATGGAAAGTTCCGGATCATAGAAGCTGAATGAAACTGCGACCCTTAACAGCCACTGGGAACACCGCCCTCACCCTGGTGTGAAGCTGCAGTCGTGTTAAAGGAGGTGACACCGCTCTGTGACCAGCTCCTTGTTCAGTCAGGGACCCCTCACACTCTGCTCCTGGGTTAAGTGGAGCTTGGGAAGTAGTTCCTGGAAAACCCGGTGTGGATCCAGCAGACCCCCTTTCCCCAGACACACACACTCCATGGATTCAGAGCTTCCCCTCTCTGCAGCTTCTGCACCATTTGGTGTTCATGTTACAGAGCCAGATGCTGTAACGAAGTCGCCAGGCTCCATCCAGAGCTGGGTCACCAAATCCTCAGGTCTCCCTGAATATCTGAGGGAGCTCACAGCACAATGTCCAGCGCCTCCACTAACTTTTCAATAACAGGAGTCAGTCAGAATATCCTTAATTACAAGTATTATGGACATGGTCAGACTCCGTCAAAATATTTTAAGAAGGCAGCCTGGATCCTAACGTTTCCTTTTTTACGACGTAGATGCGAACTGTTCGTTCCAGATGTTGCAACTGGTCAACCCACTCAATGTTAAGCAAAATGCAATCCATTCAAACGCTCCAACTAAAAAACAATCAAAGAGAAGAACAATTGGGGAGAGCTTCCCTACTGGAATAACTATTAAACAATAGATACAGTACCTTCTACTAATTAACTGCGCTAATACGCAACATCCCATAAACAAACACCCGGCATAAAGGTAAATTCAAACACAGAATCTTATGTGCAGTTCTCCAATCTTGGAGGAAGCAACTTTAAGAGAGTTTTCAGAGAGAATAGCAACTGGGATCATGCAGTGAAACTTCCACCCCTTCTGGAAACCCAAGCAGCTTCTGAATGCTGCAGCAAAAACAAAACGAGAAGACCTGGTCTGGGAGAGCTGACCACTGCCCTACCGTTGTTACCAACGTTTTAGTAAAGCCTAAAGGCCTTCTCAGTTATTTACTTAAGCTATTTTCAGGTGGCAGTTCGGCATCCCTGCCTCTAAGACCTCTCCTAAAAAAAACCAAGAGAAAATAACCTTTTTAACGTGACAGCACCGTCACAACATTCCGTTTGGAAAAAAAAAACACCAATATACAAAGATGACCTCCTTTTAAACTCTTTATTCTTCCTCTTTTTGCAGACTACAATACATATATATTGCATTGACACTAAGCATGCAAACATTCACAACCCCATTCTATTTCAATCAATTTACTTCTGCTACCGAACGTCTCAGTTTTTCTTCATCCTCGTCTCGACAACTTGGCAGCAAGTACGGTTTCTTGTCCTTTCATCTGTGTAAGTTGGAATTGAATGTAAGTTGGAAGTTTGTGTAGACTGGAAGTTTTTTCCCTAAATTCCTCTAAAAATGTTCAGACGTTGTGATCAGTACAGAGATTTGTCTCAGACACGTTATAGGCAATGTAAATGCTGAAATGTTGTAACGCCAACACCAATCTCAAGGCCTCCTTCCCAGTTGTGAAATATTTCTGTTGATGTTTCCATTGAACTTTCCAGCCACATGTTAGAGAATGGAGCACTTCTCATCTCTACAGTAGTCTTTCTGAATGACATATCTCCTCTTGTCTCAGCTTAAAGGATTTACATGTTCCTGTTGCTCTTAATGCTGTAACTCCTTTACCGGTTACACGTGGCCTATGCCACTAAACCTTACATACAAGTATATATTTTGACATCTTGCAAATTCCTCGCAAGCCCTCCCAGAGGCCAAACTTTGATTTATGGTCCAACTAATACTCATTAGTCATTTCAGCTTCGAATCTTGCCATTTTAATTCTCTGCCTCTTCCACACGAGTGCTTAATACTGCCGGAAGTGAGTTTTTCAACTCCTCCAAAGTAAAAATCTCTCTCAGAGTGTCATAGGTTGCTCTCTTTTTTAATACACTGACTCATCTTTCAAAATTACTTTGTTTGATCCTTTCAAACACAATGTATGTTTAACCAGGGACGCAATTTTAGATACTAAAACACTGTCTGTACGCTTCTGGCACAAGTCCATATGCACTTCGGACGTTTTTCTTCACCTCCTCACACTGGCCAGATACCCCTTCTGATAGGGATGCAACTACCTCACTCCTTATACCTACCAGCTTTGTTTGGAGCAACTAAATCCACATGTTCAGTTGCCACTGCAATCGTGTGGCCACTTTCTCAAATGAAATTGAAAAAAAATCTACATCCTTCTCATCACATTTAGGCAATGCCTATATGTATTTAAACAGATCCCTATCAGGCCTTTGGCAACCATAGCGTTCCTCATCCTCTCTATCCTCCTTATCCACCTTACCATCTACCTTCATCTTCACGCAGATAAGACGACTTTCCTCTCAAATTGCTAACTTTTGAAGTTGAAACTATCGCTTTCTGCTTTCCTTCTTTCCTTTTCTGTCTTTCGTCTCTTTTCCATTTCTTTAAATTCTACTTTTAATCTTATTTCAAACTGTCTCAATTACTTTTTGTGTTCAATCTGCCTCATCTGCAAGTGTGTGTGTGTGTGTGTGTGTGTGTGTGTTTGTGTGTGTGTGTGTGTGTGTTTGTGTCTGTGTTTGTGTGTGTGGGGGGGGGGCATGCATTTGGGGAGGTTGAATGTGAATATCGTTGCTTGAGAGAAAATAAACTTAAAGGAAACCAGGTTAAAAATGAACAACTGGCAGGGATTTGGATAATCGACACATGGAGACTGAGGGAAGTTTCATGGACAGATGAGTCAAACTGCTTGAGAATATTAAAAGAAAGACATTGCCAGAAAAAAATAGTGATATAGATCAGCGTACACAAGAATGTCAGATGGATGGGAGTTTGATGTGAGTTCGAATCAGATTTGCTTCTGCAGGTTTCAACCTGACAGGGTCAGCAGCAGTTTGTTGTCATCATTGAGACTGCATTACACAGCTCAACGTTCAAACAGCAGATGGGTGAAGCCAGTGAAATACATTCTGGTGCAGTGAGTACTTAATATTAATAATGGTCAGGGCATCGTGTTAGGAATCAGCTCATGGCCAAAGGGATCACCAAAGTAGTGATTCGTCTGTGCCAAACATCACCTGCAAGTTGCCCGTCAAGCCACGCATTATCCTGACTTGGAAATATACCGATGTTCCTTCACAGTCGTTGGGTCAGAATTCTGGAATTCCCTCCCTACTGGCATTGTGGGTCATCTCACAGCAAGTGGACTGCAGCGATTCAAGAAGGCAGCTCACCACCATCTTCTCAAGAGCAAATAGGAAAGGGCTATCAATGCTGGCCAGCCAGGGATTCCCAAGTCCCAGAAATGAATTAAAATAAAGATATTGGCCAGGGATGGCTTGGAGTCCCAGGAAGGAAACGGAGTTTGTAAACATAATAGAGGGCAATGACGTCCACACTCCAAATATTTAAATAACAAGGGCAGAGAGAGAATGGTTCACCTCTGAAAATGAGAAGGTCAACATAGAGACCCATGAGTAACACTGCCAGAAGCAAGAAGGGGAAAGGTAATTGAACAAGTTCACTGATGCAGTTAGTAGTGGTCTGTGAAGTCAATATCTGGATTCAGAGTCTCAACATGAACAATAAGAGTCAGAAGAAGTGAAGACTATATGAAAGAACAGTAACGCAGTCATAACATGCTTCTTGAAAAAAAAACATAGCAAAAACATAGCGGGACTGTGAGACTTACCAGGGACACCAATGATAGACAGGAAATGATAATAAAAATATTGAATAATGCGAAGAGCATAATAGAACCGCCATGATAATGACAACCAATCATAATACATCGAAAGGGTTGAAATATCATCGGATAAGCCCCTGTCCAGTATTGGAACACTCCAGTCTAATATTCTCAGGTTATGCTCTCTCCTCCCCTTCTCCATCTGGAGCTGCTTAACCCTGTTAGTGCTGTCGATGATGCTCCTGCTCATACTATGGGACAACACATTAAACGGTTCCCATTTATCATTAAAAGATGGGAACTCTCCACCGGGATAATTAGAATCCATGGAGACTGACATTAATCACCGTCACCGAATAAACAAGCTCAATTAACCTCTTCCTTGCATAACACTTTATGTAGTAATAAAAGGGAATATTTACTCAGTCTGAATGGAATGGATGAGGGTTACAGACGGATGGACTATAAATATTCTTTTTTAAAACTTTTTCCTTGTACGTGGAAGTATTCCCAGAGCACTGCGGGGCTGTATATGTCACAGGGATAAAATAAAAGAGCAGCTTCACAAGATGGGGAAATTTCTGGATATATTAACGCAAGAGAGAAAGGAAGGATTGCAGATGCTATGTGGTTGTCAGGTCCCAAGGCAAAAGTTAAGTCTTTCTTCCTCCAGGCGTCGGGTGGTTAAGGTTTGGTGGTGGAGGAGGCCCAGGATCTCCATGTCCATGACGGAGTGGGAAGGGGAGTTAAAGTGTTCAGCCGTGGGGTTGTCGGGGTGGTTGGTGCGGGTGTCCAAGAGATGTTCTCTGAAGTGTTCCACACATTGGCGTCCGGTCTCCCCAGTTTCGAGTAGACATCAGGAGCAACGGATAATGTAGGCAACGTATGTGGAAGTGCAGCGAAAACTACGAAGGATGTGGAAGGATTCTTTGGGGTTTCGGACGGAGGTGAGGGTGCAGATTTTCCAAATCTTGTGGTGGGAGGGGAAGGTGCCAGGAGTGGAGGGTGGGTTGTTGGGTGGCGTGGACCTGACAAAGGAGTCACGCCGGGAATGTTCTTTATGGAATGCAGATCGGGGTGGGGAGGGAAATATATCCCTGTTGGTGGGGCCTGTGTGTAGGTAGCGCAAATGGGGGAGGGTAATACATTGTATCTGGAGATTTGGTGGGATGGAAGGTGAGAAACAGGATGGTCTTTTCCTGTTGAGTTTGGAGAGGTGAATGTTGAAGGCAGAGGTACGGGAAGTGGTGAGATGCTCTGGATGGCATCGTCAATCATGTGGGAAGGGAAATTGCTGTTTTTGAAGAAGGACGCCATCTGGGATATATACTGGATTAAGAGTGTGGTCCTTGAAAAACACAGCCGGGTCAGGCAGCATCCGAGGAGGAGGAAAATTCGACGCTTTGGGCAAAAATTCCTTCATCAGGAATCGTGCTTTCGTCCGAAACATCGGTTCTTCTGCTCCTCGGATGATGCCTGACCTGATGTGTTTTTCCAGCAAAATACTCTCGACTCTAACCTCCTGCATCTGCAATACTCATTTTCGCCTAGATGCTAGGTTCAGCCACTTCTGTAATACTGCCTTTAATTTTGTTCTCACTGCTGTAGGAACAATGTTGTTAAACTTGAAAGCATGCAGAGAAGATTTCCAAGTATATTGACAGTATTGGGAGGGGCGGTGGTGGCGAGTGATGTTGAGCTACACGGAGATGATGAATGGGCTGGGGCTATGTTCCCTGAAGAGTTGCTTCTGAGGAGTGACCTTACTGAGGTTTATTGCGGTGAATTCCGATGCTCCAGGGTAAGCAATGCCAATGACCAGGGAAATAGACAGGACAGTTGTTCACATTGAACTTGGAAAATTACTCATCAACAATATGTTGCTGAACGATGGAGGCAGACTGAAGAATGGGACTGGCTGGATGAGCCAGAATTTGAAGGGTCCAATCACATGAATGAGAACAAAAATAAAGCCGTTGCCATATCAACTTGAAGGATTAGTTATATCACAACCTCAATCGACCTCAGTGAACCATACCAGACACCGTAAATCCATGTGTTCAGCATGGAGCACTGTGCAGACCAGGCTAGCGCACTGCTGAACACCACCCTGCAATCAGTCCAGAGAAGAACACTGTGCAGACCTCAGCAGTGCATTGATCTATAAACCCAGATGAGATATGTGTTCAGCAGGGAGCGCTGTGCAGGCCGGGATGGTGTACTGTGAAATGCAATCACAATTTACCCAGAGTGGAAAGGTATGCAGACCACAATAGTGCATTGATCTATAAACCCAGATGAGATATGCGACCAGGCTGTGGAACTGTGTCCATCATCCCAGTGCATTGTTCAGTAACATTGCGTTAGATCATTGCCTAGCGTGGGGAAACTTGCAGCGCATGCTGGAAGTAACAGGATGTACAGCACCCATCCATTTACATCTCCATATCTCCATTGTGTTATGACACATGGGTGCTGTGGGTGTGAACATCACTCCAGGGAGAGATTGCGTGGGAATCAGTTTAAGTATCAATAAATGGGAGGGGTTTGGGGAATAGAGAGCGCGAGATTGAGAGACAATGTCATGGAAGAACGTATTCCCAGGATACAGAATGCTGAAATGAAGACATTTCAACGGTATCCTGCAACATGAGCCAGTGTTTCCAGGAATGATGGGTGAATGGGATATTGGTGTGAGTCAGATGATGGAGAGTATTGGATGAGCATTTGTCTGGCAGCTTTGTAACTGGGGGTAGGGTCAGCAGAGTCTTCGACACATTGGGCTGCATCTAACAATAATTTTCACATTAACATTTTCACTGAGTATGACAGAATGATTGTCTGTATGAGATGAGCTAACTTCCTGGTGATATCTCATCGAACTCACCTCATTAACTATCTACCCCACCACTTGGCTTCCTCTAATTCAATGCTACTCGATTTTCCTTCATTGTTGGAGGTACTCGCGAACACCCGCATGACCCCAGATATTCTGTGATCCCTGGCACTGTTGCCAACTCCAAAAGGCCAATGGGCACACAGTTGAGCTTTCTCTGTTTGAAGCTGCTCTGCAAGTATACCTTGAGCATCGCAGATAAGGGGCAATTACACAACGGTTTGTCAACAGAGACACGGACGTCCTGGTGAATGGGATCGTACAGAGGGGGACGATTCTCTTCTCAGAGTGGACCACGCTACCAGTCCCACCGAGCATGGTCTGAGCTCACCACCCAGCTCTGTGCCATATCTGAGGTCTGAAGAAATGTCCAGCAATACAGGACAAGCATCAATAACCTTCCCCGTTCTGTCAGGATAAGTGTCACCACATACTCTCTGCTCCCTCACACTCACTATATATCTGTTCTCGCACCGACCACCGAACAAGGCTCTTGCTACACCACTCTCACTGCTGCATGCAGTCTCCCTTTCTGTCTGTCTGTCTGTCTCTCTCTCTCCCTCCACTTTACCTCCCACTCCAATAACACTGCATAGATACAACAGTGTGGACTGACTCCCTCCGGACACCTCACCATGTCCCCCCCATCAACACCTGCAGTGACACTAGGGCCACCCACCCCACCCTCACTCCCTCCCTCTTTCTCCCATTCCAGGAGAAACAGCCTGGAATAGGACAGAAAGGACCAAGCCGGGTGGTGGAGTGCCCGATATCCGCTCCCTCAACCCCCTCCCCCCGCCATGTTGGGAGGACCCTGGTAGCAGCCGGAGAGGATAGGGACACCTCGTGTGGAGATTCTGAAACATCAACGTCCCGCCGACCGAGTAAGGAGCAATGTTCAGTGAAGGACAATTCTCACTTTAAACCCACCGGCAGCTCTGTTTGCCCCCGGCACAACTTAGGAGCTGTGGCCCTGATGCCATCTCCTTTTTGTGCTGAGCTGGTCCAAATGGAATCCCCACGGTCTTGGTGGGCAGGAGGGTGGGCTCACAACACATCGTCACCACCACCTCCCAGGAAGAGAGTACAGAGACTCCCTTCTACACCTCCTCCTGTAAACAGCTCAGATACTGAAACTAATATGTGAGATTTACTGCTCTCCCCACTTGTCATGACATGTTTAATAATCGGTGCTCATACAAAACCAGGACCCCCTGTTCCTGCATCCCCTTTATAATGGTACAGCCTGTTTTATATTGTCTTGTAATGTCCTTCCTACCAAAATGCATCAACTCACACTGCTCTGCAGTGATCCCCCGCTGCCATACACCTGAACACGACACCAACGTGTGATTGTCCTGTTAGAATTCCACAATGTCCTCCACAGACTTTACAATTCTTCCAGGTTCGGTGCCATCTACAAACATTGAGATTGTCATAGTGTCGCAGTCCCCATGAAACAACTGGAATCCTGCCCCAAGCACACGAGTGTGAGCCAGTGAAATACTGCTATATTCCCACGGACAGAGTAGAATAATGACATACTGTCAATGGAGCAACATGAGTCCTAATACAAACCAGCCAGAGTAAATCAAATATTGCCAAACCATAGAGCGAGAAAAATCTGGATTGGCTCCATTTATCTCTATTGACATCAAGGTATTAAGTGATGAAGTTGAAAGTGTGTACTGTACCTTTAAGAGAGAGGGAAAGTTGTTCTGAACTGAGAACTTCCAAGCACCTGTGATATGAGAGGATGGCAGACCCAGAAACAGTATATTGCTATCGAGCTGGAGTCGGGTAATAAGCATTTCAGAGAAAGAGGGTCTCAGGTTTGTGAATAGTTGATGTAAAATGTACACATTCAGTGTTAAAATAATAAATTGATGTTTTTATTTAAACAGTGCATTTTGGGAGTTCTCTGTCACTCATATTTTAACAGTTTACGAGGAGAATTGAGTTTTTATTTATGCTTAGTTTAAATTACCAGATGAGCTTAACGCCGTGTCCTAACAATTGCTGTGTGTGTATCTGTGTGTCTCTGTGTGGGGCAAGTCTGGCAGTCTCTGTGGTGCTTAAAGTGATGCAATGCTACCCTCTGCTGGCCTCCACATGCCACTGTACAGCCATTGGCAAAGCGTGAAAACCAACAGGAATTCATTCAGAGAGGGAGAGGGAGAGGGCAGCTGCTCACAGCACCATCCAAATTGATGTCTTATTCAGTATTGATCTCAATATCCTTAAAAAGTTGTAACTGTCCCTGCTTTCACCACTCCTCTGGAAGTTCATTGCACACACAAGTCAGCTTCTGTCTAAAATATTAACCTCTCAGGACTTTTGTAAATCTTTTTCCTCGCACCTTAAAATTTCCCTCAGTCTTGAACCCCCGACTATAGAGAAAAGACTTCAGCCCTTCGGCTTATCTGTATGCCTCATGATTTTATAAACCTCTGCAAAGTTACCCCTTAACCTTACTCTCCAGTGAAAAGAATCCCAGCCAGTCTAGCCTCTCCTTTTAGCTCAGTCCCTCCTTTCCCAGCAACATACTGGTTAATCTCTTCTGAACCCTCTCCTGCTTAATAATATCAAGGTCAATAATATCAAAGTGAATAGTCGAGCTATTTTCTAAGGGTACGGGAGTCCAAAACTAGTGGACACAGTTTTAAAGTTACAGGGAAAAAAATTAAAAGTGACCTAAGGAGCAGCGTTTTCACCCAGAGGGTGGTATGCCTATGGAATGAGCGGGCAGGGTGACCAGACTGGATACAGTATTCCAGAAGAGGTTTCACCAATATCCTGTATAACCTCAACATGACGTCCGAATTCTGGTACTCAAAAGTCTGACCTGTGAAGACAAGTGTGCTGAACATACTTTTGACCACACTTTGTCCAAGTGTGCTGAACATACTTTTGAGATGCAACTTTTAAAGAATTGTACCTGACAGCCTAGATCACTGTCCTACAACAATGCTAAAGACCCTACTTTTAATTGTATAGGCCCCGCTCTTGTTTGATTTACCAAATCCAATTCCTCGCATGAATCCAAACTTAACACCATCTGCCACTCCTCAGCCCAGTGTGTGATTTTACTACCTCCTCACCTTCCCCGTTTAATTTTAAAATTCCCTCCCCATCTCCAGGAGGCCTGCACACTCCGGCCTTGATTTTCACAAAAACCATGAGCTTGATTTTCCTTATGTGGTTAGGGGGAATGAGGGACTGATTGCAGACACAGTCAGTGGGGAGGAGAGGCTGGACAGTAATCAGCGGCCTGGTATCATTTCATGGTTTTAGGAAGAGAGCAGTCACACACGTTATTGGTGGGTAATACTGGTCAATGCTTTGTGGCCAGAAATTATGCTCTTTCTCCGTCTCTGGTGTTCAGTAATAAATATCTATTTGAGACCCTTCATTGTGCGGAGTGCGTCTGCAGGAAGTCTTTCTCTAATATTGTAGACTACCGATAAAGCAATTAAAGGTGTCGTAGTTAATTTTGATGGCATAGCACGTGCACTCAACATTCTACAGTTGAGACAAATGTCTTGCATTTGTTTAACAATACGAAGCGTTTTGTGTCCTTCAGTAATGCTAACCTGATTATAATAAATCCATACCGAGCTGAAAACTGGCACTTAACATATGACCCAAAATCTGGGTATGGTTCGTGTAGTGCGTAGTGTCCCCACCTCTGAGCCAGAGCTCTCGATTTGATTCCAGTTCCTGAACTTGTGTGGTAATGTTCCTATCTCTGGACGAAATGGTCCGAATTCAAGTTCTGCCTGTTGCAGACGTATGTCACAGCGTGTCAGAACAGGCTGATGAACAAACACACAGGAGAATAATGTTACAGCTTTATGGGTATTGCTGAGTGGTGCTAGTATCCTGCCTCTGGGCATAACGGCCTTGGTGTAAAGCCACAGGAGTGTCTCAGGATGCATCTGAACAAAATGATTAAAATGGTTTCAGAATTGTGACCTGATGGAGACAGAAGAGGTGTCAGTATTGAATTCGAGAATTTAGGCCCTGGATAACTGAAAACACAGCCATTCGTGTTGATTGGAGTCACATTTCATAGCATAAGAAGTTTATAAAATCAGAACGTTCATGGATAGGGTGAGTGGTCAGGGTTTTCGCCCAGGTTAGGAGCGTCCAAATCCAGAGGGCATTGGTTGAAAGTGAGAGGGGAAAGATTTTGAAGAGGCCTAAGGGGCATCTTTTCACGTAGAGGGTGGTGTGCGTATGGAATGAGCGGCCACAGGAATGATGGAGGCTGGAAAAAACTACAGCATGTAAAAGGCATCTGGATGCTGACAGACCTGCCGAGCTTTTCCAACAATTTCTGAATTTGTTACAAAATGCATTCATTTTAACACAGGTATTCTGAATACATTAAACATTTTATTTTTTAATGACGCAGGGATATCTAAACATATCTTCAAATCGACCGAGACCTTTTACTGCTAACGGTATGGCTCTGTGTATGATAACGGCAATGATGCACCTACATGGAACAGGGAATGTGATGGAGACATAGTTTGGACAATGTACAACGACATTACTGTGTGATTCAACTCAGAGAGGGAGAAAATGTAATCTGCCCGAGATGAACAGACTATTGAATTCTCTCTTCTTCATTGTTCCTCATCACAGCAATGTGTGCAAACGGTAATAAAAAGCTCCACAGTCATCGTTACCATTCTTCTTTTTGTAGAATTCCTGAAGTGTGAAAACAGGCCCTTCATCCCAACAAGTCCATACAACGTTCCAAAGAACAACTTTCGCAGAGCCGTTCCCTTACTTTTACCCCTGACTAATGCACCTAACCTAGAAAGCCCTGAACACTATGGACAATTTAGCATGAACACTCCACCTAACCTGCACAGCTTTGGACTGTGGGAGGAAACTGGAGCATTCATTAGAAGCTCACACAGACAAGGGGATAATATGAAAACCCCACACAGAGAGTCACCCGATGCTGCAATCGAACCCAAGTCCCTGGTGTTGTGAGGCATCAGTGCTAACCACTGAGCCACTGGACAATCCTGACCAGAATTCATTGGAATCTCATCACTGCCTAATGCAAAGGGAATTCTGCGAAATCCAACTGTTCCAGGATGAAATCCCACTATTCGCAGTTTGTGTGAGTAGAATATCTTCAGAAGCAGAATAACATTTGGGACAATCTCTCAATTTTTCCTTTCGCCATGAGTTAGACTAATATGTTGACAACGTTCTTTCAACCTGAACTTGCAGAGATTTTGTCTATCAGTTGTGTGTGTGCGTGTGTGTGTATTGTGTGTGTGTGTGTGTGTGTGTGTGTGTGTGTGTGCACGCGCGCACGTGTGCCAGTGTTTTTAGAAAGGGAGGTATCGATTCTTTATTTGCAATATCCAAAAAGATTGCCATTCATCTTTCCCTCGTAGTTTGAGTAACATTGCTCTGGATCATAAACGTGCTATTTTAGCAGATTAAAGAAACTAGCCTGACGTGTTCCTAAAACTGACACTGACCCAATCTGAGACTGATATCACGAACCTGGTTGCATTTAACATTTGTTGCGAGCAGTGGAGGAGTGGGACTAGAAAAGGAAACAGTGACCCAAAAAGCTGGGGAACTATAGACCGCTGAGCCCGATGTCAGTGGTGGATAGGTTATTGGTGGGGATTCTGAGGAATGGGATTGACATACGTTTGGGAAGGCAAGGGCTGATCAGGGTAGTCAACGTGGCTTCCTGCATGGGGAATCATGTCTCATTAATTTGATTGAGTTTTATGAAGAGGTGACAAAGAAGATTGATGAAGGCAGTTTGTTCGACATTGTCTATATGGACCTCAGCAAGGTGTTCATAACATTCCGATTGGTAGACAGATTAGTAAGTTTCGGTCACATGGGATACAGGGGAAGCTAGTCACATTGGCTTGAAGGAAGAAGGGTATTTTTCAGACTTGAGGCTTGTGAGCAGCAGTGTACTGTAAGAATCAGTACTGAGTTCACTGCATTTCATCATTGGATGTGAATATCGGGGCGATAGTTAGTAAGTTTACAGATTACATCAGTAAGGTGGTGTAGTAGATTACCTCAGAGTACAACGAGGCCACAATTAGATGGGACAAAGTGGCAAGGACTTACAGATGAAGTTTAATTTAGATAAATTGCATTTTGGGAAGGCAAATCAGGGCAGAAGTTATGCACTTAGTGGTAAAGTCCTGGGGAGTGTTGTGAAACAAAGGGACATAGGGCTGCAGGTACATTGTTCCTTGAAAGTGGAGTCTCAGGTAGAGAAACTGGTGCAGAACACATTTGGCACGTTTGCCTTAATCAGTCAGAGCACTGAGTATAGGGGTTGTGGTGGCATGTTGCATCTGTACCGGATGTTGGTGAGGCTATTTTAAGAATACTGTGTACAATTCGATTGTCTGCAGAAAAGATTTACACAGACGTTCCAAAACTGAAAGTTTGAGCTTCAGGGAGAGGTTGATTAGGTTGAGGTGCTTTCTCCTCAGAGGCTGAGGGGTGACATAATAGAGGATGGATATCAGGGGTATCCATCAGGGGTATGGATATTCTGAATAGCCATGTTCTGATCCCAGTATAGGTGAGTCTAGTACAAGAGGGCATAGGTTGAAGGCGAGAGGGCGAATGATTTAGAAGGGACCTGAAGATAAACGTTTCACACAGAGAGTATTGTGTCTACAGAAATTGCTGTCCGAGGAAATGGTCAAAGGGGGTTCAATCACACATTTAAAAAGGGTCTGATAAAGGAGGAATATTGGCCAAATGCTGGCAAATGGGATTAAATCAGATTTGATAACTGATGGGAGTGAACAGATTAGACTAACGGGTCTGTTTCCGTTCTGCATGACTCTCTGATTCTATAAGAGGGAAGATGAAAAATTCTGAAAGGACCTTTCACGACGGAATTCTCTTCACTGGAAGTTTTTATCGTGCTTCTATGTTCTCATGGACTCAAAGCTGCGTTTGTTAATTATTTGACAAGGAAGTGAGGCACAGATATTTGAACACAGACAGGAAAGTGGTGCTGAGACCATAACTTGATCAACCACAATTTTAGTGTCTGGTGGAGAAGGCTCAAAGTATCTAATGACCCGCTCCTGCTCCTCAGTCCCATGTTTCTGTGTTCCATTCAGCCCCTCAAATTGCTAGGCAGGAGCAGTTGGAGGCTACTTACAACTATAACCTGGTGCATACAAACAGAGGAGATCATTCAGCCCTTCAAGCCTGTCACCACGCTTTGATGTGATTTTGGAAATGTAATTGGAAAACCCAGGTTGGGTATGAAAGAGGTCCGTCATCTCTCTTTACAGAGCTTCCCGTCTCTGAAACTTGTGTTTCATTTGTTGATCATGTTGTAGACCCAGATTCATTGTGAATGCAGCCCCCATACCTCACCCAGTGATGGCTCACAGAATCCTCTGGCCTCCTGACTGCAATATGCAGTAATTGCACAGGCATGAAAATTACACCCACTAACTTTCCAATTACAGAATGTGAGAACATCAGAAACAGGAGCAGGGCGTTCAGTCCCCAAGCATGTCTTGTCCTTCACTAAGATCGTGGTTGATCTGCTCTTGCTCGCAAATCCTCTTTCATACTCAATTTTTCATAGCCCTCAACTCTCTGACAGGTCAATATCCACCTACCTCCTCTACAAATACTTTTAGTCATCTAACTTCCCGAACACCCTTGAGGAGAGAAATCCTTACATTCAATACCACCTGTTTGAAGAAAACACTTGCTGCTCCTATATCATGGCCTATCGATATGAACAAAAGAGATTGACACAAGGGTTTTGGTAAAAATGACTGGCCCTGATATCAAGGCAGTGGTTGACTTCTGTTGATATCAAGGAGCTTAACAAAACTGGACTTAATGGGAATCAGAGGAAACTCTCCAGTGTTTGGAGTCAAACATGGCACAAAGGAAGATGTTCATCATTTCAGTCCTGGGTCACCTCTGTGGGAAATCCTCAGGGTAGCTTCCTCTTCAAAAACATGTTCAGCTGCTTCATCAATGTCTCCCTACCCTCACCCTCCCCACCATAAGATCAGAAGTGGGGATGGTCACTGAAGATTCCACAATGTTCAGAATTATCTGACGCCCCGGTCAGGTCCTGAACTGGTCTGTGTCCATGTGCAGCAGGACCCAAACTCTATTGAGGCTTGTGCTTTTAAAGAGTCAATAACATTCATGTAAAAAGATTGCCTGTCACTGCACATTGCCACAGTAAAATAAGAATTCATTCCGTACCTAACGCTGTT
Organism: Chiloscyllium punctatum; assembly: GCF_047496795.1. NCBI lineage: Eukaryota > Metazoa > Chordata > Chondrichthyes > Orectolobiformes > Hemiscylliidae > Chiloscyllium > Chiloscyllium punctatum. Next base: position 62,780,916 of record NC_092752.1, read on the forward strand.
TTCACAGGAATATGAGGAAGCCATTCGGCCCATTCACACTCTTGGAGAAGGACAGGGACAGCCCATTCAGTGCCTCCAGCCTATTACTCATGAAGAGAAGGAGTCTAGTGTGATGGACCACACAAAAGCTCCTCAATAATATTTGAAGGCGTAGCCGAGGCCCTTACGTTTTCTTATTTTAAAGAAAATGTGAACTGTCGTTCCAGATAGAGTGTGACTGGTCAACTACTCGGTGTGATGCAAAATGCCATTTACTTTAACACGAAAGATGAAATAAAACCAAAGAAAGAGGAATTTAGAATAACGTAATTCTATTGGACAAGTTAACAGAATAACAGATCTAGGAACTATTACTAATTCAAGTTTGGGAGAAGATTTGTAGCTCGGGTGCTCGCTGTTGTGGTTCTGTTCGTCGAGCTGGGAATTTGTGTTGCAGACGTTTCGTCCCTGTGAAGCAATTCTGTGATCTTTCCTCCAGCAGTTATAGTGTTTTGTATCTGCTGCTTCCGGTTGTCAGTTCCAGCTGTCCGCTGCATTGGCCGGTATATTGGGTCCAGGTCGATGTGCTTATTGATTCAATCTGACGATGTCAACTAGACAGGGGACGAAACGTCTGCAACCCAAGTTCCCATCTCGGCGAAAAGAACCACATCAACTATTACTCATGAACTGTTCCAATATAGGAAAATCCTTTAAACACAGCCCTTGGCAAAAAGGAAAATTCATACACAGAATGTCACAAATATCTCTCCAATTCAGAAATTAAAAACTGCATCAAGAGAAATGTCAGCAAGGGTAGCTGCCAGAAGATAGTCACTCAAGCTTCCAACTCTGTGGAGACCCCAATAGTTTCTGATGTAACTGACAAAGCAAAACCCGGAGATGCTAATATGTGAGAGCTGATCGTACTCATTCAGGCTGCATTAAAATAAACCCAAGGTCTCCCTAGCTGTTACTCAAGTGGTCTTAACTAACCAGCTTTTTAACGATCATTCAATCTCTCGCTTAAAAGAAACCAGAACAAAATAACCTCTTAAAGCTGCAGCATCATCACACTTGTCAGCACATCGAGCCGTTAAACAGGAACCAGGGATAACCCAGTAAGGCCTTTGGCCCTGTCCAATCAGACTAGGAAGAAGCCATTCAGTCCCTTGAGTCACTTACACAGGAACAGTAGGAGGCCATTCCCACCTCAATGCACTTACACAGGGGCAGAATGAGGTAATTGATACTGATTCCTGATGAATAGCTTATGCCCGAAACGTCGATACACCTGCTGTGCTTTTCCAGCAAAGCACTGTCTACTCTGATCTCGAGCAACCGCAGTCCTCGCTGTCTATTAATTGATGCTCTAGTATGATGACCAAGTGGAGCAGAGGCTGCACAGACAGACTGCTCCACGTTGTTCCTCGTAGCTCCGTCAGTCATGATACACACGTGGCACTTTAACGCAGTTTTCTAGTGGTGAGGAGGGAAGCCATACGTCTTGTTTGAAGTCACAAGAAGGCAATAATCATCTCTGACAAGACAGCCTGGTGTTCTCTATGTAGGGCGGAAGCTGGTGGGAATGGCTACCTGTTTCAGAATGAAGGTATTGTGGCTGCTGTTGGGATTGTGAGCAACCTGACGTTCAGTACAGGGTTCACACAACGACTGCACAATAACGTGGGGCGAGTTAATTTAGGCATATAAACTATTAGGAAAGTCACGTTACACTGAAAAATGGACTCTCTAAGTTCAAATAATGCTGGTCTTGTTCATGTTGATCTTGTCGAGTGCACGTCCTGTGCAGTGTAACCTGTATGCCTTACTCTGTCCAAGTCTATTTCCACCCTATGATCTGTCTGGCCATGCTTACTATGACCTATCTCCACTGCTCATAAATAAAGTGCTTCCCTGCACTGAGGTACATGTGACAATAAATCAAACCAAACAATCCTGGGTAAAGTATGGAATTTCTCACCCTATCAATGTGACTTTTGGAAATAAGTGATCGCTGCCACTTGGTGTTTAGCATCACCATTTCTTCTTCTCTCAAAGCTCTACTGATTAAACACTCAGCTTCTTCACTCTATCCTCGTGATACCATCACGCGTGTCTGTGGTAAGGAGATCATTCGTTACAAAGGAGATCAAATCTGTAGACAGTGTCCCAACCACTCTCTCAGCAAGGCTCTACAACAGCAGGAAGATGGCATTACTTACGAACTTGAATCATCTTACAATTAAGGACAGCATACCATTGTCTGAACCCATTAGTTATACAGGATTTGATTCGGAGCAGTCAGCATAGACTTGTGAGTGGGAGATCATGCTTTCCAAATTTGTTAGAGTTCGTTGATGAAGTGACCAAGAAGGTTGATGAGGGCCGAATGGTAAACGTCGTCTCCGTGGGTTTCAGTTAGGCCTTTGATATGTTTCCACATGTTCTGGAAGGTTCCATGACGTGGAATGCTGGGGGAACTGGCCAATTGAATACACAGTTGGCTTGATGGTACGAAGCAGGGCATTTAATGGAAGAATGCTTGTCAGACCGGAGCTGGGTCCATTGCTGTTTATTATCTATAAATTGGTTGACAATGTAAAAGGCATGATTAGTCAGTTTGCAGATGACACTAATATAATTGACACTGTGATCAGTGAGGAAGTTTATCAGAAATTGCAGCAGGACCTTAATCAGGTAGGGAAGTGGGCCGAGAAATGGCAAATAGAATTTAATATAGATGCATGATGCCTTGCATTTTGGAAACTGAACTCAAGGTAGCAGTTTCATGGTGAATGGGAGGACCTTAAGGGGTGTAGTGGGCAGAGAGACCTTGGCGTTCAGGTGCACGGTTCTCTGAGAGTGGATCACAGGTAGACAGGGCAGTGAAGAAGGCATTTGACACACTGACCTTCATCAGGCCGGACATGGAGTATGGAAGTTGGGAATTTATGTTGCAGTTATACAGAACTTTGGTAAGGCCGCACTTGGAGCATTCTGTTCAGTTTTTGTCACTTTGTATTAGGGAGCATTTAATGAAATTAGAAAGCGTGCAGAAGAAATTAACATGGATGTTGCCAGGACCCAATGGTATGAGTTATAGGGAGACGTTGGACAAGCGAGGACCTTTTCTATAGAGTGTAGAAGACTGAGGGGGGACCTTATAGAGCTGTAGAGGATCATGAGGGCTATGGAGAGGGCGAATGCTCTCAGTCTTTTTCCAAGATTTAGAGAATGGAGGATTAGAGGGGATCAGTTTACGTTGAGAGGGAATGGAAAAAAAGGGAATCTGAGGGGCCACTTCTTTACACAGAAGGCTGGTACGTGGATGAGCTGCCAGAAGATGAGGTTGAGGGCGGTACATTAACAACATTTTAAAAGCATTTGGATAAATATGTGGATGGGAAATGATGAGAAGGATATGGGCCAACTGCAGGGAAATGGGGTTAGCTTGGATGGACATTTACAAGGTGGAATCGAATCTCTCTGTTAATTCAAACCAAACACCCAGAAAAGCTTGCCTCACCTCGTAATCTGTTAAAATATGAGTGACACAGATCTCCTACATTCCACTATTTAAACAAACATTTACAAATTAGTTTGTTAACGTTAAAAGTGAACACTAAACAACAGCTGTTCAAAAATACAAGACCCTCTTTTCTTAGCTACTTACTATCTGTTTCCAACTCCATAAAAATATGCAGTTCTACCAACCCACATATTAAACCTTGCAATCTCAAGACCACACAGTCTCTATCTTCCCCGCTGTGTTCATTCTTCCAGCCGCTGATCTCCCAGGTCACGTTCTGTTTTACTGCAAGTAGGTTTGACATGAACATTTATCTTTGACAGAGAGTGCTTTTGAGAGGAACAGTTAGCACTCCTGCTCTGCAGCAGTTACTCAGCTGTTGGATGGCAGTGGCTTTTCCCCAAGTGTTCAAAATGCTGGGTTTATATACTCCCCATGGTACAATAATTCTCATAATTTGATTGCTTTCCAGGTGTCGGAACAATAATATTCAAATTCAGTTGGCTTCTGGTATCCTGAGCATTATTTAAACTACTAATACGTCATCCCCACCTGCTTCACTCTACGCTGTTTCAGAGTTTCTATCTGCCACCTGCTTTACTCAATGCTGTGCCCTCTTCAGGTGCTGTTGAGCTAACTCACCTACTCCATCTAATCTCTCCCTCACCTCACATACATAGTCCAAGTGTGAGATCTCCGAATTCGGTCCTGTCAATTTAGATTTGATTTAATTCAATTCAAAGGACTTCACTTCATGTATGAACATTAACTCAAAGGAAGTAAACTGAGTAGATTTATTTCGGGCATCTTCTATGATAAGCAATTTAATGTGACACCTTTGTCCCAATCATTTGGCCAATACTGACAGTACGTTGTTAACATGGTCTTCAGCGTATGATGCTAACTTTCCAATGCTCCATGGGATTCAGGATGGGACGCCCTTGATTTGAAGTGCTGTATGCCTAAGCTATCCATGACTTCCTAAAACAGCTGAGCGGTAAACTGAGACCCTTGGTCTGACTGAATCTCTCGGCGGAGACCACAGCAAGTAAAACAAGCTACCAACTCCTGAACTTCCCTTTTTACCTTAACACTCCATAATGGAATTGCCTCTGGAAATCTGATAGACACATCCATTATGCTCAGCAAATATTGGTATCTACTTTTATTTTAGAAAGTGGAGCTACACAATTAATCACAACCCACCTGAAAGGTTCTTCGAATTCAGGAATTTGCAACAAAGGTGCTGGTTTTATTACTGCCTGTGACTTATCTACCATTTGGCATGTGTTACATTTACAACAAAAAATAACCACGTCCTTGTGCATTCCAGGCCACTGGATTGCTTATGTACTTTAGCTTGAGTCTTTTGTAAACTTAGTTGACCACCTGCAGTTAGTTCATGTGCTACCCGTAACACGGTATGCTACCAGTAACACAACACTTCGGCCCATTTCGCTTCTGCACTAACCTACCATTTTTTCTCCACGTTCCGGTTTTTCCTGCACAGTTACATCAAACAGGGTGTCAGTTATCTGAACATCAACTCCTCTGTCTTTTTCTGTCGTTTGTCCTTTATGCTGGAACTTATGACAGTGGGATCTTGTTACTACACAGTCTGGAAAATTCCTTGGTATATTTCCTTTAACTCCTCAGTTCCCTAGTTTTCATTTGACTTCTCCACCACAAGGGGTGACTCTCCCACCTTGGATTCTATTAAACCATTCACAAGAACACACTGTATTCCTGGGACTGACACTCTGTCACTCACTCTTACTGTTAGTTCCCCAATCTTGGTGTTTCTGTCCCCATCCTTAATTTCTGTCCTAAGTCCACAAATTATCTCGCTCTTGAGTAACATGTCAGAAAGAGTGAAAATACAAATGGTTGGAGTGCCAGGCCTCTAGGAATTCTCTGGCATGTCTTTGCTTAGCCTGTCCCAGTATAGATCCAAGCACAACGCCATGAACAAACACATAGATCTCTATACCATTTATCAACCCCGCAGAAAATGAACAGGAAATAACATCACCATAAACCACAGGAACCCCATCCAGGACAAACATATGAATAGAAAGCAGGAGACAACAGCCTCGCTTCACTTGGCGGTCACCACTGATGATGTTACCTAGCCAGGTAATGAAATGTCTGGATATCAATCCTACAGCTCAGCGAGCAAACCTACACCCTAAACCACAACCTGAGCGACAAATGTTTACAAACCGTGCATTTGCAATTTAAGTCTTTTCTAACTCTACTGCAGTTGCCTGTTTCTCTGACACACCAAAGTGCTTGACCATCTCCATTACAATTTCAGCTTTCCTTTTGTCCCTGGCTAAACCCAATTCTAACCTACTAGCTAATTCTAAATACATTCCGTCTTCTGCCTTTCTAAACTTCTTTGGCAAATTTGCGAACCTCTTTATTAATGTTAAAAGCCATTTCTCTCAGTTTTAATTGAACCAACCACAAGTTAACAGAATTCAATGAATTTTCTCACCGGTTTTATTTGAAGATCTAGGTCACTAATTGCCACGTGTTGGAATTTGCTGGGACCTTTTGAACCCCAAATCTGTTCAAGTCTGTCCAAATCCCATACGGCAAGGCCCCAAACTGTTATGACATCAATGTAGAACCCCTCTGTTAATTGAAACCACGCAGCCAGAAACGCTAATCTCACATAACCTTCTGTAACGTGGGTTACAAAGAACTCCTAAATTCCAGTAATTAATTAAAATAACAATTTTTATGTATGCAAGTTAGCTCGCTGAACTTGAAGGTTTGTTTTCGGACGTTTCATCACCATGACTAGGTGACATCATCAGTGAGCGTCTCCGCTGAAGCGCTGGTGGTATGTCCCGCCTCTCTATTTATAGGCCTTGGTTTCTTAAGGTGGGTGATGTTATTTTCAGTTTTCTTTATTACAAGATAAGGTAGATAGGATATAAATTGATGTTTTTACTGATGGACTGGTTACAATGCCATTCCTCTAAAAAACGTCCTTGCGTGACATAGTATGTGTGTGTGTTGTTACAGTCAAAATGGTGCCCTTCTTTGTCTGTATTATGTACCATAGTGATAGTCGGTCGTGTCTTTTGGTGACCAGTGGTGTTCATGTATCCTGGTAGCATGACAACAGGACCATTTCAATGTCGGAAAAATGATTTTGTATACACTATTTAATCAATGTGTGTGTGCAGATATTTTCATGTGTGCACAACACATCCTAAATGAATAACAGAGACGCAGTTATCGAAAAATGATGCACATGATGTATAAAATTGATGAAATACTACTTGATGCTCATCTAATGTGGCATGTTCCCCTTCTCTCAATGTTCCTCCTTTTTCTGGAATTCTCTACACTATACTCTCATTCTTATCAGGATATGTGCTATAAATTCTTGCTTGTGGTATCACAACTTATTTCAGTTAATCCATTTTCGACAGGGAATTCAATATATTGGCCTGCTGGGTTCTTTCCAAAGCTAGTGTCTGTCATATTATTGGAGATTGCAATTCTGGCATCAGACCCAGCATTTGAACAGATTCCTCTGTTGTACATGTACTGTACAAAGGGCTACAGCACACCGGAATTACCAAAACATTGAGGGATGTACATCTACTTCTTTCGATAATCTAGTTTTCTCATTTTTCACATTTCCTCGTCTCCATCTTCTCTCTCGTTCTCTCCTTGTATCTAGTTAAGAAATTTGCCAATTACTCTTTATGTCCCATCTCTCAAAAATTCTTCTTTCGGTTTATAGCTATTGCTCTCTTTTTGATGTAATGTGATTATAATTGAGCAATGTAACTACAAAGACATGAGGAAGGAGCTGGCCAGAATAAATTGGAAGGGGAGCCGAGTAGGGAAGACCATGGAGCAGCAATGGCAGGAATTTATGTTGGATAATTCGGAGGATATCAGAAACTCTCCCAAAAAAATATGAAACGTACTCATGGGAGGACAAGCCAGCCATGAGTGATAAGGCATGAAAACAAAAGAGAAAACATACAATGTAGTGAAGATGATTGGGAATCCAAAGAATCCCTTGGCTCTGAAACTACATAAGGCTGGTATCACTGACACTACAGAGCTCTTAATCATGGTCAGGGAGAGAAAAAGAGGGAAACACCTTCAATTTAAACACAGAAGATGGTATTACACAAGGAAAAAGATTCATATGAATTAAAAAATTGAATTAAAATCAGTTTTTTTTATGGATTGTGTCAGGTTAGAAGCATGACCTCAGCAGAGTTAGAATATGAAAATGAAAGTGTTACCACATCAGAAACCAGAGTCGGTCACTGAGTACAGAGTTGATGGGTGAAAGAGTCTCGATGTGAACTAGGGGACAGAAAACTGAATTGCATTTCAGATATTGCAGCTCAAAACTGCGTATTCATGTAGTGCTGTAGACCACAACAGCAGGAGAAGCAGAACACCATTCAACCATCACGTGTAACATTTTGACCAGGGATAATCTCCTTAGTCTGCCATTACAATCAACACGATCTATGTTTCCGTAATGACTGTGGGTGAACATGTCAGGGTAAGAACCATGTGAACCTAAACCTGATGCTAACTCATTAATGTTAACGCACCTGAGCAACAGATCTGATCGATGTTTCGCAGTCCTGTCACATTCAGTCATAAATGTTGATGGATGTTAAACAAATGACTGGAGGAAAGAGCTCCACAAGCATCCCCATCGTACATAATGGAACAGACCTACGGCATCAGTGTAAAAGACAAGAATGTAGTATCTGCCCGATCCTCAGCCAGAAGTGTTGAGTCGATGATCCACTTCACCATCGCCATGATGCCCGCAGAATCACAGATGCCAGTCTTTAATCAATTCTATTCGATGCACGTGAGATGAAGAAACAGCTGAACACAGTAGATACGACAAAGGCAATGGGCCCTGACCCCATTCCTGCAATAGGACTGAAGACTTGTACTGCACAACAAGCTATGTTCCAGCGGAAGCTGTTTCATTCCAGCTCCAACTCTGATATCTCCCTGGAAATTAGGAAAATTACTCAGCTATGTCCAGTCCCCAAAGAGGAGAATAATTACAATCTGACAAATTACTACTCCCTCTGTACAGTAACGATAGACAAATTGGTGGGAGTTATTTTTGACAGAGCTGTCAAGCAGCACAGACATAAGCTGCTCAGTGTGGTTTCTGATAGGTCCCCATGTGGAGATGGTGCAGATGTCACTGGATTACTAATCCAGACCAGACAAATGCTCTGGCAGATTCTGGAAGTTAAAACTAATTAATAAAATATTAAGATGCAAAATCTGGTGTCAGTAACAATGACCTTGAAGCCAATGTCAATTGTAAACACGAATTTGCTTCCCCAATGGACTTTCTGAAAGTGAATCTCTCGTACTTTCCTGGTCTGGCCTAAAAGTAACTCCAAATACACAGACATGTGATAAACTCTTCAATGGTGTCTGAATCGGCCAAGCAAAACACTCTATTGTATCAAACTGTTCCGAGGTCTTAAAGGATAAAACCAGACAGAACACCCGGCAGCAGCCTCGATATTGGAAAAGGGAACGGTAAACACAATCCTGTCGCCCCTGCAGAGACCCCCTTCCTAACATCTGAGAGTTTGTGACAATTTTCCCACAGACTACACAGAAAGACCGCTAAAGGAGGAGGACAGTGAAGGAATGGTGATATATTTCCAAGTCAGGATGGTGATTGGCTTGGAGGGGAACTTGAAGATGGTGGTGTTCCCATACAGCTGCTGCCCTTGTCCTTCTGGATAGACGTAGTCATGAGTTGGGAAGATGGTGTCGGAGGATCTTTGGTGAATCATTTCAGTGCAACTTGTAGATAGTAAAACACTGCTACTGCTGAGCGTTGATGGTGGAGCATTGTGGATGAAACGACACTCAAACTCGTTGCTTTGTCCTGGATGGTATCAAACTTCTTGATGTTGCTGGGGCTGCAATCATCCAGGAAAATCGGGAGGACTCTATAACACCTTTGACTAATGCATTGTAGATGATGGACAGACTTTTGGAAGTCAGGATGTGAGTTACTCGCCGCAATATTCATCGCTTCTGACCTGCTCTTACAGTTACTGTGGGCGAGTCCAGTGAGTTTCTGAGCAATGATTACCCCCCAGGATTTTGATACTGGGGTATTCAGTGATAGTAGCACCATTGAATGCCAAGGGGCAGTTTTTAGGTTGTATTTTAGTGGTGATGGTCTGAGTCTGGCATTTGTGTGGCGTCAATATTATGTGCCACTTGTCAGCCTGGATATTGTCCAAATCTTGTCGCATTTGGACATGGATTACTTCAGTATCTGAGGAGCCACAAATGTTGCTGAACATGGTGCAATCATTGGTGAGCATCCCCACTTCTGACATTATAATAGAGGCAAGCCATTGATGAAGCAGACCTGAAGACGCTTGGGCCTAAGCCACTGCCTGAGGGATTCCTACAGACTTGTCCTGGAGCTAAGTTGACTGACCTTCATCAGCCATGAACATCTTCCTACGTGTCAGGTATGATTCATACCAGTAGGGAGTTTGCCCCGGATACCCATTGATTGCAGTTTTGCTAAGGCCATTTGATGCCACAATTGGTCAAAGGCAGCCTTGATTTAAAGCCCTCTCTCTCTTACCCCACCTCTAGAATTCAGCTCTCTTGTCCATGTTTGAGGTAATGAGGTCAGGAGCTGAGTGGCTGTGGTGGAATCCTAACTGGCGTCATTGACCAGGTTATTGCTGAGCGGGTGCTGCTTGAAAGGACTGACACCTTCCATCACTTTACTAATGATTGAGAGTAGACTGATGGGTTGGTAATTGGCTGGATTGGATTTGTTCTGCTTTTTATATGCAGGAGATACTTGGGTAATTTTCCACACAATCGGGTAAGTGTCGTTTGTTGTAAATATGGACCAACGTTGTCTATCTTATACGTTGCAGGCAAGGATGCCCGGAGGCATGATACATTGGGGAAACCGAGCAAAGGCTACGACAACGGATGAATGGGCACCGCACAACCATCAACAGACCAGAAGTATTGCCTCCCAGTGGGGGAACACTTCTGCGCTACAGGACATTCGACTTCGGACCTTTGGGTGACCATCCTCCAAGGCGGACGTCGGGACAGGCAACAGCGAAAAGTGGCTGAGCAGGGGCTGATAGCTAAGTTCAGTACCCATAGGGAGCGCCTCAACCGGGACCTTGAGTTCATGTCACATTACAGGTGATCACCACTGCACTATATACACACACAGGCGCACCTACACACACACACACACACACACAGGCACTCCTATACACACACATGCACACGGACACACATATATACAGACACGCACACAGACACTCGCACACACCCTTCCAGACACATATGCTCCCATACTCATACATGCATCCTCTCAGAGACTTAGACCACTCTACACTCATGCAGGCACATATACCCTCTCTCACAGACACTCTCAAATCCCCATCCCAGACACACACACACTCTCACACTCACACGTGCACCCCCTCACATAATTAAGACACACTGCACTCACTACACACACATATACACTCTCTCTCACACTCACAACCCCCAAGCCAGACAGACATACACACAGACAGACACAAAGACCCACATGCACACATACATTTTGTGGGGTGAATTTGTACTTGCAGAGATACATTGTACTTTGCTCAAAAACTGCATGAATACAGTAAAACTCTGTTATCTGACTTTTTAGATTAGAATCGATCTAAACATCATGGCGTAGACAGAGAACACAGGGCGCTAACACCTTCGACATATTGTCTAGCTAACCCAATTGTTACAGTTAACCTGAGAATGCAACTTTTAAAAAAAGGGTTTTTTTATTTACACACGGAAGAAGCTAAACTATCATGGTATTCGAACAGATGAAAGACTTAACAGATAATCAAGGTATTTTTCAATGTCTAATTTCAGTTACATCATACTGTAATTTGTTGCTATAAATGCTGTGCCTTGCAATTTTTTCCTTCACAATCACCTGATGAAGGTGCAGCTCTCCGAAAGCTACTGTGCTTCCAGTTAAACCTGTTGGACTATAACCTGTTGTTGTGTGATTTTTAACTTTGGACACTCCAGTCCAACACCAGCATTTCCAAATCATGATTACTGCGAAGTGGAATCGTATTAATTGTTCTCCAGTACTCTGGCACCTCCCCTAAGGTCAGGTTATAATTAGAATTAATGTTAGAGGTCATCTCACCACTTTATTTATGCTCTTCTCTAGCATCATTGTGAGATTTTCTCCAGATCTCCCGTTATGCATGTGGAGTAGAGAAGGACAATGATTTTAAACAATGCTGTGTGTTACCCTAGAGAGCTGAGACAGCTCTAAACTGGGTGGGAACCTTTCAGCAGCCTGGTAAATTTTTTGCCGATACTTGTACAGAATCTTAGTGAGATCACATTGGAGTAGTGTGTAAAGAGTTTTTCTACTCAATGAAGAAAGTGTATTGTTACATTGGACGGAGCGCAGAGATGGTTCCTTCAACTGATTCCTGCAACGAAGGTGTCTTAGGATGGAGAGATAGCAGCAAAGTGGAACAGAGGCCGCGATAACATTAGCCATGATTATATTCAATGGCGGAGCAGATTCGAGAGGTTGGATTCCTGACTGATGCTCCTCGTCCATACTCAGCATTTCGACCGTGTGACACAGTAAAGGGGGAGGACGGTGTATCAAACAGGAAGGAGGCTCTCCGGATAAGTCAGTCTTAATCAGTTTGACAGAACGTCACCAGTGGAGTCACACAGGGACCAGTGTGGTTACCTCAACGATTTACAATCTATATCAATGATCAGGAGGATGGAACAGATATACAGATACTGAGTTTGATGATGTCGCTTGGATAAGCAAGAGATTAAATTATCAACACAGGGTGGAGTGTCTGCAAATAGATACAGAAAGTTAAAGGCAATGGATAATAATTTGGCAGGTGCAATACAACAAAATATAACCTGTAATTTCATTTACAGGAGTAATAGAAGGCAATATGTTACTGAAATGGAGAGGGATTGCAGGACTTAGTGATACTGTGTACTGGGGGGTTCACTCAGACCCGTTAAGACATGGGAGGCTTTGCTCCATCCCTGATCGTCTGCTCCTTTACAATCCAAGTGACCCCATTGCTCTCCGTACACATGGAATATTTTGTTGTAGTTGCTTGGTGGTGGGGATGGTGTTTTGAAACGTGTATCAAGGGGACGGCTTTTATCCAAGACACAATTATTCCTTTCCACATGGAAACCCGTAGACGATGGGAATGGCTGCCTGCTTCTGAATGAAGGAACTGTGGCTGCTTTCAGGATAGAGGTATTCACCAACATGATGTATTGTACATGTACACACTGTAACATTAATAGAGTGAGAGCTCCTTCAGTTCCTCTACCTCTCCCCATGTAATGGCTACTCTGCGGATACCATGTACATCTTGGGAAAATAAGGATACACCTGGCAGCTTCCCGCTAAGGGAGAAGCAATGTATTGACCTCATCCACTATATACATCCTCTGTCACCGAATGGTGACATTCATGTTGAGATACTGGGAGATGATGGATATGTCACCGAATCCTGCCTGGAAAGTTTCGGATCACAGAATCTGAATAAAACTGTGACTCTAACAGCCCCAGGCAGCACCGTCCTTCCCCCTGGCGTGAAGCTGCGGGACATGTTCAAGGAGGTGACACCGCTCTGTGACCAGCTCCATGTTCAGTCAGGGTCCCCTCACACTCTGCCCCTGGGTTAAGTGAAGCTTGGGAAGATGTTCCTGGAAAACCCGGGGTGGATACAGCAGATCCCTTTCCCTACACACGCTCACTCCGTGATTTCAGAACATCCCCTGTCTGCAGCCTCTGTTCTATTTGGTGTTCATGTTACACATCCAGATGCTGTTACCATAGTCCCCATGCTCCATCCAAAGTTGGGTCACCAAATCCACCGGTTTCTCTGAATGTCTGAGGCAGCTCACAGCACAAGCTCCAGCAAACCACCCCCAGCACCTCCGCTAACTTTTCAATAATAGGAGTCAGTCAGAAACCCCTCTGCTATAAGTATTGTGGACCAGACCAGATCCCTCCAGAATGTTTTAAGAAGGCCACTTAGACCCAAACCTTTCCTTATTTTGAATATAGATGTGAAGTGTGCTTCCCAGATATGTTGTGACTGATCAAAGCACTCAACATTAAGCCGAATATAATGTATTCAAATGCTTTCTTAAAAATAAAATCAAAGAAAGTAACATTTTGGGATAGCTTATATGTGGAATACTTACACAAACAATAGATACCGTACCTTCTTGGTATACACGGCTCGGCACAAAGATATATTCAAATACAGATTCTTACATGCAGTTTTTGATCCAGGAGAAATCAACATCAACAACCATCTCAGAGAGAAATGCAGCTGGGGATCATGTATTGGAAGTTCTAACCCTGCTGGGATCTCCAGCAGCTTCTGAATGCTGAAGATAAAAACAAAACGAGCAAACCTGGTCTGGGAGAGCTGGGCACTGCCCTTCCATTGTTACCACCGTTTTAATAAAACCGATAAGCCTCCTCAGTTATTTACTTAAACTGTTTTCAGACAGCAGTTCCACACCTCTGCCTTTAAAACCTCTCTTTTAAAAAACAAGAGAAAATAACCTTTTTATAGTGATTGTATCCTCACAACTCCATCTTTAATTAAATGATCTATCATTATACAAAGATGGATTCATTTTGGACCTCCTAATCTTCCTCTAATAGTAGCAGGTAGATAGGATAGTGAAGAAGGCGCTTGGTATGCTCTCCCTTATTGGTCATAGTATTGAGTACAGGAGTTGGGATGTCATGTTGCGGCTGGACAGGACATTGGTTAGGCCACTGTTGGAATATTGCGTGCAATTCTCGTCTCCTTCCTATCTGAAAGATGTTGTGAAACTTGAAAAGGTTCAGAAAAGATTTACAAGGATGTTGCAATTCTGGAAGATTTGAGCTATAGAGAGAGGATGAACAGGCTGGAGCTGTTTTACCTGGAGCGACGGAGGCTGATGGGTGACCTTATAGATATTCACAAAATTATGTGGGGCATGGATAGGATAAATAGGCAAACTCTTTTCGCTGGGGTCGGGAAGTCCAGAACTAGAGAGCATAGGTTTAGGGTGAGAGGGGAAAGATATAAAAGAGACCGAAGGGGCAACTTTTTTCATGCAGAGTGTGGTACGTGTATAGAATTAGCTGCCAGAGGATTTGGTGGAAGCTGGTACAATTGCAACATTTAAGAGGCATTTGGATGGGTATATGAATAGGAACGGTTTGGAGGGATATGGGCCGGCTGCTGGCAGGTCGAACGAGATTGGTTTGGGATATCTGTTCTGCATGGACGGGTTGGACGGAAGTGTCTGCTTCCATGCTGTACATCTCTATGACTCTGTGATTCTATGACTACAAAGCATATATATTATATTGACTCTGAACATATAAATGTTCGCAACGAGATTAGATTTCAGTCATTTCACTCCTGCCACAGAATGCCTTTGTCTTTCTTCATCCAAGTCTGCAAAATGAGTCAAAACT
The DNA here is from genome assembly GCF_047496795.1 of Chiloscyllium punctatum. Classification (NCBI taxonomy): domain Eukaryota; kingdom Metazoa; phylum Chordata; class Chondrichthyes; order Orectolobiformes; family Hemiscylliidae; genus Chiloscyllium; species Chiloscyllium punctatum. The sequence continues at coordinate 62,796,023 of NC_092752.1, forward strand.
TAGGTTTTCTCGCCCTGTCACCCGTATAATTTCAAATTGAATGGCAGCAATAATAAGCTCAATCGCAACAGACTGGTATTTTTTCGCCTGAACGTCTCCAAAGACGTTAAGGGGTCACGATCAGTGATAAAGATTTGACTTAGGTATGTTAGTGGCAATGTAAATACTGAAATGTTGTAACGCCAATACCGAGCTCAAGGCCTCCTTTCCCATTGTGGAATAAATCTGTTGATGTTTACACTGGACACTCCAACCAATGATTACATAATGGAGCACTTATCATCTCTGCAATAGTCCTTCTGAATGACATAGCTCCTCATGTCTCAGTATAAAAGAATTACATGCTTCTGTATCTCTTAATGCTGAAAACCCTTTACCTGCTACTCCTGGCCTTGACAAGTAAACCTTACTCTCACAGGTATATGTTTTAAGAAGATCTCGCACATTCTTCTCAATCTCTCACAGAAACCAAACTTTGATTTCTGAACCAAATTATCATCATCAGCCATTTCAGTTTCTAATCTTGTCATTGTTACTCTCTGCTCTTCCACACGAGTTCTCACGACTGCAGGAAGTGAATTGTTGAACTTCTCCAAAATAAGAATCTCTGTAAGTGTGCCATAGTTTTGGTCTGTTCTTCATGCCCTTCCGCACCATTCAAAATTACTTTGTTTGATTCTTTCAAACTCAATGTGCGTTTAACGAGGCAGCTTGATTTAGATTCCAGAAACGCTGTCTGAAGGCTTCTGGCCCAAGCTCATATGCACTTCAGATGGCTTTCTTCACCACCCCACACTGGCCAGATACCTCTACTGATCGGGATGCAAATACCTATCAGCTCTGTGTGGACCAACTAATTCCACGTGGTAACTGATCACTTCATTTGTTTAGCCACTTTCTCAAATGAAATTAAAAAGGCTTCCCCATCCTTCTCATCAATTTAGACAATGCCTGGGCATACTTAAACAGAACCTCATCAGGCCTTTGGCTACTAAAGGGTTGCTCATCCTGACTATCCTCCTCATCCAACCTACTGTCTACCTTCATCTCCGCCTTTTATGTCAACTTTCCTCTCTAATTACTAACTTTTGAAGTTGAAACTCTCTGTTTTTCTTCTATCTTTTTCTCTCCTTCTTCTGCATTTCCTTTTCTTTTATTTCTACTTCTCAATTTAATTTAAATTGTTTCAATTCTTCTCATGTTCAAGGTGCCTCATTTGAAATTGAATTCGAACCATTTCCAAAGAGTCTGATGGCAGTTCCACCAAATGTAATTGCCGAGCTATAGCTGTAATTATCTGTCATTTTCTCACAGACAAATGCAACCCCAACTCCAGCTTCTCCGCCAATTCCGACAGCTTTGCCTTCATTTCCTTTTGTAAAACCCCCAACTTCACTTCTTCCATACCCAGAGAACTCTCAGTGACTGAAAGAATCTTAATACACAAAACACGTTTTATACCAACCAAATTCAACATCCGGAACAACTACCATACACGACCTTTGAACCCAATAGTCTCCCGTTGCATACTCTCCAGTGTTTGCATGACCTTATTCTGGTTCTCTGGTTTCCTCCCACAATCCAAAGATGTGCATGTCAGGTGAATTGGCCATGCTAAATTGTTCATAGTTTTCAGGGATGTGTGGGTTAGGTGCCTTAGTCGGGGTAAATGTGTAATAATAGGGGAGAGGAATGGGGCTGGGTAGGTTACTCCTCGGTGGGTCGGTGTGGACTTGTTGGGTCGAATGACCTGTTCACACACTGTAGGGATTGTAATTCTAAACCCAATTTGGTGTTATCAAGTTAGAACCAAACAAGAGTCCCCAGTTTGCTACAGACTAACTAGACTGACTCAAACTATTTCAAGAAGGTAGCTTGGATGCCAACATTTTCTTATTTTAAAGGCAGATGCGAAGTGGAATTTCCAGATATGATGCTACTCGCCAAACCATCCACCATTAATTAAAACATAATATATTTAAATACTCTAATGAAAATCCATACAAAATGTAGAAGATTTTAGAATAACTTAACTATTGGAAACCTTAACTGAATAATGGATACAGTACCTTCTACAAATGAACTGTTCAAATATACTAACATCACCTAAACACACTCCATGGTAAAAACGAGCATTCAGACATACAGTTCTCCAATCCAGGAGGAAACAGCATCAAGTGAAGCTTCAGAGAGAATAGCAGTTAGGGGTAATTTACTAAAACTTCCAACCCTTCTGGGACACAAGCACCTGGTGACTTACAGCTATAAGGAAAAAGAACTAGAAAGCCTGGTTTGTGCGAGCTGGCCATTGTTACTACTATTTATTAAAAACACTAAAACCCCAGAAGGTATTTACTTGAGCCGTTTTCAGTAGGCAGTTTGAACTTTAAGATGCCGTGTTAAAAAAAGAGAAAATAACTTTAAAAAAAATGTGACAGCATTGTCATACAATTTAGATGCCTGGTCCTTTACTCAATGGGCTTCCCCGTGTTACTGATCGCAAGGTCACCTGAGTTGGCAAATTCAGGTACAGTCCAAGTTACAAGGATGTGTCTCATAACTTCTGAAACACGCCTGTCCATGAGCAATCACATGGGACATACCGGGAAGTGAAAAACAGCCTGACACACACCATTTCACTGTTTCTGAGCTACACAATGCCAGCACTTGATACAAAATATAGCCAAAACGCAAGGGCAGGGAAAGATACATAGGGACAGAAAGATTCACATTAAAGACAGAAACAGACAGTTAATTAACTGGGAGGAGGTTGTGGAAATATGGGGGGAAAGACAGGGCAGTGGGACTAACTGGAGAAGTGAGATCTTCAAGAGTAAACTTACAAGAATGAGAACATTGAGTAAAGGCAATGTCAGATCCGCTGGAATGGTTTGTTACATCAAATTCTCAATCTTCTTCACAGAACACCACAAACAACATAAACTGGGACAAGATGACAGCCCAGTATGGAGAACTATGCAGACCATGCCAGTGTGTTGCTCAGTAAACTGCACTATCTGCCCAGCATGGAGAGTATTGCAAACTTTACTATCATATGCTAAGTATACTCGCATCAGATTACTGTCTCCAATCGGAAGGTTTGCTCTCTCTGCGTGTGTGTGTGTGCGCGTGTGTTCATCAGAGTGTGAGAGGGATAGTCCGTGTGTGTGCGCAATTGGCGTGCTTGTTAGCGAAACTCATTGTTTGAGAAGGAACACACATGGAGGAAATTATTTTAAATAAGAACAACTGGCAGGCTTTTGGACAATCGACAGAGAGAGAACGAGAGAAGTTTCATGGACAGATGAGATAAAGTGTTTGAGAATGTTAAAAGAAAGGCATTGCCAGACACAATATCAATATACATCGGCATGCACATGAATGACAGATGGATGGGAGTTTGGTGTGAGGTCGAAGCAGATATGCTTCGGCAGGTTTGAAGCCGGGAGCATCAGCAGCAGATTATTGGCTTCCTTAAGACTTCAAAGCTCAAGATTCAAAAAGCTGATGGAATAAACCAGTGAGATATATTCTGGAGTGGTGAGAATTTCAAGTTAGAAATGGTCAGGGAATTGTGTCAGGAATCAGCTCATGGTCAAAGGGATCACCCACAGTTGTGACTTGTCTGCTTCAGCCGCAGATATTGGCCAGGGATGAGATGGAAACAGTGGAAGGAAGTGGAATTTGTAACCAGAACAGTAGACAGTGACCTCTATGCTCTTAATATTTATATAACAAAGGCAATGATGCAATACATTGCGGTTCTCCGCTGAAACTGAGTAGGTTAACATAGAGACCCATGAGTAACACTGTCAGAGCAGAGAGAGAGAGACAGCAATTGAACACCTTCATTGATGTAGTTTGTAGTGGTCTGTACAGTAATTATCTGGATTCAGAGTTTCAATCGGAACAATAATAGTGGCAAGAAGTGTAGACTATATGAAAGAACAGTAATACAGCCATAACTAGTTTATAGAAAAAAAGAACAGTGACACTTACCAGGAACACCAACGATAGCCAGGAAGGGATAATAAAAATATTGAATAATGCGAAGTGCGTAAAAGATCTGAAATGATAATGGCAACAAATCAAATCCAGAAAGATTCCAAATATAATCGGATAAACTCCTGTCTATTGTTGGAATATTCCAGTCGAATGTTCTCAGATTCTGATCCATTGTTGGAACATTCCAGTCTAATGTTCTCAGATTCTGATCCATTGTTGGAACATTCTAGTCTAATGTTCTCAGATTCTGATCTCTCCTCCCCCTTTCTCTGGAGCTGCTGATCCCTGTCAGTCCTGTCGGTGATGCTCTGCTCATGTTATGGGATAACAATTGAACGGCGCCCATTTATCATTAAAAGAGGGAAACCGTCCACTGGGATAATTTGAATCCATGGAGACTGGCATTAATCACAGTCACTGAACAAACAGGCTCAGTTAACCAGTTCCATACATCACTTTTCATATCACTATAAAAGGGAACATTTACTGGGATTGAATGGAATGGATAAGGGTTGCTGAGGGATGGACTATAAACCTTTCAAAATTTTAAATCTTTTTTTACTTGTATATGAGAGTATTAACAGAACACTGCAGGAGTCTATATGTGTTCCACTCTGTTTATGAAAGGAAGCAGTTATAAAATAACTGATCAGCTGCATAAAAAAAGTCGGCTGAGCATATTTCTTGATGCCTTAACCAGTGTGAGGCTACTCCGGGTTTTAAGTGCCCTGTTATCAAATACTTTCATAGCTTTGAGACAGAGCATTGAGACTGCTGCTCAGGAAGAGGCCGAAACAATTCTGTCCCTATGGGCCTCTTACAGAAGGATAGAAGAAGGCCACTCAATCCATATTAGCCTGTTGCTACTTGAAAAGGTGGAACTCCGGAATATTAGTACATTTTGCCAACAAAATCATTCAAAATAAAAGGATTTGTCGCTGCAGCTGTATGAGGTGTCACTGAGAGGACACCTGGAGTTCATTGTTTCTGTAACTGAGAAGGGATGAACCTCCATCAGATACAGCTTATTGGCTGCTCGTAATCCAGGGGTTGCTGTGTTATTTACTGTCTCATGGCTGTTTTACAGGGACAGGAGATTCCTAATCAGCCTCTCGAGCCTGTTCCAGAGGGGCAGGAAGTATTTATTTAACATTCAAGTCTGTTACGCATAAATATTACTTTTAAACTAGTTATGGAATAGGAAAGACCTGATGTAAACAATAAAGTTCTAACTTTGAAGAGGGCCAATTTTGAAAGTGTTAGGCGAGGCCTGTGAAGGGCTAATTGGAATACTCTATTCGCAGGTAAAGGGATGGTTGGAAAATGCAAGGCAATCAAAACTTGGTTTCAGAGAGTCAAGAGCCAACGTGTTCCTATTAGTGAGAGGGGCAAGGCTGGAAGGTGCAGGGAGTGCTGGATGGCTAGATATATTGATGCTCTGGTCAAGGTAAGGAAGGAGGCATATGTCAGATAAACAGAACTGAAATCAAGTGGATCCCCAGAGGGGTATTAGGGCAGTAAGTGTATAGTCAACGGGGAAATCGGGCCAGAACTATGTGATCACGAGTTGGCTTTAGAAATAGGGTTAACGAGGTATTGAAGAAATTCTACAAATCTTTTCATGGCAAAAGATTAACTAGGGAGAGTTTAGGGCACCTTAAAGATCAGGAAGGCTACCTATGTGTGGAACCACAAGAGATGGGAGGAATATGAAACGAGTATTTCTCCTCAGTATTTAATATGGAGGGAGTTACAAGAGCGAGAAATGAAGAAATATATAGTGATAGCTTGAAACGTATCTATATTACAAGGAGGTGTTGGACATTTTAAAACACATAAAGGTGAACAAATCCCTGGGAATTGATCAGTTGTATCACACAAGTTTGTGGGAAGCTACGAAGGAGAATGTTGTGCATTTTGCTGATATATTTGTATCATTGATTTCCACAGGTGAGGTGCCAAAATACTGGAGGGCTCCGAACGTAGTGTCATCATTTAAGAGAGGAAGGAAAAACCATGTAACTATAGACTGGTGAGCCTGACGTTAATGGTGACTAAATTGTTGGAGGGGGTTTTGAGGGAAAGGATGTATATGCATTTGGAAAGACAAGGACTGAAGAGGGCTTTGTACATTGGAGATCACGTCTCACTGACTCGGTGTAATCTTTTGAGGAAGTGATGAAGATGAATGAAGAAGGCAGGACAGTGGATGTTGTCTTAATGGAATTCAGTAAGAAAAACAAAATGTTCTACATAGTAGACTGGTTAGCAAGGTTAGACTGCCTGGGATCCAGGGAGAGCTCGCCTGTTAGATCCATAATTTTCTTGAATATTGGAGACAGGCCGTGACAGTGGGCATTTGTTCATTAAACTTGGAGACCTGCGACCAGTGGCGTGCCACAAAGATCAATAGTAATTCCACTGCCTTTTGTCACTTATACAAATCATTTGCATTTGAGTATATGAAGTATGGTCAGTAAGGTTGTAGATAATTTCAAATTTGGTGGTGTAGTCGACAGTGAAGAATGATATCTCAGAACACATTGGAAACGGTTAGGTGAACCGAACGGTGGCAGATGGAGTTTAATTAGATTAATGTGAGGTGTTGCCTTTTGCAAGATAAATCGGGGCAAGACATGTAGGTAAAGTCCTGTCAAAAGTGGCCAGTCAAAGAGAACTCCATTGAAATTATCGAATCCCTACAGGGAGGAAACAGGCTATTCGGCCCATAGAGGCCACATTGACCCTCGGAACAGTATCCCACTTGATACACCCGTACCCTATCCCTCCGAGCCTGCATTTCCCATGGCTTATCCACCTCGCCTACACATCCCAGGGTACTTGGGGCAATTTAGCAAGGCCAATCTACCCTTACCTGTGTATCTTTGTACTGTGGAGGGAAAACGTAACACCCGGAAGAAACTCACGCAGACACGGGGAGAATGTGCAAACACCAGACAGGCTGTCATTCAAGGATGGAATTAAACCCAGATCGCTGTGCTGTGAGGTAGCAATGCTAGTAACTGAGGTACTGTGTCACCTGGTGGTGAAGGTTCTCCGTTCCTTGAAAGTGCTGTCACAGGTAGACAGCGCAGTGAAGAAGGCACTTGGTGATCTTCCCTTTATTGGTGCGTGCTTTCAGTTTAAGCGTTTGCATGACATGTTGCACCTGTCCAGGACGTTGGTTTGGCCACTTTTGTAATATTGCCTTTAATTCTGGTTTCCCTGCTGTCGGAAAGATGTTGTCAAACTTGAAAGAGTGCAGAAGAGTTTTTTTTTAAATGTTGCAGGTGTTGGAGGGTTTGAGCTACAGGGAGAGTTTGAATAGGTTGGGACTTTGTTCAAGTGTTGAAGCTGAGGGGTGACCTTATAGCAGTTTATAAAATCATGAGGGGCATAGATAAGGTAAACAGTCAACGTCTTTACTCCAGCATAGGCGAGTCAAAAATTCGAGGACAAAGATTTAAGGTGAGAGTAGAAACATTTATAAAGGGAAATGAGGTACAATACTTTCAAAGAGAGACTGCTGTGTTTATGGACTGAGCACCCAAAAGAGGTGGGTGGAGGCAGGTCCAGTTACACCATTTAAAAGGCATTTGAATGGGTACATGCATGGGAAGGGTTTAGAGGGATATGGGCCAAGTGCTGGCAATGGGGACGAGATTAATTTAGGATATTTGGTCAGAATGGACGACTGGATCGAAAGGTCTTTCCCCATGCTGTACATCATTGAGAATCTGTTGACTCTTGAGTGTATAACACTGGAACAGGAAGAGGTTATTCCGGTTTTGAATTCTGTCAGTCAGTTTGTTTGCTCAATTTCTGAGAGTCAAATACAAAAATACATCATTCAGATTTTGATGGTGTTTTACAGAAACAGGAGAAGGGCCTTTAGTCAAGAGAAGCTGTAAGGAATGTGAAGAGGCCATTCAGTCCCTCAGTCCATTCCACAGGAGCAGCAGGTGAGCACAGAGCGATTGGAGCCTGTGAGTCAGTAGCAAGAGGAGGACATCTATTTTCACAAACTTGGGATCAGGTGGCATCAATCAGTTGCTCAAGACTGGGACACAGGAACAGGAGGCAGTCACTCAACTGCTCGAGACTGGGACATAGGAACAGGAGGCATTCACTCAACTGCTTGAGATTGGGACACAGGAACAGGAGGGTGTCATTCAACTGCTCGAGACTGGCACTGGGAAATCTGGAGGCTTGTGAGGCCCCAGGATCCTGTTACGGTGGGACAGCAGGAGAAGCATCACTCCCCACCAGCTTTGGCCACTGGGAGAGAAGGGGAGTTTGCCTCAAACAAACAGAAATATATGAATAAATTGCATTCGTGCACCACACAATCCTGCTCCACCATTCACTAAGACCACGGCTGATCTGACTGATTCCCTTATTCCATTTTACAGAGACTGTCCTCTCTGCAGCCTCTGCTCCATTTGTTGGTCATGTTGCAGACCCAGATGCCGTAAAAACAGTCACCATCACTCATCCAGAGGGTCAGGTCTAATCTGATGAGTCAGAATTTGAAGGGTCCAATCACAAGAATGAAAACACAAAATAAAGGCATTGCCAGATGTTTAGTTCTCTCACATTCGCAATCCAACTCACAAAACCAGCCCATCCATTATATATTCAGGAGGGAGCACTGTGTAGATCCAGCTTGCGAACTGCTGAATGTAACCCAGCAATGTCGAGAGTGGAACTCTGTGCAGCTCACACCAATACTTGATCTATAATACTGGGCTAAATGTCCAGCGTGAGGAGCTGTGCAGTCCGCACTGGTTCATTCATATATAACCCCAGGTTTTTGCATTGTTCGTTAACGCTGTGTTAGATCACTGCCCAGTGTGGGGAAACCTGCAGCCCATGCTGGCAGTGACAGGATGTGCTGCTCCCATCCATTTACAGCTCTGTATCTCCATTGTGCCTTGACAAGGGGTGCTGTGGGTGTGACAATCACTGGGAGGGAGAGATGTAAATTGAAACAGTTTAAGTACTAATAGTTCCGATTCAGGCGCATACCACTCCAGTATTTAAAGATGAAATAACTGAGATAATGTCCAGTGAGGTTTTGTGGATGGTGCAAAGAAGTAAGAGGGGTTGGTGATGTTATAGTGGTTGCACTATCAGCCTTCAAATAATCAATGGGAATTAGAGAAACAAATATGCATGGAGACTGGGGAGACTTTCAGGAGCAATAGGGTTGTCATAATAGGTGATTTTAATTATACTAACATAGACTGGGACTTCCAGAGGGTTCAGGACTTAAATGGAACGTAATTTGTTAAGTGTGTTCAGGAAAGTTTCCACAAGCAGCACGTAGAGAGTCCTACTCGGGAAGGGACAAACTGTTGGGGTATAGGGCAGGATAGGTGACGGAGGGAAAGTGGGGGACCATTTTGGGACCGGTGACTAGAATTGTATTAATTTTAAAACAGTTATGGGAGGGACAGAATTGGTCCACAGATTCAATTTCTAATTTGGGGCGAGGCGAATTTCGTTGGAATTAGACAGGGACTTGCAAACGTTGATTGGAGTAGCTTGTTTTCAGGCAAAATGATCTCTGGTAAGTGGGAGGCCTTTCAAAATGAGATATCTCAAGTTCAAGGTCTATATGTTCATGTGGTGGTGAAGGGAAAGTGAGGCAGGTAGAGAGAACCATGGATGACAAGAGATAATCAGGCTCTGACCAGCAAAAAGGAGGCGTGGCTCAGGTTCAGGCAGCTGGCATCAATGGAACCTCTGGAGAGACCTAACGGATGCAGGAGTTTACTGAAGAAGGAAATCAGTAAGGCGAAAAGGGGGTATGACATAGCCTTGGCTGAGAAAATTAGGGTGAATCCAAAGATGTGCTTTCAGTATAGTAAAGAAAAAGAACGACGAGAGAGAAAACAAGACTCCTTAAAATCCAAAGTGGGCATTCATGTGTAAAACCACAACAGATGGGGAGGTCCTCAATTTTCCCTCTGTGTTTACCAGGAAGAAAGACATGAAGATCTGTGACCTTTGGTGGGGTTAGTTGTCATATCTTGGTACCGTTAATATCACAGTAGAGGTGCTGTTGGACATATTAGAATGCATAAAGTCAGATAAATCTCTTGGTCCTGACCAGAAAGAGGAGAGAGGAGACAGTTCATGGGCAAGGTCCCGGAAGACTGGGCAGTAGCAAATGGAGTGCCCTTCTTCAAGAACGGCTGCAAATAAATGTCTGGGAAGTATGCACCAGTAAGCTTCACATCTGTTTTCGGTAAACCACTTGAGAAGGTTCTGAGAGATTAGATGTGCATGCATTTGGAAAGAAAGAGTTCGACTTGGAGCAGTCAGCATAGCTTTGTGCATGGCAGATCATGCCTTACAAATTTTGTTCGTAGTTTTTTGAGGAAGTGACCAGGAAGGTTGTCGAGGGCAGGACGATGGACATAGTCTATATGAATTTCAGTAAGGCCTTTGACAAGGTTCCACATGGTAGGCAGCTCGAGAAGGTTAGGTCGCATGGGCTCCAAGGTAATCTGGCAAATTGGCAACACAATTGGCTTGGCGTTAGGAAGAAAATGGCTATGGTGGAGGTATACTTGTCGGACTGGAGGCCTGTGACTAGTGGAGTGCCTCAGGGGTTGGTGCTGGGCCCATTGCTGTATGTTATCTATATCAATGATTTGGATGAGAGTGCACAACACAAGGTTAGTAAGTTTGCAGATGACACTAAAATAGAAGGGATCCAATGAGGAACATTACCAGAAATTGCAGCAGTACCTTGATCGGCAGTGGAAGTGGGCTGAGAAATGTGGAGTTTAACATAGGTAAGGGTGACGTCTTGCATTTTGGAAAGTCATATCCAGGTAGGAGCTTAATGATGAACGAGAGTGCCTTAAGGAGTGTCGTGGAACAAAGGACATTAGAGATTAGGTGCACGGTTGTCTGAAATTTGGGTCACAGATAAACAGGACAGTGAAGAAGGCGGTTAGCACACAGGCCTTCATCAGGGCGTTAAGTATAGAAGTTGGAACATTATATTGCAATTATACAGGAAGTTGGTAAGGCTGCATTGCCTGAACTCATACTAATATATCATTCACTCATAATTCCTCATAATACTGACCCGTGTTGCATGATACTACCGAAATGTCTTCATTTCAGCATTCTGGAAACAGTGAACATATCTTTCCATGACATTTTTCCTCAGTCTCCCCTCCCTGTCTCTATCCCAAAACACACGTATTTACAGTCATACGGTTCAGTATGGAGTATTGGGTTCAGTTTTGTTCTCCCTGCTCTAGAAAGGATATTATTGAATTAGAAAGAGTGTAGAAGAAATTTCAGAGATGTTTCCTGGGCTAAAGGGTTTAAGTTATAGGGAGAAGTTGGACAGGTTAGAACTTATTTCTTAACAGCCTAGGAAACTGAAGGGGGTTCTTATCGAAGTGTAGATAGTTTGTGAGAAGATTTGTAGCTCGTGTGTTCGTTGTTGTGGTTCTGTTCGCCGAGCTGGGAATTTGTGTTGCAGACGTTTCTGCTGACAGCTGGAACTGACAACCGGAAGCGACAGATACAAACCACTTTAAATGCCGGAGGAAACATTACAGAGGCGCTTCACAGGAGGTCCCCAAGCACTGAGGATGTCACCTGGACAGGGGACGAAACGTCTGCAACACCAATTCCCAGCTCGGTGAATAGAACCACAACAAGAAGTGTAGATCTTATCAAATTATGAGAGACGTGCATAGGGTTGAACACTTCAATTTTTTTCGCAAGGTTGGGGAATCGAGGACTAGAGGACATCCCTTAATGCTTCGAGACAATAAAATGAAAATTACACCGTAGGGGCAACTTTTTTACACAGAGTATGGTATACTTATGGACTGAGCTGCCAGTGGAAGTGGTTGAGATGGGTACGATAACAACATTGAAAAGGAATTTGGACAAATACACGGATAGGAAAAGATTAAAGGATATAGAGCAAGGCCAGAGAATTTGGATGAGTGTGGATGGACATTTTGTTTGGCATGGACCAGCTGGGCTGAAGGGCCTGTTTCTGTCCGTAGAACCGTATGACTGTAAATACGTGTGTTTTGGGATAGAGACAGGGAGGGGAGACCGAGAAAAAATGTCATGGAAAGATATGTTCACTGTTTCTAGAATGCTGATATGAAGACATTTCGATAGTACCATGCAACACGGGTCAGTATTATGAGGAATTATGAGTGAATGATATATTAGTATGAGTTCAGGCGATGGAGAGTTTTGAATGAGCATTTGTCCTGCAACTTTGTAACTGGGAGGGAGGACTGAAGAGTCTTCGACACATTGAGCTGTATAAAACAGTAATTTGTCTCAGTTTCATTTTCGTTGAGTGTGACAGAGGGATTATCAATACAAAGCTGAGCTAGTTTCCTGGGGCTATCTTATCGAACTCACCTCATTAGCTACCCACCCCACCCCATGGTGTCCCTCTCATTCAATACCAGCCCGATTCTCCCACCCATCATGATTGACCAGACGGCACTCCGGCACTTTTACCCCATTTTTCTTCAAGTACCTGTTCGAGGGCATTTCCCATGGAACACACTCTCCTAACAATATATTCCATCTGCTTTATACTTTCATACGATAGTCAGCATGCTTTACGCAGACCAAGCAAGAAATCTACTCTTATTTTATGGTTCTAGATTCCAATCACACTTAGTAATTCTGGTTATTTCACTTGACTCACCTTAATGATATTAAATCAAAGACAGCTTCTCAACACGTCTTGTCATAAAATACAATTTCGAGCAGAGAACGATCTTACCCTCAGCCGTTATCTTGACCATTATCTGAATTTGCCATTTTCATTATTATGAAAGTTTCTCTTGCCCTTTGCCTGTGACTGTTTCTGTCTGTAACAGTTGCACTATCTCCCACTCAGTTCGTTGGATGGCAGGTTTGTGATGCAGAGGGAGGCCAACAGCGCAGGTTCAGTTCCTCACACTGACAGAGGTTACCATGAAGGGGATGCTCTCTCAACCTCAACCTCACCCCATCACCCGAGATGTGGTGACCCTCACGGTAAACCAGCATAAGTGGTCTCTCTAATGTGAGTTCTTTGGGACTCGATTCTATCAATGTTAGCATTTTAATTTCAAAAAAATAATTTTATTGAAAAGGGGTTTTGTAATATTATAATAACTCAAGAACAACACAACTCAAATAACTGAACAGAATTACACTCAGGTGCATGTACATACAAAACAATTTAAAAACATTAAATGGACAGAAGAAAAACAAAAATAAACAATAAATAATGAATACATAGTTCAGCTCAGCATAACAAAACAATAGCTCTCGCTCTTCAAGAGCATTAACTGATACGCATTTTTATGTTCATAATTGTTCCTCGCTGGATATTAGATTTATTAGATAATATCGTCATGGCTATATAGAAGCCCTTCTTAATGTGAGAGATAAACCTGCATCATGGTAATCCAAAAAGGGCTGCCATGTCTATTTGTTTTTGATGCACCACACTAGTGAGAAAGTCCAAAGGAATATTCTCCATGAACAACTTACGACGACCCAACAGACCCGGGGTTTTAGACATCCAACACAACAGAACATGTTTCCTAGCACAGGAAGTAAGGATATAATGCTTTTCCTCGTGTGCATCTGCGTAAGGTACCCGGAGCAGGCCCAGGAAAGGAAAAACCGTGTTCATCTCCAATTCAGTCCTCAATACCTACTCTATCACACCTAACATCGTGCTCCAATATATATGAAGCCTGCAGCAGGACAACAATCAAGAGTAAGAGTGCCTGTAGTCATTCTGCATTTACGACATGCTGAAGATAATCCCACTTTACATTTTGAGAGACAATCTGGGGTCAGATAGACCCAATGAAGAATTTTAAACTGCATGGGTCCTGTTACAGATCAAAATCCTTCAAGCATTTTCACAAATGTCCTCCCATCTCTCTGAGGTGTTCAGAACCCCAACTCTCGCTCGCAGCCATCACAAAGCTGCACAGTCTCGTCTGAGGGGACACACTCCAACTAATGAAAAAGGGTACTCACAGAGAGTGTATTCTAAGCAATAAGCACCCACTTCTCTTTATCGGATCTGTAAGAATCTGTTAAAGCTGTATTTTTAAAAAATCAAATCTCTGATGTGGACAAAAAAACAGAAGAGGCCTCTACTGTGTAGTCCATACTTATGAGTTATTTGATCAAATAATGTCATTCTTTCTCCCTCAAATAACACGTGGTGGCTCAGTAGATAGCACTGCGGCCTCACATCACCAGGATCCAAAGATGTTCATGTTAGATGAATTGGCTATTGATAAATCACCCATAGTGTTCAGAGATATGTAGGTTAAAGCATTAATCAGGGTAAATATAGGATGGTAGGGGAATGGGTCTGGATGGGTCGAAGTCGACTTGTTGGGCCCAAGGGCTTGTTTCCACACTGCAGGGATTCTATTAATTCTAAATCACTCAAGCAAGTTACACCCCTGGCTTCCAACAGTTTAAACATGGAATCCATTATCCCCGGTTGACAATTCGGTACACCAATTATAGGGGTAAGAAACATGGTTTTGGGTATATTGCCCTCGACCTGACGCATTGACATTCATGCTTTAACTTTATTGATAATTATTGGGTTATGATAATACTCCATAAATGTTGTCATTTTGTCTAAGAACAACAGACTAATAAGGGTTCACTTTGTCTGAGAGGGTTCAATATCTAACCGTATTGGCACCGAGTCCTCAGTGGTCCACACACTAACATAGGATAATAAAGAGCTTAATTCATAGCTTTTAATCTGGAAGCTCTACTCACCACACTCTGTGGGGTAGTTTCAATTTGATTAGCTTGATAAAGAGTCGCCTATAGTGCCAAATAAAAGAGCTAAACCAGCCATTGTACCTCCAAAATATCTGTCTGGGAAATATCTGTGTGGGTCCATAAGACAGTTGAAATCTCCTTCTACAATTATCTGCCACGATGCAAGATAACTTACTTTGGAAAATGCATCTACCAGGATTTTAAGAGGGTGCACCGGGTGGCAATAGAGATTCAAAATACTGTATTATTTCCCATAGTTCAAGACTTTGGGGATGATGATCCTTCTGTGAGTGTCTAATACAATCTAGTAATTTAAATGAAAGATTCTTCTTCACTCGTATGGCTTCTCCCCTACTCCTAGTATTAAAAGACGAGAAATAGATCCCATCAAACCCGCCCTGCTGTAACGTCAAATGTTCTTTGTCATCAAGGTGCATCTCCTGCAATAGTACAACATCCACACTCTCGTTTTGAAGATTAGAAAGTACATTTTTCCTCTTGACTGGATGGCTCTCCTTAATGTTCCAGGTACAACATTTAAG
Source organism: Chiloscyllium punctatum (assembly GCF_047496795.1). Classification (NCBI taxonomy): domain Eukaryota; kingdom Metazoa; phylum Chordata; class Chondrichthyes; order Orectolobiformes; family Hemiscylliidae; genus Chiloscyllium; species Chiloscyllium punctatum. Next base: position 62,811,397 of record NC_092752.1, read on the forward strand.
CACATCATTATCCATAACACACTGTAGCAACATTTCAACCCTAGAGTTTCACATCGAATTACACATCGCTGATCATTAATGAAAAAAAGACTCATTGAGCCTCAAAACTGTACGAACTAAAACTCCTACAACTAACAAGCTCTCAAAACTTTTGAAAGCTAAACACATACAAAAACCAAAAAAAATGATATATAATCTAAAATGCCAATGACACTCGATTGGGAAATTTACCCCCACCACCCACTGGGGATGCTTACACATCTCAAAACTTTATCTTGTGCCCGCTACCAATATAGAATCCAGGGCAATTAACAACAAAAATCGGGCTTGAACTGCCCTTCGGTCGGCGCTTAGTCAACACAACTACCTTTGTAACCCCCTCCAGCATGAGTTGCACCACAGACACAAGCAAAGAAAGGAAAAAAAAATAGTAATACTAATGAAGAAGTTAAAAATGTGTACTCAACCCATTCCTAGCTATACTTTAACACTGGTTAACAGCAGAAAAATCCAACAAAATTTCTTTAAGAGAGAAACATGCCTATCTAAATATCCAGCTTACTTTATTAGTTTTCGCTTTCTCTGGAGAGTCAGACGGGTTCAAGGATCCATTCAAAGCAATACGGAAAACAGCGGGGAACCGTAAGGAATACTGAATCTTGAGTTCCCTAACTCTTCTCTTGATATAATCAAATGATTTTCTTTCCTGAATCACCGCCGCTGAAAAGTCCTGAAAGAACATAATCCTGAAGCTCTTGTCAATTAAACCCAGTGGATTTCAGAACCCCTGTGTTCTGAAAGACTCCATCAGTCTTTGTTTGTCCCCATAACTGTGTAATCGTGCAAGGGTCTGAGTCTGACTTCCGTGCCATAACCCGATGAACTGTCTCACTCTTCACCCGTCCCTCCTCAGTTTCGAAGTGAAGGAATCGCTGCAGCCAGTTCTTGAAAAAACTCACCAGCTGAACACCTTCTGTCCGCTCTAGCAAACCGACGATGTGAATACTCTTCATCTTACCCCTGTTCTCGAGGTCGTCATCTTCTTCAGTTAAGATGCAGACCTGTTTTCCAAGGGCAAGGATCCTCTCCCGAGAGGAATCGATCACGGTCTCTGTCACTGCAGTTCGGCCCTTGGCATCGTCTGTTCTGTTTCCAAGGCTGTAAAGTTGCTGCTAATGTTTCTGTGGCACGGCTGAGAGCGGCTCTAGCCACGGCTGAACGGTGGCTTCAATCATGGCTTCAATCATTTCACGTAACTTGGTGAACTCAGTGACCAAGGCCTGGTGAGTAACTGGGTCGATTGAAGAGCAGGGTGGGTTGCAGCTACAGCCTCAGGCATGCTCGATGCTTCTGACGGGTTCACCGCTTTTTGGGACGTACTCAATCCTTTCCCGTGTTTTGTCATTTCCACTTGACAAAACGGGATTGGTAAAGATTCTATCGCTCTTTTAGTGTTGAATTTTAAGTAAATGGCTGGGATGGGGTGGGTTAGAGAACCACTTTGCCCGTGCATTGACGCAAAGCCCAGCAAAGCTGACCTTCTGGATCGCCGCCATTTTGTATTCACCATTAACATTTTATCGATATTATCATTTCATTTTGCATTACGTTCCTGAAGTTTGTGAAGCCGTGTCATTTGATACCACTGTCTACATTTCCCCCCACTCTGCACATTGCTGCCCATTTCCTCGATAATCCTTGACTCTGTTGTTATTCATGAACCTTCCGTCTGTGCCTCAAAAAAATATTCAATATCTCTGCCTCCATTGCTCCGTGGGAAAGAGTGTTCCAAAGACTCACAGCACTTTGAGAAAGCCATTATAAACAGTATGATCTGAGTGTGAGATTAGTTTTTTGTGTCTCCTTATCTGAGAAAGGATATAATTACATTGGAAGCAGTTCAGAGATATTTCATTTCACGGTTTCCTGGGGTGAAGGGCTTATATTACGAAGGCTTTAATAGGTTACTCTTGGAATGAGAGAAAAATACATACGAGACCTTGAGGAGAGTGGATCAGGTATATACCCACTGGGTGTTTGCATAGCTTACATTTGTTGTCATTGTCATAGAACCTCTACAGTGTGGAGGCAGGACATTCCGTCCATTAGATCCACACTGACCTACCAAACGGCATCCCACCTGGACGTGCCCCCCAATCTTATCCATGTAACCCTTCATTTCCCATAACTAACCCACCTAACCTACGCAACCCACACAGGCGTGGGGAGGATGTTCAAACTCCACATAGAGGGTCGCCCGAGGTTGGAATTGGACCCAGCTCCTTGGTGATGTGAGGCAGCATTGCTACCCACAGATCCATCATACTCCTCCATTAGTTCTGTTAGTAACTTGTAGCTGACTAAAGAAATCTGCCTGACTTGTTCTTATCACTGAACCTGACCCAGTCTGAGACCTTTATCATTGGTCATATCACCAACCTGGTTACATTTAAAATTTGTTGTGAGCAATGCAGGAGTGGAACTAGGAAAGGAAACAGTGACACCCTCCAACCTCAGTCAGAACATGAATGAGGAGAAATTCACAAAATGGGATTTCATTCCAGTGGGAATTCTCTTTCCCAGAAGTTTGGGATGGCTGATTCTTTATATTATATCGAGGCTGGCTTCGTCTGATTGTCCATAGACAGGTGAATCAGGGATAATGGTGCATGGAGAGAAACGTGCAGCTGGGACCACAATGAGAATAGCCACGACCTTATTTGCTGGTGGAGTAGTGTCAAAGGACCGAAAGGCCCCCTCTTGTCCCTCAGCGCTGTCTTCTGAAGTTCCATTCAGCCCTTCGGACCTGCTGCACAGGGGCAGATAAAGGCCACCCTGATGATTAGGTGCAGTCTTGGAAATGTACTTGGAAAATCCAGGCTGGGTCGGGAAGAGACACACACCCCCATACCCTGTTTCCAGGCTTCCCCTCTCCGCAATGTCTGCTTCAGTTGTGGGTCGTGTTACAGATCCAGATTTACTGTGAATACAGCCACCATACCCCACCCAGCGTTAACTCAAACAAATCCTCTGTTCAACCGAATGTAGCACAACACAACTTCCGGGAAAATAACCAGTTACTTTGCAAATGCATAGCATGTGAAATCAATAAATAGGAACAATCGTAGGCGATTCGGCCCCTGAAGATTGCCCTGTCATTTAATACAAACATAGCTGATTTACTCCAGGTCTAACTCCACTTTCTTGCCGACTCCTTGTATCCCTCCACACCTCTCTGGGTCAGGGAATTCCAGACATTCACTACCTTCTGCGAGAAGACATCATTTTGCATCTCAGATTGAAATTGATATTTCATATTCGGTATCTATGTCCTCGAGTTCGAGAATCTACTCAGGAATGGTAACAACTTCTCGACATCTTCCTTCTCAAATCCCTTCTGTGTCTGTAATTTTCAGCAGTATCACTCTTCATTCATTTAAACCCCAATGAATAATCGCCTCACAATTTCAGAGATTCTCATTAACTCAACCCTTTCATCCCTGGAAGTCGGCTAATGAACCAACCTAGTTACTTTCTGCATCAGCATGCTGACTTTATGTTTCATACACAGGAACACTCCAATCCCTTTTTCTGGAAGTCCTCTCCATTAAATAACAGCCTGCCTTTTGATTCTCAGTGTCATCCTCAAACTCGGATGTATATTGCACTCAGCTCCCTCCTTCAGACTATCACTATACAGTGTAAATAACTGATGCCATCGGACTGATAGCTGTGGTCCTCCAGCAGATACACCTTTATCATGAAGATCCATTAATCCTGACCCTCCGATTGTTATGTGCTAACCAATCATCATCCCATGTTAATACATGCTCCATCATCCTACGAGCTTCTATCTTGTGTAAGAAGTTTTATTCTGTAATACCTTGAGGAAAATCTCTGGAAAGCCTGGTGTCTACCAGATCCTCTTTATCAAGTCCGCTTGTTACATTCTCAGACATCTCCAGAAATACTTTGCATTATTTTACAGGGCAAAGTATAATTTCCCTTTCACAGTCCGACACTGATTCTGCGTGAAGCTTTTCTAAATGTCCATGCTGGCCAGGTTTTCCAAATTATCCTTGTCCCATCTGCTTCCATTTGGCCCCATCGGTCTCGAAATGTTTCCCATTTATATGTTTGTCTAAATGAGTTTTAAATGTGTTCGCTGTACATGCATCTACCACTCTTCCTCTGGCAGCTCATACCATACCCACACCACCCTCTGTGCAAAAACACTGCTCCTGTGTCCCTTTAAAATTTTCCCTCTTTCACCTTAAACCTATGCCTTCTACAGCTGAACTCCCCCATCGCGTGGAAAAGACCTTGGCTATTCACGCTATCTATACCTCTCATGATTTTAGAAACTTCTATAATGTCATCCCTCAATCTTCTACACTCCATCCAAACTAACTTTAAGAACAAGCATTTAAAGATAAATACTGCAAATTTGAAACTATAGTAAACATGACAGATAAACAATACTAAGCCCAATCTTCACACTATGATTTGTTTTTTCTCCCGATTATAAAACTAAGGCAGCATGAAACTCTTACTAGTGCCAATAAGAAGTCAAGCACCTGATATTCTTTGTCTAAACGAGGTGATGATCACGACAGTGAAAACATATTTATGGCCAGATCTTTATAATGCCACATAGTCAACATTCTCCCTTCTGGCCTGCCTATGACCTTGTGTGATTGTGTCTTCTTATCTTGCACTCAATAGAGAGAACCCCTTTCTCCTTAATTTAAACCCATTTTATATCATCCTCTCGTTCACCACTGCTAAAAGCCGGTTTATCTTTGCCACTCCCTCTTTTCCCTGTCACGAATCTCCCATCTCTGGCAAGGTATTAAAAAGCCAAGTTTCCAATGCTTTTCCGCTGAGAAGTAGTGTCACACTGGGCTTGAAATGCTAACGCTGTTTCGCTGTCTCTGCAGACGCTGACAGACCTGCTGAGTTACTCCAGAAATGAATAGGCACAGAACAAATTTTCACAAAACAAATAACTATGGATACTGGTAATAAAAATAATAAAATTGATTGAGAAACTGAGAGCTTTGTAGAGGGTCACTGGACCTGAAAGTTTAACACTGCATTCATTCCAGAAGATGCTGCAGCATCTTCAGCAATTTCTGTTTCTGGACAATTTCCAAAGAAATATGTCAAAGATGCTCAAACATCCTGTCCAACATGGAGTGCCGTACACTGGGGACTGAACAATTACGCATGGTGCACAAGTTCCTTGACTCTGAAACTGCATAGGTCTGGCATCACTGACACTACAGAGCTCTTAATCATAGTCAGGGAGAGAAACAGAGGGAAACACATTCACTTCAAATACAGAAGGTGACATTGTGGAAGAAAAACGATTTAAATCATTACTTTAAATGGATTGAGTTAAAGTAACAAATTAGAGGCGTGACACCAGGGAGAGGCCCTCAGCAGAATGAGAATATGACAATGCAAGTGTTATCGCATCAGAAACCAGGTTAGGTACAGAATGCAGGGCTGATGGGTGAATGGGTCTCGGTGTGAACTGTGGGACAGTCAGTAGAATTGAATTGTAGATATTGCAACTCAAACTGCGTTATCATTTGATGCTGTAGACCACAGCAGCAGCAGAAACAGAATTGTATTCAACGACAATCTGTAACATTTTCCCAACGATAATTCATCAGTCTATCATTACCATCACGCCAATCCATGGTTCAGTGATGAGTGTGGCTGAACATGCCAGGGTCGGAATCACGTGGATCTAAATCTGTTGACAACCCATTAAAGCAACCATACATTCCGATCAGCAGAACTAATGTCTGATGGAGAAGGGAAATGATCACAAGACTAACAGCTAAGATTTAAGCTCTGTCGTCCTGCCAAATCCAAACATAAATGTCGATGGACTATTAAACAATTTACTGGAGGAGAGGACTCCACAAATATCCTCATCCTAAATATTGGAACAGCTCTGTACGTCAGTGAAAAAAGTCAAGGATGTGGTGTCTGCACTATCCTCAGCCAGACGTGTTGAGTGGATGATCCACCTCACACTCATCATGATTCCCACAGAATCACAGAGGCCAGTCTTCAAGCAATTCGATTCACTGTACGGTCATGACGAAACAACTGAACACTATAGATACGACAAAGGCAATGGGTCCTGACCCCATTACTGCAACAGGACTGAAGACTTGTGCTGCACAACAAGCCGTGTCCCTGGGGAAGCTGTTTCATTCCAGCTCCAACTCTGACATCTCTCTCGCAATGTGGAAAATTACTCAGCTATATCCAGCCCCCAAGAGGAGAATAATTACAATCTGACCAATTACCACCCCCTCAGTCCAATCACGACAGTAAAATTGGTGGGAATTCTTTTTGACAGAGCTGTCAAGTAGCACCGAAATAATCAGGTCACTGTGGTTTCCGATCGGGCCCCATGTGGAGATGGTGCTGTAGTGGACAAATCATTGGATTACGAATCCAGACCAGGCCAATGCTCTGGCAGCTGGTGGAAGTTAAAAATAATGAATAAAATATCGAGACCTAAAATCTGATGTCAGTAATAGTGATCTTGTGGCTAATGTTGATTGTAAACATCAATCTCCTTCACCAATGTAATTTCGGGAAGTGAATCACCCAGTGCTTTCTTGGTCTGGCCTAAAAGTGATTCCAGACTCACAGACATGGTCTCTGAATCGGCCAAGTGAGACACTCAATTGTATCAAACAATTGAGGTCGTAAAGGATAAAACCTGACAGAACATCCGGCATCAACCTCGTCATCAGAAAAGGGAATGGGAAGTACTATCCTGTTGACCCTGCATAGACATCTTTCTTAACATCTGAGAGCTTGTGACAACATTTCCAGAGCTTTCCCACAGACTGCACAGAAACATCGGGAGAGGAGGAGGTCATTCAGCACATTGAGCTTTCCCCATGCTATTTCATGGGCGAACATCTCCTCAATGCAGTTTTACCCACACAATGTTCATATGTCAAAATATGTTTAAACATTATGAAATATAGTGCCTTCGGCCCATCAATATATCGGGAGTTCCCTAATAACGCTTGTTTATTAAGTACGATGTGACTGCAATACGATTCGTCAACTGTTTTCTACAAAGTGAACTATCATCCCTGCTTCCAATCTGTCATACCCTGTCAGAGTTTTATATATCTCACTGAGATCTCCACTCATTTTCCTAAAACCCATGGAATACAGGCCCTGTCATCCCAAACCCTGCTCCCACAACTAACCTGTCATCCTAGAGATCAGTCTGGTCATCCTTCACTGCAGGTTTGCCCTTTATTAGGTAAGGACACCAAAACTGCACAAAACACTTCACAATGTTTGAGATGGGGTCCCACCAAGGCCCTGTACAGTTGCAGTAAATGACCCTTACTCTTGCATTCTAAATCCCCCTGAAATGAAGGTGAATAAATCATTTGTCTTCCTACCTGCTTTCTGCTCCTGCAATATTGCTTTCAGTGACTGGTGTGCAGGGAGATCCATATTCTTTTCACTGTTAATTCTCCCCACTTGCTGGGTCTATGTACAGTGTATACAGCATGCCAATGGCATTCCCAGTATTGACTTCCGTGTTCAGAACTCAATGTCCTACATGGACTCGTAAGGCTGCGCAGAAATAAAAAAAAATGCAGCTTAAGTTCATTTATAGATCAACATTTTCAACCAATCCCTTTTCAAATGATAGGATGCCATTCAATTGATCCCATCAAAGTACACAACCTCTCATCTCTGCCATTGCTTTCCATCTGCCAGGTATTTGCCCAGTCACTCCACTTGTCTCAATCACTTTGGAGCCTTTTTTACATCCTCCTCATCCCCTCAAAAGCTGACATCGTTTAGTACTGCCAGCAGACTTGGGAATGTTGCAATTGAACCCCTCAACCAAAGATATGATGTATGTTGGGAATAGCTGGATGCCACATCTCGATCCCTGTTGTATCCTCCAAGCCTTCCATTCAAAAAAATATGGTTTTATTCCTACTCACTGTTTCCTGCCAGCTCTCCCATTCTAAAACCATGACCATATATTAGCCCCAGTCCCACTGGATTCGAATTTGCACAAAAGACTTGGGGCTTTATCAAAAGTCTTTCTGAGATTCCAGTCGTATTGCGTTGATACCTTCTCCATAATTTTGCTAAAAGCCACTTTCTCAAATATGATTCGCTTTTCATAAACCTCTGTTGACTTTGTCTATGCCCATTAATTTCAGACCAATATTTTCTCTAAAACGTTTCAGTTGCTAATTTCATTCTATTTTCCTTTTCTCACCAGACAAAAGTTCCCGAGTATTGCGAGGAAATTTTATTTTTGTTTCTTTTTTCTTCTGTGAATGCATAACTGAAGTATTTGCTCCATTGATCTGCTATTTCCCTGTCCTCACTTATCTGGTATCAGACTGGACGGAAGCTGCACCTTTTTCTCTTAATTTTGCGATTGACGTATTTTCAGAAGATAGTACAAGTTCACTCATATACACTTTGATAAGGTATTCTTCAGAAACCTATCAATTCCTACCTTAAGCTACTGAATAATTGATCCTCCACAGCCATACAATCACAGAAGCACAGACTCTGTACAATCAGAAATATAGCACGGTCAACATTAGCCTCACTTTCCAACACAAAACCCGTTGCTGTGAATCTTATGGCATTTCAAGTGCACAACCATGCATTTTCTACTGGTTTTGAGGTTACCATGACAATTCCCCTCTCACGAAGTGTATCCCAGACCCAACATACTTTGGGTGAAAAACAGTCCTCAAATCCTCACTAAGCCTCAAACCCTTCACTTTAAAAGTGTGTCCCTTTGGCTAAACGGACCAGCTGCTGTCTATCCACACTGACCATGTCCCTGGTAATCTTATCCTCCTGATTCACATCCCCCTTAGCCTTCTCTGCTCCAAACTAAACAACCCGAGCTTATCCTGCCTTTCTCCATAGCTGATATGCTCCATCCAAGAGAACATCCTTGTGAATCTCATTAGCACCCCCTCCAGTGCAATCACATCCTTCCTGTAATGTAGCTCGTAGAACTACACACAATATTCCATCTTGGCTGACGAAAGTTCCGCATAGCTCTTATAATCTATGCTTCAATGTGTGAAGGCTGTGTTTACGCTCCCGTACGCTTTCTTAAATTGTGTGTTACCCTGTCCAGCCACATTCAGGGATATGTGGAGAAGCACCGTCTGAGCTTCCTAGTGTGCCCTACCCTGCCATGTTCCTTCTTCCAATGTGCATGACCTCATATTTATCAGGGTTACATTCCATCTGCCATTGATGTGACCATCTGACCATTCCATCTGTATCTTCCTATAACATAAGGCCTTCCTCCTCACTGCCAACTACCCGGCCAATCTTTGTATCAAACACAAACTTACTTATGACACCCCAAGCCCTCGTCCATATTCATAGCTGCATCCTTTATGATAATGTTTAAAATCAGGAAACATCAGCTTATATTTCAACAGATTTATTTGGAGGCACGAGTTTTCGAAGCGCTGCGTCTTCATCAGGTGGCTGTGCACTTTGATGAAGCACTTCGAAAGCTCATGCCACTGAATAAACCTTTTGGAGTATAACCTGGTGTTATGCAATTTTTAGCTTTGTCCACCCCAGTTCAACACCAACACCTCCGAATCACAAATATTAAGAGACACAGCACTGATCCCCGTGGTACACCATTGGACATTAGCCTCTAATCGCACAAACAGCCTTCTACCAACCCCCTCTGTCTCCTACCATTAAAGTTGATTTGGATGCAACTTGGCAAATCACTAATGAGTCATACCTGTTCCCTGTTTATTCTGTTCCACTGGACATGCTTGGAGAATATCTGGAGATTCTCACTAAACTTGCCTGCCAGTCGCTTTTCATGCCCCTGTGTCAGTTAGTCTCCTCCAAGTGAAGAATTTCCTCCTTTTTGTAGTCTTAACTGGCCTGTCCCAGATCCTGCCATTATTTGTCTTGAATGTGGAATAGTCAGCGAGGGAAGATTTCTGTTAATTACCAACTTGTCATATGTTTTGTGAATTTTCGAAATTTCACTGTGACCCACCTCTCATTCTTTGAAACTCTAGAGAACACAGGTCGAGTTTCCTCATCAAGCAATCTCACCATCTAAGGGATTAATCTGGAGAATGTCCATTGCACTTCCTCTGTGGTCAGTATATTCTTTCTGAGATTCAGTCACCAAAACTGTACACAATACTCCAGCTACAGTCCCATCAACACACTGTGAAACTGCTTCAACATGTCTCTACATCAATGGTCAGACTCTCTTAAATGAAGGCGAACCAAACTTTAACTTTCCACTTATATATATTCCTCCAAATACCCTTCACATTCATTGCATTTACGAACTCACTGAGATCTTATAGAAACCCTTCCGAAAATCCATTATATGCCATGTCTACTGGTTCCCCATTATCTATGCTGTAAGAAACAACTTCAAACAATTCCGAAGTTTATCAAGTATGATTTCACTATCAGAAATGCATGCTGATTCTCTCCATTGTTGCTGTTATTTTCTAAATAGCAAAAATGTCATCCTGTGTAATAGATTCCAACCGTTTTCCTACAAATGTCAAGTTAACTGGTCTGCAGTTCTCCACACAATGTCTTTTTCCCTTTGTAGCTGTTTGGATCCCTTTCCTTCATCTATAGTACTTGATTGACGTTTATCCACAATAGTTTCCGGTCTCTGCGGAATGTACAGGAAAATATAACACAGTCATCGACAGTGCAATTAATACTTCTATTGGTGATTTATTTCCGACATTTTGATAGGAAGTACATCTGTTTCGTCAGTCTTAGCAATGCTCAATCCAGCTACATGTTCAAGTACTACCTTGTTACTGATATAAAGTGACGTTATGTCTTTAGCTCCAGGAGTCCGATATGATCACTTGGTGTTACTGGGTGATATTCTGGATCTTCCTCCATGAAGACAGATGCAAAGTAACTGATTGTTTTCTTGGCTATTTCCCTGTTCTCCACAATGACCTCTCCTCTCCCGATTACAAATTTCCACATTTGACCTTGCTTTCATTTTGTTTCCTTTGAAATATAGATCGCAAATTAATGCAGTCTTTGTCTTCCTGTTTGTTAGCAGGAATGTTCTCTTTTTGATTTCCTTATCGTTTTCATGACCTTTCATTTTTGGATCGTTAATTTCTGAGAATTCTCAGGTTTCCACAATAGCTGGAATTCTTCTGAAGTCACTTCCTCTGATTAACATATTTTATAATTTGTTATGTTAACCATCATTGAGTCACTTTCTCACGCTTTGGTGCTTGTACCTGAAATAAATAGACGTATGTTTCAGACTTTGCAGTATTTCTAAAAACTCCTGGTCCTGACCAGATATATTCAGGAACACCGCAGGAGGATAGAGAGGAAATTGCGGGAGCATTGTTTGCATCTTTTCCATCATCGCTGGCGAACGAGTGAGGTCCTGAACAACTGGAATGTAGTGAATGCTGAGCACGTGTTCAAGAAATGCTACAAAGATAAATCTGGGAACGAAAGACCAGTAATCTTAAAAGCTAGTGGGTAGGTTACTTTAGAAGATTCGGAGAGATTGGATATGCATGCATTTGGAAAGACAGGGTGTGTTGCGGAGTAAGATTAGAATGGTGCTGGAAAAGCAGAGCAGGTCAGGCAGCATCCGAGGAATAGGAAAATCGATGTTTTGGGCAAAAGTCCTTCATCAAATTCAGCACGGGAGTTTGTGCAAGAGACAGCAAGACTTACAATTTTTTGTTGGAGTTCTTTGCTAAAGTGACCAGCAACTTTGAGGAGGTCCGGGTGGTATACGTCGTCTGGATGAATTCCAGTAAGGCCTTCAATAAGGTTCCACATGGTACGCCGCTCTGGAAGGTGAGATCGCATGGAATTGAGGGGGAGCTGGCAAATTAGATACAAATTGCCTTGATGGTAGGAAGCAGAGAGTAATAGTGTAAACATTCTGGTAAGACTGGAGGCCTGTGAATAGTGGAAGGCCTCAGAGATGGGTGCTGGGACCACTACATATTGCATATATCTATGATTTACATGAGAATGTACAGGCATGATTTGTAAGTTTGAAGACTGTACTAAAATAGGTGGCATCATGGAGAGTGAGGAAGGTTATCAGAAATTTCAGAAACTACAGCAGTACCTGATCAGCTGGAGAAGTGGATGGAGAAATGGCAAATGGATTTTAATGTAGATCAGTGTAAGTTTTTGCATTTTGGAAAGTCAAATCAAGGTTGGAGTTTCATGGTGAATGGTTGAGTCCTAAGGGCTGTAATGGAACTGAGGGACCTTGGATTTCAGGTGTATGGTTCTCTGGAAATTAATTTAGAGGTAGACAGTGAAGAAAGCTTTGGGCAGTCTGGCCTTAATCGGTTTATATCACTGAGTAGCGAAATTAGGGAGTTATGTTGAAGTTATACAGGATGCTGTTGAGACCATATTGGTAGCGTTATGTTCAGTTTTGTTCACTTTGCTATAGGAAGGATGTTATTAAACTGGAAAGAGTGCAGAAAAAAATTATAAGGGTGTTGCCAAGGTCTCAGTGGTCTGAGTTATAGAAAGAGGTTGGACAAGCTAGGACATTTTACTTTTGTGTGCATGAGGATGATGAGGATCATATTGAAGTTTATAAGATCATGTCAGGGATGGATAGAGTGAATGCACCCAGTCTTTTTTTTCCAGGGTTGGGTAATCACAGACTAGAGAGCATCAGTTTAAGGTCAGAGGGGACAGAATAAAAGTGAACCTGAGGAACAACTTTTTAACTCAGGAGCTTTTACACATATTGAATGAGAAGTGGTTGAGGCGGATACATTACCAACATTTAAAAGGCATTTGAACAAATACACGGATAAGAATGGATTAGAAGGATACGGGGCAATGGCAGGGAAATGGGGTCAGCGTGGATGGGCATTTTGGTCGGAATGGACTAGTTTGGGCCGAAGGGCTGTCGGACTCTATGACTCTAACAACCATTGCTTGTCTCCCACTGAATGTTATATTATAATTTGCAAATTCACTGAAGATATCTTGAAACTCTAGCCTCCAGTCTTCCATGATGTTTGACTGGAATATTCAAGCATTCTAAACTGTATGCAGACACCTTGTAAACTGCATCTTATAAATGCCATTATTCCTTAAAGGTTTCTTCAGACCAAGGTTAATAATTCATCCTTCTGACCACACAACATCAAATCCGAAATAACCTGCTCTCTAGTTTGCTTCACAACATACTCTTCAACCTACCTCATATACATTTCCGGAACTTACTTTTCACAGCTTCAGCTGTCATACTTAACGCAGTTTGGATACAACTTGAGACCATCCAATAAGACTGCGGTATCCACAATACTTGCCTATCTAATTTCCAGAACATATGATGCTTACTTTCTGCTACCGTTTTGGTTTGGTATATAACACACCAATATGCGCTTCTCCTTTCTATCTGTAAGCTCTACCTGAACTGATTCTGTGGAAGCTGAGGGACAGGTCTGTGTCATTATTAATGACCAACTTGGACAAGACATTCAGGTAGACTCATCTCGATGCTGAGAAGATCTGAAGAAATGTCCCACAATACTGGGCAAGCAACAATATCCTCCTCGCACTGTTAGGATCAGAGTCACCATATACTCTCTGCTCCCTCACACTCACTGTTATAGCATCTAACCCCGAACAAGGTTCACGCTCTGTCTCCAAATAAGGCTCAGGCACTACCACTCTCACTATTGAATTCAGCAACTAATAATACTATATGGATTCAAAACTGTTGACTACTCATTCCAGACACCTCACAAGTCCCCCCACCCATACCAGCACATACAGCCGCTCCTACACTCCCTCCATCCCTTTCTCCCATTCCAGGAGAAACAGCCTGAATAGGATAGAAAGGGCCAAGCTGGTAGTGGAGTGCCCGATATCCGTTCCTTCACTCCCTTCCTCCCGTCATGTGGGGAGGACTCTTAAAGAACTGGAGAGGACCAGGATGCCTCGTGTGGAGAATCTGAAACATTAACATCCTACTGACCAGTTACGGACCAATGTTCAGTGAAAGACAATTCTCAATTTAAACCCTGTGGCCGTTCCAACAACAGTCCTTTCACTTCCAAAAAGCAAAACACAGATACGTCACTGCACAGAGACGCAGACACCGAAATATACAGACGAACACACACAATACTTACAAGGAGATAGGTATACATACACGTATAAACACACAAATACATATACAGTCACATACAAATCGACATAAATACATATAAAAACACAGACTGAAACACAGATAGACAGATGTAGACACGCAAACACACAGATAACAAGCACATGGACACACACACGCACACACACCGGCACATACACATACAGACACACACAAACAGAGGCGCAGACACACGCACAAACACTTACTCACATACAGATACACAGAGGCATAGATGCTAGTGTCATTCAGACACAAATCGATATGTTTTTGATTTGTAAGGGGGTCAAGGATTCTAGGGAGAAGGCAGAAGAATGAGGTCGAGGTAAATATAAGAAATTATTGAATGGAATTTTCAACTCGATAGGCTGAATGGCCTCAATCTGCTCATTTCCTTAATGCTCCTGCGGTATTATGCTCTCAGGCATTCTCTTCCTGAGACAGCAGCAGAGGCTGGGTGCGATACATATTTGTTTGGTAAGGATCAGCGGGAATGTGGGATAGGTCTGGAGTCCAGAATGGATTATGTTCCTAAGTGTACTTAATTATTCTGTCCTTATGTCTGAAAGGAGGTAGTGATTTGATGTTCAGTTAACATAGTTTTAAAATACCAGTCCCCCAATGAAATAAGGACGTCCCTTTCCCTTTAGTGTTGTGCTACCCGTGGTGTCCTTATCCTCAGAGAGCAGTGAAGACTCGGTTCTTGAAGGTATTCAAGGCTGAGCTCGACTGATCTTTACTGGACAGAAGGGTCAGTGTTTATTGGGAACAGACAGGAAATGGATGATAAGACACAATCGGATCAGCCATGAACATTCTGAATGGTGCAGCCGAATGGGCAACTTCTGCCCCAATCCCATGTGTTGTTCCCTCAATCCACCCGCGAGGCTGTAACAGAGATATACTGCGGCCCCATCCCATGTGTTGTTCCCTCAATCCACCCCTCGATACTGTTACAGGGTTGGGGACCACTCCACTCTGTCAGACAGGATCGTTACAGTGACACAGGAGGAGACCATTCCGCCCCTCTAAGGAATTACACAGTAGTATAGAATGAAATAATTCAGCTCGTTCAGTACACCATACAGCCCAGGAGGAGACCATTCCGCCCCTGTCAGGAATTACACAGGAGTATAGAATGAAGTAATTCAGCTCGTTCAGTACACTACACAGTCCAGGAGGAGACCATTCAACCCACCCATGCCGCTACACAGGAACAGGGAAGCTGTTGCTTACAGGAAATAGAAAGTAGAGATAAATGTTTATTTTCAGGCTACAAAGCTGTAATTGATGGAGTGCCTCAAACATCTCTGTGGGGTCATCAATGATCAATGATCTGTATCAAAGATCTGTAGGAAGGGGAGGGAATGGCTTGGAGCTCAATTAGCTCATACACCAAGATGGTCATTCAATGTTTCGTCAAATGGAGTTAGTGAGTCTGCAATGTGATACAGGCAGGGAAGATTAGTGAGCAAACATTCAGCAGAAATAACTTAACCTAAGTTGTCTATTTTGGCATGAAGGATGAAGCAATGGTAAACAATTTAAATGGAGAGAGATTGCCGAATTCTGTGATACAGGAGGTTTCCATGTTCTTGCGACATAAATCATATGAAGTCAGATGCAGCAAGTGATTTGGAAGGTAAGTGGAATGATGTTGTTTTTGGCAAAAGGTATCAGGATTAATCGCAGGAATGTTTTACTGCATCTGTACAGGGCATTGCTGAGACCACACCTGATGTACTGTGTGTAGGATTGATCCCCTAAACTAAAATAAAAGGATATAATTATTTTCAAAGAAGTTTCCCTTTACTCATTCCTGGAATGCCGGCCTTTTGTTGTGGGGGATTAACAGTTTTGACCATAGCTGAGAAATAGTATTGAACCATCCATGACTTTTTGAAAAGTGTATCAGTTGGATGCATATTATCTCCTGTCAGGGAGACTAAAGCTAGAGAATAAAGTTTAAGAAAAAGATGCATTGCTATTAACACATATACTTACCAATATTTACAAATTACACAGACAAGTGTAAGATGTCTTCACATTATAAAGGGGGGACATTGTGTTGCGATTGGAAGGAATTGTGCACAACAAGAGCAATAACACACCTGCATATAATCCATAATCAGGTTTTCCAGAGATTGTTCCAGGAGATCGCACATGGTCCAGTTTGGTGTTCAGTTGACAAAATTGTATGTTCCAACACAGAGAGGGAAGAAAATTGTTCCCTGTCTGAGAGGCAGCAGCCGATTGATCCCTCTCTCTTACTTTGTTCCACCAGAAAGCAAAGTGTGAGACCAGAAAATCCCTGAGTTATCTTTACCACTTGTGAAGGATTCCTGGTGAGGATTCATTGGAATCTCTCCACTGCCTGAAAGGAAGGGCATTCAGTCAAATCCCACTGTTCCAGAAAGAAATCCCACTACCTGTAGCTTGTGAGCAGAATAACTTCAAAGGCAGAATAACATTTTGAGGCTCTCTATCATTTTACCATTTGTTATGAGTTCAACTTTCTGTGTCTTACATTTTTCTAGAAAATGGCGGAGGCCGAGACCGAAATCATTGGCCACCTCACTAAACTGGCTGCATTTAAGATGGGTGAAACCAGTGGAGGAGTGGGACTGGAAAAGGACACAGTGACACTCCAACATTTGTTGGAACACAAATGAGAAATTCTCAAAGGGCTGTTCAAGTGGAAATTCCCTTCCCCAGAGGATTGTGGTGCTTAGATGTTTGCATTTATTCAAAGTTCTTATTGTATAATTTGTAGTAAAATGATATACAGACAGAAACGTGCTGCTGTGACCCAAAGCACATGGAGCGGTGACAAAGTATCTAATGGCCCACTCCTGATGCTCAGTCCTGTGTTGCTATGTTCTATTCAACCCCTCACAGCTCCTGCAAGGAGCAGATGGAGGCCACTTGCTTCAAATCTCATTCAGTCCCTCAAGACTGTCACACATTGTTTGGTGTCAGTTGGAAAGTTCTATTTGTTTCGACAGACACCTCTGGTCTCCTTACAGAGTGTGTCCTCTCTGCAACTTTTGGTTCATTTGTTGGTGATATCATAGACCCAGATTCACCGTGAATACAGTCCCCATACCTCAACCAGAGATGACTCACAAAATACATTACTCTCTCTGATTGCAACGTTCAATAAAGGAACAATCAGGAAAATTACAGCCATTAACTATGCAATGACTGAATATGAGGAGAAAAGGAACTGGATCACGTAATTCGGATGATCAAGCCATTGCATAACATCATGGCTGATCTACTGTTGACAGTAACTCCTCTTTAATGCCCAATTCTTCTCCCGTTCGCTCTCTGACAGGTCAAAAATCCATCTAACTTCTCCTTAAATGATTTCAGCGATAAAGCTCCCCTAGCTCTCTAGCCCAGATAATTCCTGACATTGATTACCTTCTGTGAGAGGAAAACACTCTCTACACATACACCGTCACCTATTGATATGAACAAGAGGCGAACACAGGGGCTCAGGAAAGAGCGAATGGCTTTGATACCAAAGCAGTATTTGACTGAGGATGGCATCGGAACCACATACTTGTTTGATCTGAATGTGGATCAGGTGTAACCTTCCCACTGGACGGCGTCTTTCCCCAATGATCCTCTCAGTCCCGGGACATCTCTGCAGGAGATCCTCAGGTTAGCCTCCTCCGCACAAACATCTTCAGCTGGTCCATCAATATCTTTCCCCATCATAAGATCTGACTCAGGTATGTATGACTGAAGATCACACAATGTTCAGAAGATGTCCCACACCTCCCCCCCCCCCCCCCATCAGCTCCTGAACCATTCTGTGCCCATGTGCAGCAAGACTCAGAAGCATTCCAGTTTGTGTTGTTAAAGTGTCGGTAACATTTATGAAACAGCACGGCCAGACACTGCACATTTCCACAGTTAAAACAGGAGCTCATTCAGCATCTCAAGCTGGTTGCACATGGGTATGAGCGAGCATTCAGGAACAGGAAGAGTGACAGCAGATTTAATACTCCTGCCTGTTACACAGGAAGAAGAGTGGTCTGTTCAGTGCATCTAACTGTTATATCGGAGCAGGCAGAGCCCAATCAGACCTTTAAACTTGTTCCATGAGTCCAGGAGGATGCTATTCATCCCCACGAGACAGTTATACAGAAACAAGAGGGGGTCATTGATATTCCAACATGACAAACCAATGAAACAGAGACTGCACTGATAGAGGACTCCATGATGTTAATCATGGCTCCATTGTTTGTAGAACGTGTGCTGCTTTAACATAGTTTGCTGGCAGTGAGGAGGGAACCCAAATGATTTGTGCCAAGTCTCAAGAAGGCATCTTCCATCGCCGAGAAGTCACACCCATGTTCTCCATGGGGGTCAGAATCTGGTGAGAATAGTTAACTGTTTTAGCATGAAGGTATTGTAGCTGCTGTAGGGATTGCGGATAACGAGACTTTCAGTGCAGGACCATATCCCAAATGCACTGTATTAATGTGGAAAGAGTTTATTCAAAGACTGGCCCTCTGTCTCTCTCATGCGACATGGGGATTGGGTGTGGAGTGAGGGGAATATTCTCAGAGGCTCTTAAATTATCGACAATCATGCAACCTGAGTAAAAAAGAAGCCTTGGAATTTTGCACAGTATTAGTGTCTATTTAGGACATCGTGAGTGACTGGGCCTCCCCCTCAAGTTTCAATGCAATCGTCTCTCATTCTTTCACAAAGCCAGAGATTAATCTTCACTGTCTCCTCATGGTACCATAATCCCAGTGATTAGTCTGGTGAAACTCCATTGCACTCTCTCTGTGGCAAGGCGATCATTCCTTATAAAGGAGAGAAAGTCTGTTCACAATTTCCCAAATACTGCCTCAACAACACTCTCAGCGATGATCACAATAACTCTTTCTCCTCTGAGGCATCTCCGTTTTTTTCCTGTGGCGTAAAAAGAATTTCCTTCTCTCTATAATGCTGGAAAGAGTTAACTCTTTTATAATGAAGGTACTATTGCTCCTGTCAGGATTATGGATAACATGACGTTCATGGCAGGATCACACACCAATTGAACTGTATTAATGGTGAGAGAGTTTATTCAGAAGCCTGAACCTCTCTCTTCTCTCTCTCTTTCTCTCTCTCTCTCGCTCTCGCTCTCTCTCCTCTCTTTCTCTCTCTGTCTCAGTTGAAATAAGGAGAGAGGGTGGTTGGTTGGAACATTCTCAGAGGCGCTTAAACTATCGAGAATCATGCAATCTGAGCGGAAAAAATGACATGGAAATTATCACCGTATCAGTGTCTGTTTAGAACATCCTGAGTGATTGTCCATCCCCCTTAAGTTTCAATGCAATCACCTCCTATTCTCTCACTGAGTTTCACTCACTGCTCATGGTGCCATCATCCCAGGGAATAGTCTGGTGAAACTTGCGATAAAGCATATCCACAGTACCCCAAATACTGCCTCAACAACACTTTCAGGTATTGTCAAAAACATATTTGCTCTCACTGAGACATCGCCATTTCTTTCCTGTGCCACAAAAAGCCGTCTCGATGCACTATGACTGACATGGAATTTATAAGTCCCTTACATCTGTACGTCAGCATCAATAAAGCTAGCACCAGAGATACCTATGGAGATGTGCATCACTCTCAGGTAGAATTTCAATGAGACTGAATACACCTAAAATACGGGATGATCACGGACCTGAATGAAAATGAGATGTAGTAATACAGAAAACAGGCAGAGAAAGGGAGCTATCTTTACCTTTGTTCTTCTCTCACAGGATGTATGATGCCCTGGTCAGGGCAGCATGAACTGAGTGGCTGGTTCAGCTGTTCCACAGTACCATAAAGAGTAAAATGCAAAGAAATGGGTTTGTAGTGTGAGAACACAGGATAAATCTTCCTGCTTAATTAAAACCAGCAAAAAAGAAAATATTTATCCAATGCAGTAATCCGTGATAATTCTAGAATCCAAATCTATTTAAAGTAAAAATTAACAACTTTATTTCTTAAAGTATAACAGAGAATAATAAACGAACGACTATTTACAACTTCTTCCTCTAACCTGTCATTTACCTTCCCCCTCCACAATACTAGTCCGAGAAGACTCCTAATTAAGATTTACAAAACAAAACTTCTTATCTCAAAACCAGGAAGCTTTCGGTTCTTCTCCATATTCCTGTCTTCTTTTCTTCTTGGGGACTCTGCTTCACCAGTTACTAATCAATAAAGGTATCTATAGAAGAGCTATTTTTCAGGCAGTTTTTGGATGTTGGCAGTTCACCTCTCAACTGTTCAATTTTCCATGGTCTTGTACCGCCAAACTATTGGATTGTATGATTGGCTTTTAAGATTGCCAATATAAAAAAATGAAATTTGGTTGGAGGTAGGTATTTTGGGGTATAATTTAAAATGCATTGCTGAATTTGTTTTCAGACAATGAGCTAATCAGGTTGTTCAACCAAATGTTACATTATATCTATTTTTCCGAACTCTTGGTGCTATCAGGTAGTTATAGTAGGTTTTTAATTCTCTCACAGTACACCCACGTGTTCATCACAGAAGTCACACAAAAACTTGACGATGGAAGGACGACATATTGACTTCCTTAAAGGACTTGAGGCAAGCAGATTGGTTTTGAGAACAAATGATAATGGTTGCTTTTAAACTCCCCAATTTTCTTCGTGATATATCAACAGACCATTATTCTGTGAATCTAGATTATGAGTAAATGGCTTGACCACCATGAAGTGTCTTCCCTTATGTGCAGAGAACAAGTTAAACATTCCCAAGAGCAATTATTTAGTGATGGGCATGGTTACGAGGAACGTGAAACTGTTACATCTGGATTGAACAAAGGCACAAATGTTTTTTTTCAGATATTGCACTCAGACTGAGAACGAAACTGGGATATGATGATGGTGGTATTGGACAGGATTGGTGAGTGGGGAGAACATGGAGATCTAAGTCTATGAAGGACAAAATGGATTATGGAGCTTGAGAAGAGTCTGGTTCCTTCTCGCATATCAGTGAGTAATTTATAAATTGTAGTTTATAGTTATAATATATAAGGAAATGAATTTTGGTTTAGAACTGAAGATATTGACTTGCACTTTCCAAAGTGTACATATCATGCGCAGAAATTCAGTTCAACCCGGTTTAGTAGACAAATATAATGACTTACCAGGAACACCAACTATTGCGAGGATGGGATATTAACCACCTTGAATAATCCAAAGGATATTCTGGATCCGATATGCTAATGATATCCAAGGCTGAGAAAGCCAGAAAAGACACAAGGATGAAGTCCTGTCCATTGTTGGAACATTTCATTCGAATGCTCTCAGATTCTGATCCATTGTTGGAACATTCCAATGTAATGTTCTCAGATTCTGACCCATTGTTGGAACATTCCAATCCATGGTCCTCAAATTATGAATAATTATTGTGACGTTCCTATGTAATGTTCTCAGATTCAGATCGCTCTTCCCCCTGTCTCTCGAGCTGCTGATCCCCGTTAGTGCTGTCAGTGATGTTCTCAAACTATGGGATAACACATTGAATAGAGCCCATTTATCTTTCAACGATAGGAACTCTCTACTATGATAATTAGGATCCATGGAGATGGACATTAATTACAGTCACAGAACAAATAGCTTCATTTAAGCCCTTTGAGTTCAATATTGATTTTATTAAAATTCAAAATAACATTTAAAATTTACTCATTTAGTTCAGGATATATTGGGGGTGACTGAGGGAAGGAATATTGGAGATGGTAGATTGATTGCGTGTAATCATTCAATCTGCCTTGGATATGGGAGTAATGTCGAAGGATTGTCAGAACATAAACAAGTTTCTCCGTTTATAAATGGAAACATGCAGTTTGTAATTACTGATCAGTGATTATAATATCAGTAAAATATGGTGACAACTTTTCTCGTCCATAATCTGACAGGCAAATGTGCCTACGACATTATGAGTTATAACAGACAAATGGAATACATATGTTAAGAGAATATGATGCGACACACAATTCAGATAGTTAGTCGAGGATCAGAGAGGGCAGGTGAGGGTCATGCTGTTTATGTTGTTGATGTCAATCAACTGTGAGTAAATACCATGCACTGGTTTTCAATTGAGTGTGATTATGATATTGGGGACATGGCTGCAGAAACTGGAGAGGGTGAACATGATATTTTCCAATCGTCAGTATTGGGATATTACTCTTTATAAAGTATAAGAAGATCAAATTCCAGGATACATCTCCAATGAGGAATGAGGAGAGCCAATATTAACCATACGATCAGAAGACATTGGAGCAGAAATTTGTCCTTTTAGCCCATTGAGCCTGCTCTGCCATTCAATGATGGCTGTTAAGCTTCTCAACCCCATTTTCCCACTTTCTATCTGTAACCTTTCATTTATTTTACAATCAAGAACCTATCTGTCTTAAATATACTCAATTAACTGGCCTCGACAGCCTTCTGTAGCAGTGACTTCCCTAGATTCACCACTCTCTGGCTAAAGAGGTTCGTCTTTATCTGTGTTTGAAAAGGTCTTCTCTTTACTCTGTCCCTTCGGGTCCTAGTCTCCCCTCCATTGGAAATATCTTCCCAAAATCCACCCTGTCCAGGTAATTCACTATTCTGTAAGTTTCAATTAGACCTCCTAACATCCTTCTGAACTCGATGAAATATAGACCAGAGCCCTCAGATGTTCTTCATATGTTAAGCTTTTCATTCCTGGGACCACTTTCGTGAATGTCATTGGAAATGTTCCAGATCCAGCACAATTATCCAAATGTAGCCTGACCAAAATCTTATAGAGCCTCAGAAGTACATCCCTGCATTTATATTCAAACCCTCTTGAAATAAATGGAATCATTTTATTTGCCATTCCAACTGCTGATAACCTGCAGGTTTACCTTTCAAGATCCTTAGACTACAACCCTCCCCACCACTGCCACCCCCCCCCCCCACCCCAAGTCTTCTGAACTTGCTCGCTATTTAGAAAATCGTCCATGCCTTTATTTTTCCTGGCAAACTGCATCACCTCACATATACCCACGTTATACTCTACCTGCCACTTCTTTGGTCACTCCCCTCACCTGTGAAAATCCTTCAGCAGGAGAAAGTGAGGACCGCAGATGCTGGAGATCAGAGTCAAAAAGTGTGGTGCTAGTAAAGCACGGCCAGTCCATTGGACTCTGAGGAGCAGGATATTCGATGTTTCAGTCATAAAGTCTTTATCAGGAATTAAGTGTTTGGGCCGAAGAGGGTTGTGAGATGAATAGAAGGGGCTGGGAGGAAGTTAGCTTGGAAGACAATGGCTAAATGAAGATAAGTGGTGAGAGTGGAAGGTGGAGTGGATAGATGGGAAGGAAGATAAACAGGTAAGATAGTTCAACAGGCGGTGCTCAGTTGGAGGATTAGATCTGGGATAAGGTGGGGTGAGGGGAGATGAGGAAACTGGTGACATTGCGCTGGTTACGGTGTGGTTGAAGGGTCCCAAGGTGGATGACGATGCGCTCTTCCTTCAGACGTCTGGTGGCTAGAATGTGACAGTGGCGAGGCCAAGAACTTGCATGTCCTTGGAGGAGTGGTAGGGGGAGGCGAAGGATTCAGCCACAGGGAAGGGGGATTGTTGGGTGTGTGATGGAGAGTGTTCTCTGAACAGTTTTGCAAGTGGACATCCAGTCTCCCCAGTGTAGAGGAGACCAGGAGCAATGGACATAGTCGATGAGGTGTTTGGATTCACAGGCTATTCTCTCCCTGATTGGAATGATCCTTTGGTGCCTTAGATGGAGGTAAGGAGGAAGTTTTTGGCACACTTTTCATACCTCTTGCAATGAGAAGGGAAGGTGCTGGGAGTGGAAGGTGACTTCTTGGGGTGCGGGAGAGGGGACGTGTGAACCTAATGAGGGAGTCGTGAAGGGAATGGTCTCTGCAGAATGCTGATAGGCATGGGGAGGGATGTATATCTCTGGTGGTGTGGTCTGACTGTTGGTGGTGGAGGATGATGCATTGTATCCTGAGGTTGGTGGTCTGGAAGGCGAGCAGCAGAGGGCTGCTACTGCACCCTCTTGCAGCTGAACCACCTCTTCGATGCTACCTATCCCTCTATTCCATCTTTTCACTGTTTGAAACCTTAGCCAGAATTCCCTCAGTGCCTTCATGTAGACCATTAATGCACAAAGCGAATTTTGTGGTCCCAACACTGAGTCTTGAGGAAAACCACTTGTCAATGGATACCATCCTGAGAAGGCCACTTTTATCCCCACTCTCTGCTTTCTGTCATACAGCCATGCATCTATCCAAGCTAGCACCTTGCCTGTAACACCAGGGGCCCTAATCTTTCTCAATAGCCTCCTGCGTGGCACCTTATCAACGGAATTTAGAGAAGCAGGTGGTTAACATCTATTGGTTCTCCTTGGTCAAATCTGGTTGTTACTCCCTCAAAGTATTCCAGCAGGTTTGTCAGGCATGACCTCCCATTGATGAAACAATGCTGACTTTGCACTATTTTACTAAATACTTCCAAGTCTTCAGAAATCCCATCCTTCACGATGGATTCCAGGATATTACCCACAACGACGGTTAGGCTAATCAGTCTGCAATTTTCCATCTTCTGCCTAACTCCCTTATTAAATGGAATGTCACGTTAGCAATTTTCCAGCCTTTCCTGATTTTAGTCATTCCCGGAAGATTACCACTTTCACTTTCACTGCCGTTTCAGCTATCTCCCTTACAATGCTGGAGTGTAGTCCATACGATTCAGGTGATTTATTCAAATTAATGCCATTCAATTTTCTAGCATGTTCTTCTTGGTGATGACCACCATTCTCAGCTCTGCTCTCTCACTCTCTTCAATTTTTGGGAAATTACTCGTGTCTTCTACCATGAACATTGATGCAAAATTCCTCATTCATTTGTTTATTTTCCACTGCTGTTTCTCCAGCATCATTTTCGAGTGTTCCATATTCACGTTTGCCTCTCTTTTGCAATTTATGTATCTAAAGAACCTCTTACAATCTCCTTTCTAATACTGCTTAGCTTACCTCCATATCTAATCTTCTCTGTCCTGTTTTGTCCTCTTTTAGTCTTTGTAAGTTTCCCAATTCTCTAGTTTCCCACTGTTCCTCACCACATAATACCCTTGCTCTTTTGCTTGCATGCAATCCTTGACTTCCGTCGTCAGCCCTGGCTGTCTCATCCTCCCTGTACCATGCTCTATTCCTCGGCAAGAATCTCTGCTGTGTCTCCTGAATTAATCTTCGAATCTGCTGACATTGCTGTTCCCCTGACATTCATGCTTGACCCCTCTCCCTCTCAATTTTACCCAGCTTCTCCCTTATGCCTCTGTAGTTGCCTTTATTCAGCTGAAAAACTGTTACCTCTGATTCTATCTTCTCTCTCAAATTGCAGAATAAATTCAACCATGTTCTGCCCATTGCTTTTGAAGTTTACCTTCACCCTAATCTCCCTTACGAATCCTACGTCATTAAATCCAGTATCATCTGTTCCCGAGTGGACTCCACCAGAAGTTGCTTCAAAAATCCATCTCATAAAAATTCCTAAAATTCATTTTCAAGCGAACCACTACCAATCTAATGTTCCCAGTCCCCCTGCACACTGAAATCACCCATGATTACTGTACTTTGCCTTTCCTACACATCTTTTCTATCTCCTGGCGTATCTTGTGCCCCAGTTCCTGACTACTCTTTGGAGCCCTATACAAGAGTTCAACTGCAGTTGTCTTACCTTTGTGATTCCTCAATTCTAACCACAGAGATTCTACACTATCTGACCTTACCTCCTTTCTTACTATTGATTTAATTTCATTACTTACTAATCATGCAAATCCACTCCCTCTGCCCACCTGCCTATCTTTTCGATAGGATAAATATCCATAAATATTCAGACCCCCTTGCAGCCACATCTCCGTGATGCCCATCGCTTCATATCTGCCGATTTAATTCTGCGACACAAGCTCATTTACCTTATTCCTCATACATCATGCATTCAGTTGTATCCCCTTCAGTCCTGCATTGACCGTCCCTCTTCTCATGGTCATTCATTTGTGCCATCTGCTTGAAGTTTGATTGTTAAACATTTCCAGATGCTCTATCCTATTTGAGTCTGTGCTGAAGATTTTAATAACCTCTCCTGAGTTCTGTACTCTTACCTCCTCTTTTAATTCGGCTTTTCGAATTAAACCCAATAACTGCTCCCCACCCACCCAGCACACACACACACTCCTATTCAGTTTAAAGCTTTGATTCTGGTCCCAGCACGGTTCAGATGACGACTGTCCCATCGGAGCAGGTCCTTTCTTCCTCAGTAATAAAATGTGCTTATTCAACACAAAATATAAGGATAAAAAAAATGAAAGCTAAAAAAAGACAATATTGTTAAAATACACTTACTATGTGGAGGTATATAAATTGTAATGTGAATTACAAAACCATTGTGTGCAAACTTTATCAATCATTATTTGACCCACAACTGAGATCCTGATTTCCACTCTGCCAGTGATTCCCTTCACTGAG
Source organism: Chiloscyllium punctatum (assembly GCF_047496795.1). Classification (NCBI taxonomy): domain Eukaryota; kingdom Metazoa; phylum Chordata; class Chondrichthyes; order Orectolobiformes; family Hemiscylliidae; genus Chiloscyllium; species Chiloscyllium punctatum. Next base: position 62,838,186 of record NC_092752.1, read on the forward strand.
ATTCCACCCTGCATCACACGCAGTGTCTACAGGTGTTACAAGTTCCAGTTGGCCCAGAATATTTAAATTAATCCACCTTCTCCCTGGAACCAATCTATTGGTCTCTTGGATTGTGTTAGCTGTCAGCAACTCAGCTCTGGGATGTTATTGGCGATAAATGATCTGGGATGACAGCCAGTATTAGCATGGTGCTCACAGGGTATGGCACTAGACAAAGGGCTTACAGTCTGTGAGATTTTCTGAGAAAAGTGTCTGTGCATTTCTCCTCATGCTGTCTCCTGATCTAACTTCACATTCATCTGACACCCCTTGCTCTCACTCTGTTGCTCCTTTTTTCACTCTGTTTATCTCACTTCACTGTCTTTCTCTCTGTTTATTTCTCTCCCTCTCAGTCTAGCTCCGATCATTCCCTCTATTTTCAAGTTGTCAAGTTGGAGAGCTCATGGACGCATGGTGGGCTGAATGGCCTCCTTCTGTGTTGTATTAATTATGAAGTTCGCTGACCCACAGTAACAGGTTTTGATGCCTAGAAAGACAAGCTGGTCCAGTAAAGGACATCGTGGACAATTATGCATTATCTCGTCCTATTTTCTGACATGCAGCGATATCGAAATATCTGTTCAAACAAAGAAATTCCTCATATTAAAATCAGCACACTTTACACTGGCAGGCCACTGTTTTCAGTACCCTCTGTTTTGTTTTGTTGGGCTTAGCTGTACTGGGATTAGTCTCCAACTCCTCCTCAGTCACTGTACTTGTAGACCTATTGCTGTGTTTCCACACATCCATGCCCCACCGCCGCCACACACTAATTTAAACCCTCATAAAGGACAATAGCAAACCTACCTGCCAGTTCAGGTCCATCCCGTCAACCTTGTTTATATCCTACCAACGCGGGAATCCTAATGATCCACATATCGGAGATTGTTATCAGTTCATGTGCATCCCGTCCTTCTTGTGTGTATCCTACTGACCCGTGAATCCCAATAATCCACATTTCATAAATTGCTGCCAGTTCAGGTTCATACCGTCCTTTTTGTGTGTATCCTACCGAATCGGGAATCCCAATGATCCACATATTGGAAGTGCTACCTCCCCGACCAACACTTTGATCGTGTATTTAACTGTGCGACCTTACGATTAGTAACCTCACTCATACGTGACAAATTCTAATGTCTCCAAAATTCAAATATCCTTTCAGCACAATCCCAGCCATGCCTTTAATCTGGATAGACTTGACAAGAAAAACTTAAGTGTGACAGCAGGAAAGTGAGACCACTAAATCAGTCCAGTGAGCACCGGATCTGATATCTATCCCCGCCACCAAACCTGTTTGACAAGGCATACATATGGACCATTTATTTGCAGATGGACGAGGATAAACAGAAGATTAGAAAATGTCAGAGCAGATGGATGTAATTCAGCCTGTTTACTCAGCTTTGCTATTCAATTGGATTCTAGTTATTCTGTTCCTTTCAATAGCAGGGTCTTTACCCAGCATCCCTAGTGGGTCAGAAAGTTCCCAGTATCATTTTGTGCATGGTCCTGCGAAGGGAATATCCAGTGCCAGGCAATAGGGTGTGAGGTGTCCCAGGGGTGGCACAAGGAAAGGCTGCATTTAGTGACGATGGACTGAGGGTACTGAGAGAGGTGGAATGGGCATCCACGGACACTTCACTCAGACAAGTGGCTGGGCAAGATTCCTAAACATACAGAGGAACCCGCGAACCACAGCTGCTTTTACAAGAACCTGTCACATTTACTGCATTCTTCCATTAAATAAAAGCAAAAATATTGTTGATGGTAGAAATCTGAAGCAAACACAGAGACGTGCTGTAGAGAGAGAAAAGAGTTAATGCTCCCAATGCAGACATGGGAAGAATGTATAAAGTCCACACAGACAGGGTCTGGAGATTGGAAATGAACCCAAGTCCCTAGCACTGTGAGGCAGCATTGCTGTGTCACCATGCTGCCCAATGCTGGATAATTGGGGACAGTAGAGTTAAAAGCATAGGTGCTGTTCTCCGTGACAGGGATTAAGAGTTCTGAAGGTTGTGTTGCCTATGTGGTGCTCGGTTATATCATCTGGGTTGCAGAACTTGGAGCGGGAGGGGAATGATCCAGTAGTCAGTGTCCGTATAGTTACCAACGGCTGGACAAACAAATGACAATGAGAAGACCGACGGGTAATACAGGATTGAACTATTATATCGGAATGCATGCAGTTTAAGGAATAAGGTAAATGAGCTTGTGACTCATCCATAAATTGGCAGGTACGACATAGTGGGCATTACAGTGACATAAATGCAAGAGGATCAGGATTAGAAGCTGAATATTCAAGGATATTCATCCTGTCAAAAAGATAGGCAGGTGGGCAGAGAGACAGAGCTGTCTCAGTATTAAGAATGGAATTGAACCACTAATTAATAATAAGTAATTAAATAAGGTCAGATGGTGTAGAATTTGTGTCGGTAGAATTGAGCAATCAAAAAGGTGGAAAAATGCAGTTGGAGTTCTATTCAGGGAGCTGGGGTGTAAGATACACCAGGAGCTAGAAAGATCTGCAGGAAAGGCAAAGTTACAGTGATCATGTGGGATTTTATTATTCAGATGCACTGGGAATTTAGATTGATAGTGGTTGGCAGGAAAAGGAATTTGTGGAATGTCTACAAGATGGCTTTTGGAACAGCTTGTGCAGGCAGACGAGAAGAGGGAGCTGAAAGTGACAGTGATCATAATATGATTGAATTTACTTTACAATTTCAGATGGAGAAGTTAAATCATAAGTAACGATATTACAGGTGAATAAAGGCCATTGCACAGACATGAGTGAGGAGCTGGGTAGAATTGACTGGGAGACGGGCCCGGCAGGAAAGACAGTGCAACAGCAATGGCAGGAGATTTTTGGAGTAATTCAGGATACAGCAGAGATTTATCCTGAGGAAAAAGAGGCTTGTATAGGGAGGATGGAACAATCATAGCAGACTAGGGAAGTCAGATATAGCATAAAAGCAAAAGAGAAATGATATAATGTGTCAAAATGCAGTGGTAAACTTGAGGATTGGGAAGCTTACAAAGATAAAACAGAGGGCAAACAAAATAAAATAAGGAGGGAGATTATTAAATATGGGGATAAGATAACCAGTAAGATAAAGGAAGACCATAACAGTTTCTTTCGATATATAAAGAGAGGCAAAAGTGACCATTGGACTGCTGGGAAATGATACTGCGGAGAGAGCAGTGGTGAATGAGAAAATGGCCATGGAACTGAATAATTACTTTGCATCAGCTTTCATGGTGGAAGGCACGAGTAATACCTTAAACATTCAAGAGATTGAGGGGCCAGAGCTGAGTATGATGGCCCCCACCATGGAGAACATGCTAGAAAAAAAATGTAATGGTCCGACGGTGGTTAAATAACCTTAACCAGATGGACTACATCCCGGTATTATAAGGGAGATAGCTGAAGAGGGAGTTGAGGCGATCGTGGTGATCTTTCAGGAATCACTCGAGTAAGGAACGATTCCAGAGCACTGGAAATCCACTAACGTGACACTCCTTTTTAACAAGGGAGTAAGGAAAAAGACAAAATAAAAACACCACGAATAGTTTATCCTCTGTCATGGGTAAGATCCTGGAATCCATTGTGTAGGATGAGATTTCTGAATAGTTGGTAAAATAGGGCAAAGTCAGCATGATTTCATCAAGGGAAGCTAATACCTGACAAATCTATTGGAATTCTTTGAAGGGGAAATGAGCAGCTCGACCAAGCACAGCCAATGGATGTTATCCACCTGGAATTCAAGAAGGGCTTTGACAAGGTGTCACACAGGAGATTACTGAGTCTGATAAGGGTCCGTGGTGTTAGAGATAAGGTCGTGGCATTGATAGAAACTTGTCTGCCTGGCAGAAAGCAGAGAGTGGGGATAAAGAGTACTTCTCAGGATGGCAGCCGGGGACAAGTGGTGATCCAGAATGCTCAGTGTTGAAATCATAATTTTCTACTTGTTACATTAACGAATCTAGATGAGGGAATTGAGGGCACTCTGGTTAGGCACTCTGGAGATCAGAAAGGGAAAGGTAGGGCACCATACCACGACAAGATGATTGGGCTGCTCTCTCGTTAGACAGAGACGACTGGTGGTAGATTAACTGGACATTCATCATGCCTCAATTGAGGGAGAGCTTGAGTAGGACAGCCTTTATCATACACCTCAGTCAGTGCAGGAATTGAACCCACACTGTTAGTATTAATCTGCATTACAAACCAGCTGTCCAACTGTCCAAGTCATCACTCAGCTCCATGTGGTAGGTATTGTAATATTATTCCATTCAGATATGTTCCGAAACACCTTTGGAGCAGGTGGAACGAGAAGACAGCTTCCTAGCACAGAGAGAGGGACAGCATCAAGTGAGCTGTAAAAGCGCTCTCTGACCTAGGCCCAATAATTTTCAACTGCTTCATAAATGACCGTCCCTACTCAAGTGAAGTCACAACTGGGATTGTTTGCCAATGATTGGACAATATTCACCACGATTAGTGATTTACTCTGATACTGAAGGAATCCTTATCCAAATGCAACAAGGACCTGGAAATATGAAGGTGTGTGTTTAACAGTGACAAGTCCCATTCCCATTGCACACATGCCAGACAACAACTACCTCTAATAATTGAAAATGGAATTATATCCTCAAACGTTCAATGTCACCACCATCACTGAACTCCCAAAGACCAATATCCTGCAGATTACCGTTAACCAGAAATGGACTGACCGTATACTTTCATCACCCATTCCTGGAAAGGCCTTATGCTAAAACGTCGAATCTCCTGTACCTCAGATGCTGCCTGACCTGTTGTGCTTTTTCAGCGTCACACTTTGACGCATATAAATTAATTAGCTACAAGAATATCTCAAGGGCTAGGAATCCTGCAGAAATAACATACCTCATGATTTCCAAAAGCCTGTACACCATCTATAAGACACACATTGAATGTCTGTGCGATGAAATACCCGCCCCCTCCCCATTTTCCCTGTGAATGCAGCTTCACCCCTCAACCACTGACACTCAGGACCATCAATACCTGCCATCTACACGGTGCTCTGCAGAAATTTAACAAGGCTTCTTACAACGTACCTCTGAAACCATGACCGTCAAGAAGGACAAGGGAAACAGACACATGGGATTATCATCATATTCGTTTTCCGTTCCAAGCCAACCACCATCCTGATTGGGAAGTATATTGCCATTCCTTCAGTGTCACTATTTTAAGTCCCCCCCCAATGGTATTATAACATAGAACATAGAACAGTACAGCACAGAACAAGCACTTCAACCCACAATGCTGTGCTGACCATTGAACCTCATGAATGCACCCTCAAATATCTGCGACCGTATGCATGTCCACCAGTCTCTTAAATGTCCCCAATGACCTTGCTTCCACAACTGCTGCTGGCAACACATTCCATGCTCTCACAACTCTCTGTGAGAAGAACCCGCCTGTGACATCCCCTCTATACTTTCCTCCAACCTTAAAACTATGACCCCTCGTATTAACCATTTCTGCCCTTTGAAATAGTCTCTGGCTATCGACTCTATCGATGCCTCTCATTATCTTGTATACCTCAATTAGGTCCCCTCTCCTCCTGCTTTTCTCCAATGAAAGGAGTCAGAGCTCAGTCAACCTCTCTTCATAAGATACGCCCTCCAGTCTAGGCAGCATCCTGGTAAACCTCCTCTGAGCCCTCTCCAAAGCATCCACATCTTTCCTATAATAGGGCGACCAGAACTGGACGCAATATTCCAAGTGCGGTCTAACCAAAGTTTTTTAGAGCTGCAACAAGACCTCACGACTCTTAAAATCAATCCTCCGTTAATGAAAGCCAAAACACCATGTGTTTTCTTAACAACCTGTCCACTTGGTTGGCCATTTTAAGGGATCTATGTACCTGCAACATTGCCAAGAATCCTATCCCTAATCCTGTACTTAGCTTTCAAATTCGAATTTCCAAAATGCATTGCATCACATTTATCCAGGTTGAAGTCCATCTGCCACCTCTCAGCGCATCTCTGCATCCTGTCAATGTCCCGCTGCAGCCTACAACAGCCCTCTATACTGTTAACGACACCTGCAACCTTTATGTCATCTGAAATCTTGCAGACCCACTCTTCAATCCCCTCACCCAAGTCTTTAATAAAAATTACAAACAGTAGAGGCCCAAGGACAGAGCCCTGTGGAACACCCACTCACTTCCAGGCAGAATATTTTCCTTCTACTACCACTTTCATTATCTTGTATATTTCAATTCGGACCCCTCTCCTCCTGCTTTTCTCCAATGAAAGGAGTCTTCCGTTGGCCAGCTAATTCTGTATCCAGACAGGTAAGTTCCCCATATCCCATTCCTCCTGACCTTCTGAATGAGCCTACCATGGGGAACTTTATCAATTGCCTTGCTGAAGTCCATATACACCAAATCCACAGCTCGACCCTCATCAAGGTTTCTAGTCAGATCCTCAAAGTATTGTAAGTAATTACAGCACATCGACTGCAGTGGTTCAATGTGGCAACTCACCCTCACCTTCTCAAGGGCAACAAGGGATGGACAATAAATACTGGCCCAATCATATTCCATGAATAAATGAAATGAAAATATTGTCCAGACCTGCCCAATGTTGGACACTGTACTTTGGGTTTTGTGAGCTCAGGCTGTTAGTGTCTCGGTAGTAACCTGTTTGTTGTAAACAGCTGAAGGGATGTGCTGTTTTAAACAATCTGTCTGTCTCTCAGAGGCATGGCCTACATACCGAGCATCACACAGACACTGTCATTGACATCCCATATTACTGAGCTCTGAGATACACAGAAGCAATTCAAAATGCACCCAGATCTGAATGTAACATGTTTAAACACGCAGTGATATTGTTGCCATGAAAATGATTATGAGTGAATATCAGCAGGGAGAAAGGGAGGACTGCAGATGCTGGAGATCAGAATCAAAAAGTGTGGTTCTGAAAAAAAAATTCTGAAGAAGGGCTGATGCCCGAAACGTTGATTCTCCTGTTCCTTGGATGCTGCCTGACCTGCTGCGCTTTTTCAGCAACACATTTTCAGTTCTGAAAAAAAAAAGCACAGCCATTCATGTAGCCGCTGTGGAGCAGGAGAGTCGACTATGAGTTCACAATATTAATAAAAGGGAAAATAAATGTAAATTTTCAAATTCCTTGTACTTAATCATAATTTGGTCTTGGGTGCGGGAATGAGAATCATCATTTCAATGCTCCTTACTGTGAGTTGGGCACTGTTTTCATCATACTGTGGTTATAAAAGTGAACTGAATACATGGGTGGATTTTCTGCTTATTGGACAATCTAAAAGTTGGTATTATGAAAGTATGTCAGACCTTCAGTCAAGAGACTTTGCTGTTAACGGTTAGAACAATGCTACAAGCATTTACACAGAGACTACCAGCTCAAGTCACAAGAACGTTGTCTGCGATGATGCCGGCCATCAATGGAGCTGCACAATTCTGTTTGGATACTGACATTGTGGGGCTAACATACACTGGATATGGTTTATGATGGATTCAATGTAAGATGGTATGTGCTGCAGGAGTCCATCACCTTTATAACACCTTCATTCAGGATCAGGTACAAGGTGCAGAATTACAGAGTTTAGGTGCCATACCAGAAGACATGGTTGTTTACAGGTCATTGTTACAAATGTTGAACTGCGCTATGTGTTCGTCCATTGACCAGTCTGCCCCACACACCTCTACCCATTGTTCAGGTATGTCTCTAACCAGTCTATTGCATGAGCAACTGCCCAGCTCCAGTTTGGAGGCACTCTGGACAGATTTTGGAGATGGTCAGTGTTTTGGAGGTCATGGTGAGGGCCAGTAACACTGTCTGAATTCAGGCTTTTCCTCAAAGTCATTTCCAACAGCTTTGCTGCCTGCAAGATGGTGTGTTCACTGATCTGAACATGAATCGGCTGTCTACTACAGTCACTGAATTGTGTAATAGTCAAGTGTGCGCTCTGGTATTTCAATTATTGTTCACTTCAATTGTTTTCAATTGAAAAATATTGATGTTTGGGTTATTTTAAAATATGTAAGAAATAAAGTGATATTAACACTTCATTATACAAAATGTAAAAGTGACCTGTTGTATATTTCCCACAAACTAATCAAAAAACAGTCAGATATTGCCTGTAAAGCAGGATTCTGTGAACAGGACTATGTCACTGACAGCTTCACCATCCTCTCTGGTAGGTTCTGTCCCACTGACAGGACATAGCCAGCCTGAGGGGGCTGTTCTTGGCATATATTCAATACAGTGCTCAGCATTGTTGCTGGATCCTGTAGCTGCTAGACTGCTCTGTGTCAGGTTATGGGGGCATCAGTAAAAGGGAAACATATCATTGACCACATCATCACCAATCTGCCTGCTGCAGATTCACTTCTACATTTCATATACCGGTAAGAATGGTCACTGCACAGTCCTTATGGGGAGCAAGGGCTACCTTTACATTTTGCAGACCCATCTCACCATGATATGGGTTTCTACTGGGACAGGTGTTAAACAGATTGAGCAACAAATGATGATGCATCTATGAGGTACAATGGGCCATCAGCAGCAGCAGAATCATACACTGTACAACTCAGTCTGCAACCTCACACCCGACACACGTCCCACTGTACAGTAACCATTACGGCCCGACATACCTCCCACTGTACAGTAACCATTACGGCCCGACATACCTCCCATTGTATAGGAACCATCACAGCCCAACATACCTCCCACTGTACAGTAACTATCAAGTGCTCAGTGCCTAGCACTGCTGCCTCACAGCACCAAAGTCCTAAGTTCAATTCCGACCTTGGTGACTGTCTGTGTGGAGTTTGTATATTCTCCCCGTGTCTGCATAGGTTTCCTCCGGTTGCTCCGGTTTCCTCTCACAGTCCAAAGATGTGCAGTTCAGGTGAATTGGACATGTTAAGTTGCCCATTGTGTAAGGTGCATTCGTCAGGGTAAATATACGGCAGGGGAATGTATTTGGGTGGGTTACTCTTCAGAGGGTTGGTGTGGACTGGTTGGGCTGAAGAGCCTGTTTCCACACTGTAGGGAATCTAATCTAACCTCCAAGGTTCAAGTCAGGAATATGATGGAAAAATCACTTGTCTGAATGAGTGCAGCTCCAACAGTACTCCAGTATGGACTTACTAGCAACAGGCAATGCAGTTGTGTGGGGAATATCCTGTCTCACAAACTTGATTGATTATTTTGAGAAAGTGACAAAATTGATTGATGAGGGCGTGGGGCTGGATGTTGGCCGATTGGACCTTAGCAAGGCCTTGGATATGGTTGCTTATGGCAGGCTCATGCAGAAGGTGAAGTGAAATGGGATCAGCGTTCAGTTAGTAAGATGGATAGAGAACGGCTTGGTCATTGAAGACAGAGTATTGGTGGAACAGTGTTTTTTGTGACTGGAGATCTGTAAATAGATTGGCGGAGTTGCAGATTGTGAGGATGATTGCCAGAGAATACAGCGGTATAGAGGTCAGCTGCAGACTTAGACAGAGAAAACACCGATGTCACTTTATTTGGACAGTTGTGACGTGACGCATTTTGGAAGGTCTAATGCAGGAGAGAAGTATAAAGTGGATGGAAAAACTACTGGCCGCATCAACATCCGAAGGGATCTAGGTGTACAGCTCCACAGTTCCCGGAAAGTGGTAACACGGGTGGATGGGGTGATCAAGAAGACTGACGGCAAACTTGCAGACAGGCATCGGAGCATGCAGTATGAAAATTAGCAGGTCATATTGCAGCTGGAGAGAAACTTAGTTCCGGCACATTTAGAATATCGTGTACAGTACTGGTTGCCACACCAGCAGAACGATGTGGAAGTGTTGGAGAGGGTATGGAAAGGTTTTACCAGGATGTTGTCTGGTTTGGAGGGCATTAGCCAGAAGGAGAAATCGAACAAACATGGTTTGTGTGCAGCTGGGTATCATTGGTTATGGGGCTACCTGATAGATATGTACAAAATTATCAGAGACATAGAGAGAAGGACAGTTAGAGGATTTTTTTTCCCAGAGTAGAAATATCAATTACTCAGGACGTAGGTTTATGGTAAAAGGGAGAAAGTTCGGGAGATATGATCGGCAAGGTTTATTTTTGCTGTTCCAGACAGAAGATGCAAGTGCCTGGAATGCACTGATAGAGGAGAAGGAGCTAATATAGCAAGGTTGAAGAGGGATCTTGTCACAAATATGAGTAAGTAGGAAACAGAATGACATAGAGAGTGTCGGAGCAAAAAGTTTCTTTTTAACTTTAGAAGGGCATCATGTGTCAGTGTGGTCTTGCTGGGATGAAGGGCCTGTTCCTGTGCTGGACTGATCGCTAAAACAAGATTTGAGCGCGGGAGTGGCAAGATGTTGACTGAATGATTACTGATGATCAACAGCCACATTCAGTGGATCTCTCCTCAACAACTTACAACTTCATACCCTCCCTCCCACAGTAGGGAAACTCAACATGGAGAATTGGACGTGAAAGTCAGAGCTGGTAACTGGTGACTCCATCTTGCCGCTCGCTCCTGCAGCCTTCTATCTTGGACACCAACGTCTCGGGGGACACTGCACAGACAGAAGCTGCATGTAATCCACACCCACCAATGCTGGCACATGTCACATGCCAGCCTCACCATGCCATCCCAGCACATCTCCGACCCACTGACAGTATACATTTGTACTTCAATGCTGCAGCTCAGGGTGCACTCACAACTCTCATTGCAATTCTGCTGCAAGGACACTGTTCTCAGAGGCACACACCCAGCTCATGGACTGCCCCTCTGGGATGATCACTCCGTGTTTGTACACACTCAATGCTGCCGCAAGGACACTGTGCTCAGGGACACACCCAACTCATGGCCTGTCCCTCTGGGGTGCTCATTCGGTGTTTGTACACACTCACTTTGAACTGACGTGAATGCTCACAGAATGATTGCCTTGCCTTACCCTGCCCTCAGCAGTGTTTCCCCTCAGCCAGAGCTACGAGGCTCACCCGCCTGCTGTATTGACTTGGTGTTTAGCACAGACACAAAACGAGGAAGCCTGATATCATTGTCCACAGTGAGTCATGGTGCCCAGCACAGTGAGTCAGGGGAGTCTCAGATCCCAGTCCGGGAGCTTGGACACGGTCAGTCACGGTGCCCAGCAGTGAGTCAGGGGGAATCTCAGATCCCAGTCCGGGGGCTTGGACACGGTCAGTCACGGTGCCCAGCACAGTGAGTCAGGGGAGTCTCAGATCCCAGTCCGGGAGCTTGGACATTGTCAGTCACGGTGCCCAGCAGTGAGTCAGCGGGAATCTCAGATCCCAGTCCGGGGGTTTGGACACGGTCAGTCACGGTGCCCAGCAGAGTGAGTCAGGGGGAGTCTCAGATCCCAGTCTGGGAGCTTGGACACGGTCAGTCACGGTGCCCAGCAGAGTGAGTCAGGGGGAGTCTCAGATCCCAGTCAGCGTGCTTGGACACGGTCAGTCACGGTGCCCAGCACAGTGAGTAAGGGGGAGCCTCAGATCCCAGTCAGCGAGCTTGGACATGGTCAGTCAGCCTCTCATGGGTGTTTGGGTCAGGATCCTTCCCTGTGATAGAGTGAGGAGCTGAATATTGGGGAGCCCCCTATCCCTCTTGGCTCTTTCTGCTCTTGTGTGGGTTGGTTCCTTCCGAAATGTGAGAATTACCAAACAGTACTAAGGGAGGTGGAATTATTTGAAACAGCTGGTACAGCTGGGGGAAAGGTAGTGAGGTGTCCCGAGTGAGTGAGTAGGCTCTTTCTCTTGGGCGCCTTAACTAATGCTAATCAAAACCAATACTTCCACCTTCATCCTTTCCCTTCCCTTATATAATTTCAGAATCCCTGATACTCAGCAATATTTAACACACAGTCCTGCCATTCCTTGAACCAGCTCTCGGTGATCAGTCAATCAGATTTCCACATACCAATCAGTATCTAGAACTCTACAAACTCCGAGTATTCATGTCTATGCAGAGTACCTCAGATTAAAATTTTCTTTCTTATTCCATCTTCCACTGATAGACCTGTTGTTGTAAATTATTACCAACTGTATCTCCCATTATTTTGAGAATCCTGGTAGTCACCTCTACTATTCCTTTTTGGATCCTATACATCCTGAAAGTTATTTTCAATCCCTCCCAAACACCGCACAAGGAACTCAGTCCCAGCTCTGTCATGTTAGCCCATCCAGCTTGTACAGTTGCTGCCTTCCTCAGAACCAGTCCCAATGTCCCAGGAAACCGAAGCCCTTCCTGCTGCACCATAATTCCAGTCACACTCTCATCTACTTAAAACTCCGAGTTCTGTTCTCACTTGGACACAGCACTGGTAGTAACAAAGAAATTGCTACATTTGAGGTCCTGCTTGGTAACCATCCACCTCGCTCCCTAAATTCTAATTCCCAGACCGCTTCACCCTTCCTACCAAGGTCATTCCCACAAACATGGACATGACCTTTGACTTATCACTGTCCCCCAGACGAATGCCCTGGAGTCACCATTATATTCTTAACCCCACTATCCTGGAATTACGGAAACGCTGACACCTTCTTCAAGTTCCTGACTCCCTTGTGCCTATTGATCCTCCTTCCTTTCCCCTCCCCTCCTGCACAGTCAGGCTGCTTGTGGTGCTGCAGACATGGCTCCGACTGCCCTCCCCTGAACAGCCCGCACTTACATCAGATTCCAAATCAGGAAACTGAATTGGGAGGGAGATATCAGGATATCCTTTCATTCCCTGAATGTTTCTCTTCGATTGTCTAGTCCCCTATTCCTTTTCTTCTTCTTGGCTGTCATGTCTGCAGGGTGATCTGCTCTCTGTGTGAGCTATTCACCTAACTGTCAGCATCACAGATGTCCCATAGAGTCTCTAGTTACTATCTGAGCTCCAAGACCCAGTGTTCATCTCGGACACGAGCAAGGGCTATGACTTCCCAACATAACAGAACATATTTTCCATCTAACAAACATGTCTTGTCATTTCTTAAAATACAACATGTCTAGAGTAACTTAATTACTTAGAATTAAATTAACATCAGGGAAAAAAAAACACCCTTATACAACTGTGGCTTACTGAGGGTAATATATATATTGGCTCAGAAGTTCACTTCTCCCTCTTATTTCTGAGTTCAACCCTTATTTCAGGAGTTGAAAAAATAAATTTGCTAACTTCTATCAATTTACTGACAGTCCCTAATAACGGTGCTTTACCTGCCAATGAATTTACAGCCTTTTCTGTGAAGGCTCTTGTACTTCTTCCAAACTCAGTGCAGGCAGGTCCCAGCAGCAGAAAGTTATCTGTGTGACTCCCAGGTACGTGTAATCCTCCAGCCCCCACTCCACTCTGCTCCCTCACAGAGTCACCGTCTCTATGACTCCCAGGGACGTGTAATCCTCCAGCCCCCACTCCACTCTGCTCCCTCACAGGGTCACCGTCTCTGTGACTCCCAGGCACGATTAGGCCTCGATCGTCAGTGCTGATTTATATCCTCCCACTTTGCTGCCTCTGTAACTCCCAGGTGTGAGTGAGCCTCATGCTCCTGCTCTAAGTTGCTCCCTCACACGGTCACTCCCTCTGTGACTCGGTGCTGATTTCGAGCCTCCTGCTCTGCTGCTTCTCCAACTCCGAGTCCTAGTTGACCTCGATCCTCGCTACTGATTAATGTTCTCCCGCTCTGTGCTGCTGTCTCTCAGGTTCTCTCCCCTTGTGACTCCCAGGTAATGGTAGGCCTCGAGCCTCAGTTAAGATTTATAACATCCCATTCCGCACTGCTGCCTTACAGAATCGCAGTTATGCCTGGAAGACAGTGGGAAAGAGGAGGATTAGACAGAGCAGAGGGTGTTACAGTGATTGAGCGAGCGATATGGGATGAAACAAGTTATCTGGGGAGCTAGGCAGATCTGCAGTGTCGAAGGCAGGTCATTGGAAGATACAGTGAGAGTTGCAGACACTGAAGAAGGTGAAGGAAGTAGAGATTGTAGCTTGTTCATGACAGAGCTATGTAGAGTCAAAAGTGTTTTTTCTGTGCTGCTTACAGAGATGTGTAGACTTCAACAAATACAAATTGAGAGCCAGCAAGTGTTGTATGGTACTGGAGACTGTTGGATGTAACAGAGCGAGAAGACTTGCTGTAACTGAGGGGAATATAAATTTTTGGAGCACTGGTGGTGTTCAAGGACCCTCAGGACATGAGGAGGTGCAGAGAATGGGAGCATTCCAAATAGTGGGATTGTGGGGGCTGGAAGTCCCGAGATGGATAAGGAGGATGAAAAGTTCCAATTTACCACATGCAACCATTGTAATTATAGAGATTTAAGGAAGGGAACCTGTGCTGTCATTGATTACAGTTATATGGAGAGTTACAGAAATTGAAGGCGTGACAAATTTAAAAAGGGAGAGATTTTAGGTGATCAGAAATTTAAACAAGAATAAAGAAATGTTAGAGATCTCTAACACAGATGGGAATGCAAGAGATGAGATAGTGTGAGGAACTATAAGAGTTATAAGTCGGGGAGGATGTCAGATATAAAAGGGAGAGCTGCATTGTCTGTGTGCAGTTAGAGACATGAGGAATGTTGTAGCGCCTGCTGGAGGGGACACAGATAACAACAGTTCCAACAGCTGGTGCAGGGGCTCAGGAAGGCAGCTCACTACCACCTTCTCAGGGACAACTCCAAATCACCAATAAATGCTGGCTCAGCCAACAAAGCTCATGTTCACCAATGAATGAAGGAATAAAAAATCTACAAGTAACACTGAGATCACTCAGGAAGGCCCTTTCAACAGCACTTCATAAACCCAGAACCAGTATACTCTGGAAGGACAGGAGCTCCAGGTGCATGGGAACACCAGCATTTCCAAGGTGCCCTCCAAGGCACGCTCCATCCTCCCAGCACTGTGTCTGTCCCTACACCCAAAGGACTGCAGTGGGTCAGGAAGGCAGCTCCCCACTAACTTCTCCAGGGAATTACAGATGGGAAGGTAATGGGGAAACTCTGCTGTTTACAGCCAGACAGAAAAATAAATCCAGCAGTGGGTGTGAAATGAAATTTCCGTTTCAGAACAACGTGCTGAGCATGGAGAGAGGATTTGTCTGATTGGCACAAGGCAGAGAGTGTGAAGAAAGGGGTCTTTTTCACGATGGGGACTGGTAATGAGGGGAGCACCGCAGGGGTCAGTGTTGGGACTACACGCTACACGTTATACATTAAGTGTCTGGAAAAAGGAAGTGAATGGGTACGAAAAATAGGTTTCCAAGAAAGATCCCAGGGATGAAATTTGTGTCATATGAGGAGCAGGTGAAGTCTCTGGGTCTGACTTGATGAGATTTCAGAGTCAGTGGCAGAATCTCATTCAAACTTACAGAATACTGAGAGGCCTGGATGGAGTGGACGGGGGCAAGATGTTTCCACGAGCAAGAGAGATGAGGGCCAATGGCACAGCTTCAGAGTGAAGGGACGGCCCTTCTGAATAGAGATGTGGAGGAATTTATTCAGCAAGAGTGTGATGGATATGTTTAACTCACTGCATCATGGGGCTGTGGATGCTAAGTAATTCAATGTATCGAACTCAGAGATAGCTCGGTTCTTGATGAATAAAGAGATCAAGGGTTACCCAGAGTAAGTGAGAGATTGGGGTTGAGAAACAATTCAGCCATAATCAAATAGTGGAATAGACCCAATGGACTGAATGGCCTAATTCTGCTCCTATACATGATGGTCTTATGGTCGGCGCTTTTTCCATAGGTTTCTAAGTGTGCAGTTATCATTTCTGGCATATTGTTTACCATACATTCCAGCACTTTCCTGATTATTGCTGTCACCTCTTGGTTTCAGATATACTGCAGAAAGCTACATCACAGAGTCACTTGAGAATCATTGTGTATAAATCTCAGAAAGGTGGCATACAGGGCCAGCAGGACATAGAGAATGCAAATGGAATGCTGGCATTGATTCCAAAGGGAATGGAGAATAAAAATAGGGAACGCTTGTAACAACTATAGAGGACTCCAGTCAACTCAAATTGAGAATACTGTGAACAGGTTTGGACCCCTATCTGGAGGGAAAATGTCCTTGCATTGGAGGCAGCCCAGAGAAGGTTCACCAGGCTGGTCTTCAAAATGGAGGGATATTGATGAGAAGAGGTGGAGAAGGTTGAACTTGCAGTCGTTAAAATTTAGAAAATGAGGCAAATTTATTGATACACCGAAGATTATAGTGTTCTTACAGATTCGGTACTGAGACATTGTTCCCCTGAGCAAGGATCTGTAACTGGAGATAAAGGGGTATACAGACACCAGAGAAGCTAACAGAGAAAAGCTGGGTTGTACAGACTGGAGGCTGTTAAAAGTTCGGGCGGTTTGAGATCACTGTTGGTGGTTAAAAATGAGGTAGGTTGTCGGGCTGAAAGATGTCAAGGAGATTTACAGGGTTATCAGTCCTGAAGGATTACAGTGATAGTGAGGAATATAGCGACTAGAGATTACACAGATAGGGGTGGCTGTTGGAGCTTCAGGAGATACAGAGACTGGGAGGATTCTCGGGACTGGAGATTACACAGATATTGGTGGAAGTTGGAGCTTTAGGAGAAAGGGAGGATTGTAGGCACTGATTGTAGACAGTTGGGGTGCGAGTTGGAGCTGGAGGAGTTTATAGAGCCCGGGAAGATTGTTGGTGCGGCGAGTTGCAATGACATAGACAAAAGTTGGAGCTGCAGGAGAGATAGAGAAGGTTGAATGGTCTGAATCAGTTCACACAGCCAGAGAGAAGTGTAGGGAATGGAGGAGCCAGAAATACTGAGTGTTGTAGGTCTGTAGGAGTTCAGAGAGCTAGTGAGGACTGTGAAGGCAGGTTTGCAGCGTTCCCATCAGTTACAAAGAGATGTGGAGTGCTGTTCTGGAGGAGGTTACAGAAATCATTAGGATTGCAAATTATGGAAGATATTACAAAGACAGTGAGCTGTTAGTATCTGAGGAGGTTGCAGGGACAGGATTCATTGAGGGGTTGGATGCTGCTACTGGTGTTAAATATGTTGCAAGGGATCATATTCCTTACATCGATCAGGGGGATTGGAAGCTCTGCAGAAGAAGAATGAGAAATGCAATAGCTGAAGAATATCACAGAGATGGGGAGGAACGGTTGAGGGGCATTAATCACTCAGATGTGAAAGCAGAAGGTATCATTAGTAGGTTTGCAAAAGACGTGAAAGGTGAGGGTGTTGTCCAAGGTGAGGGGGATGGCCTCAGGCTGCAGTCTGAAGATTGAAGCTGGGACAGAATTTCAACAGGGTAATTTCAATTGATAACCAGGTAAGAGCACAGCAGGCAATGAGGGAAAACTGATGAATTAAGCTGCATTTATTTTGATGTAAAATGCCTGACAGGTCAGGCAGATGAACGCACGGCATAGATGGGAATATGGGACTGGGAAATCACAGGAATTACAGAAACACAGCTGAGGGAGGGACAGGACTCACAGATCATTGCTCCAGAGGACAGATTCAACAGGAGGGATAGATGGGGAGACAAGAGAGTAGAGGGAGTGGAGTTTTTGATCAGTGAAAACATCACTGCAGCACTGAGACAGGATATTCCTGGGGATCGCCCAGTGAAGCTGTGTTCGTGGAACTGAGAAATAAGAAGGAATAATCAGTTTGATATGACTGTACTACAGGCCCACAGTAGTCAGCAGGAAATTGAGCAACAAATATGTTGTAGATCTCAGATATCTGTAAGAAAGATAGGGATGTAATGGTCGGGGATTTTAACTTGCCAAACCTAGACTGGGTCTGCCAAGTGTTCACAGCTTGGATGGGAGGGATTTGTTCAGTGTGTTCAAGAAAACTCTCTCCATCAGTATGGAACTGGCCCGACTGGAGAAAGGGATAAAACCTGACCTCCCCTTCGGGAAACAAGGAAGAGAAAGGGGCTGAAGTGTTTGTGGGGGAGCACTTTTGCAAAGTCACCACAATTCTATTAGATTCAAAATACCGATGGAAACGGACAGGCTTGGTCCACAAGTTAAAGATCAAAACTGGCCTTGCCCCAGTCTAGAAGGTATTAGGCAAGACTGTCCAAAAGTTGATTCGTGGAGGCTATTTGCAAGTAAAGGAACGTCGGGCAAGTGGGACTCTTTCAAAAGAGAGATAAATTAAGATTTCAGGGCCAGCATATTCCTGTTCGTGTGAAGAACAATGCTGACACAAATGGGAAACACTGGATGACTGGGAATATTGAGGTTCTGGTCAAGACAAAAGGGGGCATATGTCCTATATAGCCAGCTGGATTAAGTCAATCCCTTGAAGAACATTGTGGGTGTAGTAATACTCTTAAGAGGGAAACCATGAGGGCCTAAAGGGGAACTAACAGAGCTCTGGCAGAGAAGGTTCAGGAAAATCCAGAGAGATTCTACAAGTATATTAACAACAGAAGATTAACTCAGGACAGAATGTGACCCCTTCAAGTCATCTATGTGTGAACCCATAGGAAATGGGCGAGATCCAAAACAAACACTTCACGTCAGAACATACTGTGGAAAACACACTGGGGAAGCAGGGAAATAAACAGTGATGTTTTCAATGGAGATCTGGAGGTGCTGAAGCTTTTTGAACACGTCAAAATTAGACGACTCCCTGGGAACGACTCAAGTATATCCCAGGACATTGGGGTAAGTGAAGGGAGAAGTTTACAACGATATTTCTATCACTGACAGCCACGGGTGGAGAGCTGGGAGCCTGGAGAGTGGCTAATGTTGTGCCAGATTTAGGAAAGGCTGCAGGAAAAAGCCAGGGACATAAACACCAATTAGCTTGATGTCAGTGGTGCCAACGTTGTTGAAGCAATTCTGCGGGACAAGACTTCCATGCATTTGGAAAGGCAACGATTGATTAGGGATAGTCAGCATAGCTATGTGCATGCAAAGCCATGTCTCCCAAACTTGATAGAGTTTGTTGAAGAGGTGACCAAGGAGATGGATGCAGGCAGAGCAGTGGACGTTGTCTATCCTGACTTCAGCAAGGCCTTAGACAGGGTTTAGCGTGGTGCACTGGTTAGTAAGGTTAGATCACATGGGATCAGGGATAGCGAGACAAACAGACACAAAATGGGCTTGACAGTAGGAGACAGAGGGTAGTGGGAGAAGGTTGTTGTGCAGACTGGGGGCCTCTGACCAGCGGTGTGCCATAAGGATCAGTGCAGGGTGCACACATGTGCATTATTGACATAAATGAGAATATATGAATTATTGTTAGCATGTTTGTGGACAGTAAAATACGTGTTATAGTGGGCAGTGAATACAGTTATCAACGGTGATCTTAACCAACTGAGCCAATGGGTCAAGAAATGAAAGATTTCAGGTCTTGGATTTTGTTAAGACAAACCAGGGACGACTAACACAATTAATGGCAGAGCTCTGGACAGTGTTGTTGAATGGAGAGAGACCAAGGGATTCAGTAACATTGTTCCTTGGAAGTGGAGTCACAGGTGGACAGGATGGGGAAAATGGATTTGGCAGACTCGCCCTCATGGGTCAGAGCATTGAGTACATGAGTTGGTACATCATGATCCGGCTGTATCAGACATTGCTGGGTCTCCAGTTGGAGTACTGTGTAGAATTCTGATCCTCCTGCTACAGGAAGTATATTCTGAAACTGTAAATGGAGCAAAGATTGACGAAGATGTTATTGAGACTGCAGGGTTTGACAAAAACAGATGGAAAGCAACATAAGTGGAATGAGATAGATTTGGCAGATAAGGTAAAGGAGAATCCAAAGAGATTCTACAGCATACAAGTACAAAAAAGCTACGAGAGAACCAATAGAGCCCCTCAAAAGATCAATAAGGCCATCCATGTGTGGAACCACAGGAAATGGGCACAACACAAAATTAATATTTCATGTCAGAATGTACTGTGGACAAAGATGAGGAAACAAAAAGAAAGAAATAGTGATGTCTTGAAAAGAGTCCCCATTACAGAAGAGGTGGCGCTGGAGGTCTTAGCACACAAAGGTAGAGAAAGCCCTAGGTCCTGAACAAGTGTATCCCAGAACATTGTGGCAAAGTCGCAGTGGGGACCTTGGTAGATATTTGTATCATTATCTTTCTATTTCCATTGGGTGTAGGTGGCTGAGGGGTGACCTTATAAAGGTTTTTAAAAACATGAAGGGTATACGTAGTGTGAAGAGTGAAGGTCTCTAACTCAGGGTAGGGGAATCCATAACGAGAGGGCATAAATATGAGGTGGGAGAGGAAATACCTAAAAGCGACCAGAGGAGAACATTTCCTCACAGAGAATGGTGCACATATTGAATGAGCTGCCGCTGAAGTGGTAGAGAAAAGTAAAATTCCATCATGGAAAAGACATTTGGACAGGTACATGGAGAGGAGAAGTTTTGACCGGATAGGGGCCAAACGCAGGCAAATGCAACTCGTTCAGGAACCGTGATCAGCATGGACTAGTTGGATCGAAGGAACCGTTTCTGTTCTGAATGCTTCTTTCTTCAGTTATTGGAGGAGGAGACTACTGAGATAAGGCATGTTGTAGGCACTGAAGCAAGTTACAGCGATGGAGATGGTAATCTAGAATGCAGTATATTTCAAGTATGAGGAGGGACTATCGGGAAGGGCGTAGGTTACAGGGACAGGAACTATTATCGGAGTTAAAAATTATTGAAGACACTGGTTCACGAGACATGGCATATGTACAGTGTTGGAAGGGGAACACAGAACAGAAAGATTCCAGGAGGCATTCCCACACACTCATGGGAAACCTAAATTCCCCTCTGTTATACTGATGTTCACTAAGACATCACAAGCCTGGATTGATAACTGTGACACTCCCGATACTGTCTCAATGCAACAAAACTTACAGTAGGGGGTGGTGATTGACCTGGGGTGTGTCTGTACTGTGCTCCCCCTCCAGCACTGTATCTATGACATGTCTAGTTAGCCGATCTTTGGAGCCCTCTCATTGCTCTCTTCTCTGTGCACTGTGAGTGATCTTACCTCACGGTAGGATTTACTGAAAGTTCCAGATCTCCATGCCCTTTGGATGAGGCACCCAACAGTTGGGAAGTCTATTGAGTCAGGAACTTACTGATTACCTGCAGGAGACAGAGAAATAGACAGGATGGGAAATTAGACTGATGCAGTGAAGGTTATACATGGAGAATAGCAGTGAGTCCCACAGAGATCTGGAAAATCCCAGTCTCCATTCCTGGCCTGTGCTGTTGCGTCTCTCTGGAGTGGAGAATTCTGTTGGCTCAGGATCTGGAGTAGCTGCAAGAGCGAGAGGCGCTGGCAGAGGCAGAAATTGTACCCACACAATGAGGAATACCACATGGAGAGATACTGAGTGATATCACCAGATTGCAGGAAGGTATCAGGATCAAACAATCATGAAGGAAAAACAGGTTTAGCTCCATGATGCACTGGTATCAGTGTTCAGGGGTGAATAGCCTGTGAGCAGGTGAAGTGATGGCTTAATGGTGTTATTGCTCGAGCATGTATTCACTACCTCAGCTAATGTACGGGGGAGGAAGGTTTTTCCCCCACCATCAGAAATAGTGGAATTTGAAATAAATTATTTTAAATATAGCAATTGACAATCCATCAATACCATTAGTGATCTACAATAAATCCAAACATTTCTCCTTTCAAGAAGGACATCTGCCCATCCTCACGTGGTCTGCATGACATCCCCACAGCAAAGTGTTTGCCTCTTAATTACACTCTGAAATAGCCAAGCAAGTTACTTAGCTGAAGAGCAGGTTAGGGCTGGGCAAGAAAGTTTGGTCAGCCAGAGACATCCATATCCCATACTTGATTTAAAAAAAAATCCATTCTGATGGTCCCAATGGAACTGAGCTGGGGCCAGTGTCCTGGCCAATCATGTCGGTAGATGTATGGACAGGGCTTTAAACTGACAGAGAGGATGCCGGGACAGGGTTCAGGTGAAACGAGCTTTCCAAATCCAAAGAGAAAAGGTGCCGTATCAGAACAGCATAGGAATGTGGCCGGAGAGAAGCAGAAAGGAACAGGATGGGACAGAGTTTAACTAAAACTATACATCAGGGAATCGATTTGTGCCAGGAAATGGTGGGAAAGAGTAAATTATGTTTTGTTTTGGAATGGACAAAGTCTCTTCAATAAGGTGGATGGATTTGTGACACAGAGGTGAAAGAGATTTAAAAACCAGAGATACGTGGTTACAGGGCGAACAAAAGGTGGAAAATAAATATTCAATAGTTCACAAACTTGAAGAAACTCAGGCAAAATGGGTAACGCTAACAATAATGGATAACAAAGGCATTACAGAGAAAGCATTTGGTCCCAGATCATGAAGTAGAGTCAGTCTGAATGTAAATTCTGGCTACTACTTGCCAAGGACACAAGGAGCAGAAGAGATTTAGCCATCCAACAGCATTTCCTTGTTCATCACTGCATTAAACAGGAACTCATTGGAACTTTTAATGAAGGTGTTGTGGTAATTTAGTGAAACTTCAACATTCATATAATCTTGACAATCATACTGACAGAGTGACATTCGAAGAGCAGATTGTAGATTTATTTTCAGTGTTTCTTTGAATAACACATTGTGTAACTGGCTCGGGACTTAACTGTCTCGGAGCGAATGTTGTGTGATGAAACTTAGTGAATGAGTGATGTCACCTGGGGTGATCCTCCGGGAAATTGTGATAAAGTGCAGTTTAAAGAAATATAAAGTTTTTAAGGAATTACAGAAAGGACAAGCTACAACTAGAAATAAAAACAGCCAATTACACGGGTTTGAGCAGAGAACTGGCTAAGATAAACAGGCGGAACAGACTGAAACATGTGTCTGTAAATGAACAGTGGAAAACATTTGAAGGAATAGTGGAAAATACTAAACAAAAGGAAATTCCATTGCAAAAGACAAAACCTCAGCAAGAAATTACCTCCCATCCCTACTCAGGACAAAATGGATCATATTAGATTATGAGGCTTAGAAGATCACCTTAAAGTACTTAAAATCCTGAAATGAGAGAGAGTTTAAGCAGTAAGTAATGGAGGCATTGCGAAGGGTCTGCTAGCAGGAGGGCAGTGGAAAGGCGAATCATTGTCAGGGCTTAATGACACGATATGAACAGGGAGAGGTGAAGGTGCTGGAGGTGGTGAGAGTGTTACAGAGAGTGGCAAGAGACTGAACCGTGTTACAAAGCAAGTACGGATTGCTACAGATGCGGATTGCAAGGGTAGGGAGGGACATCTGCATTTTATTTATTCATGCATGGGATGTGAGGGTCACTGATTGGACCAGTATTCTTTGCCCCTACTGCTAATTGCCCAGAGGGCAGATCAGAGTCAGCTATATTGCTGTGGGTCTGGATTCACATGTAGGCCAGACCAGGTTAGAATGTCAGATGTTTTCACTAATGGAGATAACTGAACCAGATGAGTTCTATCTAACTTGTCAACAATGTTTCCTCACCAATGTCTTGTTCAGGCAACATGACATCCCAACTCCTACTCTCAATGTTCTAACCAATGAAGGTAACTATTCCAAACGCCTGCTTCACCATCCTGTCTACCTGGGACACCACTTTCAAAGAACTGTGTACCTGCATCCCTGTGTCTCTGATTGACAACATTACCCAGGGCCCGAACATTAATTGTACAAGTCCCACCCTGGTTTGTTTCACCAAAATGGAACACTTCGCATTTATCTCTTTAAACTCCATCGGCTATTCTCCAGCCCACGATCCCAGCAGTACTGTTCTTAGTGTTGCATCGTTGATAACCTTCATCACTGTCCACTTTACCACCAATGTCAGTGTCACCCAAGAAGCTTACTTACCAGGAAACCAATATTCTCATCCAAACCATTTATCCAAATGACAAACAACAGTGGGCCCACTGCACCGCTGGTCAAATTGCCTCCAGTCAGAAAAACAACATGTCTCCCATCACCCTCTGTCTCCTACCATCAAGCCAATTTTGTAAACAGTTCACTAGCTCCTCCTGAATGCCGTATGCTTTTACATTGATCTGAGTTTATTACCCAGTTTACCATACAGAAGGCAGAACACAGAACAGTGCAGCACAACACCCTTCGGCCATGATGCCATGCCAACCTTTTATCCGACAGCAAGATCAAACTAACCTACATACCTTTCACGAGTGTATTAAATGTCCCTCGTGTATCTGACTCTCCCAGGACTGCTGGCAGTGCATTCCACACACCCCCCCCCCCACACACACACACTTTGTGTAAAGAACCTGCATCTGAAATCTCTCCTTAACCATCCACCAATCACCTTAAAACTATGCCCGCTCAGAATAGCCATGTATGCCATGATATAAAGAAGTCTCTCACTATTCACTCTATCTATGAGTCTCATCATCTTGTTCACATCTACCAATTGGCCCCTCCCCCTTCTTCACTCCAATGAGAAAAGCCGAACCTCCCTCAACCTTTCTTCATAAGACATGCCCTCCACCATAGGCAGCTTCCTGGAAAACCTCCAATTTACCCTCCCTAAGCTTCCACTGCCTTCCTGTAATGAGGAGACCAGAACTAAACACAATATCACAAGTGGGGTCGAACCCAGGCTCTATAGAGCTGCGGAATAACTTCACTGCTTTAAAACTCAATCCCCCAGCAATTGAAAGCCAACACAACATATTCCTTCATAACAACCCTAACAGCTTGGATGGCAAGTTTGAGGGATCGATGGATGGGGAACCCAAGATCACTCTGTTCCACAACACTACCATGTATTCTGCCTTGAACCCTATATTCTGCATTCAAGTTCGACCTTCCAAAATGAATCATTTCAGACTTTTTCAGATTGAACTCCATCTGCCGCTTCTCAGCCCAGCTCCGCATCTTGACAATATCCTGCTGCAACCTACAACAGACCTCCACCCTATCCACCACTCCACCAACCTCCATGTCATTGGAAAAATTACTAACCCATCTTCCACAACCACATCGAAATCATTTATATTTTTAAAAATCACAAACAGCAGAGGTCCTGCAATCGATTCCTGCAGAACACCACTGGTCACCGAGCTCCAGACTGGATGCTTTCCATCTATTATCACCCTCTGTCTTCTATGAGCCAGGAACTCTGTATCCAGACAGACAGGTATCCTGTATCCCATGCCTCTGTACTTTCTGAATGAGCCATAAAGGTGTTTTGTCACATTCTTGAAGAATTCAATAAATTTTTTGAAGAAGAGATCTGTCCCTTACAAAGCCACGCTGACTATCTCGAGTCAAACTATGGTTTTCTACAGAGTCATAAATCCGCTCTCTCCGAGTCCTCTCTAATAATCTGCATACCACAGACATAAGAAAGTGAGGTCTGTAATTCCCAGGATTATCCCTATTCCCTTTCTTGAACAAGGCAGTAACATTTGCCGCCCTCCAATCATCTGGTACGATTCCGGTGAACAGTAAGGGTGCAATGGTCATCGCCAAAGGCACAGCAATCCATTCCCTCCTTCATGTAGTAACTTTGGGCATATCCCATCTGGTCCAATGGATTTAGCTATCTTTATGTTTTACACAATTCTCAGCACATCCTCCTTCTTAACATCAACCTGTTCACATATATCAGTCCTTTTCATGCAGTCCTCACAAATGATAATGTCCCTCTCAGTAGTGAATACTGAAGCACAGTATGCATTAAGGACCTCCCCTACCTCCTGTGACTCCAGGCGCATGTTTCCTCCACTATCCCTGACCTGCCCTACCCTCACTCTGACCATCCTCTTGTTCCTCACATAAGTGGAGAATGCATTATGGTCTTCCTTAATCCTTCCCAACAAAGCTTTTTCATGTCCCATTTTAGCTGTCCCAAGTCCATTCTTCAGTTCCTTCCTGGCTACCTTCAGTGAGTTCCCAAAGTGTGGAAACAGGCCATTTGACCCAACAACTCCATACAGACCTCTGAAGAACATCCCACCCAAAACCATTCCCCCACCCTATTACTCTCCACTTACCCTGACTAATGTGTCGATCCTGCACATCCCTGAACACTATGGGTAATTTACCATGACTGAGTCACCTAATCTGCATATCTTTGGACAGTGGGTGGAAACTGGAGCACCTGGAGAAACTCCACGCAGACATGGGGAGAACGTGTACACTCCACACAGAAAGTCGGCCGGGACTGGAATCAAAATCGGGTCCCTGGATCTATAAGGCAGCCGTTTTAACCACTGAGCCACTGTGCTGCACCCATATAACCCTATAGAGGGCTAACGATCCTAGCGTCCTCAACCTTATGTAAGCTTCCTTCTTCCTCTTGACTAGATATTCCACATATCTTGGAACGTTGTCAAATGCTTTGCTGAAGTCCATGTAGACAACATTGACTGCTCTGTCTTCATCTCTCTCTTGGCCACCCCCTAGAAGAGTCAATCCGGTTTGTCAAACACGGTTTCCCACTCACAAAGCCATGCTGACTATCTCTAAGCAGCCCCTGCCTGACCAAATATATGTAGCTCCTTTCTCTCAGAATCTCCTCCAACAACTTCCCGATCACTGGGCTCACTGGGCTGTAATTTCCTGGATTTTCCCTGCAGTCCTTAAGCGATGGAAAAGCATTAGCTGCCCTCTAGTCTTCCGACACCTCACTGTGTCTGATGATAATATAAATATCTCTGTTAGGGACACAGCAATTTCTTCCCTAGCTTCCCCCAAGATTCTTGGATCGACCTAAATAGCTACTGAGAATTGATCTACCTTTATTTGTTTTGAGATTCCAACACTTTCTCTTCTCTGTTTAGGATTCTTTCAAAGACATCACAAATTATTTACCAAAGTTCCCCCCTTCCATGTCTTTCTCCAGAGTAAATACTGATAAGAATTCTTTTTTGTTTAAGGTCTCACCCATCTCCTCTGGTTCCACACATAGGCGACCTTATTGATCTTTAAGGGGACCTAATCTCTACCAAGTTATTCTTTAGCCCTTATTGAAACTTGTACAAAGGCTTCTGAAAATTCAAATAAACCATACCCTCCGTACCAACACACACCCCCACCACACCCTTATCTATTCTGCCATTTATATTCACACCAACAAATGAATCCAACGGGCTCAAAAACAAATTCACTTTTATAAAATGTTTTTCTAAGAGTTCAGTTTTTTATTGATATGTCGTTTCTTACTCATTTCAGCATGCTCCTGACTTACTGTCAGGCTAACAGTATTTGTTTTTAGACTGGAAACATAAAGGGTTGTGAGAGTTCTTGTTTCTCAATCTGAAAAAAAGTAGCTTACAGGGTCATCAAGTAATAGAGAATGCAAATCAAATGCTCCCATTTATTACAAAGGGACTGGAGTCTAAATATAGGAAGGTCTTACTAAAACGATGCAAGGTACAAGTCAGACTACACCTCGAATATTATGAACAGTGTGTGTGCCCGAAGGAAAGATATCGTTGTATCAGAGGCAGGCCAGAGAAGTTCCACTCGGCTGATGTTGGAAATGGAGGGTTTTTATAATAAGAAGAGATGGAATAGATTGAGAATGAACCCATTGAGGTTGAGAAAACTGAGGGAGAAACTGAATGAAACATGCAAGATTCTGAAGTACTTTGATCAGTTAAATGCTGGGAAGTTAGAAAATAGAACAGTGCAGCAATAGGCCCTTCAGCCCACCTTGATATCATTCTCAACTCATCCCATCTGTATATACATGGTCCATGTCCCTCTATTCTCTGGCCATTGATGTTTCTGTCTAAACGCCACTTCAAAACTTTACTCACATTTGTTTCTACGACCTCGCTTGGCAACTTCCACTCTCTGTGAAAAAGAACTTGCCTCACACACCTCATTTAAACTCTCTCTTTCTCACCTTAAATCTCTGCGCTCTAGTATTTGAAACTTACACATGGGAAAATAGATTCTGACTATCCACATTATCTATTCCTGTCCTAACGTTATATTCCTGTACCTGGTTGCCTGTCGGCCTCTGATACTCCACAAAGCAATTCGACTTTGTTTAATTTCCTCTTAACACTTAACACACCCTTAAAAACATAACATAGGTAACATGCTAATAAACCCCTTTGTACCCTCTCCAAAGCCTCCACATCCTTCCAATTGTGAGGAGATGAGACCTGCACACAGTGCTCCAAATGTGGCCAAACAGAAGTTTTATACAATTACACCATCAGATGCAAACCACTATACCCAACGTTGTGACCGATGAAGGCCAGTGTTCCCTTTGCTTTCTTTCCCATCTGAAGCACTTCTGTTGCCATTTTCAGGGAGTTACTGACTTGCACCAAGGTCCTTCTGTATATCAATGTCCCTCAGTATCCTAACTTCCTTCTTGACTTTGACATCATCTCACACTTGTCCAGATTAAACTCAATTTGCCATTTCTCTGCACATCTTTCTAACTGATCTTTAACCTCCTGCAACCTCAAATGTCGTTCCTCATTAACCCCAACTCCAACAATTTTCATTTCATCTGCAATAATTATATTTGTCACGACCTTTCATTTCAATTGTGTGAGAATCTGTAACCAGGGGCAGAAAATCCCAGCAAGGGCTCACCCATTTAAGATGGAGAGAAGGAGGAATGTCTTCACTCAGAGGGTAGGGACTCTGTGGGGATTCCTGACTGCAGGGGCAAGTCGAGGTTGGGTTATTAGGAATATTTACAGCAGAGATGATCAGATTTTAATTAATCAGGAAAACAAGGGTTTTGTGGAATGGGCAGGAAAAGTAGCATTGAAGATCATCAGGTCAGCCATGATCTGATTGAAGGGCACAGCATACTCAATGTGCCAAATGGCCTAAATTCTGCTACTGCATCTCATGGTTTTAACTCAAATACAGTATCGACATGAAAACATTATGGGTTTCTGCTCGCAAAACTCCTTTATAATGGGATTATTAGATATTTATTTTTACACAGCATTTGATCTACAATAGACAGTTTTGTTGATGGCTTCTTGTTATGATGTTATGGAAAACCACCTCTTATACAATCCAGGAATCCATCCGTTACACCCCTGATGCTCATTCGTTATCCAGTAGGGATGGAGACCACTGTCACACGCAGTTACTGTACTGCCCTTGCTACAAGTACATTCAGTGTCCTGACTGTAACCATATTGACATTACCATCACTGGTTGGTGTCTATAAAGGAATTCCTGCAAATGGTTGCTGCTGCTTGCGGTTTTTCAGCTCCACTGAAATAGACTCCAAATTTTGATCTTCAGTTCCACATGGCTATCTCATTAATGCATTAACCTAATCCTTTCTTCACAACTTGGTGGATTTTTGCCTATCCTGCCGAGATCTCAATAAACTTTCCCAGCGATGGTTTTTCTGCATCTACATGTCTGGAATGACGGTTCCATCATATCTGTTCACTGTCATTCCATCTGCCTTATGGCGAATACAGAGAGTCATTCCTCAGCAGTGGGGGTTGAACAGATGGGTAGAGGTTGCAGAGATAGGGAGGCTTACAGGGGCTTGAGGATGTTAGAGTTAAACAGAGTTACATCTGGTCAAGAATGTCAGTGGGACAAAGGGGTTTGGGCATTGGAAGAATTTACAGAGACAGCAGGAGTTGGATTAGATTCTGGAGATAGATAAAGGGATGGATGAAGAGAGAGGCAGACAGACTGAGAAGCAAAGACATGGGGTGTTTCAGGGAGAAGAGTTTAGTATATACTAACAGAGATATGGAAGGTTGTAGTGACTGAAGACGTTCATAGATGTAAGAAAGCTTCTCGGTTCTGGAGGCTACAAAATTAGGAAGGCAATGGAGAATGCCGGGTTTCTGGGTTGGAGACAGTTACAGAGATGGGGAGGGTTGCACAAACTGAAAGAGGTTCCTGTGGTCAGGAGGGTTATTTGGGGGTGGGGATAATTTAAATACATTAAGTCCTAAGAATTGGAGACGGATAAGGAGGTTACCCATGGGTGTAGAGACTGGATGAGCTGGCATTGAAAGTGTGTCTGTTAGGAACTGGAGAGATACAAAGTTTGGGGTTGGTGCTAAGAACGGGAAATTACACATCAAGGGGTTATCCAACCAGGGAAGAATAAAGGAGCTCCAAATATTGGGGGTGATATCAGGAAGAGGTTACACAGGGGGATCGGGCTTGATGGGCTGCAGACGTTTATGGAGATAGTGGAGGGTATGGAGCAGTTCACAGAGACAGGAACATTTTTTGGACAGTAATGAGATGCATAGGCGTTAGTGAATGCAAGAATGGGAAGCTTAGTGGGACTGGAGGAGCGAAGAAAGGTATGGACAGTAGTGGTGGCTGCAGATGTAAATGGATTATAGAGAGATTTGCAGATTAGAGAGAGGGTGGCCTTCAGATTCTGACAGACATTGCAGGAACTGGAGTAAGCTTGGCAGTTGGGAATTTGCAGTTACAGGAGGTGCTGAAGGGACAGGAAGCAGCAAAAGATGTCAGGAGGGTTGTGGAGGCAGTTGATTGTTAGAGATACGGACGGCTGCAGAGTTTGCAGTGGATCATACAGACAGGGAGGGCTCTAAGAGCAGGGGAAAGTAACAGAAATAGAGAAATTGCAGTGCCTGAAGAGGGTTCAGCAATCTGGAGGTTTCAAGATGCAAGACAATGTTATAAAGACTGGGACAGTTGTTGTGATGGGAGGAGCATACAAAGATAAGGAGGGCTTTCAACACTGTAGGATAGTATGTTACAGAGTTGGAGAGAGCTTCACAACTAAAAGGGGGTTAGAAAGATGAGGAGGAATTCAGGTTTTTGGAGCAGCTTTGACTGTAGAGTTTCTGCAGAGATAGGGAGAGACGTGGAGACTGGAACAGGTGACATAGAGAGGGGGGTTTAAAAATAAGGAGGACTTTTCAGAGAAATGGTGGGATGTAGGGACGGGACATGGTGAGAGTCACAGTGGGAATTACGGCAGCTCATGAAAGGAACGGGAATAAATAGTGTAGTGATAAAGGGAGGATGTTAAAGGTATAAAGATTTGTAGTGATTGAAGGAGATTACATGAACAGGGAGGGTAGTAGGGACCAGCAGAGTTTACAGAGATTGAGTGTGTTTTAGAGAGGAAGAGATTATCATCATTATTAGGATTGTAGAGACTAAATTCCATGATAGGGACGGTAGAACTGGATGGTATCCACAGCCATGGAGGATGTTAACAGGTGGAGAAGGTTCCTAAGGTCAGGAGGTCCTTGGGAGATTACACAGATAGTGAGATTCTCAGGTAGGAGCCTGACATAGTTTCAAAGACAGGGAGGTATTTCAAGTCTGGAAGGGATTACACAGATCGGGACAGCTCAATGCACTGAATAATTTTTCACGGATAAGGAAGAGTTGGAGGAGCTGAAGGAGTTGGCACAGATGGGGACGGATGTAGAGGTTAAAGGCAATTACATTGACATGGAGGGTAGTATTGGTAGGAGGAGCTTACAGGGATAAACAGGACTGTCGGGGCTTACAGGGCTGAATGAATTTACTATCTACTGGAGAAATTTAGGGATTAGGGTGTTAGTGATTGGAGAACCTGACAGAGACAGAGAGCATTGTGTGGAGTGGAGGAGCTTCCAAACAGAGGAAGGATTATCGGGACTGGAGGACATTACAGAAATCACTAATACAGCATGGGCCAGGAGTGATGCATGCTATCACCTGTGCTGTCTCAGTGAGGACCAGTACAGCAGAGGGGAAAACACTACCTTCACAAGATGGTGGGAATGCAGCCTAGAATGTTGCTGTTCCTTTGCCCAGCTCTGTATCTGTGCCCTGTCTTCTGGGTCTTAATACAGAAGGTCACTTTACTCCTCGCTGAGCTGTTTACTGTGAATGATCTTAAAGATTGCAGGATTTACTGAAGGTTCCAGACCTCCCTCTCCATCTCTCTCTCTGGCTGAGCAAGGCTCTTCAATGAGGTGATGGATGAGACAGGATTTAGAAAGATCCTGATTACCTGCCTGAGACAGAGCAAAGGACAGAATGGGAAATTAGAGTGATCCAGTGAGGATAATCCATGTACAGTAGCACTGAGCCCAGCAGAGATCTGGAAAGTCACAGTCTCCATCCCTGGCCTGTGTTGCCTCGTCTCTGGAATGGAAAATTCTGTTGACTCAGGATCTTGAGTAGCTGCAAGAGTGAAAGGTCTGACGGAGGCAACAATTAGACCCTCACAGTGAGGGATATCACATGGAGAGAGACTGAGTAATATCACCAGATTGCAGGAAGGTTTAAGAATCACTCAATGGTGTCAGAAGAAGTGGGTCTGATGCAGTGGGCACTGCTACCAGTACTCAGGGAGGAGTCAGCTATTTTATTGGGATGGTACAGTGTTGGGACCAGTGCCCTGTTCAATCATATGTCCAAAATTATGCAGAGTGCTTTAAACTGACACAGAAGAGGAGGGACAGGGTTCAGCTGAAGGGAAATTCCCAATTCCATAGAGAAAGGTTGAAATATTGAAACATGGGGATGTAGCTGAAGTTAAAAAGAAAGAAACTGGAAGAAACTGAGTTTAAGTAAAATTGTACATCAGCAGATAATTTTGTGTCAGGGAAGTGTGGCAGAAAAGTAATTTACTGTTTCTTAATCTGAATGCCCAAAGCATTTTCCATAAGTGATATGCACGAGTGGCTTGTGATTTCTGCCTAATCACCATCAGGGAGACGTGGGCACAGAGTGGGGCATTAATATTCCCGCCGACACAACCTTGTGGAAAATCAGGCGGAATGGGAAGCTAGATGGGGAAATCTCAGTTTGAGATAATGTTGGGATTCCCAAGAATATATGTGGCCTCAGATTGTCAATCATTAAGAGACCAAGTTCTGGATAATAAGAGTCAGAACACAGAAGTGGAAGGGCAGTGTTAAAGCCCCTTTACAGCATTATATTGTGAGACACTGCATTAACAGGAAATTATTGGAATTTGTAACAAAGGCACTGGGATAATTGTGAGGAAGTTCAATCTCCCTATTTCATCCCCTCATTGGCGGTGTGTCACAGACGAGGCTGACTCTCTCCCACTCTCAGGGGGAGTCTGTAGGTGGGTGTACAGACCGATGTGGCCTTTCACAAATTCTGTTACACCTGGGACAGGCGGTGGCCGTGGGAAGGGGGTGGATGGGGCGTTGGTGTGGCTCGACACCTTCCCAATGCTCCTCCCTCACTTTTGACGGTCTTGGCCCAGTAATTCCCAGGATTTACCAGATTTGAATAAGAGATGCTTGGAAGACAAAATTCTGAAGACGTCAATGCTTCAGTAAAAGGGAAGCATTTGCTAAAGGGATCGCTCCGTGTCGAATAGTAGGAGGAAACATACTGAAAGCGGAAACATTGTCAGGGTTTAATGAAATGATAGGAACAGGGAGAGTTGAAGATTGTGAAGGTATCGTGTCACAGAGAGGGACAACGGCCTGAACAATGTTACAAAGCCAGTACGTAGTGCTGCAGCTGGATGGGTTTGCAGCGGTAAGCAACGGAAATATGTATTTTTATTTATTCATTCATGGGCTGAGGATGTCACTGCCTGGACCAGCATACATTATCCACTGCTACTTACCCAGAGGCAGCTCAGGATCAGCCGTATTGCTGTGGGTCTGGAGTCACATGTCATCCAGACTGGGTAACAATGTCAGATGTCCTTCCCTCAAGGACATGAGTGAACCAGTGGAGTTTTCCTACATAATCAACAATGCTATTACGGTGGCTTCACCAATGTCTTGTACAGACACAACATGACATCCCAACTCCTACTCTCAATGCTCTGCCCAATGAAGGTAACCATCCCAACACCTGCTTCACCAGCCTCTTTACATGTGACACCAATGTCAAAGAACCTTGTACCTGCATCTCTACATCTCTCTATTTGACAACACTACCCAGGGACCAAACATAACAAGTGCAGTGCTGGTTTGCCTGAGCAAAATGTATAAGCGTACCTTTCTCCACCTGCTAGCCCTAACCTCACTGGCCCTGCAGTACTGTTGAACCAATTGTACTCTTAGATAACTTTCTTCACTGTCCACTTAACCACCAATTTCAGTGTCACTCACTCACTTGCTAACCACGACAACTTACCCACCTCTGCCATCAGTCTCACTGGTCTGTCGTGGCTGTCGCTGATACAAATGTCTCTGTGAGGAGGCTTGTAATTTCCTCCCTAGCTTCTCACAAGGTGCTGGGATACATCTGATTATGTCCCAAGGTTTTATAAAACTTAGCATTTTAAGACAGCCAGCACCTCCTGTTCTCCAATGTGCATTCTGTTCAAGACATCATGATGTATCACTCACCTACACAATGACCACGCCGCATGCGTCTCTGCCCCTGCACCGATCTCCGCCCCCACGCCCAACTCCACCCCCACGCCCATCTCCACCCCCACGCCCAACTCCAGCCCCACACCAGGTCCCAGGTCCTAACTCCCAGCCCTGCCGTATTTTCACCATCCCTCCAGCCCTCCCCAGCTCTGAGGATGAACGATCAGTCCTCAGCAGAGGTCTCACCTTCATCCCCTTATGCTCCCGGATTAATGAGTTCAACACGCGGCGAGACATCGAGCATTTCTTCTGCCGCCTTCCCCTCTGTGCATACTTCTTCAACCAGGATTCTCACACACGCTCTGACGACCCCTTCTCCCACTTCCAACACACTCCATTCACCTGGACACCCTGTGCTGGCCTCTTACCCACCCTCAATCTCTTCATAGCCAACTGCCGCCGCGACACTGACCGCCTCAACCTGTCCACCCCTTTCACCCACTCCAATCTCTCACCCTCGGAACATGCAGCCCTCCACTCCCTCTGCTCCAACCACAACCTCACTATCAAACCGACAGACAAGGGAGGCGCAGTGGTAGTTTGGCGCACCAATCTTTATATTCTGAGGCTAAACGCCAGCTCGCGGACACCTCCTCCTACTGCCCCCTGGACCATGACCCCACCTCCCACCACCAAACCATCATCTCCCAGACCATCCATAACCTCATCACCTCAGGGGATCTCTCATCCACCGCCTCCAACGTCATCGTCCATCAACCCTGCACCGCCCATTTCTACCACCTTACCAAATTCCACAAACCTGACTACCCCGGCCGACCCATTGTTTCAGCCTGATCCTGCCCCACCGAACTCATTTCTGCATACCTTGACACGGTCCTGTTCCCCTTAGTCCAAGAACGCCCCACCTTCATTCGGAACACCACCCACACCCTCCACCTCCTCCATGATTTTCGCATCCCCGGCCCCCAACGCCTTATCTTCACCATGGATATCGAGTCCCTGGACACCTCTATCCCCCATCATGAAGGCCTCAAAGCCCTCCACTTGTTCCTTTCCCACCAAACAAACCAGTACCCTTCCACTGACACCCTCCTTTTACTGAGTGAACTGGTGCTCGCTCTGAACAACTTCTCTTTCCAATCCTCCCACTTCCTCCAAACCAAAGGAGTATCCATGGGTACCCACATGGGCCCCAGCAATGCCTGCCTCTTCGTTGGATATGTGGAATATTCCATCTTCCACAGCTGCACTGACACCACCCCCCACCTTTTCCTCAGCTACATTGATGAATGCATCGGTGCTACCTAATGCTCCCACATGGAGGTTCAACAGTTCATCCACTTTACCAACACCTTCCACCCCGACCTCAAATTTACCTGGACCATCTCCGATTCCTCCCTCTCCTTCCTAGACCTCTCCATTTCTATCTTGGACGACCGATCAACACGGACGTTTACAATAAACCGACTGACTCTCACAGCTACTTCGATTGCACATCCTCCCACCTTGCCCCCTGTAAAAATGCCATCCCATATTCCCAATTCCTTCGCCTTCGCCACATCTGCTCCCAAGAGAATCAATTCCAATACCGAACAACCCAGATGGCCTCCTTCAAATACCGCAATTTCCCCTCAGACGTGGTTGACGATGCTCTCCACCGCATCCCCTCCACTTCCCGCTCCTCCACCCTTGAACCCCGTCCCTCCAGTCGCCACATGGACAGAACCCCACTGGTCCTCATCTATGTACCCACCAATCCCCAGATACATCGTATCATCCTTCGCTATTTCCACCACCTCCAAATAGACCCCACCACCAAGGATATATTTCCCTCCCCACCCCATCAGCATTCCGGAGAGACCACTCCCTCCGCGACTCCCTTGTCAGATCCACACCCCCCCACCAACCCAACCTCCACGCCCGGCACCTTCCCCTGCAACCGCAATAAATGCAAAACTTGTGCCCACACCTCCCACCTCACTTCCCTCCAAGGCCCCAAGGGATCCATCTATATACATCAGAAATTCACCTGCACCTCCACACACATCATTTACTGCATCCACTGCACCCAATGTGGCCTCTTTTACCTTGGGGAGACACACCACCTGCTTGTGCAACGTTTCAGAGAACACCCCTGGGACACCCGCACCATCAAACCCAACCGCCCCGTGGCTGAACACTTTAACTCCACCTCCCACTCCCACATGCAGGTTCTTGGCCTCCTCCACCGCTGCATTATGGCAACACGATGCCTGGAGGAAGAGCGCCTCATCTTAAGCCTAGGAACCCTCCAAACACAAGGGATGAACTCAGATTTCTCCAGCTTCCTAATTTCCCCTCCCCGACCTTTTCTCAGTCCCAACCCTCAGACTCAGCACCACCTTCTTGACGTGCAATCTTCTTCCAGACCTCTCCGCCCCCACCCCATCTCCGGCCTATCACCCTCACCTTAACCTCCTTCTACCTATCGCATTCCCAACACCCCTCCCCAAGTCCCTCCTCCCTACCTTTTATCTTAAACTGCTTAGTACACCCTCCTCATTCCTGAAGAAGGGTTTATGCCTGAAGCATCGATTTTCCTGCTCCTTTGATGCTGCTTGACCTGCTGCACTTTTCCAGCAACACATTTTTAATGTCTGATCTACAGCATCTGCAGTCCTCACTTTTTTCAATGTTTAATGGACTACAGAGGAGCTCAGAGAGAATGAATTATGGGGAGTGGAGGAGATTACAGACACAGATGGCTGTCGGTTTGAAAAGAGCTTCGACAGATCCTCAGAGCTGTAAGGCTAGAGGGAGGTTACAATAATAAGGGTTACCTACACTTAATGAATTTTTTGATGTAGAGAAAGTCTCAGAACGGGACTGTCAAAAGGAAGTGTAGACAGTCCAGATGGGTTTACTGAGATATAAATGTTTTGGGGGTTCCAGGATGGAACAGTGATTGGGAGTGATGTAACGAATGGCAACAGTTATAGGGATTATTCTAAAAGCAGGAAGAGGTGACAGTCATATCGATCATGGTAGGGACTGGAGAAGCTTACATAGGCAAGGAGTGTTTTAGAGGCTGTTGGAGATTACACATATCAGGAGAGTATTGGGGATGAGGCAAGGTCCAAGAGACAGGGATGGTTGACAGGACTGGGCAATAACCTGAATAGAATCTTCACAGTGTGGAAACAGGCTATTCGGCCCAACAAGTCCACACCAACCCCCGAAAGAGCATCCTAACCAGACCCATCCCTCTCCCTGTCCAATAAACCCTGCATTTCTCGTGGTGAACTCACCTAAATCACATTTGCCTGAATACTACAGTCAATTTATGATGGCTAATCCACGTATCGTGCAAATGTTGGGCTATGGCAGGAAACCAGAGCACCCGGAAGAAACCCACACAGTAAGGGGGGGAGAACATGCAACGTCCAACAGACAGTCGGCCAAGGCAGAAATTGAAGCCAGGTTCCAGGCACAATGAGGCTGATTATACAGAGCACTGCAGAGATTGGACTAGATCACAAAGTTCACAAGGGTTTATTGGAACAGGAAGAAAATATATTCAGGATCAGGTGGTGTCCATGAGAGGGACTGGAGGAAGTTAACGCAATTGGGAGGGTTGTGGGCTCTCTCGACAATTAGAGGTAGGGACAGTTGGGGAGACTGGATGAAGTTAGTCATACTCAGAGTTGTATACACTGGATCAGGTTACTGAGTTAGCAAGGATTCTATGCACTGCCTGAGTTTATGGACAGAGGCAGTTGTGGGAATGAGAGTTGTTACAATAATTGAGAGGATATTTCACGCACATGGATGGTTTTCGTGGCTGCAGGATATTTGAGAGCTAGGAACGCTAGTACTGACTGGAGGTGGTCAAAGGTAAGGAACATTGTAATGATGGGAGTTAGTCACAGAGACAGAGAAGATTGAAGAGAGAGAGGGGGCAAGGTTACAGATCTCGGGAGCGTTCTAGTGGCTTCAGAACGTTACACAAAGGGAGGGTTGGTAGGAAACTATGTAGGAACTGGAGGACTCTGTACAGACAGTGAGGTGAAATGGATGGTGGAAGGTTAGAGGTAATGAGGTGCTATAGGACAGGATGGAGTGCTATTGGGACTGGAGAAGGTTACAGTGACATCATGTGCTGGAGAGGCTGGATGAAGGTACACAGCTGGGGAGGTCAGTAAGGGCTAGATGTTACAGAGTGGGCTGTAGGTGCTGGACAAGATGACAGACATAAGGATTTTTATAGTGTTTTGGTGATAGTGGTCATAACACTAGCTTTCAAAGTCATTTTGGAAAAATATAAGGATAGGGCAGAAGTGAAGACGCCAAATTTGTGGAATCCCCTGAATCATTACAATACCACCGTCACTGGGCTATATCACGATCACGAGACAGGATCTGGCAGACACAGACTGTGAGGAACTATTTGCTGTTGGGTTCATATTCAGAAAGAGGAAGTATGTCAAAGTGACACAGGGAGAATTCAAGGCCAGTGTGTTCTGCAAAGAGTGAATGATGAAGGAATAACTCCAGTGAATACTGGTCAAGCGATATCCTGAGCTTGATAAAGGAAGTACAATGCGATGAAAACAGGCAAGACCGACCAACATATAGAGAGTGAAAGGGGATCCTTAAAATGTCAGGCAAATAATGGGCATGAAATATCCTTGGCAGATACTGTTAAGGAGAGGCCACAAGGTATTTAATGAGTATAGTTGGAGGAAGAGGATTCCCATGTAAACAGCGAGGCTTGTTGGAAACCAAAGGGACAATTTGTGCATGGAGCCAGAGGAAGTCGGTGAGAACTTCAATGAATACTTCCCATCTGTATTCACATAGGAGAAAGACATTGTAGCCGGGGATTTCAGTCGGGATGGTGAGGTTCGAGAACATATGAAGATCAATAAGGAGGAGATATTAAATGTTTTCACAGGCATAAAGGTGGAGAAATCACCAGTGCCCAATGAAATGTATCCCTGGCTACTATGGGAGATGAGGGAGGAGATTGCTGGGGCCCTGGTGGATATATTTAATACTTTGCTGGACACAGGTGAAGTGCTGAATGACTGGAGGATTTCTAATGTGGTTCCTTTGTTCAAGAAGGGCAGCAGGGAGAGGCCAGGTAATTACAGAGCAGATAGTCTGACAGCAGGGGAAGGGACATTATTGGAAACAATTGTGAGGATGAATCGACACTTGCAAAGGTAAGGATCAACTCGGTTTAGTCATCACGGATTTGGCAGAGGAAGATACCGTCTGAGGAATTCAGCAGTTTTTTTGAAATGGTGTCTAAAAATATTGATGAGGGCAGTTCAGACGGTGTGGTTTACATGGACTTGAATAAGGCCTTTGACATGGTCCCTCATGGAAGGCTGGTCCAAAAGTAAAGAGCCACTGGGATCCATGGCAAGTTGGTAATTTGGATACAAAATTAGTGGATAGACTTATTCATGTTGGAAATTCTTTCACCAGTGGGTGTACCACAGGGATCTGTGCAGGAACCATTGCTGGTTATTCTGTGGAATAATAACTCCGATGTGAAAGCAGTAGGAACCATTAGTAGGTGTGCAGATGACATGAAAGGTGAGGAGCATGGTCTCAGGCAACAGTCAGATATCGATCAGATGATAAACTGGGCAGAGTAATGGCAGATGGAGTTTACTTCTGATCACTGTGAGGTAATTCACTGTGGGAAGTCTCATAAGCGAAGGATATACATCATGAAGGGGAGGTCCTCCTGGAGTACCGAGTAACACCGGGACCTTGGTGGACAAGTCTCTGGATGCCTGAAGGTGTCAGCACAAGTGGACCTGAACTGGGTGAAGGTGGGGGAGCCATATCATAGTGGGACAAATTATTAGAGCTGCTTGAGAGGATATAATCTAATCTGGCAGGTGTTGGACCTTAAACACTCGTAAGGCCAGAAAGAAGATTGAGGTTGGTGCACGAGTTAAAGACAGCAATTTCAGCAGACAAGGCAGGCAAGAATATAGCAGGAAATGGAGGGGGGCGGGGGAGATGACGATTAAACTGCGTACATTTCAATGCAAGGGGCCTGACAGCTAAGGAAGCTGAACATGGGACTGGGATATTATAGTTATTACAGGAACACAGCTGAGGGAGAGACAGGACTCATTGTTTCAAGGTGGAGATGCTACAGGAAGCATCGAAAGGGAGGAAAGAGTGGACACGTGGTTGTGGGTTTTGATTGCATGAATCATTACATCAGTACCTAGAGAGGATATTCCTGTGGGATCACCCAGTGAAGCTATGTTAGTGGAACTGAGAAATAAGAATGGGTCATCACTCTGACACAATTGTCCTATTGACCCCGAATAATCAGTGGCAGACTGAGGAACAAACATATCAGGAAATCTCAAATATCAATCATAATGATAGGTTGGGGTTTTTAAACTTTCCAAACCTAGACTGGGACTGCCAGTGTTCAGTGTTTGCAAGGGAGGAATTTGGTAATTGTGTTCCAAAAACTCCCAATCAATATGTAAATGGACTGAAAAGAGAAAGGGGCAAAACCTGACCTCCCCTTGGGAAACAAGGTCGGGAAAGGGACTGAGGTGTGAGTGGGAAAGCATTTTGACAAAGTGACTCAAGTCTATTAGTTTGAAAACAGCGATGGAAAAGGATAGGCCTGGTCCACAAGTTCAAGTTATAAAATGGGGCTGGACCAACCTTGATAATATTAGCCAGGAACTTTAAAAAGGTGATTGGGGAGTCTATGTGCAGGGAAACGGAAGTCTGGCAAGTGAGAATATTTTAAAAGTGAGATATGTTGAGCGATCACCACCAGCATGTTCCTGTTTGTG
This sequence comes from Chiloscyllium punctatum, assembly GCF_047496795.1. Lineage (NCBI taxonomy): Eukaryota > Metazoa > Chordata > Chondrichthyes > Orectolobiformes > Hemiscylliidae > Chiloscyllium > Chiloscyllium punctatum. The sequence goes on from NC_092752.1 coordinate 62,879,348, forward strand.
TGCAGGTCAATGCTGACAGCATTCGGAAACATTGGCTGCCTACTGAGGGGCTGGTCAAGGAAAAGGGGGCACGTGTCAGGTATAGCCAGCTGGATCAAGGGAATCCCTGAGGATATACAGGGGCTGTAGGAATACACTTTGGGTAGAAATTAGAAATCAGGAAATCAGAAAGTGTACATGCAATAGGCTTGGCAGAGAATGATAAGGAGAATCCGAAAGTGATTGTATAAATATATTGAGTAAAAGAGTAACTCGAGACAAAATAGTGTTCCTTAAAGATCAATGAGACCATTCATGTGTGGAACCACAGAATATGGCAATGACCTTAAACACATTTTTCCTCCAGAACATACTGTGGACAAAGACTGGGCAACTCAGGGAACAAGAGTAATACTTTAGACCACATTTGGAGTATTCTGCAATTCCAGTCTCCCCGCTCTAGGAAGGACGTTGTGAAATTTGAATGTGTTCAGAAAAGATTTACAAGATGTTGCCCGGGTTGTTGGTGAATAAGCTGGGGTTATTTTCCCTGGAGCATTGGAGACTGAGGGGAGACCTGACAGAGGTTTATATAAACATGGGGTGTATGGATTGGGTAAACAGTCAAGGTCTATTCCCAGGGGTTGGAGAGTCCAAAACTAGAGGGCAGAGGTTTAAGGTTAGAGGGAAAGGTTTAAACGGCACTGAAGGGACAGCTTTTTTATGCACACGGTGATGTGTGTATGGAATGAGCGGAGAGAGAAAGTAGCAGATACTGATACTATGACAACATTTAAGAGATATCTGGATGGGTATATGAATAATAATGGTTTAAATGTACATGGACCAAATGCTGGTAAATGGGATGGATTTTTTTTACATCTTCTGGTCAGCATGGACGTGTTAGACCGAAGGATCTGTTTCCATGCTGTACATCTCTATGACTTGAAAAGAGTGCATGTTATAGAAGGTTTTAAAACACAAAGGTATGGAAAGCCCCAGGACCTGATTAAGTGTATCACAGGACACTGTGGGATGCTAGGGAAGAAATTGTGGAGCCCTGAGCAAAGATATGTGTACCATTGACAGCCATGTGTGATGTGCTGGAAAGGCTGGAGGGTGGCAGAATGGGCGGTGAAGGAGGATTTTTGAGATTACAAAGGAATCTTGATGAAATGAGTGAATGGGCTGAAAATGGTAGATGGAATTCAATCTGAATAAATGCAAGGTAGTGCACTTGGTAAAACAAACAAGGATAGAGCTTATACAATTAATGTTCGGGTCTCAGTTAGTGTTTGAGAGCAGAGGGACCTATGGGTTCAGGTAGATAATTCTTGAAGATTGCATCACAGGATGGATAAGACAGTGCTTGGCATGCCTGACTATTGCTCAGTCCATTGAGTGGAGGATTTGGAACGTCATGCTGAGATTGCAGAGACATTTGTGAGGCCTCTTCTGCAATACTCCATCCAGTTCTGGTCGCCCAGTTAACAGGGAGGATATTAATAAGCTGCAGGGGGTTCAGAAGAGATTTACCAGGATATTGCTGGGTATGGAAGGGTTGAGTTCGGAAAAATGGCTGAATAGGCTGAGTCTTTTTTCACTAGAGCCTGGAGGTTGAGACGTGATGTTAGAAAAGTTTATTTTTAAAAATGAGGTATATAGATCAATTTAATGGTAGTTGTCTTTTCCACAGGATGGGGACTCTCAAAAGGAAGGGCCACATTTTAGAGATTAGAAGAGAGAGATGTTCAAAAAAAAAGACATGGGGGCAACTTGTTACACAGATGGTGTTTTCATTGTGGAATGAACTTCCTCAGGAAGGGGCGGATGTGGGTACAATTACAACATTTAAAAACAGAGATACTAAATGAGTATTTTGCAACAGTTTTTACAGTGGAAAAGAATATGGAAGATATAGAATGTAGGGAAATAGATGGTGACACCTTGCAAAATGTCCATATTACAGAGGAGCAAGAGTTGGATGTCTTGAAATGCATAAAGGTGGAGAAATTCCCAGGACTTGATCAGGTAGACCCGTGAACTCTGTGGGAAGCTAGAGAAGTGATCACTGGACCTGTTGCTGAGATATTTGTATCATAGATTGTCACAGGTGAGGCGCCGGAAGACTGGAAGTTGGCAAACGTGGTGCCACTGTTTAAGAAGTGTGGTAAGGACAAGACAGGGATTTACAGAGCAGTGAGCCTGACGTCAGTGGTGGGCAAGTTGTTGGATGGAATCCTGAGGGATAGGATGCACATGTATTTGGAAAGGCAAGGACTGATTAGGGACAGTGAACATGGCTTTGTGCGTGGGAGATCCTGTCTCACAAACTTGATTGAGTTTTTTGAAGAAGCAACAAAGAGGATTGATGAGGGCTGAGCAGTAGATGTGATCTATATGGACTTCAGTGAGGCGTTTGAGGAAAAAGTGAGGACTGCAGACACTGGATTTGTCTTCTCCATTTCCTGCTGACTCTGTAAGCTACCTTTTTCAGATTGATAAACAAAAACACCCTCAACTCTTTCTGGTGTCAGTCTGAAACCAAACAGCGTTAGCCTGACAGTACGTCCGGAGCAAACTGAAATTGTTAGAAAGGATAAGTCAATATACAATAACTGGCCACTCAGAAACACATTCGATAAAAGAGAATTTGTTAATGAGCCTGTTGGATTTAATTTGTTGGTGTGAATATAAATGGCAGAATTGTAAGGGTGTAGAGGGGTTGGAGTGGTATCGGGGATATGGTGTATTTGACTTATCAGACGCCTTTATTCAAGTTTCAATAAGGGCTAAAGAGTAACTGATAGAGAATAGGGCCCCTTAAAGATCAATTAGCTCACCCATTTGTGGAACCAGAGGAGATGGGTGAGGTATTAGACAAAATAGTCTTGTCAGTGTTTACTGTGGCGAAAGACATGGAAACTCGGGAACTTTAGGAAATAAATAATGATGTGTTGGAAAGAATCCACACCAGAGAAGAGAAAGTGCTGGAATCTTAAAACAAATAAAGGTAGATCAATCCTCAGTAGCTCATTAGGTCAATCCTAAAATATTAATGGAAACTAGGGAAGAGATTACGGTGTCCCTGACAGAGATATTTATATTATCAACAGACACAGTGAGATGTTGGAAGGCTAGAGGTTGGCTAATACTGTTCCATCATTCAAGGGCTGCAGGGAAAAGCCAGGAAATTACAGCCCAGTGAGCCCAGTGAAGGGGAAGTTGTTGGAGGAGATTCTGAGAGAAAGGAGCTCCTTATATTTACAAAGACAAGGGCTGATCCAAGATAGTCAGCATGGCTTTGTGAGTGGGAAACCACATTTCACAAACTGGATTGATTCTTTGAGGAGGTGGCCCAAGATACGTGAAGGCCATTTGACCTCAGGCGACAGTCTGTGTGGAGTTTATACATTCTATCTGTGTCTACGTGGGTTTCCTCCAGGTGCTCCGGTTACCGCCCACGGCCCAAAGATGTGCATCTTAGTTGACTCAGCCATGCGAAATTACCCATAGTGTTCACGGATGGGTAGGTTTGGTGCATTAGTCAGGGTAAATGGAGAGTAATAGGGTGTGGGAATGGGGCTGGGTTGGATACTGTTTGGAGGGTTGTTATGGAGGTGTTAGGTCAAATGGCCTGTTTCCACAATGTAGGGATTCTCTGAAGGTACCAGGAAGGAACTGAGGAATTGACTGAGGGCAACAAGAAGGGGGCATGAAAAAGCATTGTTTGGAAAGATTAAGGAAAACCATAAGGCATTCTCCACTTATGCGAGGAAGAAGAGCATGGTCAGAGTGAGGATAAGGCCAATTTGGGATAGTGGAAGGAACTTGTGCCTGGAGTCACAGGAGGTAAGGGAGGTCCTTAATGAATACTATGTCTCAGTATTCACTGCTGAGAAGGACCTTGTCGTTTGTGAGGACAGTGTGAAACAGGCTGATGCAGGTGAACAGGTGGGTGTTAAGAAGGAGGATGTGCTGAGAAGTTTGTAAAAGATAAGGATAGATAGGTCACTGAAACAGACTGGATGCGTCCAAAGTTACTACACGAAGCGAGGAAATGGATTGCTGAGCACCTGGTGATGACCTTTGCACTCTCACTGTCCACTGGAGACGGACCAGATGGTTGGAGGCAGAAAAATATTATTCCCTTGTTCAGGAAAGGGAATAGGGGTAATCCTGGGAATTGCACACCTGTCAGCCTTATGTCTGTGGTGTGCAGATTATTGGAGATGACTCTGGGAGACAGGATTTATTATTCCTTGGAAAACTATAATTTGATTACAGACAGTCAACATGGTTTTGTAAGGGGCAGGTCCTGCCTTACAAATCTGATTGAATCTTTTGAGAATGTGACGAAACACCTTTATGGCTCATTCAGAAAGTAATGAGGCATGGGATACAGGGAAACCTGTCCGTCTGGATATGGGATTACTGTCCCACAGTAGACAGAGGGTGATGCTAGATAGAAACCATTCATCCTGGAGATCAGTGACCAGTGGTTTTCTGCCAGTGGTTACAGGACCGCTGCTATTTGTGAGTTTATGAATAAGTTGGATGTGTGAGTGGAAGAGTGGTTTAGTAAGTTTCCCAATGACACAAAGGTTGGTGGAGTGGTTGACAGTGTGGAGGGCTGTTGTAGGTTGCAATGGGACATTGACAAGATGCTGAGAAGTAGCAGATGGAGTTCAATGTTGAAAAGTGTGAAGTCATTCATTTTGGAAGATTGAAATTGAATGCAGAATTCAGGGTTAAAGGCAGGTTCCTTTGCAGTGTGGAGGAACAGAGAGATCTTGGGTTCTAAGTGCCAAGATCCCTCAAAGTAGCCACCCAAGCTGATCGGCTTGTTAAGAAGGAATATATTTTGTGGCATTTCATGAGTTTGGAGATTGAGTTTTAAAGCTGTGAGGTTATGCGCCAGCTCTATAGAGCCCTGGTTAGACCCGACTTGGAATATTTTGTTCAGTTTTGGTCCCTTCATTACAGGAAGGAGGTGGAAGTTTTAGAGAGAGTAAAGAGGAGATTTATCATCATGCTGCCTGTACTGGAGAGAATGTCTTATGAAGAAAGGTTGAGGGAGCTAAGGTTTTTTTCTCATTGGAGTGACTTGGCAGAGGTGAACAAGGTGATGACAGGTATAGATAGATAGAGTGAAGAGAGAGATTTTATTACCCTGACATAAAGAGCCAGTCCAAGGGGTGATAATGTTCGGGTGATTAGCGGATGGTTCAGGGGAGATTTCAGAGGTAGGTTCGTTACATACAGAGTGGTAGCTGAGTGGAATGCACTGCCAGCGTGGCGGTAAAATTAGATGCGTTAGGGACATTTAGTAAACTTCTGGATAGGCACATGGATGATAATAAATCAAAGGATATAGAGGTTAAAGACAGAGATGTACAACATGGAAACATACACTTCTTTCCAACCCGTTCATGCCGACCAGATATTCCAACCCAATCCAGCACCCAGTCCATATACCTCCAAACCCTTCCTATTCATATGACCATCCAAATACCTCTTAAATGTTGCAATTATACCAGCCTCCACCACTTCCGCTGGCAGGTCATTCCATACACGTACCACCCTCTGTGTGAACAAGTTGCCCCTTAGGTCTCTTTTAAATCTTTTCGCCCCATATCCTAAACCTATACCCTCTAGTCATGGACTTCCCAACACCAGGGAAGAGACTTTGTCTATTTACCCTCTCCATGCCCCTCATAATTTTGTAAACTTCTATAAAGTCACCCCTCAACCTCCGAGTTTCCGAGGAAAACAGACCCAGCCTGTTCAGCCTCTCCGCATAGCTCAAATCCTCCAGCACTGGCAACATACTTGTAAATCTTTTCTGAGCCATTTCAAGTTTCCCAACCTCCTTCCGATAGTAAGGAGAACAAAATTGCACGCAATATTCCAACAGTAGCCTAACCAATGTGCTATACAGTCGCAACATGACCTCCCAACTCATGTCCTCAATACTCTGACCAATAAACAAAAGCATACCAATCGCCGCCTTCACTATCCTATCTACCTGCGACTCCACCTTCAAGGAGCTATGAATCTGCACCCCATGGTTTCTTGGTTCACCAACACTCTCTAGAACCTTACAATTAAGTGTATAAGTCCTGCTTAGATTCGCTTTCCCAAAATGCAGAACCTCGCATTTATATGAATTAAACTCTAATTGCCACTTTTTTATCTTAGCGGTTGAATAAAAGATTGGCATATTATCACGGCCGTGTTTGTCATTTGGATAAATTGTTTGGATGGGAATATTGTGATGTAAGTTAAGTAAGTTTTTTGGGTGACACTAAAATTGGTGGTAAACTGAACAGTGATGAAGGTTATCTGTGATGCAACAGGATGAACAGTACTGCTGGGATAGTGGGCTGAAGAATAGCCGATGGAGTTTAAAGAGATAAATGTGAAATGTTCCATTTTGGTAAAACAAACCAGGATGGGACTTGTACAGTTAATATTTGGGCCCTGGGGAGTTTGTCAGTCAGTGACCCAGGTACACAGTTCTTTGAAAGTGCTGTCACAGGTAGACAGGCTGGTGAAGCAGGCGTTTGGGATGGTTACCTTCATTGGGCAGAGCATTAAGAGTAGGAGTTGTGACGTCATGTTGTATCTGTGCAAGAGATTGGTCAGGTCACCATTAAAAGCATTGTTGATTTGTGGGAAGAACTCATCTGGTTCACTGACCTCCTTTTGTGTACAACATCTGACACTCTAACCTGGCCTGGCTAACATGTGACTCCAGAGCCATTGCAATATGGCTAACTCTGAGCTGTCCTCTGGGTAATTAGCAGTGACACCCACATCCCATGAATGAATAAATAGAAATGCATATGTCCCTCCCTACCTCTGCAAACCCCTCCAGCTGTAGCAATTCATACTGGCTTTGTAACTCCGTTCATGCCCTGACCACACTCTGTAACACTCTTACCACCTCCGGCACCTCCACCTCTCCCAGTTCCTATTGTGACATTGAACCCTGACACTGATTCCCCTTCCCACTGCCCAACTCCTGCTAGCAGACCCTGTGAAATCCCTTTAACACTTACTCCTAAAATACTCTCTCACTTCAGAATTTTAAGTACTTTTTGGTGTTCTTCTAAGCCTCATAATCTAATATGATACATTTTGTCCTGAGTGAGGGACAGGCGGGAGTTTTTTGTGGAGGTTTTGTCTGTTTCAATGGAATGTTCTTTTGTTGCGTGATTTACACTGTTCCTTCAAATGTTTTCCACTGTTCATTTACAGACACACGTTTAAGTCTGTTTTGCCTCTTTACCTTGGTCCGTTCTCATTCAAACCCATGTAATTGGCTGTTTGTGTTTCTAGTTGTAGCGTGTCTTTTCTGTGATTCACTTTAAAACTTTATATTTCTTTAAACTGCACTTTATCACAATTTCCCAGAGGATCTCTCCAGGTGACATTACTCAGTTACTAAGTTTCATCACACAACGGTCGCTCTGAGATAGTTATGTCCCTAGCCAGTTGCACAATTTGTTATTCAAAGAAACACTGAAAAAAAACTCTGAACTGCTCTTCCGATATCACTGTTGTCAGTGTGACTGTCACAGATTATGTGAATATTGAAGATTCCCAAAATTATCGCAAAGTTTTTGTTAAAAAATTCCAATGAGTTCCTGTGTAATGCAGTGATGATCAATGGAATGCTGTTCGGTGGCTGAACCTTTTCTGTTGCTTGTGTCCTTGGCAAGTAGTAGCCAGAATTTACATTCAGACTGACTCTACTTCATGATCTGAGGGCAAACGCTTTCTCTGTAATGCCTTTGTTATCCATTATTGTTAGCGTTGTCCATTTTGCCTGAGTTTCCGCGAAGTTGTGATCCATTGAATATTTATGTCCACCTTTTGTTGGCCCTGTAACCACGTCTCTCTGGTGTCTAAATTCATTTTATCTCTGTGTCAAAATCAATCTACCTTATTGAAGAGACATTATCCATTCCAAAACAAACATAATTTACTTTTCCCCACAATTTTCTGTAACAAACCAATTTCCTGATATACAATTTTACTTAAACTCTGTCCCATCCTGTTCTTTTCTGCTTGTCTTCAGTCACATTCCCAGCTGCTCCCATACTTCACCTTTTCTCTTTGTATTTGGAAAGCTAATTTCACCTGAACCCTATCCCTGTATCCTCTCTTGTCAGTTTAAAGCCCTGTCCATAAACCTACCGACATGATTGGCCAGGACACTGGTCCCAGCAGGGTTCCAGTGGGACCATCCTAATGGGTTATTTTTAAAATCGGGTATGGGATGTGGATGTCTCTGGCTGACCAGCCTTTCCTGCACTGGTGCACAAGCCATGCCATAGATACAGTGTTGCAGAGTAGTGAGTCTTATTAGTGTGTTGGAGGAGAGCGCAGAACAGAAAGACCCCAGGCAGCATTCCCAACATCTCGTCAGAGGCCTGCTTTCCCCTCTGTTGTCCTGATGTTCACTAAGACAGCACAGGCCTGGATTGATAACTATGAATTCCCCATGCTGTCTCAGTGCAAATGTAAATTAAAGGAGAGGTGGTGATTGAGCCTGGAGTGTGTCTGTACTGTATTGTGCTCCCCCTCCAGCACTGTATCTATGCCATGTCCTGTTAGCGATGTTTGGAGCCCTCTCATTGCTCCAAGCGCTGTGCACTGTGAGTGATCTTACCTCACTGCAGGATTTATTGAAGGCTCCAGATCTCCCTGCCCTTTGTCTCCCTGGCTGACCAAACATCTTCAATGAGGTGTTGGTCGAGACACCCAGCAATTGGGAAGTCTATTGAGTCAGCACCTCCCCGAGTACCTACAGGAGACAGAAATAGACAGAATGGGAAATTAGACTGATGCAGTGAGGGTTACACAAGGAGAATGGAAAGGAGCCCCTCAGAGATCTGTAAAATCCCACTCCATCCATGGCCTGTGCTGTTCAATCTCTCTGGAGTGGAGAATTCTGTTGGCTCAGGATCTGGAGGAACTGCAAGATTGAGAGACACTGACAGAGGCAGCAATTAGACCCATACAGTGAGGGTTACCACATGGAGAGAGACTGAGTGATATCACCAGAGTGCTGGAAGACCTCAGGATCACACAATCATGTTGGAAGAATGGGTTTATCTTCATAATGCCCTGGTATCAGTGCTCAGGGATGAGCAACCAGTGAGCAGGCAAAATGATGGCCGAGTGGTATTACTGCTAGAGCATGTATCAAGACCTCAGCTAATGTTCAGCAGAAGAGAGTTTGAATCCCACCTTCAGAAATGGTGGAATTTGAAATCAATAATTTTAAAAATAGTAATTAGCAATCCATAAATAAATATGACACCCTTGCAGATGTACATAAAACCCAAACACTTGTCCGTTAGATAAGGACATCTGCTCATCCTCATGTGGTCTGCACGACATACCCACAGCAAAGTGTTTGCCTCTCAATTACCCTCTGAAATTGCCAAGCAAGTTACTCAGCTCGAAGGCAGCTCGGGCTGGGCAGGAAAGGCTGGTCAGCCAGAGACACCCACATCCTATACCCGATTTTAAAAATAACCCATTAGGATGGTCCCACTGGAACCGTGCTGGGACCAGAGTCCTGGCCAATCATGTCGGTAGGTTTATGGACAGGGCTTTAAACTGACAAGACAGGATACAGGGACAGGGTTCAGGTGAAACGAGCGTTCCAAATGCAAAGAGAAAAGGTGAAGTATGGGAGCAGCATGGGAATGTGACTGAAGACAAGCAGAAAGGAACAGGATGGGACAGAGTTTAAGTAAAATTGTACATCAGGAAATCGATTTGTGACAGAAAATTGTGGGGAAAAGTAAATTATGTTTTTTTGGAATGGATAATGTCTCTTAAATAAGGTGGACTGATTTGTGACACAGAGATAAAATAAATTTAGACACCAGAGAGACGTGGTTACAGGGCCAACAAAAGGTGGACATATTCAATGGATCACAACTTTGCGGAAACTCAGGCAAAATGGGCAACGCTAACAATAATGGATAAAAAAAAGGCATTACAGAGAAACCATTTGTCCTCAGATCATGATGTAGAGTCAGTCTGAATGTAAATTCTGGCTACTACTTGCCAAGGACACAAGCAACAGAAAAGGTTCAGCCACCGAACAGCATTCCATTGCTCATCACTGCATTACACAGGAACTCATTGGAATTTTTTAACAAACACTTTGTCATAATTTTGGGAAATTTCAAGATTCACATAATCTGGGACAGTCACACTGACAACAGTGATATTGGAAGAGGAGTTCAGAGATTTTTTTTTCAATGTTTCATTGAATAACAAATTGTGCAACTAGCTAGGGACATAACTATCTCAGAGCGATCGTTGTGTGATGAAACTTTGTAACTGAGTAACGTCACCTGGAGAGATCCTCTGGGAAAATGTGATAAAGTGCAGTTTAAAGAAATATAAAGTTTCAAAGTCCATCACAGAAAGGATACGCTACAACTAGAAACAAAAAACATTGAAATGTCGATTCTCCTGTTCTTTGGATGCTGCCTGACCTGCTGCACTTTTCCAGCAACACATTTTCAGCTCTGATCCCCAGCATCTACAGTCCTCACTTTCTCGAAGAAACAAAAACAGCCAATTACATGGGTTTGAATGAGAATGGACCAAGGTAAAGAGGCAAAACAGACTTAAATGTGTGTCTGTAAATAAACAGTGGAAAACATTTGAAGGAACAGTGTAAATCACGCAACAAAAGAACATTCCATTGAAAGAAACAAAACCTCAACAAAAAACTCCCACCTGTCCCTCACTCAGGACAAAATGTATCATCTTAGATTATGGGGCTTAGAAGATCACCAAAAAGTACTTAAAATCCTGAAGTGAGAGAGTGTTTTAGGAGTAAGGGTTAAAGGGATTTCAAAGGGCCTGCCAGCAGGAGTCTGGCAGTGGGAAGGGGAATCAGTGTCAGGGTTTAATGTCACAATAGTAACTGGGAGAGGTGAAGGTGCCGGAGGTGGTAAGAGTGTTACTGAGAGTGGTCAGGGCCTGAACGGTATTACAAAGCCAGTACGAATTGCTACAGCTGGAGGTGTTTGCAGAGGTAGGGAGGGACATATGCATTTTTATTTATTCATTCATGGGATGTGGGTGTCACTGCTAATTACCCAGAGGACAGCTCAGAGTTAGCCATATTGCAATGGCTCTGGAGTCACATGTTAGCCAGGCCAGGTTCGAGTGTCAGATGTTGTACACAAAAGGACGTCAGTGAACCAGATGAGTTCTTCCCACAAATCAACAATGGTGACCTGACCAATCTCTTGTACAGATACAACATGACGTCACAACTCCTACTCTTAATGCTCTGCCCAATGAAGGTCACCATCCCAAATGCCTGCTTCACCAGCCTGTCTACCTGTGACACCACTTTCAAAGGACTGTGTACCTGGGTCACTGGGTCACTGACTGACAACACTCCCCAGGGCCCAAACATTAAATGTACAAGTTCCACCCTGGTTTGCTTCACCAAAATGGAACACTTCACATTTATCTCATTAAACTCCATCTGCTATTCTTCAGTCCACTATCCCAGCAGTACTGTTCATCCTGTTGTATCATAGATAACCTTCATCACTGTTCAGTTTACCACCAATTTCAGTGTCACCCAAAAAACTTACGTAACTTACATAACAATATTCCCAACCAAACAATTTATCCAAATGGCAAACACGGCCGTGATAATATGCCAATCTTTTATCCAACCGCGAAGATAAAAAAAAGTGGCAATTAGAGTTTAATTCATATAAATGCGAAGTGCTGCATTTTGGGAAAGCAAATCTTAGCAGGACTTATACACTTTATGGTAAGGTTCTAGAGAGTGTTGCTGAACCAAGAAACCATGGGGTGCAGGTTCATTGCTCCTTGAAGGTGGAGTCGCAGGGAGATAGGATAGTGAAGGCAGCATTTGGTATGCTTTTGTTTATTGGTCAGAGTATTGAGTACATGAGTTGGGAGGTCATGTTGCGGCTGTATAGCACATTGGTTAGGCTACTATTGGAATATTGCGTGCAATTTTGTTCGGAAGGAGGTTGGGCAACTTGAAAGGGTTCAGAAAAGATTTACAAGGATGTTGCCAGTGCTGGAGGATTTGAGCTATCGGGAGAGGCTGAACAGGCTGGGGCTGTTTTCCTCGGAAAATCGGAGAGTGAGGGGTGACTTTATAGAAGTTTACAAAATTATGAGGGGCATGGACAGGGTAAATAGACAAAGTCTCTTCCCTGGTGTTGGGAAGTCCAGGACTAGAGGGTATAGGTTTAGTATATGGGGCGAAAAGATTTAAAAGAGACCTAAGGAATAACTTCTTAACACAGAGGGTGGTACGTGTATGGAATGAGCTGCCAGCGGAAGTGGTGGAGGCTGGTATAATTGCAACATTTAAGAGGTATTTGGATGGGTATATGAATAGGAAGGGTTTGGAGGGATATGGACTGGGTGCTAGATTGGGTTGGAATATCTGGTGGCATGAACGAGTTGGAAAGAAGTGTATGTTTCCATGTTGTACATCTCTGTCTTTAACCTCTATACCCTTCGATTTATTATCATCGATGTGCCTATCCAGAAGTTTACTAAATGTCCCCAACGCATCTAATTTTACCGCCACGCTGGCAGTGCAGTCCACTCAGCTACCACTCTGTATGTAACGAACCTACCTCTCAAATCTCCCCTGCACCATCCGCTAATCACCCGAAAATTATAAACCCTTTGAATGGCTATTTATGTCAGGGTAAAAAAAATTTCTAGTCACTCTATCTATGCCTGTCATCACTTTGTTCACCTCTGCCAAGTCACCCCTCACCCTTCTTCCTTCCAATGAGAAAAGCCTTAGCTCCCTCAACCTAAGACATTCTCTCCAGTGCAGGCAGCATTCTGGTAAATCTCCTCTTTACTCTCTCTAAAACTTCCACCTCTTTCCTGTAATGAAGGGACCAAAACTGAACAAAATATTCCAAGTCAGGTCTAACCAGGGCTCTATAGAGCTGGCGCATAACCTCACAGCTTTAAAACTCAATCTCCAAACTCATGAAATGCCACACAATATATTCCTTCTTAACAAGCCGATCAGCTTGGGTGGCTACTTTGAGGGATCTAGTGACTTGGAACCCAAGATCTCTCTGTACCTCCACACTGCAAAGAATCCTGCCTTTAAGCCTGAATTCTGCATTCAAATTCAATCTTCCAAAATGAATGACTTCACACTTTTCAAGATTGAACTCCATCTGCTACTTCTCAGCATCTTGTCACATTCCCATTGCAACCTACAACAGCCCTCCACACTATCCACCACTCCACCAACCTTTGTGTCATTGGCAAACTTACTAACCCACTCTTCCACTCACACATGCAACTTATTCATCGAATCACAAAGAGCAGAGGTCCTGTAACCACTCCCTGCAGAAAACCACTGGTCACTGAGCTCCAGGATAAATGGTTTCTATCTATTAACGCCCTCTGTCTTCTGTGGGACAGTAATTCCATATCCAGACAGACAGGGTTCCCTGTATCCCATGCCTCCAGACTTTTTGAATGAGCCATAAAAGATTTTTCGCCACATTCTCAAAAGTTTCAATAAGATTTGTAAGGCATGACCTGCCCCTTACAAAACCATGTTGACTCTGTAATCAAACTATGGTTTTCCAAGGAATAGTAAATCCTGTCTCCCAGAGTCGTCTCCAATAATCTGCACACCACAGACATAAGACTGACAGGTGTGCAATTTCCAGGATTATCCCTATTCCCTTTCCTGAACAAGGGAATAATATTTTTCTGCCTCCAAACATCTGGTCCGTCTCCAGTGGACAGTGAGGGTGCAAAGGTCATCACCAGGTGCTCAGCAATCCATTCCCTCGCTTCGTGTAGTAACTTTGGACGCATCCTGACTGGTTCAGTGACTTATCTATCCTTATCTTTTACAAACTTCTCAGCACATCGTCCTTCTTAACACCCACCTGTTCACGTGCATCCGCCTGTTTCACGCTGTCCTCACAAAAGACAAGGTCCCTCTCAGCAGTGAATACCGAGACATAGTATTCATTAAGGACCTCCCTTAGCTCCTGTGACTCCAGGCTCAAGATCCTTCCACTATCCCAGATTGGCCTTATCCTCACTCTGGCCATGCTCTTCTTCCTCGCGTAAGTGACGAATGCCTTACAGTTTTCCCTAATTTTCCCAACAATGCTTTTTCATGCCCCCTTCTCGTTGCCCTAAGACAATTCCTCAGTTCCTTCCTGGTACCTTCAGAGAATCCCTACAGTGAGGAAACAGTCCATTTGACCCAACACCTCCATATCAACCCTCCAAACAATATCCAACCCAGCCCCATTCCCACACCCTATTACTCTCCATTTGTCCTGACCAATGCACCAAACCGACCCATCCGTGAACTCTATGGGTAATTTAGCATGGCTGACTCAACTAAGCTGCACATCTTTGGGCCGTGGGAGGTAACCGGAGCACCTGGAGGAAGCCCACGTAGACACAGGGAGAATGTATAAACTCCACACAGACAGTCGCCTGAGGCTGGAATCGAAATGGAGTCCGTGGTGCTATGAGGAGGCAGTGCTTACCACTGAGACACCATGCCACCCAATGTAACTCTCTGGAGCCCTGTCTGATCCTTGCTTCCTCAACCTTAAGTAAACTTCCTTCTTCCTCTTGACTAGACGCTAAAGTCCATGTGGACAACGTCAACTGCTCTGCCTTCGCGTATCTTGGGCCACCTCCTCAAAGAGTCAATCCAGTTTGTGAAATGTGGTTTCGCACTCACAAAGCCATGCTGACTATCTTGGATCAGCCCTTGTCTTTGTAAATATAAGGAGCTCCTTTCTCTCAGAATCTCCTCCAACAACTTCCCCTTCACTGGGCTCACTGGGCTGTAATTTCCTGGCTTTTCCCTGCAGCCCTTGAATGATGGAACAGTATTAGCCAACCTCTAGCCTTCCAACATCTCACTGTATCTGTTGATAATATAAATATCTCTGTTAGGGACATCGTAATCTCTTCCCTAGTTTCCATTAATATTTTAGGATTGACCTAATGAGCTACTGAGGATTGATCTACCTTTATTTGTTTTAAGATTCCAGCACTTTCTCTTCTCTGGTGAGGATTCTTTCCAACACATCATTATTTATTTCCTCAAGTTCCCGAGTTTCCATGTCTTTCGCCACAGTAAACACTGACAAGACTATTTTGTCTAATATCTCACCCATCTCCTCTGGTTCCACACATGGGTGACCTTATTGATCTTTATGGTCTGCCAGGTTACTCTTTAGCCCTTATTGAAACTTGCATAAAGGCATCCGATAAGTCAAATACACCATATCCCCGATACCACTCAACCCCCTTTACACCTTTTCATTACATTACCCCACTGCTAATTGCCCAGAGGCAGCTCAGAGTCAGCCATATTGCTGTGGGACTGGAGTCACATGTGAGCCAGACCAGGTAAGAATGTCAGATGTCCATCCCTAAAGGACATACGTGAACAAGTTGAGTTTATCCAGATAATCAACAATGCTTATGTGGTGACCTCACTAATGTCCTTTACAGATACAATCTGACAGCCCAACTTCTACTCTCAATGCTGTGACCAATGAAGGTAAGTATCCCAAACGCCTGCTCCACCAGCCTGTCGACTTGCAATGCTACTTTCAAAGAACTGTGTACCTGCATCCCTGGGTCACTGATTGGCAACACTACCCAGGATCCTAACATTAACTGTACAAGTCCAGCCAGGTCTGCTTTACCAGAATGCAACATATTGCCTTTCTCCACCTGCTATTCCTCAACCCATTGCCCCAGCAGTACTGTTGATCCCATTGTACTCTTGGATAACCGTCTTCACTGTCCACATTATCACCAATTTCATTGTCACTCACAAACTTGCTAACCATGACTCCTGTATTCTCATCCAAACCATTTAAATAAATGATTCACAGCAATGACCCACCACCGAACCCCATGACACACCGTTGGTCACAGGTTTACAGTTGAACTGCAACCCTCTATGAACACACTATGTCTCCTACCGTCAATCCAATTTCGTATCCAATTGGTGAGTGCACCCTGGTTATGTGTGACCTAAACTTATGAACCAGTCTGCCATGCAGAACTTTGTGAAGGGCCTTGCTAAAGTTAACGTGGTCATCATGTACTGCTCTGCTTTGATCTGTCACTTGTCTACCTCTACACTCAGGTTTGAGGCATGATTTCCCATGCACAAAGGCATGCTTACTATCGTTAGTCTGTCCTTGCCTTTCCAAATGAACAATGATCCTTTCTGTCAGAATCAACCCCAAAAACTTACCGACCGCTGCCATCAGTCTCACTGGTCTGTAGTGGCTGTCGATGACACAAACATCTCTGCGAGGGACTCGGTAGTTTCCTCGCTAGCTTCCCACTAGGCACTGGGATACATCTGATCATTTCCCAAGGTTTTATCTGACATTTTTTGCATTTTAAGCCATCCAGCACCTCCTGTTCTCCAATGTGAACTCTGTTCAAGACATCACTATGTATTTTCCCAAGTTCCTGAACTTCCATGTCTTTCTCCCAAGTAAATACTAACGCAAAATATTTGTTCAGTATCTCACCCATCAGCAGTGATTCCACACAGACAGCGTCATTGAACTTTCAGGGGCCCTATTCTCTCACGAGTTAATTTTTAGACCTGGTTGAATATTGTCAAAATGCTTCTGAAATTTCAAATATCCCTCTCCCGCAACTAGCCTCCTCCAGCCTTAACTATTCTGCCATTTATGGTCACACCAAAATATAGAATCCAACAGATTTAAAAATATTCCCCTTTTATAAAATCATGCGTCTCCCATTGTTTCTAAGCATCCAGTTATCATTTATTGTCATATCCTTTATAATACACTCCAACACGTTCCCGACTTACTGTCAGGTTAACACCGTTTGGTTTCAGACTGACTGCACAAAGGATTTAGGGAATCCTTGTGAATCAATCTGAAACAGGTAGCTTACAGGATCAGCAGGTCATAGAGAAGGCAAATCAAATGTTGCCATTTATTACAAAGGGAATGGAGTCTAAAAATAGGGAGGTCTTGCTAAAACAATGCAAGGTATAAGTCAGGCCACATCTAGATTATAATGAACAGTATGCGTGCCCGAAGGAAAGACATTCTTGTGTTGGAGGAAGGCCAGGGTAAGTTCTTTCGGCTGATCCTGGAGTTGGCGGGATTTTCCAATGAGAAGAGGTGGAGTAGATTGACCTTGAACCTATTGGGGTTTTTGAAGAATGGAAGAGAAATTGAATGAAACATCCAGGATTCTGAGGGGCTTTCACAGGGTAGATGCCATTAAGTTAGAAAATGGAACAGTACAGCACAGTAATAGGCCCTTCGGCCCACCATGGCTGTGCTGACCATGATGCTATTCTAAACTCATCCCATCTGCCTGCACATGGTCCATATCCCTCTATTCTCTGCCTGTTCATGTTTCTGTCTAAATGCCCTTCAAATGTTTGGTCTTGTTGCCACCTCTCCCACCTCCTGAGCAGCTTCTACCCTCTCGGTAAAGTCAACTGGCCTCATTCATCTCACTTAAAACTTCTCACTCTCACCTTAAACCGGGCACCCTAGTATTTGATATTTCTACATTGGAAGAAGGATTCCAACTATCCACACTATTCACGCCTTTCCTAATGCGATATACCTGTACCCAGTCACTTCTCAGTCTCTGATATTCTCACAAAACAATCCAACTGCGTTCAACCTCCTTACAGTAAACACATTCTCATTCAGGCAACATTCTGCCAACCCTCTGTTACACCCTCCCTAAAATCTTCACATCCTTCCTGTGGTGTGTCAGTGAGAACGACACGCAACATTCCAGACATGGCCGAATAAAGTTTCATACTGTGACCAATGAAGGTAAGCATACCATACTCCTCCTTTACCACCACATTCTGCTGTGTTGTTATCTTCAGGGAGCTACGGATTTACAACCAAGGTCATCTGTTTATCAATGTTTCCAACTAGTCAATTAGTGTACTTCTCTCTTCCATTTGACTTCATAAATGCATCACTTCACACTCGTCCCGATGAAATTCAATTTGCGATTTCTCTGCCCAGCGTTCCAGCTGATCTACATACTGCTGCAACCTTTAACACTCTTCCTCACTATCCACAATTCCCCGAACTATCCCTAATCATTACATGCCTTTCCAAATGTCGTCTGCAAAATACTAAGCAAACTGCTGACCTTTTCATCTGAATCCCAGATATAAATTACACACAGACATCGCAGCACTGATCCTTGTGAAACAGCATTGGCCAGAGATGTCCAATCAGAAATTGACCACTCCACATGCCTCTGTCTACTATCACCAAGAAAATATTGCATCCAACTTAGCAACGAGCATGGATTGTGATTTGATCTTCCAGATCCCCCTTGCTATTTGGAAGCTGTCCATTCAAAATGACTCTATATTTTGATTCCCAGATTAAATTGGTTGTCTCACTAATGCGCTGACTGTGTCCTTTCTTCACCACAACAAAACGGGACCTTGTTTGGTTTTTTGCTGATCCTGCCTAAATCCCTACAATCCCTCAATAATCACATTGCTGTCATGATCATTCTGCAGCCACACCTCCACAATAACAGTTCAATCATATCTGTTCCCATCAGTTACTGCTGTCATTCCATCTGCCTTGTTGCAAATGCATTGCGCGTGGAACTGAGAGAGGGCCTTTGAGGGATGGTTAGAGGTCACAGATTGGGAGAGATGTTTGGGGGCGCGACAATATTGCAGGGTTAAACATAGTTACAGTTGCTACAGAATGTTCGCAGGAGAAAACATTTTATTGTTTGGAGGAAGTTAGAGAGATAAAGCGTCTTTGATTAGACTTCAGAGATAGGGATGTGTATAGGGTTGTGGATCGTTACATGGACAATGTTGATCAGGGCGTAGAAATATTCACATGATTCCAGGATGTTGTACATTTCACAACAGTTGTGCATCTGGAGAATATGACAGTGATACGGAGGATGGTATGGACTGGAGAATATTATAGGGAAAGGGAGGGTGGTATGGACTGGAGAATGTTGCAAACACATGGAAGATGATATAAGCTGGAGAATGCTGCAGCAATAGAGAGGAGTATATTGACTGGAGGATGTTGCAGGGATAGGGAGGAAGTTGTAGACTGGATAAAGTTGGAAGGAGAGATGATTTTATGCACTGCAAGGTATGTCAGAGAGAGTGAGTGGTGTGCATGCTGCAAGATATAACAGGGATAGGGAAGCTTGTCGGGACTGGAGGAGAGAGTCATAAAGAGGGTTGTGAGAGACCAGATTCACTTATGAGCATAGGATGTGCTACAGTAAGCAGAGGCTTTTGCAGATAGAAACGAGGATACAATGGCCACAAAGCAGTCACACCTATTCATAGGTATATAGGAACTGAAGGAATTGAAGAGACTACACAGACTGGGAATGTAGTATGCAGTGGAGTAGATAGGGATGGTTTCAGAGACTCAACAACATTAGGAAATAATGGGGGTTGCAATGCTGAGAGGGGGTTTCAGCAAGGTGGAGGATATGGACCTGAAGGAGATTTCACAGATAGCGATGGCTTTTGGGTCTGGTGGGGGCTGCACCGTACGGGGAATTGTAGTGGCTTGGGGCATTTACGCAGATATGGAGAGTATTAGTGGTCGACAGAATTCATAAAAATGGGTCTGCAGGACATGACAGAAATCAGAAGGGTTGTATCAACTTGATGGTGTACACAGGCAGGAAAGCTTGTGGGGTTTGGAGCAGCTCACCATGACAGAGAGATGTATGGAGGCTGGAGACGTTGCAGAAAGATTACTACGTTTAATTGGATAGAACTCCACATAAGTCTGTCCTGGTTCTTTATGTAGCTGCACCGCTGTCGATAAGCTTCTGGTACTAATCCAAAAGCTTAGTGGGGGGATGTGACTACAGTATTTTAAGGTTGTTGGTCTCGGACCTGCCTGTTGTAGTCACCTTTGTGATCTGTTTTTACGTATTTTCTCGATCACAAAGTGAGTTGAACCTCCACGTGGTTCCCCCTGGTAACGGCCTGGAAGAGGAGGCTCAACGGTGAGCACATTTTAACTGTTTTGGGATTTTAGCCGGGTTTTTAAACTGATGGTTTTACCGTAACCTTCGGGTTGGTTTTACCTAAGTTTTTTACCTGTGCTGGACTTTCTGGCAGTTTTATTGTTTTTACCGTTGGTGTAGCGTTACTCAGACCAGGCCGGCTAATACAACTCGGAGAAAAGATACGAGACGGCTGGTGACCCTTCGGTCTAATTTAAAAGTCTAAATTTTGGTAAAGGCGATTATGGCTGATATCGAAAATTCCGGTTGGGTGGGAAACCGGGAAAATAACCGCCCCGCACGGTTGCTATTGGCGGCACCGTGCGCAAAATGTGCTAGCCAAAAAAGGACTAGACAGTCTGTCTCTATTCAAACAGACGAGACCATCATAATTACTCCGGCAAGGCTATCCTTGGGCAGGCACAAGGAGGCCGTTAAAAATGTCCCGAGTAATGTGGACAAAATTCGAATTAAGGGTGTGATAGAGGAGGCCCCTCTACAACCCAATCTTTTTAACAGCCGGACACATTTTAATTCGAATTTTAAAGGGCCTATGAATTTTAGTCGTAACGGAGAATCAGAGCGTAGCGAGGAGAGGAACGAGGGGTTTGTTATCCACCCAATAAATAGGGAGACCGATAAATTAGAACTAATAATTAAATATCCAATTGATAATTTTACTTGCGCCTATTGTAAAAATAATTATAATACAACTGGGGTTTTTAGGCAACATTTAAAAGTCTGTGGGGGGATTAAGTCTATTAGAGTAAGGTGTAGCAAGTGTAACTGGGAAGGGAGCTACCATGCGGTAGCTTGCCACTATTCTAAATGTAATAAAAGTAATAGTGAGGATAGTAATGTAGAAGGAGAGATAAGATCAGAGAATGATAAATCACACGGGTGTGAACAATGCTCGCTCAAGTTTAAGACAATTAGAGGTTTAAGTCAGCATGAGAGGCATGCACATCCTAAGTTGAGAAACGAAAAAAGGAAACAGGGAAAAATAGAGACCAAAGTAAGGGTAGTAAATAATGAGAAGAATAAGAAAGGAGTTTGGTCCGAAGAGGAAACTATAAAATTACAACAATTGGATGTGGAATTAAAGGGATGCAAAAATATCAATAAACTTATTGCTGAAAAAATAGGAACTAAAACTGCTAAGCAAGTATCTGATAAAAGAAGATTATTAAATAAAAAGAATAAGAATTGTGAAGATGAGGTGAGCATAGACCAGGAAGTAACAATTAATAACATCAGTGTGAATGAAGAAGTAGATAATAAGGAGGTAGAGACGGAAAGGGTATATGAGGTAGGAAAGCCACTTGAGAGTATTACTCAAGAGGATAAGGATAGAATAGACAATTTAGTCCACAGTGGAAAATCACTGGGGGATCTAATTAAAATAGTTGAAGAGGAACTAGGTAAAAACAAAGATAAATATATGGAATACGAAATTATTATGGATAGAATTATGATGAAAATAGGAAAGGATAAAATAGGAAAGGATAAAAAAGGGGTAACATCTAGGGAAAGGAATAAGGAAATAGGAATAAAGTTAAAGAATAGTGAGCAAGGAAAGAGAGGAAAAGTGAATAACGCTAAAAAAAGGTATAGTACGAAGAAAGGAAGGTTCAAGGAAACGCAAATCCTATATAAAAGGAATAGACAACATTTGGCAAGAACCCTAATGGGGGCTCCATCAAAAAGTAAATGTCCCCTGAGTAAGAAAGAATTAGAAGAGTGTTATAAAACTAGACTCTCTAGGGCTAATGAGAAGAATAATCTAAGAGGATTTGCGAAGTACGAGAAAAGAATTGAGGAATCGGAGGAGGTGATCCTATTGGGCCCGATAACGGTAGACGACGTTGATCAGGCCATTAAGGCGACAGACGTCGATACCGCGGCCGGGCCTGATGGGATGACATTAAAAGATGTAATTAATATTTTCAATAAGGATAATACTTTGTTACCAAGGCTCTATACAATCTGGATCAAAACTGGAAAAATTCCAGACAATATGAAATTGAGTAGAACCGTACTAATCCCCAAGGTAAATGGAGAAGAAGAACTAAAGGATATTAATAATTGGAGGCCAATAACAATTGGTCCCATTATTTTAAGATTATTTACTAAAATAATAGCAGGGAGGGTCAATAAAGTAATTAGTCTTAATAAAAGGCAAAAAGGTTTTATGACCGGCGTTCAAGGATGCGAGGAGAATATTAAAATCCTAGAAAACATCATTAAGGGATCAAAGAAAAGGAAGAAAGAACTTGCAGTGGTCTTTGTTGACCTTGCTAAAGCATTTGATACAGTCGGTCATAAGCTAATTTTAACAGCTCTTAGGAGACTCCATCTCCCGGTTTTATTTATTAAATTAATAGCGAACTTGTATGAAAATAATTTTACGCAGATCGAAGGTTTTAATTGTAAAACGGAAAGAATCAACATTTTACGGGGTGTCAAGCAAGGGGATGCTTTGTCACCGATTCTTTTTAATATAGTGATGGACCCTCTTATCGCGACCATCGAGGACAGGCAAAAAGGAGTTATGTTAGGACAAGATGGGAAAAGCTGTCACTGCGCTACTCTAGCTTTCGCAGATGATATTGCATTAATTAGCGATACCTATGAGGGAATGAAGTACAATTTAAAACTTGTAGAGAGGTTTTGTAATAACACGGGAATGGAGGTTAATATTAAAAAAACTAAGGGATTTTATTTTAGTGTTAAAAATAAGACTATTATTTATAACGATACGGTAAACTGGAAGCTAAATGATGAGAGTATTCAATTTATTGATCCAGGGCACACAGACAAATACTTAGGTGCTAAAATAGACCCATGGATTGGTGTTAGCCAATCAGATTGGGAAAATCAATTGAATAAATGGATTAGTAATTTAAAATTATCCCCCCTAAAACCAGTGCAAAAATTTGAGATTTTAAAAACTTATTTTATACCCAGGATGTATTATTACTTAATTTTATCAGAATCTTCCATGAACTACCTTAACAAGCTAGATAATATAATCAAAAATACTGCTAAAGAAATATTACATCTCCCGCAATCAATCACCGATGGCGTGTTATACGCTAGATGTCGTGATGGTGGCCTTGCCCTGAACAGATTGGCAACCTTCATCCCAATCTCAATCATGAGGAAATTTGGAACGCTTCACAAATCCTCAGATGAAATTATACATGCCTCGTTTCATTTCGAGGGGGAAAGTGTAGCGGAAAAAATGCGAAAACTAAGTAAAGTAAAAAGATTGGAGTCTATTTGGAACCCAAATATCAATCAACAAATGGGAGAAAATAATACTGTCGAAGGGGATAGTGATGATGAACTGGAAGAGTTTAGTAGTGTTAACTACGGTAACTGGAGACTAACAGAAGTGGATAGATGGATAGCCCTCCCATGCCAAGGAGCTGGCACCCACTATTATAAAAATGACAGTATTTCGAATAATTGGTTAAAGAAGATCCAACATATGAAGACATCGAAGGTGATCAATTCGTTATTATTGAGGACTAATCTGTTTCCGACAAGGGCATCCTTGTCGCATGGGAGGCCGTTTAATGTAAAATCTTGCAGGAGGTGTAATCGAACCTCAGAGACATTGGCTCATATCTCTGGATGGTGTCCGTATGTCAAAAACATGCGGATTAAAAGACATAACAGGATTGCAGAAGAGCTAGTTAAACTTGTGAGGAAAAATGGGTGGACAATTTTTATTGAAGCGAGGATAAAGGATACGGCTGGAAAATTATGGATACCTGATTTAATTTTTAAGAAGGACTAGCAGATAATAGTCGTAGATGTAACTACAAGAACAGACCTGCATATCAACTCCTTGGAAGCAGCATGGGAAGAGAAGACAAGGAAGTATCAACACCTAAAGGATGAGATAATGGGTCTCACCGGTAGAGGAAATATTTCCTTTTATGGTTTTGTGTTGGGTGCCCGAGGAAAGTGGTTAGAAAAGAACAAGGAGTTAATGAAAAGCCTCGGGATTTCAAAATTTAAAGCCTTCTCCCAACACATTACCACCCTTGTCGTATCTCTGACCTTGGAACTGCTGCGAATTTTTATGGACTCAAATTCTCCAACGACATAATTTAATAACTTTTTAAATCATTTTAACTATAGAATTTTAGTATAGTTTGTTTTTAACTAATTTTAGTGTGTTTAATTTTAATTTTTTAAATGTTTTTAACTTTTTAAATTTTTTAAATTTCAAAATGCTTAGTAATAAAGTTTATAGGTTTTAGTTCACTTATATAATTGGTGGAGGGTAATAGGTGTTAAAATAATAAAGGGCACGCTCAACACAGCAGGTGATGAGTGGTAAACTATGTCTAACGGTTGATTAACCCAGCTCATCCCTTCCCTTGCTGAGTTCTGACTTTACATTATATTTTGTCGTTCCCTTAACATCATTCGGCTGTGGTTTCGCTGGATAGGGGTATTCACTCGTCGACGAGCGACGTAAAAACTCGAAAAGGACACGATCCATCGCGCATGGTGAGTGCATCAAATAGCCTGTTCGACATGTGCGTAATCTCTTGGCCACTCAGGAGACAGCGCTGCAAATACCTCACTGGCTCTGCCTAACAGCTTAGACTGAACTAACTTCACCCACAAAACCTCAGGCCACTGCATCAGTCTACCCAATTTTTCAAATGAACTACAGAGGTCCTTGAAAGTAGAGTCACAGGTAGATAGGATAGCAAAGAAGGCACTTGGTATGCATTCCTTT
The DNA here is from genome assembly GCF_047496795.1 of Chiloscyllium punctatum. Taxonomy (NCBI): domain Eukaryota; kingdom Metazoa; phylum Chordata; class Chondrichthyes; order Orectolobiformes; family Hemiscylliidae; genus Chiloscyllium; species Chiloscyllium punctatum. The sequence continues at coordinate 62,904,210 of NC_092752.1, forward strand.
ATTGTTCAGATTATTGAGTACAAGAGTTGGGATGTCATGTTGCGGCTGTACAGGACATTGGTTAGGCCACTTTTGGAATACTGTGTGCAATTCTGGTCTCCTTCCTATCAGAAGGATGTCGTGAAACTTGAAGGGTTCAGAAATGATTTACAAGGATGTTGCCAAGGTTGGAGGATTTGAGCTTTCGGGAGAGGCTGCACTGGCTGGGGCATCGGAGGCTGAGGGGAGACCTTATAGAGGTTCACAAAATTATGAGGGGCATGGATAGGATAAATAGACAAAGTCTTTTCCCTGGGGTCAGTGAGTCCAGAACTATAGTGCATTGGTTTAGGGCGAGAGGGGAAATATATGAAAGAGAGCTAAGGGACAAATATTTCACACAGAGGGTGGTACACGTTTGGAATGAGCTGCCAGAGGAAGTGGAGGAGGCTGGGACAACTGCAACAGTTGAAAGGCATCTGGATGGATATATGAATAGGAGGGGTTGAGAGGGAGATGGGCCAGGTGCTGATTGGTGCAACTGGATTGGCGCGACTGGATTGGCATGGACAAGTTGGACTGGAGGGTCTGTTTCCATGCTTTACATCTCTATGATTCTCTGACTCTAATTGCTGAAGTTTCAAATCACTGCAGGCAGTCAGTGATCGAGATAGAATTGTAAGGTCTTTTGGTGGTTACACCATTCTGGAGGATTGTAGGGACTTGATGATGTTCTATATGGAAGTCGGGTTGTCGGTACCGAAGGTGGGAACAGAAATAGAGAGAACCACAGGGGATTACAGAGATCTGGAGGCTCGTGATCTCTGGTGGAAGTTCCATGTAGAGGGATGGGTTGTGGAACTGCAGGACCTTGGAGAGATAGGCAGATTTGAAGGGGCTGGAGGGACTGGGGGGATTTACAGATGCATGGAGAAATTTAGTGACTGGAGCATACAGAGATGGTGAGGGTTGTAGGAGATGCAATAGTTTAGAAGGACTGTAGAAGCTGGAGGGGTTCACATGACAAGGAGGATTGTAGGGGTGTGAAGAGTTTACAGAGGTTGGAGCATTCTCAGTAATTAGTGGTTTGGAGCACTGTCCAGGCTGGGGAAGGTTTCAGAATGATGGAGGGTTCGAGCAAAAGGAAGCAGTTGCAGAAAATCGAGGAACATAAACATGTCACTTCGGTGCTTTGCCACTGATAGTCATCAGGAGGACAGTTGTCCTCATTTAAATGTACAGATCCTCATGGGAATGGACAGGGTGGATGCTGAAAGGATGGTTCCTTACACTTATGGGATAGAGACAAAAAAGCACACTTTGTTTGACAAAGGTGGAGAAGGGGGAGTTGTCTTTTTCTTCCAATGGCCCAAACCTACTTCAGGTTTGTTCCCACACAGCTCAAAGGAAAGCAATGCGATAATATTGGTCATTTAGGATTGCAGGAGATACAAAACCCAGGCCAGGTTGGAAGGGCTGGTGGGAGTGAGAGAGAAGGAAGATGTTCAACAGCTGGAAAGGTTTACAGGGAGTGGACACTGTCAGGACTAGAGAACATGACATGCTCACTCATGAGAGGGAGATAACGATATGGCACTCGGTCAAACACAGCAGGAGGAACCCAAGCTCCATACCTGTCATTTGCTCAGGGAGCTGCTCTCACCCAGTCTGTGCCAAGCCCCACATACAAACAGAGTCTAGATTAGAGTGGTGCTGGAAAAGCACAGCAGGTCAGGCAGCATTCGAGGAGTGGGAACATCAACATCAGGCAAAACATCGATTTTCCCGCTCCTCAGATGCTGCCTGATCTGCTGTGCTTTTCCAACACCACTCTAATCGCGACTCTGATCTCCAGCATCTGAAATTCTCACTTTTGCCACATACAATCGGCATGAGGTTTCCCAGCTGCTTGTGCTCAGGGCCCAGTGCACTCACCCCTGAACCTGTCGGTGAGGTATTTACATAGTTATACATTCTCCAGAAACACTGTGTCTGAGCCGAAATAAACTGGTAAATTCACACTCTACCAAGCAAAGACTATCTGCACTCAGATTCTCCGGTGATACAACCTTCTGAGTGACAGTCTGTAGAGAACAACAGAATCCACAAATCCCCATTGCATGGGTCAGGGTCAATGACAAAAGTTTCATTCTTTTAAAAATGACAACTCCTCAATTCCTGCATCTCATAAAACTGCCATTTAATAATATTAAAATAAAGAACATTCTAAATGAAGGCTTTGATGAGGTGAGCTCTGGTCAGTCCTGGAGATCTGTTTGTTACAAGATGCACGGAGAGTGCTTTTTACCAGAGCACCACCAGGTCAGTTTCAGGCACACAGAGAGAATGGGCAAATAGATTCACACCTGAATTCACATCTTCCAGCCTGGCAATCTTAAGCTGTGCTCACCATTCCAGTAAAGATCTCTAGAAACAGGACATCAGAGCCAGAAGACTGGAGGTTGGCTATCGTGTTGCTACTATTTTAAAAAGGCAGTAAGGGAAAGCCATGGAACTATAGACTGGTGAGCCTGACATCGGTGTGTACGTTGTTGGAGGGAATCGTGAGGGACAGGATGTACATGTATTTGGAAAGGCAAGGACTGATTAGGGATAGTCAACACTTCTTTTTGAGTCAGAAATCATGACTCACAAACTTGATTGAGTTTTTTGAAGAAGTAACAGAGAAGATTGATGAGGGCAGAGCAGTGGATGTGATCTATATGGACTTCAATAAGGCGTTCAACAAGGTTCCCCATTGGAGACTGGTTAGCAAGGTTAGATCTCACAGAATACAGGGAGATCTAGCCAATTGGTAAAGAACTGCATTAAAGGTAGAAGACAAAGAGTGGTGGTGGAGGGTTGGTTTGCAAACTGGAGGCCTGTGACTAGTGGAGTGCCACAAGGATCGGTGCTGGGTCCAATATTCTGCATTGTTTCGATCAATGATCTGGACGTGAGCATAAGAGGGATAGTTAGTAAGTTTGCAGATGACAACAAAATTGTCGGTGTAGTGGCCAGCGAAAGAGGTTACTTCCAATTACAATGGAATGTTGATCAGATGGGCCAATGCACTGAGAAGTGGCAGATGGATATTAATTCAGATAAATGCGAGGTGCTGCATTTTGTGAAAGCAAATCTTTGCTGGACTTATACACTTAATGGTAAGTTTTGACGGAGTGTTGCTGAACATAGAGATATTGGAGTGCAGGTTCATAGCTCTTGAAAGCAGAGTCGCAGGTAGGTAGGATAGTGAAGGTGGCATTTGGTATGCTTTCTTTTATTGGTCAGAATATTGAGTACAGGAGTTGTGAGGTCATGTTGTGGCTGTACAGGACATTGGTTAGGTCACTTTTGGAATACTGTGTGCAATTCTGGTCACCTTCCTATCAGAAGGATGTTGTGAAACTTGAAAGGGTTCAGAAAAGATTTACAAGGATGTTGCCAGGATTGGAGGGTTTGTGCTATAGAGAAGTTGAATAGGCTGGGGCTGTTTTCCCTGGAGCATCGAATGCTGAGGGGTGGCCTTATCAAGGTTTATATAATCATTAAGGACGACCATATAGAGCTTTATAAAATCATGAGGGGCATGGAGAGGCTAAAGAGACAAAGTCTTCACCCACGGGAATGGGAGTCCAGAACTGGAGGACACAGGTTTATGGTTAGAGGAGAGAGGTATAAAAGAGACTTAAGGGGCATTTTTTTTCACGCAGAGGGTAGTACGTGCATGGAATGAGCTGCCAGAGTAAGTGGTGGAGGCTGGTACAAAGCTATCTGGATGGGTATATGAATAGGAAGGGTTTGCAAGAATATGGGCCAGATGCTGGTAGGTGGGACTGGATTGGGTTGGCATGGACAGGTTAGACCGAAAGGTCTGATTCCATGCTGTACATCTCTTTGACTCTAAGATCAGCTGAATGGTCCAATCAAAGATGATCTGTGGTTCAAATCGTAACATCCTTCAGGGTCCACAACCCATTCTTGGTCCCATCCTGCAGGCTCTATGAATCCCACACAGTCTAACCTCCTGCAGGATCCACGTTCCTTCCTACATTAGTACCATCCTCCAGGGTCTGCAGCCCTTCCTAACTCCGTAACATGGCCTGGTCTCTACAACTCTTCCTTCCTCTGCAATGTTCCCCAGAAAGGCACTGGAGGATGGTGGCATTTACAGCGTTAGGGAGGGATCTCAGGATTGGAGGATTTCGCAGGCATTAGGAATATTGGGACTTGAGGAGATTTCACAGTTTATGAGTGTTATATGGACTGTAGCAATTTACAAAGATAGAGATGGTTTCAGATTGGAAGAATCTGCAGAAAAAGTTTACATGGTTAAAGGCAGGAACCTTAGCAGTGTGCACGAACAGAGTGATCCTGTGTCCCTGAAGTTACCACCCAAGTTGAGAGGGTGTTAAGAAGGCGTATGGTGTATTGGCTTTCATTAGCAGGTATGGCTAAGACCCTAAACAATTTTTTCCCTCCAGAACTTACTATGGACAAAGACTGGGGAACGCAGAGAACAAGAGCAATACGTAAGACCACAATTGGAGTTCTCTGCAATTCCAGTCTCCCTGCTATAGGAAGGATGTTGTGAAACTTGAAAGTGTTCAGAAAAGATTAACAAGATGTTGCAAGGATTGTTGCTGAATAAGCTGGGGTTATTTTCCCTGGAGCATCAGAGACTGAGGGGTGACCTGACAGAGGTTTATATAAACATGAGGGGCATGGATAGGGTAAACAGTCAAGGTCTTTTCCCGGGGTTCGAGACTCCAAACCTAGAGAGCATAGGTTTAAGGTTGAAGGGGAAAGGTTTAAAAAAGGGACTGAAGGGACAACTTTTTCACGCACATGGTGATGTGTGAATGGAATAAGCTGAGAGAGAATGTAATGGAGACGGATACAAAACAACATTTAAAAGGTATTTGGATGGATATATGGATAGTCAGAGTTTAGCGGTACATGGGACAAATGCTGGTAAACGGGATGAATTTATTTACATCTTCTAGTCAGCATGGATGAGTTGGACTGAAGGCTCTGTTTCCATGCTGTACTCCTCTATTACTTTAAAAGAGTGCACGTTATAGAAGAGGTGGTGCTGGAGGTTTTAAAACACAAAGGAATAGAAAGCCCCAGGACCTGATTAAGTGTATCACAGGACATTGTGGGATGCTAGGGAAGAAATTGTGGAGCTACTAGCAAGGGTATTTGTACCATTGACAGCCATGTGTAATCAGCTGGAAGGCTGGAAGGTGGCATAGTGGATTTCTAAGATTCCAAAGGGATCTTGATGATTTGGGTGAATGGGCTGAAAAACCACAGATGGAATTCAATCTGAATAAATGTGAGGTAATGCATTTGGTAAAACAAACAAGGGTAGAGCTTATACAATTAATGTTCAGGCCTTGGTTAGTGTTTTAGAGCAGAGGGACCTCCGGGTTCAGGTACATAATTCTTGAAGCTTGCATCACAGGATGGATAAGACAGTGCTTTGCATGCCTGACTATTGCTCAGTCCATTGAATACAGGATTTTGGACGTCATCTTGAGATTGTGCAGACATTTGTGAGGCCTGTTCTGCAATACTCCATCCAGTTCTGGTCGCCCGGTTATAGGGAGGATATTATTAACCCGAAGGGTGTTCAGAAGAGATTTACCAAGACGTTGCTGGGTATGAAAGGCTTGAGTTCTGAAAAATGGCTGGATATGCAGAGTTACTTTTGACTGGAGCCGGGAGGTTGAGAGGTGACCTTATAGAAGTTTAAGAAAAAAAGTTGGGGTATAGATAGAGTCAGTGGTAGCTGCCTTTTCCTTTGGGTGACGGAGTCTCAAGTGGAGGGGCCACATTTTTCAGGTTAGAGGAGAGATATGTTCAAAAAAAAGGATATAAGGGGCAAATTGTTACACAGAGGGTGGTTTGGGTGTGGAATGAACTTCCTGAGGTGGATGTCGGTACAATTACAACATTTAGTTAAGTACATGAATAGGAAAGGGTTGGAGGGATATAGGCCAGCAACAGGCAGCTGGGACGAGTTTAGTTTGGAATTATGGTTGGTGTCAACTGAAGGGTCAGTTTCCATGCTGTACAGCTCTGACAACACTATGGTTTTGATCCATTATTTAAGAAAGGCTGCAAGAGAAAGCCAGGGAACTGAAAACCAATTATCCCAACGTCAGTGGTGGGTTAGTTGTGAAAGTGATTATGCCAGACTGGAGTTACATTCGTTTGTAAAGGCAAGGATTGATGAAAGATAGTCAGCATACAAAGTCAAGTCTCACGAACTTGATGGCTTGTGTTGAATTGGTGACCAGACATTGTCTACACCAACGTCAGCAGGGCCTTTGACGGGATTTAGCATGATTTAGGGTGTAGGTTTGCTCGCTGAGCTGTAGGTTTGATATCCAGATGTTTCGTTACCTGGCTCGGTAACATCATCAGTGGCGACCTCCAAGTGAAGCGAAGCTGTTGTCTCCTGCTTTCTATATCTTTCTCCTGGATGGGGTTCCTGGGGTTTGTGGTGAACCCCAGGAACCCCATCCAGGATAAAGATATAAATAGAAAGCAGGAGACAACATCTTTGCTTCACTTGGAGGTTGCCACTGATGATGTTACCGTGCCCAGGCAACGCTACGTCTGGATATCAAACCAACAGCTCAGAGAGCAAACCTACATCCTAAACCTCAATCTGAGCAACAAACCTCCATAAACCTTCATAAACTTTGCATTTAGCATGATATACTGGTTCATAAGATTAGATCACATGTGATCAGGGAGAGCTAGTCAACTGGACACAAAATTGGCTTGACAGTAGGAGACAGGGGTTGGTGGGAGAGGGTTGTTGTTCAGATTGGAGGCCTGTGACCAGCGGTGTGCTACAAGGATCAGGGATGGGACACTGATGTGCATCATCTACATAAACGATTTGGTTGAGAATATTGGAGTCATTGTTAGTAATTTTGTGGATGATCAAATGAATGGTGTAGTGGGCAGTCAATACGGTTATCAAAGGGGATCTCGACCAACTGGGCCAGTGGGCCAAGGCATGAAAGATGGATTTTAATTCAGGTGTTGAGTTTTGGATGAACACAGGTAATGGTACAGCCCTGGGTAGTGTTGTCGAACAGAGAGAGACCAAGAGGTGCAGTTACATTGTTCTTTGGAAGTAGCATCACAGGTGGACAGGGTGGGGAAAGCGGTACTTGGCACACTTGCTGTCATTGGCCAGCACTTTGATACAGGAGTTGGAGATATTTGTAACATTGTCTTCTATATTTCCCTTGGACAGAGGAGGCTTATAAGGGGTGACCTTATAAAGGTTTATAAAACCATACGGAGAGTAAGAATGGTGAATAGCCAAGGGTAAGTGAGTCCAAAACTAGAGGGTATAAACGTGAGGCGAGAGAACAAAGATTTAAAGAGGGAACTGAGGGGCAACATCCACAGAGGATGGTGCATAGACGGAACGAACTGCCAGGGGCACATGGGAGAAACAAGAACAATTACAACTTGGAAAAGAAATTTAGGCAGGCACATGGAGAGGGGAAGGTTTGAAGGGATATGGGTCAAACACAGGCAAATGCGACTCGTTCAGGTTTGGGGAAAATAGTCAGCATTGATGACTTGGACTGAAGGTTCTGTTTTCATGCAGCATGACCCTGTACCCAGTTAAAGAGGTGGAGAATACGGAGATAAGGCATGTTGTAGACACTGAAGCAAGGTATAGTGATAGGGATGGTAGTCTGCAATGCGGTCCATTTCAAATATGCGGAGGGCCTATATGGAAAGAAGGAAGTTACGGAGATAGGAACTGTTATAGGAGTTAAAAATTATTGAAGACACTGATCCACAAGACATACCTTTGGTACAGTGTTGGAGAAGGTACACAGAACAGAAAGATCTCAGGCAGCATTCTCACCCTCTCGTGGGAGGCCTGCTTTCCCCTTTGTTGTACTGATGCTCACTAAGAGACCACAGGCCTGGATTGATAACTGTGAACTCTCTACGTTGTCTCAGTACAACGTAAGTTAAAGTTGACGTGGTAATTGAGCCAGAGTTGTGTCTGTACTGTGCTCCCCCTCCAGCACTGTATCTACGTCATGTCCTGTTAGCTGATGTTTGGATCCCTCACATTGCTGTCTGCTCTGTGCACTGTGAGTGATCTTACCTCACTGCAGGATTTATTGAAGGCTCTAGATCTCCCTGCACTTTGTCTCTCTGGCTGACCAGCCATCTTCAATGTGGTGATGGATGAAACACCCAGCAGCTGGGAAGTCTATTGAATCTCCCTGAGTACCTACAGGAGACAGACAAATAGACAGAATGGAAAATTACACTGATGTAGTGAAGGTTACACATGTAGAATGGCACTGAGTCCCACAGAGTCCCTGTGCTGTTGCATCTCTCTGGAGTGGAGAATTCTGTTGGCTCAGGATCTGGAGTAGCTGCAAGAGTGAGAGACCCTGACAGAGGCAGCAATTAGACCCACACAGTAAGGGATACCACATGGAGAGAGACTGAGTGATATCACCAGAGTTCAGGAAGGTGTCAGGATCAAACAATTGTGACAGAAGAAGATGTTTAGCTTCATGATGCCCTGGTATCAGTGCTCAGGCATGAGCAACGTGCGAGCAGGTGAAGTGATGGCCTCGTGGTATTGTTGCTAGAGCATGTATCCAAAACCTCAGCTAATGTTCAGGGGAGACAGGTTTGAATCCCACCATCTGAAGTGGTGGAATTTGAAATCAATAAATTCAAATATTATAATTAACCATCCATACATATGTATGAAACCATTGCTGATGTACAAAAAATCCCAAACACTTGTCCTTTCGAGAATGACATCTGCCCATCCTCACATGGTCTGCACGACATATCCACAGCAAAGTGTTTTCCAAATCCAAATAGAAAAAGGTGATCCATCAGAACAGCATGGGGATGTGGCTGAAGACAAGCAGAAAGGAACAGGCTGGGCCAGAGTTTAACTAAAACTCTACATTAACGAATTGGATTGTGATAGGAAATTGTGGAAAAGAGTACTGAAACTTTTTTTTCCGCATATACAAAGTATCTTCAATAAGTTAGCTGGATTTGTGACACAGCTGAAAGAGATTTAGATACCAGAGAGATGTGGTTACAGGGTAAACAAAATGTGGAACATAAATATTCAATGGTTTACAACCTTATGGAAACTCAGGCAAAATGGACAACGCTAATAATATTGGGTAACAAAGGCGTTAGATAGAAAGCGCGGGGGGTGGGGGTTCCTTAAAAATAAACGGGCAGACAATGGTCACAAAATACCCTTAGCAGATAATGTTAAGGATAAGCCACAAGATATTTAATAAGTACAGTTCGAGGAAAAGGATCCCCAACTAAGCAGTGGGGCCTGTTAGAATCCAAAGGGACAATCTGTGCATGGAGCCAGAGGAAGCAGGTGAGGTCTTCAATGAATACTTCCCAACTGTACTCACACTGGAGAAAGGCATTGTAGGGATTTCAGTTGGGATGGTGAGGCTCTGGAACATCTTATGATCAATGAGAAGGAGGCGTTAAATGTATTCACAGGCAAAAAGGTGGAGAAATTCCCAGTAACAATAAAATATATCCCAGGCAGTTATGGGAAGTAAGAGAGGAGATTGCTGGGGCCCTGGCGGATATATTTAAAACTTTACTGGCCACAGGTGAAGTGCTGACTGACTGGAGGATCGCTAATGTGGTTCATTTGTTCAAGAGCAGCAGTGATAGACCAGGTAATTACAGAGAAGATAGTCTGACAGCAGGGAGAGGGAAAATATTGGAAAACAATTGTGAGGGACACGATGAATCAACATTCGAAAGGACAGGAATATATTAGGGATTGTCTGTATGGATTTGGTAGAGGACTGTCCTCTGATATTGATGAGGCCAGTGCAGATGGTGTGGTAACATGATGTTTATTAATGTCTTTGACAAGGTCTCACATGGAAGGCCGGTCCAAAAGGAAAGAGCCCATGGAATCCAAGGCAAGTTGGAAAATTGGATCCATAATTGGTGGAGCAGGTATTTCACGACTGGAAAACTTTGCCCAGCGTGTGTACCACAGGGTTCTGTACAGGAACCATTGCTGGTTATTATGTACATTAATATCTCGGATGTGAAAGCAGAAGGTATCATTGGTAGGTTTGCAGATGACATGAAAGGTGAGGGTGTTGTCCACAGTGAGGAGCATGGTCTCAGGCTGCAGTCTGATATCGATCAGATGATAAACTGAGCAGAGTTTAGTTCTGATCAATGTGAGGTCATACCCTGTGGAAGGTACGATAAGCGAAGGACAGAAAAAATGAATGCTTGGACCTTGCGGAGTGCAGAGGAACACAGGGACCTCAGTGGACAACCCAAAGATGACTGAAAGTGTCAGCACAGGTAGACCGGGTGGGGAAGGCACCTGAACTGGGAGCAGGAGGGGGTCCCATATCCTGGTGGGGCGAATTGGTAGAGCTGCTTGCGAGGATATAATCTAATCTGGCATGGTGTTGTATCTTAAACAGTCGAAGGGTCAGAAAGAAGATTGAGGCTGGTACACAAATTAAACAGAGCCATTCCAAGAGATATGGCAGGAAAGAACATACCAGGGAATGGCGGAAAACTAATGATGAAACTGCATTTATTTCATTGCAAGGGGCCTGACAGCTAAGGAAGATGAACTCAGGACATGGATTTGAACATGGGACTGGGAGATTATAGTTATTACAGCAACACAGCTGAGGGAGGGGCAGGACTGGCAGTTCATTGTTTCAAGGTAGAGGGACTGCAGGAATCATCGAAGGGGAGGCAAGACAGGATGTGTGGTGATGCGTTTTGATTGCATGACTCATCCCAGCAGCACTTAGAGAGGATATTCCTGTTGGATCACCCAGCGAAGCTATGTTAGTGGAACTGAGAAATAGGAATGGGTCATCACTTCGATTTGATTGTCCTACTAATCCCTAATAACAAGTGGCAGACTGAGGAACAAATATGTCAGGAGATCTCAAATGTCAATCATTATAATAGGGCTGTTATGGTAGATGTTTTTTTTAACTTTCCATCTTAGACCAGGACTGCCAGTGTTCAGCGTTTGCAAGGGAGGAATTTGTTAATTGATTTCCAGTAAACTTGCAATCAATATATAAATGGCCTGAAAACAGAATTGGGGGAAAACATCACAGTGGAACCGAGAAATAAAAATTGGTCATCAGTTTGCTACGATTGTACTACAGCGATAGGCAATGGGAGATGAAGGAGCAAATATGTCAGGAGATCTCAGATATCTGTTAGAACGATAGTGTCGTAATGGTAGGGGATTTTAACCTTTCCAAACCTGGACTGGGATTGCTACTGTGTTAAGCAGTTGGATGGAACGAATTTGTTAAGTGTTCCAGAAACTCCCAGTCATTATGTAAATGACCTAACTGGAGAATGGGGCTAAACCTGAACTCCACTTGGGAAACAAGGTAGGGAACAGGACTGAGGTGTTAGCAGGGACGCACTTTGGAAAGTCACCAGATTTGTATTAGTTTGAAAATAGCGATGGAAAAGGACAGGCCTGGTCCACAAGTTCAAAGTTATACAATGGAGCAAGATAGTCATGAATTTTTAAAGTAGATCTGGGGAGGTTATTTGCAGGTAAAGGGAAGTCTGGCAAGTAGGAATATTTTAAAACCAAGATAAAAGGAGTGTTCAGCGCCAGCCTATTCCTGTTAGTGTGAAGCTCAATGTTGACTGAATTAGGAAACACTGGCTGAGATTCGAGTCTCCAGTCAAGAAGAAAGGGGGCACATGTAGGATATAACTGGCTGACTCAAGGGAATCCCTTCAGGAGCATCAGGGCTGTAGAAATACATTTAGGATGGAAATCAGGAATGTAAAAAGGGGACACGAGATCGTTTTGGCAGAGAAAGTTAAGGAGAATCCAAAGAGACTCTACAAGTGTATTAAGAGCAAAAGAAGAGCTCGGGACAAATCCGGTCTCCTTAATGATCAATGAAGGCAACGATGTGTGAAACTACAAGATCCAAAACAAATATTTCACTTTGGAACTTAATGTGGATAAAGACTGGGGGGCTCAGGGAACTAAACAGTGTTTGTCCTGACTACTATTGGAATGCTATGTGCAGTTCTGGTCTCAATGCTGTGGATGTTGTGGAACATGAAAGGGTTCAGATGACCAAGGATTTGCCAGGGTTGTAGTGTTTGTGCTGCAGGAAAAAGCTGAATAAGCTGGGGCTGAATTCACTTGAACATGGGAGGCTGAGGAGTTACCTGATAAAGGAGTTTAAAATCATGGTGGTCATCGATAGGGTGAATAGACAAGGTCTTTTCCCCAGGTTGGGGGGATTACAAACTGACAGGCCATAGCTTTAAAGTTCGAGGGGAAATTTTCAAAGGGACCTAAAGGACAACTGGTTCCTGCAGAGTGTATGGAATAAGCTGCCAGAGGAAATAGTGGAGGCTGATAGAAATACATTTAAAAGGCATGTGGATGGGTATATGAATAGGAAGGGTTCAGAGGGATATTGGCAAAATTGTGGCAAATGTGACTGGAAACGTCATGCAGGAGTTGGTCTGAATGATCTACTTCTGTTCTGTACATCTCTGTGACTCAATGTCCTGAATGTTTCCACATTATAGAAAAGGAGGTGCTGGAGGTTTTAATACACAAAGGTAGATAAATCCCCAGGACCTGATCAAATGTATATGAGGACATTGTGGAAAGCTGGTGAAGAAATTGTAGGGGCCCTAGCAGAGATGTTTGTACCATAGAGAGCTATGTGTGATAGGCTGTTAGACTGGAGCTTGGCATTGTGGACAGTGAAGAAGGTTTTCTGAGATTACAAAGGGATCCTGATGAAATGTGTGAATGGCTGAAAAATAGTAGATGGAGTTCAATCTGAATAAATGTGAGGTAAGGCATTTGGTGCAACAAACACAGGCAGGACTTATACAATTAATGATCGGACCCTCGGTAGTGTGACGTAGAACTTTGAAGCTTGCAACATGGAGAGACAGGATGGTGAAAAAAAGGTGCTTGCCACACTTCCTTTCATTGCTCAGTCCTTTGGATATCGGAGTTGGGAAGTCACATTGAGATTATACAGGCCATTGCTGAGACCTCTTCTGGAATAGTGTTCAGTTCTGGTCGCCCAGGATATCGGAAGGAAATTATTAAGCTGGAGAGGGTTCAGACGAGATTTACTGGGATGTGGATGGGTATGGAAGGTTACAGTTATAAAGAAAACCTGGAGAGATTGGTATTTTTTCATTGAGGAGAAAGTGAGGACTGCAGATGCTGGAGATCAGAGCTGAAAATGTGTTGCTGGAAAAGCGCAGCAGGTCAGGCAGCACCCAAGTAACAGGAGAATCGATGTTTCGGGCATCAGCCTGAAGAAGAGCTGATGCCCGAAACGTCGATTCTCCTGTTCCTTGGATGCTGCCTGACCTGCTGCGCTTTTCCAGCAACACATTCTTTCACTGAAACCTGAATGTTGTCAGATGACCTCACAGAAGTTTATAAAGTCATGAGGTGGATAGATAGAGTTAATGGGAGTTGTCTTTTCCCATGGACAGGGGAGTTTCAAGACAAGGCAGTACATTTTTAAGTTTAGAAGAGAGAGATAAAAAAATGACACGAGAGGCACTTTGTTACACAGAGGGTGGGTTGTGTGTGGAATGAACTTCCCAAGGAAGGGGTGAACATGGGAACAATTACAATGTTTAAAAGACATTTGGATTACTCCAGGAATAGGAAAGGTTTGAAGGGATATGATCCAGGAACAGGCAGGTGGGACGAGATCAGTTTTAGAGTATGGTTAGCACTAACCAACAGTGCGGTATGACTGTCTGACTGTGATTATAATATTGTGCCATTAATTAAGGAATGATGCAAGAGAAAGCCAGGGGTGTACAGACTGGTGAGCCAGACATCAGGGTGGGTCAGTTGTTGAAGGTCATTCTGAGAGGTATGACTTACTTGCAATGGGAAAGATAAGGACTGATTACAGCCAGCCAGCATGGCTTTGCGCGTGAGAAAACATGTCTCACAAACTTGATTGGAGTTTGTTCAAGATGTGACCAAGAAGACGAAAGCAGAGTAACAGACGTCAAGGTGTTGCATGACACATTGGTAAGTAAGGGTAGATCACAAGGGATCAGGGAGAGCTCACCAACTGGATACACAATGGGATAACAGTGGGAGACAGAGGGAGGTGGGAGAGGGTTGTTGTTCAGACTGGAGGCCTCTGACCAGCAGTCTGCTTTCAGGATTGGTGCACCATTTACATAAACAATCTGAGTGAAAATATAGCAGTCTCTGTTAGTATGTTTATGGATACCAAGATTAGTGGAAGAGTGGGCAGGGAATATAGTTATCGAAGGGGATGTTAATCAACTGGGCCAGTGGGCCAAGGAATGAAAGATGGAATTTAATTCAGGTGCTGGATTTAGTTCAGTCAAACCAGGGAGGACTAATACAGTTAATGGTCGGGCCCTGGACTGTGGTGTCAAACAGGGAGAGACCAAGGGGTGCAGTAACATGGTTATTTGGAAGTGGCATCACAGGTGGACAGAGTGGTGGGGAAATCAGCATTTGGCACACTTGTCTTCATTGGTCAGAGCAATGAGTACATGAGTTGGAGATATTTGTAACATTGTCGTCAATATTTCTCCTGGGCAGAGGAGGCCATGGGGTGACTTTATAAAGGTTTATGAAACCATGTAGGGCCTAAGTAAGGTGAATTGCCAAGGGGAGGTGAGTCCAAAGCTAGAGGCATAAACGTGAGGTGACAGAGCAAGTATTTAAAGAGGGAGCTGTGGGGCAATATTTTCCACAGAGGATGGTGCATAGATGGAATGAGCTGCCAGAGGAAATGGTAAAAACAAGTACAATTACAACATGGAAAAGATACTTGGGCAGGTACATGGAGAGTAGAAGATTTCAAGGGCTATGGGCCAAACATAGGCAAATGTGACTCATTCCATTTTGGAAACCTCAGCCGAAGAGTCATGCAGCACAGAAACAGACCCGATGTCTCCAGGTGTTGGAGGAGGAGACTATCGAGACAAGGCATGTTGTAGAGACTGAAGCAAGTTACAGCGATACGGATGGTCATCTGGACTGGAGGTTTCAAATATGTGAAATAATTGGTGAGGGGGAGGAGAAGATAGATATAGGAACTGTTATAGGAGCTGGAATGATTGAAGACACTGGTCCACAAGACAATCCATAGAAACAGTGTTGGAGAGGGAATAGGGAACAGGAAGATCCCAGGAAGCATTAACACCATCACGTGGGAGGCCTGCGTTCCCCTCTGTTGTCCTGATGCCCACCAAGACAGCACATGCCTGGATTGAAAATTGGGAACTCTTGATGCTGTCTCAGTACAAAACCAAACCTTAAAGTAAAGGTGGTGACTGAGCCTGGTGTGGGTCTGGACTGTACTCACCCTCCAGTACTATATTTATGTCATGTCTTATTAGCTGATGTTTGGAGCCCTCTCATTGCTCTCTGCTCCGTGCCCTGGAAAGATCTTACCTGGCGGCAGGATTTATTGAAGGCTACCAACCTCCCTGACCTTTGTCTCTCTGGCAAACCAACCATCTTCCCAACCAGCAGTTGGCAAGTCTATTGAGTCATGAACTCCCTGAGTACCTGTAGAACACAGAGAAATAGGCAGAATACGAAATTAGACTGATGCTGTGAGGGTTACACATGTAGAATGGCATTGAGCCCCACAGAGATCTGGAAAATCCCAGTCTCCAATCCTGGCCTGTGCTGCCTTATCTATCTGGAGTGAAGAATTCTGTTGGCTCAGGATCTGGAGTAGCTGCAAAAGTGAGAGGCGCTGACAGAAGCAGCAATTAGACCCACACAGTGAGGGATACCACATGGAGAGATACTGAGTCATATCACCAGAGTGCAGGATCAAACAATTGTGCAGGAAGAAAGGGTTTTGATTCATGTTGCAGTGGAATGTGCAACCTGTGAGCAGGCGGAATGACGGCCTAATGGCATTATTGTGAGATAATTAATCCAGAAACTCAGCAAATGTTCTCTGGACACAGGTTCAAATCCCACCATTTCAAATGTTGGGATGTGAATTAAATGTTTCAAAAAAGATTAGATTAAAAACCCATAAGTGAGTATTAAATAATTGCTGATGTTCAGAAATATCCATAGAGTGCATTCAAGTCTTAAGTGAAGTAATCTAAGATGGGTCTGGGATATCACAGTTATTACAGAACAACAGCTGAGGGAGGGACAGGACAGGCAGCTCAATGTTCCAAGGGACAGATGCTGAAGGAAGGACAGAAGGGGAGGTGAGAGAGGAGGAGAGCTGCTGGTTCTGATGGGGTGAAACATCACAGCAGGACTGAGAGAGGATATTCCTGCAGGATCGCCCAGTGAAGCTGTGTTCGTGGAATTAATTGCTGGAAAAGCGCAGCAGGTCAGGCAGCATCCAAGGAACAGGAGAATCGACGTTTCGGGCATAAGCCCTTCTTCAGAAATCCTGAACCTTGGATGCTGCCTGACCTGCTGCACTTTTCCAGCAACAAATTTGCAGCTCTGATCTCCAGCATCTACAGTCCTTACATTCTCTTCATGGAATTAATCAACAACAATGGGTCTTCCCTTTCCTCTGATTGTTCTACAGACCCCAATAGCCCCGCCCTCCTGCAACTTGACCTTCTCAAGATGGCGGCCCTCAGACCCGTGCTCCCTCTTCCCTCAAACAAATGGCGGCCGTGATCCTGGGCCGTTTCCCTGATCAGAGACCGCCACATCCTGACCCGGGCCTGAAGGGTCTTTTTCGGGGTTTTTAACCTTTACTTGGGACTTGTGAATTCTCTCCGCTCCTTTCTCCCAGCGAGGCTCCCACACACCGGCTCTGAGCTCCGCTCTTTGAAGCCGATCGCAGCCGCTGCCGGAGAAAGTAGCTCCATGTCTCTCTGTCCTGGTCAATGTGACACTGCGCATGCTCCACATAGAAAGCAAACTACGCGTGCGTCTGAAGTTATCATTGAGTTTACAGAGAATATTCATACCTGCACAGAATCATGGGGGAAATATTATTCATTAATAATTGCTCTGTCGAGTTATAGTCATGGCGCTATCTAGTATGTAAATAGACTGGTCGCTTCAATTTAACCATACCGGCCAGGTATGTAAATTACCAATTGTTCTGGGAGTTTGAAAAGAGGTTTCTTACTCGAGTTGTGCAAATATGTACGTTATCAGATTTGCATCTCAACTATTTGTTAAAATTTCACATAGATTTTTGAGAGAGGTTTAATGCTCCACTATGTTAATGAGAATTATCAATCCTGCAAAACAGTTTGCTTTCTGACCAATCTTCAAGCGTTTACTCCCCGAGAATGCTTTGGCCCCGATCCTCACTCACTTTTGGTTGGAGGACCGGCCGCTGCTCGGTCATCAGTTCCGCCCCTTCCTCCCAATTGCAGAGTTGATTCAGGCGTGACTCAGCAGGCTAAGCACAAGAAACAATAAGGAACAAGGGAAGTTAGAGTCGATGCCTTGTGATGCAGTGAAAATATCCCGAATCTTGGATCGAGAGGCTTGAGTTCAATTCACAGCTAGTGCAGGTGTGTGTAATAACTACTTTGAACAGGTTCATTAGGAAAAACAAGGGAAGTCAGGAACAGAGGAAAAAAATATAGAAAATAAATACAATGTGGTGGGGCTCTCAATGCTCAGAAGATTTCAGTCTTTACCAAATGTTTCAGGGCCCCATTGGGTCCCAATACAGACTGTTGCACTCCTCCTCGTGCACAGCCAGATACCACGATTGTGGGGCAAAGTGTTGTGGTGGGATATGGAGATGCTTTTGTAGAATTTCCTCAGTTTTGGAGGTGAAAATAGGTGAGAAGGTGTAGGGTTTTGTACAGAGTTACCTATTCCGCTCCTGTTGCAGCATCATATTATTGAACTGACTATACCTCGTACATTCTTGGCAGAGATCGCTGACATTTTGTAAGCCCACAATACAAGATCCATCACTCTGTTTAAGACAGCAGAAATCTCTTGTAGCACTATAGTCATAGAACAATACAGGGCAGAACAGGCCCTTCGGTCCTTGATGTTGCGCCGACCTGTGAATCATTCTCAGCTCGTCCCCCTACACTATCCCAAAATCACCCATGTGCTTAAGTAAAGGATTGTTTAAATTTCACTCATGTGGCTGAGTTAGCCACATTAGCAGGTAGTGCATTCCATACCCTAACCACTCTGAGTAAAGACCCTGCCTCTGACGTGTTTAAATCTATCACCCCTCAATTTGTAGTTGTACATACATGCTAGCGTCATCATCCTAGGAAAAAGACTTTCACTGTATACCCTATCTAATCCTCTGATCATCTTGTATGTCTCTATCAAATCCCCTCTTAGTCACTTCTTGCCAATGAGAACAGGTTCAAGTCTCTCAACCTTTCCTCATAAGACCTTCCATCCAGACCAGGCAACATCCTGGTAAATCTCCTCTGCACTTTTTCAAATGCTTTCACATCCTTCCCGTATTATGGGCACCAGAACTGCACACAATATTCCAAGTATGGCCACACCAGCATTTTGTTCAGTTGCAGCATGATATTGCAGCTCCAGAACACAATCCCTCTACGAATGAAACCTAACACACCGTATACTGCCTTAACAGTACTATCCACCTGGGTGGCAACTTTCAGGCATCTATGTTCATGGACTCCACCATCTCTCTGCACACCCACACTACCAAGAATCTTTCCATTAATCCAGTACTCTGCCTTCCTGTTATTCTTCTCAACGGCATCACCTCACATTTAGCTGCATTTAACTCCATTTGCCACCTCTCAGCATAATTCTGCAGTTTATCCAAGTTCCCCTGCAATTTGTAACATTCTTCCATACTGTCCACTCCATGGAATTTAGTGTCGTTTGCAAGTTTACTGATCCAGCCACCCATGCCTGCATCTACGTCATTTATAAAAATAACAAACAGCAGTGGTGCCAAAACAGATCCTTGTGGCACACCATTACTAACCTGAGTCCAGGCTGAATATTTTCCATCAGCCACCACTCGCTGCCTTCTTTCAGAAAGCCAGTTTCGAATCCAAACTGCTAAATTACTCTCCATTTCATGTCTCTGCATTTTCTGCAACAGCCTACCATGTGGAACCCTATCAAAGGCTTTACTGAAGTCCATGTATATCATGTCAACTGCCCTACCCTCATCTACATGCTTGGTCACCTTCTCAAAAAACTCAGATTTGTGAGACATGACCTGCCCTTGACGAAACCATGTTGACTATCTGAAATCAAATTGTTGTTTGCTCATTGATTATAAATCTTATCTCTTATAATCCTTTTCAAAACCTTTCCTACAACAGAAGTAAGGCTCACTGGTCTATAATTACCTGGATCATCTCCATTGCCCTTCTTGATCAAGGGAACAACATTTGCAATCCTTCAGTCCTCTAGTACCAAACTTGTAGAGAATGACGACTCAAATATCAAAGCCAAAGTCTCTGATCTCCTCCCTAGCTTCCCAGAGAATCCTCGGATAAATCCCATCCAGCCCAGGGGACTTGTCTACTTTCCGGAATTGATAACACATGTTTGTAACTAACCTCAATCCTTTCTATTCTAATATGTTGTACCTCATTCTTCTGTTCTACAATAGTCTCCTTTTCCTGAGTGAAAACTAATGAGAAATGTTCATTTAGCACCTCTCCGATCTCCACAGGGTCCACACTGAACTTCCCACTTCTGTCTTTGACTGGCCATATTCCTAACCTGTGCTTTTGTTCCTCACATACCTATAGAAAGCTTTAGGGTTCTCCTTTATTCTATTCACTAAAGACTGCTCTTGTCCTCTCTTTGCTCTTAACTCTTTCTTTAAATCCTTCCTATCGGATATGTAATTCTCCATTGCCTCATCTGTACCATCTTGCCTCGTCAACACACAAGCCTCCTTCTTCTTCTTAACAAGAGATGCAATTTCCACAGTAAACCACGATTCCCTTACCTTATCACTTCCTTCCTGCCTGACAGGGCCGTACCTATCAAGGACACGCAATATCTGTTCCTTAAACCAGCTCCACATTTTAATAGTCTACACTCCCTGCCTTTTGCTACCCCATTCTATGCATCCTAATTCTTGCTGAATCGCATTATATTTGCCCCGCCCCATCGATAAGGTGGAGGTTAATTAGGTTGTTTCCAGGGTTAAGGGGATTGGCTTAACAGTAGATTGGTAATATATTCATTGGAATTCAGAAGAATGGAAAAATATAAATTAATGAATGGAATGGATAAAATAGAAGTAGAGAGGATGTTTCCACTGGCAGGTGAAGCGAGGACAAGAGGGAATCATCTCAAGATTAGAGGCAGCAAATTTAAGACTGAACTGAGAAGGAACTTCTTGACCTCTATGGAATTCATTGCCCAGGGAAGTAATTGATGCTAGTTCAGTAAACGTTTATAAAGCTAAGGTAGGTTTTTTAAAAAAAGAAATAATTAATTAAGGAATACAGTGAGAACGTGAGTAAGTGGTTCTGCATCCACGAAATGATCAGCCATGGTCACATTGAATGGTAGAGCAGGCTCAAAGGGCAGGACGGCCTTCTCCTGTTCCTAGTTCTTATGTTACGCATTCCTCCCTCACTGGACTTGGAAGTGCTGGTTCTGGATTAGTGGTGCTGGAAGAACACAGTAGTTCAGGCAGCATCTGAGGAGCAGTAAAATTGGCGTTTCGGGCAAAAGCCCTCCATCAGGAATAAAGGCAGAGAGCCTGAAGTATGGAGAGATAAGCTAGAAGTGGATGGGGAGAAAGTAGCATAGAGTACAATAGGTGAGTGGGGGAGGGAATGAAGGTGATAGGTCAGGGAGGAGGGTGGAGTTGATAGGAGGAAAAGAAGATAGGCATGTAGGACAAGGCAAGGGGACAGTGCTGAGCCAGAATTTTGGAACTAGGGTGAGGTGGGGGAATGGGGAAATGAGGAAACTGTTGAAGTCCACATTGATGCCCTGGGGTTGAAATGTGGATTTCAACAGTTTCCTCATTTCCACTTCCCACACCTCACCCTAGTTACAAACTTCCAGCTCAGCAGTGTCCCCTTGACTTGTCCTACCTGCCTATCTTCTTTCCCACCTATTAACTCCGCCCTCCCCCAACTTATCACCTTCATCCCCTCCCCCACTCACCTATTGTACTCTATGCTACTTTCTTCCCACCCCCACCCTCCTCGAGCTTATCTCTCCACGCTTCAGGCTCTCTGCCTTTATTCCTAAAGAAGGACTTTTGCCTGAAACGTTGATTTTACTGCTCCTCAGATGCTGCCTGAACTGCTGTGCTCTTCCATCACCACTAATCCAGAATCTATTTTCCAGCATCTGCAGTCATTGTTTTTACCTTGGAGGTGCTGGTGTTGGATTAGGATGGACAAAATTCAAATTCACAGTACACTAGGCTATCGTCTAATGGGATTATTTGGAAGTACGAGCTTTGCTGCTTCTTCATCAGGTGGTTGTGTGATTTTTAACTTTGTCCCTCACTCTTGAAACTGATAAACAGCAACAAAGGCCACGAAGCAGTGCGCATGCTCTAGCCAACAATCGGGCCCGGGTGGGAGGAGGTTGAGCAATTCATCAACTTCACCAACACATTCCACCCTGACCTTAAATTTACCTGGACCATCTCTGACACCTCCCTCCCCTTTCTGGACCTCCCCATCTCCATTAATGAACACCGACTTGACACTGACATTTTTTACAAACCCACCGGCTCCCACAGCTACCTGGATTATACCTCTTCCCACCCTACCTCTTGCAAAAATGCCATCCCGTATTCCCGATTCCTCCACCTCCGCCGTATCTGATCCCAGGAGGACCAGTTCCACCACAGAACACACCAGATGGCCTCCTTCTTTAGAGACCGCAATTTCCCTTCCCCAACTTCCCTAGTTCCAAACTTCCAGCTCAGCACTGTCCCCTTGACTTGTCCTACCTGCCTATCTCCTTTTCCACCTGTCCACTCCACCCTCTCCTCCCTGACCTATCACCTTCATCCCCTCCCCCACTCACCCATTGTACTCTATGCTACTTTCTCCCCACCCCAACCCTCCTCTAGCTTATCTCTCCACGCTTCAGGCGCTTTTGCCTGAAACGTCGATTTCGCTGCTCCTTGGATGCTGCCTGAACTGCTGTGCTCTTCCAGCACCACTAATCCAGAATCTGGTTTCCAGCATCTGCAGTCATTGTTTTGACCCCGGGTTAATAATGTCAGTGGTGGACCAATGGAAAGGCAGAGGAGGAGCTGGAGGACCTGGTGGGGCAGTTGGTCCTCCAGTCAATCAGTGAATGAGGGGCGGGACTTGACTATACCACGTGATCATCCTCCGCGGTCGGCGCGGATGTTGGGGATGGATGTGCGGAGAGCTGTCGGTAAGGAAAGAAATAAACAGCCGGAAGTGGGAGGGAAATGGTGTTGGTATGGTCTGAGAGGTTTTGCAAACATTTGGTGCACATCCGAAAATACAAATTTGAAACTTACAGTCTCATTTTTGAAGCAAACGGGAAAATGCCTCGTTGAGTAATCGGCCCGAGTGAGCGCCGCCATCTTTATTCGGGGCAATGATTCACTGGACACGTGGGCGGCCGCCAGCTTTGTAGGGGGCAAAGTTCAGAGGGATGTATGTACAGCCTTCCCTGGTGAAAAGAGTCATAGGGCAGGATTTACACAGAGCACATTCAAACCCAGAGAAATGGACTTTTTTCTGGATTTGATTCGTCATTCATTTAAATTATTTAGATGTGAATAGAGGCCGTATAGTTAGTAAGTTTGCAGGTGACACCAAAATTGGAGGTATTGTGGACAATGAAGAAAGTTATCTCAGAGAACAGTGGGATATTGATCAGATGGGCCAATGGGCTGAGGAGTGGCAGATAGGATTTAATTTAAATAGATTAGGTTAGGATATCTGGTTGCCATAGGTTGGACCGAAGAAGTCTGTTTCTGTGCTAGACATCTTTGACTGTGGGATCATAAAAGTGAATTCTGCTCTGGTTCACCTCTGGGTTCTCTGATGTCCACTTGTTCATTATCTAGCTTCCTCAGTCTCTCATGGGTGTATTTTTGCTCTGTATAATATTTTACAATTACTTTCACAGCTGTTTTGTAAATGAATTGAGAAATGTAGAGCTGGAAAAACACAGCAGGCCAGGCAGCATCCGAGGAAAAGGAGAATTGAAGTTTCAGGCATAAGCCCTTCTTCAGGAATGTAAATGAATTGTCCACTGCTGCCTGGCTCCTGACCATGTGCTGTTCCATGATCAGGTTATTTTTTCCACAATATCTTTGACAGTCAAGAATTCTTTTTTCCAATAAGCGAGTGCATTTTCCTTCAATTTCTGACAGTCAAATTCTGCACAATTTTCATTCCCTGTAATTCATATTGCACTCCCTGAAACATGAACTGTGTATTTCTCCTTCCACAGAAACCAGTGATCAATGCCAAAGCTTTGTGGCCTGTGGAGAGGGTGATGTTTGACTGCCTTGTACTGCTGCAGTTTGTCTGGTGAAGGTGGTTGGGTAAGAGACATTACAGATTATTCACTCAGTGATATTGAAGAGTAGAAGATATCTGTACAAATCATCATGGTTTTAATTTCACAAAAATATTATTGAGAACTTTTGACATAAGGCTACAGATGGAGAATATTGTGTCCAGTGACCACAACCATTGCCAAATAAGCTGTTTTTCAAGAATGCCTTAAAGGAAGAAAGTAGATCTTAGAGAGTTAGAGTGGGGATTCCAGACCATGTTCCCTTGGAGTCTGTAGAAACAGTCACACAGGTGTACTCAAAAATAAACACATCATTGAGAGTCTGAACTAAAATGAGATATTATTGAGATATGAAAGGGTGTGTGGTGCAGGGAGATAGGAATGATTACAGCCAGGAATTAATTCAAAGGTGCAAAAGTATATTGTTGTTGCTTATAAATGGAAGTCTTTTGATTGATCAGCAAGTTTTGGTACAAGTGAGCACTTTGGCAGTAGAGTTTTCAATATTCTTGAGATTATCAGGAGGGTGAATGTGGGATGTTGGCCAGGAGTGGGTTTAGATAATGAAATCTAGAGTCAACAAAAGGAATGAATGAGAGTTTCAGCAAATGAGCTGAGACTGTGGTGAGGTCAGGTGATATCACTGAAGTCGAAATAGTGGACTTGGAGGGGGTCTGGCCTGTCATCCTCACCTCATTCAGCTGTTTGTCAGTTTGTGAATCAAGTCTGTAACAAGCTCAGGAACTGAGTGGTCCTGGCAGAACCCAAACTGGGCATCGCTGAACAGGTTATTGCTGAGCAGTTGCTTGACAGCACTGTTGATGACACCTTCCATCACTTCACTGCTGAGCGAGTGTGGACTGATGGAGGGGAATTGGCTGAGTTGGATCTGCCCTGTGTTTTTGTGTTGGAACATCCCTGAGCAATGTTCCACAAAGTCAGTAGGTGCCAGTGCTGGGAGCAGTACTTGCCTTGGTGGGCAGCAGGTTCTGGAGCACAGCCAACAGTATTATTGCCAGAATATTGGCAGGGCCCATAGCCTTTACACTACTTATCCATTTCTTGATCTGATTTGACATGAGTTTTAAACCAAGTCGATTCATATCTGTGATGTCAGGGACCAATGGAGAAGGCTCATCCACTTGGCACTGGCTGAAAATTGCTGCAAATGCTATCCTCTTATCTGTTGCATGGATGTGTGAGACCCCTCCATCAGTAAAGGTGGGGATATCTGTGATGCTGTAATTGTTCATCATCATTCCTGACTAGGTGTGGCAGAGCTAATCCATTGTTTATGGGATCACTTAGTTCTATCTGGTGTTGCTTGTGCTGTTTAGCATGCAGGTTTGGTAGCTGCACCAGGTTGGCACCTCATTTTTAGATATGCCTGGTACTGCTGGCATGCCCTCCTGCATTCACTATTGAACTAGGGTTGATTCCCCTGGCTTGATGTTAATGGTTGTGGGGGGAATATCAGGCCATGAGATTTCAGATTGGGCTGGAGTACAGTTCTGCTGCTGTCGTTGGCCCACAGTGAGGCGGAAGTTGCAGGGTCAAGAGGGCTGATTTTGTGTTTGTATTTGCTTGTGCATTGGTAGATGTAATGTGGTCGATCCAGTTTCAATCCTTTTAGATTAGATTACTTACAGTGTGGAAACAGGCCCTTCGGCCCAACAAGTCCACACTGACCCGCCGAAGCGCAACCCACCCAGACCCATTCGCCTACATTTACCCCTTCACCTAAACCTCCGGACAAGTTAGCATGGCCAATTCACCTACCCTGCACATTTTTGGACTGTGGGAGGAAACCGGAGCACCCGGAGGAAACCCGCGCAGACATGGGGAGAATGTGCAAACTCCACACAGTCAGTCGCCTGAGGCAGGAATTGAACCCGGGTCTCTGGCACTATGAGGCAGCAGTGCTAGCCACTGTGCCGTCCTTTGTTGAGACTATGCAGTGATTAATACAATGAGTGATTTGATGGCCCACTGTTGGGTTTTTTTCCCTCAAGGACATTGTCAATGGCAGAAAAAACATCCCCAATGTTTCCATGCCAAACAGTAGATTCTTCATTCCAGTTATTCTTTTCTTGATTTCAGACCCTCTCCCAATTTGGGATTCAAACCTGAACTTCAGTTGTATATTTTAATATTCTTGATAAATGATAAATACAACAGGTTTGTTCACTTAGTTTTAGAATCACTATCACATGTTTTGTTTTTTTTATCTCGAAAACAATATCCGTTATCCTGTCTCCTCCATCCTCCCCTCCAACAACAAGAGTGAGGAGCACATGGAGTTTCTCTGTTAATAATATTGAGATAATCCGATCAGCTGCCTCTGTTTCTTTCCTGCCTCTCCACTCGCCCACCGAGCCAAACTGCCTCACAAGAGTGCTCCTCATTTTAGTCCTAAACTTGCATTTCCTAGAGTCCCTTGTCAAGCCTTATTGGAGGTCATCTTGACCATTTACCCTAGTGTAGCTAAATCATGGACATTCCAAATCTCTCTCTCATCCTCCTGCTTGTCACTGCACCCCACCACCCCCCCACCCCTTGCCAATTCACAGATATTGTCCCATGATCTATCTGTCTTTTCTGGTTATGTCCTTCTCTCCCATTCTGCTAAAAACTAATATTTGACCTCGCCGCCATTGGAAAATCCTGCTCCATCTCCACACTCCCTTTTCTTTCTGAATTCCTTGTAGTTGGTGTCCCTCAAGGATCTATCCTTGCTCCCTCCTGTTTCTCACCTACATACTGCCAGGAGGTAACATCGCCCAAAAGCACTGTGTTAGGTTTTTGACATGTACACTGACAATGTCCTGCTCTCCCTCCCCATCATCCGTCTCCATTACTCCACTATTACTTAATTATCAAACTGCTTACCACGCTTCAATTAGCTGCAATTCACTCCAATGAAACACTGCAATTGTTACCCATTGCCTTCAGTTGCTATTCCAAATTCCTTTCCCTTACTGCTGTGTCCCTCCCTCTCACTGGGAAGTGTCTGAGGCAGAACTACACTCTTCACAATATTGCTCTCATATCTGAGCCCACGGTGACCTCCTGATCAGACATCTACACAATCACAAACACCACGAATTCCAATCTCTAAAACGTTGCTTGTCTCCTTCTCACCCCAGCTCCATTGCTACTGAAACTCTAACCTGTGTCGGTGTTGCCTTTAACTTGACAAATCTGAAACAGAATCCTTGATTCCACGACTGACCCAGAATCTGGTTCAAGACTCACCCGTGATGAGACACATCCTCTCCATATTTACCCTGTCAAACCTCGACAGAATCCTGAATCCTGTATCTCCTCTCATTCTTCCAAAGTCCAGTGAGTAGATTCCCAACTTATTCAGCCTTTGCTTACAGGATAATCCCTTCAAAACAGGGATCATCCCAAAGGATCTTCTCTGAAATGCCTCCAATAAACTACTCTATTTCGTTAACTAAAGCGACCAAATCTGATCACGTTACTCCAGTTGTGTTCTCACTCGCCATTTGTTTAGTTGCCCTAAGGTATATATTCAAAACTCTTATATTGCAAACTCCTTGAAATAAGGGACAGCATTCCATTCCCCTTCCTGATTCCATGTTGTAACTGTGTGCTAGCTTTCTGTGTTTCCTGCTCATTTTCCACCAGTCCCTTTGTGGTGCAGCTTTCTACAGTTTATCCCAAGTTATACTCTATTTGCCAACTTGTTGCCCACATTTCCTGTGAATATCTCTCTGTAAACTGTTTATAATCCTCTTGGAACTTTCCTGTTATGCCTTTTCTAGGAGATTTCCCCCCTCATTATTCAAAACATTTACTGGGAGCACTGGGCAGTGGGAAGCATGCTCAGTTGCTGTCTTTCAGGGATACTCTGTTTAATGACTGGGAGGAGCTTGCTGCCCTTTGGTCAGAATGGAGACCACTTGCCAATCAAGCTGCATGAGCCTTTCACACCCCATGTCTTATTGAGGAGGCACAGCGGCAGAATGGAAGGAAAGAAAAGGAAGCAAATCCTGCTCTCCATATCTCACTGAATCTTGGGACATTCTGTCCCATGTTCAGTCACATGAAGTCCCAAAGTGGAAACTCCGAGAAACCCACACAGATTTGCCCCTGAATTGCCTGCTGACCTCCACCAGGGGTAATGTGTACAGTCAGGACGGCACGGTGGCACAGTGGTTAGCACTGCTGCCTCACAGCGCCAGAGACTCAGGTACAATTCCCGCCTCAGGCGACTGACTGTGTGGAGTTTGCACATTCTCCCCGTGTCTGCGTGGGTTTCCTCTGGGTGCTCCGGTTTCCTCCCACAGTCCAAAGATGTGCAGGTCAGGTGAATTGGCCATGCTAAATTGCCCACAGTGTTAGGTAAGGGGTAAATGTAGGGGAATGGGTGGGTTGCACGTCAGTGGGGACTTGTTGGGCCGAAGGGCCTGTTTCCACACTGTAAGTAATCTAATCTAATCATCCTGGGCCAGGAGGAGGGGATTGTATGAGTTTCAGGCTTGAACTGACAGTGACGGATTTTATAAACTTGTATTACAGGCAGATATTCAGATGGTAATCTCAGTCATTGTAACGCCAAACTCTGACAGAATTACTCAATACATCATGACCTGGATATTCATATTGTGTGAGAGTATTGTGTTCCAGATCAATGCCATTTGCTGCATTGAAGTTCTCCTTTGAATCAAACCATCCTCTCAATAGATCTTCCCAAATCTTCAACATGTGTCCTGTAATCCTTGTATAATGAGCTGACGGGTGTAAAGTTTATTATTATAATATGTAACTTTTGTAAACCGCTTTGTCACAGCTCCCCACAATTTTCTTTGCTACAAGAAGAATACTCTCAGTTTTTCCAAACCCCTGATTCCACAATGTCTGTTTGCTATCTATAAGGTACACATCAGGATTGTGTTGGAACATTCTCCACTTGCCAGCATCAGTGCAACCTGTCCCCCCTCCACCAACAATATTAAAGAAATTGGACATCCTCCAGGGTAAAGCACTGTACCTGAGTGGTTTCCCATCCACCACCTTCAGCATTCTCTCTCCCCACCCCCGAGGCACAGTCGCATCACTGTGTGAAAGATCAAGTCAGCATTGTCCTCCCAGACCATAGGACTACTCTCTCGTTAGAGAGAGATGTCGGTGGTGGTTAACCTGAATATTACCACAGCGCAGGCAAGGGGATAGGTTGAAAAGGAGAGTCCATTAATTGTGGATAGTTATTCTTGATGTGTATTCGCAGCACACATGTCACATGAGTAATTAATGTTACAAAAGCCCCACAAATTCTGCAACTAAAATCCCTCATTCCTTGAACCATCCTAGTAAATCTCCTGTGCCCCCTCTCAGGGACCCTGCCATCCTTCCCAATATGTGGGCGATCTCTGGTACGCACAGACCCAGCTGCTCTGTGTTCCTGTGGGTGATATCATAGAGCAACAGTTGCACTAAACCTCACTGTCTGGAAGTGAGTGAGAGACAGAAGTCCCGATGGCATTTCAGATATATTTAGGAACACACTTGCAATGCCAAGGCAGACAGGTCTATGGGCTCAGTGCGGGTAAATGGGATTAAAATAGTTAGCTGGGAGATTTCTTTACAGCGTAAACCCAATGGACCACAACACCTTTTTCTGTCATGTAGACCACAGATGCATAATATAGGAAGATGACAAGCCACAATAGAAACCAGGTCAGAGAAGGTGATATTAGAATACGTGATTGATTGATGTTTTTTTTGGAGGAAAATGTGACAGAGGTTAAGCGGGACATTATGGAGCTCAGGGTTCAGGAATCTGAAATAAAAATGGGTTATCCTGAAGGCTGGAATTAAAGAAAGGCACATCACAGAGATTTGTGAGGGTGGACAAGATTAGAGATAGGGAGGGTGTTGAGACTGGAGGAGATTAGAGATTGGAGGATGTTGCATAGATTGAGATGTTTTTGATACCAGAGATAGTGGTAGTTCTGAGGCTAGAGAGGAATTATAGAGATAAGGATGAGTTGTTAGCTTTCCCAACACTACCTCTTTACTGATAATGATTGTTTCTCTGTCCTCATCTGCCATTGCCTCCATAGACCTGCGACAATGAGAGTACACAGACAGTATGTTCCCATTAAGGCCAAGGCTGGGAGGCGTCGAGAATGCTGCATGACCTGCGAAATTGAGGCTCTGGTCAAGAAAATGAAGGGAGGATATGGCAGGTACATTGCACTGGGTTTGAGTGAGTCCCTAGGGGACTATAAGGGCAGTAGGAGTATACTCGCAGGAAACCAGGAGGCAGAAAAGGGGACATGAGATAGCGTTGGGAAATAGGTTTAAGGAGAATCCAAAGAGTTTCTACAAATACACTAAAGACAAAAGAATAACTAGGCAGAGAATAGCGACGCTCAAAGATCAACAAGACTGTCTATGGAACAGCAGGAGGTGGGAGAGATTCTGTAAATCTTTCATGTCAGATTTTACTGAAAGGGGATATGAAAGTTAGAGAAGTTGGAGAAATAAATAGTGATAACTTAGCAAGTGTACAAATTACAGAGGAGTAGGTACTGGATGACTTAAAATGCATAAAGGTGGATAAATCCCTGGAATCTGATCAGATGTATCCCAGAACTTTGTGGGTAATTAGAGAAGATTTTGCTGGGCCCCTCGCTGCGATATTTGTATCATCGATCGCCACAGGTGAGGTGCTGGAAGATGGGTGCCATTATTTGAGAAAGGTGGTAAGGAAAAGACAGGGAACTATAAACAGGTGAGCCTGAAGTCAGTGGCAGAGAAGTTGTTGGAAGGGATTCTCAGGGACAGGATTTACAAGTCATTGGAAAAGCAAGAAATTATTAGGGAGAGTCAGCATGGCTTTGTGCATTGAAATCAGTAACTTGACTTTAGAAAGACACAAAGTTTCACATAACACACTAGTTAGCAGGTTCAGTACCATAGAATTCTGGTGGAACTAGCTGTTTGGGTACAGAATTGGCTGGAAGGTCAAAGAATTATAGATGGACAGCACAGAAACAGAGACCCGTCCGTCCAACCAGTACATGCTGAACAGATATCACAATGCAATCTAGTCCCACCTGTCAGCACCTGGCCCATATCCTTCCTATTCATTTACACATGAAGATACCTATTAAATGTTGCAATCGTAACCCACTTCCTCTGGCAGCTCATTCCATACACGTACCACCCTCTGTGTGAAAACGTTGCCTCTCAAGTCTCTTTAAATTCTTCCCCCTCATACTATAAACCTATGCCCTCTAGTGCTGGGATCCCCCACGCCAGGGAAAAGACGTTGTCTATTTATCCTATCCATCCATCTCAGGTTTTTATAGACATTGATAAGATCACCTCTCAGCCTCCGACGCTGAGGGGAAAACAGCCCCAATCTATTCAACCTCTATTCAACCCCCAGCCTAGCTCAAATCCTCCAACCCTGGCAACATTCTTGTAGATCTTTTCTGAACCCTTTCAAGTTTTACAACATCTTTCCAATAGGAGGGAGACCAGACTTGTTCGCAACATTCCAAAAGTGGCCTAACCAATGTCCTGTACAGCCACAACATGACCTCACAACTCCTGTACTCAATACTTTGTCCGATAAAGGAAAGCATACCAAATGCCGCCTTCACTATCCTATCTACCTGCACTCCAAGGACTCTTTGTTCAGTAACACTCCTCAGGACCTTACCATTAAGTGTATAAGTCCTGCTAAGATTTGCTTTCCCAAAATGCCACTCCTCAGCCATTCAGCCATCTGATCAAGATCCCATTGTACTCTGATGTTATCTTTTTCACTGTCCACTACACCTCCGGTTTGGGTTTAATCTCACTAACTATACCTCCGATGTTCACATCTAAGTCATTGATACAAATGATGAAAGGTAGTGGATCCAGCAGTGATCCTTGTAACACTCCACTAGTCACAGGCCTCCAGTCTGAAAAGCGACCCTCCATCACCACCCTCTGTCTTCTGCCTTTGAGCCAGTTCTGTATCCAAGTGGTTAGATCTCCCTGTATGCCATGAACTCGAACCTTGCTGAGCAGTCAGTGTCATAGTGGAGGTTGCTTTTTGGACTGGAAGCCTGTGATGAGCAATATGCTGTCAGGCTGGGTACTGGGTCCACTGCTTTTTGCCATTTATATAAATGATTTCTATGTGAATATAGGAGCTATGGTTAGTAGGTTTACAATAGACACCAACATTGGAGGTGCAATGGATAGCAAAGTTACCTGAGAGTACAATGAGCCTCCGATCAAACGGGCTGAGGAGTGGCAGATGCAGTTTAATTTAGATAGATGTGACGTTCTGCATTTTGGAAAAGCAAATCAGGGTGGGACTGATACACTTAATGGGAAGGTCCTGGGGAGTGTTGCTGAACAAATAGATCTTGGAGTGCAGGTTCATAGTTCCTTGAAAGTGGAATCATAGATAGGCAGGGTAGTGAAGAAAGTGTTTGGTGTACTTGCCTTTATTGGTCTGTGCATTGTGTACAGGGGTTGTGACGTCATTTTGCGGCTGTACAGGACATTCATTCAGCCACTTCTGGAATTCTGCTTTCAGTCCTGGTCTCCCCGCTATTGGAATGATATTGTGAAACTTGAAAGGATTCAGAAAAGATGCAAAGATGTTGCCAGGGTTGAGGGATTTAGCTATAGGGAGAGGCTGAATAGACTGAGGCTGTTTTCACTGGAGAATCGGATGTTGAGAGGTGACCATCGAGGTTGATAAAATCGTTCGGGGCAAGGATAGGGTAAACAGCCAGTGTCTTATTGCTGTTTAGATAGTCCAAAACTAGAAAGCGCAGGCATGAGGGAAAAGATTGAAAAGGGATATTAGGGGCAAAGTTTCAAGCTGAATGTAGTATGTGTATGGAATGAGCTGCCAGAGAAAGTGTGGAGGCCGGTACAGTTACAACATTTAAAAGGCATCTGACTGGATACGTGATTGGGAAAGGTTTAGAAGGCTATGGGCCAAGTGCTGGATTATGGGACGAGATTAATTTAGGATATCTGGTCGGCATGGACAAGTTGGACCGAAGGGTCTGTTTCTGTGCTGTACATCTCTATGGCACTAATAAATTAAAATTAAGATAGGTTTCTCTTTTATGGAGAGTTAGCAGAAGGTCAGACAATTCTCCTTGGAGCTGAGAAGGTTAAGCAGTGATTTCGACCAGGAGTTGATTTGTTTCCAGGGTATTTCATTTACAGAGAGACAGAGTGAGAAATTTTTAACATCACAATTTTTTGTAATTATTTTCAGGTAACTGACAAATAATGCAAAGAAAAATATGAAGATTATTTTACTCAGTAAGTTCTGAGCATCTGGAACAATTTGACCGACATCTGGATGAAGATTCAGTAGTGATTGTCAAAACAAATTAGAAATTTAACATTTTTAGGAAGGATTTGGAGGGCTATGTCCAAATGGGAGGTGAGTTGTGACTGACTGGCACCATCTCCAGAGGGAGAGAGTACAGCCCCAATGGGCAGAATAGCCTCCAGTCCCTGTGCTCTGTCATACTGACCCATTCACTGTGAATGATGAAGCTCATCACAGGGCAGAGCCGTACAGATATACAGCATGAAAATAAACCCTTTGGTTAAACTGGTCCATGCTGACCAGATATCCCAACCTAATCTAGACCCATTTGCCAACACTTGGCCCATATCACTCTACACCCTTCCTATTCATATACCCATCCAGATGCCAAATGGTTTAATTGTACCAACATTCTCCACTTCCCGACAGAAGATTCCATACACGCACCAACCTCGGTGGGGAAAAAAAATGCCCCTCAGATCCATTTTAAATTCTTCCCCTCTCATCTTAAACCTATGCCTTCACATTCTGGACTCCCCGACCCCAGGGAAATGACCTTGTCTATTTATCCTACCCAGGCCCCTCATGGTTTTATAAACCTCTATGAGGTCACCCCTCAGCCTCTGATGCACCTGGGAGGATCCCACCACTCAGGTCACAATGGGGCCTGGCTGATTCACACAGCTTCAGACCAATAGGAGAGTTGGCATGATCCTCCAGCCAATGGGAGTGAATGAGGGGTGGGTCCAGCAGGCCAACACATGACCATCAGCTTTGCAGGCGCAGTGTGACTGTGAGGGGCGACTGAATGTGAAGGAGTGGGAGAGACAGCAGATACTGGGAGAGAGATGGAGTTAGAGTGGACTGGGAAGGTTGATAAACACTGTTTCAGTCTTCTGGACCTGAATTAGATAGTCCGGGTAAATTAGAATCAAAAGAACTGCGGATGCTGTAAATCACACACAACAACCAGAAGGTACTGGAAAAGCTCAGCAGATCTGGCAGCATCTGTGAAAAGAAATCAGTTCGCATTTTCGATCCAGTGACGCTTCCTCAGGAACTGATGTTACTGAGAAAAAAAAGTCTGTTTTTATGCAGAAGGTAGGGGTTAAGGAGTAAATGATAAGTGGGGGTAGAGTCCAAAGAGAGAGATAAGAGCAGTTGGACAAAGGAGTGGATAACGATCTGAAGGGGGGGGGGGGTGAATAGCTGTTTATGGGGACTGTTAGTGGCTAACCATAGGTAGTGTGTAATGGTAGGCTACGTAATAACAAGGCCTGGTATGTGGGGTCGGGGGCAAAGACACTAGGACGTGGGAGAGTTCAGGACCTAAAATTATTGAATTTGATGTTGAAGCCGGAGGTTTGCAGGGTCCCCGAGTGGGAGATGAGGTGTTGTTCTTCCAGCTTGTGTTAAAGTGTGATGCTGGAAAAGCAAAGCAGGTCAGGCAGCATCCAAGGAGCAGGAGAATTGATGTATTGGGCATGTCAGCACTTCATCAGAAATGTGGGTGCTGGAATACGGCTGAGAGATAAATAGGGAGGGGTGTTTGGGGTTGGGGGGAAGGGAGCTAGGGAGGCAATAGGTAGTTGTAGATGGAGGGTAGTTGTGAGAGGGTGGAATGAACAATTGGGAAGGAAGATGGGCAGGTGGGACTGTTCAAGAGGCCAGTGCCGAGTTGGAGGGTTGAATCTGAGATAACTTTGGGGAGGGGAGATGACGAAACCTTGATGTTGTGTGGTTGAAAGTTCCCAAGGTGGAAGATGAGGCGTTCTTCCTCCAAGTGTCGGGTGGCTCGGATTTGGGATGGAGGACTTGCATGTCCTTGGCAGCGTGGTGGCGGAGGGGGTGGGGCTAGCCAAAGTGGTCGGCCACAGGGCGGTGGGGTTGGTTGGTGCATGTGTCCCAGAAATGTTCCCTGAAATATTCCACAATTTGGCATCCTGAGAGCAAGGGACACAATAGGTGAGGTGTTTGGGTGGGTAGGGAAATCTCTGCTGGATGTGGGAGGATCACGTGGTGCCTTGGATGGAGGTGAGGGGAAAGTGTGGGCACAGATTTTCCACCTCTTGCAGTGGCAAGCGACGGTGCTTAGAGTGGAGGGTGGGTTGGTGGGGACCGTGGATCAAACATGGAAGTCACAGAAGGTATGATCTCTGTGGAATGCTGAAAGGGGTGGGGAGGGAAATATATCTCAGGGGGTTGGATCTGATGGTGGAAAGAGCAGAGGATGATGCGTTGTATCTGGGTGGAAGGTGAGGATGGTGGGATTCCATCTTTGTTGCATTTGGAGGGGTGGGGTTCAAGGGCAGTGGTGTGGGAAGTGGAGGAGATACACTGGAGGGCATTGTTGACCACATGTCAGGGGAAATTGCAGTCCTTGAAATAGGAAGCCATTTGGTATGTTCTGAAGTGTTTTTACAGCTTGCATCAAGCTTCACTGGAACACTGCAGTCAGCATGAGACAGAGATGTTGGACAGGGAACAGTCTTGTGTGTTAAAGAGCAGGCAACTGGAAGCTCAGGGTCTTTTTTGCAGGCACAATGTAGATCATCAGCCACCATTTCCACCACCGCCACTGAGATTCTAGAAGGTTCCTGTCTCGTCCATTAACAGATTTCCACCTTCCCACTCCTTTATCTTTCCAAATGTTCCTGTGTCCCTTTGGGCTCTGTCCCCACCTATTATTTACTCTTTAACCCTTATCTCCTGTAGTCCAAAGATCTGTAGGTTCGGTGAATTGGCCCAGCTAAGGTTCCCGTAGGGTTCAGGGATGTGCATTAGTTCGGGGAAATGGAGAGGAATAGAATAGGAGAATGGC
The DNA here is from genome assembly GCF_047496795.1 of Chiloscyllium punctatum. Lineage (NCBI taxonomy): Eukaryota > Metazoa > Chordata > Chondrichthyes > Orectolobiformes > Hemiscylliidae > Chiloscyllium > Chiloscyllium punctatum. The sequence goes on from NC_092752.1 coordinate 62,939,910, forward strand.
TCTGGGTGGGATAAACTTCGGAGGGTGGGTGTGGAATTGTTGGGCCAAAGGGCCCGTTTCCTGAAGGGATTCTAATTTTCCCAGCTGTCATCGGTTCCGAGGAAGGGTCACTGGACCCGCGATAACCCATGGTGTGTGCAGGAGGCAGAAAGGGGAGAGTGGCAGCAGAAACCAGATGAAATGTATCAGTGTAGACTGGGAGGGTTTAGGTACACTCTGGGCAGGTAGTTAGTCTGAATTAGAAACTCTTGGTCCCACGTTTGCAGCAAAGGGGAAGATGGCTTGGGCCTCAGGCAATGAGAGGTCCTGGGTTATGGCCACCATCTTTATTTGGGGCAAGGTACAGCAAGGAGCATGCACATGTCCTCTTCCTGGGTGGGGGCGGGGTGATTTGAAGAGGAGCATTTACACATCAAACACATACCGAGAGAAGTGTTTGCCTTCACTATTCATCTTGCACTGACTGTGAGCTTTGTTTTGTGAATTCATTTTATAGGATATTAATTGAGGATAATTGAGACTGGGGTCTCAATAAACAAGTTTCTACAGTCAGCGGAGTCCTCAGGATCTGAATATTATTGGCATTTAACTGTGGAACGAGAAAGGTTTGTCTGTTCTGTCTGTGGGAAAATATCTTCAATATTTTTGTCAAGCCAAAAGCAGAAAGATGTTCAAGTTCATGGTTGGATCCCCCTTGGGATATGTGTTCAATTCTTGGCCCTGTAGCTGTGGAAGGAGGTATTGGCCTGAGAGAGAGCACAGATTTATCCAAATTACACCTCGTCTTTTTGCAGGAACTGTCAGATTTAGTCTCAATCATCCACTTTGTAATGTTAATCTGTAAACTCCCTACTTCCAATTCTCTGCAAATTTCTCGTGGACTCAAATTCCAGCACCATTTCAGGTGGAACGTTCCAGATTCTGACAACTGTCTGTTCATTCAGAAACTGCTGAAGTCCATTTTGACTCTGGGGTTACAAAGGGCTGAATTGAAAGATGCAATGCTGGTCCTGAGCTCCCATTGAGGTGCATTGGAACAGTGCAGTGTAGGTATGTGCAGACAATGAAAATGACAGGGCTGCACTGTGAGGGCTGCTTGGCTCAATGAGAGTGTTTTTGAGTTGGGTGTAAATAGTGAGGTGAGACAGGGAGAAGGTGAAGCTGAAACTCCGTTTTAGTTCAGGCCTTTCAGAAATTCACAGTCCCAATGGGAATAGCCAATTTGTCAGTGATACCTGTGGAGTATTTAAGTTTTTAAAGTATGACATATCAGCTGAAGTAAAGATTTTTTTTTGTTATTATAATGGACATGTTTGAAGTGAAGGAAGGTTACTCACTCATTTAAATTCTCTTAATGGGAGTTACTAGATGAATGCAGAGAGATGTTGTGACAGGAGCCTTCAGACCCGTGGTGTGCTCCTCTTGTACAATGTGGGAAATAAGGGCCGCTTCCAGTGTCCCTGACGGCTATTTGTGCAGCAAGGGTTCCCATCTGCAGCTACTGGGAAACTGCTTTTCAGAGCTGGAGCTGGGAGTGGACTCACTGTGGAGCATCTGCGATACTGAGAATGTTATGAACAGCACGTTTAGTGAGTCAGTCACACTGCAGGTAAGGGTTACACAGGCAGAAAGGGAATGGGTGACCATCAGATCTAGTAAAAGGCTCAGGAAATGAGTACAGGAGTCCCCCGTTGTTATCCCCTTCTCATACAGATACTGTCTACCACTTGGGATTCTGTAAGGGCAGGAATGGGTGGGGTGGCTTCTCGGGAAATCAGCATCAGCCAGTTTAATGACACCACAGAGAGCTCTGCTGATCAGAACAAGAGGAATGAGAGTGGCAAGGCTATAGTGGCAGGGGATTCAATAATCCGGGGTACAGCCAGGCACTTCTGTGCCCACAGACATGAATCCAGGATGGTATGTAATCTCCTTGGTGCCAAGATCCATGATATCGTGGAGTGGCTGCAGGACATTCTGGAGCTGGAGGATAAACAGGCTGTGGTCGTGCAACACACAGATACCAAGGACATCGCTAAACAGAGGGATGAGGGCCTGAAAGCTGGACATAGGGAGAGCAGAGATGCATTAAAATGTAGCTCCTGAAATGTAATAATGTCAGACTTACTCCCAGTGCCATGTGCTAATGAGAGCAGGAATGAGAAGGTAGATCAGCTGGATGTGTGGCTGGGGAAATGGTGTACCACAGAAGGGTTTTGATTCTTCAGGCACTGGGACTGTTTCTGGGTTAGGTGGGACCTATACCAGCCTGACCGGTTACCCCTGGGCAGAGCTGAGACAAATCTGGTGGGGGCTTTTGCCAGTTCTGTTGGTGAGTTTGTAACTAGTCTAGCAGGGGGATGGGAACGAAAGTGTAGGCTTAGATGGGTCCGATTCAGGACAGGGAATGGGAGGTAGAATATTAGTGATGTAGTTCGCGGCTCAGAAAGCCAAAGGAAAGGAGGATTAAACGAAGATTGAGTCCCTCTTCAGCCATCAGTCCTGACATCCCAGGAATGTGAGTCAACAAAACCTGGAGCTGTTTACATGTCTATGACTCTGTGCTTCTCGAAAAACTCAATGAGGTTTGTGAGACACGACCTGCCCTTGACGAAACCATATTGACGATCTGAAATCATATTGTTCTTTGCCAGATGATTACAAATAGTGTCTCTTACAATCCTTTCCAAAACCATTCCTACAACAGAAGTAAGGCTCACTGGTATATAATTACCTGGGTCATCTCTACTGCCCACCTAGATCAAGGGCATACCATTTGCAATCACCCAGTCCTCTGGTACTGAACTTGTCGGCAATGACGACTCAATATCAAAGCCGAAGTCTTTGCTAACTTCTCCCTAGCTTCCCAGGCAATCTACGGATAAATCCCATCTAGCCCAGGGGACTTTTCTACTTTAATCCTTCGAGAATTGATAACCCCTGTTCGTAACTAACCTCGGTCCTTTCTAGTCTAACATCTTCGACCTCATTATTATCTACAATATTCTAATTTTCCTGAGTGAAAACCAATGAGAAATGTTTGTTTAGCACCTCTCCGATTTCCACAGTGTCCACACTCAACTTCCCACTTCTGTCTTTGATTGGCCCTATTCCTCCCCTATCCTTTATTCCTCACATACCTATAGAAAGCTTTCGGGTTCTCCTTTATTCTATTCGCTAAAGACTGCTCGTGTCCTCTCTTTGCTCTTCTTAACTCTCTTGAAATCCTTCCGAGCTGATCTATAAGTCTCCATCGCCTCATCTGTACCATTTGTGTCATCAACACATAAGCCTCCTACTTCTTCTGAACGAGAGATGCAACTTCTGTGCTAAACCACAGTTCCCTTACCTTATCACTTCCTCCCTGCCTGACAGGGACATACCTATCAAGGACACGCAATATCTGTTCCTTAAACCAGCTCCACATTTCCATTGTCTGCATCCACTGCATTTCGCTCCTCCATCCTATGCATCCTAATTCTTGCAGAATCGCATTATAATTGCCACTGCCCCATTGATAAGTCTTCACCTGTGGCATATACCTATCCCTTTCCATCGCAAAACTAAACATAACTGAATTATGATCACTCTCTCCAAAGTGCTCACCTACAACTAAATCAAGCACCTAGTCCGGTTCATGACCAAGCACCAGATCCAATGTGGCCTCCCCTCTTGTCGGCCCTTCGACATACTGTGTCAGGAAACCCTCCTGTACGCATTGGACAAAAACTGATCCATCCGACGTACTAGAATTATAGAATTTCCAGTCAATGTTGGGGAAGTTAAAGTCCCCCATAATGACCACCATGTTACTTTCACTCCTACCCAGAGTAATGTTTCTAATCCTCTCTTCCCCCTCCCTGGAACTTCTGTGGCGGCCTATAAAAAAAATCCAAGCAGTGTGACCTCCCGTCTCCTGTTTCAAACCTCAGCCCTCACTACTTCAGTCGACAAGTCCTCATCAAATGTTCTCTCAGCCACCGTTATACTATCCTTGACTAACATGACATGCATGGGCCCATTGCGGTGCTTCAAATTCCATGAGGCAGCCATACTGTCTATGACAGACAGACTCAGTCTGGAACCTCCTCTGTCCTTAAGACCTTATGCACTGCCTACGCTCCTCCATTTCCCCTTTGCACGTTCCCTTTTCAACTCAACCCACCCCACCCCACCTGCATCACTCCACAATTGGAGCTGTCAAGGGCAGAAGTCTGTGGAAAAACCTTCCTAACCTTCTCTGTCCTCTTTTAAGATGTATTTTAAAATCATCCTCCTTAATCAATGTTTTGATCATCCATGAAACACTTCAGGAGATTTGCCATTGTGAAAGATTCCATATAAAGCAAGTAGTTGTTGTTATTGCTGTACATTAGGGGAAACAAATGATGCTTTCAAAATTCTAACAAGAAAGTATAGGCGCAGTGTGTAGGCCAAATAATAACATCACATTGGGATGGACAATAAACAAAGAAATAGCTGATGCCTGTAAAAATGGCATGTCTATTACCATGGGTGATTTTAATCTACATGTAGATTGGTCGAACCAGCTCAATGAGGGTAGCCTTGAGGAGTTCATTAAGTGTATCCATGATAGTTTTTTTTTGAACAGTATGAAATGTAAATGTCAAGGAGCAAGCTATCCAAGATCTGGCCCCTGTGCAATGAGACAGGATTAATTCATGACCTCAGAATTAGTGATCCTCTTGGAAGAAGTGATCACTGGATGGTTGAAGTTAGAATACATGTGGAGAGGTGTGAAGATAAATTATCTGCCCTCGATCTCTTCATAGCCAACTGCCGCTGCGACATTAACCGCCTCAACTACTCCACCCCCCTCACCCACTCCAACCTCTCAACCTCGGGACGTGCATCCCTCCACTCCATCCGTTCCAACCCCTACCTCACTATCAAACTGGCAGACAAGGGAGGTGCGGAAGTAGTTTGGCACACTGACCTTTACACCACTGAGGCTAAACGCCAGCTCGCGGACACCTCCTCCTGCTGCCCCCTTGACCATGACCCCACCTCCCACCACCAAACCATCATCTCCCAGACCATCCATAACCTCATCACCCCATCCACCGCCTCCAACCTCATAGTCCCTCAACTCCTACCGTCGGTTTCTACCTCCTGCCCAAAATCCACAAACGTGACTGCCCCGGCCGACTCATTGTCTCAGCCTGATCCTGCCCCACCGAACTCATCTCTGCATACCTCGACACGGTCCTGTCCCCCTTAGTCCAAGAACCCCCCACCTACGTTCGGGACACCACCCACGCCCTCCACCACCTCCATGATTTTCGTTTCCCCGGCCCCCAACGCCTTATCTTCACCAGTCCCTATACACCTCCATCCCCCATCACGGAGAACTCAAAGCCCTCCACTTCTTCCTTTCCCACTGTACCAACCAGTATCCTTCCACTGACACCCTCCTTCGACTGACTGAACCGGTCCTCACCCTGAACAACTTCTCTTTCCAATCCTCCCACTTCCTCCAAACCAAAGGAGTAACCAAGGCCCCAGCTATGCCTGCCTCTTCGTAGGATATGTGGAACAGTCCATCTTCCATACCTACACTGGCACCACCCCCCACCTTTTCCTCCGCTACATCAATGACTGTATCGGCGCTGCCTCATACTCCCATGAGGAGGTTGAACAGTTCATCCTCTTTACCAACACCTTCCACCCCGACCTCAAATTCACCTGGACCATTTCAGACTCCTCCCTCCCCCTCCTAGACCTTTCCATTTCTATCTCGGGCGACCGAATCAACACGGACATTTACTATAAACCGACCAGTTCCCACAGCTACCTAGACTACACCTCCTCCCAACCTGCCCCCTGTAAAAAACGCCATCCCATATTCCAAATTCCTTCGTCTCCGCTGCATCTGATCCCAGGAGGACCAGTTCCAATCCCGTACGACCCAGATGGCCTCCTTCTTCAAAGAGCACAATTTCCCCCCAGACGTGGTCGACAATGCCCTCCACCGCATCTCTTCCACTTCCCGCTCCTCCAGCCTTGAGCCCCATCCCTCCAACCACCACCAGGACAGAACCCCACTGGTCCTCACCTACCACCCCAACAATCTCCATCTACAACGTATCATCCATTGTCATTTCAGCCACCTCCAAATAGACCCCACCACCAGGGATATATTACCCTCCCCTCTCCTATCAGCATTCTGAAAAGACCACTCCCTCTGTGACTCCCTTGTCAGGTCCACACCCCCCACGAACCCAACCTCCACTCCCGGCACCTTTCCCTGCAACCGCAAGAAATGCAAAACTTGCGCCCACACCTCCCCCCCCCTTACTTCCCTCCAAGGCCCCAAGGGATACTTCCATATCCACCACAAATTCACCTGCACCAACCAACCCAACCACCCCATGGCTCAACACTTCAACTCCCCCTCCCACTCCACCAAGGACATGCAGGTCCTTGGACTCCTCCATCGCCAGACCGTAGCAACACGACAGTTGGAGGAAGAGCGCCTTATCTTCTGCCCAGGAACCCTCCAACCACAAGGGATGAATTCAGATTTCTCCACTTTCCTCATTTCCCCTCCCCTCCCCCCCCACCCCCCCACCTCCCCACCTCCCCACCTCCCCACCTCCCCACCTTGCCTCAGTCAAATCTCTCGAACTCAGCTCCGCCTTCCTAACCTGCCATGTTCTTCCTGACCTCTCTGCCCCCACCCCCACTCCGGCCTATCACCCTCACTTTCACCTCCTTCCACCTATCACATTTCCAACGCCCCTCCCCCAAGTCCCTCCTCCCTATCTTTTATCTTAACCTGCTGGATACAATTTCCTCATTCCTGAAGAAGGGCTTATGCCTGAAACGTCGATTCTCCTGTTCCTTGGATGCTGCCTGACCTGCGCTTTTCCAGCAGCACATTTTCAGCTCTGATCTCCAGCATCTGCAGTCCTCACTTTCTCCTCCAGTGTGAAGATAAAATCTAATACCTTGGTCCTGTGCTTGAACATGAGGAACTAAAATAGAATGAGGGAGAACCTGGATAATGTAGACTGGAAACAAAGATTTTATGGTGGGACAGTTGATGAGCAGTAAAATATTTTCAAAGACATTTTAGGAAGTGCTCAGCAAAGGCATATTCCAGTGAAAAGGAAGGACTGTAAGAAAAGGCGGTGGACAAAAGATAGGGAATTCTACACCAGTTAGTTTATTCTCTCTAGTTGGAATGATGTTTGGGTCTATTATCAAGGAAGAAATAGCAGGGAATCCCGATACAAATTGTCCCATTGGGCAGACAGAGCATGGATTCATGAAGGACAGGTCATGCTTGACAAATCGTTTGGAATTCTATGAAGACATTTCGAGCAAGGTGGACAATGGGGTCCCAGTGGATGCGGTGTACCTGGATTTCCAAAAGGCCTTCAACAAGGTGCCACGCAAGTGGCTGTTGCATTATATAAGGGTGCATGGGATAGAGTATTAGCATGGATAGAAGGTTGGTTGACTAACAGGAAGCAAAGAGTGGGGATAAATAAGCCTTATTCTGGCTGGCAATCAGTAACTAATAGTGTGCCTCTAGGATCAGTGTTGGGACTGCAATTATTTAGAATTGATACAGATGATTTGGAGTTGGGGACCACATGTAGGGTGTCAAAGTTTGCATATGACACTAAGATGAGTAGCAGAACAAAGTGTGCGGAGGACTGGGAAACTTTGCAGAGGAACAGAGATACAGTGAGTGAGTGGGCAATGTTTTGGCAAGTGGAATATTATATTCATGTTTAGTTGGAATAACATTAATAAAAAGATTATTACTTGAAGTTTAAAAAAGTTACATTATTTGCTATGCAGAGGCACCTGAACATCCTTCTGCAGGAGGGTTAGTCACCAGGTATAACAATCAATTCAGAAGGCAAATGGAATTTAGTCCTTCATTTCTGAAGGGATTGTGTTTAAAAGCAGAGGTTATGTTCTCGCTGTAGTGGGTGCTAGTGAGGCCACACCTGGAGTACTGCATGCAGTTTTTATCTCCTTACGTGCTCAGGGATGTACTGGCCCGAGAGGGGCTGCAGAGGATGTTAACTATGTTGATTCCGGAGGTGAAGGGTTTGGCTTAACAGAGACTGAGTAGATTGGGATTATATTCAGTGGAATTCAGAAAAATGGATAGATATAAAATAATGAGTGGAATAAATAAAGTAGAAGTAGAGAGGATGTATCCACTGGCAGGTGAAGCTCGGACAAGAGGGCATCACCACAAGGTTAGAGGCAGCAAATTTAGGAGTGAATTGAGAAGGAATGTCTTGAACTTGATGGAGTGCATTGCCCAGGGAAGTATTTGATGCTAGTTCAATGAACGTTTTTAAAGCTAAGTTAGTTTTTTTTAAAAAGAAATAATTAATTAAGGAATACGGTGAGAACGTGGGTAAATCGTTCTGCATCCACAAAATGATCAGCCATGATCTTATTGAACGGTAGAGCAGGCTCGAAGGGCAGGACGGCCTTAACTTTTTCCAAGGTCTTTTGTTCTTATGTTATGCATTCCTCCCTCACTCATGACTTGGAGGTGCTGGTGTTGGGTTAGGATGGACAAAATTAAAATTCTGAGGACACCAGGTTATACTCCAACAGGTTTATTTGGAAGCACTACTTTGCTGGTCCTTCATCAGGTGGGTGTGTGATTTTTAACTTTGTCCCTCACTCTTGTAACTGAGAAACAGCAACAAAAGCCACGAAGCAGTGCGCAAGCTCCAGCCAACAGTTGGTATTGTGGACAATGAAGAAGGTTATCTCAGAATACAATGGGATATTGATCAGATGGGCCAATGGGCTGAGGACAGGCAGATAGGATTTAATTTAGATAGATCAGGTTAGAATATCTGGTTGTCATAGAGAGGTTGGACCGAAGAAGTGATTGATGTCAGCGGCGGGCCAATGGGAAGGCAGGGGAGGAGCTGGAGGACCTGGCGGGGCAGTTGGTCCTCCTGCCAATCAGTGAATGAGGCCGGGACTAGACTATACCACGTGATCATCATCGCGGTGGGCGCGGAGTGCTGTCGGGAAGGAAAGAAATAAACAGCAGGAAGCGGGAGGGGAATGGTGTTGGTATGGTCTGAGAGGTTTTACAATCATATGCTGCACATCGGAAAATACAAATTTGAAACTTACAGTCCCGGTTTTGCAGCAAACGGAAAAATGCCTCGTTGAGAACTCGGCCCGTGTGAGCGCCGCCATCTTTATTCGGGGCAATGATTCACTGGACACGTGGGCGGCCGCCAGCTTTGTAGGGGGCAGAGTTCAGAGGGATGGATGTGCTGCCTTCCCTGGTAAAAAGAGTCATAGGGCAGGATTTACACACAGCACTTTCAAACCCAGAGAAATGTATTTTTTTCTGGACTTGTTTCGTCATTCATTTAAATGATTTAGATGTGAATAGAGGCCGTATAGTTAATAATTTTGCAGGTGACACCAAAATTGGAGGTATTGTGGACAATGAAGAAGGTTATCTCAGAGTACAGTGGGATATTGATCAGATGGGCCAATGGGCTGAGGAGTGGCAGAAAGCTTAGGTTAGGATATCTGGTTGGCATAGATTGGACCGAAGAAGTCTGTTTCTGTGCTAGACATCTTTGACTGGGATCATAAAAGTGAATTCTGCTCTGGTTCATCTCTGGGTTCTCTGATGTCCACTTCTTCATTATCGAGCTTCCTCAGTGTCTCATGGGTGTATTTTTGCTCTGTATAGTATTTTACTATTATTTTCTCAGCTGTTTTGTAAATGAATTGAAAAATGTAGAGCTGGAAAAATACAGCAGGCCAGGCAGCATCCGAGGAGCAGGAGAAACGACGTTTTGGGCATAAGTCCTTCCTCAGGAATGTAAACGAATTGTCCACTGCTGCCTGGCTCCTGACCATATGCTGTTCCATTATCAGGTTATTTTTTCCACAATATCTTTGACAGTCAAAAATTCTTTTTTCCAATAAGCGAGTGCATTTTCCTTCAATTTCTGACAGTCAAATTCTGCACCATTTTCATTCCCTGTAATTCATATTGCACTCCCTGAACCATCAACTGTGTATTTCTCCTTCCACAGAAACCAATGATCAATGCCAAAGCCTTGTTGCCTGTGGAGAGGGTGATGTTTGACTTCCTTGTACTGCTGCAGTTTGTGTGGTGAAGGTCCTCCCACAATGTGGTTGGGTGAGAGACATTACAGAGTATTCACTCAGCGATATTGAAGAGTAGAAGATATCTGTACAAATCATCATGGTTTTAATTTCACAAATATATTATTGAGAACTTTAACATAACGCGACAGATGGAGAATATTGTGTCCAGTGACCAAAACCATTGCCAAATAAGCAGTTTTTCAAGAATGCCTTAAAGGAAGAAAGTAGATCTTAGTGGGATAGAGTGCGGATTCCAGACCATGTTCCCTTGGATTCTATAGAAACAGTCACACAGGTGAACTCAAAAATAAACACATGATTGAGAGTCTGAACTAAAATGAGTTATTGAGATATGAAAGGGTGTGTGGTGCAGGGAGATAGGAATGATTACAGCCAGGAATTAATTCAAAGGTGCGAAAGTAAATTGTTGTTGCTTATAAATGGGAGTCTTTTGATTGATCAGCAAGTTCTGGTACAAGTGAATACTTCAGCAGTAGAGTTTTCAATATTCTTGAGATTATCGGGAGGGTGAATGTGGGATGCTGGCCAGGAGTGGGTTTAGATAATGAAATTAGAGTTAACAAAAGGAATGAATGAGAGTTTCAGCAAATGAGCTGAGACTGTGGTGAGGTCAGGTGATATCACTGAAGTCGAAATCGTGGACTTGGAGGGGGTCTGGCCTCAGCCTCACCTCCCCTCTGGGATTCAGCTGCTTGTCAGTTTGTGAATCAAGTCTGTAACAAGCTCAGGAACTGAGTGGCCCAGGCAGAACCCAAACTGGGCATCGCTGAGCAGGTTATTGCTGAGCAGTTGCTTGACAGCACTGTTGATGACACCTTCCATCATCTCACTGCTGAGCGAGTGTGGACTGATGGAGGGGAATTGGCTGAGTTGGATCTGCCCTGTGTTTTTGTGTTGGAACATCCCTGAGCAATATTCCACACAGTCAGTAGGTGCCAGTGCTGGAGCAGTACTTGCCTTGGTGGACAGCAGGTTCTGGAGCACAGCCAACAGTATTATTGCCAGAATATTGGCAGGGCCCATACCTTTACACTGCTTATCCATTTCTTGATCTGATTTGAAATGAGTTTTCAACCAAGTTGATCCATATGTGTGATGTCAGGGACCAATGGAGAAGGCTCATCTACTTGGCACTGCTGGCTGAAAATCGCTGCTAATGCTGTCCTCTTATCTGTTGCATGAATGTGTGAGACCCCTCCATCTGTAAGGGTGGGGATATCTGTGATGCTTCCTCCAGTGAGTTGTTTAATTGTCCATCACTGTTCTTGACTAGGTGTAGCAGAACTGCAGAACTCACATCTAATCTATTGGCTATGGGATCACTTAGTTCTATTTAGTGTTGCTTGTGCTGTTTGGCATGCAGGTTTGGTAGATTCACCAGGTTGGCACCTCATTTTTAGGTATGCCTGCTACTGCTCCTGGCATGCCCTCCTGCATTCACCATTGAACCAGGGTTGATTCCCCTGGCTTGATGTTAATGGTTGAGTGGGGGATATCAGGCGATGAGATTTCAGATTGGGCTGGAGTACAGTTATGCTGCTGTTGTTGGCCCACAGTGAGGCAGAAGTTGCAGGTTCAAGAGGGCTGATTTGTGGTTGTATTTGCTAGTGCATTGGTAGATGTAATGTGGTCCATCCAGTTTCATTCCTTTCTTGAGACTGTGCAGTGATTAATACAATGAGTGATTTGATGGGCCACTGTCGGGTTTCTTTCCCTCAAGGACATTGTCAATGGCAGAAAAACATCCCCAATGGTTCCATGGCAAACAGTCGATTCTTCATTCCAGTTATTTTTTTCTTGACTTCAGAGCCACCCTGTACCGATTTGGGATTCAAACCTGAACTTCAGTTGTATATTTTAATATTCTTGATAAATGATAAATACGACAGGTTTGTTCACTTATTTTTAGAATCACTATCACAGGTTTTGTTTATTGTTTTGGAAATAAAAAGAATGTCCATTATCCTGTCTCCTCCATTCTCCCCTACAACAACAAGAGTGAGGAGCACATGGAGTTTCTCTGTAACTCCATGTTACAGAGTTTCTCAATAACATTGAGACAATCCAATCAGCTGCCTCTGCTTCTTTCCTCCCTCTCCATTAGCCCACTGAGCCACACTGCCTCACAAGGGTGCTCCTCATTTTAGTCAAAAACTTGCATTTCCTAGAGTCTCTTGTCAAGCCTTATTAGAGGTCATCTTGACCATTTACCCTAGTGTAGCTAAATGATGGACATTCCAAATCTCTGTCTCATCCTCCCACTTGTCACCGCTCTCTTCCCCCCACCCACCCACCCCCATTGCAATTCACAGATATTGTTCCATCATCTGTGTGTCTATTTTTTCTGGTTATGTCCTTCTCTCCCATTCGGCTAAAACTTAATATTTGACCTCACAGTTGTTGGAAAATCCTGCTCCAACTTGGACTTGAGAAAGACACAAAGTTTCACATAACACACTGGTTAGCAGGTTCAACACCATAGAATTCTGGCAGAACTAGCTGTTTGGATACGGAATTGGCTGGAAGGTCAAACAGTCATAGATGGACAGCACAGAAACAGAGACCCGTCGGTCCAACCAGTACATGCTGATCAGATATCCCAATGCAATCTAGTCCTACCTGTCAGCACACGGCCCATATCCTTCCTATTCATATACACATGAAGATGCCTTTTAAATATCGCAATCGTAATGGCCTCCACCACTTCCTCTGACAGCTCATTCCATACACGTACCCCCTCTGTGTGAAAACGTTGCCTCTCAAGTCTCTTTTAAGTCTTTCCCCTCATACCATAAACCTATGCCCTCGAGTGCTGGGATCCCCCACGCCAGGGAAAAGACTTTGTCTATTTATCCTATCCATGCACCTCAGGTTTTTATATACATAGATAAGATCACCTCTCAGCCTCCGACGCTGCAGGGAATACAGCCCCAGTCTATTCAACCTCTAATCAACGCCCAGCCTAGCTCAAATCCTCCAACCCTGGCAACGTTCTTGTAAATCTTTTCTGAACCCTTCCAAGTTTCACAACATTCTTCCAATAGGAGGGTGACCAGATTTGAACACAACGTTCCAAAACTGGCCTAACCAATGTCCTGTACAGCTGCAACATGATCTCATACCTCCTGCACTCAATACATTGTCCGATAAAGGCAAGCATACCAAATGCCGCCTTCACTATCCTATCTACCTGCACTCCAAGGCCTCTTTGTTCAGTAACCCACCTCAGGACCTTACCATTAAGTGTATATGTCCTGCTAAGATTTGCTTTCCCAAAATACCACTCCTCAGCCATTCACCCATCTGATCAAGATCCCATTGTACTCTGAGGTAATCTTTTTCACTGTCCACTACCCCTCCAGTTTTGGTGTCATCTCACTAACTATACCTCCTATGTTCACATCTAAGTCATTGATATAAATGACGAAAGGTAGTGGATCCAGCAGTGATCCTTGTAACACTCCACTAGTCTAAGGCCTCCAGACTGAAAAGCAACCCTCCATCACCACCCTCTGTCTTCTGCCTTTGAGCCAGTTCTGTATCCAAATGGTTAGATCTCCCTGTATGCCATGAGCTCTAACCTTGCTGAGCAGTCAGTGTCATAGTGCAGGATGCTTTTTGGACTGGAAGCCTGTGATGAGCAATATGCTGTCAGGCTGGGTACTGGGTCCACTGCTTTTTGCCATTTATATAAATGATTTCTATGTGAATATAGGAGCTATGGTTTGTAGGTTTACAATAGACACCAAAATTGGAGGTGCAATGGATAGCAAAGTTACCTGAAAGTGCAATGAGACTCCGATCAAATGGGCTGAGAAGTGGCAGATGAAGTTTAATTTAGATATCTGTGAGGTTCTGCATTTTGGAAAAGGAAATCAGGGTGGGACTGACACACTTAATGGGAAGCTCCTGGGGAGTGTCGCTGAACAAATAGATCTTGGAGTGCAGGTTCATTGTTCCTTGAAAGTGGAATGATAGATAAGCAGGGTAGTGAAGAAAGTGTTTGGTGTACGTGCCTTTATTGGTCTGTGCATTGTGTCCAGGGGTTGTGACGTCATTTTGCGGCTGTACAGGACATTCATTCAGCCACTTCTGGAATTGTGCTTTCAGTCCTGGTCTCCCCGCTATTGGAATGATATTGTGAAACTTGAAAGGATTCAGAAAAGATGCAAAGATGTTGGCAGGGTTGAGGGATTGTGCTATAGGGAGAGGCTGAATAGACTGAGGCTGTTTTCACTGGAGAATCGGATGCTGAGAAGTGACCATAGAGGTTGATAAAATCGTGAGGGGAATGGAGAGGGTAAACAGCCAGGGTCTTATTCCTGTTTCGGTGAGTCCAAAACTAGGAAGCACAGGCGTGAGGGATAAGATTGAAAAGGGATATTAGGGGCAAAGTTGCAAGCTGAAAATAGTATGTGTATGGAATGAGCTGCCAGAGAAAATGTGGAGACTGGTACAGTTTCCACATTTAAAAGGCATCTCATTGGATATGTGATTGGGAAAGGTTTAGAAGGCTATGGGCCAAGGGCTGGCATATGGGACGAGATTAATTTAGGATATCTGGTCGGCATGGACAAGTTGAACTGAAGGGTCTGTTTCTTTGCTGTACATGTCTATGGCACTAATCAATTAAAATTAAGATAGGTTTCTCTTTTATGGAGAGTTAGCAGAAGGTCAGATAATTCTCCTTGGAGCTGCGAAGGTTAAGCAGTGATTTCGACCAGGAGTTGATTTGTTTCCAGGGTATTTCATTTACAGACAGGCAGAGTGAGAAATTTTTAACGTCACAATTTTTAGTAACTATTTTCAGGTAACTGGTAAATAATGCAAAGAAAACTGTGAAGATTATTTTGCTCACTAAGTTCTGAGCATCTGCAACAGATTGACCGACAGCTGGATGCAGATTCAATAGTTATTGTCAAAACAAATTTGAAATTTAACATTTTTAAGGAAGGATTGGGAGGGCTATGTCCAAATGGGAGGTGAGTTGGGACTGACTGGCACCATCTCCAGAGGGAGAGAGTACAGCCCCAATGGGCAGAATAGCCTCCAGTCCCTGTGCTCTGTCATACTGACCCATTCACTGTGAATGATGAAGCTCATCACAGGGCAGAGCCGTACAGATATACAGCATGAAAATAAACCCTTTGGTTAAACTGGTCCATGCTGACCAGATATCCCAACCTAATCTATACCCATTTGCCATCACTTGGCACATATCACTCTACACCCTTCCTATTCATATACCCATCCAAATGCCAAATGGTTTAATTGTTCCAACATCCTCCACTTCCCGACAGAAGATTCCATACACGCACCAACCTCAGTGGGGAAAAAAAATTGCCCCTCAGATCCATTTTTAATTCTTCCCCTCTCATCTTAAACATATGCCTTCTGATTCTCGACTCGCCGACCCCGGGGAAATGACCTTGTCTATTTATCCTGCCCAGGCCCCTTATGATTTTATAAATCTCTATGAGGTCACCCCTCAGCCTCTGATGAACCTGGGAGGATCCCACCACTCAGGTCACAATGGGGCCTGGCTGATTGACACAGCTTCAGACCAATAGGAGAGTTGGCGTGATCCTCCAGCCAATGGGAGTGAATGAGGGGTGGGTCCAGCAGGCCAACACATGACCATCAGCTTTGCAGGTGCAGTGTCACTGTGAGGGGGGACTGAATGTGAAGGAGTGGGAGAGACAGCAGATACTGGGAGAGAGATGGAGTTAGTGTGGACTGGGAAGGTTGATAAACACTGTTTCAGTCTGCTGGACCTGAATTAGATACTCCGGGTAAATTAGAACCAAAAGAACTTCGGGTGCTGTAAATCACACACAACAACCAGAAGGTACTGGAAAAGCTCAGCAGATCAGGCAGCATCTGTGAAAAGAAATCAGTTCACATTTTCGATCCAGTGACGCTTCCTCAGGAACTGATGTTACTGAGAAAAAAAGTCTGTTTTTATGCAGAAGGTAGGGGTTAAGGAGTAAATGATAAGTGGGGGGAGAGGCCAAAGAGAGAGATAAGAGCAGTTGGACAAAGGAGTGGATAACGATCTGACAGGGGGAGGGTGAATAGCTGTTTGTGGGGACTCTTAGTGGCTAACCATAGGTAGTGTGTAATGGCAGGCTACGTAATAACAAGGCCTGGTATGTGAGGTAGGGGGCAAAGACACGAGGACCAAAAATTATTGAATTTGATGTTGAAGCCAGAGGGTTGCACGGTCCCAGAGTGGGAGATGAGGTGTTGTTCTTCCAGCTTGTGTTAAAGTGTGGCTCTGGAAAAGTACAGCTTATCAGGCAGCATCCAAGGAGCAGGAGAATTGACGTATTGGGCATGTCAGCACCTCATCAGAAGTGTGGGTGGTGGAATACGGCTGAGAGATAAATAGGGAGGGGTTTTTGGGGTTGGGGGAAGGGAGCTAGGGAGGCTATAGGTTGTTGTAGATGGAGGGTTGTGGTGAGAGGGTGGAATGGATAATTGGAAAGGAAGATGGACAGGGGGGACTGTTCAAGAGGCCAGTGCCAAGTTGGAGGGTTGAATCTGAGATACGTTGGGGAGGGGAGATGAGGAAACCTTGATGCTGTGTGGTTGGAAGTTCCCAAGGTGGAAGATGAGGTGTTCTTCCTCGAGGTGTCGGGTGGCTCAGATTTGGGATGGAGGACTTGCATGTCCTTGGCAGCGTGGTGGCGGATGGGGTGGGGGGTAGCCGAAGTGGTCGGCCACAGGGCGTTGGGGTTGGTTGGTGCATTTGTCCCAGAAATGTTCCCTGAAATATTCCACAATTTGGTGTCCTGAGAGCAAGGGACACAATAGGTGAGGTGTTTGTGTGAGCAGGGAAATCTCTGCTGGATGTGGGAGGATCCAGTGGTGCCTTGGATGGAGGTGAGGGGAAGGTGTGGGCACAGGTTCTCCACCTCTTGCAGTGACAAACGAAGGTGCTTAGAGTGGAGGGTGGATTGGTGGGGACCGTGGATCGAACGTGGAAGTCACAGAAGGTATGTTATCTGTGGAATGCTGAAAGGGGTGGGGAGGGAAATATATCTCAGGGGGTTGGATCTGATGGTGGAAAGAGCAGAGGATGATGCGTTGTATCTGGGTGGAAGGTGAGGGTGGTGGGATTCCATCTTTGTTACATTTGGAGCGGTGGGGTACAAGGGCAGTGGTGTGGGAAGTGGAGGAGATACACTGGACGGCATTGTTGACCACATGTGAGGGGAAATTGCAGTCCTTGAAATATGAAGCCATTTGGTATGTTCTGAAGTGTTCTTCCAGCTTGCATCAAACTTCACTGGAACACTGCAGTAAGCATGACACGGGGAACAGTCTTGTGTGTTAAAGAGCAGGCAACTGGAAGCTCAGGGTCTTTTTTGCAGGCACAATGTAGATCATCAGCCACCATTTCCACCACCGCCACTGAGATTCTAGAAGGTTCCTGTCTCCTCCATTAACAGCTTTCCACCTTCCCACTCCTTTATCTTTCCAAATGTTCCTGTGTCTCTTTGGGCTCTGTCCCCACCTATTATTTACTCTTTAACCTTTATCTCCTGTAGTCCAAAGATCTGTAGGTTCGGTGAATTGGCCCAGCTAAGGTTCCCGTAGGGTTCAGGGATGTGCATTAGTTCGGGGGAAATGGAGAGTAATAGAAAAGGAGAATGGGTCTGGGTGGGATAAACTTCGGAGGGTGGGTGTGGAATTGTTGGGCCAAAGGGTCCGTTTCCTGAAGGGATTCTAATTTTCCCAGCTGTCATCGGTTCCGAGGAAGGGTCACTGGACCCGCGATAACCCATGGTGTGTGCAGGAGGCAGAAAGGGGAGAGTGGCAGCAGAAACCAAATGAAATGTATCAGTGTAGACTGGGAGGGTTTAGTTACACTCTGGGCAGGTAGTTAGTCTGAATTAGAAACTCTTGGTCCCACGTTTGCAGCAAAGGGGAAGATGGCTTGGGCCTCAGGCAGTGAGAGGTCCTGGGTTATGGCCACCATCTTTATTTGGGGCAAGGTACCGCAAGGAGCATGAACGTGTCCTCTTCCTGGGTGGGAGCGGGGTGATTTGAAGAGGAGCATTTACACATCAAACACATACCAAGAGAAGTGTTTGTCTTCACTATTCATCTTGCACTGACTGTGAGCTTTGTTTTGTGAATTCAGTTTATCGGATATTAATTGAGGATAATTGAGACTGGGATCTCAAAAAAACAAGTTTCTACAGTCAGCGGAGTCATCGGGATCTGAATATCATTGGCATTTAACTGTGGAATGAGAAAAGTTTATGTTCTGTCTGTGGGAAAATAACTTCAATATTTTTGTCAAGCCAAAAGCAGAAAGATGTTCAAGTTCATGGTTGGATCCCCCTTGGGGTATGTGTTCATTTCTTGGCCCTGTAGCTGTGGAAGAAGGTATTGGCCTGAGAGAGAGCACAGATTTATCCAAATTACACCTCGTCTTTTTGCAGGAACTGTCAGATTTAGTCTCAATCATCCACTTTATAATGTTAATCTGTAAACTCCCTACTTCCAATTCTCCGCAAATTTCACGTGGACTCAAATTCCAGCACCATTTTAGGTGGAACATTCCAGATTCTGACAACTGTCTGTTCATTCAGAAACTGCTGAAGTCCATTTTGACTCTGGGGTAACAAAGGGCTGAATTGAAAGATGCAATGCTGGTCCTGAGCTCCCATTCAGATGCATTGGAACAGTACAGTGTAGGTGTGAGCAGATAGTGAAAATGACAGGGCTGCACTGTGAGGGCTGCTTGGCTCAATGAGAGTGTTTTGGAGTTGGGTGTAAATAGTGAGGTGAGACAGGGAGAAGGTGAAGCTGAAACTCCGTTTTAGTTCAGGTCTTTCAGAAATTCACAGTCCCAATGGGAATAGCCAATTTGTCAGTGATACCTGTGGAGTATTTAAGTTTTTAAAGTATGACATATCAGCTTAAGTAAAGATTTTTTTTGTTATTATAATGGCCATGTTTGAAGTGAAGGAAGGTTACTCACTCATTTAAATTCTCTTAATGGGAGTAACTAGATGAATGCAGAGAGATGTTGTGACAGGAGCCCTCAGACCCGTGGTGTGCTCCTCTTGCACAATGTGGGAAATAAGGGCCGCTTCCAGTGTCCCTGACGGCTATTTGTGCAGGACGGGTTCCCATCTGCAGCGACTGGGAAACTGCTTTTCAGAGCTGGAGCTGAGAGTAGACTCACTGTGGAGCATCTGCAATACTGAGAATGTTATGGACAGCACGTTTAGTGAGTTAGTCACACTGCAGGTGAGGGTTACACAGGCAGAAAGGGAATGGGTGAATATCAGATCTAGTAAAATGCTCAGGAAGTGAGTACAGGAGTCCCCCGTTGTTATCCCCTTCTCATATAGATACTGTATACCACTTGGGATTCTGTAAGGGCGGGAATGGGTGGGGTAGCTTCTCGGGAAATCAGCATCAGCCAGGTTCATGACACCACAGAGAGCTCTGCTGATCAGAACCAGAGGAATTAGAGTGGCAGGGCGAGAGTGACAGGGGATTCAATAATCAGGGGTACAGCCTGGCACTTCTGTGCCCACAGACATGAATCCAGGATGGTATGTAATCTCCCTGGTGCCAAGATCCATGATATCATGGAGTGGCTGCAGGACATTCTGGAGCTGGAGGGTAAACAGCCCGTGGTCGTGCAACACACAGATACCAAGGACATCGCTAAACAGAGGGACGGGGACCTGAAAGCTGGACATAGGGAGAGCAGAGATGCTTTAAAATGTAGCTCCTGAAATGTAATTATGTCAGACTTACTCCCAGTGCCATGTGCTAATGAGAGCAGGAATGAGAAAGTAGATCAGGTGGATGTGTGGCTGGGGAAATGGTGTACCAGAGAAGGGTTTTGATTCTTCAGGCACTGGGACGGTTTCTGGGTTAGGTGGGATCTATACCAGCCTAACCGGTTACCCCCTGGGCAGAGCTGAGACAAATCTGGTGGGGGTTTTGTCAGTTCTGTTGGTGAGTTTGTAACTCGTCTGGCAGGGGGATGGGAACTAAAGTGTAGGCTTAGAGGGTCCGATTCAGGACAGGGAATGGGAGGTAGAATATTAGTGATGTAGTTAGCGGCTCAGAAAGCCAAAGGAAAGGAGGATTAAACAAAGATTGAGTCCCTCTTCAGCCATCAGTCCTGACATCCCAGGAAGGTGAGTCAACAAAATTTGGAGCTGTTTACATGTCTATGACTCTGTGCTTCAGCAAAATGGTGGAAATCTGCAATAAAAACAGAGTGCTGGAGATCTTCAGCAAGTCTGTCAGCATCTGAAATGATGACAGATGCAAGAAACATTGCAGCCTTAAAGAAGTGTTTAGATGATCACACCAGACACTACAATATCGATTACACACTGAGTGCCAGAACTTGGGACTAGAATAAATAGGTGCTTGATGACCAGCATGAATACGATGGGGCTGGAAAGTTGATGTTTCGGGTCAGGGCTATTTATCAAGACTGACAAATGGTCCTGACCCAAAACATCAACCTTCCTGCTCCTCTGATGCTGCCTGAGCTGCTGCACCTCCCCAGGTCCACATTGTACAGACTCTGACTTCCAGCATCTGCAGTCCTTAACTATCTTCACATCCCAGGACTCATCTGGTGATCCTCCTTTACACTCTCTCAATAACCAGGAGAGCCTTCCTTGGGAAAGGGGAACAAAGGTGTATACAGTACTCCAGGTGTGGTCTCACCAAGGCCATTCCAGAAAGGGATCCCTGTCCCCATCTTATCCATATTGGTTATCAAGCACACATGCCTGGTGTGATCATCTAAACACTTCTTCAAGGCTGCAATGTTTCCTGCATCTGTCACCATTTCAGATGCTGCCAGACCTGCTGAGGATCTCCAGCACTTTCTGTTTTCTCTGTTATACAGTATTGAAAGGGGGGATTTGCAGTTGAGAAATTCAAATTTAACTTCATGTTACTGGATCCGTGCCGATCTGAATATCATTGACCTTTTCATCTGGATGGGAAGGTGGTGCATTCTGTCCGTGGACGAATATTTCAAATGTCCGTGTGACTGGAAAAAAGTACTGAGACAGCGAAGTCCATGTTAGCATGGGGACTGTGGAGAGAGATTTCATTGGTTTTTGAAAGTCTAAACAATCATGGAACATTTCCCTGGAAAAGGTAAGCCACAGTTTGATTTTGTATGAGGACAATTAACCATGAAACCAGAAAGACAAAAGGATTCCTGCATCATGGAAAAAGCTATGAAAATAGGATTGTTGTAATGGAGTGAATTATTGATCATTGATTGTAATCCATTGGCGTTGTCACATCGGTTCCAGTGCCGTGGGGGAACACAGGAAATTTGATGAGTGCAGTGTAGGTTTCAGTAATTCAACTGGAAAGGTGAAGAAGAAATTTACAAGGATGATGTCAGGTCTCAGGGGTCTGAGGTACAGGGAGAGGTTGGACAAGTGAGGACTTTTTTGTTTAGAGCAGAGGACACTGTGGGAGAATATTTTATAGAAGTTTATAAGACCATGAGAGGCGTGGGTAAGGTGAATGCTCTCGGGCTTTTTCCCAGGGACTCAAGGATTGGAGGGCATCCGGTTAAAGTTAGAGGAGAAAGAATACATGGGAACCTGAGGGACAACTGTTCTACACAAAGGTGGTATGTATATGGAATGAGCTGCCAGTGGAAGAGGTTGAGGTGGGTATATTAACAACACGTAAAAGACATTTGGACAAATACATGGATAGGAAAGTTTCAGAAGCAGATGGGCCAAGTGCAGGGAAATGGGGTTAGCGTGGATGGACGTTCTGATTGGCATGGGCCAGTTTGGGCCAAAGGGCCTGTCTCTGCTGCAGGACGTTATAACTCTAAGTGCATTTGCTATTTCTCCCCCTAGCTTTGTTGGTATCATGGGATGTATTCCATCAGGGCAATGAGACTTGTTTACCTTTAGCTCCATTAGCTTGCCCAGCTCTAACTCTTCCGTGATAATGGTTGTTTCTTGGTCTTCACCTTCCTCAGTCTCCTTATCAATTACTGGTATGTTCTTCGTATCCTCCACTGTGAAGACTGACTGCTGTGTACTCATATTCCTAAACCCTGCTGGATAGGAATAACTGGGCACAGAACTCTGAGAGGTCTTCTGAGTCTTTATTGATGAGACACAGCAACTCCCTGGATAGTGTACATACAAAACGCCTTCAGGCAGCATCAGGTAACTCCCCGCCTGTCTGATGTATGGCTCCCCTTCTTATACCTTTTGTGGTTTGTGACTTTGAATACAGACTGTCTCTCAATATTATCTCCATGGCAACGGCAGTTCAAAAGTCTAGTTCAGTTCAACACTTTGTGGTTAAACCACACACCCCTCCCCCACGCCCCCGTGGCTCCCTCAAGTACCTGACAGGCACTTCAGTTTCAGTGGGGTTGTCTATCGGGATGGTGATGTGGAGGAGTTGGGGTGGGGTGGACAGAGTTAAAACCACACATCACCAGGTTATAGTCCGACAGGTTTATTTGGAAGTACAAGCTTTTGGGGTGTGCTGTGATTTTTAACTTGATCAGGATTATCTCTATGGTAACAGTTACGTGCTTCAGCAATTACAGAGGCCGTATGTTCCCCAAACAATAGGTTTCCCTCTAACAGTGTAAACTGCTATTCTGTCCCTGGGGATAGTTACTCATCACTTTTTATCCCCAATTCCATCATGCTTTCTGTTGATCTTTGAATTTTTTCCAATCTCCGAATTTATCCTTGGTCTTTGCCAATTTGTCTGCCTTCTACTTCAATTTCATAGACTCCCTTATTTCCTTAGACATGGCAGATTACTCCTTTTCCTACAGTCCTTTCTTTTCACTGATATATACTTTTGCTGAGAAATTTGAAAAATTACTTTGATATTCCTCCACTGTCCATCAACTGTCCCACAGTAAAGTCTTTGTTTCCATTCTGCATTAGCCAACTCCTGCCTCATCCTATTGTAGTCTCCTTTGTTTAAGCACAGTATCATGGGATTGGATTTAATCTTCCTGCTTTCCATCTGTGTTCTAAATTCACCCAGATTAATGACAAGTCTTTTTATCAGATTACGAGGTGAGGCAATGTTTCCTGGGTGTTTTGGTTTCATTGTCAGTGACCTTGGTTTTGTAACAAAGTACAGGATAGATATTCACAACAGTATTCTGGACGGTGTGAATGTACTACACAGTCTAAAACCATAAATCACTGTCTCCCCTCAGTTTAAAATTGCAAAATCATTATCTCCTACACGCTTCCTCACTACCTAAGTTTGGAATGATAATCCACCTGACTATCTTGCTGTTTCTGAAAATCTCCTTTGGTGAAGGTGGTGAGTTTTGGATTCAGCTTTCCAGTTATTACCATAAGATGATAAGCCCTGGGCACAGGGGAGGCAATGCAGCCCTTCGAACCAGCTCCACCATTTAATACGGTGATGATTGAGCTCACCTCGGTCTCAGCTGGATTTTCCCGCCTGCTCTCTCACACTTCAACTCATTGCAAATTAAAAATCTGTATCTCTTCATTAAATTTGCTCATGTCTTGGCATCCACCGCATTTTGAAATTCCACAGATTCACAACACATTGAGATAGGTACGTTCTTCATGAGAATAGAATAGAGTCCCTATAGTGTAGAAACAGGGTATTCATCCATCGAGTCCACACCAACCCTATGATGAGCATCCCATTCAGACCCACCCATTCCCTGTAACCCTGCATTTCCCGTGGCTAATTACCTAACCAGCACATGCATGGACCCTGTGAGCAATTTGGCATGACCAATCCACCTAACCTGCACATCTTTGGACTGTGGGAGGAAACTGGAGCACCGAACAAAACCATGCAGACATGGGAAGAATGTGTAAACTCCACACAGTTGCCTAACGCTGGAATCAAACCCGGGTCCCTGACGCTATGAGGCAGCACTGCTCGCCACTGAGCCACCTCTGCTTAAAATCTGCTGCCCATTATTAACCTCCCCACCCCGCAATTGGCTGAATGTATATTCCTTACGTCAGAAGTCCGGGTGTCTAAGCGGATGTCTCAGTAAATCCCAGTGACAGCCCACATGTCCTGTGTGTCTGAATGGATATCCTATATACAACACCCTCCAGCCCACACTTTCTTTCACTTTCCAGGGACAGGTCTCCAGAAGCTTCATTGGACTACAACTCCCACAGTCCCTGAGGCAGGGACCACACGTGTGTGGGGAAACACACCACTGTACATGTACAGAATGTGGGCGGGTTTTGAAGCATGTTCTTTGGGGTAACTAGCGGAAAGCATTTCACACTGTGATTGGCAGGAAAAGGGACGCATCTGCCTATAGTATTGATCAGTTTGGCGGGGGGGGGGGGGGGTGGTCAAAGTGTCACAACGCCTAGATGGGACCAAGTTCCATTCGCAACTTGTCATAACACTGGGAATTGACCAATGGGAAACAAGGAAGAATCTGACCCATTCTTCCAGACTGAAGGTTCCTGTTCTGTCCAGGATCTGCCACCTCCCTTTCTGTTTCCTTTTGTTCCATTCTGCTGTTACATTATTGACTTGCAGCAACTGAAGGGAAAGGAAGTGAACCCAGAAAGGGTGCAGAGTCCAACCAGAGACGGGAAGTGGTGGAATGGATCTGTTTATCAGTTACTCCATGAGAATGGGGAGGGTGTACATTAGGGGGTAGCAGAGTCAGAATGGTGGGAGAGAGTAAGTGGGCTGGAGGGTTACAGCTTTGGGGGAAGAAAGGGGAAAAAGATATTCCAGAGAAACTAGAATTGTCTGCTCTGAATTTCTAACCTGTACATATTCCTTTTATACAGGGTGCTAGATAGTGAAGATTTGCAGGGTGAAATCTCAAAATCAGGTGCAGATTGTGATTAAGTTGACCAGCATTTGATGAACCAAAGATGGAGAATCACTGGGCCAAAATCCTGCAACACTCTCCCTCCCAGCATTGTCGGTCTCTCTGCGCCAAATGGACTGTGAATGGTACAAGACAGCAGCTCACTACCATCTTCTGAAGGGTAACTAGAGATGGGGAATAAATGCTGGCTGAGCCAGTGATGCCCATATCCTGGAAATGGGTTCTATCTCTCGTTGCTGAAACCCAGTTGATGTTACTGCAGGATGATGAGGGATGCTGAGCGCATCCTCCAGGAGGCAGCACCATCACATTACACTTGCCTACACCCACACAGTAACACACCAACGCCTCTGGAACAAAAGGCAGTGAAGCTAAATGAGGACTTAGATATAGTTCTTCAAGGTAAAGTCATGAAAGGGGATTGGAACAGAGCAGGAACAGGAGACTGAGCTGGATGGTCAGCTGTTTCCCATTGAATGGTGGAGCAGGATTGAAAGGCTGAACAGTGTGCTCCTGCTGCTATCTCCTAGGTATGTATACAGTCATGGAGCCCGTGTAGGAAGAAGTGGGCAGGGATTCTCCAGGCGATTGCACTTCCACAACAGTTTTCAGTGAGGGATGGTTTGATGGATTTTATTTAACATTTATCTTTAACACAAGGTTTCTAAATTTTGGCTTTAAAATGATGCAAAAGCTTTTTGCACAGCAAATAAAATTAAAGAAAATAACGTCAACTGTCTGAATATAACAGTTTTAAAGCTTTCAACCTCCTGTAAAACAAAATCCTGTCTATTCCCAGACACCATCACTTTCCAGCTACTCAAACTCCAGGGAAATATTCCCTCCCTGTCTGAACCTTTGGTTTGATTTAACTGCTTTTCAGTTGTCATTCTGTGAGGTGTGAAGCGTTCTTTTTCCCTATTTCTCTGAACAAGAAATGTGAGCACAGCAACCTTCCCACCATCAAAATTATCATTACGCCATTTTGCTTTTGGTTAACCTATAATCTCCAGCAGTGCAAAAGTGAGGACTGCAGATGCTGGAAACCAGAGCCTAGATTAGAGTGGTGCTGGAAAAGGCCTCTCGCCAAAACGTTGATTTTCCAGCTCCTCGGATCCTGCCTGACCTGCTGTGCTTTTCCAGCACCACTCTAATCTAGACATATAATCACCAGCAGTAAACCATTTGTGTAACCAATTGAATATTTCCAAACAAAGCCTATTACGGGTCAAGCAAACCATTACAAGTGACAGAGTGAGAAGGGACTAAATCAAAGTAGAGTTGTGGGGAGGGGGCAGCGGTGGAGATAAAGTACTGTATCCCCTGCGATGCCCACCTCTATCTAAAGGCATCGAGAGCATTGATCCACACTACATGCTCCTTCTCCAAGGACACCCTGCTGTGTAGCCTTTATCCTCAATCATAGAATAAAATCCCTACAGTGTGGAAGGAGAGCATTGGCCCATCAAACCCCAGCGACCATCCGAAGAACATCACGCCCAGAGCACTGTAACACTGCATTTCCCATGGCTGATCCACCTATTCTGCACAATCCTGGATTGTGGACAATTTAGCACGACTGATCCACCTAACCTGCACATCTTTGGACTGTGGGAGGAAACCAGAGCACCTGGAGGGGACCCACACTATAATGGGGAGAATGTGGGAACTTCAGGCAGGGCGATGGACAAGGCTGGACTCCAACCTTGTACCTGATGCTGTGAAGCAGCTGTGCTACAATCACAATTTAAATCAAAACAGATGATCCCTGCTCATTGTCACATTGCTGTTTGTGGAGACTTACTGCCCAAAGAGACATCCTGAGGTTCAGAAAGTGGCAATGTAGGTTCAGTCACCTCCAGCCCAGTTAATGTGGTTAACAACAACATCAATACTCCAACAGTGTCATCATGTACAAGGTCCACTCCTGACTCTGATGGACAGTAACATCAGAATCAGAGTCCTGCAGTCCACATGGAGCAGGGGGATGACCACTTCCCTGTGAGCACACACTGGGCTCTCAATCGTGTTGAAGACGCAGCAAATCCCTTGTCAGAGGGGTGAACAGCTCCTACCCAGTGTGAACCCGCTGGAGTCTCGGGGGCAGGATGAATCACTGAATCCCTTCTCGCACACTAAGCATCTGAATGTCCTCTCCTCTGTTGGGCTCCTTGAGGTCTCAGCAGGAGGGATGAATCACTGAATCCTCTCTCACACACTGACCATCTGATTGGCCTCTCCCCCGTGTGGGCTCACTGGGGACTCTGCAGGTGCTGAATTTGAGTGAATCTCCCCCCATACTGGGAACAAGTGAATGACCTTTCCCCAGAATGAGCTCCCTGGTGTTTAAGCAGGTCAGAGGACTGAGTGAATCCTTTCCCACACATGGAGCAGGTGAATGGCCTCTCCCCGGTGGGAATGCACTGATGTCTCCGCAGGTGAGAGATTTGATTGAATCGTTTCTCACACATGGAGCAGGTGAAGGGTCTAAATCCACTGTGCCATCTCTGGTGCCTCAGCAGATTGTAAGATCGAGTAAATCCCTTCCCATACGTGGGGCAGGTGAACGGCCTCTCCGCAGTGTGACTGTGTCGGTGGGTGTCCCACTGGGTGGGGTAAGTGAATTCCTAATCTGATTGAGTACGTCCTCCTGTTTTCTCATTTGTTATTGACAGTCTCATTCCCCTCGCACCAGAACCTATTCCAGTGTAACAGAAACAGCAGAATGGTTAGCTGCAACTGGTCACCTGACTGATCACTGGACACGAACGGTTCACTCTCCACAGATGCTGCCAGACCTACTGAATTTTTCGAGCAATTTCTGATTTCCCAGCATTTGCAGATGTTTAGTTTTCCAATACTCATCTTGTGTGTTTCAGAGGAGTTTATTGATGAAATTAGACGGTTTTGAAAGTTGTACGTTAGGTCACACATCAGCTATGATCATCATGAATGGCAGAGCAGAGTTGAGGGGCTGAATAGCCTCCTGCTGTTCCAATGAAAGTTACCCATCGGCAGCTTGTTGTTACATTTCCCCTCACTGCTCACTTCACCTCCATGTCGAATACACTGTTACTGACTGAACAAACCTCCTGTGTTTGAACTAAACCTGCTCATGTTCAGTGGCTCCCTCTCCTGCCACCCGGGTTTAACTCTCATCATGGAATGCTGTCTTGTATTACTGCAGGAATGCCCACAAGGACGAATCCTGGATGTTCAAAGTTTGGGAGAAGATTTGTAGCTCGGGTGCTCGTTGTTGTGGTTCTGTTCGCCGAGCTGGGAATTTGTCTTGCAGACGTTTCATCCCCTGTCTAGGTGACATCCTCAGTGCTTGGGAGCCTCCTGTGAAGCGCTTCTGTGCCGTTACCTCCGGCATTTATAGTGGCCAGTCTTTGCCGCTTCCGGTTGTCAGTTCCAGCTGTCCGCTGTAGTGGCCGGTATATTGGGTCCAGGTTGATGTGTTTGTTGATAGAGTCTGTGGATGAGTGCCATGCCTCTAGGAATTCACTGGCTGTTCTCTGTTTGGCTTGCCCTATAATGGTAGTGTTGTCCCAGTCGAATTCATGTTGCTTGTCATCTGTGTGTGTGTCTACTATGGATAGCTGGTCGTGTCATTTCGTGGCTAGTTGGTGTTCATGGATACGGATCGTTAGCTGACTTCCTGTTTGTCCTATGTAGTGTTTTGTGCAGTCCTTGCATGGGATTTTGGACACTACATTGGTTTTGCATGCAATGTCCCCTAGTAACAGCTGACTCCATACGTGGAAAATGGTTCTCACTGTCAACCCTATCTAAACCCCTAATCATCATGTACACCTCTATCAAATCTCCCCTAAACCTTCTTTTCTCCAATGAGAAAAGTCCCAAGTGCCTCAGCCTTTCCTCATACGATCTTCCTACCATGCCAGGCAACATCCTGGTAAACCTCCTCTGTACTCGTTCCAATGCCTCCACATCCTTCCTGTAGTATGGCGACCAAAACTGCACACAATACTCCAGATGAGGCCGCACCAGAGTCTTATACAACTGTAACGTGACCTCAGGACTCCGGAACTCAATTCCTCTACCAATAAAGCCCAGTACACCATATGCCTTCTTCACAGCACTATTTATCTGGGTGAAATCTATGGGCATGAACCCCACGATCCCACTGTTCCTCCACATTGTCAAGAATCCTGTATTTAATCTCAAAATATGCATTCAAATTTGAATTTCAAAAATGAATAACTTCACATTTTCCCAGGTTGAACTCCATCTGCCACTTCTCAGCCCAGCTCTGCATCCTGTCAATGTCCTCTAGCAACCTACAAAAGCCCTCCACACTATCCACAACTCCACCAACCCTTGTGTCATTGGCAAACCTCCAAACTCACCCTTCCACTTCAGCATCCAAGTCATTTGTAAAAATCACAAAAGAGCAGAAGTCCCAGAACTAATCCCTTCAGAACACCATTGGTCACCGTGCTCCAAGCTGAAAACTATCTATGTAATCTCACCCTGTCTTCTATGGACCAGCAAATTTATTATCTAACCAGGCAGGTTTTCCTGTATCCCATGCCTCATTACTTTCTAAATGAGCCTACCAAGGGGAACCTTATCAAACACCTTGCTAAAATCCATATACACCACATCCACTACTCTGTCCTCACCAATGTGCTTGTCACATCCTCAAATAATTCAATAAGGCTTGTGAGGCATAACCTGCCGCTCACAAAGCCATGCTGACCATCTCTAATCAATCTATACTTTTCCAAATAATCATCAATCCTGTCTCTCAGAATCCTCTCCAATAATTTGCCCACAACTGATGTAAGACTGACTCATCGATGATTCCCAGGATTATCTCAATTGCCTTTCTTGAATAAGGGAATAACGTTTGCCTCCCTCCAATCATCTGGTATGACTCCAGTGGACAGTGAGGATGCAAAGATCATCGCAAAAACACAGTAATCTCTTGCCTCCCTTCCCATAACAACCTAAGTTATATCCTTTCTGGCCAGGGGACATATCTATCCCCATGATATTTCAATATTTTCAGCACACTCTCAGACTTAACATCGACCTGTTCGACCATATCAGCCTGTTTCACGCTGTCCTCACAAAGAACAACGTCCCACTCACTCGTGAATACTGAAGCAAAGTACTCATTAAGGACCTCCCCTACCCCTCTGACTCCTGGTACAAGCTTGCTTTACTATAAGGGGTATAAATGCGGAATTACGTCTCAGCACTGAATTAATGTAAAGATATTGCAGTGTACAATCACACGATTACTTTGAATATTGAACTGTATTTTAACTGAGAAAACAGTTGAATTGATTTGATTATATTTCACTTCATGCTAACGTTTTTTGTATTTCGAACCACAATAAGAGTTTCATTTTTACATATATAAATCTTACTTAACATTTATCGCATGGTTATGTACAGAAACTAGAATTACCAACTGCTTGTTCCTTCCTTTTTCAATGACTGTTCATTTTGAGTTTGTGAAAGTTGTACATTGTTGAAAGGAAGGGAAATTGTCTTCAGCTGAATATTCACATTGAATGACTGATGCATTTTTAAATCAAAGTACAATGATCATGCAGTTTTGTCAATTTGTCTTTCAAAGAATTGTCATGAGATTCCTGTTTATTTAAGACTATCGTTCATTTATTCTATTGTTATTGCAAAATATTGCTTAATTTCCAGTCCATTACACACAGAAACTACCTAATTAATTCCTATTCAAATTACAACAATAAACGGCTGATTACTTTTCATTTGAGAAACCACATGACACACAATATTGCAGTCCTGCCGTCCTGAGTGGGAACATTATGAAAGGAGCTTGTGGAGCTGTGGTAGTGTCTCTATTACGAGACCCGAGGGAAGGTTTCAAATCACACCTTCAACAGAAATATATCAAGAGCTGCTCTGAATGTTGATTAGAGAGTACCTAAGCACAGACTGAACTGCTTTTCAATCCCACATTAGATCTGCTTTTATCTATTATATCAATAATCACAAAATCTGATACTTATTTGAGTCAGGTTACCAAGAAATATGTTTTGGAAAATTCGCTTTAGCCACTTTGCTTTTACAAAAGACTTACATCTGTCCCTGTTTTCTCTAACTGAAAGAAATATGAAGAGGATTTTCACTTTTACAAAGAAAGGGGAGATATTTCCCATATAAATTAATGCTTCTTCGACTAACGCCTTTTCAGATTATGTTAGGTTTCATAATAACGCTCTACTTTTGGATAGTGGGGATACCTGCATCTAATTCTGTTGCTTGTAAGTTCCTGGAGAATATTTGAAAATGTTGCAGAATTCAAGATAACGATGTCTAAGTAATTAGATTGATTTTTTTTGTTGCAAAGGGGCAAGTCCATACAATTGAAACACATTAAACATTATTATCTCGTGCTATAAATTGGAAATAAAGTTGATAGCTACTTCAGTAAACTAACAAATGCTACCACCTATTACTTGTCGGTCAGCTGATTACCTACATTGTAACTCAATGTTGTGATTCATCTAAATATTACTCTGTCCTTTGATCAAAGTGAATTTGTAATTGTTGTTCAGTTTATGAATTGTCAGAAAGTTGTTTTTATTTTCCCATTCACCTGTTCATTTTGATCGTAAGATTGAAATGCTTTGAAAATATTGGAGTTTGTTCATTTAAAAATAAGGTTTGCACATCTCTCACATATCCCATTTCTTGTATTATGATTCAAGAATGTTTTCTGGTGGAATTCGAGTAAATTCCAAACATTTGTTCACTTCAAATAAGATCTTTAACACACAGTTATCAATCTGTTGTTAATGTTTCAGCTGTTTACGTTGACATTGATTAGGAACTCATTCAGTGAGATCAACTGACAATTATAAACTATTTGCAGGATTATTGAATTGAAAGAAAGATGCAGACGTCCAAACATTCTTTGGAAGGAATTGCTTTTTCATTCAAATGTGTAGGCTGTTCAAGAATTCTATATCGCCTTCCACTGGTTTTCTTGTCGAGAAATCACATTTATAATTCACGTGAATTTTAATGTGTTCTGTATTTTGAAATTTGTATCAGATTTAAGAAGAAAAAGAGGAGCAATTAACATGAAAACTTCAGTGAATAGAAAGCACAGTAAATTAAATTGACAGAGGCAACATTTAGTATTATCTCTGAATATGCAGTCAAATATTTCTAATGTCAAAAGAGCAAGGTGCCGGAAAAGCACAGCAGGTCAGGCAGCATTTGAGGAGAAGCAGAATCGATGTTTTGGCCATGAGCCCTTCGTCAGGAATCTTTTCTGATGATGGCCCGACAGGTTGATACTCCTGCTCTTTGGATGTGCCTGCCCTTTTCCAATGCTACCGCATTCCTCACTTTCTCCAAATATGTTTAATGAACACAAACCGAAAATGTTCACATCAGCAGTTGAACAAGACCAAATTAACACATTTTTTGCAATATTTATAGTGAAAACCTGTTTGAGAACATGCAACAAATCAGATCGAACATCTCTTGCTGTTAGAACTCTTGGCCGTTCATAATAAAGAAAAACCATGCTTTGAGCAACCAGTATGTTGTATAACTACTGAACTGAAATATCAGAGGACAACGATTGCATTTATTGGAGGGAATGATAACCAGATCCTTTATGTGATAATGGTGATTGATCTCAGGAACAGTAAGATATTCCACTGTGATTATTCCACTGAACAGTAATTAGATGGTCATGAAGATCTTTGTGTGGCTTTATGTGTAGTGTTTTGTTTGAACATTGATTTCAGTAACATTGAGATATTTTACAAGATTGACAATTGACAGTTAAAGATAAGTTTTAAATGCAACATTTTAAAAAAATTGTCATTTTTGTTTAGCGAAATACAATTCTAAGTTTATGGAATCCCTACTGTGTGGAAACAGGCCATTTGACCCAACAAGTCTACACTGATGTTCCAAAGAATAATCCACTCAGCACCATTCTGCTTCAGATTACTGGACATTTACCTCTGACTAATGCACATAACCTACACATCCCTGAACAGAACGTGCAGTTTAGCATGGTCAATGTACCTAACCTGCATATCTTTGGATTGTGGGAGAAAACCAGAACATGCAAACTCCACACAAACATGTGGCCGAGGATGGAATCAAACCCAAATGCATAACACTGTAAGACACGAGTGCTAACCACTGATCTTCTGTTCTCAATGCCCAGCCCCCATGAAAGAAGTGAGATAAGTGAGAGATGTGCGAAGTCAAATTTCAAATGAACCCGGTCTGATGTTGCCAAAGAGTACCAATCTTACATTCAATATGAATAGATGAATGAAAAACAAAAAATATTCATCACAAATCATGAATGAACAATAATTATAAAATTAATATGATCATAGGGCACAACAATATTCAGATGAATTGCATTGTTTAATTACAAAT
The DNA here is from genome assembly GCF_047496795.1 of Chiloscyllium punctatum. Taxonomy (NCBI): domain Eukaryota; kingdom Metazoa; phylum Chordata; class Chondrichthyes; order Orectolobiformes; family Hemiscylliidae; genus Chiloscyllium; species Chiloscyllium punctatum. The sequence continues at coordinate 62,973,388 of NC_092752.1, forward strand.
TTGGGAATGAGCTAACTAATGAATAACGGGAAGTGACCTTTGTTTACTGATGAAGAAATTGACTTGCTTTTCATCTTTGTAACACTGCAGAATAGCAATTTATGTGCCTGAAATGTTTGAATGCAGCACTTTCCAATAAAAAAACTAAAATCACATTGACTTCTTCATCTTTAAGACTGCAACAGTATCAAATACTTTCCAGGAATTTAGAACCAACAGAATTTGGTTGTTTGGGAAGTTGAAGAGAATAAACAGCAGATTCTGTGACTTCGTCATTCAATGTGATTATTCAGCTGAAGACAACATCCCCTCTTTGCAAAAATGCTCAACTTTGAAAAATTCAAAATGCATTGTCATTGTTTAATGAAACAATACAGAAATGTTAATTCTTTTTCATTTGACTTCACAAGAAACAAGAATTTTACATGATTTTGTGTCATGAAAAATACTTAAATCTTAATATGGTGAGAAAGACAGTAAATGTTCGCACCAAAGTGAAATATATTTAAATGATTTCAACTATGTTTCCGCAGGTAAAATAAGAATTAATATTAACAATGATTGAGAGATTGCACACTACAATAGTTATTCATGTAAAGAGCCGTAATTCCACATTCACAGCACGTACTGGATTGAATAATTATTAGGTATGAGCAACAACTGAATTATAAAATTCGATCAATGAATTTAGAAACCATGAGAAATCTCGTTTTGCTATGCGACTGAGGAATATGTGCAAACAAACAGGAATTATTGCAATGAAAAGTAATTGCAGGTCTGTGAATTTAAAGTCTGTGATTACAGAGATCATTCAAATAAGCAAACATTAGACGTTCATAATTAATGTTGGATGGGAAGTCCTTGGATCCATAGTGGGAAATGTGACCAGAAAATAAAGTTTCATACTGCAGTGTTGGTACTCAGAAACAATTGGTAAAATTAAAATGTGAATCACGCTTTACTTGTTCAAAACACTTTCTTAAATAATTGCGCAATTATTATTATGACAATGACTTGATAATGTTGTTATATGAGCAATTAAAATGATTCAATATTTCAAAAATACTTTGCTGTTATGTTGATTGGATAAGTATTAAAATTGGTAAATTGTGGAATAAAATATAGAACTAGCTTTATGAATTGAAGAAAAAATGAGCCAGTGATTATAGAATTTTTTTTCTTTCTTTACTAAAAAATGAAGAAAACACAAGAAATATGAATTTCAATAAAATGGTTTCATCATAGAGACATGTTATTAATTTAGATGATTAAGATTATGATCATAGTTCAGACATTTGTGTCAGAATTTGGAAGAGAGTTAATAGATAATGAAAGTGAGCATGAAAGTGAACAAATGATGCAGTCAATGATATTTGGTACATAAAGGAATTATAGTAATTGTTCATTATTGTACAGTGATGAATAATGTTGGAATAGAAAAGACAAAAAGAATTAACATGTTCAAAACAGTTCTTTTCTTACAATTAAATGAAACCAATAATCATTTGGTAGAGCATGTGATTTGGAAAAAAACCCAGTCATTTAATTTGTTATATAAACTGAAAACTACTTCCATTTTGCAAAAATGGAGACTTTTCCAAATTCAAAATTTAGGTTTGCTGAATTATACAACAAAAATGATTGTAATTTGAAATATCTCTTGCACACAAATGTAAAATAAGTAAACTTGAAGATTTTTAGAATCACAAAACGTTTGTTGTTCGCATGATTGCATTACAGTCAATATGCGTGATAAAGTGGAAGCATTGTTTTAAGCAACATAAATCATCTTTAACTACTGAACTGAAATAGAAGATATCAGTTCCACTTGTTGCATGGAATAGTAAACAAATGCTTACTGTTGTCATTGGTTTCAGGAGCAATAAGGTACTTACTCAGGTTATTCTACTGAACAATAATCAGATGGTGATGGAAGTCTTTGTGTTGCTTTATGTGTATTGTTTAGTGTGAACATTGGGTTCGATAAAATTGAGGTATTTGCATAAATTAGGAACAGAATGATAATTCGGTGCGAATGATCGGATTTAAAATCAGACAGTTTTTGATATTTACGAGGATTGCTTAATGAAACGTTCTTAAACCATCATGCAATCAATGGAATAAGTGAGAGATATGCAAATTGAACTTTCAAATGAACACACCCTGATATTTTCACACCATTTCAATGTCACATTCAATATAAATAGATGACTGGAAAGCTAAAAGCACATCTCACACAATTCATAAGTTGACCAATAACCAAAAATGGATAAATATTATCAAGTGACATTTGTTTATTTTGCTGAGAAGTAATTGATCTTTTCTCATATTTATAGCACTGGAGCATAAAATTCTGTGTTGTTTTAACTAAGATCAACAGAACAAGAGAAAATTAATGACTATCATGACTTTGCATGTTTCAGCTTTATGACTGCAACATTCTCAAATATTTTCTGAGGAATATTGATTGAGTGGAATTAGATATATTTTGCTATGAGTGACTAGAAGAAAGTATACAGCAGATACTGTGATTATTGGAATGGACGATGTTACCTCCAAATAATCTACTGATATTGTGATTGGATATACAGTAAGTGGCAGAATCAAAGTAAATTATAATCAAATCAATTCAAAAATGTTTCCAAGTTTAAAATAAATACAATATTCACAATGATAGAGAGATTGTACATTGTAATGTCCTTGCAGTATTTATTGTACAGAAGCATAATTCCACATTTGTAGCCCTGACTAGATTGCACAATTATTAGATATAAGATATATTAGCAACAAACGGATTTTAAAAATATATATATTCGTGAATTTGAGAATAATGAGATATCTCATCTTGATATTAGACTGAGTAATATGTAGTAATGAAGAGTAATATCGCAGGGAAAAGTAATTCGAGTTCTCTGAATTTCAAAGGCTGAGATAATTGTTATATTTCACCTGAGCAAAAATCAGACATTTGAATGAATTTTGGAAGGGATATTATTGGTCGTTTGGTATGTGCATGGGCCTGAACAAATAGGTATTAATATAGTAGCATTTACAATAAGAAATAATGAATGGAATTTTCAAAAAAAACACTGCATTTTTACAAAGTCTACGTTAAATTGCTGTGCAATTATTGTAATTGATAATTGCTTAATAAATTGACTTATATTTTGAAAACACTTTGCTCTGATGTTGATTGGATATTCATTAAGATTAAGAAACTGAAAATGAAAGCATAAAACTTAGCTGGATGGTGTGAAAAATTCATTCAGCAGCAATTGAAAAAAATGATTTTGTTTAAAAATGCAACAATGCAAGATTTAAATGTTTCCAATATTTTTCGTGAAGAGTCATGTCAATTTTGTTGATGTAATTTTTACCACAATAAATGTTCCGATATTTATTTCAGAATTAGGAGGAAAAGAATTAGGCCATGAAAGTGACTATTATTGTGAACAAAATACAGGGTCACTGACATTTGATCCGGAAAGGAATTCTCATAATTGTGTGATTATTGTTTACTGACATCTAATTTGGGAGGAAAAGGAGAATTGTCAACATTTCCAATCATTTTTTTTCTTATAATGAAATGAAAATAAAAATAATTTTGTAGGGCAATTTGTTTGAAAAAAGGAAACAGTCATTTCATATGACATTTGAGCTGAAGACTCGTCCCCGTTTCCCCCATTGTTGTCTTCACAATAATTTAAAACTTAGTGTTGGTTGAATGAAAGAACAAATGGATATAATCAAAATGTTCTCTTATACACCAAAAAAAGTAAATGTAAAACAATTTTATCATGAAAATTATATCGCCTTGAGTGTAATCATTTCACACACAATAAATGTATGTGTTGAATTGAAATGTCATCATAGCTGTAGAATTGTTTTCACTGGCAGGGAATGAGGACTCAGGAGGCAATCTGAGCTCAGGCATGTGGAAGATATTTACTCATGCAGCAATCAGTTAATGAAGGGATCGTCCCCCGAGGCCAATCTTGGAAGGGAGATCCATAAAACACTAACATATACAGTAAAAAGCAGCATTTTTATGGACTTCCTGCATCACAATGGCCACATGCAATGTGATTACAGCCCTTCCTTCCTCATCCAGCCACCCAATTGAAACACATAATCGCAGATGGGCATTCTAATGGACATCCCCAGATTCCTATTGGGATCTTTCCATGCATCTTATTGACTTAGATTCCAAAGTTATTCCTGAACTCCCTCGGGCCTCTCAGGATACCTTATCAGCTGGGACATTTTGAGTTCTGCTATTCATTATATTTTATTTTATCAAAGCCAATTACTCCTCATATCTTTCACTGTCTTAATTATATATGTACAAAGAAATAGAAAAGACAGTTAATTTTAGCTTACTTGCTATAAGATTAGTAATATGACTTGTGTTATAAAATTCATTATATTGTGTAAAATTATACAGCTACTCTTTCTGTCAGGACTTTATAATTAATGAGCAGTCAACATCATACCATGAAGTTAATTCCTAAAACTAGCTAACTTCACATCTCTGTCTAAATGCTTTTCTATAATGTTTTTAGTAGGCATTGGTTACATATACCAAACTTATGTTGCAAATTTCCCCTATTATACTCAAGAATCTGTAATTAGAACCTTTGTTTAATATTCTGAGTAACTGTAAAATAATAGCTATTTCTGACAAATGAACTCTTCTGTTGTCATGATAGCTGCTTAGTGAGTTAACTGGGCTGCACCCTGCAGCTGCTGTTTATTCATTTACTGGGACAATTATCCTTTCATTTATGAAGAACAGGATTGGTCATTTGTCTGTAAGTCGGCATGCTCGTATCAAGAAATGTCAGGAATGCTGTAGTCCTGGCATTGGAGTAGGTCCATTGGTAGTGTGATTTCTTTTAATTTAAGGCTGGAACAGAATGTCAGTCTAGTTTATCACCCCATGACCACCTTATATTTTAGTTCTAAGGTAGGCTGCCTGTTTTTGATTAAGGTAAAAACAATGACTGCAGATGCTGAAAATCAAATACTGGATTAGTGGTGCTGGAAGAGCACAGCAGTTCAAGCAGCAGCCAACGAGCAGCAAAATCAACGTTTCGGACAAAAGCCCTTCATCAGGAATAAAGGCAGTGAGCCTGAAGCATGGAGAGATAAGCTAGAGGAGGGTGGGGGTGGTGGTGGGGGTGGTGGTGGGGGTGGTGGTGGGGGTGGGGGTGGTGGTGGGGAGAGAGTAGCATAGAGTACAATGGGTGAGTGGGGGAGGAGATGAATGTGATAGGTCAAGGAGGAGAGGGTGGAGTGGATAGGTGGAAAAGAAGATAGGCAGGTCGGACAAGTCAAGGAGACAGTAACTGAGCTGGAAGTTTGAAACTAGGATGAGGTGGGGGAAGGGGAAATGAGGAAGCTGTTGAAGTCCACATTGATGCCCTGGGGTTGGAGCGCTTTAGGGACCATCTCCGAGACACCCGCACCAATCAACCAAATCGCCCCGTGGCCCAACATTTCAACTCCCCCTCCCACTCTGCCGAGGACATGGAGGTCCTGGGCCTCCTTCACCGCCGCTCCCTCACCACCAGACGCCTGGAGGAAGAACGCCTCATCTTCCGCCTCAGAACACTTCAACCCCAGGACATCAATGTGGACTTCAACAGCTTCCTCATTTCCCCTTCCCCCACCTCATCCTAGTTTCAAACTTCCAGCTCAGTTACTGTCTCCTTGACTTGTCCAACCTGCCTATCTTCTTTTCCACCTATCCACTCCACCCTCTCCTCCTTGACCTATCACCTTCATCTCCTCCCCCACTCACCCATTGTACTCTATGCTACTCTCTCCCCACCCCCACCCTCCTCTAGCTTATCTCTCCATGCTTCAGGCTCACTGCCTTTATTCCTGATGAAGGGCTTTTGCCCGAAACATTGATTTTGCTGCTCGTTGTATGCTGCCTGAACTGCTGTGCTCTTCCAGCACCACTAATCCAGTATTTGATTTTCAGCATCTGCAGTCATTGTTTTTACCTTGTTGATTTTAACCCTACTGCGAATCCTCTTGCAAGGATGCCTGCCTTGAAGAAGTTTTCCTCCTCTCTCTACAAGAATCTCAGGGAGTCCCTCTCCCACTGCAACTCCCAGGTCATTTCCTCTGCTCTGAAGCTCTTCAACCATGTCCTGAAACAAACTCGGTACCACAGCCACATTTGCTTCCTCAGTGCCTGCCTCCATAACCAACTCATCCCACATGGACTCCAGACCACCTTTAAACCAGCAGAGTTCGGTCCCGAACAGGACAAACAGTACAGACTACAGATTCATTAACACCCGCAACAGTTCTCCTTCAGGATCCTCCGCTCCACGCTTGCAGCAATGCGCCGTCACCTAACCTCTCTCCAGTCAGCCCTGCCTCAGCTGAGGGCCACACTCTCTCAGAATTGCAAAGGACCCACTCTGAACTACATCCTCAGGAGAATTCATACTCTCAACAAACAGTATTTCAATTCCATCTCAAACATCAAAAACTGTAAGTACAACAAACTTTTATCCACCCACCTCCATAACCAGCGCTCCTCAAACATTCCAGAAGATTCCCCTGGCCTCGGAAACGCCCTTAGCCATGCAGCTGACGCAGCTACCACCCCCACGCTGAGTGATGATGTCACTTCCGCCCACATCATGGCCACTCCCACAGCCACTTCCGGCCCTCACTTCATCGCTGATGCCACACGCTCAGTGACTTCCCCTACTGCCATGATCACCACCACTTCCACCCCCACCAGCGCCACTCACATGCATTCTGCTGACACGGCCCCCACAGACCCCACTGTCACTATACCCACACCCCAGAACCCTGAGGGCAACATTACCGCAGCTCATGACTCCACCCCCATTCCCCCCACCATCACACCCACTCCAGGTACTGGCTCCGACCCCACTCCCAGCTCCACACCCGCACCAGATCCCAGCTCCCGGCCCTGCCGAGTTTTCACCATCCCTCCAGACCTCCCACTCACTGAGGACGAACGATCAGTCCTCAGCAAAGGACTGACCTTCATTCCCCCTCCGTCCACGCATCAATGAATTTAATACACGACGTGACATCGAACAATTCTTCCGTCGCCTCCACCTCCGAGCTTACTTTCACAATCAGGACTCCTGCCCACCTTCCGAGGACCCCTTCGCCCACCTCCAACACACTGCATCCACCTGGACACCCTGCGCTGGCCTCTAACCTGCCCTCGACCTCTTCATTTCCAACTGCCGCCGGGACATTAACCGCCTCAACCTGTCGTTCCCCCCTCCCCCACTCCAACCTCTCACCCTCACAATGTGCAGCCCTCCAATCCCTCTGCTCCAATCCCAACCTCACCATCAAGCCAGCGGATAAAGGGGGCGCAGTGGTAGTCTGGCGCACTGACCTCTACACCGCTGAAGCCAAACGCCAACTCGAGGACACCTCTTCCTACTGCTCCCTCGACCATGACCCCACCCCCCATAACCAAACCATCATCTCCCAGACCATACAGAACCTCATCACCTCAGGAGATCTCCCACCCACAGCTTCCAACCTCATAGTCCGGGAACCCCGCACTGCCCGGTTCTACCTTCTTCCCAAGATCCACAATCCTGACCACCCTGGCCGACCCATTGTTTCAGCATGCTCCTGCCCCACTGAACTCATCTCTACCTACCTTGACACTGTCCTATCCCCCCTAGTCCAGGAACTCCCCACATACGTTTGAGACACCACCCACGCCCTCCACCTCTTCCAAGACTTCCGTTTCGCCGGCCCCCAACACCTTATCTTCACCATGGATATCCAATCCCTCTACACCTCCATTCGCCATGACCAGAGCCTCCAAGCCCTCCGTATTTTTCCTCTCCAGACGTCCCCAACAGTACCCTTCCACTGACACTCTCATTCGTTTGGCCTAACTGGTCTTCACCCTTAACAATTTCTCCTTTGAATCCTCCCACTTCCTCCAGACCAAAGGCGTAGCCATGGGCACACGTATGGGCCCCAGCTATGCCTGTCTCTTTGTTGGCTATGTAGAACAGTTGATTTTCCGTAATTACACGGGCACCACTCCCCACCTCTTCCTCCGCTACATTGATGACTGCATTGGCGCCACCTCGTGCTCACGCGAGGAGGTTGAGCAATTCATCAACTTCACCAACACATTCCACCCTGACCTTAAATTTACCTGGACTATCTCTGACACCTCGCTCCCCTTCCTGGACCTCTCCATCTCCATTAGTGACGACCGACTTGACACTGACATTTTTTACAAACCCACTGACTCCCATAGCTACCTGGATTACAACTCTTCCCACCCTATCTCTTGCAAAAATGCCATCCCGTATTCCCAATTTCTCCGCCTCCGCCGTGTCTGCTCCCAGGAGGACCAGTTCCACCATAGAACACACCAGATGGCCTCCTTCTTTAGAGACCGCAATTTCCGTTCCCACGTGGTTAAAGATGCCCTCCAACGCATCTCGTCCACATCCCGCACCTCCGCCCTCAGACCCCACCCCTCCAACCGTAACAAGGACAGAATGCCCCTGGTGCTCACCTTCCACCCTACAAACCTTCGCATCAACCAAATCATCCACCGACATTTCCGCCACCTCCAAAAAGACCCCACCACCAGGGATATATTTCCCTCCCCACCCCTTTCCGCCTTCCGCAAAACCGTTCCCTCCGTGACTACCTGGTCAGGTCCACACACCCCTACGACCCACCTTCCCATTCTGGCACTTTCCCCTGCCACCGCAGGAACTGTAAAACCTGTGCCCACACCTCCTCCCTCACCTCTATCCAAGGCCCTAAAGGAGCCTTCCACATCCATCAACGTTTCACCTGCACATCCACCAATATCATTCATTGTATCCATTGCTCCCGATGTGGTCTCCTCTACATTGGGGAGACTGGGCGCCTCTTCGCAGAGCGCTTTAGGGAACATCTCCGAGACACCCGCACCAATCAACCAAATCAACCCGTGGCCCAACATTTCAACTCCCCCTCCCACTCTGCCGAGGACATGGAGGTCCTGGGCCTCCTTCACCGCCGCTCCCTCACCACCAGACGCCTGGAGGAAGAACGCCTCATCTTCCGCCTCGGAACACTTCAACCCCAGGGCATCAATGTGGACTTCAACAGCTTCCTCATTTCCCCTTCCCCCACCTCATCCTAGTTTCAAACTTCCAGCTCAGTTACTGTCTCCTTGACTTGTCCGACCTGCCTATCTTCTTTTCCACCTATCCACTCCACCCTCTCCTCCTTGACCTATCACCTTCATCTCCTCCCCCACTCACCCATTGTACTCTATGCTACTCTCTCCCCACCCCCACCCTCCTCTAGCTTATCTCTCCATGCTTCAGGCTCACTGCCTTTATTCCTGATGAAGGGCTTTTGTCCGAAACGTTGATTTTGCTGTTCGTTGGATGCTGCCTGAACTGCTGTGCTCTTCCAGCACCACTAATCCAGTGCCTGTTTTTATTTGTCAGCCATTTTGTATGAGCCAATATGGACCATTCTATTCCAGGTGGGGGCAGGTCATGTCCAGAACAGCAAATCAACTAAGATTCAAGTATTGAAATAAAAATCACCATTTGCTACCATTGGTTTCTGTACAATGCAATACGTTTATATTACTGAGCCTTAATTTCACACTTAAAGTTAGATATACTGGATTTGATCAATTCTTAAATATTAGATATAAGCAACAATTATTCTTAAAAACATTTCATAGCAAACTTAAAAATGATTAGAAATCTCATATAGCTGCCTATCATGTGTAAAAATGAACAGCATTTATTGGAGTATAAAATAATCAAACGTCTCTTAATATGTAAAGACGAATATTAATTCAATGATTTCTGTGAACGTTCAAATGAGAAGGGAACAGGTATTATCTGTGAGTGTTGGATGGGGAATCATTAATTTGTTTGTGTTTGTGTTATCCTGGAATAAGAGAACTATTATTCTTCTTTTAATATTGACACGAAGAAATAATGGATTAAATTAGAATGTGAATTTGACAATGTTTGTTACAAAACCTAAACTGAATTACTGTGTGATTTTAGGAATGACAATGAATTGATAATTAATTTTAGAACTTTGGCAAAGTAAATGATTCAATATTTCCAAATGGATTTGCTCTGATGTTGACTAGATATTTCTTAATCTGTCAGCTGAGAATCCAAATTCTGGCATGATGACATGGAAAGACATTAGACATTCAGTGAATTTTAGACAATAGACAATAGATGCAGGAGTAGGCCATTCAGCCCTTTGAGCCTGCACCACCATTCAATATGATCATGGCTGATCATTCCCAATCAGTATCCTGTTCCTGCCTTATCTCCATAAACCTTGACTCCACTATCTTTAAGAGCTCTATCCAATTCTTTCTTAAATGAATCCAGAGACTGAGCCTCCACTGCACTCTGGGGCAGAGCATTCCACACAGCCACCACTCTCTGGGTGAAGTAGTTTCTCCTCATCTCTGTCCTAAATGGTCTACCCCGTATTTTTAAGTTGTGTCCTCTGGTTCGGCACTCCCCCATCAGCGGAAATATGTTTCCTCCTGCCAGAGTGTCCAATCCTTTCATAATCCTATACGTTTCAATCAGATCCCCTCTCAGTCTTCTAAACTCAAGGGTATACAAGCCCAGTCACTTCAGTCTTTCCGTGTAAGGCAATCCTGCCATTCCAGGAATTGACCTCGTGAACCTACGCTGCAGTCCCTCAATAGCCAGAATGTCTTTCCTCAAATTTGGAGACCAGAACTGTACACAGTACTCCAGGTGTGGTCTCACCAGGGCCCTGTACAGCTGTAGAAGCACCTCTTTGCTTCTATACTCAATCCCTCTTGTTATGAAGGCCAGCATGCTATTAGCCTTCTTCACGACCTGCTGTACCTGCATGCTTGCCTTCATTGACTGGTGGACAAGAACACCCAGATCTCTCTGAACAGCCCCTTTACCTAATTTGATACCATTGAGGTAGTAATCTGCCTTCCTGTTCTTGCCACCAAAGTGGATAACCATACATTTATCCACATTAAACTGCATCTGCCATGCATCTGCCCACTCACCCAACTTGTCCAGGTCACCCTGTAATCTCCTAACATCCTCATCACATTTCACCCTACCACCCAGCTTTGTATCATCAGCAACTTTGCTAATGTTATTGCTGATACCATCTTCTATATCATTTACATATATTGTAAAAAGCTGCGGTCCCAGCACGGATCCCTGCGGTACCCCACTGGTCACTGCCTGCCATTCTGAAATGAAGCCGTTAATCACTACCCTTTGTTTCCTATTAGCCAACCAATTCTCTATCCAATCTAGTACTTTGCTCCCAATACCGTGCGCCCTAATTTTACTCACTAACCTCTTGTGTGGGACTTTATCAAAAGCTTTCTGAAAGTCCAGGTACACTACATCCACTGGATCTCCCTCATCCATCTTCCGAGTTACATCCTCAAAAAATTCAAGAAGATTAGTCAAGCATGATTTCCCCTTCATAAATCCATGCTGACTCTGTCCTATCCTGTTACTATTATCCAGATGTGCCGTAATTTCATCCTTTATAATAGACTCCAGCATCTTTCCCACCACTGAGGTCAGACTAACTGGTCTATAATTTCCTGCTTTCTCCCGCCCACCCTTCTTAAAAAGTGGCACAACATTAGCCGCCCTCCAATCCTCAGGAACCGACCCCGATTCTATTGAACTCTGGAAAATAATCACCAGCGCATCCACGATTTCCCGAGCCACCTCCTTCAGTACCCTGGGATGCAGGCCATCAGGTCCCGGAGACTTATCAAACTTCAGACCTAACAGTCTCTCCAACACCAAATCCTGGCAAATATAAATTCCCTTAAGTTCAGGTCCTTCAGCCACTGTTACCTCAGGGAGATTGCTTGTGTCTTCCCCAGTCAACACAGATCTGAAGTACCCATTTAATTCCTCTGCCATTTCTTTGTTCCCAGTAATAAATTCTCCTGTTTCCGTCTTCAAGGGCCCAATTTTTGTCCTAACCATTTTTTTGCCTTGGACATACCTAAAAAAAGCTTTTAGATTAGATTACTTACAGTGTGGAAACAGGCCCTCCGGCCCAACAAGTCCACACCGCCCCGCCGAATCGTAACCCACCCATACCCCTGCATCTACATCTACCCCTTACCTAACACTACAGGCAATTTAGCATGGCCAATTCACCTGACCTGCACATCTTTGGACTGTGGGAGGAAACCGGAGCACCCGGAGAAAACCCACGCAGACACAGGGAGAACGTGCAAACTCCACACAGTCAGTCGCCTGAGGCAGGAATTGAACCCGGGTCTCCGGCGCTGCGATGCAGCAGTGCTAACCACTGTGCCACCGTGCTACCCTCCTTTATATTCTTGGCCAGTTTACCTTCGTACCTCATTTTTTCTCTGAGTATTTCCTTCTTACTAATCCTCTGTTGTTCTTTAAAAGCTTCCCAGTCCTCAGTTTTCCCACTTATCTTCGCTAAGTTATACTTTTTCTCTTTTAACTTTATATGTTTCTTTACTTCCCTCGTCAGCCACGCCCGCCCATGTCTCCTCCTGGGATCTTTCTTCCTTTTAGGAATGAACTGATCCTGCAACTTCTGCATTATACACAGAAATATCCGCCATTGTTCCTCCACGGTCTTCCCTGTTAAGGTATTGCACCATTGAACTTTGGCCAGTTGCTCCCTCATAGCTCCATATTTCCCTTTATTCAACTGAAATATTGTCACTTCCGATTGTACCCACTCCCTCTCAAATTGCAGATTGAAGCTTATTGTATTATGGTCACTACTTCCCAATGGCTCCTTCACTTCGAGGTCACTGACCAATTCTGGTTCGTTACACAATACCAGATCCAGAATCGCCTTATCCCTGGTCGGCTCCAGCACCAGCTGCTCTAAAAATCCATCTCTGAGGCACTCCACAAAGTCTCTTTCTTGAGGCCCGATACCATCCTGATTCTCCCAGTCTACCTGCGTGTTAAAATCCCCCATAACAACTGTAGTAACATCTTTGCGACAAGCCAATTTCAGCTCCTGATTCAACTTACATCTGACATCCAGACTACTGTTTGGGGGCCTGTAGATGACTCCCATGAGGGTCGTTTTACCCTTAGTGTTTCGAAGCACTATCCACACTGACTCTACATCCCCTGACTCTCGGTCCCCCCGCGCAAGGGACTGAATATCCTCCCTTACCAACAAGGCCACCCCACCCCTCTGCCCATCAGTCTGTCCTTACGATAGCACGTGTAGCCTTGAATATTACTTTCCCAGGCCCTGTCCCCATGAAGCCACGTCTCAGTTATCCCCACAATATCGTATCTGCCAATTTCGAAAAGAACCTCAAGCTCATCCACCTTGTGTCTAATGCTTCGTGCGTTCATATATAGAATTTTTTATTTGTTACTGCTCTCACCCTTCCCCTCAACCCTTATTTCACTCAACTTTACAGCATGATGCCTTTTCCAGTTTTCTGCCTCCTTGATACAGTTGTCTTTCTTGACTTCTCTTGTTCTAACTACCCCTTCAATTTCCTTTTTAAACATCCAGTTTGTCCCCTCCCCCCCGCTACTTAGTTTAAATGTAGCGGTGTTGCAGCAGAAAACCTGCCTGCCAGAATGCTGATCCCTGATCTATTAAGGTGCAAGCCGTCTCTCTTGTAGAATTTATGGTTACCATAAAATATACCCCAGTGATCCAAGAACTTGAAACCTTGCTTCCTGCACCAGTTCCCCAACCACATGTTCAAGTCCATTATCTCCCGGTTTCTGGCCACACTAGCCCGAGGAACTGGAAGCAAACTGGAGATAACCACCTTGGATGTCCTGCTTTTCAGCCTTCTTCCTCGTTCTCCGAAGTCTCGCTGTAGTATGTTCCTCCTCTTCTTCCCGACATCATTTGTGCCGACGTGTACCACCACCTCGGGCTCTTCACCCTCGTCCTTGAGGATGTCCTGCACTCTGTCCGCGATGTCTTTCACTCTAGCACCAGGAAGGCAACACACCATCCTTAAATCCCGTCTGCTGCCACAAAAACCCCGGTCAGTTCCTCTCACGATGGAGTCCCCTATTACCACGGCTCTGTGCGATGTGCAATTTTGATCAGAAATGGTTTGTCATTCAAAATTCTCAGATCTTCAAAATCGTTTCTCTACTTTTCTTCTGGGGAAATATAATATATAACAAGAACAAATTCTGCATTGTGCTTAATTCATGCAATTTTTCATATCATCAATATTTAGACATTTGAGTCAGAATTATAATGAAAATAAGTCAATAAGGAAGATTTATTTTCACAGAAGCATACAGTCAACAGCATTTATCAACGTATTTGTTTCAATATTGTCTCTGAATAAACGGATAAATACGTTCAATGGGGATCTGTTGACAATGTAATGAACTACAATATCATTTTTATCATAATTTTTGGATTGGAAATCTATCAGAAAAAAATCCTATATTCATGACTTGCTTCATCTCGATACATGTCACACGTAGTATCCTCAGTCATAACGTGTCATCATGGGTCTGGGAAAGATGTAGTGTGTAAATTATAATAAGGTGTCTCTTACATATGTTTGGATCTGGTGAGACTGTGATGTTTGCTATGATTATTCATCCTGAGAACAATAAGGCACGTACAAAGTGTTTTTCACCGAACAGTAATTAGGTGGTCTTGAAGACCATTACAAGTACTTTGATTTCAATAATGTTGAGCTGATTTCCATGATCTGGGAAATGTTTCACAACATTTTACCAAAATTCTGGATTCTAAGCATTCAATGGGTTTCGTGCAAACACCCTTCACTTGTCGTCATTCTGAAGTGAGGTGTCTAATGCTCAGGCACTAGCTGGAAGTCAAGGTGCCAGGAAGTCTGCTTCAACCTCTCCAAAACACAGCTCTTGGGCTGGTTGTAACAGGATCTCCCGAACCTTTGTGAGCTCTTTGACCGGGCTTTCCACTGTTTTCTGGAGCTGGTTACTTTGACTACTGTTTCCTTTAGTTTGACCTTTTTAGCTCTGCTTTTCCCAGCTGTTGGAATATTTAGAATGTTCAATTATGGGCCACAGGTCACTTGACCTTAGCGGACAGGTAAAATATGGTTCACTTATTGTTGTAATAACGAATTGAGAATGAATCTTCGCATTTTAACAAATAAAATGTTTCAATTGTATCAGTGGTTTACAATGACATTGATGAGATAGTCATTAAGAGAGATCAACTGACAATTATAAGCTAATTGCAGGATTATTGAATTGAAAAAGGATACAGACGTACAGAGATTTTTTTTTGGAAGGCATTGCTTTTTCATTCTAATATCTTTGTTGTTCAAGACGTCTATGTAGCTGTTCATTGGTTCTCTTGTCCAGATAATAATTTTATAATTCATATCGCTTTTATTGTGCCCGGAGTTTTGAGATTTGTATCAGATTAAGAAGAAAACGAAGAGCTATTAAAATGAGAACTTGAGTGAATAGAAAGCACAGTAAATTTAAATTACAGAGGAAACAGAGTATTTGCTCCAAATAAGCAAATATTTTTTATATCGAAAGTGTGGTGGTGGAAAAGCACAGCAGACCAGGCAGCATCCATGGAGCCGGAGATTCCCGATGAAGGCTTATTCCTGAAACATGGTTCCTCCTGCTCCTCAGATGCTGCCTGACATTCTGTGCTATTCCAGCACCACATTCTTGACTCTGATCTTCAGCATCTGCTTTCCTCACTTTCTCCAAATATTTGTCATGGACATGAACTGAAAATGTTAGCCTCGGCAGTTGAACAAAACCAAATTTACACTTTTTTGTGCAATATTTGGACTGAAAATTGTTTGTGATCATGCAACACATTAGGACATATGAACACCTCTTCCGTTAGAATCCTTTGCCATTCATAATAAAGAATAACCACTGCTTTGAACAACCAGTATCTTGTGTAATTACTGAACTGAAATACCAGAGGACAACTTCTGCATTTATTGGAGGGAATGATAACCAGATCCTTACTGTGGCAGTGGGGATTGATCTCAGGAACAATCGGATAGTTAATCTGATTATTCCACTGAACAGTAATTAGATGGTCATGAAAACCTTTGTGTGGCCTCATGTTTAGTGTTTTGTGTGAGCAATGATTTTAAAAATATTGAGATATTTTACAAGATTTAGGAACACTGATAATCAAGTGTTAAAGGTATTAACTAAAGTCAACTTTTAAAATGTTAGAAACACAATTAAACTTTTGTCGAATCCATTTCATTGAAAAAAATGACCCTCCAAAGAATAACCCATCCAAACACTTTCCCAACCATATTCCTCTACATTTCCTGCTGACGAACAGACACATCCCTGAACACAATGTGCAATTTAGCATGGCCAGCTCACCTAACCTGCACGTCTTTGGATTATTGGAGGAAACCACAGCAAAGTCACATAGACTTGGAGAGAATGGGTAAAGTACACAAAGACAGTTACCCGAGGATGGGATCAAACCGAGATCCCTGGCACTGTGAGGCAGCATTGTTGATGACTGAGCCACTGTGCAACTATATGTAATAAGTAAAATCAGTGAGAGTTATGAAAAGACAAATTTCAAATAAACACCCTCCGCTATTGTCAAAGCATGTAAAATTTACATTCAATATGAATAGATGAATGGAAAACAAAAAAAAAACTCCCAACAATTCACGAATGAAAAATAATTAGAAATTTAATTTGATCAAAGGTCATTCCAATATTTAGATGAATTGCAATTTTTAATAACAAATGTAGGTAATTAGCTGACTAATGAATAATTGGAAGTGGCATATGTTTACTTTACAGACGAAGAAAGCGACTTGTTTTCCACTCTTGTAATACAGCAGAATAAAAATGTGAATATCCGAAATGTTTGAATCAAGCTCTTTCGAACAAAAAACTAATCACTTACGATCACTTAGCTTTTTCACCTTTAAGACCACAACATTCTCAAATATTTTTCAGGAATTTAGAACCAGCAGAACTAGTTAATTTCTTTTCTTGGGAACCCGGAGAAGAGAATAAACAGCAGATCTTGTGAAGAAGTCATTCAATGCGAATATTCAACTGAAGACAACATTCCTTCTTTCTAAAAGTGTTCAACTTTCAAAAATTCTAATTTATTGTCATTGTTTAATGAAACAATAAAGAGATGCTGATGCTTTTTCATTGGATTTTGTTGCATGAAAAATGCTTAAGTCTTAAGTGTTAGCATTGAAGTGAAATATATTGACATTAATACAACTATGTTTCAACAGGTAAAATAAATATTGATTGTTACAATGAATGAGAGATTGTACACTGCAATACATATGAAGAATTAACATGATTCAATATTTCAAAAGCACTTTACTGTGATGTCGATTGAATATTTATTAAGATCAGTGAACTAAGGAATAAAACATAGTAGCTAGCTTTACGTATTAAAGTAAAAATGAGACATTCAGTGATTATTGAACAAAATTATTTTTGAACTCAAAAATATATGCAATATACAAATTGAAAATTTCTTTCCACTGGATTCCTTGTAGAGATGGTACGTTGATTAATATTATAATCAAAGTGTCAGAATTAGGAAGAGAATTAATAGATCATGAAAATGAGCATGAAAATAAATAAACAATGAAGTCACTGCTGGGTGGTATATGAAGCGATTGTAATAATTGCGTCATTATTGTACAATGATGAATAATGTTGGAATTGAAACAACAAAAAAATCAACACTTCTTTTCTTACAATGCAATGAAAGCAATAATCATTTTGTAGCATGCATGTTTGGAAAAAGCATTCTTTTAATATGACATACAGTGAAGACTGTATGTCATATTGCAAAACTGTAAGAAGTTCATAAATTCAAAATGTAGCGTTTGTTGAATTTGCAACAAAAATGGTTATAATTTGAATTGTCTCTTGGACACACACAACAGAAGAGGAGCTTAAAGATTGATAGAATATTTTTAAAAAATGTTTCCAGTGTTATTGTATTACAGTCAATATCCATGATAAATTAGAATTATTGGTTTAAACAACAAAAATTTTCATTAACGACTGAACTGAAATATAAGATATCAAATGCACTTACTGCATGGACGAGTAAACAAATGCTTACTGTTGTCATTAGTCTCAGGAACAATAAGATTATTCCACTGAACAGGAATCAGCTGATGATGAATACCTTTGTGTCGCTTTATGTGCACTGTTTTGTGTGAACAGTGACTTCAAGAAAATTGAGATATTTACATGAATTAGGAATAGATTGATAATTGGGTGTTAAGGATCTTATTTAAGATTAGACTTTTTAAATAGTTGATAGAATTGCTGAACAAAACACACTTCAGACATCATGCAATAAATGAGATAAGTGATTGTGAGAAATGAAGTTCAGTCACTTCAATAACTTCAGTCCGGAACAAGACCTAAATCAGTTGTATCATTTATTACGCTGTTGCAAGAGGGGTGTGGTGTCCACTGCCCACAAGGCGCACAAACACACACTGAATTTAACGAGTACACAATATTTATGTAATTCATTACTCTTCCCTCCTCCCATTGCTCCTCCCCTGTTTACATCTGTTTCTAATCTAAACCGGCTGTTTATCTCTGAACTCATCCAGCCTCGTCCCTGACAAAATGTTTATCTCTGCCCTCACAAGGCCGATTGACCACCTCCCTCTGTGGTCTTATTGTTATTTATCCTTCTTCACTGCCATGTGTTTCCGTGCTAACCAAAGCATAATTTCGTTTTATTCTTTATTTACACCGAGCCCTATGATCTTTTGATGGTGTTTTTTTTGTTCCTGCTGAAGTGGGAAACAGATGCTTGTAACTGTTTGTACAGGCATATCTAGCTTAACCTACATTCCTCCCCTCACAGCACCTTAACAATTTGTCTATAACATCTACCATTATTTGCAGACACATTTCATTCTTGTATGCACACTTCAGCTAATACAAAAGCAATAATATATTTCCTTCACATAGTTTTCATTCTTGTTAACTCAGCTCTTGGCTGAAACAATTATACACTGGTGCGAGTTCATTTACCTTGAATAAACAATTATGATTGCAGAAGTAACACTGCTTTACATATATCCCACAGTGATAAATATGCAAAATCAAATTTCAAATGGATATTTTCATGCAGTTCAATCTCACATTCAATATAAATAGGTGAGTGGAAAACAAAAAACAAATTTCACACAATTCATAAACAGATCAATAATTAAAAATTGATAAATAATAGGATTTGGCATTTGTTTATTTGACTGAACAAGAATTTTTTTTTTCTCCTCATTTTTATAGCACTGGAGCATCAAGTTCTATGTACTGTTTAAACTCAGCTCTTCAGAACAAAAGAAAATAAATTAATATCATTACTTTGTATATTTCATCAGTATGACTGCAACATTCTCAAATATTTTCCAACGAATATTGATTGAGTGGAATTAGATACATTCTGTTATTAGTGACCTGAAAAAAATAAATAGCAAAAATTGTGAATATTGGAATGAACAACAGATGGAAGCATATCTAATATTAAATTGAAAGACAATTCAATTGATTCTTAGATATTTTCTAATCAACATTCAGAGATGCTCTGGCACAACTCTGTGCAAGGTGGGAATTGAAACTGTACCTCCTGGTCTGGTAACAGAGACACTATCAGAGCTGCATAACATTCCTTCATAATGTTCTCAACCAGGCTGGGCAGGTCTATAATCACATGCTCACTGTGGTTACTCAAGTGAAAAATAATCAGATGTTTATTGTGATAATTGGATTGGAATTAAATGGATGGATCCTATGTATAATGTACTTAAAATTAAATAGTAATTTACAATAATGATGGGGGTTAACAGATGACTTAATTAAATATGGTTTTATAATAATTTGTGGATGACAACTTGACAGATTTGTGTGATTACTGTAAATTGATAAATAAAAATGAATACAATCATTCTACATGTTCATAATAGTTTCTCATTTTATAAAATGCAACGTAATCTTTTTTGTTTTACACGTAAATTGGAACAAAATGATGACTTGGTCAGTCAATGGGACTATTCAGCTGAAGACAACTTTGATTGTTTCTGAAAATGTCTGGTTTCTAAGAAGTCACCATTTCCCGTGATTGTTTAATGAAACAAGAAAGATGTCAATCCTTTTTTTGTGTACTTCAAAAAAATTCATCGGAATTTAAATAATTGTGCACAAGAAAAATATTCAACTATTTCAGTAAATGTTAATATTGAAGTGAATTACAATCAAATCATTTCAGAAGTGTTTCCAAGTTTAAAATGAAAAGCAATATTCACAATGATTGAGAGATTCTACATTGCTAAGTCCTAGCAATAGTTATTACATGGAACCATAATTCCACACTTACATCCTTTGCCAAATTGGACAATTATTTGATATTAGCAACAAATTGATTTTAAAACTACTACTAATGAATTTAAGAATGATGAAGTATCTCATCTTACTATTCCACTGAGTAATGTGCAGAAATGAAGAGAAATATTGCAGTGTAAAGTAACTAGTGTTCTCTGAATATCAATGACTGTGATGATTGTGATCTTTCAAATGAGCAAAAGTCAGATATTTACAAAGGATGTCAAAAGGGCAGTTATTGGTCTTTTCTGGGTGTATTAGCCCGAACAAACAGGTTTTTATATTGTTGCATTCACAATAAGAAATATGGAAAATATTAATAACACATTAACTTAGACTTCGTAACAAGCACAAAGTGCTGTGTAATTAATGTAATTGTTAATTGTTTCTAGAATATTGATAGATAAATTAACTTAATATTTTGAAAGCACTTTGCTCTGACATCGATTGTGTCATAATTAAGATTGATCAACAGAAAATTAATATATAAAAAGTCGCTTTAATAATTATAAAAAATACTCAGCAACAATTGACACAGTTCAACATTGGGTTTTTTTATTGAGTCATGTTTATTTTTTAAAATTTTTATCATGATAAATGTTTAGACATCTATGTCAGAATAAGGAAGAAAATAATTAGACCGGGAAAGTGAACAAAAGGTCAAATAAATGACATTTGGTACAGAAAATTATTTTGCACAAAATGACTGATAATTACGTGATTATTGTTCATTGACAACTAATGCTGAAAGTAAAAGAAACAGATTCTAACATTTCCAAAGTTTTTTTCTTATAATGAAATTAAAATACAAATCATTTTGTACTGATTTGAAAAAGTGTCATTTAATGTGATATTTGAGATGAAGAATCGTTCTTTTTCCCCCAGTGTAGTCTTTTCAATAATTTAAAATTTAGTGTTATTTGAGCTAAAGAACAAATGGGTGTACCTACATTGTTTTCTTGCGTACAAAAGAAGTAAAGTCAACACATTTTTAAATTTCGTAGAGTTAATTAGCAAAATGCATTGAAGCTATCATGCATGAAGTGAGATAAGTGAGAGAGAGAGACAAATTAAATGTTCAAATGAACACGTTGATATTTTGAAAGCATATCAATCTTATGAATTATGAATTGGTGGATGGAAAATAAAAACAAATTCCTGACAATTCAAGAATGAATAGTAATAAGAAATTTAATTTGTTCAAAGCACATAACAATATTTAGATGAATTGCAATATTTAGTTACAATTGCAGGTGATCAACTGACCAATGAATAATATGAAGTTGCATTTGGTTATTTTGCTGAAGAGGAATTTTGACTGTTTATTTTTTCATCTTTATAACACTGGAGAATAAGGATTTATGTGCTTGAAATGTCTGAACTAGGTTCTTTCAAACAGAGAAAAAAAAATCAGTGAGTATCATTTCTTCGACTCTTCCAACTTTAAGATTGCAACATTCTCAATTACTTTTTCGAGGAACGTTGAACTAGCAGATATGATACATTTTATTAGTGACCTGAAGAAAATAAGTAATAGATATGGTGATGATTGAAATGCACAGCAGATTGAAGTATATTTCATGTTGTTTTGAAAAGCAGTTCAATCTATGCCAGATATTTTCTCATGAATATTTGGAGCCACTCTGACACATCTCTGCAGAAGGTGGGAATTGAAATCATTCCTCCTGATCTTGTCGCAGAGACACTGTCAGAGCTCCACACGGACCCTTCATAATGTCACCACCCCGGAAGGGTAGGACCATAGTCACATGCTTACTGTGGCAACACAAATGAAAACGAATCAGATGTTTATTGTAATAATTTGTATGGGAATTAATTACATATTTCCTGTGTGTAATGAACTGACAAAATGAATTAGTAATTTACAGTAAAGTTGTAACAAAGCAATAATGACTTTAATTAAATATGAATCTCATGAAGATCCATGATAGGAAAAAAAGCCTAATCATTTGATCATTGTAAACTGATGAACAAAAATCAATAAAATAGTTCCATATGTTCAAAGCACGTTTTCACAGAATGAAAAGAAAATTAAAATGCTTTTGCAACAGAAATGAATAGGAAAATAAATGAATTAGTCACACAATACGACTATTCATCTGAAGACAACTTCCCTTCTTTCCCAAAATGTTCAAATTCCCAAAGTTCAAAATGTACTGTGACTATTTCATGGAACAATAGAGACGTTAGCTCCTTTTGTTGTACTTCAAAATGTCACAAGAATTTTAAATGATTTTGTTCCATGAAAAATGATTAACTTGTATCGTGTTTATAAATACAGTAAATGTTAACATATAAGCGAAACATAATTAAATCAATTCAACTTTTGCTAGGGTTAAAATAAAAATTGATATTTACGACACACACTGCAAATCTTTACCTTATTTCATGCATGAGCCATAATTCCACAGATATACCCTGAACTATATTGAACAATGATTAGATAATAGCAGTAATTGGATTGTCAAAATTCTATCAGTTAATTTAAGAATACTGAGAAATCTTAGTTGATTATTTCACTGAACAATGTGGAGAAACCACCAGGAATTATTCTAATGAAAAGTAATTACAGTTTTCTGAACACTTCAGGCTGAGATTACCGTGATCATTCAAATGAGCAATCATCAAACATTTACAATGAGGCATTGAATGGGAAGTGATTGGTTCCATTATGTGATCGTTCAGCTGAACAGTAAATTGATTTTTATATTGTAGGGTTCATACTCAGAAACAATTGATGCAATTAAAATGCGATTCTCACTATATTTGTTAGAAAGATTAACTCCAATAATTGTGCAATTATCATAATGGCAGTGACTGGAAAAATAACATTATAATCTGAAAAAATAAATTGATTTAATATTCTAAAATCACTTTGCTGTGATGATAATTGGATCTTCATTAAGATCGGTAAACTGAGGAATACAATATAATGGCTAGCTTTCTGGATTCACAAAAAATGAGCCATTCTGTAATCATTCAGCAGAATTGTTTTTGGGTCAAACATGCAGGATTACAAGAATGACATGTTACCATCCATTGATTTGCTTCTTGAGACGTACTTTTAATTTATATACTTTTGATCATGACCAATGTTTCGACATTCCTGTCAGAAGTAGGAAGTTAATAAGCAGATAGTGAAAGTACGTATTACAGTGAACGTAAGATACAGGGAACTTCCATAATTTTGTGATGATTGTACATTGATAAATAACTTCGGAGTAAAAAAAAGTAAATCAACAGGTTCAAAGCAGTTTTTTTGCTCATAACAAATTGAAAATTTAAAAAATCCTTCTGCAGTGCACATGATTTGAAAACGCATCCGTCACCATTCACAAAAAAACATCAGTGCGAGACAATAAGACCCTTATGAAGGGGATTCTACTCAACAGGAATTCGAGGACCTTGAACATCTTCATGTCGTTCTTGCAAAGAACACTCTTATTATTCCTAAAGTTTTATTATTGTAAATATTTCGACATTTGTATCAGAACTAGGAAGAAAATGAGAAGCGATTCACATGAGCATTTTCATGAGTGAAAGTCAAAATAAATTTACAGGGCCATCTTTCAATATTTTCTCTGAATAAGCAGATAAAGATTTTTAAGGTGCAAGCTCAAAGTGTTTTCATCTACAGTTGTACTAAGCCAAAATACATCATTTTATTTTGCGATACTTCAACTGGATTGGAAATCTGCTATGTATGCTGACGTTAGCATCCTCGCTCATTTGTAATAAAGCATTGTTATTGGTTTTAATGAAATATTTCCTGTGCAATTACTGAAGTGAAATGTAAGAAATCAAGTGCATTTATTGGATGGAACTGCTCACCAAATGTTTATTGTGGTTCTTGTTCTCAGAAACAATAAGATACTTACTCAGGTTTTTCTCTGGAGCAGTAATTAGATGACCAGGAAGACATTTGTGTAGCTGTGTGTGCCGTGTTCAGTGAGCATTTTTTTTTCAATTACAACTATATTTTAAGAATATAGGAAGGAATTAATTACCGTGTGTTAAAGATCTTAATTAAAGTCATATTTTCTTTTAAAAATTACGAGAATTCCTTTGTGCAACAATAATTTGGAGATCTCGGTATTGGACTAGGGTGGACAAAGTTAAAAATCACATGACACCAGGTTATAGTCCAACAGGTTTATTTATAAGCACGAGCTTTAAAGGCTATGGCTCTGCATCTGGTGATCTGGTCTCTTAGGAGAGACACTACTAGAGATACACAAGTGCCTTTCATTATCGTCCCAACAAGGAAGGTTGAGATTATAATAAATTGGGATTACTCAAATGAAAACTAACCAGTGTTCATTCCGATAATTGGGCTGGGAATTAATTAGACTGTTTCTGTGTCATGGACTGAGAATGAAATAGTAATTCACTATAATAATGGTACTAAGCACATATGCTCTTACATACAAATTAATATCAGAATAATTGGAAGAAAGATAAATCGACATATCACGAGCTTATTGTAAATTCATTAAAAATACAACTGCTGAATATGTTTAAAGCAGCTTTTCTTATAAAGAAAAAGATAATGAGAATGTTTGGCAGTCGGACGGAATCGGAAGAAAAGGTCATTCACTGGAACGATTCAGCTGCAGACATCTTCTCTTCCTTCCACAAATGTATAACTTGCAACAATTCCAAACGTATTCTGATTGATAAAGGAAAGAGAAACACCTGTAAATTCTATTTTTTTGATAACAAAAAAGTCACATGTTTAAATAGTCTTACTGTGATCAGAATTACAATAAATCTTTGTGTTGAAGAAAAATATAATCAAATCACATCAAAATATACATCGATATTCACAATAATTGGCAGACTGAACACGGTAATATCTTTCCATCAGTTGATGTACTGAGCCATATTTCCACTTTTCTCTTCCTGACTGGATTGATCAATGTTTAGATATTAGCAATAACTAAATTATTAATATGCTGTCAGTGAACTGAATATTAATGAGAAATTTCACATTGCCATTCGAACGAGCAATGTGTCAAAATAAACAGTAATTATTGGTGAAATGTCATTAGATATCTCTTAATCGATGGGGCTGTGATTACTTTGATTGTTGAAATGAGTAGTATTCCAATACTTCCAATGAGTATTGGATGGAAAATTGATGCTTTTTGGTGTAGAGCTAATTTTTCTTTTATTGTAGTATTGGCAGTAATAATCAATGGATTAAATTATGATGCGCATCACACCTTACTGAATATTTTCAAGTTTTCTAACAGGTTTCTAGTCCAATCTTCAAGTTAAAAAGGGTAATTTTGGCTCAGCACATCAGTAACTGCAAACATTTTCTACACATCTCCAAAGTTATTAATCTTATAATTCAAAAAAAAATCAAACAATTACCTCTGTAAATGTCATTGACTCTATCTTTAGATTATAGTCAAGTTCGTTCTCTACTTATTTTCTTCTTATTTCTGACACCAGTGGCTAAATATTGATTAGATTAAATGTCATATAAGTGAGGTATTAGTTTTCTCTGAAAGATCTGTGCAGCACAGGAATGGGTCCTTTGGCCCGTAACGTTGTGCTGAATATAATGCAAAAGAAACTCATCCCTTCCGCCTATCCTTGGTCCATATCCGTCCAAGTTATCTAAATGAACATTAAATAGCCTTTTGTATCTGCCTCCACCACCAAACCTTGAAGTTCATTCCAGACACCTACCACTCCCTGTATAAAAAGTAAATGCCCCTCACATGCCCCTTGAAAATCCCCCCACATGTTTAAATGCATGCCTCATAGTTTTGACGTTTCCACTCTGGGGAGAAACTTCCTGACTGACAAACCTACCTATATATATCATGATTGCATAGACTTTAATCAATTCTTCCCCTCAGCCACCGCCACTCCACAAAAAAGCAGCCTCTCCAAATCCAGGCAGCATCCTGGTAAACGCCCTCTGTGCCATCTCCAAAGCCTCCATACCCTTCCTGAAATTTGGCGAACAGAAGTGAATACAATACTTTAAGTATGCCTTAACCAAAGTCTTACAAAGTTGCAAAATGATACCTTGACTCTTGTAACCAGTTCCCTGCCCAATAAAGGCAAGCATGCCATTTGCCTTCCTTACCACCCTATCTACTTGCATGGACACTTTCAGGGAGCCATGGTCTTGAACGCCAACATCCCTTTGAACAACAAAGCTGTTCAGGTTCCTGCCATTAACTATCTACTTTTCCTTAATATTTGAGCTCCCAAAGTGTGACACCTCACACTTGTATGGATTAAGGTTTACCTTTAATTTCTCTGCCTATAGCTGCAGTTTATCTTTTTCCTGCTGCATTCTTTGACAACCTTCTACATTATTCACAACTGCACTGAACTTTGTATCATCTGCAAGCTTATTAACTCACCCAATTAGGTTTTAATTCATGTCACTTCTATATATTTGTATCGTAACTAGAAGGGTCCAGTACAGATCCTTGTGGAAAAAAGACAGAAAATGAGGGAAATTTCTTGAATAAATGTGTTTTTTTCAATGACAAAACAATTCTGATGAATAATCTCTGAAGTTGTGATTTTTGTTTTAAATTAACCCAATATTTTAATTCTCAGTTTACTGATCTTAATGAATATCCAGTACAAACTGCTTTGAATATATTGAATCATTGTAAGTGTTGAGTTCTAACATTGATTATTATTTGATTGTCATTTCAATTCTCACACCATCATGAGATTCACATTTTAGTTGAATCCATTATTTCCTAGTGCCAGTATCACAATGAAATATTAACATTCTTTTCAGGTCAACACACCTGCAATCAACCAGAGTTTTCTCACCCAACACTCATACTAACTATCTCATTCTCTTTCATTTGAATTCTCATATTAATGGAAGGATTATTAATCAGCCTTATCAATTAAGAGATGGCTAATTATTTTTCACTTCAATATTTCAGTTTTTTCAGATATACTGCAGAATTACATTGCAATAAGGATTTTCTTATCAACCTTAAATTTGGTTTCAGCCATTTTAAAACTAATTATTGCTAATGTCTAACTGGTAATCATTGTTTCACTGCAATATATCCAGCTGTCGATGTGGAACAATGGCTCAATACATCAACTGACAAACAATATTGCACTCTACAATCTCTTAATCTTAGCAAAATAATTTTCAGTATGGAAGCTTAGTTGGATTGAATTGGATGTGAGCAAAAATACATTCTGAGGAAGGGTCACTGGACCCAAAGTATTAATTAGATTACTTACAGTATGGAAACAGGCCCTTCGGCCAAACAAGTCCACACTGCCCTGCCGAAGCGAAACCCACCCATACCCCGAAACCCAACACTGAGGGCAATTTAGCATGGTCAATTCACCTGACCTGCACATCTTTGGACTATGGGAGGAAACCGGAGCACCCAGAAGAAACCCACACAGACACGGGGAGAATGTGCAAACTCCACACAGTCAGTCGCCTGAGGCGGGAATTGTACCTGAGTCTCTGGCGCTGTGAGGCAGCAGTGCTAACCACTGTGCCACTGTGCCACCCGAATGAATGCTTCCCACAGATGCTGCCAGACCTGCTGTGTTGTTTTCCAGCAATTACTGATTTTGTTTCTGAGTTCCAGCATCCACAGTTTTTTGCGTTCTTGTACTGATTGTTTTTCACTTCAATGCTAACATTTCTATATTTCTGATTATTACAAAAGAGCTAACTATTTTTCACATTAAACATTATTTAAATTTCATATGTTTCTTGTGCACACAAACCTGAATTAACAAATGTTTGATCTATTCTTTTACAATAAATCTTGAATTCTTAGAAATCACAATTTTGTGAAACTGAGGAATGTTGTCTTTTGCTGAGTAGTCACGTTGAATGGCGAATGCTTTATTTCCAATTCATGTGCATTACAAAGCAGGTCAATGTTAATTTATGTATATGAATAACTGCTTCAAACATATTGAATTATTTGATTATCATGAGACATTTTTAAAAAATCATTGTCGCTTCGTTCCATCATTATTAGAAATTAGGAATTCTTTTTATTCATTACACACTGGAAGTGTCTAATATAATCCTAGTCCAATTATCACGATAAATATCTGAGCAGTTTTCCCTGTGAGTTACCACAGTAAGTATGTGATTATAGTCCTGCCCTTCCTGCATGGGGACATTATGGAGGGTTCTGGTAATGTCTGTACTAATAGACCATGAGGCAGGCGTTCAATTCCTACCTTAAACAGAGATGTGTCAAAACACCTCAGAGTTGATTGGAAAATATCTAAGTGTCAATTCAATTACTTTTCTATCCAACATTTTCTCAACTTGTATCTGTTGTTGATTAAAATGGTCACAATATCTTGAATTTATTTGCTTCAGGTCACTGATTAAAGTATGAATGTTATTAAGGTGAGGGGGAAAGTTTTAAAAGGGATCTGAGGGGTAACTTTTTTCACAACGTGTGTTTGGCATATTGAGATAAGCTGTGACAGGAAAGTCAGCGGCTGGTACAATTACAAAATCTAAAAGACTTTCGGACAGTTACGTGGATAGAAAACATCCAGAGGAATATGGGACAAACACAGGAAAATGGGAATAGCTTAGTTTCGGAAACCTGGCCGGAATGCCAAGTTCGGCTGAATGGCCTGTTTCGTGCTGTATCAGTCTAACAGGCTGCGACCATCATGTTTAAGAAATGACCTAACTACCATCACTTGACATTCAATGCTGTTCCCATCACTGAACACCCACTATCAACATTATCCTGGGGATAATCATTGATTAGAAACTGAACTGGTCTCACCACACAAACACAGTGGCTACAAGAGTAATTCAACTCCTGGCTCCTGAAAGCCTGCCCGACAGCTACCAGGCACAAGTCAGGAGTGTGATGGAATACTCCCCACTTGCCTGGATTAGTGCCGCCCTAACAACACTCAAGGAACACATGGCCACTTCCATCTCGAAGGACAAAGGCAGCAGCTGGATGGAAATACAACTACCTTCAAGTTTCCCTCCAAGGTACTAACCCACCCTGACTTGGGAATATATTGCCATTCCTTCACTGTCAGTGGGTGAATGTCCTGGAAATCCCCACGCCAATGGTATTGTGGGTCAACCCACAGCAGGTAGACTGCAGCGGTTCAAGAAGACAATTTCTCAAGGGTAACTAGGGATGGGCAATAAATGCTGGGCCCAGCCAGTGACACCCACATCACATCAAATAAATATTAAAATAATGTCTGCAAGATCAAAACAGCTCCAACGCTGTCGTAGCTGCAATCTCTGCCTCTTCTTATTGACAAAGATAAAAGATTACCTTGCTCAACTTTCTCCTCAGTACAGTATTCCCCCCAGCCCTCTCTTATACCAACCAGCAGCATTTCCATCACCAGCAGCAACTCCGCATAAAATATTTTGTCAGTAACTTTTCATTAACTGGTTACTTCAATTGCAATGCAATCTCTACAAACAGACCAAGTACCTTTTAGGCAACAACAAATTTTCTAACAACTTTTATTGATCTCTCACTGCCATTCTTTTTGGTTATATGAGGTAGGGAGGGATGGGATCACCACAGTGATGTAAGATATATATAACACAGTGAGACAGGAAAGCTAGTATGGCTCACGTTGACTCTTAGACCCCACACATTGGAACAACACATTCACTGCATAATAAACACAACACAACATTTCAACCCGGTGTGACAGTAATAAAATGTGGATCGGTTGGACAGGCTGGATTTGTTTCAGCCGGAGTTTGGGAGAGTGAGGGGTGACATGACTGAAGTGTCTAAGATCATGAATGGTTTGTTAAGGAGGACGTGGAAAGGATGTTTCCTCTTGTGGGTCACACGTGAACTCGAGAGATCTGCTTTAAAATTAGATTCACCCTTTCAGGACAGAGATGAGGAGATTTACTTCCACTCAGAGGGCTGTGCAACGTTGGAACTCTCTGCCCCAGAAGGTGAGCTCACTGAGTATTTTAAGATACAGGTTGATAGGTTCTTGTTAAGGGACGTTGGGGGAAGATGGAACACAAATCACTAACAGATCAGGCCTGGCCTTATTGAATGATGGAGTGGACTTGAGGGGCTGAAACTTCACCTTCTGCTTCTTTCTCACATGACACAGGACTAAGAGCTTTGTTGAAAATTCATTCACTGGATGTAGGTGCCACTGGCTATGGGCAGCATTTATTACCCAGAGGGCAGGTAAGAGTCAATCACATTGCTGTGGGTCAGGGGTCACATGTAGACTAGATCAGGTAAGGATGGCAGCTTCATTCCCTAAAGGACATCAGTGACCGAGTTGGATGTTTCCCGACAATCGAGAATAATTTCATCAATAGACTCATAATTCTAGGTGATTATTGAATTCAAACTGCTGAAACTGACTGACCATGTGGCTGTCAGTGAATCCAACACAAGTGAATGGAAACATTGCTTAGAGTCTGGTTCTGGAACATTCAATACAACCAGGAAATGGAAAGTGAATACTTAGCTGAAAACAAGGCCACTGCTCTGTTAGAGACAAAATCAATCAATGTTCAGTTACTGAACATTATTGACTCACAGAATATTCGAACCTGCAGATTCACAGTAAAAGGGGAAAGTAAACAACATTCTTGGCAAAGCCAGAATGAACCAACTGCTTGTATAAAAACAGCTCAGAACAAAGGGGCTGAATCCTCCACAAACTGACAAATCAGATTTGTAGATAGAGATTGGAAATCTTTAGAATAAAACCTTCCCTACTGATGGTGTGTGCGCGAAACCATTCTCAGTGTGAACTGCCACTTATTTCCCCTCACAAAAGGAGGTGTGTTGCTCACTTACAGACTGACTTACAAAGGAAACCTGATCAGGAACTCGCAGGTTAATTAAGCTATTAGTGACAGACCATTGCACACAACAAGAGCTTAGACCACAACAGATTCTAGTGAAACCAACAGTGCAATGAAAATGGCAAATTAGTCTTTATAATCATGCAGCCTCTCTCAATTAAAATAATCCCAGTCAACTTCTCAACATTTTAAAACTATTAATATCAATGAATATATATTTATTTCCATTCCTAATTTCCTCCAAAAATGTATCTGATTATTCTCTTCAAAATATATTTTAAATGATGTATTCCAAATCACAATTCATTTCCAATTATTCTTAGAGCAAAACAACTTGCAAACTAAAATAGTTTTCATGTCAATAATGACACTGGAAACTTTGTTATGTAGTTCAACCATATTTCCAAATATTGTTTTGTTTCATTATTGCAGTGAAGCTAAAATTAATGTCTATTTATTTTCTCTGATATCCTTCCATTACTTTATTCCCTAATAAGAATGCCCCTTTGTGGATAGACCCTCCATTACTAAACTACAGCAGGTCACAGCACTTAGGGTAACCTTGAATACCACACTTATTCAAACAGCAAAGAGGGATGGTACCTTGATCTGTGATCGTAAAAAGATCAATGCAGTCTTTAGAAGGTGCTATTTCGAATTTTATAGGCCACAGGGCTGTGAAAATAGAACAAGGAAGATAAAGTCTTTATTTTTTTAAAAAAGCCTTGCCCTCCCGGGCCTAACCTGGAAACAGGTGTTGTTCTTCAATGCCCCCCTAGCAACCCAGGAAATGCAGGAGGCAGTGAGGCAGCTCCAGAGTGGCAAAAAGCCCGGACCAGATGGATTCCAGGCTCAGTTCCATAATGAATTGATTGGGGAATTGGTCGGGCCACTTATAATTATGTATAATTACTCACATAGTCTGGGCTGCCTCTCCCCTTCTCTGAGAGAAGCAAATAATTGTCTCATTCTCAACAAGGAAAAGACTCCAAATGACTACTCCTTGTTGAATGTGGATTGTAAAATTCTCTCAAAAGTGTTTACATGAAGACTGGAGAGTGTTTTACCATTCATTATTAAAGAAGGCCAGATGGGGGTTATAAAGGGTCGCACATCAACTAATAACATTAGAAGAGTCTTAAATATGGTACAAGCCTGCCAGCAGGGAGCAATGTCAGGATTAGTTGTCTCCCTAGAGGCAGAGAAGGCATTGGATCGGGTAGAATGGCCAGATCTCGTTTATATGCTGGAACGGTTTGGTGTTGGAGAGGTCTTTACTAAATGGGTTACAGTATTATATAATGATCCCAAAGCAGCGGTGATCACCAACAGTTTAAGTTCAGATAGCTTTCACGTTGGCAGAGATTGTCGTCAGGAATGCCCTCTCTCACCATTATTATTTACGCTAGTGATTGAGCCGTTGGCGGAATCTGTACGAGCTGACCTTCATCTAATGGCTCCGGAGGTTGGCTCGGGTAAGCAAAAAATTACTCTCTATGCAGTTGATGTCCTCCTTTTCTTAAATTATCCATTGACGTCTGTGCCCCGCTTAATTAAAGTGGTTAAATTATTTGCCATGTTCGCAGGTTATAAAATCAATTTGTGAAATCAGAGGCTATGCTGCTGGGAGGTCTTGCCAGTATATCCAATTTTCCGGATGAATCCAGTTTTGCCTTTGGGTGGTCACTGGGAGGTTTTCTTTACTTAGGTATTTTTAATACTCCGGCATTTGGTCAACAATATAAAGTCAATTATACACGTTTCTTGGAGAAATTATGATAGGACCTACAACGCTGGGAAGATCTCCCAATATCCTGGCTCGATAGAATAGCTTTGGTCAACATTAACATCCTACCTGTCCTTTTAGACACGATGAGAATGCTCCCCTTGATGCTGCCGAGACAGGCGCTGCGTAAGCTTTATGATTGGCTCGGCTCCTTTATTTGGAGTCATAGACAGCCCCTTATTAAATTAGAAAAGCTATAGCTTCCACAAGTCAGGTGTGGGCTGGATTTTCCAGGTTTCAGGAGGTGCCAATTGAGCTCCTACGTAGCTGATTGGGTCTCTTGTGATCCACAATCAATCTAGTTCGATATTGAGGCATCCCAAGCAAAATATCCCCTCATCAATCTACTATTTATGGACAAGGTGAGAGTTATTATGTGTCATTGTGAAAATCCTATTGCATTAAATGCAATCAAAGCCTGGACGATAATGTGACAGGATGAGGGTAACCTACCAACATCCTCCCCCTATACCCCTATGGTGGGAATATTGGGATTCCAGCCAGGGCTGAGTGATGCTGTATTCAGAAGCTGGGAGTCTTAAGATATCTCCTGTTTGGGAGACCTGTTCGATGGGGAGGTCATGAGGTCCTTCAAACAGCTGCGTCAGAAGTTTGGGCTGCATAGCAAAGATCTTTTTTCGATATTTTCAAATAGGAGACTTTATACAAAAGAAGACCATGTTGATAATTGATCGTTATAAATCGGATAGGGAAAGGAGAGTGTGTCGGCTGATGGGTCCGCCCGTGCCAAGTACTCTCTACCATAAACTGTTTAATAAAGTATCAAAGGACATGGAACGGTTATATAAAATCTACAGTCAAGAATTGGGGATGAAAATCTCCTTCGAGATGTGGGAGGACATCTGGGAAAACGTCAGGAAGATGTCTATCAGTAACAGAACTCAGGCTATCCAATTCGAGATACCTCATTGGGCTCAGATGTTACCTGGGTGACTTGTAAAGTTCAAGGCAGGAGCATCATCAATGTGTCCCATATGCAAAACAGAAGTTAGTACTCTCAGGCATTGTCTGAGGACATGCCATGAGATCTGCATGTGTTTGAACAGAGTAGCGAATGCCTTGTTAAACATTTTGGGTACTGAGATTGGTTGGCACCCAGTGCCTCTACGTTTGGGCTCCCCAAATTTCCCTTCTTTGGATGTATCCGGGAGGAAATTATTCATTATCCTTTTCTTTTGCCCAGGCAAAAACATTTTCGTGAATTGGATATACGAAGGTTCCCCAGAGCTTTCAAATTGGGACAGGATAGTCATGGAATATATCCCCCTTGATTTCCTTACGAATATGGTGAACCAAAAGACGGAATTTTTTTATAGAACATGGCAGACCTTTTTAAACAACATTGACACAGATATATCAACCACATTGTT
The DNA here is from genome assembly GCF_047496795.1 of Chiloscyllium punctatum. Lineage (NCBI taxonomy): Eukaryota > Metazoa > Chordata > Chondrichthyes > Orectolobiformes > Hemiscylliidae > Chiloscyllium > Chiloscyllium punctatum. The sequence goes on from NC_092752.1 coordinate 63,007,858, forward strand.
CAGGGCCTTTGCATAGCCGTGGGGATAGTTCTGGCTGGTTCGGGGGCTCATGGGAGGAGGAATCCTGTATCAATACGGGTTCTGTTATGACTTAATATATATTTTAAAATATATGTATCGAGTTATTTATTTACTTATTTATTTTCTTTTCTCCTTTTGTTGAGTTTTAGTAATGTAAGATATCCTATTTTATGGTTTGCTAGTTTGGACAATAGATTAGTAGTTTGTTTATAAATTCTATATTCGGGTTGTTATTATATTGTAAAGCAGAATACACTAGTTTGTACTATATTTGTAATTTTGTAAAAAAATTCAAAAATCTTCTTTTTATTAAAAACAAACAGTGTGTCACGTTCGTAATTTTCTCATCTTCTGGGACCCTACCTGATTCCAATGATTTCTGGAATACCACCATTGATGTCTCCATCCAGCTTATTCATCCATTTAGTTTTTCGAGCAACTTCCCCTAATCAGCTCTGCCTCCTCAGTCTCTTGATTTTTTTGATATTATTCATGTCTTCCGGCGTGAAATCTGACGTGAAATAATTATTCAGTTTCTAATCTATTATTTGTTCCACGCTACTATCACTCCAGCGTCATTTTCCAGTGCCCCAATATCCACTTCTGCTTCTCGTTTTTGCCTTTAATATATCTAAAGAGACTCTTACAGTCATCCTTCCTATCACTGGATAGCTTAACTTCATATTTAATCTCCGCCCTTATTTCTTATTTTGTTCGTCTTTCTAAGCTTCTCAATCCTCTGGTTTTCCCACTGCCATTTGCCATGTTATCTGCTTTCTCTTTTTCTTTTACCCTAGCCATGCATTCCCCAGTCATCAATGGATACCTCATCCTCCCTGTACAATGCATCTATTACCTCGGGATGAAACTCTGCTGTGACTCCTAAATTGCTCTGAGAAACTCCCGCCATTACTCTTCCACTGTCTTTCCTGCTCGGCTCGTCTCCCAGTCAATTATCACCAGCTCCTCCCTCATATCTTTGTTGGTGCATTTAACCAGCTGCAATATTAACTCCGATTCTACTTTCTCCCTCTTGAATTGAAGTTTAGGTTGAATCATATTACGATCACTACCTCTGAAGGGTTCCTTCACCTTAAGCTTCCTTCTCACATCTGAATCACTGCACAACACTAAATCCAATATTGCCGTTCCCTTGTTGCCTGCACCATAAGCTGCTCCAAAAAGCCATCTTGTAGACATTCCACAAATTCCTTTTCCTTGCAGCCACTACCAGTCTGATTTTCCCAATCCACCTGCATATTGAAATCCCCCCACTCATTGTAACTTTGCCTTTTCTACATATATTTTCTATCTCCTGGTCTATCATGCGCATCAGCTCCTGACTATGATTCAAAGTAATTGGAGTAATGGAGTAATGATAATTGGAGTAATGATACATTACTCCAACTGTGGTTTTCCACATTTGTGGTTCCTCAATTCTACCCACACACATTCCACACCATCTGACCCTACATTGAGTCATGGGAACTGAGTCATAGGACTGCAGCACACTTTAGCTTTGTTCCAAATTTATAGTTTAGACATGGAGTTAAAATATTTCGTTTCAAATTACTTTGAAATGTCGCCACACTGTGTTTCTTTGGTCAAATATTCTGTCTGTATTAGGGAAGCATACAAATTGTTGAAACTGTTGGAAAAGGAAGATATGAATAGGACATGAGTCCATGAAGAGATATAGGTTGGGACAAGTGAACAGGCAAATATTGGTATATGGAACATAGTAGGAAAAATGTGTCTGTGCTCAAAGATATTGGCGGGTTGAATGTAAACGTAATGTATTATTTTAGTGGAGAGATTGGCTTTAGGCACAGAGGAACCAGGCACCTGGGTTACAAAATAAAAACTTTACGTGTACATGAAACTTTTAGGGAGCTAAGATAAATGTTGAAACTTTCTGAAACAGAATACATTTAAAAGTATGGGCGATTTTCTACAGATCTACAAGGTAATGGTGTTAGCACATCGAGAGAGCGATGGCCACAATGATATGAAATGCAATCCATAGAAGATTCACTCAGCTGACTCTTGGGAGGAGCGTTTATTTATGGAGGATATCTTGAATTGACTGGCCCTGGATCTGCTGGGGTTTAGGCGAACAACATGTGATCTTGTTTAATCCCAGAATATTCCAAGTAGTCTTTCAAGTTGAATTCTGAAACAATGTTTCAGCTTGTGAGAGAGATTACAATGATTGGATGGATTATAAAACTGAAGAATGTCTGTGTGAAGAAGTTGGTGATTTGGTGTAATCATCTCATTGTGTTGTGTCTTTGTGGAATTCTCTTCCCAGATAGCGTTGGAGAATACGACATTGAATATTCCTGAGGCAGAGGCAGGCAGATTATTGACTCAGAATGACATTGTAAGGGCAAAGGAGGAATGTGTGATTGAGGTCACAATCAGATCATCCACAACCTTATCGCATAACGCAGCTGTTTTGATTCCTTACTCCTGATGCTAGATTCTAAATTTCTGTTATCTTTAGATAGTGAAAAAATTATGACACGTTTCTCGTGAACATGAAGACTTTTCCTTTCAGATTCTTGGGCATAGCTTTCCATACGTGTCTTTTAAACGGCACTCCAAACCGCTCAGGAAAGATTCATGATGATGTAGAGAGGTCAGGAGCATAGGACAAAGGGAAAGCCTCGCTTGAAACTGCTTTAAAAATCAGATTGGGTCGAATGGATAACTTTAACAATGCAGATTTCTTTCAGTTGTTCTTGTGAGGTGCGTTTCATTACCAAAGCCAGCATTCTGTTGCCTGTGTTTAATTTCTATTCAGAATATGGTGATAGACCCCAGGGGTTCTTGTGGTGCAGGAACACTAACAGGAATGTTACAAAGAGAGAAACGTGGTTCTTAACAATTTGATAGTGAAGGGAGAATGATATAGCTTCAAATCCTGTGTGTCGTTGGAGATTGTATTCCTCACTATTTGATGCCCATAAGCAATGGAAATAGTGAGACTACAGTCTCTGTTGCCAACAATTAAAGTGACAGTCATACAGCATACAACCCGACCCTTCAGCCCAATGCAACTACATCAGCCAGAAACCACCAAACTGCATTTTTCCCAGTTACCTGAAGATCTACAACCTACTTTTCCCTGGCATTTTGCATTTAAATGCTGAGTTACAGTGCAGCTGTGACCTGAGCTTTTTTTCTTTCAATTTATGCACGAAATGGTTTCACGGAAATAGATCACACAACTTCAACGACAGTGACAAACTCATTGGATCAATAAGATGTCCTCATTGTTTAATAATTATTAGAAAATCGAATTGTCTTTTTAGTTCATTTGGGATTTTAATGGAGCTAGACCCGCATTAATTGCCGTTTAGACGTTCCAGTCCAGTTGGTGTTGGTCCATTCAAGTGGCTGTTGAGAGGGAGTGCCAGCTGTGCATCTTATGTACTGGTTTAACTGGGAGTAAATATTACTGCTGATGGATGGAGTGTTACACAAGCCGCTTGCAGGAAGAAAAACTCTTTGTCAATGCGAATATATGAGAAGGAATTTATTATTCTTCAGAGAAATAACAACCTTACACGAGAAGTCTATATAACAATGAAGCAAAGTCTGTTTCTATGTTATTGGTGTCCTTAAAATAATGATGTCAAACAGCTGAAATAATGCTGATGCTGTCGTTGGACGATTCTTGTACTGAGCATGTGAATTAACATGGATGTTTTAAGAGATGCATGGGCTGTCCTAGGTTGGGTAAGTGCTGATATTCTATGGGATGATGCTGGTTTGTAAACTCACCACTTACTGAGCACTCATTGGTCTCATTGGTTGCTGCTTCAGGATATATCAGAGATTTTCTGGCTGCCATCACATGAAATCTTGTATTAAAGACAAGGCCCATCGAGTCTGCACCATCCAATGCCCATACAAGTACTTTATAAAGTTTGTGATGTTTTCTTTCTTATCCGCCCTCTCAAGCAATGCATTCTAGACACAAACCATCGCCTGGGTTCAAAACAGATTCCACAAATCCTCTCTTCATGTCTTGTCTTTCATTTTAAACGTGATCCTCCTTATTTTTTGACCCTTTGACTAAAGGGAACCGCTGCTATCTGTTCACTCTGCTCATATCTTTCATCTGCCTAAACACCTCTGTTAGGTTCAGTTTCCTCCCACAGTGAACACAGGTTAAGTAGATAGACCATGCTAAATTACCAATCATGTGCAGCTCGGAGTATTAGCTGTGGAAGATGCAGGGACAGGTTAGGAGTCGGGTAAGCCATGGGAAATGCAAGAGTGGTGTATGAGGTGGGTTTGGGTGCAATGTTCTGCAAAGGGTCAGTGTGGACTTGATGGGCCAATGTCCAATACAATAACAAAAATAAAGGTTAAATCCAACAAAGAAAGATACTGGGGTTCTGAACCAAAAGGAAACAGAGTGCTGGGGAAATGGAGTGGGTTTGGCAGCCTCTGTCGAGAGAAAAACAGAGTTAGCATTTTGAGTCCACTAGCCATTCATCAGTCATGAAAGCAGCTGGGAAATAGTTTAATATGTGTTGGCGGATTGTGTTGAACATATGGAGAAATAGAGACAGAAGACAAAAACAAAGGGACTGTCGATAATCAGCTGGTATGAAAATAAATTGAGAGATCATTTTCATTTATTTTTCTCCTTTTCCCATATCCCTAGCATCATGCCCATGTTGATATATATATCCAAATCCCTGTTTCAAGGGAGTTCTGTCCCCTCTATCTCTCCATCCTGTGTGTGGTCATCTTCTTTTCTTTATTAATGGGACATGGGTGTTGTTGGCTGGGCCAGCATTTATTTCTCTTTCAGAGTTGATTTCAGAAAGTGCTGAAGAACTGCATCTCTGAACCACTGCACTTCTACGTGCTGTAGACTGGCCGTGCTCAGGTCTGTCTGGTTTCACTTCTTTGAGACCTTGAAGTGTAAAACTGAATATCAGACTTGGCCATTGCAAAGAACATTTGAGAGTCTACCACTGCTGAGGTCTGGAATCACATGTAGGCCAGACCAGTGAGCATAGCAAATTCCTTTCCCTGAAGGACACTAGTGTGGCAGATGTTCCTAATTCTGACAACCATCAATATTTCATTAGATAGTTAATTCTAAATATTTTATTGAATTCAAATTTCACCATCTGATGTGGCGGGATTGAAGTCCTGGTTTGGTTTATCACCTGGGAAAGGTATAACATTGCGAAATATTTGTGGAGATCTCAGAATTTATAGTCTAGACAAAATGCTGTTCGACCATCACCTATCCTAGCATCTCCACCATTAATCACGGTGTTGCTGTTATCGTGACTGAGGTACAGAAAATTGTGCAGTTACATTGTCAACTATTTCCATGGAGAGCAGAACTATTCATATTTCAAGGACTGCACTGAAATGTAACAGTTTATCAGCCAGGAATAGAAACAGAGGAGAGGTAGGCATCTTCAACATTGAGTTGGTGTGCTGTATATGTACGTATTGACTTGCTCCAGACATTGGAACGTCAGTGTAGGTTCTCTGGATAGTTTGCTTGGATTTGTGTTGTCAGCTGCTGCATTCATTCAGGGAGACTAGAGGGTCTGGTGTGCCTACTCTGTGCAAGGTATGGGGATATATTTTACAGTGTATCTGGGTCTGTGGAGACTGCGTGGGGAGGAGCAGGGCACTGCACTATTCTTTCTATGATTTCCACAACTATTTCCCAATGGTATATCTTTCCCAGGTGCAAAGAGCGAAGCCAGTTTATTTGAACAATAAGGAGGTCACAGAGCTGTGCATTTTCACAGCACGGAGAGGGCTGCACTCAAAATGCCCATCAACCATTTTGATCCTGGAACTTTAAAGGCAGGAATGGGGACATATCCATTATGCCTGAGCCCCATCCTCTCACGTATTCACGAGGTGACAGAGGCCATCTCTGTCCAGTGAGGTGAATACATTTGTTCTGTCCAAACATAAGACGCAACAGAAAGTCTTTTTGGAAATATTAGAGAACAGGGTGACTGCGAAAGCAAGGAACTTCAGGAAGTTTAGAATTAGTAAAGTTGAAATCCTGGAAAAACTCATTGTGTTGAAGATTTGTAAGCTGCTGGAACAGATAAGTGATGAATTTAGAGGGCTACAGAGATAGGGTTGGAGAATTGAGCTTGCTGGATAACTCTTTTCAGACCTGATGCAGACAGAATGGGTCAATCGCGTCCTTCTCTCCTGCCTTTTCCTTAATTATATGAGGTTGGTTAAAGCTCTTTAGATTCTGTAAAGGATCCTGCAGACTGGAAAGCGGCTGTTACAACCATACATATTTACAACAGGACGGAGGATGAAAACAGTAAACGAACTGGGGGATAGGTTTACGTCACTAGTGAGGAAACTATGAACAATTTTTGTAATTAATCATAAATAGATCATTGGAGAACAATGATATGATTGATCAGCACCAACCTAGATTCAGGACAGGAAAACTATCTTTGAAAAACATATTGGAGTTTATGGGGGGTATTGGTTGTGACATCGACGAGTGAGAACGAGGGTGAACGGTGTATTTGAATTTTCAGAAGAAGGTTGGCACGGTTGCACACAGGTGAGTGAAAAAAGTTACAGTGCTTGGGTACGGGGGAGATATCCAACATGGATTGAGAATTGGATGATGGAAAGAACACAGAGACTAGGGCCACTTGGAACACCGCTATTTGTAACACAAAGAAGTGATTTGAATGTGAACAACACATACAGTCCTTAACATGTTGAATTTATTAGAAGGTGAGAGGTTGGGAAGTGTTTTTTGCAGTAAATGACCTGGATGCTTTGATCATAAGTCATGAACAGAATTCATGCAAGGCATCCATTAACAGTACAGGAAATGAAATGCCAGCTTTCATTACAAAATGAATTATTTGTAGGAGCTGTGGAGTGTTGTTGAGGCAGCATTTGGGCTATTGTGGACAGCCTCTCTCTCCTTTATAAATCCCTGTCATAGAGGCAGTGCAAAGCTATTTTATCACAATTATCTCTGGGATGATGGTAACATGAAGAAGGTGTGAAATAATGGATGCTTAATTTGTTGCATGGTGACAGAATAAGAGTTGACTGCATTGAAACCTGAAGATCATGGATGAACACACATGAAAGGCATTAGTGGCATGAGAAATTGCATTTTTCCCATGGTACGTGCCTCTTGGTAGCTCTGTGGAGTTGGTTGAGAGAGAGCTTCATGCTTTAACTGCATTCTCACTACCTCAGTGTGCAGTTGGTGTATGACTCTGCACTGAGAGTCGCATTGTTCACAAATCTGTCAGCAGCTACAATGCCTTACCTCTGAAAGAGTTAGCCATTCGCAATAGCTTCTGCCCTCCATAGAGAACGCAAGTCTACCTCCTCAGAGATGGAAGATGCTTCTTTGAGATTTCACATGAAACATTTGTCTTCCTTCTTCACCGTCATCAAACCACATTGATGTATCGATTGTGTACCATTAGAAATGGAGCCAGGAGGAATAACATGGAGTAATGTATCTGTGCAGTCTCTGCTTCATTGGTTTGTCATGTTGGGCGTTAATAACATCCTCCTATTTCTGTACAAGGGGCTTGAGGGCCTCAATGGTCGCCTCCTGGTGTCAGGGTAGAAGCTCAAGGGCCTGATTGGGCAAGACCTGGTTCCTGTTTAACAGCTCAATGTGTTTGGCTGGGCTTCTTCTCTTCCTGTGTAATTGGCAGGAGGGATTGAATGGGCTATCCCTATTCTTATCCAATAGTGTTGATGGGCTGAATGAGCTCCTCACATTCCTGTGAAGTGAGCTTGAGGTGCTGAATGAACTCTTGCCTTTACTGTGGTAATGCACTGTGCCCAGCAGTACTGTTGCACGAATGTTACCGACATTTTAATAGCACAAGCCTGAATGCTGCCCCGGTCTTGCTGCACATGGACACACACTGCTACAGGAGCTGAGGGAGGACACGTTATTCTGAACATTGTGTGATCTTCATTGACCTTCCCCACTTCTGAGTTATGATGGGGGGAAAGACATTGAGGAGCAACTGAGGATGCTTGTGCTATGGATCTCCCGCAGAGATGTTCCGGGACAGAGGTGGTGGATGTGCAAGAACCACAGCCATCTTCTTTGTGTTGAATCACTCCTACCATAGAACATAGAACACAACAGCACAGAACAGGCCCCTCAGCCCACGACGTTGTGCCAATCATTGATCCTCATGTAAGGCAAACCTAATGTATGAACCCTCAAATTTCTGTGACCATATGCGTGTCCAGCAGTCTCTTAAATATCCCAAATGACCTCGCTTCCACAGCTGCTGCTGGCAACACATTCCATGCTTTCACAAATCTCTGCGTAAAAAACCCGCCTCTGACATCCCCTCTATACTTTCCGCCAAACACCTTAAAACTATGACCCTTCGTGTTAACAATTTCTGCCCTGGGAAAAAGTCTCCGGCTATCAACTCTATCTATACCTCTCATTAACTTGTATACCTCAATTAGGTCCCCTATTTTCCTTCTTTTTTCCAATGAAAAAAGTCCGAGCTCAGTCAACCTCTCTTCGTAAAATAAGCCGTCCATTCCAGGCGGCAAGCTGGTAAACCTCCTCTGAACCCTCTCTAAAGCATCCACATCTTTCCTATAATAGGGCAACCAGAACTGGACACAGTATTCCAAGTGCATTCTAACCAAAGTTTTATAGTGCTGCAACAAGATCTCATGACTCTTAAACTCAATCCCCTGTTAATGAAAGCCAAAACACAATATGCTTTCTTAACAACCCTGTCCACCTGGGATCCATATACCTGCACACCAAGATCCCGCTGTTCCTCCACACTGCGAAGAATGCTGTCGTTAATCTTGTACTCAACTTTCAAGGTTGACCTTCCAAAATGCATCACTTCGCATTTATCCAGGTTGACCTCCAACTGCCACCTCTCAGCCCATCTCTGCATCCTGTCAATGTCACGCTGCAGCCTAGAACAGCCATCTGTACTGTCAACGACACCTCCAAACCTTTGTGTTGTCTGCAAACTTGTGACCCATCCTTCAATCCCCTCATCAAAGTCATTAATAAAAATTAAAAAGAGTAGAGTCCCAAGAACATAGCCCTGTGGAACATCACTCACCACTGACTTCCAGGCAGAATACTTTCCTTCCAATACCATTCGCTGTCTTCTGTCGAACAGCCAATTCTGTACTCAGACAGCTAAATTTCCCTGTACCCCATTCGTCCTGACGTTCTGAACGAGCCTACCATGGGGAACCTTATCAAGTGTCTTGCAGAAGTCCATACACATCACATCCACAACTCGACCCTCATTAAATTGTCTAGTAACATCTTCAAAGAACTCAATAAAATTTGTGAGGCATGACCTGCCACTCACAAAGTCGTGCTGACAGCATTTAATGAAGCCATGCTCTTCCAGATGGTCAAAAATCTTATTCCTCAGAATCCTTTCTTACACCTTTCAGACGACAGAAGTGAGACTGACTGGTCTGTAATTGCCGGGGATTTCCCTATTTCCTTTCGTGAAGAGAGGAGTTACATTTGCCTCCCTCCAGTCCTCAGGTATAACTCCGGTGGAGAGCGAGGATGCAAAGATCTTTGCAAGCGGCGAAGCAATCACATTTCTCGCTTCCCATAGCAGCCAAGGACATATCTGGTCTGGCCCTAGCGACTTGTCAATCTTAATATTTGTCTGAATTTTCAGCACATCAGCTTCCTCAATCTCTATCCATTCCAGCATGCTGACCTGCTCCTCAATGGTTTAATTCACTACAAGGTCCTTTTCTTTAGTAAAGACAGAAGCAAAAAATGCATTAAGGCCTTACCCTACCTCCTCACACTCTATACACTTTTTCCCTATCCTATCCCTGATCAGCCATACTCTTTCATTGATCATTCTCTTTTCCTCATATACGTGTAAAATGCCTTTGGATTCTCCCTAGTACTTCCTGCCAAGCCCCTCCTGGCTCTGCTCAGACCATTTTTGAGTTCCTTCCTCGCCTGCCTGTAATCCTGTAGAGCTGAGCAAGACCCTTGCTACCTCCACCTGATGTAAGCTGCCTTCTTTCTTTTGAAAAGAAGCTCCTCCGCTCTCGTCATCCAAGGTTCCTTTATCTTACCCCATCTTACCTGTCTCAGAGGAACACAATTATGCATCACTTGCAACAACTGTTCCTTAAACAGTCACATGTCTATGATGCCCTTTCCATGGAACAATTACTCCCAGTCCGTGCTTCCCAACTCACGTCTGATAGTATCATAGTTTCCTTTTCCCCAATTAAATATCCTCCCATTGTGCCTGCTTCTCTCCTTTTCCATAGCTACATGGAATGTGAGGCAGTTGTGGTGACTAGCACCAAAATGCTCTCCCACAGCAAGATCTAACACCTGTCCCAGCTCATTGCCGAGCAACAAATCCAAAATAGCCTCTCCCCTTATCGGCCTGTCAACGTACTGAGTTAGGAAAACCTCCTGAACACACCTTGCAAAAACAGTTCCTTCCAAACCATCTGCTCGAAGGAGGTTCCAATCAATATTGGGAAAGTTCAAGCCATTACAACAACCCTACTACATTCACACTTTTCCAGAATCTGCCAACCTCTGCTTACTTCAATCTCCCTGCTGCTATTGGAGGGCCTGTAGTAAACCGCTGAGGTGACTGCTGCCATACTGTCCCTAATTTCCACCCATACTGACTCAGTAGGCAAATCCTCCATGACAATGGCAACCTCTGTAGCTGTGCTACCCTCTCTGATTAGCAGTGCTACACTCCCTCCTCTCTTCCCCACTCCCTATACTTTTTTTAATGTTCTAAATCCTGGAACATCCAGCAACCATTCCTGACCCTGAGAAACCCATGTCTCTGTTATGGCCACAACATCATAGCACCAGGTACTGATCCATGCTCTAAGCTAGTCACTTTTATTCCTGATACTCCTTGCACTTAAGCAAACACATTTCAACCGATCCCTTGGTGCTTTCCCAGGAAATTCCTTCCCTCTGGCTAATGCTACCTCTTGCTATTGCCTCATCACCATCAATTCTCACCTCCGGTATATAGCTCAGGTTCCCACACCCCTGCAATACAATTTAAACCCTCCTGAACCACCCTTGCAAACCTTCCGCCCAGGACATTGGTCCCCTTCCAGTTCAGGTGCAACCCCTCCTTCATGTACAGGTCCCACCTCCCCCAAAAGGCATCCCAATTATCGACATATCTGAAGCCCTCGCTCCTACACCAGCTGCGCAGCCATGTGTTAAGCTTTGCCCGCTCCCCTGTTCCTCGCCTCGTTATCCTGTGGCACCGGTAGTAAACCTGAGAACACTACTCTGTTCATACTGCACTGCAGCTTCCACCCTGACTCCCTGAAATCACTTTTTATATCCTCAATCCTTTTCCTGGCTATATCATTAGTGCCAATATGTAACACGACGTCTGGCTGTTCGCCCTCCCCTTTCAGAATCTTATACATCCGATCGGAGATGTCACAGACCCTGGCACCAGGGAGGCAACATACCTTCTGGGAGTCCCGATCCTTTCAATTCTCCTTACAATCAAGTCTCCTACCACTAGCGCTTTTCTCTTCTGCCCCCTTCCCTTCTGAGCCACAAGGCCTTGCTAATATATATGGTCACTTACTTTCCTTCCTGGCTACCCCTCTGGTCCACGCCACTTCCGCCGCTGCTCCCGCTCCTACTGTGAAGGAAAAACACCGCTGACCACGACCGGTAAGTAATTGTAAAATCTCCCTTTCCTTAGCTCTAGCCTTCCTAGTTCGCCTTACTTTCGCTCTTGCTCCCACTCAAAAAAAAGTGGGGAGATTCCTCATAATCTCCATTATGTTCTATTTACTTTATTTCCTTGATACCATCATCAGTCAAATACTGCCTTGTTATCTGGGTCAGGAACTCTTACCTGGTGTTCATATATTTTATTGATGTCAAATGGTCACAGTGTATGTGTGCGGTGTGTCTCCTTCTCACAGAGGGGAGTGACCATCGGGACTTCTCTATCCCAGAGAGGTTGGGGAGATAGAACATTGAGGTAGTTGGAAGTAAGGGATGGATGGATATTTGACACGGCAGGCACTGCAGGAGGTGGGGCCTACAGCCGATCAGCCATGATCCTATTGAATCGAAAGGCAGGCTGTAGGAGCTGAATAACCTACTCCTGCTTCTTATGTTCTTGCATTCTGTTCTTGGAAGGTTCATCGTTGTTATTTTCCTGGATGATTTGTGAAGGAATGCTGTAATCTTAGAGACCAAAGGATTTTGTGAGCAATATCAGGGTACAGTATGGGGGCTGTAATCACTGTGAATCTGGGTCAACAACATGACTAATAAATAGAGACAGGGAACTTCTGAAAAGAGAGTGGTGGGGACTGTTTCACAGTAACACCCACAGTAACACCTCACTAGCGAGGTTAGAGAGTCATTCCTGAAGAAGGGCTCATGCCCGAAATGTCGATTCTCCGGTTCCTTGGATGCTGCCTGACCTGCTGCGCTTTTCCAGCAACACATTATCAACACCCACTCTTTTCCCAACAATGTTTTCCAATTCACACCAAATCATATTTGACTGTATTCAGGGGCTGGATGGTCTCCTCGGTTTCTGTGCATCAGGTAGTAGGAGTAAGTGATCTGCAACTGCTCGTGGGTAGCCGATTGAGGGGCTCAATGGAATGGGGCAAAGTAGGACTGAGGAACAGGAGTCGGTCCATGCCCCACCAGGCTCTAAGGTTGTGGGTGACCAGAGTGTAGTCTCAGGATCAGAGTGTAGTCTCAGCCCCACGAGGGGAAAATTAAAAAGATACCTGCGTGGTACGTTTTTCATTCAGAGTGTAGTGTGTGCATGGAGCGAGCTGGCAGCGAAAGTGATGGAGGCTGGTTCAATTACAACATTTAAGAGGCAATGGATGGGTATATGAATAAGAAGGGTTCAATCTATTCCTGTGTAAGTCCTTAGAGAGCAGAATGGTCTCCGCCTGTCTCATTATAAAGATGTTGACTGGCTGAATGGGATCTTTCTTTACCTCTGTAACAGTATTGAGTGGTTGAGAGAACAACATATGGGTTAGTGGCAGCAGCTGACCATTCAACCCCTTGAGTCTGCTGCACCATTCGGAATGTGCATTGTTGATGTGATTGTTACTAAACATCACTTTCCTCTCTGTTCACAATAAACATGGATTCTCCAGTTCATCAAAGTTCTATGGAACTCAAACTTGAGTGTTTTCAGTAACCCAGTCTTCACTGCTCCCTCGGGATGAGAACATCACAGATCGTACAACCCTAAAGAGAAAGGAGCATACCTGTCTCAGTCTGAAATGGAAAGGTCCTTATTCTCAAAATGTGTTCCCCTCAAACCAATCACCACTCTTTCGATATATAAGGAGTCGTCAATTAGAAACAGATATCAAACACTCAGCCCCTCAAACCTGTCCACATTCCCATTAACTCTCCTAAACCAAATGCATATCAAATTCAATCTCCACTGACCTTGCGTAAAGACAATTCCAGGAAAGATCATATGAGCAATGAACACTGGAGCAGAATGAGGCCATTCATCCCATCTTTTCTACCATGACATTTGATCACGGCTAAATTATTTCTGAACGCCATTCTCCTGCATTCTCTGACGAACCAATGATAAATAATTAACTAAAAAATGTATATATCTCTGTATTAAAGACTGTGTGTGCCTGTATATGGGGTTATGTTTGTGTGTTTGTGTGTAAATCTCCATATCTACGCGCGTATCTCTGTGGGCATGTGTTATGTGTGTTAGTGTCAGTATCTCAGTTTGTGTGTACCTCTGTCTGCATCTCTGTGAAAAGTTGTTTTTGAAGTAAATAGATTGAACTTGGAATCAAAGTCTTCTTCCTCCTCTCTGTCCGTCTGTCCCTGTTGTTCATAGAGTTCATAAAATCACTACAGTGTGGAAACAGGCCCAACAGGTCCACACTGACCCTGCGAAGAGTAACCCACCCCCAGACTCGTTCAAATGCTATCCTACGCTTACCCATGACTAATGCCCCTAACCTACACACCCCTCGGCACTATGGACAATTTAGCATGTCCAATTCACCTAACATCCACATTGTTGGACTGTGGGTGGAAAACAGAGCACCCAGAGGGAACCCACACAGACACGGTGAGAATGTGAACCTCCACACAGATAGTCGCCTGAGGGTGGACACGAGCCCGGGTGCCTGGTGCTGTGAGGTAGCAGAGCTCGCCTTTGAGTTTTGTATTTAGATTCATACAATACCTCCCTCTGCTGGACTATCCACACCACTGCATCGGTGGCACACTTTTTAACTCTGAGAAGATAAAAAATCCTTTGCTGTGAATCTGTCAAATTGCATGGCCGTTTGATTTTTCAAATAATATCTTTGGAAGCACAGAGCAGTTTTGTCTGATACTAAACAATGTTGTTCCTGTGTCATTACCAACATTACTGCACCTTGTTTGGGACTTTTCAATACTTACTCACATAATTTTTAAGCATTGCAAGTCACAGAATGAGAAATCAATTCATCTAATCTCCTGTCAAAATGGTTCACTCGGAGGTGAGCATTTTATTTCTGATAGGCCTAAGAATATTTGCAACCCTCCACCTACCAGCATTATGTGTGTGTGTGTTGGCGGGGGGGGGGGGGGGGGTGTGTGTGGAGGGGGTTGGGGCAAGGTGTACGTGTTGATGGTGTTGTCAGTTTGGATGGTGCTGTGAGCTGCTGTTCTCTCTCCCTCCCAGACTGAATCCTCGAAGGTTTTCACCCTCTGCCACTGTCATTGCAGCAGGGTAAGGAGGCTAGCTGATGGAGAGATTGTGTCATTTAAAACACCACAGAGACTGTCAGACCTGCACCTACGTATAGATACCCACAGAGTCAATTACAGACACACAGGTAAATGGGTGGGGTGGGGAAATGGATATTGGGCACTCCACCACCCGACTTCACTGTTGGTGTCCTATTCCGAGCTGTTTGTCCTGGAATCGGAGACGGTGAAGGATGGAATAAGGGTGGGATTGGGTGACCCTGCTGTTCGTGCTGTTCTGGGTGGGGGGGAGATGGTGCCGTGTCCAGAGGAAGTCAGTCAACAGTGTTGTATCCATCCAGTGCAATTAGTGAGGGAGATATAGTAGATAGGAAAGAAAAAGGGAGAGAGAGATGATGCTGCATGCTGGGTGGTGAGCCCAGACCATGCTCGCTGCGTCTAGTGGTGTGGCCCCCGCTGGGAAGTGAATGGTCCCCCTCTGTACTAGCCCATCCATCAGAACCTCCGTGCCCCTGTCAACAAACCATGATGTAATTCCCCCTTATCTGCCACGGTCTGGATAAATGCTGCAGGGCAGTGCCAACCTGAGAAAGCTCAAACATGTACAAATTGGCCTTTTAAAGATGGCACCAGTGCCAAAGATCACGGAATACCAAGGGGCATGCGGGTGATGGTAATTACCTCCAAGTTTGATGGGTGGGAGAATCAGGCTGGTATTGAATGAAAGGGACACGATGGGGTGGGGTCGGTAGTTAATGAGGTGACGCCAATCGGACAGCACGAGGTATCTAGCACAGTATCGTGCAGACAATCCCTCTGACACACTCAATGAAAATGGCATTGAGACAAATTATTGTTCAATTCAAACCAGTGAGCCGAAGACTGCTGACCCCAATCTCAGTTACAACCCTGCAGCTGCTTGACCAATGCTCTCCATCACAGAGAAGGAGCAAAACTTCACCTTACCCTTGGGAATTAAGGCAGTGGGGAGGGGGTGGTTTTGGTATCAGTGCGCGAGCACTTCATGGCAAGTCATCATAATTCTATTAGTTTTAAAATAGAGATGGAAAAGGATGAAGCAGATCTAAAAGTTAAAGTTCTAAATTGTTGAAAACCAATTTTGATGATATTAACGAAGAATTTTTCAAATACGATTGGGACAGATACTCTCAGAAAAGGGGATCAGTTGGGAAGTGGGAAGCCTTCAAAAATGAGATGTCAGGAGTACAGAGACATTATGTCCCTGTTAGGGTGAAGGGTAAGGCTGGTTCGTGTAAGGAATGCTGGAGGATTGGAGAAGTTGAGGTTCTGGTCACAGATAAAAGGGTAGCATATGTCAGGTATAGACAGCAGGAATTGAGGGTTGTTTTCTTAATTCATTCACGGGATGAGGGCGTCCCTGGCTAGGCATGCACCTATTACCCTTCCCTAATTGCCCAGAGGGCAGTTGGCAGTCAACCACATTGCTGTGGGTCTGGAGTCACGTGTAGGCCAGACCAGGTTCGAATGGCAGTTTGTTTCCTCAAAGCATGTCAGTGAACCAGGTCAATTTTTCCATCAATCGGAATGGTCATCATTAGCCTCTTAATTCCTGATTTAAAGTGAATCACGAGAAGAGTCGGAAGGCAACAAGAGTATACTGTGGGAAATTTGGAGCATAAAAAGGGGACATTTGATCGCTTTGCCAAATAGAGTTAAGAAGACTCCAAAGGAATTCTACAAATACATCAAGGACAAAAGAGTAACTGTGGAGAGAATAGGACGTCCTTAGAGATCAGCAAAACTGCCCATGTGCAGAACCACAGGAAATGGGGGAAGTACTAAACGAATATTTTGTATCAGTGTTTACTGTGCAGGAGGATATGGAAGCTAGATAAATTGGGGAAAAACGTAGTGACATGTTGGAAAGTGTCTGTATTACAGAGGAACTGCTGGAGGTCTTAAAACATGGAAATGCAGGAAAATCTCCTGGCCTTTATTAGATGCACGCTAGAATTCTGTGGGAAGCTAGGGAAGTGATTGCTGGGCACGTTGGTATCACTAATAGCCACAAGTGTCGGAAGACTGGAGGTTGGCTAACGTGGTGCCACTACTTAAAGGATTTAAGAAGGGTAATAACGAAAAGTTAGTGAGTCTGACGTCAGTGGTGGGTAAGTTGTTGGAGGGGATTATGAGCCATTGGGTTTTCACGCATTTTGAAAACTAACGATTGATTAGGGATAGTCAACATGTCTTTGTGCAAGCAATATTGTGTCTCACTGACTTGACTGAGATTTCTTTGAAGAAGCGACTAAAAAGATTGAGATAGAGTGGTGTATGTTGTCGATATGGACTTCAGTAAGGCATTGAATAACATTGTGCATGATCATCTTTTTATCAGGGTTGGTTCATATTAAAGCCATGTGGACACAAAACTGGCTCAAAGGTAGGAGGCAGAGGGTGAAGGTCGAGGGTTGCAATATCCTGGCAAAGATTTGCAATGGTCCCCATGCTGTGCAGATAATCCAGTTTATCGAGTAATCCACTAGCACGGCCTACACAGCTCTCCATATTAGTTGTTACCTTACCCCAGTTTATGGTGTCTGGGCTGGTTCTGTGCAGAAGATTCAGAATTTGAGACAATGGACCATTCTAGCAGACCTGGCAATGTTTGCTTTCTTGGGATTGGACACACCATTGTCTCCCATATCCCGTTATCCCAATCCCCTCATCTCCTTATCCATATTTTCAGCAAGTTATCAGTTAATAAATTATTTGCTTTTTTTCTGTATCTTATTTGGCCTTAGTTTTCGACTACATCGTGCCTCGAGTGCTGGCATGGTGAAGCTCAGAAACATTGAAATGGTGTGTGTCAGACTGTTGTTCACTTCCCGGTGTGTCCCATGTGGTGTTCCATTGGCAGGAGTGTTCCAGCAGCTGTGACTCAAGTGTTTGAAACTTGGTATGGACCTGCCAATGGAACGCCTCTGTTTGTCTCTCTCAGTTGATCGTGCAGTCAGTAACACGAGGAAAATCCTCGAGTATAATTGTTAAGGACCAGGCATCTAGCTTGTAGCTGAGGGGCTTCTGACTGACTCCTGTTATTGAAAAATCAGTGGTGGGGCTGGGGATGGTTTGCTGGAGGTTGTGCTGTGAGCTGCTTCACACATTCAGGGAGACCTGAGGATTTTCTGACCCAACTCTGGATGGAGCATGGTGACTGTAGTTGCTGTAGCTGGGTCTGTAACATGGACACCAAATGGGGCAGATGCTGCAGAGAGGTGATGCTCTGAAACCACGGAATGTGTGTGTGTGAGTGGAAAGGGATGTGCTGTATCTGTCTGTGTTTTCGCCTGGACAAGCACATACTCTCACTCTCCCCGTTACATACACTGATGGACACTCTCCCTATCCGCTCCACCCACACAATCTCAATATCACTGTCTCACATACAGACACGCACACTCCACTCTGTCACACGCACGCATGAACACACAGCCTCTCTCTCTCACTCCCGCACTCACACACACAATCCCCCTCACTCTCTCTCATGTACATAGAGTGTCTCTCTCTCTCTCTCTCTCTCTCTCTCTCTCTCTCCCCCCTTCACACAGACACGGTCCCCTCTCTCCCACATATACACACACGTATGCACATATAAATTTGCGGAGAGAATTTGCATTTGACCATTTGTATTTGCAGATGCATTTTATTTTGTTCCAAAAACATACAATTTGTATTCAGTCAGTCAATGTGATGTTTTATAAACTCCTAACTTGTAAATAAAACCAGTCTGACTCCAGGTGAGGACACAGAAAGCGTCCAATCAAGTTCTCACCTTAGAATACATTGTCAGACCGCAAGTGTTACTTCATATACCTGAAAGTAACTCCAGGCAGTGACTCGAAATAAATTCCGTGCTTTGCATAATGATCAATCAAATTTGCATCCCCATTCTTACTGATTAAGTATTTAAGAGCCATCTCAGTTGTGTGGACAATTCATGTGCACAAGTTGTACAACCCTTTCATCTTTTCCTTATAACTTCTGTGGTTAAAGTCTTCCTCTCTCTTACACCTGATGAAGGAGCAGTGCAATGAAACCTTGTGTTTACAAATAAACCCATTGGGCTCTAACCTGGTGTCGTTTGATTTTTGACCTTGTCCAACCAAGTTCAAAACCAGCGACTCCATATCATGGTTTTTACTGGTTAGCTAATCCTCTCCCCCAACAAGTAAGGTGTGGACATGAATTGATGGGTTTCTGAAGAGAATATTGACAAGAATTATGAGAGTGAACTGTCAATGGAAAAGGTAAGAGTAAACAAGAGCAGCTTCGTTGCAGTCTGAACCCAGAGGAAGGAGAATAGAGAACAGAGCAATAGCAGAAGTATGAAGCAATTATTTCAGTGATGTCCTCACAGAAGAAAAGAAATCAAATCTTCCCAGGAAGACTGGAAAGCCTAAGTCTCAAGAGAAAACGAATGAAATTAATAAATAGGTGCTTTGGGAGAAATTGTTGGGACTGAAAGTATGGTTGAATTTAGAATAGAGATGGAAGGTGAGAAGGTAAAATCCAATAACAGGGTCCTATGCTTAAACAAAGTAGACAACAATGGGATGAGGGAAGAGTTGGCTAATGTTAACTGGAAGCAAATACTTTATGGTGGAACTGTATATGAACAGTTGTAGGCTTTCAAAGCAATTTTTCCAAGTGCTCTGCAACAGCATATAACAGTGAAATAGAGGGACTGTTGGAAAAAAGGTAAGCTGCCATGGATGTCTCAATAAAGTAGGCTACCAAATTGAAATAAATGGCATAAGTAATGGCAAAGACCAGTGCAAAACTAAAAGATTGGGAAAACTTTAAAGGTCCAAAGAGCAACAAAAAAACTGTCAAGAAATATAAAATAGATAGATTATGAGAGTAAACTACCTCAGAGTATAAAGACAGATATCAAAAGATTATATAAATATATAAAACGAAAAGAGTGGCTCAGGTAATCATTAGTCCTTTAGATTGTGAGAAAGGGATTTCATTAATGGGATATGAGGAAATGGCCAAGCAATGGAACAAATATTTAGTCGGTCTTCACAGTGAAGGACACCAATAACATGCCAGTAATTGTCAAAGGGAGGAAGGTAGGAAGGTAGGTGAGGACCTGGAAACAACCATTCCCACAATGGAGAGAGTGTTGGGCAAGCTAATGGATCTAAAGGTAGGTAAGTCTCCAGGACCTGATGCAATGCATCCCAGGGTACGAACAGAAAGGTGGGAGAAATACCAAATGCATTTGTGGAACTTTTCTGAATTCACCTGACTCTAATGCAGTTCCAGAAGATTGGAAAACAGGAAATCAGACACCACTGTTTAAAAAGGGAAGTAGGAAAAAAGTGGCGAATTATACACAGTTAAGCCTAACATGTGCAGTGGGGAAAATATGTCAATCTATAATCAAGGAATAAATAACATGCATTTAGATAGAAATTGTCCCGTTTGACAGACACTGCATTAGTTCATGAAAGACAGGTTATGCTTAACTAATTTACTAGAAATCTATGAAGACATTACGACCACGGAGACCCAGTAGATATAGTGTACCGTCATTCACAAAAGGCATTCGACACAGTGCCACCAAAAACAGCTGCTGTGGAAGGTAAAGATGCATAGCATTACGGTTAATGTATTAACATGGATAGAGGATTGGTTAATTAACAGGAAGCAATGAGTGGGAATAAATGAGTGATTCTCTGGTTACTGATCAGGGACTAGTGGTGTGCCTCTGGGATAGGTGCTGGAACCGCAATTATTCACAGCTTACATCGACGTTTTGGAGTTGGGGACCACGTGTAGTGTCTCAACGATAGCAGATTATACTAAAATGAGTGGCAGAGCAAAGTGTGCTGAGAACTGATAAACTTTACAACGGAACATAAATATTATAAGTGAGTGGGCAAAGGTCTGGCAGATGGAGTACAATTATAATAAATGTGAAGTCATCCATTTTGGTAGGAATACCAGTAAAAAAGACTATTATTTGAATGGTAAAAATGCAGCATGCGTCTGTGCAGAGGGACCTGGATGTCCTGGTGCATGGATCACAGAAGTTGACCTGCAGGTACAACAAATAATTAACAAGGCAAATGGAATTGTGTCCTTCATTGTGAAAAGGATTGATTTTGAACTCAGGGAAGTTGTGTTGCAGCTGGACAGGGTGCTGGGGAGGTCACACCTGCAATACTGTGTGCAGCTTTGGTCTCCCTCCTTGTGAAAGGATGTCCTGGCTACAATGGATACAGAGGAAGTTCGCTATGTTGGTTCTGGTGTTGAGGGGGTTGGCTTATGAGGAGATACTAAGTGGACTAGAATAATATATTGATTGAAATTTGAAATAATGTGGGAGGACCAGATAGAAACATATATGATTATGATTGGAATAGATAGGATAGAAACAGAGAGGATGTTTCCAGTAGCAGGAGGAACTTGGGCAAGAGGGCAAAATCTCAAAATTAGGTGGAGCAGATTTAGGACTGAATTGAGAAGGAACGTCTTGACCAAGAAGATTGTGAATCAGTGGAATTCCCTGCCCACTGAAATAGTTGAGGCTTTATCATTGAATGTTTTTGAAGCTCAGATAGATAATGTTTTGAGCATTAAAGGAACAATGGGTTATGGAGAGCGGACGGGTACGTGGAGCTGAGGCCATGAAATGATCAGCCCTGATCTTATTGATGCTCAGAGATTTTATGTAATGGGTCAATACTTGAGGGAATCATACTTGAGAAAATGACTGGTTGATACGTACGAAGAAGCAATGGATGAATGCATTTGGATTTTCAGAAAGATCTTGGAACAGACTCTGGCCTCGTATGCAAAGTTAGATGTTACAGGATTTGGGCTAAAATCTCAACATGGTTTTAGAATAAGAGAGCTGACAGGAAACAGTGAAAATGAATAAAGCCATATGTTTTGAAGTGGAAGGAACATGGCGTGTCGCAAATATCCGTGCTTGGGTCTCAGCTGTTCCCAATGAATGTCAAACATTTAGTTGAGGGAATCAAATGCAATATTCCCAAAACTGCTGCAAGCACTAAACGAGGTCGGATTGTGCGTGGGTGATGAGGATGTAGAAAAGCTACAAGTTGATTGAGACAAGTGCAGTGAATGGGCAAATACGTGGCAGATGGAGAGCAATGGGGGTGGATGTGATGGTGTGTATTTTGGTGGGAACTACAGAACAGCAACCTATCATTTGAAAAGGGATTCATTGAAATATGTTGATCTTTAAAGGGATTTATGTTCTGTCTTTGTTTCTTCTGTGCAGCCCTCCGAGGTCCATGCAGGGCAGTGAGTTCTGAACCCAGAAGTCAATACTGGGAATGGCATTGGCTCACTGACCAGTGAACACAGACCCAACAAGAGGAGAACTCTAACATTGAAAAGGACCTGGAGCTCTTTGTACACCAGTTACTGACAGCAATATTGCAGGAGAGAAAGCAGTTAGGAAGATAAATGTTGTGTTGACCTTCATTTCACGGAGATGTAAGTCCAGGAGTAAGGGTGTCTTACTGCAGCTGTACAGGGCCTTAGTGAGACCCCATCGCGAACATTGTGCAGTATTGAGTTCAGATTTGGTCTCTGTACCTCATAAAGAACAACCTGACATTGATGGAGAGCAGTGAAGGATGACCAGACTGATCTCTAGGATCACTGGCTTGTTGTGGGGCAGCTCTTGCATTGACTGGATTGGGCCTGTAATCCATGGGCTTTAGGAAAACGAGTGGAGATATCAAGGAAATATATAAAACCCAGACTGGGTGAGACAGATTGGAAGCAGGGATGGTAATTCCACTGGCTTGGACGTCTAAAACAAGGAGCCACAGTTTTAGGCGCAGGCAGGTCACTCTGCATTGAGATGATAATAAATGTCTGCACTCACAGGGAAATTGGGAAATTCTGTCCCACATAAGACTGTGGAAGCCAGGACATTGAATATAAATAAGGATTCCTGGACACTAAAGGGATCAGGAGACAGCTGGAGTGCAGCTGTAAGAGAATCTCAGGCGTTAGGAAGGAGATCTCTGCTGTGTCAACAGGACATTGTTTCCCATTTCCTTTTCCGATACCGAGTTTTCTGTCGGTTTTATCCTTCCAAGTCTCGGAGCAGTTTGATACATTTGAGTGCCTTGCTTGACTGTTTTAGAGACCATTGAAAAGTTTATCACAAGTCGTGTGTCTGGAGTCACTTTTAGGCCAGTCCAGGAAAGCAGGGGAGATTCACTTCCTGAAAGTATATTGGGGAAGGAAATAGATGTTTACAATCGACATTGGCTTCAAGGTCACTGCTGCTGACACCAGATTTTAATTCTTGATATTTTATTTATTGTTTTAACTTCCACCAGTTGCCAGAGCATCAACCTGGTATGGATTCGTAACCCAGTGACATTTCCACAACAGCACCATCTCCACATGGGGACCTATCAGATACCACACTGAGCAGGTTATTTCTGTGCTGCTTGACAGCTCTGTCAGAAAAAAAACAACCACTAATTTGACTTTTGTGAAGACACTGATGGTGTGATAATTATTCAGATGGTAACTATTTCTCTCTTTGAGAACTGGACATAGCTGAGTAATTTTCCGCATTCCCAGGGAGATGTCAGAGTTGTCAGCTTGGTGGAAATGGTCGATTGAGGGATTATCCCAGTCAAAAAGTTACAGATTGTGTATGAATATAATGCTGTTTCAGATGCTGCTACTGCTGTGGTGTACAGCACCAAAACAATGCCAGGCATTCTGTATTTAAGAAAGTTCAGCGAGTTGTATTATTGAAAGTATTTACAGAGGAGTTTTGACTTGGAAACTTATTGAAAGCAATGAAGAATTAGTGATGAAAGAGGAGTTCTCGAGTCATAGACACTTAGAGTCATACAACATGCAAACAGACCCTTTGGCCCAACTCATCCACGCTCACCAGGTTTCCTAAACTTCCAAACCTTTCATATTCATGTACACATCAGATTGTCTTTCAATTGTTGTAATTGCACTCATCAATACCTCTTCCTCTGACAGCTACATATATACACCAATCTCTGTGAGAAACAGCTGCCCTTAGATCTCTTTTAAATCTCTTCCCTCTCACCTTAAACTTATCCTCTCTGATTTTGGATATTCCCACCTGGTCTATTTATCCTATCCCTGTCACTCTTGATTTTGTAAACTTCTGTAAGGTCACCCCTCAGCCTCCTACGCAAAAGGAACAAAATCCCTGCCTCTCCAGATATCTCAAAACCTCCCGTCTCCGTCACATCATTTTAAATACTTTGTCCTTTTTCCGGGTTATAACGTCCTTCCTACAGCAGGGCGACAATAATTGAACTCAGTACTCCCAATGTGTCCTTACCATTCTCTGGTGCAGCCACAACATGATGTCCCAATGTCTGTACTCAATGCTCTGACTGATGTAGGTAAGTGTGCCTAACGCCTTCTTCACAGCACTGTCTACCTGCGACTCCACTTTCAAGGAACTATGTACCTGCACCCTGGGTCTCTCTGTTCGAATACTATCCCCAATGCCCTACCGTTAACGGTATAAACCCTGCCCTAGTTTGTCTAACAAAACAACAACACCTCACATTTATCTGCATGAAGCTCTACCTGCCAATCCTCAGCCCACTTTCCCAGTTGATCACGATCTCATTGTTCTCTAAGATAACCTTCTTCACTGTCCACTATTAACCCCAATTTTGGGGGGTTTGTCTACGAACTTACTATCCATGGTTCCTATATTCTCATCTAAATTATTTACAAAAACAATGAAGAGCAACAGACTGTTCCTTGTGGCACACTACTGGTCGCGGGTCTCCAATTTGGACAAAAGATCTCTCCCAGCATCATCTACCTCCTACTGACAAGCCAATTTTGTGTCTAACTGGGTAGTTCTCACTGATCCCCTGCGATGTAACCTTATGAACCAGGCTACCATGAGGAACCTTTTTGGGCCCCACTAAGGTCCACATAGACACCGCATGCTGCTTTAAATTCATCTATCTTCCCGATCACCTCTTAAAAAACTGCAATCTAGTTTATGAGACATGGATTCCCAGACGCAAAGCCGTGCTGAATATCCGTAATCAGTCTTTGCCTTTCCAAATGCATGTAAATCCTGCCTCTGAAAAATCTCCTACAAACACTTATCCAGCCTTGACATGAAACTCACTGGTCTGTAGTTCTCTCGGTTTTCCCTGCAGCCAAATTACAAATAATATAAAAACATTAGCTGCTTCCTGTCCTCCAGCACTTCAACCATGGCTGTCAATGATACACATAAGAAAGTCAAGAGAACTGCAGATTTCATAAACCAGAAATCTAAGACAGGAATGTGCTGGAAAGGTTCAGCAGGTCTGGCAGCATCTTTGCAGAGAAATCAGAGTTAAAGTGTTACAACATGGGTAAACCCCACCCCCACCCCCATCCCGCATGCAAATGTAAACTTGCAAGACAGAAAAGATTTAACCCGTGATGTAATCTGTAAAAGTTCGGAAGGCCAAGAACCATCCTAAAGGTCAATATTTAAAGTAAAAATTACCAACTTTGTTTTTAAAGTCTTAAAGGGAATAATTACCTAACAACTATTTGCGACTCCTTTCTCTGACCTATCTTTTACTTTCCCTTCCACAATACTGGTCCGGTAAAAACAAACAATTCAGATTTACCAAAGCAGACAAGTTTCACAACCTGCCAGCTGCCAAATCTTCTCTTTGTATCTTCCTCTGTCTTCTTTTCCTCTCCGTACAGTTTCTGTTTCACAGGTTATTGATAAACATAGGTGCATTTAAGAGAGCTATTCTGCGGGCAGTCTGCAGACGTTGGTGGCGTGGCAGTTCTCCCCCAACTGATCATTTCTTCTTCAGCTTTATACCCCAAAGCATCGGGTAACTTCATTTTTTTATACTATTGCAAAATGCCAAATTTAATCTCGATTGTAGTTTAGTTTCTTGGGAAATAATTTAAACGGATTGGTGAAATTTGATTTTTTTTCTCTCTCATAACATCCCAGGTACTGCCAGCTGCTGGACTACATGCTACATTGTAAATATTCCAGAACTCACTGTGCTTGGACATCCTTCAACTCTCTTAAAGGTGCAGTACCCTTCATACGTTCATAGCACCAACCCTCTGAAAAAAGAAGCATCATAATGAAAACACGGTCTCATTTGTTTTTCTATACTTTAAACACATTACCATAACATACAGATAACTGAAATCTAAGATCACCTTAACTTTTCCCATATACATCGGATAAATACAAATCTCGTCTAAAATTTATCAGTTAAATCTGTGAGAACGCATCTGTGATTATATTCTTACGACATGCTACATGTCCAATTTTTAAACGAAAAGTCTGTAACTTAAGACTCCAATGAAATAGTCTTTAAAGCATTCATAGAATGTAAGCAGATTGGGATCCATGTACACAACCATCTGCAACACGCTGTTTGTGAATATACATTAAAATGTCGTAAGGCTAATGCCAAACTAAATAGTTCTTTCTCAGTCATGGAATATTTTCTCTGGTGGATGTTGAGTTTCTTTGAAAAGTACAATCCCATCTCATCGTCCTGTAGCAGTATAGCACCAACTCCTATATCACTAGCATTGATGGCAACTTTGAAAGGTTTTGAAACGTTTGGTGTATCTAAAACTGATTTGTGGTCAATATTTCTTTTTAATTGTCGAGTGCCTCCTGGCGTTGTTCTGCCCATCAAAACTTTGTGTTTTTCTTCAGCAAGTCGGTTAATTGTTCCACGACACTGCTGACGTTTGGAACCAACTTCCAATAGAATCCGCTGACTTCTAAGAAGCAAAACACCTTTTTCTTCAAGTTTGGTCGTGGAAATTCCTGGGTAACGTCTGTCTTTGTGTTCCATGGGGTCAACTTTTCATGACTGATGTTTTGTCCAAAGAACATCCCATCTGCTTTTGCAAATTCAGTTTTGTTTAAATTTATCACCAGTTTTGTTTCTCGTATTCATTCAAAGAGCTCTGCCAACTGTATCAAGTGATCTTTCCAGGACTTAGTAAAGATCACCACATCGTCCAAACAGAGTGCACAGTTTATAAATCGTGCCACAACTCTGTTCATGGGTCTTTAGAATGTGTTGGGTGTGTTCTTCTTTCCAAAAGGCATCACTTTGAATTGATACAGTCGATTCGGCATTACAATTCAGACATTTATTTTACCTTCTATGATAAAGGTACCTGCCAGAAATAAGTCTGATTTTGTAAGTGTTGACCTTCCAATAATCCAAGCAAAATCATTGAGTCCCATTCGGTTTGGGAACGAAGATAATTGGCGAGCTCCACTCGCTCTGTCTTGGTTCGCTGATGACCTAATTGAGCATAGCCTCCACCTCCTCCTGGACCTGTCTGACTTTGAGAGGGTTAAGCCTATAGGGGTGTTGATTTCTCAGAATAGTATTCCATACGTCTACTTCAGGTACAATGGCATTAGTTCTCCCCATATAATTCTTACATATGCCCTCATATTGCAATAACAAACGTTTCAACTGCATTCTATGCTCCTAAGGCAGATTGTTTACGAACCTATCCACTGCTCAAGGACTTTTTACATTTTTAACTTATTTTGAGGGACATCAAAATCCACAACATTTGGAAATGATTCCTCACTCTGTGAAGCAAAAACTTGCACCTGTTTCTCCAATTTTTTCCCTCCTCTACTTTTCCGGAGGGCACACTAATTTATAAGCCACATGAAGGGGTTTCTGAATGTGGGAATTGGTGACCGAGGTCCTAGTCCCATTACTGCATGTGGCCTACCTACTATTTGGCGTGTATGACACATATGCCATAAGTTAACATATCTTTGTGCATTCCAGGTCAATAAAAATGTTTTTGTCCCTTAGCCTGAGTCTTTTGTACTGCTCAGTGACCACCCACAGGTAGTTCACGTGCTACCCGTAACACTTTCTGTCTCTATGCTACCGGCAACACAATCTGGCGCACTTCAGCACACTACCCCTCTGCACTAACCTGCCGTAGTCTCCATTTCCGTTTTAGGATTCTATATTTCCGATAATAATCCTCAGGAATATCTCTGTCTCACTTTCAGAGTACGCATCCACATATATATCTTTTATCACCTTGCCTGTCTGTTGCAAATCCCTTAGCCTTTCAGGACTAAACACCTTTGTCTTACCCTCTCTTTGTTCATGTTTTCCCTGCACCATTACGAAAACCAGGATGCCAGCTAACTGAACTTTAACTCCTTCATCTTGTCTTCAGTTTGTGCTTCGTGCTGTGACTGATAATGGTGGGATATGGTTACTGGACAGTCTAGGAAAATACCAGTATATTTCTCTTTTAACTTTCCAGTTTCTTGGTCTTCTCCACAACAAGGGGTACCGCTCCCAACATGGACCCCACTAAATCATTCTCGAGAACAAACTGGATTCCTGGAAATCACACTCTGTCAGTCACTCCCACGGTTACTTCCTCAGATTTGATAAGGATTTCCAACCTGATCTTTTGGAGAGGAAAGCTAAATTTCTGTCCAACTATCCCCAAAATTATAACATTCTCAACTAACAGATCAGAAATACTGCTAATTTGCTCATGTCTTACTATTAGAAACTGGTTAGATCCTGTATCCCTCAAAATTATAACTTCTTCTCCTTCTCCTCATGTTGTGTCTGAATAAATTTTACTCACAGAGGTGAATACTTTATAGAGATCAGGTACTAACTCCATACCCAGCCCCTGCCTCGGCTGTGCACTTTCTTGCAGCTCTTCGGTTATTGTTGGGGTTTCCTTTAAGACTTTCACTAATGCCACCAGCTTACCTTCTTTTACCACATCTTTTCCCACAGTCCCTTTCTGAACGATCAGCACTGTGACCATATATATCCCTCCTTATGGCAGTGAAAACATCTTTTCCCAATGTCCTTCCGAAACCACCGGTAATGTAGCTTTCTGTGTCCCACTCGACTGCAGTGAAAGCACCTGATGCCTTTCATCTCCTTTACATCGTCTTGGGCATCTTCTTTAACCTGTGGTAAACTCTTATTCTCTACTGTTTCTTTTACAGCAGTTACTGACTGGAACTGACAACTGGAAGCGGCAGATTCAAACCACTATAAATTCCCGAGGAAAGATCAGGAAGCGCTTCACAGGAGGCTCCCAAGCACTGAGGATGTCACCTAGACAGGGGACGAAACGTCTGCAACACAAATTCCCAGCTCGGCGAACAGAACCACACCAACGAGTACCCGAGCTACAATTCTTTGCACAAACTTTGAATACCAATCTGAAGCCTATCTCACCTACACTGCTCCATATACGTCCATATGCTTGTCCAATGATGACTTAAATGTAAAGTTGGCGAATCTACTACCGTTGGAGGCAAATCATTCCATACCCTTACTACTCTCGGAGTAAAGAAACTACTTCTTACAACTGTCCTATATGTATCACCCCTCAATTTAAAGCTTTGCCCCCTTGTGCTCGCTATCATCGTACTTGGAAAAAGCCTCTCTCTGTCCACCTTATCTAACCCTCTGTTTATTTTATGTCTCTGTTACATCACCTCTAAACCTTCTTCTCTCCAATGAAAACCGCCTCAAGTCCCTCAGCCTTTCCTCGATACCCTCCACACCAGGCACCATCCTAGTAAATCTCCTCTGCACCCTTTCCAAAGCTTTCACATCCTTCTTATAATGCGGTCACCAGAACTGTGCACAATACTCCAAGTGCGGCTGCACCAGAGTTTTGTACAGCTGCAGCATAACCTCATGGTTCCGGAACTCGATCCCTCTATTAATAAAAGCTTAAACACTGTATGCCTCCTTAACAACCCTGTCAACCTGGGTGGCAACTTTCAAGGATCTGTGTACCTGGACATCGAGGTCTCTCTACTCATCTACACTACCAAGAATCTTACCATAAGTCCATTAAATTGCATTAAGTTTACTCGAACCAAGGTGAATCACCTCACACTTGTCCACATTAAACTCCATTTGCCACCTCTCAGCCCAGCTCTGCAGCTTATTTATGTCTGTCTGTAACCTACAACATCCTTCGTCACTATCCACAACTCCACCGACCTTCGTTTCATCTGCACATTTACTAACCCACCCTTCTACGCCCTCATCCAGGTCGTTTATAAAAATGACGAACAGCAGTGGACCCAACACCAACCCTTGCGGTACACCACGAGTAACTCGACTCCAGGATGAACATTTTCCATCAACCGCCACCCTCTGTCTTCTTCCAGAAAGCCAATTACTGATCCAATTTGCTGTATCTCCCACAATCCCATTCCTCCGCATTTTGTACAATAGCCCACTGTGCGGAACGTTATTGAACGCCTTGCTGAATTTCATATACACCATATCAAGCTGTTTGCTTTCATCGACCTGTCTGGTCACCTTCTCAAAAAACTGAATAAGGTTTGTGAGGCACGACCTACCATTCACAAAATCGTACTGACTATCCCGAATCAAATTATTCTTTTCTAGATGATTATCAATCAAATCTCTTCTAAGCTTTTCCAATACTTTACCAACAACTGAAGTAAGGCTCACTGGTCTATAATTAGCAGGGTTGTCTCTATTCTCTTTCTTGAATAGGGGAACCACATTTACTGTCCTCCAGTCTTCTGGCACTATTCCTGTCAACAATAAAGTTTTAAAGATCAATACCAAAGGCTCGGTAATCTCCTCCCGAACTTCCCAGAGAATCCTAGGATAAATCCTATCCAGCCCAGGGAACGTATCTATTTTCACACTCTGCAGCATTTCTCATGCATCTTCCTTGTGAATCTAAATTCCACCTAGTCTAGTAGCCTGTATCTCAGCATTCTCCTCGACAACACTATTGTTTTCTAGAGTGAATACTTCAAAAAAATAATCATTTAGTGCTTCGCCTATCTCCTCTGACTTCACACACAACTTCCCACTACAATCTTTGATTGGCCCTAATCTTACTCTGGTCATTCTTTTATTCCTTAAATACCTAAAGAAAGCCTTAGGGTTTACCCTGATCCTATCCGCCAACAACTTCTCATATCTCCTCCTGGCTGTTCTGAGCTCTCTCTTTAGGTCTTTCCTGGCTACCTTGTAACCCTCAAGGCCCTAACGGAGCCTTCACATCTCATCCGAACGTAAGCCTTCTTCTTCCTCTTGACCAGAGATTCCACTTCCTTTGTAAACCACAGCTCCCGCGACTACACCTTCCTCCCTGCCTGACAGGTACATACTTATCTCGGACACTCAGGATCCTTTCGTTGAAAAACTCCAATTTTCTAAGGTGCCCATTCCCGGCAGTTTCCTTCCCCGTCCTATGCTTCCTAACTCTCGCCTAATTGCATGGTAATTGCCTTTCTCCCAGCTGTAACTCTTACCCAGTGGTATACACCTATCCCTTTCTATCACTAAAGTAAACATAACAGAATTGTGATTGCTATCACCAAAGTGCTCACCTACTTCTTTTTCTAACACCTGGCCGGGCTCATTACCCAGTACCAAATCTAATGTGGCTTCACCCCTTGTTGGGTTGTCTACATACAATAGTAAGATGCCCTCGTGCCCACACTGAACAAAAACTGACCCATCTACATTACTCGTACTAAAGTTGAAGTCCCCCATGACAACTACCCTGTCTCTCTCACTCCTATCAAGAATCATCTTTACTATCCTGTCCCCTACATCTCTGGAACTATTCGGAGGCCTACACAAACTCCCAACAGGATGACATCTCCTTTCCTGTTTCTAGCCTCATCCCATTCTACCTCAGTTGACGATTCCCCAAACATCCTATCTGCAACTGTAATACTGTCCTTGACTTACAGTGCCACACCTCCCCCTCTTTTACCATCTTCTCTGTTCTAAATGAAACATCTAAATCCTGGAACCTACAAGAACCATTCCTGTCCAAGCTCTTACCTTTTCTCCGAAAGGGCCACAACACTGAAGTCCCAGGTACCAACCCATGCTGCAAGTTCACCCACTTTATTCCAGATGCTCCTGGCACACTTCAACTTCTTGCTTGGCAGTGCCATTTTGTGTCCCTGAAACTCGATGTTGGACCTCCCTACTCTCAACCTTTTCAATACTGGAACTACAAGTTTGGTTCCCATCCGCCTGCTGGATTAGTTTAAAACCACCTGAATAGCCTTAGCGATTTCCCCTCTCAGGATATTGGTACCCCTCTGGTTCAGATGAAGACCATCCTGTTTGTAGAGGTCCCACCTACACTAGAAAGAGCCCCAATTATCCATGAATCCAAAACCCTCCCTCCCACATCATTCCTGTAGCCACGTGTTCAATTCCTCTCTCTCCCTTTTCCTCGCCTCACTAGCATGTGGCACGGGCAACAAACCAGAGACAACAACTCTGTTCGTCCTAGCTCTAAGCTTCCATCTTATCTCTCTGAATTTCTCCCTTAAATCTCCATCTCGCTTCCTACCTATGTCGTTGGTGCCTATGTGGACCATGACTTGGGGCTGCTCCCCCTCCCCTTCAAGGATCCCAAATACACGATCAGAGACATCACGAACCCTGTCACCTGGGAGCCACAAACCAACCGTGAGTCTCTCTCGTCCCCAGAGAACCTCCTATCTGTCCCCCTAACTATTGAGTCCCCAATGACTACTGCTCTGCTCCTCTTCCCCGTTCCCTTCTGAGCAGCATGGCAGACTTTTTGCCAGAGCACTGTGCCTACTGCTTTCCCCTGGTAAGTCGTCCCTCCCAAATGTATCCAAAAATGGGATACTTATTGTTGAGGTAAATGGCCACAGGGAATCCCTGCACTGCCTACCGGTTCCCTTTCCATCCCCTGACTGTAACCCATTTGCCTTTTCCTTGTACCTGAGGAGTGACTACCTCCCTGTAACTCCTCTCAATAACTCCATCTGCTTCCCGAATGATCCGAAGTTCATGCTTCTCCAGCTCCAGATCCCTAACATGGTTTTCGAGGAGCTGGAGTTGGGTGTACTTCCCGCAGATGTAGTCAGCAGGGACACTGGTGGTGACCCTTACCTCCCACATTCTGCAGGAGTAACATTCAACTGCCATCACCTCCATTCCCATTATTCTAACTTCCCAAAGAGTCTGTTAAAAAAATAAGGAATAAAAAAAAACTCGCAACCTTACCAATCTGGCGCACAGAAAGATTTATTTGGTCAGAGGAGGAGAAGACACTGCCCGAGTAGTGTTTCTGATAACGCACCACACAAATATATGACTTCCCAGAAGTCGTTTGCTCCTCCCTCACACCTCTCAGCAAACGGAGGCCCGACTCCCGAGGTAAGTCCCTTTTAAGTCTTTATATATGTCTACGCATGTCAAGGAACGGGCAAATATTGGTCCTTGGATCATAGTTAGAAAATGTGTCTGTGTATGAGCACAATGACGAGTTGAATGGAAAAACAGCGCATTATTTCAATGAATTTAGTTCAATGAATTATTTCCTTATTATTGAGCCTTCGAGTAAGGGGAAGAGCTCCTCTTTGATTTCCTTGTCTAGACCCCTTATGTTGTTAAACATCTCCACCAGGAGCACCTCTCAGCCTTCTTTGCTTAAAAGTAAAATCAAGTAAATCCAGCCTCTCTTCAGTTTGAGTACACTCTTGTCTTGTTACTTCTGAAAGGTATCAGTGTTAAATTTCATTCGCGATTGATCTGTTCACCTGAACAACAGGTTTATACCATCCTGTAACCTCACACGTTCCTCCTCACTGTGAACAACGAGGTTATCTTTCTGTCATCCACAACATTATTTATTATTCTCTCCAAATTCCACCCTCCCATTCTCATCATCGTTTATGAAGTTCACAACTGAGCCTTGATTTTCTCCTGTTCTTCAGATGTTGTTCACAGGGAAAGTATTGAGAATTCCATTCTCTTATTTTTCCGATTTTGGTGAATTGACAGCGTGATGCAGTTCAGCTCTTTTTTACGAGGGAGCCACAAATTTTATTTTGGATATGGAGCTGGATTCCACTTTTACACTATGCTCCTCTGTATGTTTTAATAATTAAGCTTGTACGTAATTAGTATTGGATTAGGTTTAGATGGCTTTCACTGCAACATTTGTGTTCCACGTGGACCTGGATAATGTTCTTTGTATAGTTCCCTGCAACAGTCAGAGCTGAAGCAAGTTTCCGTCTCTCCGACAGAGACACATTCATAATTTTGTTTGAAAGAGTTGGAGTGATGAGAATAAAGATTCAACTAAATTCTATATCTAGACTCACAGCAGGAGATCAAATCATATCGTCAAGTCCACCTTGATCTGGAAACAAATTATTAAATCATATGCCCACTTTTCTCTATATTGTAGAAATATTTTCAAAATATGTTCTTAGAGCAGCACGGATTTATAGCTGCTCCTGGGATTGCAGGCAATTAAATATTTAATATAGTCTTTTTGAAGTTGATATTATAGTTTATTAATTTAACATAATTTTTTCTATTTTGTTCTATTAACATTCTCAAAATATACAAAACAGCAAAATAAACTCACGATTTTCTTTCAAACGAACTTTTTATTAAAAGAGTTTTTAAAGGGCGGTTTACAAAAAAAACGGAAAGTCTATTTTTGTTTGAAAAGGTTTCTTTTATTATACTGCAGAAGTTTTTTTGTTTTGTTAAATTAATTAATTAAAATAAGGAGGTATACCTTCCTTACGGAGAATCCTACACATTTTAAGCTCTGGAGAGGACTATTTTCTTCTCGGATTTTATTGAAGAGGAATATTTTTATTAATTTAATTAGCTAAATGGTTGATTTTGTTTAATGTTTCGACGATTGATACGTATATGTAAATATTTTTACAATTTTAACATTATTGTCTGTAGGTAATGAAAGTTAACAGAAGGTGTCGTAAAAATCTGTTTTTAGGCATAACAATATTCAGGTCTCATATAAGGCGCAGAGAGGATGGCTGGTAGATTTAGAAAAAAAAATTATCCAGCATATCCGTTGTATAGATGTGTGGCTCTCAGGAAAGATAAGAAAGTAGTTCAAAATTCTCCAGTGGCTACTCCTCTATCAAAATGCTTTACAGCTTTTCAAACAGCTGAAAGGGATTGTCTCTCTGCGGAAAATGGAAGAGCCATCAATTATTGGGCACTTGGAATGAATCTTATATTCAGCAGCGTTTGAGAAGATTTAGTAGAATTATTGCTTCAGTGGACTTTTCTATCGGGGCATTAACAGAGGATTCTGTGGCAGTGACCGTTAATTAAGGAGGGTTTGTTGCTTTCCCTGTGCGAGGATTAAGAACGTCTCGAAACATTTCAAGCATGTTGTTAAAGGTGAGATTGAGTAGAGAAACATTATTGTAGATATTGGCAGGAATGATATTTTTTAGGGAAAAATTAAAGCAGTACAGAGTGAACTTAAGAGGTGAGGTAGAGTATTAATAATAAAACCTTTAAAGCAATACTTTCTGATTTACTCCCAATGCCAAACCCAACTGGGAAGGAAGAAAAGGTTAACGGAGAAAAACCAATGGCTGAAGAGCTACTTGTTGTTGAGGGGTTTCGATTTTTGGGAAATTGGAATCTATTTTAGAATAGAAGTGACCTGTTCAGAAAGGAATTTGGTCTAATCTAAACTGGAACGCAGCCAATATCTTAGCAGGGAGATTTGTTCCTTCTATGTAGGGAGACTTTATGTTGATAGAGTTGACAAGGGGGATATATCAAGTAGAATTATAAATGGCAGGATGGATGGAGAGGTTTATGAATGTGAGGAGTGCACATCAATTAGAAAAGAAAAACGAGAGAATCAAAAGTATATAGTAATGCTGAAGCACAAAATTGCATTTATTTCAATGTGAGTGGTCTCACAGGGGAGGCTAATGAACTCAGGGCATGTTTAAGAATATGGGATCGGGACATCAAATGTATGACAGAAAATTGATTGAGAGATGTTCAATTCGGAAATGGAGTGCTGGGAAAGCACAACAGGTCAGGCAGCATGTGAGGAGCAGGACAATCAATGTTTTGGGCAAAAGCCCTTGATCAGGAATGGACTGATGAAGGGCTTTTGCTTGAAACGTTGATTTTCCTGCACCTTGGGTGCTACATGACCTGCTGTGCTTTTCCAGCACCACACTCTCGACTCTAACTTCCAGCATCTGCAGTGCTCACTTTCGCCTGAGAGATGTTCAAGACAGGCAATTCAATGTTCCAGCTGTAAAGTGTCATAGAAAGGATGGAAAATATATACGGAGGTCAGGGAGGGGCGGTCTGACATTTTTGATTAAGGAATAAATTATTTCCGGAACTGGGAAAGATATTTCTGGAAAAACTATCCAGTTAAAATATGCAGGTAGTATTAAAACTAAGAAAACAAAGTTCACTTTGAACAGATTGCACTAAATGCTCTGTTGTGAAAAACCATCCAGTGAAAATATATTGATTAAAATTAAAAATAAGAAAGGAAAGAGCACCTTCATTGTATTGTAACATATGCTCTCCAACAGTGAGAAAGAAATTGAGCAACAAACATGTAGGGAGAACTCGGATATATATAAGCTTAATAAGGTTGTAATAATGAGGGATTTGAATTTTCTTAAAATTGATTGGGACTACCACAGCGTTAAATGGTTGGATGGTGAAGAATTTGTCAAATATGTTCACGATAATTTTCTTCGTCAATATGCGGATGATTCTAACAGACAAGGAGCAAAATTAGGCCTTCTTTTATGTAATAGGCAGGGCAAGTTACTGAAGTAAACGTGAGGGAATATTTTGGGCATTGCAATCATAATTGTATTAGTTTCATAATGGTTATGGAAAAGAAAAAGCCTTTCATTTATGTTTTTTTTTAATTGGAGTACCATAAACTTTAATGGCATGGGACAAGGACTTAACAAGTTTAATTGGAGTAGGCTGTCAGCAGGTAAAACAGTGTCTGACAAGAGGGAGGCGTTCAACAGTGTGACGACGGGAGTTGAGAGGCATTATGTTCCTGTTAAAGTGAAGGGAAGATTAAGGAACAATGGACAACTACAGTTATTGAGCTTTTATTCAAGAATCAAAGAAAACCTTACATTAGATATAGACAACTGTATTCAATTTTATCTCTTAGTCAATATTAAGTGTGTGGGGCATTATTTCGAGAGAAATCAGAAAAGCAAAAAGTCGATATGAGATAGGATGGGCAGATAAGGTTAAGGATAATCCAAAGATATTGTGCACCTACATTAACAGCAAGAAGGTAACCATAGAGAGGGTTAGGCCTCTCAAAGATCATGAAGGATATCGATGATTTGAACCCTGAAGATGGGGAATAAAATCATCCCATTCCTGGTTCCCTAGACGGCAACAAACACACTATTGCCTGCACTTCACATTCATCCAGCTTGAACACTATCTGCTATCTGTCAGTCTATTGACCCATTTCATCAAGATTCTTTTGTATTCTTATAAGACATTCTTCACTGTCCACTGTGCCACCAGTTTTGGTGTCATCCACAAACTTACAAACCATGCCTTCGATATTCTCACGCAAATCATTTACATTAATGACAAACAAAGAAAACTCCGAACCAACCTCTGTGGAACACTGCTGGGCACAAGCCTTCAGTTCGAAAAGCAACCGCTCACCATTACTCTGTTTCCTGCTATTGCACCAATTAAAAGTGCTGGAGAGAAACCCCACAGTTCAGGCAGTATCCGAGTGGAGAAAAATGGAATTAACTTTTTTTTAAGTCCAACATAACTTGTTCCAGATAGGTTCACATAAGACTTGATATGTTAACTCTGTTTCTCTGCCCAGATCCGGTGTCATCTGTTGCATGTCTCCATTATTTTGCATTTGTAGTTCAGATTTCCACTGTCTCTAATATTTTGCTTTATCTTGATTGGTCTGGATGTTGGTTATATTTGGACAATATGCTCCATTCCTGTTCCTATCACTTGTGTCAGTGATACAAGTATTACACTGGAGTCTGTTCCTTCTTTAAGTTCTGAAAATAACGGCGCGGATCTCACCCATGTGATTTTGATTTAAAAGGCCTTTTAGAGAGAGCTACACTTGATGAATAAGTAGGAATAGTTTATTAAATATGATATTGTATGTGTTTTTTATGACTAGACTTGTCTCCTCAGTCTCTGAACATTTTCAATACGTTTCACTACATAATTACAACAAAGATGGTTGTCATGCAGCCCATCTTCACTGTACCAGCTCAGTATGAGCTGTGTCTTCACTCTTAATCTGCAGCAACTCATGTAACCCAACACATTTTGTAGTGTGTGTTTTTATTTCTGTACATCCCGTCCCGATATAAATAATCTTAACAGCTTATATAACCTGTGTCTATATATAAAATATAATTATGTACATCACATTTAAATTGTCCTATTCCATTCACATTGTCGTTTAGCATTCCATGTACTAAAAGTCATCCGTTATCTTGCTCTGAATTGCATTTCATTCCATTTGTCAGAATCAGAGATGGCTGAATACTAGTGACTGGGAGATATTGCTGCACTCCCCTCAGGTCTCCTCAGCCACTGGCCGCAGCCCTTTCTGTCTCATAGCCATAATCATATTCATTCCATCCCTTACTCATTAATTCTGACTTTTAATAAACAAGGTTATTGTACATTGTTATGGACCAGGCCCGACCACTCAAAACATTCGTAATGCTGCCATTTGTTGAAGGTAAGTGTATAGTGGATATTCCTAGCGTGAATTAGTTAGTCCGACTGCCTACTTTTAAACAAACAGAATGTATTTGTAAAAATAAGGAATGAAACACAACGAACCGAAAACACTGCACCTGAATAATTCATCCTACCCAAAACTGTCAGGCTACCTCGAATTAAGGATGCTGATCCAAATTATTTGCAACAATCCCAATAAACAAACCCCTGAGTGCAAAGAGTAAAAATTACATTAAAAAGCTTATAGTTTACGAAGTCAGAGGACTGAAGGAGGGAAAGAGCGTCCAGTTTCAACAGTGAACCTGACTCTACTGAACTGAACTGACCTGTGCAGCTGGAGAACTGGCCACATCCCCTTGATTATACCAGTTTTTTTAAAAGGCTCAAATGCCTTCTGCCCGAGGCATTAGCTGTTAGGTAAGAAAAAGACAAAGGACCCCCAATTAAGCATTCAAAATTGAGACATGTTGGAATATTTGCTCATTTAGAAACTCTGAAAAAAATCAAGGACAACATAATCTTGTAAAGATCCCACCTGTGTGACAACTCCCCCAGTATAAAACTGAATCTTTAATATCCAAGATGGTTTCAGTTGTCAAGACTCACGGAAATAGTAGTTTGTACTCTACAATGAGCATGTACATTCGTTTACTATAAACATGGAAACATGCACAACTACATCCAGATTCAGTGTGTGGTCCTTCCATCATTGAGTGCCTCCATTTGTCAGTCAAGTCTCAACAATGCATTGGAAATCATGTTTTCAAGACCTGCCCCGTGCACAATTTTCAAATTGAATGGCTGTAACAACAGTCTCCAGCTAATTCGTCTCACAGTTTTGTCCTAAAATTTCTCAAAAAGAATTCATTGAGTTGTGATCAGTGTAAATGGTTGTCTCCAATGCGTTGCTGTTAATATAAACACTGAAATGTTGTCAGACCAACACAAAGCTCACAGTCTCCTTCTCAACTGTTGAATATTTCTACTAATGAACATTCAACTTCTTGGAGGAATACCCAGTATGTCTCACTGACTTCTCGGCATCTTCCTGCAGGAGTCCAACACCGAAATCCACATCATTCGCACTTAAATCCACCTTGAATGGTTTTGCATAATCAGGTGTGTCTGATCGTGGGGCAGTGGTTAACACATATTTCAAATTCCGTCAAATGCCTTCTGACAGTCCTCTGTCCACTGAAACTTCTTGCCTTTCTTTAACAATTCAGTGAGTGGAGCAGTCACACTGCAAAAATGAGGCACAAATATCTGATAAAACTGACTTAATCTCAGGAACTGCTCATTTTGTCAACAGGATGCGAAATTCCCCAATTACCGTCACTTGTCAATCTCATGGCATTGTTTACTTTTCAATATAAGGAGGGATCCTGGTCAAACCTATATTGAGTTTTAAAGGAACAAACAAAGTAATTTTGATAGCTGGAAAAGAGCTTTAAAAATTCAATAAACCCACGATGCTCTGAGAGGTACAATTACTTTGGAGAAGTTCAAAGATTCACTGCCTGACATAGTGCAAACACATTTGGAAGAGCAGAGAGTTAAAACGGCAAGGTTGGCAACTGAAGTGGCTGATGATTATGAATTGGTCCATAAAACGTGGTTTGTCTATCTTTGAAGCACAAACCCTTTCTATTTTTCTTTCTCTCCTGCTAAGGATATTCATTGTTTTTTTTTCTTTCCCCTGCTAAACCTAGTCATTCTCTTTCTTTCTCCTTTGATTTTAGCCATAACACCAACTGCGTCATTTCCGCTTTTAACTCAAGCTGCGTCATTTGCAATTGAAGTCTGCTCATCTCTATAGATCCTGATGGAGTTTCCAGCAAATTGGAATGCTGTACTACTGCTGCAACTATCTCATCTTTCCTCACGTTGGGAGGTAGCTTCAACGCAAGCTTGTCCACTACTTCCCGCAGCTTGGATTTAAGTGCATTCTGTAAAGAAACCCAAGGTTTTTCCACCTCCAAAACATCCTTTGTTCCTGCAAGAGTCATTGCTATCTGAAGCTTGGTGTCCCCACCAAATCCACACACAGAATCGGAGACACTAATACTTGCCACTCGCTGCCTAAATCCCGCAAATGGCCTCCATTCGGTTATGGAACAGGCCCGACCCCACAGAACATTTTAAGCAGCTAGTTCAGACCGTAACTTTGTTATTTCTTAAATGTTAGAGTGGAGTGGATCTTCCCAGAGTGAATTAGCTGATCAGACTGCCGAGTTTTAAACAAAACATTTATTTACCAAATTACCGAATGAAACACAAGGAACCAAAAATAGAATGCCTGAATAACTAATCCTATACAAACACGACAGGCTATCCAGACCTTAGGATCCTGTTACAAATACTTGCAACAATCTCAATAAGCAAACTCCTTAACACCAAGAGTAAAACTGACACAAAGGCTTACAGGTTATAAGGACAGAAGGACAGAAGGAGGAGGAGAGCGTCCAGTTCCAACAGTGACCCTGACTTAACTAACCCCAGAACTGATCGGACCTGTCCAGTTAGAGAGTTGGCCACGTCCTCTTGATTGTCCAAGTCTCTTATTAAGTACTAGAGAGCCTTCTGGCTGAGGCATTACCTCTTAGATATAAATAAAATGAAAACATTCAGAGTTCAGACATATTGGAATCATTGTTC
Source organism: Chiloscyllium punctatum (assembly GCF_047496795.1). Classification (NCBI taxonomy): domain Eukaryota; kingdom Metazoa; phylum Chordata; class Chondrichthyes; order Orectolobiformes; family Hemiscylliidae; genus Chiloscyllium; species Chiloscyllium punctatum. The sequence continues at coordinate 63,049,012 of NC_092752.1, forward strand.
ATTTAGACTCTCTGTAAAAAATTAAGGAAGCACCGTTTTGTGACAACATGCCACATATGGCTTTGAACTGAATTCAGTAAATGTAAGTCTTACTGCTTTGAAGCCAATAAAGTGTATTCAAGTGTTTGTGAGTTTACATAAAACAAAGCTGAATCGCATTGTGTGTTGAAGGTTCAACATTGTTTTATTAGAGCAATGAGAGGAATATCCAGACAGATCCACACTTCCTGTGTATCGTCAGGGAAAATATGCCCACTGAGAATTGATTGTCTGGTGTCTGGTCGAGTTGAGGAGAGATTAGCACTTTAACTACATCTCGATCGCATATTTTGCGGGTGGCCGTGTTGGAGGGTGGGGGGGCGGGTGTGGTGTTCAGCTAGTTACAGCATTGCAAACGGACAACACAGCAGAATCATCTAGCCTGTGAGCAGGAGACTTCCATCATTCTCCCTCACAACTAGCTTCACAAGAGCAATTGGTGATGGGAGATGTGATCAATAGTCAGCGATGTCAGCATTCAATCAAGTCCAGTTGTTATTTGTACCATACTGAAAGGGGTTAACTGGATCTGTTTGTTCGGGGATCTGTGATTGATGTCAGTCTCCATGGATCCTAATGATGTCGCTGGATGGTTTCCCTCTTCTATTAGTAAGAGGCTTCTTGCAGTGATTTATCCTATTATAGCAGCAGAGGTAGCACCTGCAACACGAAGAGGAATCAGCAGTTGCAGAGACGGGGAGAGGAGAGGTCAGAATCTGAGAGTAGACTGGAATGTTTTAACAATGGATCAGAATCTGAGAACAGTAGACTGGAATGTTCCAACAATGGTTCAGAATCTGGGAACGGTAGACTGGAATGCTGCACCAATGGCTCAGAATCTGAGAACCCAAGGATGGAATGCTACAACAATGGACAGGAGTTTATCCTGGGGTCTTTTATATGTTTCCAGGTATTGGAACATATTGCGACTTCGGATATTCGGTGTACTGTGGATTATTCAGGCTGGGTACTATCCCATGCTCGCTATTGTTGGAGTTCCTGGTAAGTCTCCCCATCTCTAACTACTTATTAATCCCATAAGCCATGGTGAACTTCAGTGCTATTTCTGTTAACTATATTTGGCAAAGTTGGAAACTACTGTCTTCAGTTTCAAATGCAAATGCATTCATTACCACAAATTTCAAAACCGCCCACACACACATCTGAGGACAAGACCGTTCACAATCCGGAAGTATCTATTTGCCCTGAATTGATTTATGTCTTCACATTCTCTCCATCACCAAACAGACCCACTACCAGCTCCATGGTATCCCCATTCCACAGCTTGACGTTTGTTCAGTTGCTAAATACACCATTATACATGCCTTGGAAAATTTCAGACTTCATGGTTCCAGCTCTCTACTAATCACTCTTTCCATTGCAATGTTTTCATTATGACCTTGTTCTTGTCTCTAAAGTAAATTCATGTCAGGGACACTGTGTCAGAATAAGAATGTCACTGGCCACGTAATTCAGTGGTACAGGTTACGACACTAAAGACACTGTTTCCAATCCTATCTCAGACGATGAGAGAACTTAAACTCAAATGACAGGAACTGGATATAAAAGCGAATCTCACAAAGATGACCCCACTAACTCTTTGTCAATAAGTTTATCTATTTCACTGATGTCTTTTGGTAAAGAAATCTAACATTATTACCTGGTTTCGATAAGGACGACCTCCGGTCCAAAGCAATGTGCTTTGCTCTATACTGCCTTAAGGAATGACCTCACAGTAAAGGGCATTTAGTGAGGGCAACAAACGGTGCCCTTAACAGCGATGCAGACATCCTATCTAATGACAACACTAAAGTCTGGGGAAAAAAGAATGATGCGTGAGGTCAGAAGAATGAGGAAGTACCAGAGAAACTGAGCAGATTTGGCAGCCTCGGATCGAGATAAAAATAGAATTGGCATTTTGAGTCCAATGACCATCCATGAGAATTGCACACAACTGGGAAATAGTGTGATTGATGTTAGTGACAGGGACGTCTGTTGTGAAGGGGTGAAGGAGGGAGTTGAACAGATAGAGAAAGAGAGAGAAAGAGAGAGATAGAGAGAAAGAAGCAAATAGAGGGATTGTTGATGACCAGCTGGAATGGAAATAAAAATCAAGATTAATCTTATTTATTTTTATCCTGTTGCGATATTTACGAAAATCCTGTCCATGTAAGGTATACATCAAAGTCACGGTTTGAAGTGAGTTATGTCCCTTTGTCTCCCTTTCCTAAGAATAATCATCTTTTAAAAATTCATTAATGGGATTTTGGGGCAGCATGTCATTCCCTTTCCACGTTGTCCTTGAGAAGCTGTTGGTGAGCTGCCTTCTTGACCCACTGCAATCTGTGGGCTGTAAGCATTCAATACTTCGTTCCGTCTGGTTTAATTTCTTTGAGATTGATATACTGAGTGATATAACTGAGTGGTTGGGATTGGACATTTCAAACGGCATCCGAGAGTTAACAACATTGTTATGGGTCTAGAGTCACATGTAAGCCCGATCAGGTGAAGATGATAGATTTCATTCCTTGAAGGGCATTAGTGTGCCCGGTAGTTTTTCTGACAATCGTTTCATTGTTTCTTAATTCGTGATTATTTATTGAACTCAAATTCCAATATTTGCTGTGGTGGGAATTGAATCTGTGCCCTTGGTCATAACCTGGGTCACTGCATTAATAATCCGGAGATAAAAACTAGACCATCGCCTCCTCAGCCAAGTGCAGGGAAATGGAGTTAACATGAATGAACATTTTGGTTGGCATAATCTAATTTGGGCTAAAGGGCCTGTCTCCCTGCTGTTAAACTCTTTGACTCTCTGATAGTTTACACTCTCTGTGGAGACACCATGTTGGTTATGAAGGAGCTGCAGATTCTGAATGAACTCTCATCATCTCAACGTACAGTTGGAGTGAGACCCTGCACTAAGCAGCATGTTGTTCACAAACATGTCAGCAGCTATACCTTTATAGAGTTGGCCATTCCCAAAAGTTTCTGATCTCCATGCAGAAGAAGAGCCTGTCTTCTCGGGGATGGCAGATACCTCCTTGCGACTTGGGACAAGGCATCCGTTGTGCTCCTCTCCATCAGCAAACCACATTAATGTAACACATGTGTAACATTAGCAATGGAGCTAGGAGGAACAACTTGGGCCAGTGTGTCGGTGCAGTCTCTGCTTCATTGGTTTGTCGTGTTCCAGCATCAATGACAATCTTCTATTTCAGTGTAACAATTTGGAGGGACTGAATGGCCTCTTTGTTTCGTGTGTCAGCGTCTCGAGGGGTTGCATGTCCTCCTCCTCATCCCAGGGAAGAGGTTCATTGTTGGGTGACTCATGATAGCTGCTAACCAGCTTTTGTGCTGACTAGACTCCTTATCGTCCTGTGTAATAACAGACAAACAGGAGGCTGGAAGAACACAACAAGCCAGGCAGCATCAGGAGGTAAAGAAGTCAATATTTCTGGTTTAACCGTTCTTCAGGATACAGGGTGGGGGTAGGGGGAACTGCCGATAAAGTTAGAAGGAAATGGTTGGGGGTGGGGAGAGCAGGGGAAGGGGAATTGAAATGGGTGGTGACTGGGAGTTCACTTTGGGCCCGGCTGTGTTGGTTGCGAAAATGTGCCCTTAGTTTACGTTTGGTCTCTCTAATGTAGAGAAGACCACATCGGAAGCACCTGATGCAGTGCACTAGGTTGGAAGGGAGGGAGTTGTATTTCACCTGGAAGGACTGTTTGGGGCGCTGGATGGATGTGAGGGAGGTGGTGTACAAGCAGGTAGTGCAACTTTTCCATTTGCAGGGGCAGTGCCAGTGGGGATTGGAGGGTTTGGTGAAGAGTGTGGCACGAACCAAAGATTAGAGAAGGGAATGGCAATTGTGGAAAATGTGCCAGATGTTGGATCCAACCTAGTTTACTCTATCTGGTGCTCCCAATGTCGTCTCCTCTACATCGGCGATCCCAAATGTAAACTAAGGGGATGTTTTGCTCAGCATCTCAGCTGGGCCCATAAGGGCTGAGCTGACCTCCCAGTCACTCCCTATTTCAATTCCCCCTCCCACGCCCTTGACTTCCTCCATTGCCACTATGAAACAAACTGCAAATCGGAGGAACAACATTTCATCTTCTGCCTGGGCAAGCCTACAGCCCGGGGGACTCAGCATTGAGTTCTCCAATTTCAAATAACCTCATCTCCAATCTGCCAAATACTTTTTCAGACCCTCCTCCTCCCTTCCATTCCACTGATCAGCCCTTCTTCCATCTCCCAATTGGATTCATTCCCCCCATCGACCAACCCGGTCATAACCTCTACTTTTGTTCACCTATCCCCACCCCACCATCCTGTCTCCACCTCTCCCATTCCGCCTCTTTAAATGTAGACCCCCTTAACCCCCCTCCCACCCCAGTCCTGAAGAAGGCTTTTCCTCAAGTCATTGACTTCTCACTTCCTGAAGCCGCCTCTCTTGTTGTGTTGTTCTGGTGTCCTGACTGTCTACTTTGAATTCCAACGTTTGCAGATTTTTTAAAAAAATCTCTTCTTGTGGACGAAACAACAGAGGATGAATTGGTTGTGTCTCTTCTTATCGAATAGTTTTGATGAGCTGAATGGCTTTCTCACATTCTAATGAAACCAGCTTGACATGCTGAATGAGCTCCACTTTCTATACTGTGGAAATGTCCAGGGTCCAGCAGTGCTGAATCACAAATGTTATCTGCACGTTAACAGAAGAGCTTGAATATTGTCCAGGATTTCATGCTTTATGTGATCTTCACTGAACATCTTCACTTCTGATCGAATGATGGAAGGAAAGACATTGATGAAGCAGCTGAAGATATGTGTGCTGAGGAAGCTACCCTGAGGATCGCCTACAGAGATATCCAGGGACTGAGAGGATTGATGTCCACCAACTACATTGTGTTCTGAATGACCCAAACAGTGGGGAGTTTCCAACTGATTCCTATTAAGTTCAATCTTTTTCGGACTCTTTAAAACCTTGCTCATTCAAATCTTGATGTAATGTCAGGGCCAGTCACTCTGACGCTGTGTTCATATCTTTTGTTCATGTCAATAGGCCAAGGTATATGTGTGGGGAGTGTTTCTTTCTCTCGGAGGGTAGTGACTATTGGGGCCTCTCTATCCCAGACAGTTGGATCCCTGAAATTAATGGGAGAGGGTAAGGAGGCTGTCAATTGATTTTGAGAGAGTCGAGGGCTGCAAAATTATGGCATGAAAAAGAAATCGCTGCCAAGAGGAGATCAGCCCTGACTTTACTGAAGGGAAGGGCAGGCTTGAGGAGCTAAATAGCCTCGTGTTATTCCTGCATTCCCCAGAGTCCAGCCAGTTTGTGGTCTCTTCCATTTCCTGTGTTACTGACCTGAAGTAGCTGAATAGACTGATCCTGTCGCTGCATAACAGGATACCAGTGCTGCATGATATAATCTCGGTACAATTGTGTAGGTTCGATGGGCTGATTGGCCTCTTCCTGTAACTGTATATCAGGCTCCTGGTGTAACTGAAATCCACTAGAATTTACCACCCTAGATCTAGATCGACCACCCTAGCAGAAAGTGAGCACTGCAGATGCTGAAGATTAGAGTCGACAAGTGTGATACTGGAAAAGCATGGCAGGTCAGGCAACATCCGGAACAGGGTCATCGATGTTTTGGATATTCCTGATGAAAGGCTTATGCCTGAAATATCGATTCTCTTGTTCCTGCCTGATCTGCTGTCCTTTTTCCAGATCCACACTTTTTGACGTCTACCGCCCCGACCTAACAACCTTCCTGGTCACATCATCAAATAACTTTAAGAAACTTTTCAAACACATAGCCATTCTCAATATTCCTAATCAAACACTGTATTTACAAATTAATGTATATTTTATCTTTCAGAATTTTCTCAAGTAACGTACCTACCACAGATGTTAAACTTACAGCTCCATAGTTACAAGGCTCTTTCTTCAGTCCTTCTTCAGTCCCCAACCTCAAGCATTCCAGTGTGTCCAGTACCTCCTAAACTGTGATATGGACTGTCCCTAAGAAATCACCACGAACTTCGCCAAGTTCTTAAGTATTCGTGTCTTTCTTCATGTTAAACACATTGGAGAAATATCCGTTGAGGATCTCGCCCATCTCTTATGGTTCCACACATACATGTCACTTTCGTCTTTGAAGGGTCCTACATTCTCACTAGATTTTTGTTTTTCCTTTAATGTACTGAAGGTACCATTTTAGATTCATCTTAATCTTCTCAGCCCCCTTTCATGTCCCCTATTCACCCAACCGATTTCCTTCTTCAGTAAATTCCTGTATCCCTTATATACCTCCTGCGATTCACTTGATCCCAGCTGCCTGTAACGGAGCTGCTTTTTTTTGGGTCAAAGCCTAAATATCTCTTGTCATCCAGGGTTGCCCATTCCTGCCAACTTTCCTTTCACGCCTAAAGCAACAAATAGACCTTGAACTCCAGTATTTCACATTCAAAGGACTCCCACCTGCCAGAGGTCCCTTTGCCAACACCAAACTATTCCAACAAACCCCTGCAAACTCCAACCTAATTCCATCTAACTTCATCTTGCCCCAATTTCGAACTTGAAGCTGTGGACCAGTTTTGTCTCTCTCCATAAATATGTTAAAATTAATAGAACAATGGCCATTGGTTCCAGTGTGCTCCCACACTGTCACCTCCGTCCCCTGTTCTGTCTTATTTCGTAAGAGTAGTTCGAATTTTGCCCCTTCCCGAGTAGGCCCAACTACATACTGCTTGAGGGAATTTTCCTAGCATAATTAATGTATTCCACCCCACCTAATCCCTTAACGCTCTGGCAGTCCCAGTCAACGTTATAAAAATTAAAATCCCCAATTATGTCAAGCCTTTTGCTTCTGCATGTCCCACCTCTCTGCAAGTATAGTAGTTACTCTAATTCCTGGTGACTATTTCGGGGCCTATAGTACAGCCGCAATAACATCACCATACATCTTCCTATTTATTATCTCCATCCACAAATCCTCGCTATTTGATCCTTCAGTTACTTCATCTGTGATTACTGCTGTGATACTCCCTTTAATCAGAAATGCAACCCCCTTCAACCTTTCCACCATCCCTATTCTGCCTAAAGCAGATATACCCTGGCACATTAAGCTGCCAGTCCTGTCCCTCCCTTAGCTATGTTTCTGTAATGCCTGTAATATCCCAGTCCTTCATACCTATCCATGCTCTGAGTTCTTTGGCCTTCCCTTTCAGTCCTCTTGCATTGAAATAAAAGCAATTTAATAAAAACAGGCATTCTTGCTCCCTGTTGTGTTTGAGCGTGACCTGTCTTTTCACTGGACTGTTTATGATTACTGTATCTCCTTCCAGCCTCGCACTTTCCACCCTGCTCTCGAGGATCTCACCCCCTGTCAATCTCATTTTAACCCTACTGGGAGCACGAGCAAACCTGACGCCAAGATATTTGTTCCCCCCTCTAGTGCCGATGCCACCTGTCCCTATTGAACAGGTCAACTCTGTCGCAGAAAAGACCCCAATGATCAAAAAATCTGAGCGCCTCCCCCCTGCACCAATTCTTTAGTTATGCATGTATCTGCCATATCCTTCTATTCTTACTTTCCTGAGCTCATGAAATAAAAAGTAATCAGGGGATTACCACTTCGAGGTCTTGGTTTTTCACTGTTCTCCTAGCTCTCTGTAATCACACTGGAGGACCGCAATCCTATCTCCATGTGTACCATTTGTGATGCCAACGTGCATAATGACTTCGGGCAGCTCACCCTCCACCTTGCTCAGCGACTTCCTGGACCCTGGCACCTGGGACGTGGCACAACTTGCTGGATTCCCGTTTGAGGCTCCAGAATCTCCAATCTGTCCCTCCAACAATCCACTCTCCTAATTCTAAGACCCTGTTTAAATTTACCCTTTTCCGGTATGCTCCAAAACCGGTGGTAGTACCACCAATTTGGCTACCGCTGCTTTCCCTTGAAAGGTCGTTTTCTCCAACAGTATCAGAAGTGGTATACTTGTTTTCGTGGAGAATGGCCACAGGGGATAGCTGCATTCTCTGCCTACTCCCTTTGCCATTCCAAACCTACTCTCTGCCTGGAACATGATAGGGAGCAAGGAATGCCTGTTGGATTAAATTATGTTTATTCAAATGCAACAGGGCTGACAGGTAAGACTGATGAACTCAGGGCATGGACCTTTATGTGGGACTGTACCATTATAGTCATTATAAAAACATGGTCAGGATGGTGGATCTTGGGTGTGACCACTACACTAAAGCACTTATATACGAAGTTCGCAGCATCCCCGATAATACCGAGTGCATCCAGCTCCAGCTCCCAAACATGGTCTTCCAGGGTTTGCATCTGGGTGCACTTTCTACACGTGTAGTCAACAGGGACAGTGTAAATCTCTCTGAGCTCCCACATCCCGCAGGAGGAACGTACAACTGGCCTAACTGCTATCTTGACTGCTGTAATACTAAATTAAAAGGACTTTATTTGAACTTGCCTGTACGTTTTTTCTGAGCTGCTGCTGTCTGAAGCCTCTCAAACTAATGACTTACTAATTACTCTGCTACCAACTGCATTTTCTCTATTCCTCCACATTTACTTTTGTTTAGGGAAGAAGGGAGACACTACAGTAATGCGATGTTTGTGCCTTAATAACTCCTTGACACACAAGCCCATGACGACCTATCCTCCAGAGCACATCATTACTTGTACTTGGAAGGTGTCTTGCTGAGTCTTTCTCCTGCTGGTGGTGGCTTCGCTGACACAAATATTCATCCCAACAGCCAATCCGCGTTGACCCAGTCCCCTGGTCCTTTCTGTCTATTAATACTGCATTTATGAAATCCTTGGATCCGTCGATTGCATTCCGAACTGTGTCTCACTCCAAAGGAGACAAGTTATCTTCAAGTGAATACAGGGCTGTTGGAAAAAGAATTGCATTAGACATTGGAGCAACATTCTTGCTATCTGCCCACTAAGTCTGCTTTTCTGTTCAATTCCGTTATATTTATTCTGATAATACCCCATTCTACTTTATTTCTTTTTCCCTGTAACCAACACTTGTTTACAAATCAGTCTGCGTCACCCTTCAAGATGTTCAACAGCCCTCAGAATATTCCACAATTATTTCTCTCTCGCTGTTGGAAGATGTGGTGATCTTTATTGCCATACCTCATTTCTAGCACTCTGTGTGAGAGTTGTGCCAACATTAGATGTTATCATGTCCCATCACACCTTCGCTGTGGCCAGAGAGAAGAGAAAAAATAAAAATGTCAGAGCCTGTACTCTTCTCCCTCATCTTCCGCATCAGCCTAAGTTACAGCTCACTCGGATCTGGGGATTTGCCCACTCTTTCCCCTGAATAAACTTCCAATTCTTTCTTGGCTTCTCTATCATTTCGTTCAAGGGGCACACTGTCACTCTCCCTGAATCGAGGAACTGCTTCTCCCAACTGAAGACCGATATGAAGCCCGTGGTTAACATATCCTGTGGGTCCGTGCACAGGTTGTCCCTTTGGTCTCTAATGTTCCCCCTTCTTTCTCTTGTTACCCTCTTTCTCTTAATAAACTGATATAATGTCTTTGGATTCATGTTAATCTTACCCAGTAATGTTTTATCGCGATTCCCCTTCTGCTCTTCTACTGAAGTTTAAGATTAGCCTGACACTTTCTATATTTATTTAGTGCATCCATTGATCTGCTCACTTTGTACCTGCTTTAAGCTTCTCTTTCGTTTTTAATTCTGTTCTGATATTTTTGTTGACACGCGAGGTTCTCTGGGCTTATTTTCCAAATTTTCATCTTTCGTGTAACACGTTGGGCGGACACTCTCATTAATTCCATTTTGATCAAGTGATTCCCCCATCCCCCCGCCACATGGTGTTCTGCTACAGTTTCACTCAGAAGCCACTGCACTTTGGCCAGATCCCGTCATATTATTTCATAAAACCGGTATCTCCAATCCAAAAACCTTTTATTTATCAGAGACTGCGTTTTTAAAATCATTTCCTTACCAAACATAAAATGTATGATGTCACGGTGACTGGCCGTATACCGCTCTCCCAATCCTGCCTGAAATATGCTGACTGACTTCATTCCCCACAGTGAGGCACATCACTGCCCCACCCATTGCTGTATCTGCTCCTTGATGATACAAGGAGCTTTCTGGAATAAATTTCAAGGCATCTGTCCCCTCTTAAAACGTTATCACGGCCCTAATTAGTGCTTGGAAATGAAATGCCTGTGTATAATGAACCTATTATTGTTTTTACACACCTCAGTAAATTGGCTTTATATCTGCTCCTGTACTTTATTTTATCTGGGGATCTATAATATGTCCCTAGCAGTGCCTCTGCCATGGCTTTGATCCTGTGCTCTGACCACCAAGCCTCATTAAAAGATCTTTCCAAGATATTATCCCTCCTTACTGTAGTAACCGACTCCATAACTAATAATGCAACACCACCTCCTATTTTACCCCTCTCCTGTCCTGCCTATAGTTCTTGTACCACCGCATATTGAGTTGTCAGCCCTGACCTCCCTCAAATGAATCTCTGTAATGGCAACAATGTCACATTTCCACTTGCCGTCTTTTTCCCTTATCACATCTGCCTGTCCGATAATATTCCCAGCATTAAGGTAAAGCACATCCACCCTGGAATATAACACCTGGAATACGCTGCACCTTGGAGTTCTTCAATCAATCAGTGTACCTTATTAAGCTGCCCAATTCATGAACCAAAACTGTAACTTGGGGCTGAATGAGTATTTGTTAAAATGCAATTTAGTTGTTAATAAATTTATTAATCTAATGCAATTTTCCAGAACCGAGCAGTCTGCTCCACATACAACGAGTTTCTGCTGATGAATTCCCTGCTCAGTGTGCAGATGGGACAGCCATCAGTAATAGGGAAAATGAGGATGGCAGATGCTGGAGATCAGAGTCGAAACGTGTGGCACTAAAAACGAACAGTCAGTCAGGCAACATCTGAGGAAGAAGAGAGTCAAAGATTTGGGCATCACCCCTTCATCAGGAGCGCATTCATGCCTTCCCATATTTTTCATTCCATGGTTCACAGGATATTGGGAACCATGCATGCTAAGTGAAGCAGCACGGTATATAGGCCTGAAATGGAAAGCAGTCAATCAGTTGGTTGGACAGGGAGTAGACAATTTCAGGCGAAGTACAGACTAATTGAAATACAAACATAAGAATAGATAAATCCCCTGGGCCAGAGGAGAAAACACCCTAGGTTGCTACAGGAAGAGAAGAAAGAGATTTCTGCGCCTTTGGCGATGGTCTTTGCGTCCTCACTCTCCATTGCAGTAGTGCCAGATGATTGAGGGTGGAAAATGTTACTCCCTTGTTCAGGAAAAGGAATTGGGATAATCCTGAAAATTACAGTCCAGTCAGTCTACATCAGTATTGAGCAAAGTAGTGGAGAGGATTCTGGGAGACAGACTTTATGATTACTTGGAAAATCATAGCTTGATTAGAAATAGTCAGCATGGTTTTGTGAGGGCCAAATCATGCCTCACAAACCTTATGGAATTCTTTGAGGATGGGATCAAACACATTGAAGAAGGTAGAGCAGTGGATGCGGTGTGCATGATTTTAACAAGGCGTTTGATCACGTTCCCATTATTGATTCATTCAGAAAGTAAGGAGGCTTGGGATACGGAGAAACCTATCTGTCTGGATACAGAATTGACTGGCCCATAGAGACACAAAGTGGTAGTAAATGGGAAGTACTCCGTCTGCAGCTCGGTGAAAAGTGGCGATCTGTACGATTCGGTTCTGGGATCTCTGCTGTTTGTGGTTTTTATAAATGATTTGGATGAGGAAGTGGAAGGGTTGGCTATTATATTTGTCGATGGAACAAAAGTCAGTAGAAGGTCGGTAGATTTGTGTATAGTGTGGAGAGCTGTTGTAGTTTGCATTGGGGACATTGACAGGATGAAGAACTGGGCGGATAAGTGGCAGGTGGATATCAACATGGAAAAGTGTGAAGTGATTCATTCTGGAAAATCACTTTTGAATGCAGAATACAGGATAAAAGATAGGTAGTTCTCCTCAGGTCCACAACAATTCACCCTCCTGTCTAGGCGCCTTTCCCTGCCACCACAGGAATATAAGACCTGTGTTCACACTCCCCCCCCCAGGTCCTAAAGATCCTTCCACATCCATCAAGGTTTCACCTGCAGTTCCACATTTGTCAGCTACTGCATCCGTTGTTCGTAATGCGGTCTTGTATACGTTGGGAAGATAGGACCTTTACTCGTAGAGCACTTCAGAGAACATCTCTGGGACACCCGCACCAACCGACCCTACTGCCCCGTGGCCCAATGCTTCAACTCCCCATCCCACTCTGCTGAGGACATGCAGGTCCAGGGCTTCATCCATCGCCACTCCCTTACCACCTCATCTTCGACCTCGGGACACTCCAACCCCATGGCATCAATATGGATTTCACCAGTTTCCACATTTCCCCTCCTCCCAACTTATCACAGTTCCAAACTTCCAGCTTAGCACCGCCCTCATGACCCGTCCCATCTTTTTATTCAAAGTGGAAATGGATCTTTTTAGATTTCCCACAGAGTGGAAGCAGGACCTTTGGCCTAACAAGTCCGTACAAAACCTCTGAAGAGTAACCCATTTCTCTCTGACTAATGCACTTATAACTATGGGCAATTTAGCATGGACAATTTACCTGGCCTGGGCATCATTGGACTGTGGGAGAAAACCAGAATACCCGGAGGAAACCCATGCAGACATGTTGGACAAATGTGCAAACTCCGCACACAGAGTCGCCTGAGGCTGGAATCGAAACTGGTCCCTGGCACTGTGAGGCCCCAGTGCTCACCACTGAGCCACCGTGCCCACCTGTCCATCTTCCTTCCCACCTACCTGCTCCACCCTCGCTCCGATGTATCACCCATTACCCACACCTCCATCCAACTATCGCACTCTCAGTTACCTATCCCTAGCCCCAACTCCTCCCATTTATCACTCCACCCTCATGGATCCCATTTTTATTGCTGATGAAGGGCTTTTGCATGAAACATCGATTTTCCTGCTCCTTAGATGCTACCTGAGCTGCTGTGCTTTTCCAACTCCAGCCTCACGAATCTAACTTCCAGCATCTGCTGTCTTCGCTTTACGTCTCCACTCAGTGCCTGTCAAGGTTGCAGATGTACGGAGTCTGGGAGGTAGGCCAGATGTCATCACCGTAAGTAATTTGTGTGGTGTGCTTCTGACACTCCATGTCCACACATCTGCTCTCTGGGCCAGGGTCTGAGTCAAAATGAATTTGTAAAGCATGGTTGCTAGCCAATCATTGATGTCTAATTTGGACAGCATTTGTATTTACACAGAGACCATGATAGCCTGGTGGACAGTTCCCCCCCGCCACCCCCCCAACCAAGGTGGATACCAAATGATTTGTTGTGAAATAATTCTTGAATGACTGCCCTGAATCACGTGGTCGTGCTCTGGATACATTTAGGTGCAGGCCAGGATCTCACTAAGTGCCACAGGCAGCTGTGAGGTTCAGGTATGAGGTTGACTGAATTCAGATCCTTTTAAATCTATTTTCAACGAAGCTTACTATTACAAGGTGATGAGTTTATTATCCGAATATTTGCTATGTTTCATGAATTGCGCAAAAATAAGATGTAAAGTATGATTATTCAACCAAATAATAATTACATCATCTCTGAAAACAATGAGTTTGATATTATATTTATGAAAAAAAATACAAGCTCCTGTCAACATTTAATGATTCAAAAATAAAGATGGACATTTTATTTTATTTCGAACAAAGAATATGCTATCTGACTATGGACGTAATTACAATTACATACTCATTGTCGGTATTCAAATAAATACATTGTCACACCAACATTTGGAATGTGCTTGGCGTCTGACCGATTGCATATTCAGACTGAGAAAATAATTGAATAATCATAAATAAAAAGCATTCTTATATATTTAAATAACAATCAGTTTAATTTCTCACTTTAATGTACGAGCATCAGCTATTTATCAACAATTGAGAAATGACAATAATTCTAAATGCACTGTGAATATTAACTTAAATAAATGATTTGTGATATGACTTTGTAGTGAACAATAATTTGAAATCTTGCATTTAACTTAAATAAATGATTTGTGATATGACTTTGTAGTGAACAATAATTTGAAATCTTGCATTTTTTAAAAGAATGAATGGCATTTAATGCAACATTTGGTTAATGATATAAAACAATGAACACATTTCCGTATGTGCCAAAGCAAAGAAATATTTGTTTTAGTAATTGGGATATAAGATTTAAAATACTTATGTGCTGAGTAATAATTAGCATTCATCATCAAGCTGACATTGCAATACTTGCATTTTAAATGGTTATGATGCAGCAAATATGATCAGATAATTGCCAGCATTTACAACAGGAAATAATCAGATACTGATGTTGACTTGCATCTGTACATGATTGAATACAGAACTTTAATGGACAGAACGGGATTATTGGGCCACTGTGTATGCATCAGCTCCGGAAATTTGCCACCCGGTCTCTGCAGCCCTTTACGTTCGTAACTTACAAATATATAATCCAGTTCCCTTTTGAATCTTCATTCGCAACTCTGCCAGGCAGAGCATTCTAAAATCTAAGAGATCTCTCAATAAAGAGGTTTTTCCTTATCTCACTCCTCGCTCTTGTGCTGACAATCTTGAAACTAGGACTCCTTCGACGCTGAAATGCCAACGAACAGAAACAGAGTATCCGTATTTTCAGCTGCCATTTTTTTCCATAATTTTGAGCCCTGCAATAATCTCACAGCTTTGTCCGTTCTGCTTAATGAAGAGTAATCCGAAATGTTCGCATCCCACCTTTAACCAGTTCGTTCATTCCAGTTGTCATTCTGATTATTTATAAGGTTACTGGGTATACTTCTACAAAGTAATGCGGTGTTTGTGTGTCTGTGTGTGTTCATGTGTGCATTTGTGTGCATACGTCTGTCTGTGTGTGCATGCGTGTGTGTGTGTGTGTGTGTGAGAGAGAGAGAGAGAGAGAGAGAGAGAGATAGAGAGAGAGAGAGAGAGAGAGAGAGAGAAAGAGAACAATCCGCTGGAATGCCTGAATTGATCCCAGTGCCACGTGGAAAAGTGGTAATGATTAGGCAGGTGGTATAGTTTGACATGTGGTTAAAGACCTAGTACAGGGGTGAGGCTTTCAATTTTTGGATCATTAGGTTCTCTTCCAGGGCAAGTGAAAGCTTTCAAAAGTGGAAAGGTTGCATCTTAACTGGAGGAGCACCAACATCGTCATGTGGAGGTTTGCTAGTGGAAATTGGGTGGATTTAAACGAATAAACCAGGAGGCTAGGAACCAGAGCAGCTAGTCAGAAGCTGAGCAGAACGTAAAGGTGAATAGGACAGCAGGCATGGCCAGTCTCATGACCATGATGAAGGATGGAACATGTCAATTCAAAATGTGAGTTGGAGATTGGAATACATCATAGAGATGAAGCGCATAATTATCAGGGATTAACAAATAAGGTTGGACAGTGTGGGGGATGTGAGGGAGCGAAATGTGTGAGATCAGGAAGCTAAAGTATGAGAAGGGAAAGACAAACCAATAAAACATATTTAAATACTTTGTACCTGAAAGCACAACGTTGTTGGAAAAATACTGATGAGCTGACAATAGGTACAGAGACAAATGTGTATGACCTGGTACAGATTGCTGAAAAATGGTTACAGGGAAATCAAGACAGGGCAGTGACATGTCCGAGGGCACTCACGTTTCTGGAAGGTTAGACAAGAAGGAGCAAGAGGTGAAATTGATGTATTGGTGAAGTATGATATCAAGGCTGCACTAAGAAATGATATTGGCAGGACGGAACGGCATGTAAATCAGTCCAGGCGTAAATAAAAAGCAAGAGAAGAAATCTCTTGGGAAGAGTAATGTTCTGCTACTGCCCCCCCGTAGTATTTCTGAGATGGGAAATAATGACGGCTGGTGACAAGAGCACAACAGCGGGCTGAGCATGCATATTGACTCAATTAATCAACTTGGCAAAGGTAGCCTCGAAGAACAATTCGTAGACTGTATGAAGGATTGTTTTTGAGAGCAACATGTCATGCATTCAACCAAAGAATGGGTTACCTCAGATTTGATTTTATGTGACAAGGAAGGATCCTTTTGGAAGCAGTGTCCGCAACATGCTGTAGTTTCAAACTCAGATTGAATGTAAAAGGCAAGAGTCACATATGACGGTTTTAGTGTTGAGCAATGATAATTATATTGGGCTAAGGAAGGAGTTGGCTTTGGTGGAATGGCCAGGAAAAAGAAACAAAACTATCAAGGCCAGAACAGATAAAAAGAAAGGTAAAGATACAAGGAGATACTAAATAACCTCTCAATTCAAGTATATTAGTGAGTGGAAGATGAATTGCGTAATGGAGAGAAATCATCCATGATTTGACACGGAAATCAATAATAGCTTGAGGGAAAAGTCTCGGGCAATTCATTTTACACAAGTTAGTCATACTCTGGAGGACTGGACAAGGCAGGGGCGTAGTGGTGTTATCGCTGAACTGTTAAGCAAGAGACCCAGATAATGTTCTGATGACCTGGATTTTAACTCTGCCATGGTAGATGGTGGAGCTTGAATTCAAATGTGGAATTAAGAGACTGATGGTGATCATGAATCAATTGTAAGGGAAAGCTCATCTGGTTCACTAATGTCCTTCAACGAAGGAAACTTCCATCCTTACCATAGATTCATCATTCTCTGACTGAAGACCTTTCTCCTTATCTACGGTGTAAAAGGTCTTCCCTTAACTATGAGACTATGCCTTTGGGTCCTTTCCCTCCGAACAATGGAAGCATCTTTCTAACATCTACTCTGGCCAGGCATTTAGTATTCTGAATGATTCAATTAGATCCCATCATCCTTCTCAACTTCAACGAGTTTAATCCCAGAGATCTCATATGTTAGGCTTTTCATTCCTGAGGCCATTCCTGTGAACTGCCTCTGAAGATGCCCCGGGGCAGTACATCCTTCCTGAAATATGGGGCCCAAAACATCACACAATAATCCAAATGTAGTCTGATTAGAGCCTTTCAGGATCTCAGAAGTACATCCATGCTTTTATATTCAAGCCCTCTCAAAATAAATATCATTGTATTTGCCTTTGTGACCAGTCGTGCCACCTGAAATAATGAAATTATGATGGACAGTAACAAAATACCATGGAGTTACAAAAATGAACAATGCTTAAAGCATGCTGGGAAATGGATCCCGGCCTTGAGTAAACTCTCTGTGTTAATCCGTATGCTGCCGAATCCAGACAGGCTGCAGGTACCCACAGACGGTTTGTAAACAGACTTGACAACTACAGACCACGGAATACAAACCTGGATCTGAACTTGAATGGGACAATGGAATGCCTCCCTTGGGCCATCAATGTGCCAACCCTTCGTTAGGTCTGATTGATCAGAGTTATCCAACATGGTCATTCTGTTGACAAATCATTGCATATCCTCTCAAAATGAGGTGAAGTCTCTGAAGAAGGAGAATCACTGCAAAACCCCATTTAGCGCAGTAAATTAAGAATAACCACCAAAGCAGAAGTTACCTCCAAGTCCATCGTAAGAAAGAGACATCAGCACGTGGAGCAAGGCAATATTCTGTTGGAGTGGTATATGATCATACAGAGTTAGGTTAAAGCATATGGTAGTTGGTAGTGTGTTTCGTCACGTTACAGTACAATTTATTGTACTAATATTAATTGACTTCAATAAACAGATGTTGTTGTTTATGAGTAGACTCACAGTTCTTTGGTGAATGCAAGACTTTAAAACACACTGTGTTGTGATATAAAAGTTTCCTAACAATTGGTTCACCTGCAAATTTACCTTGAGAAAACCTTGGTCGAGAACTCGCAAGTCTCTTTGCATTTCAGACTGAAGACTTTTCCCGAATTTAGAAAATAGTCCATTCCTATATTCTTCTTACCAAAGTGCATGACCTCACACTTACCCCCATTGTACTCCATCTGCCACTCCTTTGTCCACACTCCTAACGTGTCTAAACCCTTCTGTAGCCTCTCCACTTCCGCAATGCTACCTGTCTCTCCACCCATCTTGAGATCATCTGAAAAGTTACCAGAATGCCCTTAGAACATTCATCTAATTTACAAAGTAAAAAGTCGTGGTCCCAACACTGAGCCTTGTGGAATATCACATGTCACTGGCTATAATACTGTCATGATCATTTTTATCCTCACTCGCCGTTTTCTGCCTTTTAAACCTTTGTTGTTTCTCAATTCCACCCACACAGATTCTACACAATCTGTCCATATTTCAGTGATGGGAACTGAGTGATGGGACTGCAAAATACTTTAGTATTGTCGCTAATTTATGGCTTGGACATGGACTAAATATATGACATTTTCGATTCCACTGAACTGTGGCGTCAACCTATGCCTTTGTCGAAATATTCTGTTTGCATTATGAAAGAATATAAACATGTGAACCTGCTTGAGAGGACACAGACAATTTCAAAGGTTTGTATTCTTCCATAATACAAACTGAATATTTGGTCAAAGACATCGGCTGCCGCAACATTCCAATGGAATTGACAATGTCATTTTTTTTTTGTTTTTATTTGGATATGAATAATACACGAGTTAATAAAGAGATAAAACTTGGTCAAATGAACAAATATTGCTGTATGGAGTTAAAATGGAAAATGTGTCTGTGTTCAAATATGTTGGAAGTTTAATGGAAACGCACGAATTATTTAAATGATGACATTGAATTGAGGCACAGAGGAATCAGGCACCTGGATCACACAAAAAAGGTCGTGTACATCAAGGTTTTAGAGAGGCCAGACAAATGTTGAAACTTTTTTGAAACAGAATTCATTCAGAATAGGAAGAATTTTCTACAGTTTTATAGGGTACTGGTGAGACCACATCGAAAGAGCTATGGTCATAGTGACACGTAAAGCATTCCAGAGAAGATACTTTCCACTGACTCCTGTGAAGAATTGTATTTCAGGAGGAAATATTTACCAGACTGGCCCTGGATCTTCTGGAGTTTAGCTGGACAATATGTGATCTTGTTTAAGCTCATAATATTCCGAATAGTCTTTTTAAGTTGAATTCTGAAAGTATACTTCAGATTGTATGAGAGATTACAATAAGTGGATGGAAAGTAAAATTGAAGAATATCTCATTTAATAAGACGTGTGTTGTTTCAGCCCTCTCAAAGTAATGTGTATTTGTGAAACTCTCTTCCTAGAGAGTGATGAAGGCGAGGACATTTAATATTCCTGAGGCAGAGGCAGGCAGACTCTTGACTAAGAATGACACAGTAACGTTGTAAGGGCAAAGAAGGAACACTTACGCCTGATGCTCGCTTCTACTTTTTGTTGCCTTCATCTTCCAAAAAATTAGCAGATCATTCTCATAAACATGAAGAGTTTTTCTTTCAGACTGATGGGCACAACTTTCCAAATGTGTTTTTTTAAACAAGTGAAAAACCCCTTTGAAACTACTTTAGAAATTAGATAATGTGGAATAGATCTCTTCGAAGTGCAGCTTCCTTTCAGTTGTTGTTGTGAGGTGAGTTTCGCTAGCAATGCCACCGATCCGTTGCCTATGTTTAATTTCCACTCATAATGTGTTAGTGAACCCCAGTGGACCTCGTGGTGCAGGAACAGTAACATTTTTGTTTCAGAGACAGTTGCAGGATTCGGAACAAGTGACAGTGAAGGGACAATGCTTTCTATTCAAGTCAGAATGCAACGTGACCTTGGAGACTATATTCTTCACCAAATGATGCTCACAAGCTATTGAAATGGTGAGACTCTTTTCTGTTTTCAAGAATTAAAGTGATAGAGTCTTATGGCACACAAACAGGCCATTTAGCGCAACATCTCTGCACCAACCAGAAAACACCAAACTACATTAATGAAAGTTACGTCAATGTGCATGGCCGACTCTGCTCTGGCATTTTGTCCTCATTCAGCTGCTGATTAAATGCTGCATTAACTTGTGTTATTCGTGACCTGGGCTGTCAGCTGGCCTTTTATTTCGATGTATTTACGAAATGGTGTCTGCAAATGCATCACACTATTTCAAAGTCCGCAACAAGCTCATAAGATCAGTAAACATCGTCACATTGTTCAATTATTATTAGGAAATTGGATCATTCAAAAATTCATTAGGGATTTTAACGGAGCTCCTCCAACATTAATTGCCGTTGAGCAGTTCCAGTCAAGTTGGTGTTGGTCCACCCAAAGTGGCTGTTAGGAGGGAGTGCCAGCTGTGCATGTCATCTGCCAGTTCAGCTGAGAATAAGTATTACTGGTGGTGGAGGTAGTGTTAAACAAGCTGCGATACTGTGATGAACAGCTGGCAGAGGGTGGTGCTTCATGATATATCATGGAATCGTATAAGAAAGAAGATGCCTATCAAATCGGGCACCATCAAGTGTTAATGCAAGTTCTTTGCCAAGTTTGTACGGTTTCCTTCCTCAACCACCCTCACAGACAATGCATTCCAGAAGCATATCACCCTCTGGGTTCAAAACAGATTTCACAAATCATCGCTCAATCTCTTGTGTTTCACTTTAAACGTGTATCCCCTTGTATTTAACCGTTTGACTAAGGGCAACAGCTGCTGTCTGTTCCCTCTGTCTATATCTCTCATGTTGTTATACACCTCTGTCAGGTTCACCCCATAACCTTCTCTGCTCCAAAGTAAAGCTAAAGCAAATCTAGCCTATTTCCATAGTTTGAGTACTGTCTTGTTTTGTTACTTCATTCAAACTGCAGCATCTCACATATTGCAGTGTTAAGTTTTTCGGTCATTGATGTGGCCGTTTGAACAATCCTTATGTACCCTCCTGTAACCTAACACTTTCGTTCTCACTGTGAGCCAAAGGACAGATGTCGAAGGTCGTTTCTTTACTCAGCGAGCAGCAGGGGTGTGGAAAGCACTGCCTGCAACAGTAGTAGACTCGCCAACTTTAAAACCATTTAAGTGATCATTGGATAGGCACATGGATGAAAAATGGAGGAGTGTAGTTTAGATGGGCTTCAGATTGGTTTCATAGGTCGGTGCAACATCGAATTCAGAATGGTCTGTACTGCGCTGTAATATTCTATGTTCTATATGTGCACAACCCAGTGATTGAAATACTTATGTAGCATACTATTCTTTCCATTTGAAATAGCCCTGTTCACATTCATCGAATGTATGTAGTGTGGAAACAGGTCCTTGGATGAGTAACCTGACCAGACCCATTCGTCAATCCCTCCCCACCCGCCACCGATATTGAGCCCTCACTATTGTGCCTAACCTGCACATCAGTGAACACAATGAGAAGATTAGCTTGGCCAATTCACCTCATGTGCACGTCTTTGAACTGTGGGATGAAATACATTAAGACGTGGGGAGAATATGCAAACTCCACAGAGATTCGCCTGAGGTTGGAATCGAACCAGGCCCTAGCACTGTGAAAGTGTAGCGCTAATCCCTGACCCACAGAGCCACATCAGCAACCAGCATTCTGTCTCATTTTGGTTGCTTTGCTTTGCATTTCATTCTTTCTGTCAGAAAGCGTAATGGTGTCTGGGGGAATATCGTTGTCTTCCCCTCAAATCTCCACAACTACTGCTCCCATTCCTTTCTGTCTCCTAACTAATGTTATTTTCATTCTGTCCCTGGCTCATTAATCAAGGGGTTTTAATGAAACAGATCTTTGTACATTCCGTTTTTTTTTCTTTGGACTGAAGTCAAAAAATGTAAATCTCACAGTTTTAAAGCGAATAAAACAGCAATAAGATGCTTGTCGATTAAAAAAAACCCCGAAGCGTAACTTGTGTGTTGACATTACAGCGTTGCCTTCAGATAGCAGTCAGAGTCATGTCCAGACCTATCCAAACTTTCTCTGTACGTCAACAGCAACTCTGTCCAGCGACAATCTTTTGGTTGGCAGTTTTTCTAGCGGAGGAGAGAACAGCACAATAACAACAACTTGATTGTGTGATATTTGGGGCTGCAAGCCATTACAACATTGTACATGAACAGCACAGCAGAATCATCTAACCTGCAAAAAGAAAACATCCATCACTCCCACCCCGCCCTCACCTCGCCACCGACTTAGTAAGAGAAATTAATGTCTGGAGATGTGGCCAATAGCTAGAGATTTCGACATCCAATCCATTCCAGTTGTTAATATGAGCTGCAAGTTCAGTAGTGAAAGGGTTAAGTGGAAATGTTTGTTCAGTAACTGTGATTGATGTCAGCCTCCATGGATTCAACTGTGTCAATAGAGGCTTTCCCTCGCCTATTAGTAAGGGCCTTCTTTCGGTGCCTTATCCCCATGGTAGCAGCAGATCCGCCACCTCCGACACTAGTGGAGTCAGCAGCTACAGAGACAGGGAGAAGAGAGATCAGAACCTGAGAACAACAGACTGGAAAGTTCCAGTAATGGATCATAACCTGAAAACATTAGACTGGAATGTTACAACAATGTACAGGAGTTTATCCGATGGTCTTTTCTGGTTCTCCTGGTCTCGGTCAACATTAGCAGAACAAATATACGGTGTACTGATGATTATTCAGTCAGGTTATTATCCCATCCTCGCTATTGTTGGTGTTCCTGGTAAGTTTTTCCAGCTCTATCTATTTATTAATTACATAAACCAATGTTCAACTTCATTGTTTTTGTTTTTGTTATCTTTATCTGGTAAAAACAGAAAATACTGTATTTAGTTTAATTATAAATTCCACTCATTCTCCACAAATTTCAGACATCTTCCTCAAAAACATCTGACACAAAATTCTGAGGAACCTTTTTGCGTTGAACTGATGTATGTCTTGGTATTGACTCCATCACCAAACCTGCCCATTACACGCTTCATGATACCCTGAGTCTGCACCATTGTGTCAGTGCTGTTGCTGAATTAGCCATTATCTATGCCTTGATAAAGGTCAGATTTTAAAGATGCAGTTCTCTTCTCGCCACTGCTCCAGTTACGAATAGATCGATTACAAACTTGTAATGTCCCTAAAGTGAAGTTCATGTGTCAGAGTAGTATTGTCGCTGGATGGGTAATGCAGAGGCACAGGTCAGAATACTAAAGATACTGTTTCAAATCCTACCACAGCTGATCGCAAGACTTAAATTCAAATGACAAGAATGTAAATAAAAACAAATGCACGAACTGTAACCATAAAACGAGTAGAATTTTGTCTAAAAATCTACCTGTTTCACTGATGTCCTTTGCTAAAGAAATCTAGCATCGTTATTTGGTCTGAATTGAGAGAGTTCAGACCCACAACGATGTGCTTGGCTCTGTAATGAGTTGTGGAATGGTCACAATTAAGGGCAATTAGTGATGGCCATCAAATGCTGTCCTTGGCAGTGGTGATGACATCCCATCAAATCCAAAAAATAAACATTAAATCGAACAAAGAAAGCTACTGAAGATCTAAAACAAATAGACACAAAGTTTGGAAACGGAACAGGGTTGCCAGTTTCTGTTGAACGAAAAACAGAGTTAACATTTTGAGTCCACTCACCATGCATCAGATCTGAAAGCATGTGGGAAATAGTTAATTTGTGTTGGTCGAGTGAGGTGCATGTACGGAGAAATAGAGAGATAGAGAAAAATAATCAAACAAAAGAATTGTTGATAATCAACTGGAACGGAAATAAAAGGTGATATTAATCTCGTTGTTTTTTTATCTTTCCCATATTCCTGAGTATCAAGCCTATCTATCCAAGTCCCTGCTTAAAACGAGGTACTTCCCCTCTGTCTCTCTTCCCTGAGTGTGGTCATCTTCTTTTCTTCAATAATGGGACATGGGTGTCACTGGCTGGGCCAGTATATATTTCACTTTCCGGATTTCCCATGAGAAGGTGTTGGTGAGCTGCCTGCTTGAACCAATGCAGTCCAAATGCTATAGGCTGCGAGTGCTTAGATCTGTCTGTTTTCATTTCTTTGAGATCTTGTAGTGAAATAACTGAATGGATGGCTTGGCCATTTCAAAGTGCAATTGAGAATCAATCACATTGCTTTCGGTCTTGTGTCACATGTAGACCTGACCACGTGAGAATAACAGATTTCCTTCCACGAAGGACACAAGTAGGTCAGGTGTTTGCTTTTATTTGACAATTGACAATCTTCATTAGATTGTTAACCCAAATACTACATCGAATTCAAATTCCACAATCTGATGAGGCGGGATTCATGTCCAGGTCTGAGTCATTAGCTGGGCCCCCGGATTAATAGTCTGGAGACAATAGCACTAGATCATTGCATTCTCAGCATCTACACTGGTAATGGTAGTGTTGCTGTTATTGTGACTGAGGTACAGAATTTTTTTTTCAGTTACATTGTCAACTACTTCCATCGAGAACAGAACCAGTAATATTTCAGCTCACAGCGACTGTGCAGAGCTGCAATGGTTTGTCAGCCAGGAATAGAAACTGAGGAGAAAAAGTCATTTCTAAACTCTGAGTGGGTGCGACATGTGTACAGAGGTTTGACTTGTACCCATCACTGCAAAGTGAGTGGAGGTTCTCCGGATTGTTTTCTTGGGTTTGTGTTATCAGCTACTGCAATGACTTAGGGAAACTTGAAGGTCTGTTGTCACTACTCTGGACAAGGTTTGGGCACTGCATTTTGAAGAGAGTCTGGGTCTGCAGAGACTGCATAGGAAGGAGCAGGATACCACACTAGCCTTTCTGAGATTTCCACAAATATTTCCCAATGTTGTACCTTTCCCATGTGCAAAGTGTGAAGCCAGTTAATTTCAACAATGAGGTCACAGAGCTGTGATAACTCCATCAGCACAAACTATAGTCTCACACCAGGGAGAGGACATGACTCAAAATGCCCATCAACTGTTTTGATTCTGGAACTTTCCAGGCAGGAGTCGGTGAAGCATCCACTTTGCCAGAGTGCGATCCTCTACTCACAAGTTTACAGAGGCCATCTCCTTCCGGTGAGGTGAATATGTTGCTTCTGTCTCCACAGAGGAAGGAAGAGAAAATCTTCCCGAAATGTTAGGGTGAGTGGCAAAAATGTGGAACTGCAAGAAGTTAGAATTATCAAAGATGAAGTACTGGGGAAAAAACAAAGCTCATTGTATTGAATGTTGGTAAGTTGCTGGACTAAATGAGTTATGAATTGAGAGGGTTACAGAGTTAGGGCTGGAGAGTTGTGCTTGCCAGGGAGCTCTTTCAGGAGCAGGTACAGAATGAACTGATTCTGTACAGTCAATTCCTTAACTCTTTGAGAGAGGGCAAAGTTTGTCAAAGCTTTTTATGTTATGGAAAGGATACTGCAGACTTAGAAGTAACTACAGTGACCACAAATATTTAAAACAGAATACTAACTGATGAATAAATCGATCTCAGATGTGAGGGAAAATATTAGATTTTTTTTAGTAATTCACAATAACTATATCCTTGGAGAATAATGATATTAATTAAGGAGTTAGCCTAGATTTTAGAAAGGGAAATCGTATTGATAAACCACCTGGAGTTTATGGAGGATGTTGATTGTGACATCGACAAATGAGAACCAATGGGAACAGTGCATTTGGATTTTCAGAAGGCTTTTGACAGGAAAGGAAGAATGTTAGAGTCCTTGTGTAAGGGGTGAATATACTACATGGAAATGAGAATTGGATAATGGGGGGAATACAGAGAGTAAGATTCTGCTCTGGACTAAAGACCATTGCTCAAAAGGAACACATGTATCAGTGCTTAGAGAACGGCTGCTCACAAGGCAAAGAAATGATTTGAATATCAGCAACAAATACAGTCCTTTTCGTTTTGTATTTATTAGAAAACTAGAGATTGGGAACTGCAGTTATCACTTGCACAATCCACACGAGCCAGCAAGTAATCAGGGCAGTAAATGGCATGTTGTCCTTCATTATAAAATGATTCAACTGTTGAAGTAAATTCATTTGCCTGCAGTTGTAGAGTGTTGCTTGATCAGTATTTA
This sequence comes from Chiloscyllium punctatum, assembly GCF_047496795.1. NCBI lineage: Eukaryota > Metazoa > Chordata > Chondrichthyes > Orectolobiformes > Hemiscylliidae > Chiloscyllium > Chiloscyllium punctatum. The sequence goes on from NC_092752.1 coordinate 63,075,098, forward strand.
GGCCACTGAGTACAGATTCTCTCTCCTTTATAAGGAATGATTTCATTGCAACTGAGATAGTGCAAAGTAGTTTCACCAGACTTATTCCTGGGATGATGGTACCGTGAGGAATGTGTGAAGACAATGAATGTTTAATCCGTGGCGCTGAGAGCGAATAACAGTCTTTTACATTTAAACTTGAAGATTAGTCACTAACACTCGTATTGTCAAGACAAAGACAGTGATCATGTGAAACGTCATGTGATCATGACGTTTTCCCATGATATTTGATTCCCAATAGTTCACATCCCTGCCGCGGACCCCCATGTTGGTTGAGAGGCAGCTCCAGGCTCTGAATGAACTCTCACAGTCTCAATATGCAATAGGTGTGTGAACCTGCACTGTTCACAAATCTGTCAGCAGCCAGATCTGTCAGGAATACCGTATTCCTGAAGGATGTAGCCATTCCCACCAGTTTCTAGTCTCCATAAAAACACCAGTCTCTCTTCTCGGAGACAGAAGCTATTTAATTGCGACTTGACACGAACCATCCACCTTCCTTTCTCACCTTCAGTAAACCAAGTTAAGTAACAGGTGCACCACTGGCAATGGATCCAGGTGAAACAACATAGAGCTGTTTATCTGTGTAGTCTCTGCTTCACTGTTTGTCATGTTGGGGCATGAATGACATCTTCCTATTTCTGCATAATTGAGTTGACAGGTGATTGGCCTCGTCCTGCTCACATGGAAGAGGCTCAACGACCTGACTTGGCAACTCATGTCTCCTGTTGAATTCCTCGATGTTCTGTCTACACTCCTTCCCTCCTTGTGTAACAGGCAGGAGGAACTGAATGGGCTACCCCTGTTCTTGTCCAATAGTTTCAGTAGGTTGAATACATTCCATTGCAACCAGCTTGAGGTGCTGATTAAGCTCCTCTTATTTAAATGTGGGACTAGTTGGACAGCTACATGAATGTTACCTTCACTTTAGCAACACAGTTTCGATGCTATCCAGGCATTGCTGCACATGGACATGGACTGCTTCAGCAGTGGACAGGTGACAAATTATTCTTAACAATCTTCAGTGAACATCTCCCACTTCTGACCGTCCGATGTGGGAAAGACGTTGACGCAGCTGAAGAAAGCTACCTTGAGGGTGCGCCCTGAGATGTCCTGTGACAGAATGATTGATCCTCACCAACCACAAATATCTTCCCTTGTCCTCTGAATGCATCTAACCAGTGGGGAGTTTACTATTCGTTCCCATTACATTCCATTGTATTCGGGTTCCTTGATACCATTCACAGTTAAACCCTGTCTTGATATCAGCGTCAGTCACTCTTACCACGTCTTCATATCTTTTATTCATGTGTAAAGGTCACGGTGTGTTTGTGAGGGGCGTTTCCTTCTCACAGGGGTTAGTGACTGTTAGGACTTCTGTATTCCAGAGAGGTGGGAAGGTAGATCACTAAGATGTTTGGAAGGGGGCACAATGGATATTTGAGGCATCAGAATATTGAGGGCTGCAGGGATTGAGCATAAAAGAATAGTTGAGGATTTTGCAGATTAGCTATGATCATATTGACGAGAAAAAAAAGACAAGAAGGGCTAAATGACCTATTCGTGTATATGACCTTCTCTCATTCTGTTACTGGGAAGGTATTTTCCTGGAAGTTCTGTTATTGGTTGTTGCAATCAGGGAGACCAGAGGATTTTGTGGGCCATCGCTGGGTGAGGTATGGGCGCTGTATTTACAGTGAATCTGGATCGGCAACATGACCAACAAATGAAGACAGTTCTGTAGACAGAGGAGTGAGATGCTTCACTCCCCACCTACCCTTTCTTTCCCCAAGAATATTTTCCAACGCCATGTCAAAATGTGTGTGACAGTCTTCATTGCCTGAATGGTTTCCGCTGTTTCTGTGCACCAGGTTATTGGGGTAAATGGCCTCCGACTGTTGCTGTCCAGTAAGTTTGAGAGGTTCAATGGAACATAGGAACATGGGACATGGGACAGTGGAGATGGGTTGGCCATTAGACACTTTGAGCGTTCTCCACCAGGCACTAAGATTGTGGCTGATCAGGCTGTAATCCATTGTCCTTTACTACCCGATATCGTAGTTGCGTGGCTTTGAATAAATGCAAACACACAAGCACCACAAACTTTTGGGGAAGACCATTCCCACTCAAAAAGCCTTTTGTGAATTTCTCCTCATCCCTGTTCAGACTTGGCATCGAGATGTCTCTGTTTCAGTTTCTACTCCAGCTCCTCCATTGGTCATGACATATGTTAAATGTGACGAGGTTGGTGACATGACCAATGATGTAGTTCTCAGACCAGGTTTCTTTGTTCGGGACAAGTCAGGTAGATAGCTTAAACTTGGAAAGGTAATTTACCAAAGTAAACTTACTCAACCTATGATGTAAAGATACATGACAAGCAGTGTGGACAAATATGAACTTTAATATTTATCTTTCAATGTATACTGAGACGCAGTTTGTATACACAGAAACGTGCACATACACAGACACAAACACTGAGACTCTGACAGTGTCACATACACAGGTGACAACAGACACACACATACACATGCATGAAAACAAACAGAAAGACCACTCTGCAGAATATCAGTTTGAAAGAGCTTCTCGTAGCAAAAGTTAAATTCAAGACAAAAGGAAATATTAAATTGTATTCTGCATCTGAGGTCATTCTGTTCACACAAGCTGCTGTCAATCAGATTTCTTCCTGGAACATTTGGATTTGGTTGAATTCCCTTTGCTTCTGGCAGTGTGGAGATTCCAATGAAGCTTCAACAAGAATCCTTCACAAATGCTAAAGATGAATTTTCCCCTCTAATACGTTGCTGTGAGAAGGAAAAAAACAAACGAAGGAAACAATAAGCCGTGACTTCTCTAGCAGGTTGCAATTTCTCCAACTTTTAAATGAAATATGCAATAATGTTATCTGACCACCGAATTGGACCATGTGAAGCCTCGTTTAACATGCTTGGGACTTTACGAATCCGTCCCTGTTCCCTGCTCCATGTCGGAGCAATTGATATGATGTCATTTGAAGATGCGTTTGGATGTGTCCTCATAATTTTGTCCAATAAATTCATGTCTTTGGGCTATCTGTGTCAAAATGAATACATTATTCTCTTAAATTTGAATCTTTAATTCTAGTTTCCCACACCAGAGGAAATGTCCATCAGCCAAGCACCTGATGCACTCTCCTCAAAATCTTATATGGTTCAGTATACAAATATCTCATTCTCAAACCTGAAGTGTTCTGGCCTTGTAGAGGTTTATAAAATCATGGGGGGCATGGAAATGGTAAATAGCCAAGGACATTTTCTGAGGTTTAGGGAGTCCAAAATTAGAGCTCATAGTTTGAAGGTGAGGGGGAAAGATTTAAAAGAAATAACAGTGGTAATCTTTTCTCGGAGTGTATGGAATGAGCCACCAAAGGAAGTGTTGGCGGCTGGGAAAATTACAACATTTAAAAACCATTTGACTGGATACTTCAATAGGAAGGGTTATGGGCAAAGTGCTGGCAAATGGGACCAGATTAATTGAGGACATCGGGTCGTCATGGACAAGGTGAACCGAAAGGTCTGTTTCTGTGCTGTATGACAGAAGAAGGCCTTCTTTCCAGGAACAAGTACATCTTTATAAAGTTTCCGAATCAATTTACTATATTTATTTTTCAGTTTAGGGAATCATAACTACCCGCAATACATCAGATGTGGCCTCAGAAAGCCCCTTTACAGATGCAGTAAAATATAGTGATTGCCTTGGTATGGAATAGAATAACCACTTACCACATCTGCATAATTACTTTGTGTGATACATGTACCAGGATGCACAAATCGCTTTGTACCACTGGGTTTTGTGATCTCTCTCCTTTTAAGTTGTTTACTGGTGTTTTACCCTATTGTCACAGCATAAACTTCATTCGCGCAGGTTATACTCTTTCTGCTAAAGTTTTACACACTAACCTCCCCTGTCTCTACCCCCATTAGAGACTCTCTATCTCCACTTGACATCTTATTGAATGAATGTCTTGATGGCTGAGCTAATTGAGCTCCAATCCAATCAATCCCCACATCCAAATCATTGACAGGTTCGAAATAGTTATTGATCTTGCACTGATATCAAAGGAACTCCACCACTTTAAAGATTTCCAAACTGAAAACAAACATCAATCCCTACTGTCTATCTCCTGATAGATACCCAGGGTTCCCTGTTCCTGCGGAGCAGCTCAGAATGGTTGGATGGCCTCCTCGTGTGATTTGTAATGTACTCAAATGGCTGAATGACTTTAGCATTTTCCTTTGTAAATCCTTAAAGGGCAAAGAAGTTCTCCTCGTGTCTTATTGCTGAGGGGTTGAATTGGATCTTCCTCTCCCTCTGTAACAGAATCGAGGATTTGAGTGAGAGAACAAGACATGGGTTCTGAAAGGCAGGTGGCCACTCAGCCCTTCGCGCCTGCTGCTCCATTTAGAATGTGCATTGTTGCTGTGACTGTAACTAAACTTCCCTTTCCTGTCTGTTCCCAATAAACGTGGATTCTTTTGTTCATCAATGATCTAGGAAACTCAATTTTGAATGTTTTTAGTAACCCAGTCTTCACTGCTGCTTGGGCGTGGGAACACAACCCAAAAGAGAAAGGAACATCCCTGTCTCAGTCAGAAATTCTTAAAATATGTCCCCATCAAGCCAGTCACCACTCTTTTGACACAGGGACACAACAGTTAGAAACAGATATAGGCCATTCAAAACTCAAACTGTCCACATTTCCTTTAACAACCGACAATCAAATACTGACCAAATTTAGCCACAACTGAGGTTAGATGAACTCCAGATACCATAAGCTGACAAGAGTGTAGGAAATTGGAACATAGAACAGTACAGCACAGCACAAACCTTCAGCCTTCGATGTTGTGCCAATCTTTTATCGGAGTCTAAGACTAAACTAAACTTCATAACCTTCATTTTATTATCATCCATGTGTCTATCCAAGAGTTGCTTGAATGTCCCTAATGTATCTGTTTCTACTACCACCGCTGGCTGTGCATTTCACGCACCTACCACTATCTGTAGAAAAAAAATTGTCTCTGACATCTCCCCTCAGGCTTCGTCCAATCACTTTAAAATGATACTTCCAGCGTGATAGCCATTTCCACCCCACTAATAAGTCTCCAGTTGTCCACTCTATCTATGCCTCATCATCTTGCACACCTATATTATGAAGCTCTCACCCTTCTTCACTCCAATGAGAAAAGGCTTGCTCCCTTAGAAATTCTCCATAAGACATGCCCTCCTGCACAGGCAACATCCTGGTAAATCCTGTCTGCACCCTCTGGAAAGCTTCCAATTTCTTTCCGTAATGGGGCGACCAGAACTCAACACAATAATTCATGTGTTGTCTAACGAGGGCTTTATAGAGCTACAGCATAATCTCGCGGCTCTTAAACTCAATCTCCCTGTTATCGAAAACCAACACACCATACTCCTCTTAACACCCCTATCAACTTGAATGGTAACTTGGAGGTACCTACGGACGTGAACACTAAGATCCATCTGTTCCTCCTCACGGCCAATAATGCTACCTTTGACCCTGTAATCTGCATTTGAATTCGATCTTCCAAAATGAATCACTCCAGAAAATATGAAATTAGAGCAGAATTAAGCCGTTTAGCCAATCGGATCTGCTGTGCCGTTTGATCACGGGTAAAATGTTTCTCAGCCGCATTCTATTGCCTTCGCCAACTGATCAAATGGTTCCCTTGTTAATGAAAAACGTATTTATCTCTATCGTTAGTAAACTACGTTTGCTGTGTGCAGGAGTGTGCATGTGTTAGTGTGTAAGTGTTCATACCTGTATCTATCTGCGTTGAGTGTTTAATGTGTCTATGTATGTTTGTGTGTATCTCTGTCTGCATCTCTGTTCAACGTGGTCTTTGTAGCTTTTAGGGTAAATACACTGAAATTAACACCAACACCCTCCCCCTTCCTCCATCTCTACTGTCTGTCAATGTTAAGTGTAGAGCCATACAATGCCACCCTCTGCTGGCCTCCCCTGCACAATGTTAGATTTTTTTCTCTCTCAGTGGACATCAAATTCTGTAAATCTCTCAGATTGCACGGTTGCTTGGGTTTTCAAATAACTCCTTTTTAAGCACAGAGCAGGTTTCGTCTGATATCTAGTGATATTGTTCGAGAGATATTACCAACATCACTGGGTCAGTTTCAGGACTTTTCAATATTTTCTAACTTATAATTTGTAAGAGTGCACTACAAAAGTTTTCAAGTTAAAGAACGTGCAATAAACGCGTTATATCACCTTACAAATGTTTCGTTCGAGCTTGGTTGGATGCAGTTGCAGTGGAAATACTCTATTATGTACACTCTGTGAATAATCTTCAAAGACAAATCACTTCTACGTTGTAGTAGGAGCGCAGGCATTCCTCTACATGAACATTCTCCAATCTTAGGGTCCACAGTACAATAATGATCGTCCATATTCCTGCGTATGGGTGTGTGCGCGTGTGTGTGGTGACGATGCTGTCAGTTTGGATGGTGCTGTGAGCTGGTTCCCTCCCAGACTGAAACTCTGTTGTGAGAAATTGAGGTCCGGAGATGCTGGAGATCAGAGTCCAGAATGTGGTGCTGGAAAAGCACCGAGGTCAGGCAGCTTCTGAGGAGCAGGAAAATCAATGTTTTGGTCCGGAGCACTTCACGAAGAATTCCGTCGATGTAGTAGAGTATGAAGGCCAAACGACTGGGCATTGCTTCACTTTAAACACCACAGAGGCTGACCTATCCGCTATGCACATGGATACAAACAGAGACACGCAGGTACACACACAGACGAATAAAGACATCGAAAGCCACACAGTAATGAATACAGACACACACACACGCACAGAAAAATTGATGCAGTCACACAGGTACTAATACAGACATACAGAGACACATAGTGATACGCTGATTCACATGCACACACAGATACACTGTAATCAATACATACATACTATACACACACTGCTACACTGATGTTTATGCAGACATGGATAATCTGCCAGTATTTATTTTTTTCGTGTGGTGACATTCTCAATATTTCATTTGCTCTGTGTGCTGTGTGTCGATATTTCTATTTCACTTCAGGAAACCCTCTGCACCATCTTTATAGCTTCCACACCTTTTCTATGACAAAACGACCAGAACTAAACACAATGTTCCACGTGTAGTGTTACATCATGGCGATGAACCTTTCCGCTAATTAAACCAAACAGCCAGAAAAGCTCAAGTCGCCTCGTAAGCTGTTAAAATACGAGTGACAAATCCCAAATTTCACATTTTAAGGATGAATTATATCAATTTATTCCTGAACTTTAAAAGTGAACATTGAACAACTATTCACAACTCTAAGCCCCTCTTTCTCTGAACCGATTGGTATCTCCCTCCAACTTTATAATAACATCATGTTCCAACAAGAAAAGCCCATATTAAAATTGCATCTACTTAATTTCAAAACCACCAGGCATCTGTCATCTCCACTGTTCTCCGTCTTTCAACTGAAGATCTTCCTGGATTGTCTTCTGAATTTTAGTGCAAGGATGTTTCATACAAAAACAGTATCTTTGACAGAGGGAGTTTTGCATGGCAGTTTCTCGCTAGATGGCAGTTACTCTCAGCCTAACTCGTGAACTGCCTGTTTCTATTATGCCCCTCAATATTACATCATCTCTTTGGTTGGATGTTGGCAAAACAATAAATTAAAAATCGATGGAATTCAGTATCCCGGGGCATAATTTAAACTGATTGGTTAAATTCGAATTGTTGTCAAAACAGCAACCAGTTTCACAGTCAAGCATTGCATGTTTTATCTTTTCCAGTGTACTCTGGGACTGCTAGCTAGTCATACAACAGGTGCTTGCAAGCTCTCAGTGGAGAACAACAGTCACTCTCTCTTAAAAGGTACTACACACAGCTTCAACTTAATAAAAATGGTTTAATCCGTGCTTAATAGAATTGAAGCACAACCTCACAACTCTGAAACTCAGTTCCCTAGCTTGTGAAAGCCAAGACAATATACACTGAATGTGCCTACTGTGGGCAAATTTATCAAAAGTCTTGCTAAAATCCATATACACCACATCCATTGAACTACCTTCATAAATGTGCTTTGTCGTATCCTCAAATAGTTCAGAAGGATTCGTGAGGCATGACCTGCCCCTCACAAAGTCATACTGACTATCTCAATCAAACGATGTTTTTTTTCACGTAAGCATAAATCATGTCTCTCAGAATCCTCTCCAATTCTTTGCCCGCCACTGTCGTAAGATTGATTGGTCCATAAATCCCGAGATTATCCCTATTCCATTTCTTGAACAAGGGAATAACAATTTGCCAATCTCTTTTCATTTGGCCTAATTCCAGTGCTCAGCGAGGATGCAAAAATCATTGCCAAATGCGCAGCAATCTCTTCTCTCGTTTCCTGTAGCATCCTTGCTTATATTCTGTTTGGCCAAGACGAATTACCTATCCTTGTGTTTCTCAAATTTTTCATGATATCCTCCTGTTCTAGCATATCACCCTGTTTCACGCTCTCCCCATAAACTTCAGAACGTCTTCGCTTTTACCTTAATCCTACCCACCAAGGATTTTTCATGCTTGCTTCTTGCTATCCTGAGTTCATTCTTCAGTTCCTTCCTGGCTAACATATAACCTTCTAGAGGCCTGTCTGATCCTTGCTTCCTCAACCTTATGCAAACTTCCTCCTTCCTTTTGACTAGTTGTTCTACATCACTTGGCACAATTGAAGTTTGAAGCTGTAAATGGATGGGGGCTGCATATCCTGTCACTTCCAGCATGGGCTGCAAGTTTCCCCACACTGGGCAGTGATCTAACACAGTGTTACTGAACAATGTACTAGGGTGATGGACACAGCTCTACATGCTGGGAGGGTAACTGCTCCAGGTTTACAGATCAATGCACTGGGGTGATGTACACAACTCTACATGCTGGGAGGGTAACTGCTCCAGCTTTACAGAGCAATTCACTGTTATACACTGCAGAGCGCCCCATGGACTGGTGTGGTCTGCGCTCTCTGTGCAGAGTACAGGGTTGTATTGAGCAGTACACTCGCCTGGTCTGCACTGTGCTCCATGCTAAACAAATATCTCATCTGGATTATGGTGCTTGATTCTGTGCGGCGGATTAGACATCTCATATAACTGACCATTTGAGCTTATCGCTCAGCATATTTATTTTATGTTCTCATTCTTGTTACTGGACCCTGCCCCCAAAATCTGATATCTCCAGCTAGCCCGATTTCTCTGAGACGAGTCACGCTTATTCGATTTGTCAGTGAAGTAATCATCCAATTATAACATGAATATCCGTACTTCTGCGCCTTAACCTAGCAGTTAATCGTCATACTCCTGGATTCCCAAGGACATCATTATCAAGCTCAGAAACAATGTGCAAGATGTATGCGTGCGCTCTCCTGCATGTTCCGGCTGTTCCGGATCACCCTTGACTCCTTAGTGTATCGAGAGTTGGCATTGTGAAGCCGTGTTTGTTGAGAATTCTTCCTCCCATGAGGCATCTAGGACACCAGACACAATGCTTATGGTTACAAAAAGGCCCTGAACAAAATAGCCAATAAGTCTGTGCCGACATGTTTCAAAAAGGGCCGCCACGTCCTATCAGAAAGTTCAATTTTCTGGTGCCAGTTAATTGTAAGGAAGACCAGGGGATGTGCTCCATAACTAACTTACACCACCCCGAGAATCCTGGGGGATTTTCCGGCACCCACCACATCAGAATGTTCTTCCTCGCACAAAATGAAAGGATACTAAACAATCTCTTCCCAAAGACATGTGATTCGGCGAACCCAAGAGGCGGAACATCAGATCTATCTTGACCTCGGTTCCCAAGACACCTTCCAAACACTCTCTATAGCGACCAAAAATCTACAATGTTTGTGCCGTGGCCACAAGCAATGAGTAAGAGTACCAACATCTGTTTTACATTTGGGCACTTTGGGGACGTTCTTGTCTTAAATTTGGCAAGCCACTCCGATGCCAAATAAACCCTGTGGAGTACCTTCAGTTGCATAGCTTGTGTCCTATTGCAAATCGAAATCTTCCAGACATTCTTCCAAATATTTGCCCACTCCTCTGGTGAAGATATCCACCCCCAGTTCCTGAACCCAAAATCCACACAGCTGTTCGATGTCCTTTGAGACCCTACCTCCTATCACATGCCAGAAAGTACTGATCGAGAGAGTGCCCGTGGACTGAAGAACTCTCACCTCCATATTCGACTTATGGGGACTAACCATTAATGTAGTCATTTTCTGTATAAAATTCCATAATCTCCTCGATAGCTCATTTTTCAGGCTCAGCGGCTCGAAAGATGTCATGCCATCCCCGTCAAATAAGTCTCCCAAACAGGAAAATCCTCTGGACTCCCAAAGCCAAAAGCCAGCATCCAACAATCCTACAATGGGAGTAAAAGGGTAAGTTTTGTTTTGTAGATTGCCCTCACTTTGTTGCATCATTCTCCATGCTTTAACTGTGTTCAGGACAGTGGATTTCTACAATGGTCCGTAACAGTCCTCATCTTGTCCATGAACAACAGATTAATGTGCGGACATTTTGCCTGGGAGGCTTCGATGTCCAACCACATTGACCGCGGGTCTTGGCAAGCCCAATCAGCCACATAGGCTAGGAAGGAACTCAATTGGTATTTCTTAAAGTGTGTAAAATCCACATCCCTCAGACCGGCGGAAGCTGAAATAGGGTGAGCTCCATAAGAGGCCGCCCGTGATGCCAAATAAAAGATCAAAGCCGACTGTAAACCTCCGTATAGGCTACCTGGGCAGCATCAAAAGGTGCACTTGCATGGGATATAATGAACGAGGAAGTACATTCATTTTGACCAGAGCAATTCTACCCAACTATGGTATCAGAAGATCCTCCCAGCACTGGCGGTCCTGCCTATATTCTCAAGCAACTGCAGCAAGTTAGTTTATCTCATTGATTGAAGGCTGGGGTGATAAAAATGCCTAAATACGGGAAACCTCCCTCTGACCATCTGAAAGGGAATCGGATTCAACTTCCAAGATAAGGTATTCTAATATGATCCGAGACAGGTATGGCCTCTGATTTCATAAAATTTATTTTATACCCCGAGAAAGATCCAAATAAATTAATCACTTGTATTAAATGGGGCATAGATATCATCAAGCTAGTTAGAAACAGAAGAACGTCATCTGTGTAAAGGGTGGTCTTACGCCATCCTGATCCTACGTCCAGGGCAATTATCTTGTGGTCAGTCCGGACGGCCTCTGCCAACGGGTCAATCTCCAGTGTAAATAGTAACAGTGTAACGGGAAACCGTTGACGGCTGCCTCAGCCATTGGTAAAATTCTCAGACCTTAAACCATAAGTGAAATCCGCTGCTTTAGGGTCCCAATATAACACTGCCACCGACCTGACAAAGACCCCTCCAAGGCCAAATCTTTCCAGGACACGAAAGAGGTACGGCCACTCCACTCAGTCAAGTATTTTCTCTGCATCCACTACCATTCCTGTAATCGACCCTTGCTGGCACACCTGAACATGTTAGCACTCTCCTACTATGATTAGACGACTGTAACGCCTAACAAAAATTGTCTGGTGTTATTTCACAATGAAGGGCAAGAAATTCTACAGCTTCAACGTCAGCATTTTCACCAAAATATTATAGTCCACGTTTAATAAGGATATAGGCCTACATGAAGTGCAATCCTCTGGAGAATAAGATAAATATTTCTTTCTCTCGGAGAGGATGGGAGGCAGTCCTGACTGTACGAATAATTGTACATATCCAACATTGGACCAGCCATCAAGTCGATGAACTCCTTTTAAATCTAACTCTAAAATCCATCTGGGCCCGGTGCTTTACCACTCTGCAGCTGCCTCACCGCCTCCTGTATCTCCTGGATTGTCAGAGTGGCATTCAAACAAGTGTCTACTCTGAAGTTACACCTGGGAGTTCCAGGGTCCAGTCAAAGAGCTCCATCGTCGCCAATCTGTCCTCACAGCCCTCTGAATGGAACATCCCAGAAAATAACTTCCTGAATGCTGCATTAATCTTTCTGAGATCGCAGGTGATAGTAACAGAGCACTCACGAATGAATATGATAGACTGGGAACACTATTCTTTCTGGCCAAGTATGCCAGATATCTACCCGGATAATCAAATAACCTCTGTTTCGCAAATGAAAATGCTCTCTTCGCTGTCTGGGTGAGGGCAGCGTTCAGAGCAGCCAGGAACATTGTAATCTGCTGCAACTTAGTTACAGACGGTCTCCAAAATATCCTCTGTCAGCTGCTGATGTCCCTTCCAAGTCGCCGAGTAAGAAATACTCACACCCCTTGCATAAGTCTTGGCCATCTCCCAGAGCATGGTCGTATTGCTGGCTGTCCGAATTAATGTACAAAAACATTAAATCCCATGAAAAATATTCAATGCTCCAGCTCTCCTTCAGGAGGAAAGTATCCATGCACCAGTGCTGTGAGCCTGTCCCGTTGCCCCCATACTTAACCTCCATGTAAACTGCCACATGATCAGAAATGGCTATGTTTCCAATTCTACAAAACAGCAATGAATTCAAAAAGGCCAATCGGGCAAAAACATGTCAATCCTAGTTTGGCACTTATGTGGCTTAGATAAAAAGGTGAAGTACCGACCCTTAGAATGAACCATCTCCACACATGCACCAGGCACAATTCCCTGTTTAGATCCACCAGCTGCCTGGATTACAGGGAAATATCCTCGATAACCCGAAACATGTTATCCACCTTGGGATCCAGATGTCTGGTTAAAGTCTCCCCCTTTAATTGTATGACGCCCCCCCACCCCCCACCCCCCCCCCCCCAAGGGACATCAACCTGGAGAGCGCATCTGTTAAAAAATTGAGGGGTGTACCAGGGGCAAGATGGAGGACAGGAAACATTTCTGGCTGTAAGAGCTCCACCTTTTTTGAGGTGTTTTAGGTGGTGGAGGTTATTTCCTCGAATTCTAGGAGCAGCAATTACTGTTTTATGCTGTTGCATTGTTTTGGAACTTTGGGGAAGAAAGAAAAACAACAGCAGTTTAAAATGGGAGAAGCACAGACAAAGGAAGCACATGGTGAGGACAGTGGAGGGGGAGACAGAGACAGAGAGAGAGAGAGAGAGAAAACCTACAGAGTTATTGCCTTTGCTGTTTTTGAATTTGTGTATCACTGGACATCATAGTGCTTCTGGGAAAATTAACAAACAGTGAATTTCACGACTAATCTTGGAGAAGCTTGTTTGGGTGAAGTTCACAGCACAGCATCAGATAATTTAATCGTTGTTTTAAATCTGTCCAGTAGAAAGGCTGCAGTAGTGAGTGCAGCGGGTTCTTTCTTGATTATATGTTTTTAGAGGTAAGTATCTTGATTAAACTTAAAATATAAGCCATAACTATAAATTTAACCTGGTGCAGTGTTTTGTAGAGGAATAAGGCGGTGTTATTTTCTGGATCTGTAGATTGTGGCGGACCAAAGATGGTCTTTGCAGTGATATGTACTTCTTGTCAGATGTGGGAGTTTAAAGAGTGTTTAAGGGTTACTGCGGATTATATCTGCCATAAATGCTGTTGGATACGAATCTTATCAGATCGAGTGGATCGGTTGGAAAGACAGATAGAAGCGAGGAGGGATTTGCAACAGCAACAGGATGTGACGGATGGCAGTTATAGGAAGGGGGGGGGGGTGGAATCTCAGATACAGTCACATAGACGTGTTAACTCCAGGAAATGTAAGAGAGGTAGGCAACTAGGGCAGGACTCGATTGTGGATATACCCATTTCAAACAGGTATGCTGTTTTGGAAAATGTAGGGGGTGATGGATTCTCAGGAGAACGGAGCCCGAACAGCCAAGTTTCCGGTATTGAGACTGGCTCTAATGCAACGAGGGATACAATGGCTTCCAAGAGGACAATTGTGTTAGGGCATTCTGTAGTCCGAGCTACAGACAGACGTGTCTGTGGCCAGCAGAGAAAAAGCAGAATGGGGTGTTGTTTCCCTGGTGCCAGTATCAAGTATGTCTCAGAGAGGGTGCAGAATGTTCTCACAGTGTGGGGGGGGGGGGGGGAGGGGGGGGTTGGGGGGAGAGGTGCCAGCCAGAAGTCATTGTCCACATTGGAACCAACGATACAGGAAGGGAAAAGTTTGAGATTCTGAAGGGAGGTTACAGAGATTTAGGCATAATTTTTTAAAAGAAGGTCCTCAAGAGTAGTAATTACTGGATTGCTCCCAGTGCTACGAACGAGTGAGGGTAGGAATAGGAGGATAGAGCAGATGAATGCCTGGCTGAGGAGCTGGTGTATGGGAGAAGAATTCACATTTTTGGATCATTGGAATCTCTTTTGGGTAGGAGTAACCTGTACAAGAAGGAGAGATTGCACCTAAATTGGAAGGGGTCTAATATACTGGCAGGGAAGTTTGCTAGAACTGTTCGAGAGGATTTAAACTAATAAGGTGGGGTGGGGGGATCCATGGAGATAGTGAGGAAAAGAGATCAATCTGAGACTGGTACAGTTGAGAACAGAAGTGAGTCAAACAATCAGGGCATGAGGGGACAATGTAGGCCTAATAAATTAAACTGCATTTATTCGATGCAAGGGGTCTAACAGGGAATTCAGATGAACTCAGGGCATGGTTAGTAACATGGGACTGGGATATCATAGCAATTACAAAAACATGGCTCAGTGACTGGCAGCTTAATATTCCAGGATACAAATGCTACAGGGAGGATAGAAAGGGAGGCAAGAGAGGAGGGGGTGTGGCATTTTTGATAAGGGATTGCATTACAGCTGTGCTGAGAGAGGATATTCTCAGAAATGCATCCAGAGAAGCTATTTGGATCGATCTGAGAAATAAGGAAGAGATGATCACCTTTTTGGGATTGTGTGGGATTGTATTATAGACCCCCCCCCCCCCCCAATAGTCAGAGGGTAATTGAGAAACAAACTTGTAAGGCAATCGATGCTCTCTGTAAGAATAATAGGGTCGTTATGGTAGGGGATTTTTAACTTTCCAAACATCGACTGGGACTGCCGTAGTGTGAAAGGTTGAGAAGGAAAGGAATTTATTAAGTGCGTACAAGACAATTTTCAGATTAAATATGTGAATGTACCTACTACAGAAGGTGCAAAACTTGACCTGCTCTTGGGAAATAACGCAGGGCAAGTGACTGAGGTGTCAGTGGGGGAGCACTTTGGGGCCAGCGACCATAATTCTATTCGTTTTAAAATCGTGATAAAAAGTATAGACAAGATCTAAAAGTTGAAGTTCAAAATTGGAGAAAGGTCAGTTTTGACGGTATTAGGCAAGACCATTCGAAAGCTGGAGTTTGGGGGGTGGGGAGAGCAGATGTTCGCAGGTAAACGTACGGCTGGAACATGGGATGCCATCAGAAATGAGATAACGTGACTCCAGAGAAAATATATTCCTGTCAGGCTGAAAGGAAAGGCTGGTCGGTATACAGAATGCTGGGTGACTAAAGAAATTGAGGGTTTGGTTAAGAAAAAGAAGGAAGCGTATGTCAGGTATAGATAGGATAGATCGAGTGAATCCTTAGAAGGGTATAAAGGAAATTGGTTTATACTTAAGAGGGAAATCAGGAGGGCAAAACGGGGGCATGAGATAGCTTTCGCCATTAGTCTTAAGGAGAAGGCAAACGTTTTTTTTTACAAATATGTGAAGGAAAAAAGGGTAACTGGGGAAAGAATAGAGCCCCTCAAAGATCAGCACAGCGGCCTTTGTGTGGACCTGCAGAAAATGGAAGAGATACTAAATGGCCAGTTAGCATCAGTTTTACTGTGGGAAAGGATATGGAAGATATAGACTGTAGGGAAATAGATGGTGACATCTTGCAAAATGTCCAGATAACAGGGAAGGAAGTGCTGCATGTCTTGAAACGGGAAAAGGGAATAAATTCCCAGGACTTGATCAGGTGTACCCGAGAACTGTGTGGGAAGCTAGAGAAGTGATTGCTGGGCCCCTTGCTGAGGTATTTGTATCATCGATAGTCAGAGGTGAGGTGGCGGAAGACTGGAGGTTGGCAAACGTGGTGCCACTGTTTAAGAAGGGTGGTAAAGACTAACCAGGGAACTAAAGACCGGTGAGCCAGATGTCGGTGGTGGACAAGGTGTTGGAGATAATCCTGAGGGACAGGATGTCCATGTATTTGGAAAGACAAGGACAGGCTCGGGATAGTCAACTTGGCTTTGTGCATGGGAAATCATGTCTCACAAACTTGATTGAGTTTTTTGAGGAAGTAACAAAGAAGATTGATGTGGGCAGAGCTGTGGATGTGATCTATGTGGACTTCAATATGGCGTTCGACAAGGTTCCCATGGGAGACTGATTAGCAAGGTTAAATCTCATGGAATACAGGGGGAACTAGCTATTTGATACAGAACTGGCTCAAAGGTAGAAGATAGAGGGTGGTGGTGGACTGGAGGCCTATGACCAGTGGAGTACCACAAGGATCCGTGGTGGGTCCCCTACTTTTTGACATTTGTATAAATGATTTGGATGCGAGCTTAAGAGGTACAGTTAGTAGGTTTGCAGATGACACAAAATTGGAGGTGTCGTGGACAGCAAAGAGGGTTACCTCAGATTACAACAGGATCTGGACCAGGTGGGCTAATGGGCTGAGAAGTGGCAGATGGAGTTTTAGTCAGATAAATGCAAGGTGCTGCATTTTCGGAAAGTAAATCTTAGCAGGATTTATACACTTAATGGTAAGGTGCTAGGGAGTGTTGTTGAACAAAGAGACCTTGGAGTGCAGGTTCACAGCTCCTTGAAAGTGGAGTCGCGGATAGATAGAATAGTGAAGAAGGCGTTTGATATGCTTTCCTTTATTGGTCAGAGTATTGACTGCAGGATTTGGGAGGTCATGTGGCGGCTGTGCAAGACATTGGATAGGCCATTATTGGAATATTGGGTGCAATTCTGGTCTCCTTCCTAACGGAAAGATGTTGTGAAACTTGAAAGGGTTCAGAAAAGATTTACAAGGATGTTGCCAGGGTTGGAAGATTTGAGCGGTAGGGAGAGGCTGAACAGGCTGGGGGTGTTTTCCCTGGAGCATTGGACGCTGAGGGGTGACCTTATTGAGGTTTACAAAATTATGAGGGTCATGGATAGGGAAAATCAGCAAAGTCTTATTGATGGGGTCAGGGAGTCCCGAACTCGAGGGCATAGTTTTAGGGTGAGAGTGGAAAGATATAAAAGAGGCCTGAGTGGTACTTTTTAACGTAGATACGTGTATGGAACGAGCTGTAGAGGGTGATACGTGTATGGAACGAGCTGCCAGATAAAGTGGTGGGGCTGGTACAATTGCAACACTTAGGAGGCGTTTGGATGGGTAAATGAATAGGAACAGTATGGAGGGATATGGGCCGGATGTTGGTAGTTGGGACTAGATTGAATTGGGATAAATGGTCGGCCTGGACTTTTTGGACCGAAGGTTCAGTTTCCATGCTCTGCATCTCTATGACTCTTTGACTCTATCTCATGTTCCTCTCTATGTATTAAGCTTTAAGGATTAGAAACAGCTGACATTCATCCTTAATTTAGTCAAACAACTGATATAGAAAGTTCTTCTGAATGAAAAAAGCTACTCCTCTACATTTTGAATTAAAGAATGAAAATAACACCCAGCAAAACACTCTGCTGTAACTTTAAATGTTCCTTATTGGTTATATATTTTTTTGGCACGAAGGTTACATTGACCAAGGTTACTTCTAAGGCCTGAAAGCATCAATTGGTGAATGAAACCCGTTTAATGTGCCAGGTGCACCATTTAAATCAGCGATTCGCCATAACCATCCGAAACAGCCCGTGACCCCTCTGTGGGGAAGGACCCTTATATTGTGCACCGTGCGAATGTGGTAAACAGTTCGTATAAACTTGAAAATACAACCGCAAAAACAACCAACTCGAAACTTCTAACAACTCCTTGTACAATCAACCAACATATAACACAAATAAGAGGAGATTTTACCCGCTTCCCCACAGGGAGAGCTCACTAATCCCCCTTGGCGTCTACTAACTGAAGCAGCTCCCCAAACGCACACAAAAAAAAGTTTAAAAAATATACAGGTGTCTTACAACAAGAAAATTAAAAATGGGCACTCAACCCGTCCCATCCATATCCAAGGCAGTCCTGGTGAAAAGGAATTCAACCCTCCCCCCACCCCCCCCCACCCCACTACCCCCCCCCCCAGCAAACGCTATTCCCATTCCGTACTAAGAGAGAGAGAAACGAAAAGAAAATTATAGAAACATCAAAGGTTAATGGGAGGTGAGGAAGTAAGGAGAAAAGAGAGAAAGAGAAATGAATGGGACCCCGCATATTAAAAAAACAAACCCAGGTAAATGAGGCAAATGACAGAAGAAACAAAGAGAACATGATTGTCCATATTATTTGAGCCAGCCAATCTATTTAAACGTGTCCTGGAAGTCCTTTGCATTTTCTAGTGAGTGAAAATTAAACACGGACCCTCCGTGGTTGAAACTAATATTGTCGGGTATCTTACAGTGTATTGAATATTCAATTTCCTCAGCCCCCTTTTTACCCTATCAAAGGCCTGCCTCTTGTGGACCATGGCCATAGAAAGGTCCTGGAAAAACATAATTCGTAATCCTTTGTATATAAGAACCTGTGGATCCTTCCCCAGTGTTGGAGACCCATTTGTTTCTCTCCATATTGCTGGAGTTATACAAGGACGGAGCAGGGGTGCTGGTCTGACCCGGGCTTGTGCACTGCGACCTGGTGGGCCTGCTCGACCTGCAACCAGCCCGCCTCGAATTCCAGCTTCAAAGATTACCGGAGCCATTGCTCCAAAAACTGACGGGCGGATCTTCTTCTTCCCGCCCCTCCAGACAGATATTCTTATGGTGTCCTCGATTTTCAAAGTCGACCTGCTCCTTCGAGGCCCGTACCCGCTATCCCAAGGCCTGGACCCGACCGGATGCGGATTCCACTGCAGTTTTAGAGGACACAGTCCGCTGCTCCACCTCTGTGGCATGTGTCTGAGACGCTGCATCTACTAGTCGTGCTTCTGCAGCATGGCTGAGATCGGTTCCTGCCTGGTCTGGGTCTCCTCATCTCTGCATCAATCTTCTCTCTCAGTTTTACGTACTCCATGACCAAGCTCTGCTATAATAGTAAGTCCCCTGGCGGGTTCGCAGAGGCGGACGGCTGCAGGTGTATCCGTTGCTGCAGGGCAGTGCCTGCTAGTAGCGATCCACGTGATCCTTTACAGTTAGTCATTTTCCTTAAACATTTCAACAGACTTACAGCAATACAGTGGGTCAGTATTTTTACACAGTGGCTCAGAAAGAGAAAGTGAATGCACCACCTTGTCTGGGTTCTGATGTAGAGCTGAGCAGGGCAACCTACTGGGTCGCCAATATCTTGTATCTCCCCCGAAAAGAAATCACCTCTAATGACATTATTAAAAAATGTTTGAAGCTGTTTCTTGTAGACAGAGACAGTGGAAAACCAGTAGATGTGATGTAGTTAGATATTCAGGTTTAAGAGCTCAGACAGTAAGTAGGAACTAATATTAAACCAAAGCGGTTAAGGAAAAGCGGTTCCATTTGGAAATGGAAAGGTAAAAGTGAAGTTGGCCTTCATTTAAAGTGAACGGGAACATAGAGTTAAAGACATTCTGCACAGGATCCGTGGAGTGCGGATGAGATTATGCCTGTGTTCTGTACTGTTTCAAAGAATAAGACGTGATTTCAGGGAAACTTAGAAAATTCACACACAGGAGACTGACTAACACAGGCACTTGAAGAAGTGCAGCAAGCAAGGTTAGGGAAAATCCCAAGATATTCTACAAAAAAAATAAAGTAGAACAGAATAACCGGGGAACAATCAAAACCAATTAGAAATTAAGGGGTCAATCAGCATATGAAGCTGGAGAACATTGATGGATTATTTCATGAAAGCTTCGTATCTGTATTACCTGGGAGACCAGGATGCAGTTACAGAATTCGAGAAGATGCATTGTGAGCTCTCAAATAAGATGCAAGTTGGGATGATGTAAAGTCAAGATGAGTTGTATCACAGGATAATGTTTCAGCCAAGAGACGAAATGATCTGACCCAAATGTTCACGACAACGAAGGTTCCAGAGGACTGGAGAGCAGCTAATGTGGTCCCACATTGCAAAAAAAAAGTGGTGGAGATAGATCAGTGCCTTTTGGGAGAAGTGTAGTGTATCTTATTTTTTGTGGTATTCATAAATGATGTAGATTTGAATGTGGAGGGATGGTGAGAGGGGAGAATTGTTTCGTGTGATTGGTAAGTTTGTGTTTGACACAAAGGTTCGCCAGGTGGTTGGCAGTTAGGAGGAAAGCCTTATTTTACTGGAAGATATCAGACGGAATGGTCAGATGTGAAGATCAATGGCAGATGGAATATAACCCTGATAAATATGAGGTGATGCACTTTAGAAGAAGGAACCAGACAGGGTTCAATGGTGGAGTCAATGAATGGCAGCACACTAGGAAGCTCAGAGGGTACGTCTTCATAGATCTCTGAATGTAATTGGACAGGGTAATTAGCTAGTTAACAAAGCACATGGGACTGTAGGCATTTTGTTTATTCATCGAGGCGTACGTAATATGATCCAAACACACCATTGGTTAGGCCATAGATAGAATGCTGTGTGCAGTTCTGGGAGCGCCATTACAGGAAGAATATGATTGCACTGGAGGGGGTACACAGGAGAATCACCGGGATGTTCCCTGGGATGGAGCTTATCAGGGATGAAGAGAGATTGGATAAGCTCGGGTTGTTTACTTTGGAGCAGATAGGGCTGAGTGGGACGTGATTCAGAAGGATAAGATTACAAAGGGCATGGACGTGGTGGACAGACAGCAGCTGTTTGTTTTTGTCAAAGGGCCAAGAACAAGGAATAAGACATTTAAACTGCAGCTTTTGAGGTTTAGAGAGGATTGAAAGCATGTTTTTCACGCAGAGTGTGTTGCTGTCTGGAATGTACACTCTGAGAGTGGAGTTGTCGTTGGTCACCTCACAACCGTTAAGAAGTATATGGACCAGCATCAAACTCGCATAGCATTCCCGGCTACAGTCTACATGTAGGAAAGTGGGAATAGTGTACATCGTGATGCATTTCTGATGGTGTAGAATATCTCCTTCTCTGACTGTATGATTGTGAAAACGTCGTTACTGAGCAGCCTAAGGCAGAAATTGCAGGGTTTCTGATAACACGTATTAATAAAGATTATGCGACTCAACTGCAATAGCTTCCAAAAGTATGCTATTGTGAAAGTAAACGAAAAATAGCAGCTTATTACAGTCTGAAACCAGAGAATGGAGACTGGAAAACAGGGAAATGGCGGAACTGTAAAGCAAATACTTCAATTCTGTCTTCACAGAACAAAAAAAATCAACAAAACAAAAAAAGACTTCCCAGCACGACCAGGAAACCCAAGTCAGGTGAAAAAAAAGGAATAGAATGAAATTAGTAAATACATGGTTTTGTAGAAAATATTGGGACTGAAAGTAATTAACATCGACAATGTCAGCATAAATTTATGAAATGGGAATCATATTTGAGATACTGGCTGGTAGATTAATTCTGGTGAAGCAATGGATGTAATCTATTTGAATTTTTGTAATGTATTTTTCGGTAAAGTCCCAAAACTAGTGTGCAGCATCACATCTTATGGAACTGGGGCTAACATATGGACATGGCCTTACCACAGCATAGCTGGCAGGAAATAATGAGTGGAATATTTTGATATAAATTTTGAGTTTACTCTCATGTGTATTTTACAGCCTAAATACAAGAAATTTCTCCCTCAAACTGTCACCGTTATAAATAATTTGTATATTGTATCTTGAAAAAAAAAGGTGTCGATGGAAGAAAGTCCATGGGTCCTGAGTCAGAACTTACTATCGGTGACACCTGCATCCCCATCACTGGATACCAGCTTCATCACCATCGACAGCAGAGGCCACCAACATCGAAGTTGCTGATCCTCAGGTGCCATCTTTTCTGCTGGGCCAATACACTTCCATCACCGCCTCGTTGCCCTCAGTGCCAGACCCACCAATGTCAGAGACATGTCTCTTACAGTTGTGCTCATCTCATCAATGATTCCATGATACCTTTCCACCGTCTACTTCAGCAGCACCAGCGCAGCACCCAACCAACAACGAATTCTCGATCCTGCGGCATCACCTTATGCCACTGGGCCTACCTCACATACATTGCCTCTGCTGATGTAGCAGTCACTAATTCAAGGCCCTGTGCTTGCTCCGGAAAAGTAAGCAGGAACACACTCTCCTCTGCACTGGGCACAGCTCAAGGTTCTTACACTGCTCCGGTTGAGACCTCTCGAGGGCCATGCCCTGAGTCCACTCAAAGTCTGCATGTTTGGGCTCTAGTTGCTGCTGATGCTGCCCAAGCTACAAGGACAGTAAGTTACAGAGAGAAAAGGGAGGGGGAGAAAAAAGGGGAAAAAGTAAGTTAGAGTGTACAAGCTCCAGAAAAGGAGCCATTGAACTAGAAACACTGGAATAAAATGACTCGTTTATTGGAGACGAAGGCTCATGGTGTATCACAGGGATCGGGGATTGGGCCCCAGCTATTCCAAACACACATCCAACATTTGTTGAGGGAACCAAATGCAATATGTCACAGCCTGCTGACAGCACTAAACCATGTTGGATTGTCAGTCGGTGAGGAGGATGTAGAAAAGCTCTAAATTGATTGAGACAAGTGGAGTGAATGGGTAAGTGCTTGGCAGATGCAGATCAGTATGGGTAGATGTGATGTTGTGCACTTCATTTAAGATATAGAACAGCAGCCGGCCATTTGAAAAGGGATTGGTTCTAAAATGTTGATCTATAAAGGGACTTATGCCCCTTTATTTGTTTCCTTCTGCGCAGCCCTCCGAGGTCCATGCAGGGCAGTGAGTTCTGACCCCAGAAATCATTACTGGGAATGGCATTGACACACTGACCAGGGTATATAGACCGAGTAAGTGGGGAGCTGAAACATTGAAAAGGATCTGGATCTCTCTTTACACCAGTCACTGAAAGCAATATTGCAGGAACAGAAAGCAGTTATTAAGATAAATAATATGTTGACCTTCATTTCAGGGGGATTTGAGTCCAGGAGTAAGGGTGTTTTACTGCAGCTGTACGGGACATTCGTGAGACCCCATCTCAAACATTGTGCAGTATTGTGTGCTGTTTTGGTCTCCTTACCTAATAAAGGAGAAACCTAACATTGAGGGACAGCAGTGAAGGATGGTCAGACAGATCTCTGGGATGACAGGCTTGTTGTGGGAGCAGAGTTTGATGCGACTGGGCCTATATTCCATGGTGTTTAGGAATGTGCACGGAGATCTCAGTGAAATATATAAAACTCTGACAGGGTGAGACAGATTGGAAGCACAGATGATAATTACCCTGGCTGGGATGTCTAAAATCACGGGCAAGAGTATCAGGTGCAGTCTGGCCTTTCTGCATTGAGATGAGAATAAACGTCTGCACTCAGAAACTGGCGAACTGAGGGAATTCTCCCCCAGATCAGGCTGTGGAAACCAAGGCATAAAAGGGTGACAATAACAGTCTTATGGTGTGGAGATAAAGGACCAGCTGTCATTGTAATGAATCGGGTAGAAAACTCTCCGACTGCAATTCCTATTTTATATTTTTCCGATGGTTAATCACGTTATGGGATATGTATATTGTATGGGAAAACTGAATTGAGGCGATTTCCTCCATGAGCTAGAATGGGGGAAAGGCTCAGTGTGATGAATGGCCTACTCCTTTCCCGATGTTTCTGTGCAGTTTCTGGGAAAGCTCGGTAAATGTTGACAGAAGCTCTCAGATGTTAGTAAGGAGGCCTCTGCAGGGTCATCAAGACTGTGTGTCCCATTCCCTTTTCTGATACTGACGCTGATGCCAGGTGTTGTGTCCAGCTTTATCGTTTAAGACCTCGGAGCAATTTGATGCTATTGAGCATCTTCCTTGGCCAATTTAGGTACCATTGAATAGTGTATCACATATCTGTGTGTCTGGGGTTACTTTTAGGTCAGATCAGGAAAGCAGGGGAGATTCACTTCCTCAAAGTACATTGGGGAAGGAAATTCGTGTTTACAAATTGGCTTCAAGGTCACGACTACTGACCAGATTTTACAACACGATGTTATATTAATTGTCTTTAACTTCCACCAGCTGACAGAGCATTGGCCTGGTCTGGATTAGTAATCCAATTACATTTCCACAACAGCACCATCTCCACATGGGGACCTAACAGAAACCACAGTGAGCAGGGTATGTCTGTGCTATTTGATAGCTCTGTCGGAAATGACTCCTACTCGTATCGTGATGGGACAGTTGGTGTGGTAATTGGTCAGATTGTAATAATTCCCCTCTTAGGGGACTGGACATACCTGAGTAATTTTATGCATTGCAAGGGAAATGTCATAATTCTAGCTGGAATGAAACAGCTTCCCCAAGGACATGGCTTGTTGTGCAGCACAAGTCTTCAGTCCTTTTGCAGGAATGGGGTCAGGGACCATTGCCTTTGTCGTAACTTCTGTGTTCAGCTGTTTCTTCATGTCACGCGAAGCGAATCGAATTGCTTGAAGACTGTCATCTGAGATTCTGAGGGCATCGTGGCGAGGATGAGGTGGATCATCAACTCTACACTCCTGGCTGCGGACGGTGTAGAAACTACATTCTTGTTATTTTTTAAATGGATGTACCGGGCTGTTCCGTTATTTAGGATAGAGATATTTCAGGAGTACTCTCCACCAGTAAATTGTTTAATGTTCCATAGACCTTTATCCCTGGATGTAGCAGTACTGCAGATTTTAGATATGATCTGTTTGAATTGGGATCAATTCTCCCTCTCTATCAGATGTGAATTCTGTTGTTTGGAGTGTAACCAGTCAAGTGCGGCAGCTTTAACGAGGTATCATCAAGTTTAGGTACACATAGTTCTGACTCTGGCATGTTCAGACACACTCATCACTTAACCATGGATTGTCTTGTTGGTAATAGTAGACTGAGGGATTATCCTCAGGAAAAGGTTTCAGGCTATGATTGAGTAATATTCTGTTTCTGCTGCTGCTGTTGTTTACAGCATCACGTGATAACCCAATTATAGCTGCAATATCTTTGATTTAATTCTCCCAGTCTGTCCAGCAATGGTGGCATGTTTAGGTCCAGTATCCACAATTATTTGTCTAATTGAACATTTGTGCTGTTCCTATTCATTTCTAGAGAAATTCTGCAGGTTTGACAGCATCTGCAGAGACATAAAAACAGAGTTAGAGTTTCAAGTCCAGTATGATGCTTCTTCTGAACTGAAAATGATTGTAAAATGGGCTTGTAATCCCATGCCAGAAGTGGGGGATGGATGATAGGGAAAAGACGATGTGGCAACAGATAAACGGACGTTTAGCAGTGGTGAACGAGAAGATGATATAAAACGTGTTTAAATTAAGATATGAATGGGGGAAAGGGGTTTCTTCTCTTGAGTGCAAGAGAAGGAGACATAACCAGACAAGGTCATAGGGAGGTCAGGAGGGAGACTGTTAACTATGTGCTATTATGTAGATCTGGCCAGAATTAAGTTTTCACTGTCAAGGTCATCACACCCTTCGCAAAAAGGAATTCAGGTGTTTGACTACTTATTGACACGAGTAAAAGTTTCCTGCTGCTTCAGTATTGTAACATAGAGAAAAGCAAATCACAATATGAAGTTTGGACTGTCTGTTGTTTACCAGTCACTTTTAGTATTTTTTTCAAATTTGCGATGTTTATTTTTAAATACTTGATCTTGAAGTTAGTATCAGATGGAGTGAAGGAGGTTGCTGGGTGACATCGAAATCAGAAAATCATGGGAGGCATGGATTGGGTGAATAGCCAAGGTCTTTCCAACAGGTTGGGGAGTTCATTCATAGGTTTAAGGTAAAAGGGGGAAGATTTAAAAGGGATGAAGGAACAATGCTTTTAAACAGAGGGTGGTGTAGGTATGGAATGAGCTGCCAGAGGAAGAGTGGTAGATGCATGTACAACTGTAACATTTAAAAGACATTTGGACAAACATATGGATGGGCAACATTTCGAGGCATACGGGCCAAATGCAAGCAGATGGGACTAATTTATTTTGGAAAAGCCTGACCAGCATGGACATTTAGAAAAGCTTCACTCAGATCCAATGTCGTTTTGTGAATGAGAAATTATATTTTGCCCTTTAAAGTCATGCAATATATTTCTGGAAATCCCTGACAACGTAACAAGCGGACTTTATAAAGGGGAACGTGCGGACACGATGCTTTCCAGAGATTTTCCACAAGGTATCACAAAATAAAGGTTCTCACACAAGACAGAAGATGGATAACGTATAAGCACGGGATGACGATTGGTCAACACATAAAAATCGGAGAATCAGGATTAATGGATCGTTATGATAAAAGTGCTGGAGTACCACAGATATCAGTCCGATGGCATCAGTTATTT
The DNA here is from genome assembly GCF_047496795.1 of Chiloscyllium punctatum. Classification (NCBI taxonomy): domain Eukaryota; kingdom Metazoa; phylum Chordata; class Chondrichthyes; order Orectolobiformes; family Hemiscylliidae; genus Chiloscyllium; species Chiloscyllium punctatum. Next base: position 63,101,694 of record NC_092752.1, read on the forward strand.
ACAATCTATACTAATCGTTGAAAAATGTGGTGCTGGAAAACACAGCAGGCCAGGCAACATCCGAGGAGCAGGAGAATTGACGTTTCGGGCATAAGCCTGAAGAAGGACTTATGCCCAAAACGTCAATTCTCCTGCTCCTCGGATGCTGCCTGGCCTGCTGTGTTTTTCCAGCATCACATTTTTCAACTCTGGCACTCCAGCATCTGCAGTCCTCACTTTCTCCTAGTTAATCTGTACTGATAGCCTGAAGGAGAGGGCTGAGTGCAATATACATCCGAGATGGAGGATGACACTGAGAATCAAAAGGCAGGCTGCTATTCAATGGAGAGGACTTCCAGAAAAGGAACAGTACAAAGGGATTGGAGTCTTCCTGTGTATGAAACATAACGCCAGCATGCTGATACAGCAAGTAACTAGGTTGGTACTTTAGGTAGGTTCTTGTGATGAAAGGATTGTGTTATTGAGAACCTCTAAAATGGGGAGGTAATTACTCATTGTGGTTGAAATGATTGAGGAACAATACTGCTGAGGAATACAAGATACCGAGGGGACTTGACAAGTTAGATGTTGAGAACGTGTTTCCACAGCTGGATGTGGTATTGAACTCAGGGATGTTGATACCGAATATGGGATATCGATTTCAAACTGAGATGCAGAGTAATGTCTTCACTCAGAAGGTAGTGAATGTCTGGAATTCTCAAACCCAGAGAGTTGTGCATGGGTGCAAGGAGTCAGCAAGAAAGCGGAGTTGAGCTGTGGAGTAGGTCAGCTATGTTCATATTAAATGACAGAGCGTGTGCGGCTGAATGGCCTTCTCCTGTTCCTTCTTTCTTATGTTCTCATGTTATGCTTTTGGAAAGTTACTGGATATTTTGATGGAAGCCATGAAATACAATGTTGCATTCAGGAGGAGAAGAGGATTTGTTTGAGTTCAGCCTGGGTGAGGTAGGAGGCTTTCTTCACAGTGAATCTGGGTCTGTAACAAAACCCACATCTGCAGCAGATGTTACAGAGAGGGGAAGCCTGTGTGTGGGGTGTCACTTCCTGACCAATCCTGGATTTTCCAAGTACATTTCTGAAACTACACCTCACCATCGGAGTGAACTCGATATGCTCCTGTGTAACAGGTCTAATGGTCTGAATGGAACATCGGAACATAGGGCTGAGGGACACGAGTGAGCCATTCGGCCCTTTGATTCTACTCCAACAGTAAATAAGATCCTGGCGCATCTTATTGTGGTCCCAACTGCACTTTTCCCTCCATGCACCATTATTCCTGATTGTCTATCGACAATCAGACAAAGAAAAATCTCGATATAATATAAAGATTCAGCCATCCCAAACTTCTGGGAAAGAGAAGTACCACTGGAATAAAATCCCATTTTGTGAATTTCTCCTCATTCATGTTCTGACTGAGGTTGGAAGATGTCACTGTTTGCTTTCCTAGTTCCACTCCTCCACTGCTCACAACAAATTTTAAATGAAACCAGGTTGGCGACATAGCCAATGATAAAGATCTCAGACTGGGTCAGGTTCAGTGATCGGAACAAGTCAGACTGATTTCTTTAATGAGCCACAAGTAACTCATAGAACTAACGGAGGAGCATGTTGAATCTGTGAGTACCACTGCTGCCTCACATCACCACAGAGCTGAGTTCAATTCCAAACTCGGGCGACCACCTATGTGTAGCTTAAACATTCTCCCCATGTCTGTGTTGCTTTCCTGTCAGAGCTCCAGTTTCACTCAAAGTCCGACAATGTGCTGCTGAGAGTGGGTTGGACATGCTCGGTTGCCTATAGTGCCCATAGATGTGTGGGTTTGACCTGGGGAACGCAGGATTACATGCATAGGGTTTGGGACAGGGCTTTGTGGGATGCTGTTCGTTGGTCAATGTGGACTCGATGGGTAGAATGTTCTTCTTCCACTCTAGAGAGTTTCTATGACAATGACAACAAGTTTGGATTATACAAACACCCAGTGTTTGTATAATACCTGATCTTGTGTGTTTCAACAAGAACACCTCTCATTACACTAATAATCTGTTAAGGCCTCTATAATATAAGCCTTTCATCCCTGGAATACATGAAGTGAAACATCTTTGAATTGTTTCCAATGGAATTATATAATTTCTCAGGTAAGGAGCCAAAAATACCTCACAACTCTGATGAGAGTAATTTTTGTTTTCTCGAATTGTCTTGAGTCTTTGGAACTCTCTTCTCCGCAGAGCATTGGAGGCAGAAATATTGAAATATTAAATGCTTTTGAAGCACAGACAGAAGATTCGTAAATAACAACAGAGTCAAGGATTATCGTGAAATGGGCAGGAATGTGCAGTGTGGTGGAAATGCTGACATCGGTACAAATGAAATGACAGCAGAACATCCAGGAATATAATGCAAAACTAAATTATAACATAGATGACATTTTAAAATGTTAACAGTGATAGAATACTGTACCAGATGACCATGGGGCTGCTCTGTCATGAGAGAGAGACTGCTCGTGGTGGTTTGCCCTAAGGGTTACCGCACCTCGGGTGATGGGTTGAGGGTGAGAGAGCGTCCCCTTCATGGTAACCTCTGTCGGGGGGGTGGGGGGGGGGACTTGAACCTGCGCTGTTGGCATCCCTCTGCATCACAATCCAGATGTCCAGACAACTGAGTGGAAGACTGTGTCACTTCTATAGACAGAAACAGTGACAGACAATGGGTAAGAGAAACTTTCATAACAAGGAAAGAAGATGCAATTCAGATATCGGTCAAGATAAAGGTTGAGGACGAAAATGTTCTCTGCCAGAAATTGTATTTTATAAGGAGACAGAGAAACATAGAAACATACCGCGAAGTACAGGCCCTTTGGCCCTCGATGTTGCGCCGATCCAAGCCCACCTAACCTCCACTAGCCCACTATCCTCCATATGCCTATCCAATGCCCGTTTAATTGCCCATAAAGAGGGAGAGTCCATCACTGCTACTGGCAGGGCATTCCATGAACTCACGACTCGCTGAGTAAAGAATCTACCCCGAACATCTGTCCTAAACATACCACCCCTTAATTTAAAGCTATGCCCCCTCGTAATAGTTGAATCCATACGTGGAAAAAGGCTCTCATGGTCAATCCTATCTAAACACCTAATCATCTTGTACGCCTCTATCAAGTCACCACTAAACATTCTTCTCTCCAATGAAAACAGCCCCAAGTGCCTCAGCCTTTCCTCATACGATCTTCCTACCATACCAGGCAACATCCTGGTAAACCTCCTCTGCACCGGTTCCAGTGGCTCCACATCTTTCCTATAGTATGGCGACCGAAACTGCACACAATACTCCAGATGCGGCCTTACCAGAGTCTTATACAACTGCAACATGACCTCAGGACTCCGGAACTCAATTCCTCTGCCAATAAAAGTGTGTACGCCATATGCCTTCTTCATCGCACTATTTATCTGGGTGGCAACTTTTAGAGATCTGTGTACATGGGCACCAAGATCACTCTGCTTATCCACATCACCAAGTATCCGAGTATTAGCCCAGTACCCCATCTTTTTATGACTCTTACCAAAGTGAATCACCTCGCACTTACCTACATTGAACTCCTTTTGCCACCTTTCTGCGCAGCTCTGCAACCTATCCATATCCCGCTGTAACCTGACACATTCTTCCTCACTGTCAACAACTCCACCGACTTTCTTATCACCCCAAACTTGCTCACCCAAACTTCTAGCCCCTCCTCCAGGTCATTGATAAAAATGACAAACAGCAATGGTCCCAAAACAGATCCTTGCAGAACACCGCTAGTAACTGCACTCCAAGATTAAACTGCACTCCTCAACTACTACTCTCTGTCTTCTTCCAGCCAGCCAATTCCTAATCCAAACCTCCAACTCACCCTCAATGCCATACCTCCGTATTTTGTGCAGTAGCCTACCATGGGAAACCTTATCAAACGCCTTACTAAAATCCACATACACCACATCTACCGCTTTACCCTCGTCTACCTCCTTAGTCACCTTCTCAAAGAATTCAATAAGGTTTGTGAGGCACGACCTGCCCTTCACAAAACCATGCTGACTATCCTTGATCACATTATTTCTATCCAGATGTTCATAAATCCTATCCCTTACAATTCTGTCTAAGACTTTGCCCACAACAGAAGTGAGATTCACCGGCCTATAGTTACTAGGGTTATCCCTACTCCCCTTCTTGAACAAGGGAACCACAGTTGCTATCCTCCAGTCTTCTGGCACTATTGCTGTAGACAACGAGGACATAAAAATCAAGGCCAATGGCTCTGCAATCTCCTCCCTTGCTTCCCAGAGAATCCTAGGATAAATTCCATCAGGCCCAGGGGATCTATTTTCACCCTTTCCAGACTTTCCAACACCTCTTCCCTACATACCTCAAAGCAGTCAATTCTAATTAATTGTGATTCAGTATTCATATCGACAACAATGTCCTGTTCCTGAGTGAATACTGACGAAAAGTATTCATTCAGTGTCTCCCCAATCTCTTCAGCCTCCACACACAACTTCCCACTACTATCCTTGAAAGGACCTATTTCTAGTCATTCTTTTATTCCTGACATACCTATAGAAAGACTTAAGGTTTTCCCTAATCCTACCAACTCAGGTCTTTTCATGGCCCCTCCTTGCTGCTCTTAGATCTCTCTTCAGGCTACCTTATACCTCTCAATCGCCCCAATTGAACCTACACGCCTCATCTTTACATAGGCCGCCCTCTTCCATTTAACAAGGGATTCCAATCCCTTATTAAACCACGGCTCCCTCACACGACCCTTTCCTCCCTGCCTGACTGGTACATACTTATCAAGGACACTCAATAGTTGTTCCTTGAACAAGCTCCACATATCAATTGTGCCCGTGCCTTGAAGCCTATATTTCCACGCCACGCATCCAAAGTCGTGCCTCATCGCATCATAATTTCCCTGCCCCCAGCTATTACTCTTGCCCTGCAGTGCACACTTATCCCTCTCCATCACGAGAGTAAAAGTCACTGAATTGTGGTCACTGTCCCCAAAGTGGTCACCTACCTCCAATTCTAACACCTGGCCTGGTTCGTTACCCAGAACCAAATCCAGTTTGGCCTCACCTCTTGTTGGCCTGTCTACATATTATGTCAGGAAACCCTCCTGCACACATTAGACAAACACCGACCCATCTGACGAACTCAAGTTATAGTTTTCCCAGTCAATATCTGGAAAGTTAAAGTCCTCCATAACAACCACCCTATTACTTTCACTCTTCTCCCGAATCATCCTCGCAATCCTTTCTTCTCCGTCTCTAGAACTATTAGAAGTCCCGTAGAAAATTCCTAACAGGGTGACCTCACCTTTCTGATTCCTAACCTCAGTCCAAACTACTTCAGATGGCGAGTTTTCATCCATCGTCCTTTCCACCGCTGTAATACTAAATGATTTAAAACTGTCTTTGGCTGAATATAATGAGGTGAGAGAAGTGAAGTAACCAGAGTGACTAATTGTTATTGGATATCAACAATAATTAAATTAGAACATATTTTTGATGGGTCTGTTTAAAATGTGCTTGCCATTATGGAGAAATGTAGAGTTGATATTGTTAGGAAAGTCTGATCCCGTGGGAAAGGCCCTCGAACAGGCACTTGAAGAAAACCGGGGTAGAAGTGCCTGCGTGTCATCTGGTTACTGACAGGAACCCAGAGGTTTGAATGGCTGAATGTTCCTGTAACATGGAGCTGAGAAAACTATCAAATCAGCCACGATCTTATTAAATGCTAGAGCACGTTTGAAGGGCTGAATAGTCTCATGATGGATTTGAATTATATGCGATTTGAAAAACGTACATTTCTAATCCTTTGCTTTATGCATCACATACGGGAACATCGACATTTTTTTCTGAAAATGGGAATTGTTTGGAACAGTATCTGAACATTCTATAATCAGCATGATCCAGAATATTCTACCACGTTGTCGGGGTGTTGCAAAGATGAGAAAGAGAGAGAGACAGACAGAGGGAGACAGACAGAGAAGAAGGGAAGGTGCTGCATGCAGTAGTGAGAGTGGTAGGTGCTGTAACAGTGAGTGTGAGTGAACAAGAGAATACGGTGATCCTTATCCTGACACAGTGGGCAAGTTTATTAATGCTTGTCCTGTATTGCTGCACATTTCTTCATACTGCATATACTGCACTGATCTGGGTTGGTGAACTCAGACCATGCTTGGTGGATCTGCTGGTGTAGCCCAATATGGGAAGAGAATGATCCCTGTCTGTAGTAGCCAATCCATCTGCCTCTGTCGACAAAACATGCTGAAATTGCCCCTTATCTGTTATGCACGGCAGATCCAAACTGAGAAAGCTCAAACATGAGCTCGTTGGTCGTTAAAGATAGCAGCCGTACAAGGATCACAGAATATCCAGGGACATCCATGCGATGGCGAGCACCTCCAGCCATGATGGGTGGGAGAATCGGGCTGGTATTGAATGATACGGACGTCATGGAGTGGAGTGGGCAGTTAATGAAGTGAGTTTGATAAGTTATCACCAGGAAACTAGCTCAGCCTCGCGCACACAATCCCTCTGTCACACTCAAAGAAAATGTCACTGAGACAAATTATTGCCAGATTCAGCCCAATATTTCAGCATTTTGAAACCTCTGATTTTCCATGAATTTGTCTCTCAATCTCGTTTTCTGTTTTTCCCAAAATCCTTTTGCTTATTGGTATTTAAAGTTGTCTCCCCATAACCCTCCCCTACCATCTCTCTGTGGCAGTGATGTTTGTACCCACAGCACCGGTTGTCATGGCACAATGGAATTATGGAGCTGGAAATCCTCATATTGAAGGGACAGCTTGTGGACTGGTGAAACTTGCACAGTATTCCATCGTGGACAGTTTGCTGGTTTGTACTGATTCTGGTCTGTACAGTGTTCCATAGTGGGCTTATACGTGTCTGGGCTAGGTCTGTGAGGTGGATTAAGTATCCGGTCCATTTCCTAGTCGAGCTATCACTCCTCCAGCAAGGCACATATTGCTATCAAACCCCATATTTCTGCAACATGTTGTCCATTAAGTAATTACCCAAGTAAAACGTAAATATCTATCCCTCTTATTATGGACCCAAGCAGATCTCCTCAATGTACATGGAAAAGGTAGTCTCGACCTGAACACTTTCTTATTTTAAAAGCAAATGCGAGGTGATTTATTTCAGATGCAATTCACTTGGTCGAAATATTCAACTTTAGGCAAAACACAATCTATTCAAACACAGTCGACAAAATAGAGCAACAACAAGAGCAACTTGGAATAACTATTGGAAAACTTAACAGAATAACAGTTTATTTAACTGCTAAACAGTAACTGTTCCAATATGGTAACATCCCATAAAGACACACTTGCCAAAAGCACATTCAGGAAACAGATTGTCTCACAAGCAGTTCTCCAATAGAGGAGGAAAGCACATCAAAAGACAATTCTGAGAGAAATATCAGAGAGAATGTGTAGCATCCTGCAGCGATGTATTACCTTCCAACCCTGCTGAGACCCCAGCAATAACTGGCGAAAGGTAAAACTTAGAATCCTGGCTCTGTGAGAGTTTGACCATCGCTCCACAGGACTCGGCCGCGGCTGCAAGGACCACAAGGAATAGATTGTATCTACACTGTCGATGGCACTGTAGGAGCCTCTCAAAAATGCCTAACCCTGCCTAAGCCATTAAGTGAAGTAAAAATAAATAAATGAAACGAAAGGATGCAGCAGCCCTCGTGATCAGACGCAGATGGCCTCGGCAGCCCAGCAATTCCAACTCTGCCAAAATGCAGTAGAACCATCGAGCTTGTGAAGAGAAAGCATCGGCTCTCTGCCTCACTCCTAACTTTGCAATTGGAGATGTGCCATTCACCCAATCGTCAGGGATGTCCACATCCCACCCTGACCAAGTATTATTGTGGCATATGAGGGTTATAGTGAATGGAGGTTAACTGGAGCTGTTTGTTCAGTGCCTGTGATTGATGTCAGTCTCCATGGAACCTAATTGCGTCACTGGAGGGTTTCCTCTTCTATTAATGCAGGGCGTCCTTCAACCTGCTTTCCCATTGTATAAGCAATAGCGTCATCCTCAATATGATTTGGATCTGCAGGACAAAAAGAGGGAGAGAAAGAGAATCTTATAACAATAGACTGGAATGTTCCAACGATGGATCAGAATCTGAGAACATCAGACTGGAATGTTCTGATAATGGACAGGAGTTTATCCTTGTGTCTTTACTATCTTGTTCGAGATTGGCCATGGTTAGAGTTGCTGATACAAAACGTACTGATGATTATTCAGGTAGATTACTACCCCATCCTCACTGTGGTTGGTGATTCTTGTGAGCCTATACCTGTCAATTCTATAAGCAATGGTGAAAGTTATTCCTATTTCAGTTATTTATATTTAACAAATACATAAACTGTTATCCTTAGTTTCAGTCACAAACACCATTCCATCAATTTCAGACTCCTCATTCATAAACATCTAAGAAGGAACAAGGCTATTCAGACACTTAAATCTTCCTTTACCCCTGAACTGTTATGTGCCTCTGTATTCTCTCAGCCTCAGTGCTGTTGCTGAATTAGCTGTAACATGTCCCCTTGTTAACTTCGAATTTTATGGCTCCAGTCCTTTTCTGATCAGTCTTCCAGATACAAATATCTTGACAATAAGCTTGTACTTGTCTCTTCAGTTATTTCATAATAGGGACCCCATATCATAGTAATGATGGCACCGGATGGGTAATTCGGGGCACAAGTTCTGAATTTAAAGACATTGTTTCAAATCCTACCAGAGCCAATGATAGAACTTAAATTCGTATGACAAACATTGGAATGAAACCTCATTTTACTTACATCAGCAATAAGACATCCAATATTTTTCTCATTATTTCACTTATAGCCTTTGGTAAAGAATCCAAGTATGACTGCAGACAAAAAACAATATGGTTGGCACTATATTGTCTTGACAAATGGCCTCACAGACAAGAGCAATTATTGGTAGACAACAAATGCTGCCCTTGTCAGTGATGCTTTATAAATAATGATCTCTATGTCACCGAGAGAGTGCAAATGATTTTCACCAGACCAAACCCTGGCATTATAGTACAATCAGGAGGTAGTGTTGTAACGATGTGTTTAACCTGTAGCACTGTCAGAGAATAAGAAGTTGAAACTTGATGGGTATGGACAGACACTCATTATGATGTTTCAAGCAGCCATTGATAAGGTGAGAAATTCCAGATTTCCCACAGGATGCTCGATTCCCAATAGTTTACACGCCTATGCGGAACCCTCATTTCGGTTGACAGAAATGTACGGGCTCTGAATGCACTTTAATGCGCAGTTACTGTGTGAGCCTCCACTCAACGTTACATTGTTCACAATCCTGCCAGAAGTTATACTACCTTCAGTCTGATACAGTTAGCCATTCCTCACCCACTTGACTTTCAGAAAGAACATCACTCAGCTATGAAAGATGCTTTTGAGTCTGGTTTAAAAAATGGCTTCATTCCCACTGCCAAACAACCACACTAACACAACACGGATGTATTTTGGGTAATGGCGGGGAATAACATGGAACAGTCCCTCTGTGCAGTTCCTGCTCTACGTGGTTATGGGCTGACACCTTCCTGTTCCTGTGTTAGTGACTTGAGAAGCTGAGTGACTTCTTCCTGTTCCTTTCCAAGTGACTACAAGCGTAAAATGGTCACGTTCAGATCCCGTGTAAGTGATGTGTGGGGCTGAGCAGAATCCTTGTCTTTCTGTGTAACCGCCGGGAGGGACTGAAATGACTGACCCTCTTCTTGCCCAGTTTTGATGGGCTGAATGGCTTTCCCTCATTCTTGTGAAGCCAGAATTAGGCTCATATCCTCTAAATCCTTCCTATTAATATGCACATCCAGAAGCTTTTTAAATGTTGAAACTGTACCAGCCTCCATCACGTTCTCTGACAGCTCATTCCATACACACACCACAATCTGCATGAAAATTTTGTCCATTTATGATCTCTCTCCTCTCACCTTAAGCCTTTATCCTATAGTTTTGGAATCCCGGATACTTGGAAAAAAGACCTTGCTATTCAGATTGTCCTTGTCACTCACCATTTTATAAACCTCTGAAATGTCACACCTCGGCCTCCGTTGCTCCGGAGTAAACAAACCTTAGCCTGCCCACCCTTTCCCTGTAGCTCATTCCCTCCATGCTCGGCAATATCGTTGTAAAATCTTTCTGCACCCTCTCAAGATTAAAGGCATGCTTCCTACAGCAGACAGAACTGAATTAAACATAGTATTCTAAATCTGGCCTCACCAATATTCTGCCCTATCGAAATATGATCTCCCAACTCGCATACCCAATGCACTGACCAGTAAAGGCAAGCACCCAAACCCCTTCTTCCCCACCCTGTCTACCTGCGACTCCATCTCCAAAGCTGAATGAGCCTGCACCCTTTTGTTGGACAACACTCCCCAGGGCTCCACCATTAATTATGTAATTCCTGCCCCGTTTTATCTTATTAAAAATGCAACACTACACATTTGTCTAAATTTAACTCCATTTGTTACTCCTTGGCCCATCTGATCGAAGTCCATTAAACTCAGAGGTAAATCTTGCTGGCCACTGCACCTCCAATTTTGATGTCATCTATAAACATAATAAAAAGGCAAATATTCAGATCCAAATCATTTATATAAATGACAAATGCAGTGGATTCAGCACCTTGTGTTACACCATTGGTCACAGTGTTCCAATCTGAAAAGCTGTCCCCGACCACCCTGTCTCCTACCTTCACTCTAATTTTGTAGTCGATTGGTTAGCTCATCTTGGATCCATTTGTCATCTAACCTTACTAACTTGTCTGCCATATGGAATCCTGTCGAAAACCTTGCTGTGGACTGTATAGGTAGCGTCTACCAAACTGCTTTCATTTTTTCTTGCCACCTCTTGAAAAACGCAATCAACATTGTTAGACACGATTTCCCATGCAGAAAGTCATGTTGACTATCCCTAATCAGTACTTGCATTCGCAAATGCATGTAAATCCTGTCCCTCACAATCGCCTCCAACAACGTGCCCACGTCAGGCTCAGCATTCAATAGTTTAGGTCACTATGCCCTTTCCTCGTCCCATGCTTCCACTGATCTCTGTAAATGTTAATATAAATAACTTGGTGATATGACCAACAATATAGGTCTCATACTGAGTCCGAATTAGGAACAAGTCAGGTAGAATTCATTAATCTGCTACAATTGACAAGTGTATGACCGAAACAAAGTTACTCAAACTACGATGGAAAGATGAATGACGAACATTTTGGATAGTGCAAATCTGAGTACCGATGTTTCTCTCTCTTATAATACTGACAGATGCACACGCTTGATGACAAACTGAAAAATAAAATCTCTGCAGAGAGTTAACTTGAAAGAACTTTGACCAAATATTAATTGAAGTCATTATGATGGTTCCAAATACCATTCAGCTTATGGAGCTATTCTGCTCTTACAAGCTACTGGTAATGGGATAACTTGCTGGAACAGGTGGATTTAGCTGAATTCCCTTTACTTCAGGCAGTGGGGTGATTCCAGTGATTCCTCGAAAGGAATCCTCCATGAGTGGTAAAGATGACTTAGGAGTTTTCATCTAACCTTCTCAGGAAAGTTACATTTCCCCACTCTCTGAGTTGAATCACATATTAACGTTATCCAGTCGCAAACTGGACCAGATGAGGTCTCTTTGAACAGTATCTGAACTGTACGACTCCATCACGTTCCCTGCTCCATGCAGGTGCATCTTTGCTGCGGTCGGACACACAGCCATTTCTTTCATAACAAATCTCCCCATTAGATTTGAAGATGTGTTTCTATGTTCCCGTACACGTTTATAATACAACTTTTAATATCTTCATAATATCCGTACTTAAATGAATGCATTTTATTCTTAAATTATTTCCCCAGTCTTATTCCCCAGTCTAGAAGATAAAATATTCATCAGGTATTCACTCGCTCAAAATCGGATATGGTCAATAAGAACATTTCTCATTGTCAGGCCTAAACCTCTGATCGTTCAAAACATAATGGGCGGCACGCTGGCACAGTGGTTAGCACTGCTGCCTCACAGCACCAGATACCTGGGTTCAATTCGCGACTCAGGTGACTCACTGTGTGGAGTTTGCACATTCTCCCCGTGTCTGTGAGGGTTTGCTCCGGTTTCCTCCCACAGTCCAAAGATGTGCAGGTTAGGTGAATTGGACATGCTAAATTTCCTGTAGTGTTAGGTAAAGGAATAAATGTAGGGGTATGTGTGTGTTGCGTTTCTGCGGGTTGGAGTGGACTTGTTAGGCCAAAGGGCCTGCTTCCATACTGTAAGTAATCTAATCTTTAAAAAAAAATACCTTCATCGCAAGAACGAGTAAAGAGAACCAAGTTTCAAAAGCAATTTTTTTTTACTTCAGTGGAATTACAACCCCCACACAGTACATCAGATGCTGTCTCAGCAATTGCGTGTCCAGATGCTGTAAAACAACCTTAAAATCATACCCGATACCCTTTGCAAGGTAAGGTATCATTCCATTTATTTTCCAAAACACGTGTTGTATCTATAGATGAACTTGTTGCGAAATATGTACCAGGACACACGAATCCCTTTGTACCACCGAATTCTGCATTCTGCCTCCAGTTATATAATTTACTGTTGTTTTATGCTTCCTCCAAAACAACCTTCCCATCACTGACATTATACAATTTTTTTGTGCGTAAAGTTTGCACACGACCCTGCCCTGTCTGTATCTCGTTGCAGTCTCTCTGCCTCCACTTCACATCTTATTGAATGTTTATCCTGGTGTATGAGCAACCTGAGCTCCAATACATTCAGCCCCTTCATCCAAATCATTAATCTAGATTGTAAACTGTTCAGAAACTCACACTGATTCCTCAGGAGTTCCACTAGTTACAGCTTTCTAACCTGAAAACAAGTAATTATCTCTACTCCATATTTCCTGGTACTAACCAGGGCTCCCTTAGAGAATTTTCATGGCCTCCTGCTATACTGTGAAGTTGGTTGTCGATTTGTCCCTGATCTAAGCGGTCCTCCATTCGAGCCATTTGTTGTCATATGATCAGGTGGAGTTCTTACCATCAATGATCCAGGTCCCTGACAGTTTAAAAGATGAGCACTGAATATAGACTAACTTTTCATGGGATTGCTGCCAGGTCAAAACTGTTGTCATTTAGATTCAGTAATAGAACCATTCTGCAATATTAGACATGTGCTCATATTTCACCAGACAGGCACTGAGGGGGAGGAGAGGTTTCCTGTTAGCTTGATGAGCATTCATCCATTTAAGAACACAAACATTAATCTTCATCATTAATTTCATTTTTGGCTGTTTGTGCTACGTTGAAAAATTGCTGCAGTCACTACACATTAAAATAAACTATTGTCTTTGAGAGGGGACCTTATAGAGGTTGATAAAATCTTGACCAGCATGGATAGTGTAAATAGGCAAAGTCTTTTCCCTGGGGTAAGGGAGTCCAAAACTAGAGACCATAGGTTTAAGGTGAGAGGGGAATGATATAAATGAGAACTAAGGGGCAATTTGTTCACACAGAGTATTATGTGTGTATGGAATGAGCTGCCAGAGGAAGTGATGGAGGCTGGTGTGATTACAACATTAAAAAGTAATCCAGATGGATATATGGAAAGGAATGATTCAGAGGGATATTGGGGAAATGGTGGCAAATGAGACTGAATTACTTTAGGACCTCTGATTGGCAAGGATGAGTTGGACTAGAGAGTCTGCTTTCCTGATGCATATCTCTATTACACTATAACAACTCCTTCATTCTATTGCTGTGTATCTTATTAGAGGGGCAGAATGATCACCTCCTGCTCCATTGCAGTGATACTGACTGGCTTAATGGGGTCTCCCTCTTCCATTCTAACAGCCTGAATGGGTGCAGTGAGAGACCATGGGATAGGTGCTCCAGCTGGCTGCTCATTTTATAAAGATCCTGGCTGGTCTGTTTGCGAGTGAAAAGCCCTTTCCTGTCTATTGTCAATAAACACTGACTTTCCTGTCCAACAAAGGTCAGTCAAGGTCAGACTTGAATATCTTCAATGACCGAGTCTTCATTGTTCCCGGGGGATGAGAATACCACAGACAACACAATCATAAGGAGATAGGAACATCCGTTTCTCAATCTTAAACGGTGGAACCTCTAAATTTAAATGTGTACGAATCTCAGAGCAAGTCACCTTCTCTTTTATTTTAGGAAAGAGGACACAACCAATTGGAAAGATGTAGACCATCCAGCCCCTCAAACCTATCCCACGTTCCCATTGACTCTGTTCATTAAAGTATTTATCAAACTCAGCCTTCACTGCTCTCTTGGGTCAACATTTCCGATAGTGTAAACCATGAACTGGACTGTTTGGAACATCGAGTCTGATCAGCTGTTCGATCATCACTGATATGTTTCTCAACAAAATGTTCCTACGTTCTCATTGTAATCCTTCATCCCCTTATCAATCAACACGGATCTCCCTCTGACTGAAAAAGAAACAGAACTGTGTCTGTGTCTCTGCATGTCTGTATGCGCACGAGTGCTTCTGCTTATTGACAGTAGACAGAGGCTGGTGGAGGAAGGTTGTCTTTTGGACTGGAAGCCTGTGACCAGCAGCGTTCCACAGGGTGTCGTGCTGGATCCACTTTTGGTTTTCATTTATATCAATGATTTAGGTGAGTATTATAGAAGGCATGGTTAGCATGTTTTCGGATTACACCAAAATTAGTTACATGGTGGAAGGTGAAGAAGGTTACAAGCACATCATAATTAATTAGATCAATGAATCATAAAGACATGCAGCTCGGAAACAGAACCTTTGGTTGAACTCATTCGTGCCAACCAGATCTTGTAAGTTAACTTAGTTTTATTTTCTAGCATTTCTTCTATATCAATCTAAACGCTTCCAATTCATGTCCCCACCCAGATTCCTTGTAAACGTTGTAATTGTACAAGCCTCCACCACTTTTTCTGACAGTTCAGCACCAGCCTCTGCGTGA
The DNA here is from genome assembly GCF_047496795.1 of Chiloscyllium punctatum. NCBI lineage: Eukaryota > Metazoa > Chordata > Chondrichthyes > Orectolobiformes > Hemiscylliidae > Chiloscyllium > Chiloscyllium punctatum. Next base: position 63,116,774 of record NC_092752.1, read on the forward strand.
GAATGGTCCCCTTAGGTCCCATTTAAATCTTGTCCATCTCACCTTAATTCTATGTCCTGTAGTTGTGGACTTCCCTACCCTGTAGTAAAGACCCTGACTATTCACACTATCCATGGTCCTCATGATGTTATAAACCTCTAGAAGGTGCATATGTGACTTCAATCAATATGAATGGCTGTGTTTTCAGTCATCCCAGGCCTAAATTCTGAAATTCAATTCTGACACCTATTCCTTCTCCACCACATCTGAATTCTAAAATCATTTTAATCAACTTGTTCAGTCACATTATAAAACACCTCTGTGGGATTTGAATCTAGAGTTTTGGGCTTACACTATCACCATTTGGCAATAGTACCAGAACTGCAACATTATTCTCCAGTGTGTTTGTCCATCAGCCTGGTTTGAAATACTGTGACATAACTCCGTGACTTGAATCTAAACCTTCTTGTCCAGAGGGAGAGGCACTTCCACGCAAGTTCAGGTATTGGAAAATAACCCAGAGCTCTGGCTTAGAGGCGTGGGCGTTACCCACTACACAAGTCTTAAACCATGCCCAGATTTTGGGTCACATTTTAAATGTCAGCTTTCAGCTCGTTGTGGATTCGTTAAAAATTGGTTCACTTTTACTGAATTACACAGTTAAAAGAATTACATTGTTTAACAGATGAAAGGTACTCACCTCAAAAATAGGATGTTGAGTTTATGTGGTCTGCCTTCGAGACAAGCTATGAAGCTCTTTAATTGTTTGGCTATGATTTCCACCTTAAGTGGCTATTATCTGACACTTGCAATATGAGGGAAAGAAATCCTGCAGACACACTCTGCACTATAAAGGATCTGCAATCGATACTTATCACTGAACAGAAGAGATGTAGAAAGAGCATACTTTTTGGATCCAAAACACCAATCACTCTTTCCCGCCTGTAACGTGCGACGGCTCTCTTCTGAATACCACGAAATGATTCAAGGCAGCGAATTACTTTCCAGCCTTTCTACCCCAGTACTATCACTCGCTGGGCTGACGAGTGGCAGATGGAGTTTAGTTTCGATAATTACAAGCTCTCAGAATTTGGTAAAACAAACTACGAGAAGATATATACAATTCAATGTCAGGCCATTGGTAGTGTTACAGAACAGAGAGATCTAGTGGTTCTGGTATACTCCTTTGAAGTTTGCATCATGTGTAGGCAGGGTGGGTATGAAGGCGTTTGACTTGCTGGCCTTCATTGCTCAGACCTTTGAGTACAGGAGCTGAAACATTATCTTCAGGTTATGCTGGACGTTCATGAGGTCTCTCCTGGAGGACTGTGTGCAGTTCTGGTCATCCAGTCACATTGGATATTATTAAACTGAAGACGGTTCAGGAAAAAAATTAACAGGATGTTACTGGGAATGGAGTGTTTAAGTTATGAGGACAGCCTCGATAGACTGGGACCTTTTCCAGTACAGCGTAGAAGGTTGAGACCTTATCAATCTTATAGAGGTTTATAAAACAATGAGGGGTATCGATAATGTTGAATGGCAGGTGGCCTTTCCTTAGAGTGGCGGATTTCAAGACTGGCGTAATTTTAAAATGACAGGAGAAAGTTTAACAGAAGACCTAGTGTCATAGAGCTGTCCAGCATGGAAACCGATCTTTCTATCCAACTCGTCCCTACTGACCAGATGTCTTTCATTAATGTCGTTCCATTTGCTAGCATTTGGCCCATATCCAGAAAACGCATCCTTTTCATGTGCTCATACAGATGCCTTTTAAATGTTGTAATTGTACCAGCCCACAACTTCCTCTGGCAGTTCGTTACATACACAGCACCCTCTAATTGAGACGATTGATCCTTAGGTAGGTTTTAAGTCTTTCCCCTCTCACCTTGAACCTATGCCCACTAGCTTTGGAATGTGCTACCTTGGGGAAAAGATCTTGGTTATTCACGCTATCCATTCCACTTGTGACTTTGGAACCTCTGAGATGACCTCTGAATCGCTGGTGCTCCAGGGAAAATAATCCCGGCCTACTCAGACTCTATAATTCTCAGAACCCGAAATCCTGGCAAAATCTTTGTAAATCTTTTCTGAATCCTTTCAGTTTTCACCCATCCTTCCTCTATGATCGAAACCGTAATTGCACGAAGTATTCAAAAGTGGCCTAACCAATGTTCTGTCCAGCCGCAATATGACCTCCCAACTCTTATATTCAATGCACTGACCAAAAACGGCAAGCATATCAAACACCTTCTTCACTATCCGATATACCTGTGATTCCACTTTCCAAAAACTGTGAACCTGCACCCCAAGATCTCTTTGTTGAGCAATGCTCCCAAGGAACTTAACTTTAAATGTATAAGCCAAGCCTTGATTTTCCTTTCAAAAATGCAGTATTTCATATTTATTAAAATTAAATTTCATCTGTCCCTCCTCAGCCCATTGGTTCATCTGATTAAGATCCAGTATACACTGAGATAACCTTTTTTCTCTGTCCACTGCACATCCAACTTTGTGTCATCTATAAACGTACTAATCATGCCTCCTATGTTCATATCCAAATCATTTATATGAATGACAAATAGCAATAGAAGCAACACCGAACTTTGTGGCACTCCACGGGTCACAGGCCTCCGGTATGAAAAGCAACCCACCAGCACAACCCTCTATCTTATACCTTTGAGCCAGTTCTGTATCCAAATGGTTAGTTCTCCCTGTATTCCATGAGCTCTAACATTGCTAACCAGTCTTCCATGAGAAAATTTGTCGAACGCCTTACTGAAGTCCACATAGATCACGTGAACTGCACTGCCCTCATGAATCCTTTTCATTACTTCTTCAAGCTAAAATAATCGTGTTTGTGAGACATGATTTCCCATGCACAAAACCATGTTTACTATCCCTAATCGGTCCTTGCATTTCCAAATAAATGTACATACTGTCGCTCAAGATTCCCTCCAACAACTTGCCCACCACTGATGTCAGGATCATTGATCTATAGTTCTTAGTTCTTCCCAGTTTGTTTAATGATGGCACAACGTTAGTCAGCCTCATGTCTTCCAACACCTCACCGTTGGATATTGATGATCAGAACATGCCATTAAGATTCCCAGAACTCATTTCCCGAGCTTCTCACTGAGTTCTCATGTATACCTGATCAGGACCCATGAAGTGCATGTTCATTGCACATCATTTGGTTCGTGAATGGAATGAATGTCCTGAGAAGTGATGGATGTGGGTAAAGTTACAACGTTTAAAAGACATTTGATGAAGTACAAGTATAAGGGAAGGTTTGGGAAAATATGGTCCAAGCGCAGGCAGGTGGGACTGGTTTAGTTTGAGATTATCATCAGCATGGACTGTATGAGCCAATAGGTGTGTTTCCAAACACCCAGTGTAACTCTATGACTCCATGTGTGTTTGTATGTCCAAGCATGTATCTAAATATTTCCTTCCGCGCTTGTCTACTTTTGTGTGTCTATATGTGTCTCTGCGTGACCCCTGAGTGTATCTATCTCTCTGTATATGTTATGTTCTGTTTATCACTGTGTGTGTGTGTGTGTGTGTGTGTGTGTGTTGATGGTGCTGTGAGCTTCTGCCTTCCCACGACACACTGTTACACACTGATATACACAACATTAACACAGAGACATAGAGACACTCACTAATACGCGGAAACTAACACAGATATGGAGTGTCAGTCAGTAATTCTCTTGCTCCATGTTTTTCTTGTCAATATTTTACTTACACTGTCTGGTGTGTGTCAGTATTTAATTCTGTCCTCAGGGAGTTCGTTAGTATTGCACTTGTTCAAAATAATGAGTAGTCGGCATTTCTGTGTGGCGTGTAGGACAATTTCAATGTTTGAATAAACCAAACCTGGATGAATTATAAAATTTGTGATGGACAGTGTGGAACCCCAACAGGACAATCACACGTTGGTGTAGATTTCAGTTTTAGGGCAAACGAGGTTCAATGCAGAGCAGTGTGAGGTGATGCACTTCGGCAAGAAGAACATTGAATTACAATATAAAACATCCAAAACTCTCCATCATCTGACCTTACACCAATATCCCGTTCACCCATCATTCCTGGAAATACTGGCTTATGTTGCAAGACTCTGTTGAAAAGTTTACATTTCAACATTCTGGAACCTGGGAACACATCCATCCATGGCATTGTCTCTCAGTTTCGCCCACTCTGTCTTAACCCAAACTCCTCCCATTTGTTGATATTTAAACTGATTCCCAGACGATCACTCTCTGGCAGTAATGTTCATACCCATAGTACCTCTTATAATAACACAGTGTATGTATTGAGTTGTAAATGGATGGGAGATGCACATTCTGTCACTCCCAGCATGGGCTTCAAGTTTCCTCATGCTGGACATTGATCTAACACAGTGTTACTCAGCAATGTACTGGGGTGGTGAACACAGTTCCACACCCTGGTCACATGTCTTACCTGGGTTTATAGATCAATGAACTGCTGTGGTCTGCATACATTTCCACTCTGGGTAGATTGTGGCTTTCATTGCACAGTACATCAGCCCGGTCTGCACAGTGCTCCATGCTGAAAACATTTCTGATCTGGGTTTATAGGTCCATTCACTCCTATGGTCTGCCCAGTGTTCCTCGCTGGAACAATTGCAGGGTTGTGTTCAGCAGTACACGAGCCTGGTCTGCACAGTGCTTCATGCTCAACAAATATCTCCTCGGGATCTATGGTGTCAGGGCTGGTTCTCTGAGGTGGATTGAGAATGTGATATAACTAATCATTTCAGTCGAAAAAGCCATGCTTTTATTTTTGTTCTCATTCTTGTGATTGGATCCTCCAAATTCTGAATCCTGCAGCCAGTCCCATTCTTCAGTCTACTTGCATATTTTGGCAACATGTCCCATGAGTAATTGTCTAGTTATAATGTGAATAACTATCCTGTCTATTTCCCTGGTCTTTGACATTGTTCACCATGGAGCATCAGGATTCACCGTGATGAGTCTCAGTGAGGTCACTCCTCAGACTCAACGCTCAAGGGAACATAGACCCAGCTCTCCATGTAGCTAATCATCACTCGCTACCTCAACATCAGCAACCTATTTGCAAATCTTTAATGCACCCTTTCAAGTTTAACGACATCTTTTCTATAGCAGGGAGAACAAAATTCAAGACAGTATTACAGAAGTGGCTGAACCTAGGAAGTAGGCGAAAGTGAGTACTACAGGTGCTGGAGATTAGAGTCGAGAGTGTGGTCTGGTCTGTTCAATTCCCGGTGTGTCCCATGTGGTGCTCCATGTCAGTGGTGGGGGTATGTGTCAGTCTGTTGTTCACTTCCCGGTGTGGTTTATGTGGGTGTTCCATGTTCAGGGGAATGTGTGTCGGGCTGTTGTTCAATTCCTGGCGTGTCCTGTGTGGTGCTTCATGTTGGATAGGCTTTTCAGCAGCTTTGACTCACTTTTTGTAAGCTTGATCTGTGCCTATTCACTGAACGCCTGACATCTGTGTTGGTCCTTTTTAGCTGATCGTGTGGCCAGTAACGCAAGGAAGCCCCTTGAGTATTATTGTAAAGGACCAGGTACCTAACATCTCTGACAATGGTGTCACTTTAAAAAAGGTTATTTGCTCCTTTTCTTTAAAGAGAGATCTTAACGGCCAAACTGCCTACTGCAAATGGCTGAAGTAAATAACATAGGAAGCTTTCGGGTTTTTTTTAAATTAATAGTAATAACAATGGTCAGTTCGCACAGACCAGGCTTTCTAGTTTTTTTCTGAGCTGTAACAATCACTAGGTTCCTGGGATCAGGGTTGGATGCTTCAGTAAATGATCCCTCGCTGCTATTCTCTCTGAAATCTGTCTTGATGCTGTTTCCTCCTGGATTGCAGAACTGCATGCATGATTGATTGGTCTTGGGTGTGTCTTTTTGCTAATGGACGATTTTATGGGATGACCATACATTGGAATACTTCATTAGTGGAAGGTTCTACGCCCATTATTTTATTAAGATTTCCAGTAGTTAAGTTATTCTACATTCCTCTTCTTTTTGTCTGTATTTTTATTAAAGTGTTTAAATAAATTGTGATTTCGTTTACGTTGAGTTGTTTGAACAGCTGCATCACATCTGCAACACCCATTTCACATCTATCTTTACTATAAGACAAAGTTGGCATCCAGGCTGCCATCTTAAAGTATTTTAAGGCAGTCTGCTCTGGTCCATAGCAAAGAGGGGATTCTTGTCTGTTGCGAATTCGATAATTCCAAATTGGGTTCAGGTTCAGAATCCCTACAGTGTGGAAACATTCCATTTGGCCCAACAAGTCCACACCAATCCATCGAAGAGTAACCCACCCAGACCCATTCCCCTATCCTATTATTCCATATTTACCTCTCACGAATGCACCTAATCTACACGTCCCTGAAGAGTATGGACAATTTACCATGTGCAATTCACCTAACCTGCACATTTTTGGGCTGTGGGAGGAAAACTCAGGAATATGGTGGATGAGGTTAATGCAATGTTTTCTCCCTCAGCAGGGATCTGCCGAGTGTATCCTTGATTTCCCAGTAATTTTCCCAATGATGTACTTGGCTCTGCGGATCCCTATGTCAACGAGATCATGGAGGGGAACTGCAGAAAATCTCACTCCATTAATGTTACAGTGCGCCCATGCACAGTACATAATGTTGGTGAATACTCACTGTCCTCCCAGCAGCCACAGCCTCTTCGTTCAGAAGCAGTCAGACCATCCCTTCATCATCGGTCTCCATGTAGAAAGGAATGAATGTATCTTAAAGGCCCTTGCAACACGTTTCAAAATACTGTCCCAATTGCCAACAAACAACATCAAAATATCTGGTATGTACTGAGAGCAACTGGGCCCCTGGGAATGTCATGGAGCAGACCATCAGAGAGCTGGAGCAAAACTTCCCATGTCTGAATGGGTCTGAGTGAACTCCCCAATGCACAGTATTACTATGCCCTTTCGTCGCACTCCATTTCAGGAACATACTCCCTTCCATTCTTCCTGTAAATAAAATGACAAGTTATATCATGTAATATTCCACTGCCTCACTTCATAATCTAATGTCTTGCTTATCACAGAGTCATAACCAAATGTAATTACAGTACATCTGTTCCATACTCCTGATCATTGATATAGATTGCAAATAGTTGAGGACCAAGCACTGGTCATTGTGTGAATCCACTGGTGACGTTTTGTCAAACTGATATATCCGGAGTGCCTGCTTCCTGTTTTATAACCAGTCCTTCCCCATTCCTGTGAAACATATTCAAAGAGCTAAATAAGAACAAGGAACATCAGTCAGTAATTCAGCCGTTCCAGCCTGCTCCATCACTGAATACAATCATGGCTGATGTCATCGCGGCCTTTGTTCCACATTCCTGCCATCTCTCCATCCTGAAACTCTGGTCTCTTGCTTTAGATTGCTGCACATGATCAAATATCTACTCCATATCTACACTGTCAATTACTTTTAGCATTCTACACACCTCAATGACATCTCCTTTCTTTGCAATAAACTTGAGACTATAGACCTGAACTGCTCAATCTCTCTTCATAAAACAAACCCCTCTTCTCTGGAATCAATCTAATGAACCCCTTCTGAATTGCCTCCAATGCGAATGCATCCTTCCGCAAGTCAGGGCACCCAAATTCTACTCCAGTTGCAGCGTCACTAATGTTTGTGTGGCTACATCAACACTCCCTACCTTTCTACTCTGTCCGTTTACAAATAGAAAACTGAACCTACACTTGACTTTCCCATTATTAGCTGGACCTGCATGCAGGTTTTCTGTGATGTGCACGTGAACACACTGACCCCTCTGCACCTGAGCACTTTGAAGTTTCTCTCCATTTAGATAATAATTTGCCTTTCTATTTCGCTGGCCAAATTGAATAATCTCACAGTTATACACTTTAATTTTCATTGCCAAATGTAAGCCCATTCACCCAAACTATCCATATTCATTTTAAACCTCTTACATCTTCATTCCACAGTAATTTCCCACCGATGTTAGTGTCTTCCGAAAAAGTGGTTATAGCATTTTTTATCCTGTCAACCGAGTAATAATATTGATGAAAAATAGTTAAAGCATGAGTACAGAAATCTGTGGCACGCCACAAGGTATATTTGCCAGAAGAAAATGGCACATTTATTCCATCTGACTGCATTTTGTTGGTTCACTAATCCTCCATCCAAGTTAATACATTACTCCTAAACCCATGTTGTCTGATCTTACCACTTACTCTTTGGAGAAGCGACATATCCAATGCTTTCAGGAAGACCAGATATATTCCATCTCCAGGATTCCCACAATCCACCATGTTTGTGACATCGTTAAGTAACTCAAGCAAACAGTTCGAACACGAAAAACCATGTTGACCCGGACGGAGTGTGATTTAACTTTGCAAATGTTCTGAACAATTGACTTTAACAATTTGCATTAAATTACAGTAGTTTATTGTTACACTTTCGTCCCTAATTTATACCATTATTATAAGTTCTTCCCTTTCAAAAACATTTACGTTTTCTTTCAATTCCTATTTAATGGACACACGTTTTTAAGAGTTCTGTTCCAATTGCTGTGTAAGAGGCATGTGTGGCTAAATGGACTCATCATCTTGCTCGTGAACAAAATCGATGGGCTGACATCTTTTTGGTGATCCGATGTTGTCGTCTTCAAGGACAGAATGACCTCCTCCTGTTGATGTGTTAGAGGGTTGGCGATTATGGAATCTTCCTGTTGCTGTGCAACAGCTCGAGGGGCTGATGGGCCTTCTCATAATCCTGCATCATAGGCTGGAAATACTGAACGGTGTCCTCATGCATCCCTGAGAGGATAACGAGGGAGTGATGTTCCCTTACAACGTGCCTGAATTACCTCCTCCTTTCTCAAGAAAAAAATGGCTCAGATAGATTATATCCTTATCCAATTCACTTCTCATAGGCTCAATGGAAGTGAATGGCCTTCTGTTATCCCAACATAAAAATCTCCAGTCGCAGTGTGGCCTTGTCCAATTCCTGAGTAGCAGACTTGACGGGGCTAAATGGACTGATCCTGTTGCTGTGTAATAGGATACTGGTCCGTTATGGCCTACTCTGGGTCCAGGGTTATAGGCTTGAGGGGCTGATTGACCGCTCCCTGTAACTGTATATGAGGACCCAGGGGCTGAACAGCCGAGTCCTATTCTGGTGTAACAGTGTTGAAGGCCTGAATATCCTTCTGTTGTTCCTGTGTAACAGGCTGGAGAATGACATGGATTTCTCCATTATGTGTGTAATTGGCTTCTGTTGCTGACTCCTTCTGGTCATCTATGTTGAAATAAGATCATCTTTCTTTCTTGTAAAGTCCGATGTGTATTGGATCAACCTGACCATTCTTTCCTTATAAACTAACATCTTCATTACACGAATCAGTGGAGGGAACCGTCTCTGAGCTGCTTCCAATGTAACAATTTCCTTTCCTCAGTGAGGAGATTAAATCTGTACACATTACTCCAGATGTGATCTCACTGAGATCCTCCTGTAAGGTTCCCACCAAGGTTTCAGCAGTCTCAGCTGTCGCTGGGATACACAGGACAAAAGTGAGTACTGCAGATGCTGGAATCTAGAGTTTCGATCAGAGTGGTGCTGGAAAAGCACAGCAGGTCAGGCAGCATCAGAAAAGCAGCAAAGTCAATGTTTCGGGAAAAAGCCGTTTATCAAGAATTGATGATGAAAGGCTTTTGTCCGAAACATCGATTTTACTGCCCCTCGGATGCTGCCTGATCTGCTGTCCTTTTCAAGCACAACTCTGATCAAAACGCAGGGAATACACAGCATTGTTGAAAGCTCATTGTCTTTCTCTACTCCATCGGTATAACGGGAGATCTAGAGAAAATCTCACAATAAAGCTGGAGAACAGCATAAGTGATGTGGTGAGATGATTTCCACTATTAATCTCCCCAGAACCGACATCACTGAGATTTAACTGAATCATATAAGGTGGAGATCAGAAACAGCAAGGAGGAGCAAACATTGATGGGAGTGATATACCAAAGTGAAAGCTGCAATACATATGTTGGGCATGTTATAAAAGAGGAAATGGGATATATAAATATCTGTGTACTGCAGTAATAATGTACTGTTTAAATTATATCTAAGCTGTGCTAACCCAACTCAATGCTAATGCTGGGAAAAATGGATTTCATGAGCACATGTGAGATGGCTTGCATTAACATTATTTCGAGCACCGAATTCGAGATCAGGTTATTTAGGAATTGGTGTTGGGTGATCAGAAGAGCTAATTGAAAACTTTGCTGTAAATGACCTTTTGGGAACAGTGACTGTAACTTTTTATTTGATATTCGATTCCCACAGTATGGAAACAGGCCTTTCAGAACATAAAGTCCACATCTACCCACCAAAGAGTTACCCACCCAGATCCGTTTCCCTCTGATTCATGCACCTACCGCTATGGGCAGTTTAATATGGCCAATTCACCTGGCCTGCACATCTTTGGACTGTGGGAGGAAACTGGAGCACTCAGAGGAAACCCACACAGACGCGGGGAGAATGTGAAACCTCAACATAGACAATCGCCCATGGCTGGAATCAGACAGGGGTCCCTGTTGTTGTGAGAGCGGCAGTGCTAGACAATGAGTCACGGCACTGCCTCTATTGGTTTTCCTGTATGCTGTTTGAGTACACGACAGTTTTTGGTTTTTTTTGAAGTAACGGTTATGAATCTGAGTCATGCAAGCCATGAAGATGTGACGAGAAAGTGGGGACTGCAGATGTTGGAGATCAGAGACAAAGAATGTGGTGCTGGAAAAGCACAGTCGGTCAGCCAGCATGTTAGTAACATGAGAATCAATGCTTTGGGCTCGAGCCCTTCATGAGGAATGAGGATGGTTGTCCAAGGGGGCTGAGCGATAAATGAGTGGGAGGTGTGGTGGGGGGACGTAGCCAAGAATCTGACAGGTAGATGAAGGAGGGGTTGAAAGTGATAGGTGATGAAGGGAGATAGAACGCCTCATCTACTTCATCCATTCAACCCGATGTGGTCTCCTCAACATCAGCGAGACAGGAGTTCAACTTCTTGATCGTTTCAGAGACCATCTCTGGTACAGCCACACTGACCAACTTAACCACCTTGTGGCTGAACACGTTAACTCCCCCTACCACTCCACAAAGGACATGCAGGTCCTGGGTCTCCTCCATCGCCAAACCCTAACCAACTGATGCATGGAGGAAGTGCCCCTCATCTTCCACCATGTGACCCTCTAACCATAGGTAATCAATGTGGATTTCACCAGTTTCCCCCATTTCCCCTCCTCCCACCTTATCCCAGGCGAATCTCCCAACTAGGGACTACCCTCTTAAATGTTCCTATGCATCCGTCTTCCTTTCCCACTATCCACTCGACGTTCCTCTCGACCTATCACTTTCACGACCCCCTCCCCCCACCCCCATTTACTTATTAGATCAAAGGAAGCAGCTTAGAAAAAATGCCAAGTATTGTAGTAGGCCAGTGGATTCAGAGAAATGTAGGACACAGCAAAGGAGGACAAATAAACTGAGAATAAAACAAAAAAAGAGAAAAAGCATGCAAACAAAATCCATCGTTAAAACTGCTAAAAAGCTTCTATGAAACAATAATGAAAACAAGGTCAAATGTGAAACAATGAGTTTGTAGACAGGATAATTTATTGTAGAGAACAGAGACATTACAGGAAAACGAAAGAGTTTATTTATGCCTGTCTTCATGGAAGAATATCCAGAAATTCTCCCAAAATACAAGTGACCTTGGGACTTGTGTGAGTAAAGTCTAAGATCATTCAATCTGGGATGAGGTAATATTTGAATAGAAATCTGGATTTAGGGCTGATAATTCTGACAGACCAGATTTACTTCATACAAAAATTTCAGGGGAAGCAGAAATAGTCATATTGGTTGCATTACGGATTTTCACATTATTTTGCGACATATTCCCGAAAGGCAGGTAGCCACTCGGGATAAGGGACGGTTATAAATATTATCCGCCAGTTTAAGTAAGGATGAAGATGGAGAGTGGTGAACTACGGACCAGTAACTTGTCATCGGCAGTCGGATGTCTGTTGGACTCGATTACAAAGATCATGCTACTAGATATATAGAAGGTAATGGGAAAACTGGGGGAGTATGAGAATGCATTGATGAAGGGAAAACCATAAGGAGCAAACCATTCTTGGGAATGGTTTGAAGATGATTCTTGTAGACATCGGCAATGAGGATAACGTAGAGTTGGATATTCAGGAGGATTATTTTAAGAACTCACACACTAATACCATAAGAAAAATTAAAGCGAAAGGTATTGGGAAGAACATACGCAAATGGGAGTTAAAATTAGGTTTACATTCATCTGAATGTAATTGAATATAGATGATTTAGTGCACCAGTTGCATCGAGTGTTTGTGGGCCTAAAGTTGAAGTATTATGTACTGTTTTGGAGTCCCCATCTAAGAAAGTATATACTGAATACAGAGTAACTGCAAAAGGCAATCTCCAGATTAATCCCGAAAATGGCAAGATTGTCTGATGGGGAAACTCAGCCTGTGATCTCGAGTTTCAAATAATGAGAGGTGATCATAGTGAATCTTAGAAGCATAGAAACATAGGTGGTACTGAATAAGAGAGGGACATAGAGAAGTGCAAACAGGCGAGACTAGGGAGAATCCCATGATATTCCACACGGACAACACGTAGAACAGAATAATCAGTGAACAGTTAGTGTCCATTAGAAACCCACGGGGCAATCTGTGTGTGAAGCTGGAGAATATTGAGAGATTGTGACATGAGAGCTTCACATCTGTTTTACTTGGAAGAAGGAGGGGACACATACACAATTCGAGAAGATGGATGGAGAAGCTATTGAACAGATTGATGTAAAATGCGAGGAGGGATTTGAGGCTTTGTCTTGTATAAAATTGTACTGATTGCCAGCTTTGAATGAGCTGTATCACAGCCGGCTTTTGGAGGCAAGGGAGGAAAGATCCTGACTGAAAATAATAATTAAATTACGACCATAGGATGGGTGCCAGAGGACTGGAGAACTGCTAATGCGATTCCACTTTACAGTAAGGATGGTAGAGATAGACCGAGAACTAAAGTCAAGCAAGTATTACATCACTGTTAGGGAAACTACTGCAGAAAATAGGGAAGGAGAACATTGAACTCCGATCAGAATGGCAAAAATAATCGGGGATAATCATCATGACTTTATCAGAGGAACGTCACACCTACCGAACGTGAATTAGTTTGAGCAGGTCGCTGAATTAGTTTTGCAGCAAGGCCTTTAACAAAGGTCCCCATGGGAAAATAAAGCATAAAGTAAAATCTCATGGAATCAAGGATAACTTGACAAGTTACAACGAAAATTGTCTTAGTGGCAAGAGACAGAGAGTGGTGGGAGAAGGCTGTTTGTGTGACTGGAGACCAGTGTCCCCTGGTGTACCACAGGGATCAGTGTTTCTCCCTTATTATTTGTGGTATTCATAAATGGTACAGATGTCAATGGAGGGGGGTAGGTGAAGGGGGTGGGGGTTGTGATAAGTAAGTTTGTGATTATCTGGTTGGTTGGCAGTGAGGAGGAAGGGCTTATGCTCCAGAAAGATACAGGTGGAATAGTCAGATGGGCAGATCAATGGCAGACGGAATGGAAACCTGATAAATATGATGCGATACACTTTGGAAGAAGAAACCAGACAGGGGAGGACTCAATGAATGGCAGCAGACTAGGAAGCTCAGAGGCTACTTCTCCACACATCCCTGGATTGGACTGGATAAGGTAATAGGTTAGTTAAGAAGTATACCTTGGGTGTAGCATTTATTAATCGGGGCGTAGATTATAAGAGCTATACAGGGCTTTGGTTAGGCCAAGATGGAATACTGTGTGGAGTTCTGGGAGCCACATTACAGGAATGATGTGATTGTACTGGAGGGTGTGCAGAGGAGATTCACCGGGATGTTCCCTGGGATGGAGCATATCAGCTGTGGAGAGAGGCTGGATAAGCTCGGGTTGTTTAGTTCGGAGGAGAGAAGATTGAGGGGTCAGTGATTCAGAAGGGATAAGATTATGAGGGACATGGACAGGGTGGACAGACAGCAGCTGTTCCTTTTAGTCAGAGGGTCAAGCACAAGTGAGCACACATTTAAAGTGAAGGGTTTGCGGTTTAGTGAGGATTTAAAGATAGTATGTCTTTCACCCAGAGGATGTTAGTGTCAGGAATTTATTTCCTGAGAGGGGAATTGTCACGAGTATCCTCACAACCATTAAAACGTGCCTTGACGAGCACGTAGAAGTGTCACAACTTTCCCGGATATGGGCGTGGTGTAGATCATGCTGTGTTTCTGATAGTGCTGAATCTATGCTCCTGTGAGTGTATGGCTGTGCATCGTCAATCATTGAGCAACCTAAGACAGGATTGTTGGGTTTCTGAAGAGTATATTCACAAGGGTAATAAGAGTGAACTGTAATAGCTTGTCAAATTATGTCAAAGTGAAAATTATGAGAAAACAAGTGCAGCTTCCTTACAATCTGAAACCAGAGAATGGAGAATGCAGAACAGGGAAATGGCAAAACTATGAAGCCGTTACTTCAGTTCTGTCTTCACAGAACATTCTAACAACATTACTTAAACGAAGTCTGGTGTGGAAAAAAGGTATAGTACATAGAACGTAGAACATAGTAAGTAAATGGTTTAGGAGAAATTATTGGGACTGAAAGTAGCGGTCATAGACAACTCCAAAGTGGATTTACGAATTATGTTTGAGAACAGACTGGGAGACAAATGAAAGAGAAGCAATGGATGTAAAACATGTGAACTTTCAGAAAAAATTTTGGTAAAACTCCCAAGCCTCATTTGCAAAATCAAATCTGAGTGTATTGGGACGAATATATGGCCATGTTTCTAGAATGGGACAGCTGGTAGGAAACAGTGAATAGAAATAAACAGACTCGTCAAGCAACAGCAGAACATTGTCTGCAAGGTATGATTCTGTCAGCATGACCATGTCCCAGACACCCCATCACCTTCCCCAGATATCTCCTGTCTCATCAGCAGGACAGACACAGCAGAAGTGGCGGCACAGTGGGATAGAGTTGGAAGGAAATTGCTCTGGGGATCCTCAACAGTGACTCCATATCCCAGGAAGTCTCATGGCGTTACTTTGCATATGGAAAAGGAAACCTCCTGCTGATTACCAAGTGCCAGCCTCCCTCATCTGATGAATTAGTAATTCTACATGCTGACCAACACTTGGAAGAAGCTCTAAGGTTGGCAAGGGCGCAACATGTAGTCTGGGTGGGGCATTTTAATGTCCACCACTGAGAGTGACTCTGCAGCAGCTTTACTGATCAAGCTGGTCAGGTCCAAAAGGAATTAACTGCTATATTGGGTCTAT
Source organism: Chiloscyllium punctatum (assembly GCF_047496795.1). Lineage (NCBI taxonomy): Eukaryota > Metazoa > Chordata > Chondrichthyes > Orectolobiformes > Hemiscylliidae > Chiloscyllium > Chiloscyllium punctatum. Next base: position 63,132,192 of record NC_092752.1, read on the forward strand.
GGCAGGTGGTGAAAGAACCAACAAGAGGAAAATACATACTTGACCACATCATTACTAACCTGTCAGTTGCAGAAGTATTTGTCTATGACAGTATCGGTAAGAGTGACCACCGTATAGTCATTGTGGAAACAAAGCCACACCTTCACATTGAGAATAACCTCCATCATTTGGGTGGCACTATCACCGTGCTAAATAGGACAGACTTCGAACAGATCTCGCAGCTCAAATCTGCGGTGCTGTGGGTCATCAATAGCAGCAGAATTGTACTCCAGCACAACCTCATGGCCTGGCATATCCCCCTCATAACAATTACCATCAAGCCAGAGGATCAACCTTGGTTCAATGGAGTGTGCAGGAGGGAATAAGCAGTACTGGGAATACCTGAAAATGAGGTGTCAGCCTGGTGAAGCCACCAAATAGCACTACTCACGTTCCAATTGGCATAATAAATAAGTGATAGACAGTGCTAAGTGATCCCACAAGCAACGGTTCATATCTAAGCTCTGCAGACCTTCCACTTCTAGTTGAGAATAGTTATGGACCATTAGACATTGGAGAAGGAGATTCCACAAGTATGCCCATCCTTAATGATGGAAGCGTTCAGCACTTCAGTGCAAAAAATAAGGTTGATGCATTTGTAACAACCTTCAGTCAGAAATGCTGAGTGGATGATCCATCTTGGCCTCCTCCAGTGGTCCTCAGCAATTCATTAACCAGTCATCAACCAATTTGATTCACTCCACACGATATCCAGATTCAGTTGGAGACACTGGATACCGCAGAGGGTACATATCCTGGCAACAGTACTGAAAACGTGCCCTGACGAACTTGTCACTGCCTTAACTAAGCTGTTCCAATATCATTACAACAACGACATTTCTCCGATTACTTGGAATATTACCCAAATATCTCCTACACAGAATAAGCAGAACAAATCTAAACTGGCCAATTACCAACCCATCAGTAAAGTGATGGAAGGTGTCAGTGCTTTCAGCAATACCCTGGTCAATGACGCCCAGTTTTGGGCTCCACAAGGGCTACTGAGCTCCTGATCTCATTAGCTTGGTTCAATCATGGATAAAAGAGCTGAATTCCAGAGGTGGGGTGAGAGTGACAGCCCTTTAAAGCAAGACTGTCTTCGACCAAGTGTGGTATCAAGGCGTGTTTGCAAAACTGGATTCAATGGGTATCAGGGGCAAACTCCCCGCTGGTGAGAATCATACCTGACACTTAGGAAGATGGTCATTTTTGATAAACATTAGTAAACGCAGCTCCATGACAAGTCTGTAGGAGTCCCTCGGGCAGTGGCCTAGGCCCAAACATCTTCAGGGCTGCTTCATCAATGACCTTCCCTCCATTTTAAGGTCAGAAGTGGGGATGTTCGCCAATGATTGCACAATGCTCAGCAACATTTGTGGGTCCTCAGATACTGAAGCAGTCCGTGTCCAAACGCGACAAGATCTGGACAGTATCCAGGCTGACAAGTGGCAAACTCGAGGGATCAAAGGAACTACTGCACTTCATATTTTACATCTTCCCAAAGTTAATCATATTAACGGATATATTCATTGTTTGGGATAAGTGCATTGTGGAGATTTTTGAAAATGACACACAATGAGGAAGTCTCAATGTGTCCTTTACCGATGTTTCTGTGCAGTCTGTGGGAAAGCTCTGTCAATGTTGTCACAAGCTGTCAGATGTTAGGAAGGAGGCCTCTGCAGGGTCAAAAGGACTGTGTTTCATGTTCCCTTTTCGAATATTGCCTGGGGCTGGGAGTTCTGTCCGGGTTTATCCTTTAAGACCTCGAAGCAGTTTGATACAATAGAGTGTCTTGCTTGGCCGATTCAGAGACCATTGAAGAGTTTATCACAAGTCGTGTGTCTGGAGTAATGCTTAGCCAGACCAGGAAAACACGGGAGACTCACTTCCTGAAAGTACATTGGGGAAGGAAATTGGTGTTTACAATCGACATTGCCTTCAAGGTCACTGTTACTGACACCAGATTATGCATCTTAATATTTTATCAATTGTTTTTAACTTCCACCAGCTGCCAGAGCATTATCCTGGTCTGAGTTAGTAATCCCAGACATTTCCAGCACCATCTCCAAATGGGGACCTATCAGAAACCACGCTGAGCAGGATATTTCTGTGCTGCTTGACAGCTCTGTCAAAACGAACTCCCACCAATGTGACTATCGTGATTGGACTGAGGGGGTGGTAATTGGTCAGATTGTAATTATTCTCCTCTAAGGGTACTGAACATTGTTGAGTAATTTTCCACATTCCCAGGGAGATGGAGCTGGAGCGAAACAGCTTCCCCAAGGACACGGCTTGTTATGCAGCACAAGTCTTCAGTCCTATTGCAGGAATAGTGTCAGGGCCCATTGCCTTTGTCGTATCTACGGTGTTCAGCTGTTTCTTCATGTCACGAAAATCGAATAGGTTGAAGGCTGCCATCTGTAATTCTGTGGGCAACATGACGACAGTGACGTGGATAATCAACACAACACTTCGGGCTGAGAATGGTGCAGATACTACATCCTTGTGTTTTACACTGGTGTACAGGGCAGTTCTGTTATGCAGTATGGGGGTACTTATGGAATCCTCTTCTCCTGTCATTTTTTTAATCGTCCATAACCATTTGTGACTGAATATGGCAGGACTGCGGAGCTTCAATCAGACCTCTTGGTAGCTTTAATGTGTTAGCATCACTTTTAGGTTCACATGGGTCTGACACAGACATGTTCATCCACAATCATTACTGAAACATAGGTTGATGGTAATGGCTGACTGAGGAGATTATCCCTGGGCAAAAATGTTACAGATTGTGGTTGAATGCTGTTCTGCTTCTCCTGCTGTTGTGGTCTACAGCACTACATAAATATGCAGTTTTGAGCTTCAGTATCTGAAATGCAATTCTGCTGTCTGTCCCCTAGTTCACATCGAGACCCAGTCACCCATCAGCCCTATACTCAGTGACCTACTCTGGATTCTGATGTGGTAACACTTCCATTTTCATATTCTCATTCTGCTGAGGGTCTCTCCCCGGGTCATGCTTCCAATTTGACAAATTCTGAAAAACCAATTAACTAATTTTAATTCAACGGTTTAATTAATCTGATTTTTTTTCTTTGAGTAATAACATCTTCTGTGTTTAAAGTGAATGCCTTTCCCTCTGTTTCTCTCCCTGACCATGATTAAGAGCTCTGTAGTGTCAGTGATGCCAGCCTTTTGTAGTTTCAGAGCCAATGAATTCTCTGGATTCCCAATCATCTTCACCACATTGTATTTTTTCTCTTTTGGTTTGATGCCTTATCACTTATGGCTGCCCTGTCCTCCCATGAGTATGGTTCATCTCCTTTTTGGATGAATTTCTGATATCCTCCGAATTATCCCCAGACACTCCTGCCACTGCTGCTCTATGGTCTTTCCTGTTCGGCTCCCTACCAATTAATTCTGGCCAGCTCCTCCCACATGTCATTGTAGTTACATTGTTCAATTATAATCACATTACATCAAGAAGAGAGCAATAGTTACAAACCAAAAGAAGGATTTTTGAGAGAAAGGGTGTGATGAATAATTGGTAAATTTCTTAACTAGATAAAAAGAGAGAACGAGAGAGAGGATATAGTTGAGGAAATGTGAAAAATTAGAAAACCTGATTATTAAAAGGTTTGATGTACATCCATCAATGCTTTGGCAATGCCTGTGTGCTGTGGTCCTTTATACAGTGCATGTACAATAGAGCAATGTGTTCAAATACTGGGTCTGATGGTAGAATTTTTATCTCCAATGAAATGACAGACACTAACTTTATAAAGAACCCAGCAGGCAAATATATTGAAGTCCCGGTAGAAAGAGATTAACTGAAATATGTTGGGATACCAGGAGCAAGAATTTATAACACACATCTTGATAAGAATGAGAGATTAGAGTAGAGAATTCCAGAAAAGGACGTAACATTGAGAGAAGTGGAACATATCACTTTAGATGAGGATCAAATAATGTTTTAATGTTTCATAAGTTTTATAGATCATATGCATCATTTTTCGTTAACTGTGTCTCCATTGTTCATTTAGAAAGTGTTGTGCACATATGAAAAATGTTACTTATCCGCACACACACATTGATTAAACAGTGCATATAAAGTCATTTTCCCGCCATTGAAATAGCCCTGTTGTCGTATTACCTGGATACATGAACACCAACTGGCCACCAAAAGACACGACCCATTACCACTATGTTCCATACATACAAAGAAAGACACCACTTTGGTTTGGACAACACACAGACACACACACACACACACACACACACACACACACACACACACACACACACACACACACACACACACACACACACACACACACACACGGACATTCTTAGAGGAATGGCATTCTAACTAGACGTCCATCAATAAACACATTAATTTAGATCCTATCTACCTTCTTTTGTAAATCATAAGAATTGGAAATGACCCACCTACATTAAGAAAACCAAGACCTATAAACATGCCACCAACGCTTCAGCGGAGACTCTCATTGATGATGTTACCTAGCCATTGTGTCAAAACATCTGAAAAGAAACCTTCAAGCAGAACGAGGTAACTTGCATACATATAAACTGTTATTTTACTTTTATTAGTGTAATTTGGGAATTCTCATGTTTAAACAGATTACGAGGTGAAGTGAGCTTTTCTGGGTGTGTGGTTTTAATGAACAGAGGGGTTCGATATTGATTTCATAACAGTTTGGGGCCTTGCCGTATGGGATTTGGACAGATTTGGAATACAAAAGGTCCCAGCAGATTCCAACACGTGGCAATTAGTGGCCTAGATCTTCAAATAAAACCGTTGGGAAATTTCACCCTCCTCTCCGATCTATCATCATCTCACCCCACCTGCATCTACTATCGCCTTCCAAGCTCCAGTCCATCAAGCTCCAACCCCACCCTCCTATTTATTTCTCAGCCCGCTTTCCCCCAGCCCCCTTACCCCCCCCCCCCGCACTTTCCTTATGAACGATTTATGCCTGAAACGTCAACTCTCCTACCTTTCGGATGCTGCCTGACCTATTGTGTTTTTCCAGCGCCACACCTTTCAACTCTGATCTCCAGCATCTGCAGTCCTCATTTTCTCTTGGCCTCCAATAGTAAAAATTGGAAGTATTTTCACTCTTTCTGACGTGTTATTCAAGAGCGTGATAATTTGTGGAATGGAGACTGAAATTAAGCATTCCCTTGTGTAACATCAGGTTGGAGTGCCAAATCAAGATTGGGGAAGTAACAGTGAGAGTGAGCGACAGAGTGTGCGTTCCAGGAATACAGTTTGTTCTTGTAGTTGGGATCCAAGATGGGAGAGGCACACCTTGTGGTGGAGAAGACAAAGGAAGACTAGGGAATTGGGGAGTTAAATGAAAAAACACCCAGGAATTTTTGCAGACAGTGTAGTAACAAGATCCCACTGTAATAAGTTACAGCAGGAAGGAAAAATGGAAATAAGAGACAAAGGATTTGATGTTAAGGTACCTGACACCCTGTTTGATGTAACGGTGCAGGAAACAAAACCTGAACAGGCAGAGGATCAGGCAGACGTGTTTAGTCCCAAAACGCTAATGGACTTAGAACAGACACACACACACACACACACACACACAGAAATATATTGTCGAACGTTATTAATTTAAAGATAGAATCCTAAAATTAAAAGGGAGCCCATGACAGGTTAGTGTAGAAGGGAAATGGGCTGAGGTGCACCGGATTGTGTTACCGGTAGCAGACAGTGTTATGGGTAGCACATGAACTAACTACAGGCGATCACCTAGGTGGACAGAAGACTCAGGCTAAAGTACAGAAGCATTTCTAGTGGCCTGGAATGCACAAGGACGTGGTTAATCTTTATTGTGCATGTCCAACATGCCAAATAGTAGGTAAGTCACAGGCAATAATAAAACCAGCACTTCTGTCACCAATTCCTGCATTTGAACAACCTTTCACATGGGTTCTGATTAACTGCATAGCTCCCCTTTCTAAAGTAAAAGTGGAAACTATTATTTGCTGACCATAATGGATGTGTCTACCAGATTGCCAGAGGCAATTCCATTACAGAGTGTTAAGGCAAGAAGGGATGTGAAGGGGTTGGTAGCTTTCTTTACTCGCTGTGGGCTAAGCAGTGAGATTCAGTCAGACCAGGGGTTTTATTTACCGCTCAACTCTTCAAGGAAATCATGGATAGCTTAGGTATTCAACACTTCAAATCGACTGCTTCCCATCCGGAATCCCAGGGAGCCTTGGAAAGTTAGCATCAGACACTGAGGACCATGCAAACAGCGTACTGTCAGGATTACCCGAATGATTGGGATAAAGGTGTCTCATTAAACTGTTTGCCATCGGAGATGTCCCATATAAATCAACTCAGTTTACTTCCTTTGAATTAATATTCATACATGAAGTGAGAGTTCCTTTGAAATTAATTCAACATAAAGCAACAAGACCGAAGTCGGCAAACTCACACTTGGATTATGTATGTGAGGTGAGGGAGAGATTAGACCGAGGAGGTGAGTTAGTTTAACAGCACCTGAAGAGGGCACAGCCAAGAGTGAGGCAGGTGGCAGATAAAAACTCTGAAACTTTGAGGATATCCCGTGGGGATGACGTGTTAGTATTGCCACCAATCGCTTCAAAGTCCCTTTGAAATCCCTTCAAAACCAGATTTAGTGGCCCCTTTCAAATTAAAAAAAATGCTGAGTCAGTTAAACTATCTGGTAAAGATACTGGACATGCTAAAACGTTGTGGAGCATGTTTTGTGAATGAATGATGCACCATCCACAATTTGCACTCAGGAACAGAGTTGTGGCCAGATGAACAAACTGTGCAGCTTATCTGTATGATATAGTAATCTTAGCAAGTGATTGAAAACTCACATGTTACAGTTGGGAGAGCATGTTGAACAATTACAAGAAGCAAATTTGACAATAAACTTAAAGAAAATAGAATTTGCGAAGGCAGAGGTGATGTTCTTGGGACATTACATTGGACATGGGAGGTTGACTCCATGGAACACAAAGACGAAGGGCTTTGAGGAATTTCCACGACCATCCTCGAAGAAAGAGGTGCTTCGATTTTTAGAACTGAGTGGATTCTATCGGAAGCTTGTTGCAAACTTCAGCAGTCTATTGGCACCACTGCTGGATTTACTGAAGAAGAACACAATATTGTGGTGGACAGAACAATGCCAGGGGGTATTTGAGAATTTTAAAGCAGGATTAATCACTGCACCAGTTTTAGCTGCACCAAATATTTTGAAACCGTTTGAAAATTGTGTTTGATGCTCGGGATATAGTGGTCGGAGATGGGATTTTGCAAGGACTGCACAAAACACTACATAGGACAAACAGGAAGACAGCTAACGATCCGCATTCATGAACACCAACTAGCCACGAAACGACACGACCAGCTATCCTTAGTAGCCACACACGCAGATGACAAGCAACATGAATTTGACTGGGACAACACTACTATTATAGGACAAGCCAAACAGAGAACAGCCAGGGAATTCGTAGAGGCGTGGCACTCATCCACAGATTCAATCAATAAGCACATCGACCTGGACCCAATAGACTGACCACTACAGCGGACAGCTGGAACTGACAACTGGAAGCGGCAGAGACAAATCACTATAAATGCCAGAGGAAAGATCACAGAAGCGCTTCACAGGAGGCTCCCAAGCACTGAGAATGTCACCTGGACAGGGGACGAAACGTCTGCAACACAAATTCCCAGCTCGGCGAACAGAACCACAACAACGAGCACCCGAGCTACAAATCTTCTCCCAAACTTTAATATGAATGGTATAACTGAGATTAATACTTTTGTATTTCATAATAATGGGATTAATAATGAGAGGAAAAAGAATGATGACATCTTTTCATTCTGATTGCTCGTTTTCTTTTCCGAAGGGGGGAGGTGTTATGAAGCTGAAAGCATGTCTCGTCACTTTAAGACAGAACGGGTCTTGCTGAATAGAAAGTACAGCCACAGATGCCGGCTAAATGTCAGACTGTTTCACATGTCACCATTAGCTGGGAAATGGATACCTGGGTTTTGGTTGCTGTTTTGACAGCAATTCAAATGCAACCAAGAGTTTAAATAACGTTTTGGATACCAGAAGCCAACGGGATTTGAATGTTATTGTTTGCACTCTTGAAAAGCAATCCGTTTTGAGAAATAATGTATCATGGGGAGTTTATAAACCCAGCATTTTGAACACTAGAGTGAGAGCCACTGCCATCCAACAACAGAGTAATTTCTGTAGAGCAGAACTGCTAACTAGCCACCTCAAACACTCTCTATCAAAGATACATGTGCATGTCAAACCTACGTGCGTAAAAACAATGACCCAGGGAGATCAGCAGCTGGAAGAGTGAACACAGCGGGGAAGATGGAGACTGTGTGGCCTTGAGATTGTAATGTTTAATATGTGGGTTGTTGGAACAGCAGATTTTTACAGAGTTGGAGTGAGATAGTAAGTAGCTAAGAAAAGAGGAGCTTGTATTTGCGAATTGTTGTTGTTTAGTGTTCACTATTAAAGTTAAGAAACTAACTTGTTATTTTTTGTTTAAATTGTGGAATGTAGGAGATCTGTGTCACTCGAATTTTAACAGATCACAATGTGAGGCGAACTTTTCTGGGTGTTTGGGTTTAATTAACAGAGGGGTTCGACTCCACCTTGTAAATGTCCATCCTCGCTAACCCCATTTCCCTGCAGTTGGCCCATATGCTTCCAGTCCTTTCTGATCCACATATTTATCCGAATGCTTTTGAAATGTTGTTAATGTTCCCCCTCAACCTCATCTGCTAGCAGCTCATCCACGTACCAGCCTCTGTGTAAAGAAGTGGCCCCTCAGGTTCCCTTTTATTCCTTCCCCTTTAACCTTAAACTGATCCCCTCGATTCCTCAATTCTCTAAACATTGGGAAAAGACTCAGAGCATTAACCCTATCAATATGCCTCGTGATCTTAGACAACTCTATAAGGACCACCCCCCACCTCCCTCATTCTCCTACACTCTAAAGAAAAGGTCCGAGCTTTTCCATCCTCTCCCTATAAATCAGACAGTTGGGTCCTGGCAACGTCCTGGTCAATTTCTTCGGCACTCTTTCTAATTTCATAATACCCTCCCCATAACAAGGTGACAAAAACTGAACACAATACTCCAAATGAGGCCTTACCAAAGTCCTGTGTAACTGCAACATAACTTCCCTACTTCTACACTCAATATCCTGCCTGATGAAGGCCAGTGTGCCAAAATCCTTCTTCACTGCCCTGTTGCCCTGTCTACCTGTAACTTCACTCTCAGAGAACCATGCACCTGAATGCTAAGGTCTTTCGGCCCGCCAAACCTATTAAGGCCTTCCCATATACCGTGAAATTCTTACCTTGATTTGAGTTTCCAAAATGCAAGACTGCATACGTCTATATTAAACTCCATTTGCCATTTCTCAACCTACATCCCCACCTGATAAAGGTCCTGCTGCAAGTTTTGATAAACATCATCACTGATCACGATACCACTTATTTTAGTGTCATCGGCAAACTTACTAATCATACCTTGTACATTCTCAACTCAATCATGGATAACAAACAGCCATGGACCCAGCCTCTGGTCTAACAAGCATCCTTCCACTAAACTCTATGCTTCCTACCATCAAGCCAACTGTATTGGCCAGTTCTGCCAGCATTCCACGTGATTGAACCTTCCAGAGCAGCCTGCCGAGTGATACCTTATCAAAGGCCTTACTGAAATCCATAGAGACTACATCTACCGCTCTGTCTTCATCAACCTTCTTGGTCACTTCATCAAAGAACGCTAACAAATTTGGGATGCATGATCTCCCACTCACAAGTCTATGCTGACTGCTCCGAATCAAACCCTGTGTAAGTAATGGGTGCAGTCAATGGTATGCTGTCCTTCATTGTAAGATGATTCAAGTACATAAGTAAAGCCATCTTCCTGCTGTTCTAGAGCCTTGCTGAGAGAGCATTTAGAACATAGAACATAGAACATAGAAGAATACAGCGCAGTACAGGCCCTTCGGCCCTCGATGTTGCGCCGATCAAAGCCCACCTAACCTACACTAACCCACTATCCTCCATATACCTATCCAATGCCCGCTTAAATACCCATAAAGAGGGAGAGTCCACTACTGCTACTGGCAGGGCATTCCATGAACTTACGACTCGCTGAGTGAAGAACCTATCCCTAACATCAGTCCTATATCTACCCCCCCTTAATTTAAAGCTATGCCCCCTTGTCATAGCTGACTCCATACGTGGAAAAAGGTTCTCACTGTCAACCCGATCTAACCTCCTAATCATCTTGTACACCTCTATCAAATCACCCCTAAACCTTCTTTTCTCCAATGAAAACAACCCCAAGTGCCTCAGCCTTTCCTCATAGGATCTTCCTACCATACCAGGCAACATCCTGGTAAACTTCCTCTGCACCCGTTCCAGTGCCTCCACATCCTTCCTATAGTATGGCGACCAAATCTGCACACAATATTCCAGATGCGGCCGCAGCAGAGTCTTATACAACTGCAGCATGACCTCAGGACTCCGGAACTCAATTCCTCTACCAATAAAAGCCAGTACGCCATATGCCTTCTTCACTGCACTATTTACCTGGGTGGCAACTTTCAGAGATCTGTGTACATGGACACCAAGATCCCTCTGCTCTTCCACACTACCAAGTAGTCTACCATTAGCCCAGTAATCCAACTTTTTATTACTCTTACCAAAGTGAATCACTTCACACTTAGCTACATTGAACTCCATTTGCCACCTTTCTGCCCAGCTCTGCAGCTTCTCTATATCCCGCTGTAACCTGCCATATCCTTCCACACTGTCAACAACTCCACCGACTTTCGTATCATCCGCAAACTTGCTCACCCAACCTTCTAACCCTTCCTCCAGGTCATTTATAAAAATGACGAACAGCAATGGTCCCAAAACAGATCCTTGCGGAACACCGCTAGTAACTGCACTCCAAGATGAACCTTTGCCATCAACTACTACCCTCTGTCTTCTTCCAGAGAGCCAATTCCTAATCCAAACCTCCAACTCACCCTCAATGCCATATCTCTGTATTTTCTGCAGTAGCCTACCATGGGGGACCTTATCAAACGCCTTACTAAAATCCATATATACCACATCTACCGCTTTCCCCTCATCTACCTCCTTAGTCACCTTCTCAAAGAATTCAATAAGGTTTGTGAGGCACGACCTGCCCTTCACAAAACCATGCTGACTATCCTTGATCATATTATTCCTATCCAAATGTTCATAAATCCTATACCTTACAATTCTCTCTAAGACTTTGCCCACAACAGAAGTGAGACTCACTGGCCTATAGTTACTAGGATTATCCCTACTCCCCTTCTTGAACAAGGGAACCACGTTTGCTAGCCTCCAGTCCTCTGGCACTACTCCTGTCGACAAAGAGGACACAAAAATCAAGGCCAATGGCTCTGCAATCTCCTCCCTTGCTTCCCAGAGAATCCTAGGATAAATGACATCAGGCCCAGGGGACTTATCTATTTTCACCCTTGCCAGAATTTCCAACACCTCTTCTCTACATATCTCAAAGCCATCCATTCTACTTATTCGTGCCCCAGTATTCATATCGACAACAATGTCCAGTTTCTGAGTGAATACTGACGAAAAGTATTCATTCAGCGCCTCCCCAATCTCTTCAGCCTCCACACACAACTTCCCATTACTATCCTTGATTGGACCTATTCCTTCCCTAGTCATTCTTTTATTCCTAACATACCTATAGAAAGCCTAAGGGTTTTCCCTAATCCTACCAACTAAGGACCTTTCATGTCCCCTCCTTGCTGCTCTTAGCTCTCTCTTCAGGTCCTTCCGGGCTACCTTATAACTCTGAATCGCCCCTATTGAACCTTCACGCCTCATCTTTACAAAGGCCGCCCTCTTCCATTTAACAAGGGATTCCAACTCCGTATTAAACCACGGCTCCCTCACACGACCCTTTCCTCCCTGCCTGATAGGTACGTACTTATCAAGGACATTCAATAGTTGCTCCTTGAACAAGTTCCACATATCAATTACGCTCTTGCCTTGGAATCTACTTTTCCAATCCACACATCCTAAATCATGCCTCAACGCATCATAATTTCCCTGCCCCCAGCTATAACTCTTGCCCTGTAGTACACACTTATCCCTCTCCATCACTAGAGTAAAAATCACCGAATTGTGGTCACTGTCCCCAAAGTGCTCACCTACCTCTAGTTCTAATACCTGGCCTGGTTCGTTACCCAGAACCAAATCCAGTATGGCCTCACCTCTTGTTGGCTTATCTACATATTGTGTCAGGAAACTCTCCTGCACACATTGCACAAACACTGACCCATCTAACGAACTTGAGCTATAGCTTTCCCAATCAATATCAGGAAAGTTAAAGTCTCCCATAACAATCACCCTATTACTGTCACTCTTCTCCTGAATCATCTTCGCAATCCTTTCTTCAACCATTCTAGGACTATTAGGAGGCCTGTAAAAGACTCCTAACAGGGTGACCTCACCTCTCCTATTCCTAACCTCAACCCAAACTACCTCAATGACAAATCTTCGTCCATCTTCCTTTCCACCGCTGTAATACTATCTTTGACAAGCAAAGCCACACACCCCCCCTTTTACCCCCACCTCTGACCCTACTAAAACATTTAAACCCTGGAACCTGCAACAGCCAATCCTGTCCCTGATCTAGCCATGTCTCCGTAATAGCCACAACATCGAAGTCCCAGGTACCAACCCACGCTGCGAATTCACCTACCTTATTTCGTATACTTCTGGCATTAAAGTATACACACTTCAAGCCACTCTTCTGTTTGCAGGCACCCTCCTTTAAGATTGATGCCATATTCCAAACCTCCTATTTGGGCACTCTCTACAGATTTGATCACCTTTGTAAGGAATGATCTCCTTACCACAGACACTGGTGATAGTAAAATGAGGATAGAGTGAAGAAGCTGAGTGTTTAATCTGTAGAGCTCTGAGAGACCAAGAAATGGTGATACTGAAACACGAGGAGTGGCAGCGATCACTTATTTCCAAAAGAGACATTGATACGGTGAGAAATTCCATACTTTACCCAGGATTGATTGGTTTGATTTATTGTCACGTGTACCTCAGTACAGGGAAACACTTTATTTATGAGCAGAGGAGGAAGATCATAGTAAACATGGCCAGACAGATCAGAGGGTGGAAATAGAATTGGACAGAGTAAGGCATACAGGTTACACTGCACAGGACATGCACTAGACAAGATCAACATGAACAAAATCACCATTATTTGAACTTAGAGAGTCCATTTATCAGTCTAACGAGGCTTTCCTAAAAGTTTATATGCCTTAATTAACTCTCCCCATGTTATTGTGCAGTCGGCGTGTGAACCCTGTACTGAACGTCAGGTTGCTCCCAATCCCCAACAGCAACCACAATACCTTCCATCTGAAACAGGTAGCCATTCCCACCAGCATCCGCCCTACATAGAGAACACCAGGTTTGTCTTCTTGGAGATGGAAGGTGCCTTCTTGAGATTTCACACAAGACATATGGCTTCCCTGCTCACTGCTAGAAAACCACGCTAAAGTCCCACGTGTTTATCATGAGCAACAGAGCCACGAAGAACTATGTGGAGCAGTCTGTCTGTGTACCCTCTGCTCCATTTGTTCATCATGTCAGAGCATCAATTAGGAGACAGTGAGGACCGCCCATGCTGGAGAATGGAGTAGAGAGTGGATTGTTGGAAAAACACAGCAGGTCAGGCAGCATCCGAGGAGCAGGAGAATCCACATTTTGGGCATCAGCCATTCATCAGGAATCAGCATCAATTACCTCATTCTGTCCCTTTGCAAGTGCGTAGAGGGGGGAATGGCCTCTTCCTGTCCTGTATAAGTGACTTAAGGGGCTGAATGGCCTCCTCCTGTTCCTGTGTAAGTGACTCAAGGGACTGAATGGCTTCTTCCTCATCCGATTGGACAGGATCAAAGGCCTGACTGGGTTACCCCTGGTTCCTGTTTGACAGCTCGATGTACTGACAAGTGTTTGATGATGCTGCAGCTTTAAGAGGTTATTTTGTCCTGGTTTCTTTTCAGAGAGAGATTGAATGATCGTTACCAAGCTGGATAGTTAAGATCACTTGAGTAAACACCGAGGGAGGCCTTGTGTTTATTTTAATGCAGCCTGAATGGGTGTGGCCAGCACTCACAGATTAGGATCTCTGGGTTTTGGTTTCTCACTTTTGGGGTATCCACAGAGTTGGAAGCTTCACTGGATGTTACTCTCTCTGAATTTTCTTTTGATGCTGTTTTTAATTCCTGGATTGGAGAAATGTTTGTGACATTCTGTGTCTGAATATTCCTTTTTGCCAAGGGCTGTGTTTATAGAATTTTCCAATATCGGAACAGTTCATTAGTAATAGTTCCTAGATCTATTATTCTGTTAACTTGTCCAAACGAATTATGTTATTCTAAATTCCTCTTTCTTTGGTTTTATTTCATATATCATGTTTTAATAAATGGTGTTATGCTTCTCACCGAGTAGTCTGACCAGTCAAATTACATCTGGGACAGACAGTTTACATTTCCATTAAAATAAGAAAATATTAGAATCTACACTACCACCTTCAAATATTTTCTAGGGGCTGTAGTGTGGCCCATCACACTAGACTCCTTCTGTTCCTGAGTAATATGCTGGAGACACTGAATAGGCTGTCCCTGTTTTTCTCCAATAGTGTCAATGGGTTGAACACCTTCCTCATATTCTTGTGAAACCAGCGTGAGATGCTGAATGAACCCTTTTTATACTGTGGCAATGTGCAGTGCCCGCCAATGCTGTTACATGAATGTTATGGACACTTTAACAGCACAAATCACAATAGAGTCTGGGTCTTGCTGCAGATGGACACAGAACAGTTCAGGAGCTGACGGAGGACAAAATGTTCTCAACATTGTAGAATTTTCAGCGACCATCCCCACTTCTGATCTTATGTTGTGGAGGGAGGGGGCGGGGAGACATTGATGAAGCAGCTGAAGATATTTGTGAAGGTGAAGCTACCCTGAGCATCTCCCACAGAGGTGACCCAGGACTGAGATGATGAACATCTTCCTTTGTGCCATGTTTGACCCCAAACACTGGAGAGTTTACTCTGATTCCCATTAAGTCTAGTTTTGTTAAGCTCCATGATGTAAACAGAAGGCAACCACTGCCTTGATATCAGGGCCAGTCATTTTTATCTGAACCCTTGTCTCAACCTCGTTTGTTCATATCAATAAGCCATGATTTCGAAGCAGCAAGTGTTTTCTTCAAACAGGTGGTATTGAATGTCAGGATGTCTCTTCTCAAGAGTGTTGGGGTAGCTAGATGTCTTAATGTATTTGAAAAGGATGTAGATGTATATTGACCTGTCAGAGGCACAAGTTGGAGGGAGGGATAGCTCTGTAAAGCGAGAGGAGGGGCCTCTTTCATACCCGTGCCTGGATTTTCCAATTACATTTCTCAAATCACCTCAAAGCGTGTGTGACACTCTTGAGGGGCTTAATGGTCTGCTCTATTCCTGTGCACCAGTTTACAGCAGTAAGTAACCTCCAACTGCTTCTGCCTAGCAGGTTTGAGGGGCTGAATGGAACACAGAAATATGGGACTGAGGAGCAGGAGTGGGTCATTGGATACTTTGAGCCTTCTCCACCAGGCACTAAGATTGTGGCTGATCAGGTTTTGCCTCAGTCCCACTTTCCTGTCTGTGTCCCATTATCCATGATTCAATTCCCTGTCAAACATTTAACTAACGCAGCTTTCAATCAATGTGAACATAGAGGCACGATAAACTTCCAGTGAAGAGAATTCCCACTTGAAAGGTCCTTTCAGAATTATTCGTCATCCATCTTATAGAATCAGAGAGTCATACAGAACGGAAACAGATCCGTTAGTCCAACTGTTCACTCCGATCAGATATCAAATCTGATCCAGTCCCATTTGCCAGCATTTGGTCAATATCCCTCCTCTTTCAGATACTTTTTAAATGTGCGATTGTAACCGCCTTCACCACTTCCTCTGACAGCACATTATGTACACACACCACTTTCTGCGTGAAACATTTATCTTCAGGTCCATACTAAGCATTTTCCCTTTCGCTTTCAGCCTATTCGCTCTTGTTCTGGACTCCCCTATCCTGGAGAGCAGAACGTGGCTGTTCAGAATATCCATGCCCCTGATGGTTTTATAAACCTCTATTATGTCTTACCTCAGCCTTTGCCACTCCAGGGGGGAAGTACCACAACCTAATCAACCTCTACCTAAAGCTCAAACCTCCAGTCCTGGAACAACTATGTCCATGTTTTCTGCAGACAACCGAGTTGTACACAGTATTCTTAAAGTGACCTCACCAACATCCTGAACTGATGCAACATCCCAACCCAACTCCTATACTCAATGCTCTGACTGATTAAGGCAAATGTGCCAAATGTGTTCAGCACCACTTTGTCTACCTGCGACTTCACTTTCAAGGAACAATGCAGCCCCTTTGTTCCACAACACTCCCCAGGACCTTACCATTAAGTGTATATTTTCTCCACTATTTGACTTCCGAAAATGCAAAACCTCGGATTTATCTAAATTAAACTTCAACTGTCACTCCTTGCCTCTTTGTCCCATCTCATTGTGGTCTCGTTGTACTCTGAGATAATCTACTACACCACGTTTCTGAAGTAATCTGTAAATTTACTAATTCTACTTAAAAATGGGTTGCTGGAAAAGCGTAGCAGGTCAGGCACCATCACAGGAACAGGAGAATTGACGTTTCGGACATAAGTCCTTCTTCAGGAAGGATTCCTGAAGAAGGGTTTATGCCCAAAACGTCGATTCTCCTGTTCCTTTGATGCTGCCTGACCTGATGCACTTTTCCAGCAACACATTTTTAAGCTCTGATCTCCAGCATTTGCATTCCTCACGTTCTCCTACTTACTAACTATGTTCCCGATATTCACATCTAAATCCTTTACAAAAATGATGAAATTCAGTGAACACAGTACTGATTCATACAGCACACTGCTGCTCACAGCTTCCAGTCTGAAAAAAACCCTCTTCCTTCAAGACAATTGGGACTAGCTTCCTCTGTATCCCATGTCACCGAAATTTAATAATCAGTGCATCAATCAGAATGTCATGAACATCTTGCTGAAGTCCATATGGACAATGTCTACTAAACTGCCTTCATCAATCTTCTTTGTCACCTCTTCGTAAAACTCAATCAAATTAATGAGCCATGATTTCCCATGCAGAACGCCACGTTGTCTATCCCGATCAGCCCTTGCCTTTCTAAATGTATATAAATGCTATCCCTCAGAATCCCCTCAAACTGCTTACTCACCACTGACATCAGGCTCACCGGTCTATCGTTCCCCGGCTTTTTGGGGTCATTGTTTCCTTTTCTAGTCCCACTCATTCACTGCTCAGAACAAATGTTAAATGTAACCAGGTCGGTGATTTGGCCGATGATATCGGTCTCAGACTGGGTCAGGGTCAGTTTTAGCAACAAGTCAGGCTAGTTTCTTTAAACTGCTAAAATATCACCTTTATGAACCAGAGCAATGTTACTCAAACTATGATGGAATGATGATTGGCAAACTGTTTGGATATTACAAATATAGAATCGTTATTTCCATTTCTAAAATCACTGACTGACACACACACACACACACACACACACACACACACACACACACACACACACACACACACACACACACACAACCACCCACAGACTCACAGACGCACAGACACACACGCACAGACACACACACAGCCACACACACAGAAACACACAGACACACACAGACACACACAGACACACACAAATACGCACACAGTCACACACACGCACAGACACACTCACAAACTCACACACACACAGAGACAGACACACAGACACACACACACACGCACACACACAACGATATAGAAAATCTCTGCAATTTCAATTGAAAGAACGTGGTCCGGATATTCGTGTAATTCATGACAAAAGGAAAAATTGAGAGATTTTCCAAAATATGATTCTGCTTCTGAAGATATTCTACACACACAAACTGCTAGCAATGGGATTCCATCCTGGAAGAGTTGGATTTGGCTGAATTCCCTTTGCATTAGGCAGTGAGGAGATTCCAATGAATTCTGTTCAGGAATCCTCCAATGGTTAGCGTAGTGGCTCAGTGGTTAGCATTGCTGCCTCACAGTACCAGGGACTTTTGTTTAATTTCAGCCTCCATATTATCTGCGTGGAGTTTGCACATTCTTCCCTTGTCTGTGTGAGATTCTCATGGGTTCTCCAGTTTCTGCCCACAGTCCAAAGCTGTGCATGTTAGTTGGATTGGTCATGCTCAATTGTCCATAGTGTTCACAGGTTTCTGGGTTCGATGCATTAGTCAGGGGTAAATGCAAGGGAATGGGCCTGGGAAGGTTAATCGTTGGAAGGTTGGTATGGATTTGTGAGGCCGAAGGATCTGTTTCCACACTGCAGGAATTGTATAAAAATAAGAATGGTAATGATTACTGTAGAATTCTTTTTTTAAATCGCACATTGCTGTGATGAAGAACAATGAAGGAGAGAGAGTGCAATAGGCCGTTCCTTCTCAGGCAGATGACATTTTCTCCCTCTCTGAGCTGAATCACACAGTAATGTCATCCTCTCCCAAACTGGACTATGTGAGATCTCCTTGTACATTGTCCAAACTATGTCTCCATCACATTCCCTGTTCCACGTAGGTACATCATTGCTGCTGTCATACACAGAGCCATACCCTTAGCAGAAGATGGTCTCGTTCGATTTGAAGATATGTTTATATGTCCCTGCGTCATTAAAAATATAACATGTTTAATGTATTCAGAATAACTGTATCAAAATAAATGCATTTTTTTAGCAAATACAGAAATTGCTGGAAAAGCTCGGCAGGTCTGTCAGCAACGAGATGCCTTTTGCATGCTGCAGTTGTTCCAGCCTCCACCACTTCCTCTGATATCATTCAATACACACAGCACCCTCTGTGTGAAATGGTACCACTTAGATGTCTTGAAAACCTTTCCCCTCTCACTTTCAACCAATCTCCTCTAGTTTTGGATGCCCCTAACCTGGGGAAAGATCCTGACTACTCACCCTACCCATGACCATTCTGATTTTATAACCCATTACTGCTGTGAAATGTGAATCCAATCAACACGAATAGCTGTACTTTCAGTCATCCTGGGCCTAAATTCTGAAATGCAATACTGACACCTCTTCCTTCTCCATCAAGTCACAATTCTAAATCCATTTTCATCAGTTTGTTCAGATGTATCATGAGACACTTCTGTGGGTTTTACACCTGGACCTTTGTGCCCGGAGTTAGGGAAACTAGCATCACTCAGCAATACCCATAAAGCTGTAACAGTATTCTCCTGTGTGTTTGTTCATCAGCCGGTTCTGACATGCTGTGACATACCACTGCAATAGGCAGGACTTGAATCCAGGCCTTCTAGTCCAGAGCTAGGAACACCACCACACAAGTTCAGGAATTGGAATCAAATCCAGAGTTCTGGCTCAGAGACAGGGACACTACCAACTAAACTACCATACCCAGAGTTTGGGTCATATTTTAAGTGCCCACTTTCAGCTCGGAATGGATTTGTTATAATCAGGTTACCATTACTGAATTACAAACAACACGTTGTATTGTTAAATGCAAGATATTTGTCTCAACTGTAGGATATTGAGTGTACTTGCTATGCTATCGAAATTAACTATGAACATCTGTAATGGCTATTATCTGTAGTCTGCAATATTAAGGAAAGAAATCCTGCAGACACAGTCTGCCCAATGAAGTGTCTCGAATAGATATTTATTACTGAACACCAGAGACGGAGAAAGAGCATAATTTCTAGTCCCAAAACACTGATCACTCTTACCCAACTCTAATTGTGTTAGACTATGTCTGCAATCTGTCCCTCCTCTCCCTAACCATACAAGGCAAACCAAGCTCAGGGTCTTTGTGAAAATCAAGCCCGGAGTGTGCAGGCCTTCTGGAGAGGGTGATGGTATTTTACAATTGAAGGTGGAGGGTGATGAGGCAGTAATATATTACACTGGACTGAGGGGTGGCTGATGGAGTTTAGTTTGGATTAATGTGAGGTATTGGATTTGGTAAATCAAACAAGAGCAGGACCTATACAATTAAAAGCAGGGCCTTTGGCAGTATTGTAGAACAGAGGCCTAGTCCGTCACGTATGATTCTTTAAAAGTTGCATCTCATATAGATAATGTGGTTAAGAAAGTGTTTAGCACACTTTCTTCAATGGTTAGACCGTTACATATCGGAATTGGGACGTCATGTTGTGGTTGTACAGGACATTGGTGAGACATGTCCTGGAATACTGTGTCCAGTCTGGTCACCCTGCCCGCTCATTCCATAGGCACACCACCCTCTGGGTGAAAACGCTGTCCCTTAAGTCTCTTTTAAATGTTTCCCCTCTCACCTTAAGCTCATGTCCTCTAATTTTGGAGGACGCTTAGAAAATATCTTGATTATTCACTTTGATATCATTGACCTTGATATTATTAAGCTGGAGAGGGTTCAGAAGAGTTTAACCTGGATGTTGCTGGAAATGGAGGGATTGAGCTATAAGGGGAGGCTGGATAGGCTGGGACTTTTTTCACTGGAGAGTATGAGATGGAGGGGTAACTATACAGAGGTTTATAAAATAATGAGGGGTACAGAGAAGCTGAAGGGCTGATGTCTTTTCCCGAGGGTTGGGGATTCAAATTTGAGGGATATTTTAATGTGCGAGCAAAATGTTTTACAAAAGTCATGAGAGGTAATTATTTTAGACAGAAGCTGGCTTGTGTGTGGAATGAACTTCCAGAGGAAGTGGTGAAAGCAGGGACAGTTACAACGTTTAAAGGACATTTAGATCAGTACATGGATAAGACGTCAGTTTGGATGGTGCTATGAGCAGCTGCCCTCTCCCTCCCTCTCTCTGAATGAATCCCTGTTGGTTTTCACCCTCTGCCAATGCCTGTGTAGTGGCGTGGGGAGGCCAGCAGAGGGTGGTATTGCATCACTGCCAGACCTGCCCCACACAGAGACTGCCAGACCTGCCCCACACAGAGACACACAGATACACGCACAGCAATTGTTCGGACACGGCATGAAGCCCATCTGGTAACTTAAATGAAACATAAAGAAATGCTCAATTCGACTCATAAACTGTTAAAGTATGAGTGATAGATCTGCCAAATTCCACTGTTTAAATAAAAATATCAATTGATGTTTTCACTATGAAAGTGAACATTTTACATCAACTATACACAACTCTGGGACCCCCTTCCTCTTAACTGCTTATTACCCGACTCCAGCTCTATAGCAACATACTGTGCCTGGGTCTGCCACCCTCTCATACCACAGGAGCTTGTAAGCTCTCAGTTCAGAGCAGCATTCACCCTCTCTTAAAGGTACAGTACACACTTTCAACTTCATCACATTATACCCTGATGAATATAGAGAAGTGGAACCTATCTGCATTTCTCTTGCTCTGTGGTTTATCAATATTTCATCTACTCTGTCTAGTACATGTCGGGGATTTTGTTGCTCCATTGACAGCATGTCCGTGGGACACTGTCCGTGGGAATATATCAGTATTTCACTTGCTGACAATCGTGTGTGTGGGGCAGGATTTCAGTTGCTTCATGGGGACTGTGATGCTATGACAATCTCAATGTTTGTAGATGGCACCGAACCTGGAAAACTCTGAAGTCTATGGAGGAGAGTGTGGAACTCTAAAAGGACAGTGACACGTAGGTGTCGTGTTCAGGTGTAAGGCAGGTGGGGCTCAGTGCAGAGCTGTGTGAGGTGATACACTTTGGTAGGAAAGACAATGAAAGACAGTTTAAAACAGGCTGTACCATTATAAAGGGGGTGCAGGAACAGGAGGCTCTGGGTGTATATGAGCACAGATTGTTGAAGATGTCAGGATAAGTGAGGAGAGCCGTAACTATCACAGATTAGTTTCAGTATCTGAGCTGGTTACAGGGGGAGGTATAGGAGGGAGTCTCCGTGCTCCCTTCCTGGGAGATGGTGGTGACGATTTGTTGTGAACCCACCCTCCTGCCCACCGAGACTATGGGGATTCCATTTGTACCAGCTCGACACAAAAGGGAGATGGCATCAGGGCCACAGCTTCTAAGTTGTGCCGGGGGGAAACAGTGCTGCCAGTGGGTTTAAAGTGAGAATTGCCCTTCACTGAACATTGCTCCTTACTCGGTCGGTGGGACGTGGATGTTTCAGAATCTCCACACGAGGCGTCCCGGTCCTCTCCGACTCGTACCAGGGTCCTCCCGACATGGTGGGGGGAGGGGGAGGGAATGGATATCGGGCACTCCACCAACCAGCTTGGCCCTTTCTGTCCTATTCCAGGCTGTTTCTCCTAGAATGGGAGGAAGAGAGGGAGGGAGTGAGGGAGGGAATGGGTGTGGTCCTACTGTTAGTGTCAGTTAGGTGGGGAGGGGGTCATGGTGAGTGGTCCGCAGCGAGTCAGTATACAGTGTTGTAGCAATGCAGTGTTATTAGTGTGGGGGTGAAGTGGAGGGTGGGGAGAGAGAGAGAAAGAGACAGAGACAGAGAGAGAAGGTGCACCATGCGGCAGTGAGAGTGGTGGACCATGAGTCTTGTTCAGGGGTCGGTAGTATATCAGATATAAGTGAGTGTGAGGGAGCAGGGAGAGTGCAGTGACTCTTATCCTGACAGAGCAGGGAAGGATATTGATGCTTGTCGGTATTGCTGGGCATTTCTTCAGACCACAGATACTGCACTGAGCTGGGTGGGGAGCTCAGACCATGCTCGGTGGGTCTGGTAGTGTCGCCCCCTCTGGGAACAGAATGGTCCTCCTCTGTACTAGCTCATCCACCAGGACCTCCGTGCCCCTGTCGACAAACCGTGGTGTAATTGCCCATGATCTGCCATGCTCCGGGTAAACTGTGCATGGCAGCTCCTAACGGAGAAAGCTAAAACATGTGCCCATTGGCCTTTCAAAGATGACATCAGTGTCTGGGATCACGGAATATCCAGGGGCGCCCGGGCGATGGTGAGTACCTCCAGCCATGATGGGTGGGAGAATCGAGCTGGTATTGAATGGGGTGGGCTGGGTAGTTAATGAGGTGAGTTCGATAGCACCAGGAAACTAGCTCAGCCTCGTGTGGATGATCACTCTGTCACACTCATGGAAAATCAAACAAAGATAAATTATTGTTAGAATCTGCCCAATGAGGCTTAGATTCTGTTGCAACTATTTCCAGTAACAAAGATGCAGAACAAATGATCATCTGACTCTACACCAATATCCCTTTTTCCCATCTTTCCTGGGAAGGCTGGCTCATGTAACAGGATGCTGTCGAATAGTCTACATTTCTGCATTCTGAAACCTGGGAATACATCCTTCCATGACACTGTATCTCAGTCTCACCCTCTCTGTCTATACCCCAAACCCCTCCCATGTGGTAATATTTAATCTGATTCCCCCACCATTTCTCTCTGGCAGTGATGTTCGCACCCACAGCACCCCCTTGTCCGGGCACAATGGAAGGATGGAGCTGTAAATGGATGGGAGCTGCACATCCCGTCACTTCCAGCATGGGCTGCAAGTTTCCCCACACTGGGCAGGGATCTAACACAGTGTTACAGATCAATGAACTGGGGTGGTGTACACAGTCCTACATGCTGGGAGGGTAACTGCTCCTAGGTTACAGATCAATGCACTGGGGTGGGGTACACAGTCCCTACATACAGGGAGGGTAACTGCTCCTGGGTTATAGATAAATGCACTGGGGTGGTATACAACAGCTCTACATGTTGGGAGGGTAACTTCTCCTGGGTTATAGATCAATGCCCTGGGGTGGTATATACAACAGCTCTACATGCAAGGAGGCTAACTGCTCCTGGGTTACAGAATAATTCATGGGTGATCACTGCACAGTTCGCTGTGCTGGTCAGACTATCTGGTTGAGGTTTATAGATATTGCAATGATATGGTTTGTGTAGCTCCTTATGCTGGATGGATATTTGTTTGAGGTTCACACATTCGTGCCCTGCTGTGGTCTCCAAAGCTCCCAGTGCTGGACAGATATCTAGTCGAGGTTTATAGATCAATGTACTGCTGTGGTCTGCACAGCTCCCCATGCTGGACAGATATCTAGTCCAGGTTTATACATCAATGCACTGCTGTGGTCTGCACAGCTCCCGGTGCTGGACAAATATCTAGTCCAGGTTTATAGATCATTGCACTGCTGTGGTCTGAACAGCTCCCGGTGCTGGACAGATGTCTAGTCCGGGTTTATAGATCAATGCACTGCTGTGGTCTACACAGCTCCCCGTGCTGGACAGATATCAAGTCTGGGTTTATAGATCAATGCACTGCTGTGGTCTACACAGCTCCCCGTGCTGGACAGATATCTAGTCCGGGTTTATAGATCAATGTACGGCTGTGGTCTGCACAGCTCCCTGTCCTGGACAGATATCTAGTCTGTGTTTATAGATAAATGCACTGCTGTGGTCTACACAGCTCCCCGTGCTGGACAGATATCTAGTCTGGGTTAAGAGATCAATGCACTGCTGTGGTCTGCACAGCTCCCTGTGCTGGACAGATATCTAGTCCGCGTTTATAGATCAATGTACTGCTGTAGTCAGCACAGCTCCCTGTGGTGGACAGATATCTCGTCTGTGTTTCCATAACAATGCACTGCTGTGGTCTACACAGCTCCCCATCCCGGACACATATCTCGTAAGGTGTAATAGATCAATGCACTGCTGTGGTCTACACAGCTCCCTTTGCTGGTCAGATATCTTGTCTGGGTTTATAGATCAATGTACTGCTGTGGTCTGCACAGCTCCCTGTCCTGGATAGATATCTAGTCTGGGTTTATATATCAGTGCACTGCTGTGGTCTACACAGCTCCCTGTGCTGCACAGGTATCTAGTCTCGGTTTATCGATCAATGCACTGCTGTGGTCTGCACACCTTCCCATCCTGGACACATATCTAGTCCACGTTTATAGATCAATGCACTTCTGTGGTCTGCACAGCTCACTGTGCTGGACAGCTATCGAGTCTGGGTTTATAGCTCAATGCACTGCAGTGGTCTGCACAGCTTCCGTGCTGGACAGAGATCTCGTCCGGTGTTATAGATCAATGCACTGCTGTGGTCTGCACAGCTCCCCGTGCTGGACAGATATCCAAACTGGGTTTATAGATCAATGCACTGCTGTGGTCTGCACAGCTCGCCGTGCTGGACAGATATCTAGTCTGGGTTTATAGATCAATGCACTGCTGTGGTCCGCACAGCTCCCCGTGCTGGACAGATATCTTGTCCGGGTTTAGAGATCAATGCACTGCAGTGGTCTACACAGCTCCCCGTGCTGGACAGATATCTAGTCCGGTGTTATCGATCAATGCACTGCTGTAGTCTGCACAGCTTCCCGTGCTGGACAGATATCCAGTCCGGGGTTATAGATCAATGCACTGCTGTGGTCTGCACAGCTCACTGTGCTGGACAGATCTTTAGTCTGGGTTTATAGATCAATGCACTGCTGTGGTCTGCACAGCTCCCCGTGCTGGACAGACATCTAGTCTGGATTTATATATCAATGCACTGCTGTGGTCTGCACAGCTCCCCGTGCTGGACAGAAATCTAGTCCGGGGTTATCGATCAATGCACTGCTGTGGTCTGCACAGCTCCCCGTGCTGGACAGACATCTAGTCTGGGTTTATATATCAATGCACTGCTGTGGTCTGCACAGCTCCCTGTACTGGACAGATATCTAGTCTGGGGTGATAGATCAATGCACTGCTGTGGTATGCACAGCTCCCCGTGCTGGAGAGATATTTAGTCTGGGTTTATAGATCAATGCACTGCAGTGGTCTGCACAGCTCCCCGTGCTGGACAGATATCTAGTCTGGGTTTATAGATCAATGCACTGCTGTGGTCTGCACATTTTCCCGCCCTGGACAGATATCTAATCCGGGTTTATAGATCAATAAACTGTTATGGTCTGCACGTCTCCCCGTGCAGGACAGATATCTAGTCCGTGTTTATAGATCAATGCACTGCTGTGGTCTGCACAGCTCCCTGTCCTGGACAGATATCTCGTCTGGGTTTATAGATCAATGCACTGCTGTGGTCTACACAGCTCTCCATCCTGGGCAGATATCTAGTCCGGGTTTATAGATCAATGCACTGCTGTGGTCTACACAGCTCCCCGTGCTGAACAGATATCTAGTCCGGGTTTATAGATCAATGCACTGCAGTGGTCTGCACAGCTCCCCGTGCTGGACAGATATCTAGTTCTGGATTATAGATCTATGCACTGCTGTTTTCTGCACCGTTCCCAGTCCCGGACCGATATCGAGTAAGGTGTTATAGATCAATGCACTGCTGTGGTCTACACGGCTCCCTATCCTGGACAGATATCTGGTCTAGGTTAATAGATCAATGTACTGCTGTGGTCTGCACAGCTCCCCGTGCTGGACAGATATCTAGTCTGGGTTTATAGATGAATGCACTGCAGTTTTCTGCACAGCTCCCCGTGCTGGACAAATGTCTCGTCCGGGGTTATAGATCAGTGCACTGCTGTAGTCTGCACAGCTCCCTGTCCTGGACAAATATCTAGTCCGGTTTTATAGATCAATGCACTGCTGTGGTCTGCACAGCTCACGGTGCTGGACAGATATCTAGTCTGGGTTTAAAGATCAATGCACTGCTGTGGTCTGCACAGCTCCCTCTGCTGGACAGATATCTAGTCTGGGTTTACAGATAAATTCACTGTTGTGGTCTGCACAGCTCCCTGTCCTGGACCGATATCTAGTCTGGGTTTATAGATCAATGCACTGCCGTGGTCTGCACAGCTCCCCGTGCTGGACAGATTTCGAATCCGGGGTTATAGATCAATGCACTGCTGTAAACTGCACAGCCCCCCGTCCTGGACAGATATCTAGTCTGGGTTTAGAGATTAATGCACTGCTGTCGTCTACACATTTTCCCGCCCTGGACAGATATCTAATCCGAGTTTATAGATCAATGAACTGTTGTGGTCTGCAAAGCTCCCCGTGCAGGACAGATATCTAGTCTGGGTTTATATATCAATGCACTACTGTGGTCTGCACAGCTCTGCATCCTTGTCAGACATCTAGTCCGTGGTTACAGATCAATGCACTGCTGTGTTCTGCACAGCTCCCCGTGCTGGACAGATATCTAGTCCAGGTTTATAGATCAATGTACGGCTGTGGTCTGCATAGCTCCCTGTCCTGGACAGATATCTAGTCTGTGTTTATAGATCAATGCACTGCTGTGGTCTACACAGCTCCCCGTGCTGGACAGATATCTAGTCTGGGTTAAGAGATCAATGCACTGCTGTGGTCTGCACAGCTCCCTGTGCTGGACAGATATCTAGTCCGCGTTTATAGATCAATGTACTGCTGTAGTCAGCACAGCTCCCTGTGGTGGACAGATATCTAGTCTGTGTTTCCATAACAATGCACTGCTGTGGTCTACACAGCTCCCCATCCCGGACACATATCTCGTAAGGTGTAATAGATCAATGCACTGCTGTGGTCTACACAGCTCCCTTTGCTGGACAGATATCTTGTCTGGGTTTATAGATCAATGTACTGCTGTGGTCTGCACAGCTCCCTGTCCTGGATAGATATCTAGTCTGGGTTTATATATCAGTGCACTGCTGTGGTCTACACAGCTCCCTGTGCTGCACAGGTATCTAGTCCCGGTTTATCGATCAATGCACTGCTGTGGTCTGCACACCTTCCCATCCTGGACACATATCTAGTCCACGTTTATATATCAATGCACTTCTATGCTCTGCACAGCTCACTGTGCTGGACAGCTATCGAGTCTGGGTTTATAGCTCAATGCACTGCAGTGGTCTGCACAGCTTCCGTGCTGGACAGAGATCTCGTCCGGTGTTATATATCAATGCACGACTGTGGTCTGCACAGCTCTGCATCCTGGACAGATATCTCGTCCGGGGTTATAGATCAATGCACTGCTGTAGTCTGCACAGCTCCCCGTGCTGGACAGATATCTAGTCTGGGGTTATAGATGAATGCACTGCAGTGGTCTGCACAGCTCCCCGTGCTGGACAAATGTCTCGTCCCGGGTTATAGATGAATGCACTGCTGTAGTCTGCACAGCTGCCCTTGCTGGACAGATATCAAGTCCGGGGTTATAGATCAATTGACTGCTGTGGTCTGCACAGCTCCTTGTGGTGGACAGATGTCTTGTCCGGGTTTACATATCAATGCACTGCTGTTTTCTGCATCGTTCCCATCCCGGACAGATATCGAGTGAGGTGTTATAGATCAATGCACTGCTGTGGTCTGCACAGCTCTGGATCCTGGACAGATACCTAGTCTGGGTTTATATATCAATGCACTGCTGTGGTCTGCACAGCTCTGCATCCTGGACAGATATCTAGTGTGGGTTTATATATCAGTGCACTGCTGTGGTACACACAGCTCGCTGTGCTGGACAGATATCTAGACCGGGCTTATAGATCAATGCACTTCTGTGGTCTGCACAGCTCCCCGTCCTGGACAGATATCTAGTCTGGGTTTATAGATCAATGCACTGCTGTGGTCTGCACAGCTCTCCATTCTTGACGGATATCTATTTGGGTTTATAGATCAATGCACTGCAGTGGTCTGCACAGCTCCCCATGCTGGACAGATGCCTAATCCGGTGTTATAAATTAATGCACTGCGGTCGTCTGCACAGCTCCCCGTGCTGGACAGATATCTAGTCTGGGTTTATAGATCAATGCACTGCTGGGGTCTGCACAGTTCCCCGTGCTGGACAGATAGCTTGTCCGGGTTTAGAGATCAATGCACTGCAGTGGTCTACACAGCTCCCCGTGCTGGACAGATATCTAGTCCGGTGTTATCGATCAATGCACTGCTGTAGTCTGCACAGCTTCCCGTGCTGGACAGATATCAAGTCCGGGGTTATAGATCAATGCACTGCTGTGGTCTGCACAGCTCACTGTGCTGGACAGATCTTTAGTCTGGGTTTATAGATCAATGCACTGCTATGGTCTGCACAGCTCCCCGTGCTGGACAGACATCTAGTCTGGATTTATATATCAATGCACTGCTGTGGTCTGCACAGCTGCACGTGCTGGACAGACATCTAGTCTGGGTTTATATATCAATGCACTGCTGTGGTCTGCACAGCTCCCTGTCCTGGACAGATATCTAGTCTGGGGTGAAAGATCAATGCATTGTTGTGGTATGCACAGCTCCCCGTGCAGGAGAGATATTTAGTCTGGGTTTATAGATCAATGCACTGCAGTGGTCTGCACAGCTCCCCGTGCTGGACAGATATCTAGTCTGGGTTTATAGATCAAATCACTGCTGTGGTCTGCACATTTTCCCGCCCTGGACAGATATCTAATCCGGGTTTATAGATCAATAAACTGTTGTGGTCTGCACAGCTCCCCGTGCAGGACAGATATCTAGTCCGTGTTTATAGATCAATGCACTGCTGTGGTCTGCACAGCTCCCTGTCCTGGACAGATATCTCGTCTGGGTTTATAGATCAATGCACTGCTGTGGTCTACACAGCTCTCCATCCTGGACAGATATCTAGTCCGGGTTTATAGATCAATGCACTGCTGTGGTCTACACAGCTCCCCGTGCTGAACAGATATCTAGTCCGGGTTTATAGATCAATGCACTGCAGTGGTCTGCACAGCTCCCCGTGCTGGACAGATATCTAGTTCTGGATTATAGATCTATGCACTGCTGTTTTCTGCACCGTTCCCAGTCCCGGACCGATATCGAGTAAGGTGTTATAGATCAATGCACTGCTGTGGTCTACACGGCTCCCTATCCTGGACAGATATCTGGTCTAGGTTAATAGATCAATGTACTGCTGTGGTCTGCACACCTCCCCGTGCTGGGCAGATATCTATTCGGGGTTTATAGATCAATGCACTGCTGTGGTCTGCACAGCTGCCTGTGGTGGACAGATATCTTGTCTGTGTTTACATATCAATGCACTGCTGTTTTCTGCACCGTTCCCAGTCCAGGACCGATATCGAGTAAGGTGTTATAGTTAAATGCACTGCTGTGGTCTACACAGCTCCCTGTGCTGGACAGATATCTAGTCTGGGTTTATATATCAATGCACTGCTGTGGTATGCACGGCTGCCTGTCCTGGACAGATATCTAGTCTAGGTTAATAGATCAATGCACTGCTGTCGACTGCACAGCTCGCCGTGCTGGACAGATAACTAATCTGAGTTTATAGATCAATGCACTGTTGTGGTCTGCACAGCTCCCCGTGCAGGATAGATATCTAGTCTGGGTTTATAGATGAATGCACTGCAGTGGTCTGCACAGCTCCCCGTGCTTGACAAATGTCTCGTCCGAGGTTATAGATGAATGCACTGCTCTAGTCTGCACAGCTCCCCTTGCTGGACAGATATCGAGTCCGTGGTTATAGATCAGTGCACTGCTGTAGTCTGCACAGCTCCCTGTCCTGTAAAGATATCTTGTCCGGGTTTATAGATTAATGAACTGTTGTGGTCTGCAAAGCTCCCCGTGCAGGACAGATATCTAGTCTGGGTTTGAGATTAATGCACTACTGTGGTCTGCACAGCTCTGGATCCTGGACAGATACCTAGTCTGGGTTTATATATCAATGCACTGCTGTGGTCTGCACAGCTCTGCATCCTGGACAGATATCTAGTGTGGGTTTATATATCAGTGCACTGCTGTGGTACACACAGCTCGCTGTGCTGGGCAGATATCTAGACCGGGCTTATAGATCAATGCACTTCTGTGGTCTGCACAGCTCCCCGTCCTGGACAGATATCTAGTCTGGGTTTATAGATCAATGCACTGCTGTGGTCTGCACAGCTCTCCATTCTGGACGGATATCTAGTTGGGTTTATAGATCAATGCACTGCAGTGGTCTGCACAGCTCCCCATGCTGGACAGATGCCTAATCCGGTGTTATAGATTAATGCACTGCGGTCGTCTGCACAGCTCCCCGTGCTGGACAGATATCTAGTCTGGGTTTATAGATCAATGCACTGCTGGGGTCTGCACAGCTCCGCGTGCTGGACAGATATCAAGTCCGGGGTTATAGATCAATGCACTGCTGTGGTCTGCACAGCTCACTGTGCTGGACAGATCTTTAGTCTGGGTTTATAGATCAATGCACTGCTGGGGTCTGCACAGCTCCGCGTGCTGGACAGATATCAAGTCCGGGGTTATAGATCAATGCACTGCTGTGGTCTGCACAGCTCCCCGTGCTGGACAGACATCTAGTCTGGATTTATATATCAATACACTGCTGTGGTCTGCACAGCTCCCCGTGCTGGACAGACATCTAGTCTGGGTTTATATATCAATGCACTGCTGTGGTCTGCACAGCTCCCTGTCCTGGACAGATATCTAGTCTGGGGTGATAGATCAATGCACTGCTGTAGTCTGCACAGCTTCCCGTGCTGGACAGATATCAAGTCCGGGGTTATCGATCAATGCACTGCTGTGGTCTGCACAGCTCCCCGTGCTGGACAGACATCTAGTCTGGGTTTATATATCAATGCACTGCTGTGGTCTGCACAGCTCCCTGTACTGGACAGATATCTAGTCTGGGGTGATAGATCAATGCACTGCTGTGGTATGCACAGCTCCCCGTGCTGGACAGACATCTAGTCTGGGTTTATGTATCAATGCACTGCTGTGGTCTGCACAGCTCCCTGTCCTGGACAGATATCTAGTCTGGGGTGATAGATCAATGCACTGCTGTGGTATGCACAGCTCCCCGTGCTGGAGAGATATTTAGTCTGGGTTTATAGATCAATGCACTGCAGTGGTCTGCACAGCTCCCCGTGCTGGACAGATATCTAGTCTGGGTTTATAGATCAAAACACTGCTGTGGTCTGCACATTTTCCCGCCCTGGACAGATATCTAATCCGGGTTTATAGATCAATAAACTGTTGTGGTCTGCACAGCTCTCCATCCTGGACAGATATCTAGTCCGGGTTTATAGATCAATGCACTGCTGTGGTCTACACAGCTCTCCATCCTGGACAGATATCTAGTCCGGGTTTATAGATCAATGCACTGCAGTGGTCTGCACAGCTCCCCGTGCTGGACAGATATCTAGTTCTGGATTATAGATCTATGCACTGCTGTTTTCTGCACCGTTCCCAGTCCCTGACCGATATCGAGTAAGGTGTTATAGATCAATGCACTGCTGTGGTCTACACGGCTCCCTATCCTGGACAGATATCTGGTCTAGGTTAATAGATCAATGTACTGCTGTGGTCTGCACAGCTCCCCGTGCTGGACAGATATCTAGTCTGGGTTTATAGATCAATACACTGCTGTGGTCTACACAGCTCACGGTGCTGGACAGATATCTATTCGGGGTTTATAGATCGAGTAAGGTGTTATAGTTAAATGCACTGCTGTGGTCTACACAGCTCCCTGAGCTGGACAGATATCTAGTCTGGGTTTATATATCAATGCACTGCTGTGGTATGCACGGCTGCCTGTCCTGGACAGATATCTAGTCTAGTTTAATAGATCAATGCACTGCTGTCGACTGCACAGCTCCCCGTGCTGGACAGATAACTAATCTGAGTTTATAGATCAATGCACTGCTGTCGACTGCACAGCTCCCCGTGCTGGACAGATAACTAATCTGAGTTTATAGATCAATGCACTGTTGTGGTCTGCACAGCTCCCCTTGCTGGACATATATCGAGTCCGTGGTTATAGATCAGTGCACTGCTGTAGTCTGCACAGCTCCCTGTCCTGGACAGATATCTTGTCCGGGTTTATAGATCAATGCACTGCTGTGGTCTGCACATTTTCCCGCCCTAGACAGATATCTAATCCGAGTTTATAGATTAATGAACTGTTGTGGTCTGCAAAGCTCCCCGTGCAGGACAGATATCTAGTCTGGGTTTGAGATTAATGCACTACTGTGGTCTGCATAGCTCTGCATCCTGGACAGATATCTCGTCCGGCGTTATCGATCAATGCACTGCTGTGGTCTGCAAACCTCCCCGTGCAGGACAGATATCTAGTCTGGGTTTATATATCAATGCACTACAGTGGTGTGCACAGCTCTGCATCCTGGACAGATAGCTCGTCCGGGGTTATAGATCAATGCACTGCTGTGTTCTGCACAGCTCACTGTGGTGGACAGATATCTAGTCTGGGTTTATAGATCAATGCGCTGCTGTGCTCTGCACAGCTCACGGTGCTGGACAGATATCTAGTCTGGGTTTAAAGATCAATGAACTGCTGTGGTCTGCACAGCTCCCCGTGATGGACAGATATCTCGTCCGGGTTTATAGATCAATGCACTGCTGTGGTCTGCACAGCTCCCTCTGCTGGACAGATATCTAGTCTGAGTTTTCAGATCAATTCACTGTAGTGGTCTGCACAGCTCCCTGTCCTGGACAGATATCTAGTCTGGGTTTTTAGATCAATGCACTGCTGTGGTCTGCACAGCTCCCCTTGCTGGCAGATATCTAGTCTGGGTTTATAGATGAATGCACTGCAGTTTTCTGCACAGCTCCCCGTGCTGGACAAATGTCTCGTCCGGGGTTATAGATGAATGCACTGCTGTGGTCTGCACAGCTCCCCTTGCTGGACAGATATCTAGTCCGTGGTTATAGATCAGTGCACTGCTGTAGTCTGCACAGCTCCCTGTCCTGGACAAATATCTAGTCCGGTTTTATAGATCAATGCACTGCTGTGGTCTGCAGAGCTCACGGTGCTGGACAGATATCTAGTCTGGGTTTAAAGATCAATGCACTGCTGTGGTCTGCACAGCTCTCCATTCTGGACGGATATCTAGTTGGGTTTATAGATCAATGCACTGCTGTGGTCTGCACAGTTCCCTCTGCTGGACAGATATCTAGTCTGGGTTTACAGATCAATTCACTGTTGTGATCTGCACAGCTCCCTGTCCTGGACCGATATCTAGTCTGGGTTTATTGATCAATGCACTGCCGTGGTCTGCACAGCTCCCCGTGCTGGACAGATTTCGAATCCGGGGTTATAGATCAATTCACTGCTGTAATCAGCACAGCCCCCCGTCCTGGACAGATATCTAGTCTGGGTTTAGAGATTAATGCACTGCTGTGGTCTACACATTTTCCCGCCCTGGACAGATATCTAATCCGAGTTTATAGATCAATGAACTGTTGTGGTCTGCAAACCTCCCCGTGCAGGACAGATATCTAGTCTGGGTTTATATATCAATGCACTACTGTGGTCTGCAAAGCTCTGCATCCTTGACAGACATCTAGTCCGTGGTTACAGATCAATGCACTGCTGTGTTCTGCACAGCTCACTGTGCTGGACAGATATTTAGTCTGGGTTTAGAGATTAATGCACTGCTGTGGTCTGCACAGCTCACGGTGCTGGACAGATACCTAGTCTGGGTATATAGATCAATGCACTGCTGTGGTCTGCACAGCTCCCCGTGCTGGACAGATATCTACTCCGTCGTTATAGATCAATGCACTGCTGTGGTCTGCAAACCTCCCCGTGCAGGACAGATATCTCGTCCCGGTTTATAGATCAATGCACTGCTGTGGTCTGCACAGCTCCCTGTTCTGGACAGATATCTCGTCCGGGTTTATAGATCAATGCACTGCTGTGGTCTGCACAGCTCCCTCTGCTGGACAGATAACGAGTCTGGGTTTACAGATCAATTCACTGCTGTGCTCTGCACAGCTTCCTGTCCTGGACAGATATCTAGTCTGGGTTTATAGATGAATTCACTGCAGTTTTCTGCACAGCTCCCCGTGCTGGACAAATGTCTCGTCCGGGGTTATAGATGAATGCACTGCTGTAGTCTGCACAGCTCCCCTTGCTGGACAGATATCGAGTCCGTGG
Organism: Chiloscyllium punctatum; assembly: GCF_047496795.1. NCBI lineage: Eukaryota > Metazoa > Chordata > Chondrichthyes > Orectolobiformes > Hemiscylliidae > Chiloscyllium > Chiloscyllium punctatum. Next base: position 63,167,233 of record NC_092752.1, read on the forward strand.
TTATTGATAACTGCACTGCTGTAGTCTGCACAGCTCCCTGTCCTGGACAGATATCCACTCCGGGTTCATAGATCAATGCACTGCTCTGTTCTAAACAGCTCCTCGTGCTGTACAGATATCTAGTCTGGGTTTATAGACCAATGCACTTCTGTGGTCTGCGCAGCTCCCAGTTCTGGACAGATATCTACTCCGCGTTTATAGGTGAATGCACTGCTGTGGACTACACAGATCCTCATCCTGGACAGATATCTAGTCGGGGTTTATAGATCAATGCACTGCGGCGCTCTGCACATTTCCTGGTGATGGACAGATATCTAGTCTGGTTTTATACATCAATGCAATGCTGTAGTCTGTACAGCTCCCCGTGCTGGACAGATATCAAGTCCGGGTTTATAGATCAATGCACTGCTGTGGTCTGCACAGCTCCCTCTGCTGGACAGATAACGAGTCTGGGTTTACAGATCAATTCACTGTTGTGGTCTGCACAGCTACCTGTCCTGGACAGATATCTAGTCTGGGTTTTTAGATCAATGCACTGCTGTGGTCTGCACAGCTCCCCTTGCTGGACAGATATATAGTCCGTGGTTATTGATCAGTGCACTGCTGTAGTCTGCACAGCTCCCTGTCCTGGACAGATATCCACTCCGGGTTTATAGATCAATGCACTGCTGTGTTCTGCACAGCACCCTGTGGTGGACAGATATCTTGTCTGGCTTTACATATCAATGCACTGCTGTGGTCTGCACAGCTCCCCGTCCTGGACAGATATCGAGTAAGGTGTTATAGATTAATGCACTGCTGTGGTCTACACAGCTCCCCGTGCTGGACAGATATCTAGTCTGGGTTTATAGATCAATGCACTGCTGTTGTCTGCACAGCTCTGCATCCTGGACAAATATCTAGTCTGGGTTTATATATCAGTGCACTGCTGTGGTCTACACAGCTCCCGGTGCTGGACAGATATCTAGTCCGCGTTTATAGGTCAATGCACTGCTGTGGTCTACACAGCTCCACGTCCTGGACAATTATCTAGTCTGGGTTTATATATCAGTGCACTGCTGTGGTCTACGCAGCGCCTTGTGCTGGACAGATATCTAGTCCAGGTTTATAGATCAATGCACTTCTGTGGTCTGCACAGCTCACTGTGCTGGACAGATATCTAGTCTGGGTTTATAGATCAATGCACTGCTGTGGTCTGCTCAGCTCCCTGTCCTGGACAGATATCTAGTCTGGGAGTATAGATCAATGCACTGCTGTCGTCTGCACAGCTCTCCATCCTGGACGGATATCTAGTCCGGGTTTACAGATCAATGCAGTGCAGTGGTCTGCAAAGCTCCCCGTGCTGGACAGATATCTAGTCCGGTGTTATTGATTAATGCACTGTTGTAGTCTGCACAGCTCCCCGTGCTGGACAGATATCTAGTCTGGGTTTATAGATGAATGCACTGCTGTGGTCTGAACAGCTCCCCGTGCTGGACAGATATCGAGTCCGGGGTTATAGATCAATGCACTGCTGTAGTCTGTACAGCTTCCGTGCTGGACAGATATCAAGTCCAGGGTTATAGATCAATGCACTGCTGTGGTCTGCACAGCTCACTGTGCTGGACAGATCTCTAGTCTGGGTTTATAGATCAATGCACTGCTGTGGTCTGCACAGCTCCCACTGCTGGACAGATATCTAGTCTGGGTTTATATATCAATGCACTGCTGTGGTCTGCACAGCTCCCTGTCCTGGACAGATATCTAGTCTGGGTTTATAGATCAATGCACTGCTGTGGTCTGCACAGTTTTCCATCCTGGACAGATATCTAGTCCGGGTTTATAGATCAATGCACTGCTGTAGTCTGGACAGATCCCTGCCCTGGACAGATATCTAGTCCAGGGTTATAGATCAATACACTGCTGTAGCCAGCACAGCTCCCAGTGCTGGACAGATGTCTAGTCTGGGTTTAAATATCAATGCACTGCTGTGGTCTGCGCAGCTCTGCATCCTGGACAGATATCTAGTCTGGGGTGATAGATCAATGCACTGCTGTGGTATGCACAGCTCACTGTTCTGGACAGATATCTAGTCTGGGTTTATAGATCAATGCACTGCTGTGGTCTGCACAGCTCCCCGTCCTGGACAGATATCTAGTCCGGGGTTATAGATCAATGCACTGCTGTGGTCTGCACAGCTCCCCGTCCTGGACAGATATCTAGTCCAGGGTTATAGATCAATGCACTGCTGTGGTCTGCACAGCTCCCCGTGCTGGACAGATATCTACTCCGGATTTATAGATCAACGCACTGCTGTGGTCTGCACAGCTCTCCATCCTGGACAGATATCTGGTCCGGGTTTATAGATCAATGCACTGCTGTGGTCGACACAGCGGCCCGTCCTGGACAGATATCTAGTCTGGGTTTATAGATCAATGCAGTGCAGTGGCCTGCACAGCTCCCCGTGCTGGACAGATTTCTAGTCCGGGGTTATAGATCAATGCACTGCTGTAATCTGCACAGCTCCTCGTGCTGGACAGATATCTAGTCCGGAGTTATAGATCAATGTACTGCTGTGGTCTGCACTGCTCCCTGTGCTGGACAGATATCTAGTTTGGGTTTATAGATCAATGCACTGCTTTGGTCTGCACAGCTCCCTATCCTGGACAGATATCTAGTCTGGGTTTATCGATCAATGCACTGCTGTGGTCTGCACAGCTCCCCGTCCTAGACAGATATCTAGTCCGGGTTTCTATATCAATGCACTGCTGTGGTCTGCACAGCTCCCCGCCCTGGACAGATATCTTATCCGAGTTTATAGATCAATGCACTGCTGTGGTCTGCACAGCTCCCCGTGCTGGACAGATATCTCGTCCGGGTTTATTGATCAGTGCACTGCTGTGCTCAGCTCATCTCCCGGTGCTGGACAATATCTAGTCCGGGGTTATAGATCAATGCACTGCTGTGGTCAGCCCAGCTCCCGGTGCTGGACAGATATGTAGTCCGTGTTTATAGATCAATGCACTACTGAGGTCTTCACAGCTCCCGGCGCTGGACAGATATCTAGTCCGAGTTTATAGATCAATGCACTGCTGTGGACTACACAGCTCCCGGTGCTGGACAGATATCTAGTCTGGGTTTATAGATCAATGCACTGCTGTGGCCTGTACAGCTCCCGGTGCTGGACAGATATCTAGTCCGGCGTTATAGATCAATGCCCTGATCTGATCTGTGCATTGTTCCCCTCTGGACAGATTGCTGGATTTCATTGATCAGTGTAATGAATGAATCGGGACAGATTGATGGTTTGTACTGCGCAGTACACTGGCCTGGTCTCCACAGTGTTCCACGGTGAACAGATATCTCCTCTGGGTGTATGGTGTCTCGGCTGGTTCGGTGAGGTGGATTGAGAATGTGGTATATCTCACCATTTCAGCTGATCTGGCAATGCCTTTAGTTCCCATTCCTGTGATTGGACCCTCCATCTCTCACCGCATTAATGTTACAGTGTGTCCAGGCACAGTACATCATGGTGGGGTGGGTAGGTGGGAAAGGTGATGGACAGGTCAAGGGCTTAACTGGAACATTCTGTCCCTGACATTCTATAACTGACATTCCCCGGAACGTCCTGTCCCTGACATTCTATAACTGAAATTCTCCGGAACGTTCTGTCCCCAACATTCTATACCTGACATTCCCCGGAACGTCCTGCCCCAAACATTCTATACCTGACATTCTCCCGGAACGTTCTGTCCCTGACATTCTATAACTGACATTCCCTGGAACGTCCTGTCTCTAACATTCTATAACTGACATTCCCCAGAATATTCTGTCCCCAAAGTTCTATGCCTGACATTCCCCGGAAAGTTCTGTCCCTGACATTCTATAAATGACATTCCCCAGGACGTCCTGTCCCTGTCATTCTATAACTGACATTCCCCAGAACGTCCTGTCCATGACATTCTATAACTGACATTCCCCGGAATGTTCTGTCCCCAACATTCTATTACTGACATTCCCCGGAACGTTCTGTCCTCAACATTCTATATCTGACATTCCTCGGAAAGTTCTGTCCCTGACATTCTATAACTGACCTCCCCCGGAACGTCCTGTCTCTGACATTCTATAACTGACATTCCCCGGAACGTTCTGTCCCAGACATACCAAAACTGACATTCCCCGGAACATCCTGTCCCCAACATTCTATAACCAACATTCCCCAGAACGTTCTGCCCCCGACATTCTATAACTGACATTACCCGGAATGTTCTGTCCCCAACATTCTATTACTGACATTCCCCGGAACGTTCTGTCCTCAACATTCTATATCTGACATTCCTCGGAAAGTTCTGTCCCTGACATTCTATAACTGACCTCCCCCGGAACGTCCTGTCTCTGACATTCTATAACTGACATTCCCCGGAACGTTCTGTCCCAGACATACCAAAACTGACATTCCCCAGAACATCCTGTCCCCAACATTCTATAACCGACATTCCCCAGAACGTTCTCTCCCCGACATTCTATAACTGACATTCCCCAGAACGTTCTCTCCCCAACATTCTATAACTGACATTCCCCAGAACGTTCTGCCCCCGACATTCTATAACTGACATTCCCCGGAACGTTCTGTCCCCAACATTCTATAACTGATATTCCCTGGAACGTTCTGTCCCCAACATTTTATAACTGACATTTCCTGGAACGTCCTGTCCGTGACATTCTATAACTGACATTCCCCGGAACATCCTGTCTCTGACATTGTGTAACTGACATTCCCCAGAACGTTCTGTCCCCAACATTCTATAACCGACATTCCCCAGAGCGTTCTGTCCCCGACATTCTATAACTGACATTCCCGGAACGTTCTATCCCTGACATTCTATAACTGACATTCCCTGGAACGTTCTGTCACCAACATTCTATAACTGACATTCCCTGGAACGTCCTGTCCCTGACATTCTATAACTGACTTCCCCGGAACGTTCTGTCCCTGACATTCCATAACTGACATTCCCCGGAACGTCCTGTCTCTGTCATTCTATAACTGACATTGCCCAGAATGTTCTGTCCCCAACATTCGATACCTGACATTCCCCGGAACGTTCTGTCCCTGACATTCTATAACTGACATTCCCCGGAACGTTCTGTCTCTGACATTCTATAACTGACATTCCCCGGAAGGTCCTGTCCATGACATTCTAAAACTAACATTCCCCGGAACGTTCTGTCCCCAATATTCTATACCTGACATTCCCCGGAACGTCCTGACCCTGACATTCTATAACTGACATTCCCCGGAACGTCCTATCCCCGACATTCTATAAGTGACATTCCCCGGAACGTTCTGTCACTGACATTCTATAACTGACATTCCCCGGAACGTTCTGTCCCTGACATTCCATAACTGACATTCCCCTGAACGTTCTGTACCCAACATTCTATAACTGACGGATCGCCCCCCTCGCCTTCCGCCCCCTCGCCTACTGCCCCCCAGCCTTCTGCACCCCCTCATCTTCCACCAGCCTTACCTTCCGCCCCCCCGCCTTCCGCCCCCCGCCTTCTGCCCCCTGACCTTCTACAATCCCCTCGCCTTCCGTCCTCCCGCCTTCCGTCGCCCCTCGCCTTCCGTCTTCCTGCCTTCTGCCCCCCCTCGCCTTCCACACCCCCCTCGCCTTCCGCCTCCCCTCCTTCTGCTCCCCTCACCTTCCGCCCTCCCTCACCTTCTGCCCCCAACGTTCCGCCCCTCACCTTCTGCCCCCCTGACCTTCCTCACCCCCCACCCTCCTTCCCCATCACCTTCCACCCCCTCGCCTTCTGCACCCCCTCGCCTTCCGGCCACTCACCTTCCAGCCCCCCTCGATTTCCACCCCCTCGCCTTTTGCCCCCACTTGCCCTGCGCCCCTCGCCTTCCAGCCCCCTCGCCTTCCGCGCCCCCCTCGATTTCCACCCCCCTCGCCTTCTGCCCCCACTTGCCCTGCGCCCCTCACCTTCCAGCCCCCTCGTCCCGGCCGGTTTCCCCGGAAACACCAGCTTTCGGAGAATCCTGTTACATTATAACCTGGAGATGTCCGTGTCCAACACTGCATCTCCATCATTGAATATAAAGATCACCATCGAGATTTTAACCAGATGCTTGCTTGAAATTCTTCCTCTGTGTTCCCCCCTCTCACTGTCTCCATCTTGAAGATCTTTCTCTGTGTCTCTCAGATTCCTCACATTTTATCCCCCTGGTCTATGCACATGACACTGACATTAGACTGGTGCTTTGGAGAGAGTTTCTCATGTTAAGGTATTAATTCCCTCCTCCAAGAGTCCTTCCTCTCAGACCCTTGGGGAATAACCAGTTTGTGTCACAATCCCAAGGCCGCGTTTCCTATAACCTCAGGTCTTAAATCCATTTTAAACCAATGAACCTTCCAATGGGACAGTCAGCACTCTCTTTCACTTCTCTCTGTCTCTCTCTGTCTCTCCCGCCCCCATCACACCCCCATTCTCCCTCCACCCCTCTCTCTGTCCCTGGAGCTGGAGTGAGAGAGGTAGGCAGTGACATCTGTGGGATCAGACTGTGCAGCAGCTTCCCCCTCCATCTTTTCCACCCTTTGTCTCCCCCAGTCCAGACCAGGACACAGCCCCTTGTAGAAAAAATCCCTGAGACAGCCTGAACCCCACAATTCTTTTTCCTGTGTATGCGTGTGTGTGTGTGTGTTTATGTGTGCGTGTGTGCGTGCGTTTGTGTGTGTGCGTGTGTGTGTGTGAGAGACTGCGTGTGAGTGTGTGTGTGTGTGGTGTGTGCGTATATGTGTGCGCTTGTGTGTGTGCGTGTGTGGGTGCATGTGTGCTTGTGTGTGCGTATGTGTGCGTGTGAGTGTGCATGTGTATGTGTGTGTGTGCATGTGCATGTGTGTGTGTGCGGGTGCGTGTGTGCGTGTGGGTCTGAGCGGGTGCGTGTGTGCGTGCGTGTGCGCGGGTGTGTGTGTGCGTGTGTGCGTATGTGTGTGTGCGTGTGCATGTGCGTGTTTGTGCGTGTGCATGTGTGTGCATGTGCATATGTGCGTGCGCGTATGTGTGTGCGCGTATGTGTGCGTATGTGTTCGTGTGTGTGCGTATGCATGATTGTGCATATGTGTGCATGTGTGCGTATGTGCGCATGTGTGCGTATGCATATGTGTGCGTATGCGTATGTGTGCATGTGCATGTGTGTGTGTGTGCATGTGTGCGTGTGTATGTGCATGCGTGCGTGTGCGTGCGTGTGTGTGTGTGTAAATGAACGACAAGCAGACAGGACAGTTTCTGATTAACTTCTGATCAGACACAGCGAAAGAATATTTAATTCTCTCTGTCTCTGCATCGTCCTGTGCTTCAGCCCCTGGATCCAATCTCCTCCTCAACCCCAGGGTTAGGTGGAGCGGGGTATAGGGAAACCCAACGAAAAATATTAACAAGTAAATTTGAAATAAAATACAACAGTGGCACCAAAAGCATAGCAAGATCCGACAGCTCTCTGCCTTCCCCAATCTTCCACGTGACCCTGTGACACTAGTTCAGTTTAATTATTGCAGAATGAATGAATGAATTGCTGACCATCACAGCGACATTGAAATACACAGACAACACCGCAGAGCAGTTGACCAGAGGCTAGAACCATTAATAAACACGTACGCAAAGGAAGATCCCACAAGCAGCAATCTAACCCCACACACATCGTGGGTGATGCTGGTTAAGGGTTGACGTATTTGTGTCAAATCCCAAGGCCCCAGTTACATTAGCCCCAGGCTTCAAACCTGTTCAAAAACGACAAGGCCGCAATCCAACAGGACCCAGTTAAGCAGAGGTCCCGGTAAAAGCCAGCCCCCCTTCCCAGAGGGAGGAGATTAAACCTCGGGGTAATACACAGACAACACTCACCTGGGCCCAACAGGCTGCAGCCTGTCAAACAGGCCTCAGGACTGCGTTCCCCCTCTGGAGGAAGCTCTTGTTTGAAGGTTGCCTGCTCCCAAACACACTCTTTTCAAGATTCCTTTGGGAGGAAAGAGGCAGCATTAGTGGGAAGGCTGAGCAGGAAAATCTTTCACAGGGAGATAGCACAGAAAGATCCCAGGTTTTCCCTTCTCAGTGAGACTGACAATTTCTCAGCAAAATCCAAACATAAACACGTCGGGTGATGAGTTGAGTTTTCATGTTGAAAAGTTTTTGAAATGTTGGGTTAGCTGATTCAACCACTCACTGCCTGCAACGATGGCATTAGGGCAATTGACGTACAGCAAGATCCCACAAGTGACAGTGCTGCAGAAGCTCGATAATCTGATTTTTTTTATTTGCAGTTTAATTTTTCCTGTCACCCCAGCATCAAATATTGCAGCTATTTCACAATCTCACACAGCCTCTCTCTCTCTCTCCTGTTTCTCTTGCTCTCACCATTTTCCATTTCTTTCTCTCACTCTCTTTCTCTCCGTGTCCAATTCGATCATCCTGCCCTCTCTATGACCCACTTTCCTCTGATAGTGTGACAATTCTTTCAAGAGGGTCAGATAATTTGGGTTAGAGTTCCCTCCCGAGGGATTCCCATCTCCCAGATCCTGGGAGTTTCACCTGTTTGTGTCACCAATGCCCCAGTGACTTTAACCCCAGGCTAAAAACCTGTTTTAAAACCGACAAGGCCGTGATCTGACAGGACCCAGTTAACCAGAGGCCCCGACAAACCAGGCTCCCACACCCACCACATTCCCCCTTCCCCAGAGGAGATGAAACGTCGGGAAAATAAACAGACCCCTACTCACCTGGGCCCACGGGCTGCAGCCTGGCCAACAGGCCTCAGGCCTGTGCTCCCTCCCCTCTGGAGGTTGTTTTTGTCCAATGCTTTCCTGGCCCCCAGGCAATTTGGATTCACTTTCCTGCTTTCCCAACAGAAGTTCCTCGGGATAAAAGAGAGAAGAGATGAGTTTGTGGGAGGACAGGAGAGCGAGAGCAGTGTGATGCAAAATTACACAACAAGATCCCAGTTTAAATACAATCCCACCACTCCCTTCCCCCATCCCCGATGCAATTCATAACCTCACAATAACATCAAAATACGATCAAATCACAAGAAAGCAATTAACCAGAGGCTGGAAACATTATAAACACACACACACACACATACTGTCACAACCACACAGGGAGGGCTGCTCACTCTCCATTCAGAGAGAGAACAGGGTATGAAAATGAATCTGACCAATTCCTTGTGCATATTTATTCTGGGTGAGGGGTTAGTGCAGCCCAACCCTGCCCTCTCTGACACGTTGCATTGTCTGTCAGTCTGCTCCCTGGGGAGGGCTCTGTCTGATTGACATGTTAATTCCCAGGACAGGAGCCTTGTGGATCTTGCTGCCCACTGAGTTGTTCATTCTAGAGAAACAAACTGTCACCTTTCCCAGCTGCTACAACACTTTGTTTTAGCTTTGTTAGTTGTGTCAGTGCAGTTTGAAAGTATTAAAGATTACTCCCACACGAGCGTCTCAGATCCTGACTGGAGGTAGGCTCCCTGAGACACACACACACACAGAGCTGGGAATGGAAAGGGAGATATTTGCTGAGGTTTTTTTGGGATATTCCTGCTTTATGTGTGATTCCTAGAATTAATCTCTGTCTCTGTCCCTGTCTGACTGTCTCTGTGTGTGTCTCTCTCTGTCACTCTCTTTCTCTCTGTCTCTTTCTCTCTGTTCCTGTGTGTGTGTGTGTCTCTCTCGCTTTCTCTCTGATCCTGTGTATCCCACTCTCTGTCTCTCTCTCTCTCTCTCTGTCCCTGTGTGTCTCTCTTCTCTGTGTCTCTGTCTCTCCCTTTCTGTCCTCATGTGTGTTTCTCTCTCTCGCTCTGTCTCTCTCTCTCTCAGTCTGTCTGTCTATCTGTCTCTCCCTGCCCTGCTCTACATCCAGCCACATTTAACTTGATTTTCAATCTTTTATTTCCTTTCCATTTGGGAAGTTAAATCATGGATCACGTGCCTCCCCCTCAACAACCACATTTCACCCTCTCTGCTCCCCTACCTTCACCCCCCCACACACACAGACAGACAGACACACGCACACATACACATGCACACAGCCACACACACACATACACACAAAGACACAGACATACACGCACAAACAGACATAGACACAGACACAGACACACACACAGACACACACACAGACACACACACACACACACACACACACACACACACACACACACAAAGACAAGACACAGACAGAAAGGCACAGACACACACTCACATTCACCATCTCATCTATTCTCACTTTCACACGCTCACTCTCTCTCTCCAAAACTCTGTCTCTCATACACACACTCACAAAGTCTCTCACATACACTAACATACTCTCCTGTCACACACACACACTTTTTCTCAGAGGCACAATCGGTATTTCTCTCACGCAGACTCATACTGTCTTTCCCCCTCTCTCTCTCATACACACACACAATCTCTCTCTCTCACCCCCGTCTCTCAGGCACACACTCAGACAGATTCTGTGAGCACAAAACCTTCCTCTCACATGCAGACACTCTCTTGCACGCACACACACTCTCTCACATGCATGCGCTCTCTCTCTCGGACACACACACACTTTCACGCTCTCACACTCTTTCTCACAAGTGCACACGCTTTCTCTTGCACACACACATATCCTCTCGTGCACACTCTTCCACACACAGACAGTCTTTCTCTCACACATGCTCTCTCTCACGTCCACACTCACTCTCGTTCCCTCGTACACACACACTCTCTCACATGCAAATGCACACTCGCTTGCAGTCACTCTTTCTCATACACGCAGACACTTCCTCTCTCTCACTCCACACTCTCTTTCTCTTACACACACACAATCACTCTTTCTTGCGTCCACACACACTCACACACACACTATCTTGCACCCATACACTCTCGCACACATACACTCTCTTTCGCTTACACACACATTCTTTCTTGCACCCACACAGACTCTTATACATATACACTCTCTTTCTGTTACACACACACTCACTCTTTCTTCCAACCACACACACTCACACACAAACTATCTTGCACCCACACAATCTCTCGCACACATACACTCTCTTTCTCTTACACACAAATTCTTTCTTGCACCCACACACACTCTTGTACATATAAACTCTCTTTCTGTTACAGACACACTCACTCTTTCTTCCATCCACACATACTCTCACACTCTCACGCACACTCTTTCTTGCACCCACACACACTCTCGCACAATCGCCCTCTGTCTCTCATCCCCTCATATGCTCTCTCTCGTGTTCGCACACACTTTCTCTCTGTCTGTCTGTCTCTCTCTGTCTCTCTGTCTCTGTCTGCTTGACTCTCTCGCTGTCTCTCTCTGTCGGTGTCTCTCTGTCTCTGTCTCTCTCACTGACCCTTACTCTCTCTGTCTCTGTCTCTCTCACTGACCATTACTCTCTCTGTCTCTCTGTCCCTCTCTCTCTGTCCCTCCCTCTCTTCGATCCCTCTCTGTCCGTCTCTCTCTCCATATATATATGTCACTCACTCTCTATGTCCCACTCTCTCTGTGTCCCTCTCCCTATCTCCCTCTCCGTCTCTCTCTCTCTCTCTCTCTGTCTCTCTGTGTCCCAGACTCTCTCTGTGTCCCTCTCTCTCCCTGTCTCTCTCTCACTGCACTTCTCTCTCTGTGTGTCCCTTTCTCTCTGTTTCTCTCTCCCTCTGTCTCTCTCTCTGTCCCTCTCTCTCTCTTGATCCCTCTCTGTCCTCTCTCTCTCACTCTCTGTCTCTGTGTCCCTCGCTCTCTCTCTGTCCCTCTCTCTCTCTGCGTCCCTCTCTCTCTGTGTCCCACACTCTCTCTGTGCCCCACACTCTATCTGTCTCTCTCTCTCTCTCTGTGCTGAAAATGTGTTGCTGGAAAAGCGCAGCAGGTCAGGCAGCATCCAAGGAGTGTACCTCTTGACGTTTCGGGCATGAGCCCTTCTTCATTCCTGAAGAAGGGGTCATGCCCGAAACGTCGATCCTCCTGCTCCTTCGATGCTGCCTGACCTGCTGCGCTTTTCCAGCAACACATTTTCAGCTCTGATCTCCAGCATCTGCAGTACTCACATTCTCTCTCTCTCTCCGCCCTTCTCTCTCTCTGTGTCCCTCTCTCTCTCTCTCTTTCACTCTCTGTCCCTCTCTCTGTCTCTCTCTCTGTCTCTCTGTCTCTGTGTCCCTCACTCTCCATCTCTGTCCCACTCTCTCTCTGTCCTTTTCTCTCTCTTTGTCCCTCTCTCCCTCTTTCACTCTCTGTACCTCTCTCTATGCGTCTCTCTGTACCCCTCTCTATGTCCCTCTGTCTCTCCGTGTCCATCTCTCTCTCTGTCCCTCTCTCTGTATCCCTCACTCTCTCTGTCCCTCACTCTCTCTCTCTCTTTCGCTCTCTATCCCTCTCTCCGTCTCTCTATACCTCTCTGTCTATCCCTCTCTCTCTCTCTGACTGTCTGTCTCTCTCTCCCCCCGTCTCTCTCTGTCTCTCTGTACCCCTCTCTGTCCCTCTCTCTCTGCGTCCCTCAGTCTCTCTGTCCCTCGGTCTCTCAATCCCCCACTCTCTTTGTGTGCCTCACTCTCTATCTCTGTGTCTCTCACTCTCCCAGCGTCCCTCTCCCACTCTGTGTCCCTCCCTCTCTCTGTGTCCCTTCCTCTCTCTGTGTCCATCACTCTCTCTGTGTCCCTCTCTCTGTGTACCTCCCTCTCTCTGTGTTCCTCTCTCTCTCTGCATCCCTCTTCCTCTCCGCATCCCTCTCCCTCTCTGTGTTCCTCTATCCCTTTCTGTGTCCCTCAATCTCTCTGTGTCCCCCACTCTCTCTGTGCCACCCACACTCTCTGTGTCTGTCACTCTCTCTGTGTCCCTCCCTCTCTGTCTCCCACTCTCTCTGTGTGTCCCTCTCTCTCTCTTTCTCTCTCTCTGTCGCTCTCTCTGTATCCCTCTCTCTCAATCTCTCTCTATCCCTGTCCCTCTCTCTCTCTCTGTGTCCCTCTCTCTCTGTCCCTGTCGCTCTCTCTCTGTGTCCCTCACTCTCTCTCTGTCCCTCTCTCTCTGTGTCCCTCACACTCCCCTTGTCCCCCAATCCCTCTGTGTCCCCCACTCTCTGTGTGTCTCTCACTCTCTCTGTGTCCCTCTCTCTCTGTCCCTCACTCTCCCACTGTCATTCTCTCTGTATCCCTCTCTCTCTATCTCTCTCTGTCCCTGTCCCTCTCTGTCTCTCTGTGTCCCTCTCTCTCTGTTCCCCCCCCCTCTCTCTCTGTGTCTCTTTCTCTGTACCCCTCTCTCCGTGTGCCTCTCTCTCTCTGTGTCTCTCTCTCTTTCTCTCTCTATCCCTCTCTCGGTCTCTCTGTGCCACTCTCTCTATCCCTCTTTTTCTCTATCTGTCTGTCTCTCCCCCCACCCACCCCCCTGTCTCTGTATCCCTCCTCTCTCTCTCTCTGCGTCCCTCAGTCTCTCTGTCCCTCGGTCACTCTATCTCTCACTCTCTCTCTGTCCCTCTCTCTCTCTGTCCCTCTCTCTCTCTCTGTCCATCACTCTCTCTGTGCCCATCTCTCTGTGTCCCACTCTCTCTGTGTCCCTCTCTCTCTCAGTGTCCCACTCTCTCTCTGTCTGTGTCCCCGGCCCTCTCTCTCTGCCACCCTCTCTCTCTGGGTCCCTCTCTCTCTTTGTCCCACTCTCTCTCTATGTCTCTTTCTCTGTCCCCCTCTCTCCGTGTGCCTCTCTCTCTGTCTCTCTCTGTCCGTCACTCTCTCTGTGTTCCTCTCTCAGTGTCTGTGTCCCTCTCTGTGTGTGTCTCTCTCAATCTCTCTCTGTCCCTGTCTCTCTCTCTCTCTATCCCTCATTCTCTCTCTGTCCCTCTCTTTCTTTCTCTCTCTCTATCCCTTTCTCGGTCTCTCTATCCCTCACTCTCTCTCTGCCCCTCTCTCTCTCTCTGTCCCTCTCTCTCTCTGTGTCCATCACTCTCTCTGTGTCCATCTCTCTGTGTCCCTCTCTCTCTCAGTGTCCCCCTCCCTCTCTGTGCCCCCCTGTCCCTCTTTCTCTGCGTCCCACTCTCTCTTTGCGTCCCTCTCCCTCTCTGTGTTCCTCTCTCCCTTTCTGTGTCCCTCTCTCTCAGTGTCCCTCACTCTCACTGTGTCTGTCACTCTCACTGTGTCCCTCCCTCTCTTTCTCCCTCACTCTCTGTGTGCCTCTCTCTCTCTGTCTGTCACTCTCTCTGTACCTGTCCCTCTCTCTCTCTGTCCCTCTCTCTGTACCTGTCCCTCTCTCTCTCTGTCCGTCACTCTCTCTCTGTGCCTCTCTCTCTGTGTCCCTCTCTCTCTGTGTCCCTCTTTCTCTGTGTCCCTCACTCTGTGTCCCCCACTCTCTCTGTGTCTCTCACACTCTCTGTCTCTCTCTCTCTCTGTCCCTCACACTCCCTCTGTCTGTCACTCTCTCTTTATCCCTCTCTCTCGATCTCTCTCTGTCCCTGTCCCCCTCTCTCTGTGGGTGTTCCTCTCTCTCTATCCCCGTCTCTCTCCGTGTATCTTTCTCTGCCCCCTCTCTCCGTGTGCCCCCTCTCTCTCTCACTGTCCGCAATCTCTCTGTGTCCCTCTCTCAGTGTCTGTGTCCCTCTCTGTGTGTCTCTCTCAATCTCTCTCTGTCCCTGTCCCTCTCTCTCTCTGTCCCTCTCTCCCTCTCTGTCCCTCTCTCCCTCTCTGTGTCGCTCTCTCACTCTGTCTTTCTATCTTTCTGCCCCTGTCCCTCTGTCACTCTCTCTCTGACCCCCTCTCTCTGTGTCCCACACTCTCTCTGTGTCCCACTCTCTCCCTTTCACTCTCTGTCCCTCTCTCTCTCTCTGTCTCTCTGTACCTCTCTGTCTGTCCCTCTCTCTCTTACTCTATCTATCCCCCTCTCTCTCAGTCTCTCTGCCTCTCTGTACCTCTCTCTCTATCCCTCTCTCTCTGTCCCTCTCTCTCTTTCCCTCTCTCTCCCTCTCTCTCTCTCTGTCTCTCTGAACTTCTCTCTCTGCATCCCTCAGTCTTTCTGTCCCTCACTCTCTCTGTGTCCCTCTCTCTGTGTGTCCCCCCCTCTCTCTCTCTGTCCGTCATTCTCTCTGTGTCCCTCCCTCTCTCTATCCAACTCTCTCTGTCACTTTCTTTCTCCCTCTCTCTCCCTCTGTCTCTCTGTCCCCCTCTCTGTCCCTCTCTCTGCGTCCCTCAGTCTCTTTTATCCTTAGTCTCTCTGTGTCCCTCTCTCTCTCTGTCCCTCACTCTCTCTGTGTCCCTGCCTCTCTCTGTGTGTCCCTCACACTCTCTGTGTCCATCACTCTCTCTGTGTCCATCACTCTCTGTGTCCCTCTCCATCTGTCCCTCTCTCTCTCTCTGTCCCTCTCTCTCACTGTGTTCCTCACACTCTCTGTGCCCCCCCCTCTCTCAGTGTCCCCCTCTCTCTCTATGTCCCTCACTCTTTCTGTGTCCCCCACTCTCTCTATGTCTGTCACTCTCTCTGTGTCCCTTCCTCTCTGTCTGCCTCTCTCTCTGTGTGTCCGTCTGTCTCTCTCTCTGTCTGTCTCTCTCTCTGTATCCCTCTCTCTCGATCTCTCTCTGTCCCTGTCCCTCTCTGTATCTCTGTGTCACTCTCTCTCTCTGTCCCAGTCCCTCTCTATGTGTGTCCCTCACTCTCTCTCTGTCCCTCTCTCTCTGTGTCCCTCTCTCTCTGTGTCCCTCACACACTCTGTGTCCCCCACTCTCACTCTCTCTGTGTCGCTCTCTCTCTCTCTGTCACTCCCTCTCTCTGTCCCTCCCTCTCTCTGTCCCTCCCTCTCTCTCCCTCTCTCTCCATCTGACACTCTGTCCCCCTCTCTGTCCCTCTCTCTCTGTGTCCCTCTCTCTCTCTGTGGCGTGCCTCTCTCTCTGTATCCATCACTCTCTCTGTGTCCCTGTCTCTCTGAGTCCCTCTCTCTCTGTGTCACTCTCTCTCACTGTGTCCCTCACTCTCTCTGTGTCCCCCAATCTCTCTGTGTCTGTCACTCTCTGTACCTTCCTCTCTGTCTCCCTCCCTCTCTCTGTGTCCCCCTCTCTCGCTCTATCTCTATCTGTCACTCTCTCTGTATCCCTCTCTCTCGATCTCTCTCTGTCCCTGTGCCTCTCTCTGTCCCTCCCTCTCTGTGTCCCTCTCTCTCTGTGACCCTCACTCTCTCTGTGTCCTTCTCTCTCCCTGTCCCTCTCTCTCTCTCTGAGTGTCCATCACTCTCTCTGAGTCCCCCTCTCTCTCCGTGTCCCCCCCTCTCTGTCCCTCTCTCTCTGCGTCCCTCTCCCTCTCTGCGTCCCTCTCCCTCTCTGTATTCCTCTCTCCGTTTCTGTGTCCCTCTCTCTCTCTTTGTCCCCCACTCTCCCTGTGTCTGTCACTCTCTCTGTGTCCATCCCTCTCTGTCTCCCTCTCTTTCTCTGTGTGTACCACCCCCCCTCTCTCTCTCTCTGTCACTCAATCTGTATCCCTCTCTCTAAATCTCTCTCTGTCCCTGTCCCTCTCTCTCTCTGTCCCTCGCTCTCTGTACCTGTCCCTCTCTCTCTGTGTGTTACTCGCTCTCTCTCTGTCCCTCTCTCTTTGTGTCCCTCTCTCTCTATGTCCCTCACACTCTTTCTGTCCCCACTCTCTCTTTGTCCCCCACTCTCTCTGTGTCTCTTACTCTGTCTGTGTCCCTCTCTCTCTCTCTCTCTCTCCCTGTCTGTCACTCAATCTGTATCCCTCTCTCCCGATCTCTCTCTGTCCCTCTCTCTCCGTGTGCCTCTCTCTCTCTGTCTGTCACTCTCTTTGTGTCCCTCTCTCAGTGTCTGTGTCCCTCTCTGTGTGTGTCTCTCTCAATCTGTCTCTGTCCCTGTCCCTCTCTCTTTCTGTCCCTCTCTCCCTCCCTATCCCTCTCTCCCTCTCTGTGTCCCTCACTCTTTCTCTGTCCCTTTCTCTCTCTGTGCCCCACACTCTCTCTGTGTCCGACTCTCACACTTTCACTCTCTGTCCTTCTCTCTCTGTCTCTCAGTACCTCTCTCTCTATCCCTCTCTCTCTCTGTCCCTCTCTCTCTTTCCCCCTCTCTCCCTCTGTCTCTCTGTCCCCCTCTCTGTCCCTCTCTCTCTGCGTCCCTCACTCTCTCTGTCCCTCACTTTCTCTGTGTCCCTCTCTCTCTCTGTCCATCAATCTCTCTGTGTCGCTCTCTCTGTCCCTCTCTCTCTCTGTCCCTCTCTCTCACTGTGTCCCTCACTCTCTCTGTGTCCATCTCTCTCTCTCTCGCTCCCGCTCTCTCTATGTGACCCTCACTCTCTCTGCGTCCATCACTCTCTGTATCCCTCTCTCTGTCTGTGTCCCTCTCTCTCTCTGTGCCCCCGCTCTCTCAGTGAACCCATCTCTCTCTGTCCCCCTCTCTCTGTCCCCCTCTCTCTCTCTACCTCTCTCTGCGTGCCTCTCTGTCCCTGCATCCCTCTCTGTCTCTGCAACACTCTCCCTCTCTGTGTCCCTCACTCTCTCTCTCTGTGTCCCACACTCTCTCTGTGTCCCACTCTCTCCCTTTCACTCTCTTTCCCTCTCTCTCTGTCTCTCTGTCCCTCTCTCTCTTTCCCCCCTCTCCTTCTGTCTCTCTGTCCCCCCTCTGTCCCTCTCTCTATGCGTCCCACACTCTCTCTGTCCCTCACTTTCTCTGTGTCCCTCTCTCTCTGTGTCCATCTCTCTCTCTCAGTCCCTCAATCTCTCTGCGTAACTGCCTCTCTCTGTGTGTCCCTATCTGTCTCTCTGTGTCCCACACTCTCTCTGTGTCCCACTCTCTCCCTGTCTCACTCTCTCTCAGCCGTTCTCTCTCTCTGTCCCTCGATCTCTCTGTCCCTCTCTCTCTCTGACCTTCACTCTCTCTGTGACCCTGCCTCTCTCTCTCTGTGTCCATCAATCTCTCTGTGTCCCTCTTTCTGTCCCTCTCTCTCTCTGTCCCTCTCTCTCACTGTGTCCCTCACTCTCTCTGTATCCATCTCTCTCTCTCGGTCCCTCTCTCTCTATGTGTCCCTCACTCTCTCTGTGTCCATAACTCTCTGTAACCCTCTCTCTCTCTGTCCCTCTCTCTCTCTGTGCCCCCTATCTCTCAGTGAACCCATCTCTCTCTGCCCCCCTCTCTCTCTGTCCCCGTCTCTCTCTGTCCCCCTCTCTCTCTGTGTCCCTCTCTCTCTCTGTGTCCCTCACTCTCTCTGTGTCCGTCACTCTCTCTTTGTTCCACACTCTCTGTGTGTCCCCCACTCTCTCTGTGTCTGTAACTCTCTCTGTATCCCTCTCTCTCACGATCTCTCTCAGTCTCTGTTCCTCTCTCTCTCTCTGTCTTTCTCTCTCTCTCTCTGCCCCTGTTCCTCTCCCTCTCTGCCCCTGTTCCTCTCTCTCTCTGTCCCTCACTCTGTCTGTGTCTCACACTCTCTCTGTGTTCCACTCTCTCCCTGTCTCACTCTCTCTCTGCCCTTCTCTCTCCCCCTGTGTCCCTCACTCTCTCTCTGTCCCTCTCTCTCTTTCTCTCTCTATCCCTCTCTCTGTCTCTCTGTACCTCTCTCTCTATCCCTCACACTCTTTGTGTCCCTCTCTCTCTCTCTCTCTCTCTGTCCCTCTCTCTCTCTGTGTCTCTTACTCTCGCAGCGTCCCTCCATCTATCTCTCTGTCCATCACTCTCTCTGTGTCCTTCTCTCACCCTGTCCCTCTCACTCGCTCTCTGTGTCCATCAATCTCTCTGAGTCCCCTCTCTCTCTGTGTCCCCCACTCTCTGTCCCTCTCTCTGTGCGTCCCTCTCCCTCTCTGCGTCCCTCTCCCTCTCCGCGTTCCTCTCTCCCTTTCTGTGTCCCTCTCTCTCTGTGTCCCCCACTCTCTCTGCGTCTGTCACTCTCTCTGTGTCCATCCCTCTCTGTCTCCCACTCTCTCTCTCTGTGTCCCTCACTCTCTCTCTCTCTCTCAATGTCTGTCACTCAATCTGTATCCCACTCTCTCGATCTCTCTCTGTCCCTGTCCCTCTCTCTCTCTCTCTCTCTCTCTCTGCCCTTCTCTCTCCCTCTGTGTCCCTCACTGTCCCTCTGTCCCTCTCTCTCTTTCTCTCTCTATCCCTCTCTCTGTCTCTCTGTACCTCTCTCTCTATCCCTCATACTCTTTGTGTCCCTCTCTCTCTCTCTGTCCCTCTCTCTCTCCGTGTCTCTTACTCTCCCAGCGTCGCTCCATCTCTCTCTCTCTGTCCATCAGTCTCTCTGTGTCCTTCTCTCTCCCTGTCCCTCTCTCTCGCTCTCTGTGTCCATCACTCTCTCTGAGTCCCCCTTTCTCTCTGAGTCCCCGCCTCTCTCTGTCCCTCTCTCTCTGCATCCCTCTCCCTCTCTGCGTCCCTCTCCCTCTCCGCGTTCCTCTCTCCCTTTCTGTGTCCCACTCTCTCTCTGTGTCCCCCACTCTCTCTGTGTCTGTTTCTCTCTCTGTGTCCATCCCTCTCTGTCTCCCACTCTCTCTCTCTCTCTGTGTCCCTCTCTCTCTCTCTTTCTCTCTCTCTCTCTCAATGTCTGTCACTCAATCTGTATCCCTCTCTCTCGATCTCTCTCTGTCCCTGTCCCTCTCTCTCTCTCTGTCCCTCGCTCTCTGTACCTGTCCCTCTCTCTCTCTGTGTGTTACTCACTCTCTCTCTGTCCCTCTCTCTGTGTCCCTCTTTCTCTGTGTCCCCCACTCTCTCTGTGTCTGTCACTCTCTCTGTGTCCATCCCTCTCTGCCTCCCTCTCTCTGTCTGTGTCCCTCACTCTCTCTCTCTCTCTCTCTCTCTCTGTCTGTCACTCAATCTGTATCCCTCTCTCGATCTCTCTCTGTCCCTGTATCTCTCTCTCTCTCTCTCTCTGTCCCTCGCTCTCTGCACCTGTCCCTCTCTCTCTCTGTGTGTATTACTCACTCTCTTTCTGTCCCTCTCTCTCTGTCCCTCTGTCTCTATGCCCCTCACACTCTCTGTCGCCCCCACTCTCTCTGTGTCCCCCACTCTCTCTGTGTCTCTTACTCTCTCTGTGTCCATCTCTCTCTCTCTCTCGGTCCCTCTCTCTCTATGTGTCCCTCTCTCTCTATGTGTCCCTCACTCTCTCTGTGTCCATCACTCTCTGTATCCCTCTCTCTGCCTGTGCCCCCTCTCTCTCAGTGAACCCATCTCTCTTTGTCCCCCTCTCTCTCTGTCCCCGTCTCTCTCTGTTCCACTCACTGCGTCCCTCTCTGTGTCTGCGTCCCTCTCTGTCTCTGCATCACTCTCCGTCTGTGTGTCCCTCACTCTCTCTCTGTGTCCCTCTCTCTCTCTGTGTCCCTCACTCTCTCTGTGTCCGTCACTCTCTCTTTGTTCCTCACTCTCTGTGTGTCCCCCACTCTCTCTGTGTCTGTAACTCTCTCTGTGACCCTCTCTCTGTGTGTGTCCCTCATTCTCTCTCTGTCTGTCGCTCTCTCTGTATCCCTCTCTCTCACGATCTCTCTCAGTCTATGTCCCTCTCTCTCTCTCTCTCGTCCCTCTCTCTCTCTGTCCGCATCTCTCTCCGTGTCTCTCTCTGTCCGTCCCTTTCTGTGTCCCTCTCTCTCTGTCTGTGTCCCTCTCTGTGTGTCTCACTGACTCAATCCCTCTCTGTCTCTGTCCCTGCCCCTCTCTATCTCTCTTTCCCTGTCTTCCTCTCTGTGTCCCGCTCTCTGTCTTTCTCTGTCTCTCTCTGTCCCTGTCCGTCTCTCTCTCTCTGTCCCTCAGTCTGTCTGTGTCCCACACTCTCTCTGTGTCCTTCCCTCTCCCTGTCTCACTCTCTCTCTCTGCCCTTCTCTCTCCCTCTGTGTCCCTCACTCTCTCTCTCTGTCCCTCTCTCTCTTTCTCTCCCTATCCCTCTCTCTGTCTCTCTGTACCTCTCTCTCTATCCCACACTCTCTTTGTGTCCCTCTCTTTCTCTCTGTCCCTCTCTCTCTCTGCGTCTCTTACTCTCCCAGCGTCCCTCCCTCTCTCTCTGTGTCCATCACTCTCTCTGTGTCCCTCTCTCTCTCTGTCCCTCACTCCTTCAGTATCTTTCACTCTCTCTGTGTTTCCCTCTCTCTCTATGTGTCCCTCACTCTCTCTGTGTCAATCACTCTCTGTGCACCCTTTCACTCTGTGTCCCCCTCTCTCTCTGTGTCCCCCTCTCTCTCTGCCCTTCTCTCTCTCTGTGTCCCTCTCTCTCTGCATCCCTCTCTGTCTCTGCGTCCCTCTTCCTCTCTGCATGCCTCTGCCTCTCCGTGTCCCTCACTCTCTCTCTGTGTCCCTCTCTCTCTGTGTCCCTCACTCTCTCTGTGTCCCCCACTCTCTCTCTGTGTCCCTCACTCTCTCTGTGTCCCACACTCTCTCTGTATCCCTCTCTCTCTCGATCTCTCTCTGTCTCTGTCACTCTCTCTCTCGATCTCTCTCTGTCTCTGTCCCTCTCTCTCTGTCCCCATCTCTGTCCCTCTCTCTCTGTCCGTCCCTTTCTGTATCCCTCTCTCGCTGTCTGTGTGCCTCTCTGTGTGTCTCAGTCTCTCAATCTCTCTCTGTCTCTGTCCCTGTCCCTCTCTCTCTTTCCCTGTTCCTCTCTGTGTACCTCTCTCTGTCTTTCTCTCTCTCTTTGTTCCTGTCCCTCTCTCTCTCTGTCCCTCCCTGTCCGTATCCCACACTCTATCTGTGTCCCACTCTCTACCTGTCTCACTCTCTCTCTGCCCTTCTCTCTCCCTCTGTGTCCCTAAATCTCTCTCTGTCCCTCTCTCTTTCTCTCTCTATCCCTCTCTCTGTTTCTCTGTACCGCTCTCTCTATCCCTCTCTCTCTCTTTCTGTCTGTCTGTTTCCCCCCCCCCACCCCCTCTGTCTCTCTGTACCCCTCTCTGTCCCTCTCTCTCTCTGCGTCCCTCAGTCTCTCTGTCCCTCGGTCTCTCTGTCCCTCACTCTCTCTGTGTCCCTCTCTCTGTCCCTCTCTCTCTCTATGTCTCTTACTCTCCCAGCGTCCCTCTCTCTCTCTGTGTCCATCACTCTCTCTGAGTCCAACTCTCTCTCTCTGTGTCCCCCCCTCTCTCTGTCCCTCTCTGTCTCTGCGTCCCTCTCCCTCTCTGCATCCCTCTCCCTCTCTGTGTCCCCCTCTCTCTCTGTGTGTCCCTCTCTCTCTCTTTGTCCCTCACTCTCTCTGTGTCCCCCACTCTCTCCGTGTCTGTAACTCACTCTGTGACCCCCTCTCTCTCTGTGTCCCTCACTCTCTGTCTCTCTGTCCCTCTCTCTGTGTGTGTCTCTCTCTCTCTGTCCGCCACACTCTCTGTTTCCCTCTCTCTCTGTCTGTCACTCAATCTGTATCCCTCTCTCTCGATCTCTCTCTGTCCCTGTACCTCTCTCTCTCTGTGTCCCTCGCTCTCTGTACCTGTCCCTCTCTCTCTCTGTGTATTACTCACTCTCTTTCTGTCCCTCTCTCTCTGTCCCTCTGTCTCTATGCCCCTCACACTCTCTGTGTCCCCCACTCTCTCTGTGTCCCCCACTCTCTCTGTGTCTCTTACTCTCTCTGTGTCCCCCTCTCTCTCTCTCTGTCTGTCACTCAATCTGTATCCCTCGCTCCCGATCTCTCTCTGTCCCTGTCCCTCTCACTCTCTCTCTCTGTCCCTCTCTCTCTCTCTCTGTGTCTCTTACTTTCCCAGTGTCCCTCCCTCTCTCTCTGTTTCTATCACTCTCTCTGTGTCCTTCTCTCTCCCTGTCCCTCTCTCTCTCTGTATCCATCACTCTCTCTGAGTCCCCCTCTCTTTGTGTCTCCCACCCTTTCCTTCTCTCTCTGCGTCCCTCTCCCTCTCTGCGTCCCTCTCCCTCTCTGTGTTCCTCTCTCCCTTTCGGTGTCCCTCTCTCTCTCTGTGTCCCCCACTGTCTGCCTCCCTCTCTCTCTGTGTCCCTCTCTCTCTCTCTCACTCTCTCTCTCTCTCTCTCTCTCTCTCTCTGTCACTCAATCTGTATCCCTCTCTCTCGATCTCTCTCTGTCCCTGTCTCTCTCTCTCTCTCTGTCCCTCGCTCTCTGTACCTGTCCCTCTCTCTCTCTGTGTATTACTCCCTCTCTTTCTGTCCCTCTCTCTCTGTCCCTCTGTCTCTATGCCCCTCGCACTCTCTGTGTACCCCACTCTCTCTGTGTCCCCCACTCTCTCTGTGTCTCTTACTCTCTCTGTGTGTGTCTCTCTCTCTCTCTGTCTGTCACTCAATCTGTATCCCTCTCTCCCGATCTCTCTCTTTCCCTGTCCCTCTCTCTCTCTCTCTGTCCCTCGCTCTCTGTACCTGTCGCTCTCTCTCTCTCTATGTTACTCACTCTCTCTCTCTGTCCCTCTCTCTCTGTGTCCCTCTCTCTCTATGTCCCTCACACTCTCTGTGTCCCCCACTCTCTCTGTGTCCCCCACTCTCTCTGTGTCTCTTACTCTCTCTGTGTCCCTCTCTCTCTCTCTCTGTCACTCAATCTGTATCCGTCTCTCCCGAACTCTCTCTGTCCCTGTCCCTCTCTCTGTCTCTCTGTCCCTCTCTCTCTCTCAGTCCCCATCTCTCTCTGTGTCTCTTTTTCTGTCCCCCTCTCTCCGTGTGCCTCTCTCTCTCTCTGTATCGCTCTCTGTCTGTCACTGTCCCTGTGTCCCTCTCTCAGTGTCTGTGTCCCCCTCTGTGTATGTCTCTCTCAATCTCTTTCTGTCCCTGTCCCTCTCTCTCTCTGTCCCTCTATCCCTCCCTATCCCTCTCTCCCTCTCTGTGTCCCACACTCTCTCTGTGTCCCTCTCTCTCTCTCTGTCCCTCTCTCTCTATGTGTCCCTCACTCTCTCTGTGCCCATCACTCTCTGTGTCCCTCTCTCTCTCTGTGTTCCTCTCTCTCTGCGTCCCTTTCTGTCTCTGCGTCCCTCTCCCTCTCTGCATCCCTCTCCCTCTCTTTGTCCCCCTCTCTCTCTCTGTGTCCCTCTCTCTCTCTTTGTCCCTCACTCTCTCTGTGTCCCCCACTCTCTCCGTGTCTGTAACTCACTCTGAGACCCCCTCTCTCTCTGTGTCCCTCACTCTCTGTCTCTCTGTCTCTCTCTCTCTGTCCCCATCTCTCTCAGTGTCTCTTTCTCTGTCCCTCTCTCCGTGTTCCTCTCTCTCTCTCTGTGTCTCCATCTCTCTGTCCGCCACACTCTCTGTGTCCCTCTCTCTCTGTCTGTGTCCCTCTCTGTGTGTCTCACTCTCTCAATCTCTCTCTGTATCTGTCCCTGTCCCTCTCTCCCTCTCTGTGTCCCTCTCTCTCTGTTTCTCTCTCTCTCTCTGTCCCTGTCCCTCTTTCTCTCTGCCCATCTCTCTCCCTGTGCCCTACACTCTCTCTGTCTTTCTCTCTCCCTGTCCCTCTCTATCTTGGTCCCTCCCTCTCTCTGTGTCCCTCTCTCTCAGTGTCCTGCTGTCTCTCTGTGTCCATCACTCTCTCTGTCTTGCTCTCTCTCTCTCTCTCTGTCCCACTCTGTGTGTGTGTGTCTCTCTCTCTCTGTGTTCCACTCTCTCTCTGTCCCACTCTCTCTGTATGTGTTTCTCTCTCTCCCTGTGTCCCACACTCTCTCTGCCTTTCTCTCTCTCCCTGTCTCTCTCTCTCTCTGTGACCTTCAATCTCTTTCTGTCGCGCTCTCTCTGTGTCCTTCACTCTCTCTGTCCCTCTCTCTCTCTCTGTCCCTCTCTCTCCCTGTCTCTATCTCTCCTTCTGCCCTTCTCTCTCTCTCTCTGTGTCTCTCTCTCTTTCACTCTCTGTCCCTCTCTCTCTCTGTCCCTCTCTCTCTCTTTTTTCCACTCTCTCTCTGTTGTCCCTCTCTCTTTGTGTCCCTCCCTTCTCTGTGTCCTTTCTCTCTATGTCCTCCCTCTCACTTTCCCTCTCTATGTTCGTCCCTCCCTCTCTCTGTGTCCCTCTCTCTCAGTGTCCTGCTGTCTGTCTGTGTCCGTCACTCTCTCTGTCTCGGTCTCTCTCTCTCTCTCTCTGTCCCACTCTGTCTCTCTCTCTCTCTCTCTCTCTCTCTGTGTGTGTGTGTGTGTGTGTGTGTCCCACTCTCTCTGTATGTGTGTCTCTCTCTCTCCTTGTCCCTCTCCCTCTGTGTCTCTTTCTCTCTGTGTCCCTCTCTCTCTGTGTCCCTCTCTCTTTCTCTGTTCCTCTCTTTCTCTGTCCCTTTCCTGTCCCTTTCTCTTTGTATCCCCCTCTCTCTTTGTGTGTCCTTCACTGTCTCTATGACCCTCACTCTCTCTTTGTCCCTCTCTCTCTCTGTCCCTCGCTCTCTCTTCCCCCCCCTCTTTGTCTCTCTCTCTCTCTCTGTGACCCCGTCTCTCTGAGTCCCTCTCTCTCTGTTCCTCTCTCTCTCTGTGTCCCTCTCTCTCTTGTCCCTCTCTCTCTGTGTCCCTCACTCTGTGTCCCTCACTCTGTCTTTCTCTTTCTATCCCTCTCTCTCTCACTGAGTACCTCTCTCTCTGTCCCTCTCTCTCTGTGTCTCTCTGTCCCTCTCTCTTTCACTGTGTCCCTCTCTCTCTCTGTCCCTCTTTCTCTGTCTACCTCTCTCTCTGTCCCTCTGTCTCTCTGTCTCTCTCTCTCTCTCTCTTTGTATCCCTCTGTCCCCCTGTTTCTCTGTCCTTCTCTCTCTGTCTCTCATCCCTCTCTCTGTGTGTGTCTCACTGTCGTCCTCTCTCTTTCTATGTCCCTCTCTCTCTTACTGAGACCCTCTCTCTGTCCCTCTCTCTCTGTATCTCTCTGTCACTCTGTCACTCTCTCTCTCTCTCTGTCCCTCTTTCTGTCCCTCTTTCTTGTCTACCTCCCCTCTCTGTCCATCTATCTTTCTCTGTCCTCTTTCTCTCTGTCTCTCTCTCTCTGTGTCTCTCTGTCCCTCTGTTTCTCTGTCCCCCTCTCTCTCTCTGTGTCTCTCTGTCACTCTGTCACTCTCTCTCTCTCTCTCTCTCTCTCTCTCTGTCCCTCGGTCTTTCTGTCCTTCTTTCTTGTCTACCTCTCTCTCTCTGTCCATCTGTCTTTCTCTGTCCTCTTTCTCTCTGTTTCTCTCTCTCTCTGTGTCTCTCTGTCCCTCTGTTTCTCTGCCCCCCTCTCTCTGTGCGTCTCACTGTCCCCCTGTCTCTTTCTATGTCCCTCTTTCTCTCATTGATTACCTCTCTCTCTCTCTTTCCCTCTCTCTCTGTGTCTCTCTGTCCCTCTCTCTCTCTCTTTTCTATGTCTCGCTCTCTAACTGTGTGCCTCACTGTCCCCCTCCCTCTTTCTATGTCCCTCTCCCTCTCACTGAGACCCTCTCTCTCTCTGTCCCTCTCTCTCTGTGTCTCTCTGTTACTCTGTCTCTCTCTCTCTCTCCCTGTCCCTCGGTCTTTCTGTCCCTCTTTCTTGTCTACCTCTCTCTCTCTGTCCGTCTGTCTTTCTCTGTCCGCTTTCTCTCTGTCTCTCTCTCTCTCTCTATGTCTCTCTGTCCCTCTGTTTCTCTGTCCCCCGCGCTCTCCCTGTGTCTCCCTGTCACTCTGTCACTCTCTCTCTCTCTCTGTCCCTCGGTCTTTCTGTCCCTCTTTCTTGTCTACCTGTCTCTCTCTGTCCGTCTGTCTTTCTCTGTCCTCTTTCTCTCTGTCTCTCTCTCTGTGTCTCTCTGTCCCTCTGTTTCTCTGTCCCCCCCTCTCTCTCTGTGCGTCTCACTGTCTCCCTCTCTCTTTCTATGTCCCACTTTCTCTCACTGAGTACCTCTCTCTCTCTGTCCCTCTCTCTCTCTGTGTCTCTCTGTCCCTCTCTCTCTCTTTTCTCTGTCTCGCTCTCTCACTGTGTCCCTCTCTCTCTCACTGTGTCCCCCTCTCTCTGTTCCTCTTTCCGTCTCGACCTCTCTCTCTCTCTGTACCTCTATCACTCTGTCTCTCTCTCTCTCTCTCTCTCTCTCTCTCTCTCTCTCTCTCTCTCTCTCTCTCTGTCGCTCAGTCCCTCTGTTTCTCTGTCCCTCTCTCTCTGTCTCCCTGTCACTCTCTCTCTCTGTCTCTCACTGTCCCCCTCTCTCGTTCTATGTCCTCTCTCTCTCATTGAGACCCTCTTTCTCTCTGTCCCTCTCTCTCTCTGTGTCTCTCTGTAACTCTGTCACTCTCTGTCTCTGCCTCTCTCTCTCTCACTTTGTTCCTCTCTCTCTCTCTGTCCCTCTCTCTCTCTGTCCCCCTCTCTCACTGCCCCCCTCTCTCTATCTGTCCTGCTCTCTCTCTGTCCCTCCTTCTCTCTGTCCCTCCTTCTCTCTGTCCCTCACTCTCTGTGTCCCTCTCTGCCTCTGTCGCTCCCTCTCCGTTCCTTTCTCTCTCTGTTTCTCTGTCCCCCTCTCTCTCTGTCTCTCTGTCGCTCTCCCTCTCTCTTTCTGTGTCCCTCTGTCTCACTGTCCCTCTCTCTCTCTGTCCCTCTCTCTCTGCACCTCTCCCTCTCTCTCTCTGTTTCTCTCTCTTTCTCTGTCCCCCCCCCCCTCTCTCTCTGTCCCTCTCTCCCTCTCTGTCTCTCTGTCCATCTCTCTCTCTGTCTCTCTGTCGCTCTCCCTCTCTCTTTCTCTGTCCCTCTGTCCGTCTATCATTCGGAATCTCTGTCCCTCTCTCTCCCTCAGTCTCTCTGTCCCTCTCTCTCTCAGTCTCTCTCCCTCTCAGTCCCTCTCTCTCTCTGTCCCTCTCTCTCTCTCTGTGTCTCTCTCTCTTTCTGTCCCTCTGTCTCTCTCTCTCTCTCTCACTCTGTCTCTCTGTCCCTCTCTCTCTGTCCCTCTCTCTCTCTCTCTCTCTGTGTCCGTCGGTCTCTCTTTGTACCTCTTTCTCTGTCAACCTCTCTCTCTCTGTCCGTCTGTAACTTTATCTGTCTCTCTCTCTCTCTCCAGGTGTCTCTCTGTCCCTCTGTTTCTCTCTCGCTCTCTGTCTCTCTCTCTGTCTCTCTGTCCCTCTCTCTCTCTGTGTGTCACACTGTCCCCCTTTCTCTTTCTATGTCCCTCTCTCTCACACTGAGAACCTCACTCTCTCTCTATCGCTCTCTCTGTGTCTCACTCTCTCACTGTGTCCATCTCTCTCTCTCACTGTGTCCCTCTCTCTCTCTGTCCTTCTCTCTCTCTGTCCTTCTCTATCTCTGTCCCTCTTTCTCTGTGTCCCTCTCACTCTCTGCTCCTTTCTCCCTCTCTCTGACCATCACTCTCTGTGTCTCTCTCTGTCTCTGTGTCCCTCACTCTCTCTGTCCCTCATCGTCTCTGCCCCTCGTGCTCTGTGTCCCTCTCTCTCTGTCGTTTTCTCTCTCTCTGTCACTCTCTCTGTTCCTGCCCCTTTCTCTCGCTCGCTGTCCCTCTCCCCTCTCTGTTTCCCTCTCTCTCTGTCACTCGCTGTCTCTGCCGCTCTCACTCTCTCTCTCTCTGTTTCTCTCTCTCTCTCTCTTTCCCTCTCCCCTCTCTGTCCGTCTCCCTCTCTCTCTGCGTCCCTCTCTCCCTCTCTATCTCACTGTCCCTCTGTCACTCTGTCTCGCTGACTTTCTCTCTCTCGGTGTCTCTCTGTCCCTCTGTTTGTCTCTCTCTCTCTCTCTCACTCTCTCTCTCTCTCTGTCTCTCTGTCCCTCTCTCTGTGTGTCTCACTGTCCCCCTTTCTCTTTCTATGTCACTCTCTCTCTCTCTCTCTCTTTGTCTCTCTCTCTCACTGTGTCCATCTCTATCTCTCACTGTGTCCCTCTCTCTCTCCTTCTGTCTCTCTGCCCCCCCTCTCTGTCCCTCTCTCTCTGTCCCTTTCTCTCTCTGTCTCTCTGTCCCTCATTGTCTCTGCCCCTCACGCTCTGTGTCCCTCTTTGTCTCACTGTCCCTCTCTCTCTCTGTCCCTCTCTCTCTCTGTGTCCCTCTGTCGCTCTCCCTCTCTCTTTCTGTGTCCCTCTATCTCTCTGTCTCTCTCTCTTTCTGTCTCTCTGTCCCTCGGCCTCTCAGTCTCCCTCTCTGTCCGTCTTTCTCTCTGTGTGTCCCACTCTCCCTCTCTGTCTCTCTGTCTCTCTGTCACTCTCCCTCTCTCTTTCTGTGTCCCTCTGTCTCACTGTCCATCTCTCTCTGTCCCTCTCTCTCTCTGCCCCTCTCCCTCTCTCTCTCTGTTTCTCTCTCTCTCTCTCTCTGTCCCTCTCTCTCTCTGTGTCCCTCTCTCCCTCTCTGCCTCTCTGTCCCTCTCTCTCTCTGTATCTCTGTCGCTCTCCCTCTCTCTTTCTCTGTCCCTCTGTCTCTCTGTC
Source organism: Chiloscyllium punctatum (assembly GCF_047496795.1). Taxonomy (NCBI): domain Eukaryota; kingdom Metazoa; phylum Chordata; class Chondrichthyes; order Orectolobiformes; family Hemiscylliidae; genus Chiloscyllium; species Chiloscyllium punctatum. The sequence goes on from NC_092752.1 coordinate 63,196,444, forward strand.
CCTCTATAATTCGGTCTCTCTGTCCCTCACTCTCCCTCAGTCGCTCTGTCACTGTCTCTCTCTCTCAGTCTCTCTCCCTCTCTGTACCTCTCTCTCTGTCCTTCTCTCTCTGTGTCTCTCTCTCGCTTTCTGTCCCTCTGTCTCTCTCTCTCTCTCTCACTCTGTCTCTCTGTCTCTCTCTCTCTCACTCTGTCTCTCTGTCCCCCTCTCTCTCTCTGTCCCTCTGTCCCTCTATCCCTCTCTCTCTGTCCCTCTCTTTCTCTGTCTCTCTGTCCCCCTCTCTTTTTCTATGTCCCTCTCTCTGACTGTGTTCCTCTCTGTCTCTGTCCCTCTCTCTGTCCCTCTCTCTCTGTATCTCTCTCTCTCTCTCTTTGTCCCCCACTCTCTGTGTCCCTTTGTCACTCTCTCTGTGTTCCTCTCACTCTCTGTCCCTTTTTCTCTCACTGTATCCCTCTCAATCTGTGTCCCTCTCTGTCTCTGTCCCTCTGTTTCTGTTCCTCTCGCTCTCTGTGACCCTCTCTCTCTGTCCCTCTCTCTCTCTCTGTCCCTCTCTCACTCCCTCTCTCTGTCCCTCTCTCTCTGTCCCTCTCTCTCTCTGTGTCCCTCTCTCTCTGTCGCTGACCCGTTCGGTCTCTGTCACTCTGTCCCTCTCTGTGTCCCTCTCTCTCTCTGTCCCTCTCTCTCTCGCTCTATCCCTCTCTCTCTGCCTCTTTGTCCCTCTGTCTCTGTCTCTCTCTCTCTGTCTCTCTGTCCCTCTCTCTGTCTCTATATACCTCTCTCTCTGTGTGTCCCTCTGTCTCTCTGTCCCTCAGTCTCTCTCTCTCTCTCTCTCTCTCTCTCTCGCTCTGTGTCCCTCGCTCTCTCTGTCTCTCTCTCTCTCTCTGTCTCTGTCTCCCTCTCTCTCTCTGTCTCCCTCTCTCTCTGTCCCTCTCGCCGTCTCTGACCCTCTCTATTTGTCTCTCTGCCCGTCTCCCTCTCTCTCTGTGTCTCTCTCTCTCTGTGTCCCCCCCCTCCCCTCTGTCTCTCTCTCTCTGTCTCCCTGTACCTCTCTCTCTCTCTCTGTCCCTCGCTCTCTGTCTCCCTCTCTCTCAATTTGTCAATCTGTCCCTCTCACTCTCTCTGTCCCTCTGTCCCTCTCACCCTGTGTGTGTCTCTCTCTGTTTCTCAGTCTCTCTGTCCCTCTCTCTCTCTGTCCTTCGGTCTCTGTCTCTGCCTCTCTCTCCCTCTGTCCATCTGTCCCTCTCTCCCTCTCTCTGATCCTCTATCCATCTCTCTCTCTCTGTGTCTCCCTTTCCCTCTCTCTCTTTCTATGTCCCCCTCTCACTCACTGTGTCCCTCTCTCTCTGGCCCTCTCTCACACTGTCTCTCTGTCCCTCTTTCTCTGTGTCTCTCTTTCCCACTTTCTCTCGCTCCCTCTCTCTCTCTCTCTCTCTCTCTCTCTCTCTCTTGGTCCCTCTCTGTCTCTGTCCCTCTCTCTCTCTCTGCCCCATCTCTCTCTCTGTCCCCCACTCACTGTGTCCATCTGTCACTCTCTCTGTGTTCCACTCACTCTCTGTCCCTTTCTCCCTCACTGTGGCCCTCTCAATCTGTGTCCCCCTCTGTCGCTGTCACGCTCTCTCTGTGTCTCTCTCTGCCCCTCTCACTCTGTGTCCGTCTCTCACTCTCTCTCTCTGACCCTCTCTCTCTGTGTCCCTTTCTCACTCTCTCTCTGTCCCTTTCTTTCTCTGTCCCTCTTTCTCTCTCTCTCTCTGTCCCTCAATCATTCGATCTCTCTGTCCCTCTCTCTCTCTCTCTCTCTCTCAGTCTCACTGTACCTCTCTCTCTCTCTCTCTCTCTGCCACCCCCCACTCTCTGGCCCTCTCTCTCTGTATCTCTCTCTCTTTGTCCCTCTCTTTCTTTGTCCCTAAGTCACTCTCTCTGTGTTCCTCTCACTCTCTGTCCCTTTCTCCCTCACTGTGTCCCTCACAATCTGAGTCCCTCTCTGTCTCTGTCCCTCTCTCTGTGTCTCTCTCTCTGTCCCTCTCTGTCTGTGTCCCTCTCTCACTCTGTCTCTCTCTGACCCTCTCTCTCTGTCCCTCTCTTTCTCTGTCCCTCTCTCTCTCACTGAGACCTTCTCTCTCTGTGACCCTCTCTCCCTCTGTCCCGCTCTCACTCTCTCTCTATGAAACTCTCTGTCCCTCTCTTTCTCTGTCCCTCTCTCTCTCTGTGACCCTCTCTCCCTCTATCTGTCTCTCTTTCTCTGTCTCTATGTCCCCCTCTCTCTCTCTTTCCCTCTATCTCTCTGTCCCTCTCTCTGCCCTCTTTCTCTCGCTCTCTGTCCCTCTATCAATCGGTCTCTCTGTCCCTCTCTCTCTCTCAGTCTCACTGTCCCTCTCTGTCTCTGTCTCTCTATCCCTCTCTCTGTCCGTCTCTCTCTGTCCCTATCTCTCTCACTGTCCCTCTCTCTCTCTCTGCCCCCTCTCTCTGTCCCTCTCTCTCTGTATCTCTCTCTCTTTGTCCCTCTCTCTGTGTCCCTCTGTCACTCTCTCTGTCTTCCTCTCACTCTCTGTCCCTTTCTCCCGCATTGTGTCCCTCTCAATCTGTGTCCCTCTCTGTCTCTGTCCCTCTCTGTCTGTCCCTCTCTGTCTGTCCCTCTCTGCCTGTCCCTCTCTGCCGCCCTCTCTCTCTCTGTCCCTCTCTCACTCTCTCTCTGTCCCTCTCCCTCTCTGTCCCTCTCTCCCTGTGTCCCTCACTATCTCTGTCGCTCCCCCTCTCTGTCACTCTCTCCCTCTCTGTATCCCTCTCTCTCTCTCTCTGCCTCTTTGTCCCTCTGTCTCTGTCTCTCTCAGTCTCTCTGTCCCTCTCTCTGTCTCTCTGTGCCTCTCTCACTCTCTGTGTCCCTCTGTCTCCCTGTCCCTCTCTCTCTTTCCCTCCCTCGCTCTCTCTCCCTTTATCTCTCTCTCTCTGTCCCTCTCTCTGTCCCTCAGTCTCTCCGTTCCTCAGTCTCTCTCTCTCTCTCTCTAACGCTGTGTCCCCCTCTCTCTCTGTCTTTTTGTCCCTCTCTCTGTCTGTCCATCTCCCTCTCTCTGTGTCCCTCTCTCTCTGTCTCTGTCTCTCTCTCTCTGTCTCTCTGTCTCCCTCTCTCTCTCTCTGTCCCTCTCTCCCTCTCTGTCCCTCTCTCTCTGTCTCTCTGCCAGTCTCCCTCCCTCTCTCTGTGTCCCTCTCTCTCTGTGTCCCCCACTCTGTCTCTCTATCTCTCTCTCCCTCTCTGTCTCCCTGTCCCTGTCTCTTTCTTACCCTCGGTTTTGTCTCCCTCTCTCTCTCAACTTGTCCTTCTTTCCCTCTCTCTCTCTCTGTCCCTCTGTCCCTCTCTCTCTGTGTCTCTCTGTCCATCTCTCTTTCTATGTCCCTCTCTCTCACTGTGACCCTCTCTCTCTGTCCCTCTCGTTCTCCGTCTCTCTCTCTCTGTGACGCTCTCTCCCTATCTCTCTCTGTCTCTCCCTCTGTCTCTTTGTCCCCCTCTCTCTCTTTCCCTCTGTCTCTCTGTCCCTCTCTACCTGTCCCTCTTTCTGTCTCTCTCCCTGTCCCTCTATCATTCGGTCTCTCTGTCCCTCTCTCTCTCAGTCTCACTGTCCCTCTCTCTCTCTCTCTGTCTCTCTGTTCCTCTCTCTCTGTGTCCCTCTTTGTCTCTCTGTCCCTCTCTCTCTCGCTCTGTGCCTCGCTGTCCCTCTGTTTCTCTGACCCTCTCTCTCTCTATGTCTCACTGTCCCCCTCTCTCTTTCTATGTCCCCCTCTCTCTCACTGCGTCCCTCTCTCTCTCTCTGTCCTTCTCTCTCTCTTCTCTGTGTCTCTCTCTCTCACTGTGTCCCTCTGTCATTCTCTGTCCCTCTCTCTCTCTGTCCCCCCCCCTCTCTCTCTGTCCTCCTCTCTCTCTCTGTGTCCCTCTCTGTCTCAGTCCCTCTCTCGCTTTTCCTTTCTCTCTCTCTGTATCTCTGTCCCTCTCTCTCTGTCCCTCATTGTCTCTGCCCCTCGCTCTCTGTGTCCCTCTCTCTCTCTGTCCCTCTCTCTCTCTCTGTCCTTCTCTCTTTGTGTCTCTCTGTCCCTCTCTCTCTCTCATCTCTGAGTCGCTCTTTCACTGTGTCCCTCTCTCTCTCTCACTGTGACCCTCTGTCACTCTCTGTCCTCCTCTCTCTCTGTCCTCCTCTCACTCTCTGCCCCTTTCTCCCTCTCTCTGTCACCCTCTCTCTCTCTCTGTGTTCCTCTGTCCCTCTCTCTCTCTGTCCCTACTCTCTCTCTGTCCTTCTCTCTCTGTGTATCTCTCTCTCTGTGTCCCTCTCTCTCTGTCCCTCTCTCCTCTCTGTGTCCCTCTCTCTCTCTCTGTCACTCTATCTCTGTCCGTCTCCCTCCCTATCTCTCTCTCCCTTGTATCTCTCTGTCCCTCTCTCTCTCTCTCGCTCTGTCTCTCTGTCGATCTCCCTCTCTCTTTGTTCGTCCCACTGTCTCTCTTTCCCCCTCTCTCTCTGTCTCTCCGACCCTCGGTCACGCAGTCTCCCTCTCTCACTCTCTCTCTCTGTCCCTCTGTCTTTCTGTCCCTCTATCATTCGGTCTCTCTGTCTCTCTTTCTCCCTCAGTCTTTCTGTACCTCTCTTTCTCTGTCTTTCTGTCCCTCTCTCTCTCTGTCCCTCGGTCTCTCTCTGTCCGTCTTTCTCTGTCTACCTCTCTCTCTCTGTCCCTCTGTCACTCTGTCTCTCTCTCGGTGTCTCTCTGTCCCTCTGATTCTCTCTCTCTCTCTGTCTCTGTCTCTGTGTGTGTCTCTTTGTCCCTCTCTCTCTCTGTGTCTCACTGTCCCCCTTTCTCTTTCTATGCCGCTATCTCTCTCAGTGAGACCCTCTCTCTCTGTGTGTGTCCGTCTGTCACTCTCTCTGTGTTCCTCTCACTCTCTGTCCTTTTCTCCATCACTGTGTCCCTCTCAATCTGTGTCCCTCTCTGTCTCTGTCCCTCTCTGTCTGTCCCTCTCTCTGTCCCCATCTCTCTCTGTGACCCTCTCTCTCTCTCTCTGTCCTTCTCTCTCTGTGTCCCTCTCTCACTCTCTTTCTCTCTCTGTCCTTCTACCTCTCTCTCTCTCTCTCTCTCTCTCTCTCTCTCTGTCCGTCTCTCTCTGCCTCTTTGTCCCTCTGTCTCTGTCTCTCTCTCTGTCTCTCTGTCCCTCTCTCTGTCTCTCGTCCCTCTCTCACTCTCTGTGTCTCTCTGTCTCCCCGTCGCTCTCTCTCTGTCCCTCTCTCGCTCTCTCTCCATTTATCCCTCTCTCTCTGTCCCTCTCTCTGTCCCTCAGATTCTCCGTCCCTCAGTCTCTCTCTCTCTCTAACTCTGTGTCACTCTCTCGCTCTCTCTCTGTCTTTCTGTCCCTCTCTCTGTCTGTCCATCTCCCTCTCTCTGTGACGCTCTCTCTCTCTGTCTCCCTCTCTCTCACTCTCTTTGTCCCTCTCTCCCTCTCTGTCCCGCTCACTCTGTCTCGCTGCCAGTCTCCCTCCCTCTCTCTGTGTCCCTCTCTCTCTGTCCCCCCCCCCACCTCTCCTCTGTCTCTCTCTCTCTCTCTCTCTCTCTCTCTCTCTCTCCGTGTCTCTGTCCCTCTCTCTCTCTGTCCCTCGGTTTTGTCTCGCTCTCTCTCTTTCAATTTGTCCATCTGTCCCGACACTCTTTCTATCACTCTGTCCCTCTCTCTCTGTGTCTCTCTCTGTCACTCTGTCCCTCTCTTATTCTGTCCCTCGGTTTTGTCTCCCTCTCTCTCTCTCAATTTGTCCATCTGTCCCTCTCTCTCTCTGTGTGTCTCTCTGTCCCTCTCTCTCTTTCTATGTCCCTCTCTCTCACTGTGTCTCTCCTTCTCTGTCCCTCCCTCTGTGTCTCTCTCTGTCCCTCTCTCTCGCTGTCTCTCTGTCCCTCTCTCTCTCACTCTGTCCCTCTCTCTCTCTGTCCCCCCCTCTCTCTCGGTCCCCCTCTCTCTCTGTCCCTCGCTCTCTGTGTCCCTCTGTCACTCTCGGTGTGTTCCTCTCACTCTCTGTCCCTTTCTCACTCACTGTGTCCCTCTCAATCTGTGTACCTCTCTGACTCTATCCCTCTCTCTCTCCCTCTCTCTCTCTCTGTCCCTCTCTCTCTCTCTGTGACCCTCTCTCTCTCTGTCACTCTGTCTCTTTGTCCCTCTCTCACTCTCTCTCTGTGACCCTCTCTCTCTGTCGCTCTCGTTCTCAGTCCCTCTCTCTCTCTGTAACCCTCTCTCCCTCTCTCTCTCTATCTCTCTCTCTATCTCTTTGTCCCCCCCCCCCTCTCTTTCCCTCTGTCTCTCTGTCCCTCTCTCCCTGTTCCTCTTTCTGTCACTCTCCCTGTCCTTCCATCATTCGGTCTCTCTGTCCTCTCTCTCTCTCTGTCCATTGGTCTCTCTGTGTCCCTCTCTCTCTCTCTCTGTCCCTCTCCCTCTCTGTCACTCTCTCCCTCTCTGTGTCCCTCTCTCTCTCTCTCTCTGCCTCTTTGTCCCTCTGTCTCTGTCTCTCAGTCTCTCTGTCCCTCTCTCTGTCTCTCTGTCCCTCTTTCTCTGTCTACCACTCTCTCTCTGTCCCTCTGTCACTCTCTCTCTCTCTCTCTCTCTCTCTCTGTGCCTCGCTGTCCCTCTGTTTCTCTGTCCCTCTCTCTGTGTGTGTCTCACTGTCCCCCTCTCTCTTTCTATGTCCCCCTCTCTCTGTCCTTCTCTCTCTCTTCTCTATGTCAATCTCTCACTGTGTCCCTCTTTCTCTCACTGTGTCCCTCTGTCACTCTCTGTCCCTCTCTCTCTCTGTCCCGTTCTCCCTCGCTCTGTCCCTCACTCTTTCTGCCCCTCTCTGTCTCAGTCCCTCCCTCGCTTTCCCTTTCTCTCTCTCTGTCTCTCTGTCCTTCTCTCTCAGTCCCTCATTGACTCAGCCCCTCGGTTTCTGTGTCCCTCTTTGTCTCTCTGTCCCTCTCTCTCTCTGTGTCCCTCTCCCTCTCTCTGTCACTCTATCTCTGTCCGTTTCCCTCTCTATCTCTTTATCCCTTGTCTCTCTCCCTCTGTCCCTCTCTCTCTGTCCCTCTCTCTCTCTCTGTCACTCTCTCTCTCTCTCCGTCTCCCGATCTATCTCTCTGTCCCTCTCTCTCTGTCTCTCTGTCGCTCTCCCTCTCTCTTTCTGTGTCCCTCTGTTCCTCTGTCCCTCTCTCTCTGTGTCTCTCTGTCCATCTCTCTTTCTATGTCCCTCTCTCTCACTGTGACCCTCTCTCTCTGTCCCTCTCGTTCTCCGTCCCTCTCTCTCTGTGACGCTCTCTCCCTATCTCTCTCTGTCTCTCCCTCTGTCTCTTTGTCCCCCTCTCTCTCTTTCCCTCTGTCTCTCTGTCCCTCTCTATCTGTCCCTCTTTCTGTCTCTCTCCCTGTCCCTCTATCATTCGGTCTCTCTGTCCCTCTCTCTCTCAGTCTCACTGTCCCTCTCTCTCTCTCTGTCTCTCTGTCCCTCTCTCTCTGTGTCCCTCTTTGTCTCTCTGTCCCTCTCTCTCTCGCTCTGTGCCTCGCTGTCCCTCTGTTTCTCTGACCCTCTCTCTCTCTATGTCTCACTGTCCCCCTCTCTCTTTCTATGTCCCCCTCTCTCTCACTGCGTCCCTCACTCTCTCTCTGTCCTTCTCTCTCTCTTCTCTGTGTCTCTCTCTCTCACTGTGTCCCTCTGTCACTCTCTGTCCCTCTCTCTCTCTCTGTCCCCCCCTCTCTCTCTGTCCTCTTCTCTCTCTGTGTCCCTCTCTGTCTCAGTCCCTCTCTCGCTTTTCATTTCTCTCTCTCTGTATCTCTGTCCCTCTCTCTCTGTCCCTCATTGTCTCTGCCCCTCGCTCTCTGTGTCCCTCTCTGTCTCTCTGTCCCTCTCTCTCTCTCTGTCCCTCGGTTTTGTCTCGCTCTCTCTCTTTCAATTTGTCCATCTGTCCAGACACTCTTTCTATCACTCTGTCCCTCTCTCTCTGTGTCTCTCTCTGTCTCTCTGTCCCTCTCTCTCTCTCTGTCCCTCGGTTTTGTCTCCCTCTCTCTCTCTCAATTCGTCCATCTGTCCCTCTCTCTCTCTCTGTGTCTCTCTGTCCCTCTCTCTCTTTCTATGTCCCTCTCTCTCACTGTGTCTCTCCTTCTCTGTCCCTCCCTCTGTGTCTCTCTCTGTCCCTCTCTCTCGCTGTCTCTCTGTCCCTCTCTCTCTCCCTCTGTCCCTCTCTCTCTCTGTCCCCCTCTCTCTCTCTCTCGGTCCCCCTCTCTCTCTGTCCCTCACTCTCTGTATCCCTCTGTCACTCTCGCTGTGTTCCTCTCACTCTCTGTCCCTTTCTCACTCACTGTGTCCCTCTCAATCTGTGTACCTCTCTGACTCTGTCCCTCTCTCTCTCTCCCTCTCTCTCTCTGTCCCTCTCTCTCTCTGTGACCCTCTCTCTCTCTGTCACTCTGTCTCTTTGTCCCTCTCTCACTCTCTCTCTGTGACCCTCTCTCTCTGTCGCTCTCGTTCTCAGTCCCTCTCTCTCTCTGTAACCCTCTCTCCCTCTCTCTCTCTCTATCTCTCTCTCTCTCTGTCTCTTTGTCCCCACGCCCTCTCTCTTTCCGTCTGTCTCTCTGTCCCTCTCTCCCTGTTCCTCTTTCTGTCTCTCTCCCTGTCCTTCCATCATTCGGTCTCTCTGTCCCCCCTCTCTCTCTCTGTCCATTGGTCTCTCTGTGTCCCTCTCTCTCTCTCTCTGTCCCTCTCCCTCTCAGTCACTCTCTCCCTCTCTGTGTCCCTCTCTCTCTCTCTCTGCCTCTTTGTCCCTCTGTCTCTGTCTCTCTGTCTCTCTGTCCCTCTCTCTGTCTCTCTGTCCCTCTTTCTCTGTCTACCACTCTCTCTCTGTCCCTCTGTCACTCTCTCTCTCTCTCTCTCTCTCTCTCTCTGTGCCTCGCTGTCCCTCTGTTTCTCTGTCCCTCTCTCTGTGTGTGTCTCACTGTCCCCCTCTCTCTTTCTATGTCCCTCTCTCTCTGTCCTTCTCTCTCTCTTCTCTGTGTCTCTCTCTCACTGTGTCCCTCTCTCTCTCACTGTGTCCCTCTGTCACTCTCTGTCCCTCTCTCTCTCTGTCCCGTTCTCCCTCGCTCTGTCCCTCACTCTCTCTGCCCCTCTCTGTCTCAGTCCCTCCCTCGCTTTCCCTTTCTCTCTCTCTGTCTCTCTGTACCTCTCTCTCAGTCCCTCATTGTCTCTGCCCCTCGGTTTCTGTGTCCCTCTTTGTCTCTCTGTCCCTCTGTCTCTCTCTCTCTCTGTGTCCCTCTCCCTCTCTCCATCCCTCTCTCTCTGTCCCTCTCTCTCTCTCTGTCACTCTCTCTCTCTCTCTCCGTCTCCCTATCTATCTCTCTGTCCCTCTCTCTCTGTCTCTCTGTCGCTCTCCCTCTCTCTTTCTGTGTCCCTCTGTCTCTCTGTCCCTCTCACTCTGTCTCTCCGTCCCTCGGTCTGGCAGTCTCCCTCTCTCAATCTCTCACTTTGTCCCTCTATCATTCGGTCTCTCTGTCCCTCTTTCTTCCTCAGTCTCTCTGTCCCTCTCTCTGTCTCTCTGTTCCTCTCTCTTTCTCTGTCCCTCGCTCTCTCTCTGTCTCTCTTTCTCTGTCTACCTCTCTCTCTCTATCACAATGTCACTCTGTCTCTCTCTCTCTCTGTGTCTCTCTGTCACTCTCTCCCTCTCTGCGTCCCTCTCGCTCTCTTTCCCTCTCTCTCTGTATCTCTCTCTGTCCCTCACTCTCTGTGTCCCTCTCTCTCTCTGTTCCTCTCACTCTCTGTCCCTTTCTCCCTCACTGTGTCCCTCTCAATCTGTGTCCCTCTCTATCTCTGCCCCTCTCTGTCAGTCCCTCTCTCTGTCCCCTCTCTCTGTGACCCTCTCTCCCTGTCCCTCTCTCTCTGTGTCCCTCTCTCACTCTCTCTCTCTGTCCCTCTCCCTCTCTGTGACCGTCTCTCTCTCTGTCCCTCTCTCTCTCTGTTTCCCTCTATCACTCTCACTCTCTGTCCCTCTGCCTCTCTGTGTCCCTCTCTCTCTCTCTGTCCCTCTCTCTCTGTCCCCCTCTCTCTTTCGCTGTCCTGTTCGCTCTCTGTCACTCTCTCCCTGTCTGCGTCCCTCCCTCTCTCTTTCCCTCTCTCTCTGTATCTCTCTCTGTCCCTCACTCTCTGTGTCCCTCTCTCTCTCTGTTCCTCTCACTCTCTGTCCCTTTCTCCCTCACTGTGTCCCTCTCAATCTCTCTCCCTCTCTGTCTCTGTCCCTCTCTGTCTGTCCCTCTCTCTGTCACCCTCTCTCTCTGTGTCCCTCTCTCTCTCTGTCCCTCTCTCTCTGTGTGTCCCTCTCTGACTGTCTCTCTCTTTCCCTCTCTCTCTGTCGTTGACCCGTTCGCTCTCTGCCACTCCCTCCCTCTATGTGTTCATCTCTCTCTGTCTCTCTGTCTCCCTCTCTGTCTCTCTGTCCCTCTCTCACACTCGGTGTCCCTCTGTCTCCCTGTCCCTCTCTCTCTGACCTTCCCTCATACTCTCTCCCTTTATCCCTCTCTCTGTCCCTATCTCTGTCCCTCAGTCTCTCCGTCAATCAGTCTCTCTCTCTCTCTAACTCTGTGTCCCCCTCTCTCTCTGTCTTTCTGTCCCTCTCTCTGTCTGTCCATCTACCTCTCTCTGTGTCCCTCTCTCTCTCTGTCTCTCTCTCTCTCTCTCTCTCCATCTCTCTGTCTCCCTCTCTCTCTCTCTCTCTCTCTCTCTGTCCCTCTCTCCCTCTGTCCCTCGGTCTCTCTCTGTCCGTCTTTCTCTGTCTACCTCTCTCTCTCTGTCCCTCTGTCACACTGTCTCTCTCTCTCGGTGTCTCTCTGTCCCTCTGTTTTTCTCTCTCTCTCTCTATGTCTCTTTGTCCCCCTCTCTCTCTCTCTGTATCTCACTGTTCCCCTTTTTCTTTCTATGCCCCATCTCTCTCAGTGAGACACTCTCTCCCTCTGTGTCCGTCTGTCACTCTCTCTGTGTTCCTCTCATTCTCTGTCCTTTTCTCCGTCACTGTGTCCCTCTCAATCTGTGTCCCTCTCTATCTCTGTCCCTCTCTGTCTGTCCCTCTCACTGTCCCCCTCTCTCTCTGTGACCCTCTCTCTCTCTGTCCCTCTCTTTCTGTGTCCCTCTCTCACTCTCTCTCTGTCCCTCTACCTCTCTGTCTCTCTCTCTCTCTCTCTCTCTCTGTCCGTCTCTCTCTGCCTCTTTGTCGCTCTGTCTCTGTCTCTCTCTCTGTCTCTATGTCACTCTCTCTCTGTCCCTCGGTTTTGTCTCCCTCTCTCTCAATTTGTCCATCTGTCCCTCTCACTCTGACTGTCCGTCTGTCCCTCTCTCTCTGTGTGTCTCTCTCTATCTCTGTCCCTCTCTCTTTCTGTCCCTCGGTCTTGTCTCCCTCTCTCTCTCAATTTGTCCATCTGTCCCTCTCGCTCTCTCTCTGTCTCTCTGTTCCTCTCTCTCTCTCTGTCTCTCTGTCACTCTCTCTGTCCCTCGGTTTTGTCTCCCTCTCTCTCTCTCAATTTGTCCATCTGTCCCTCTCGCTCTCTCTCTGTCCCTATGTCCCTCTCTCTCTCTGTGTCTCTCTGTCCCTCTCTCTCTTTCTATGTCCCCCTCTCTCACTGTGTCCCTCTCTCTCTGTTCCTCTCTCTGTGGCTCTCTCTGTGCCTCTCTCTCACTGTCTCTCTGTCACTATCTCTGTGCGTCTCTCTGTCCCACTCTCTCTGTCTCTCTCTCTCGCTGTCCCTCTCTTTCTCTCTGTCCCCCACTCTCTGTGGCCCTCTGCCACTCTCTCTGTGTTCCTCTCACTCTCTGCCACTTTCTCCCTCACTGTGTACCTCTCAATCTGTGTACATCTCTGTCTGTCCCTCTCTCTCTCTCCCTCTCTCTCTCTGTCCCTCTCTCTCTCTGCGACCCTCCCTCTCTCTCTGTCCCTCTCTTTCTCTGTGTCCCTCTCTCACTCTCTCTGTTACCCTCTCTCTCTGTCACTCTCGTTCTCTGTCCCTCTCTCTCTCTCTGTGTCTCTCTCTCTGTCACTTTGTCTCCCCCTCTCTCTTTCCCTCTGTGTCTCTCTGCCCCTCTCTCTCTATCCCTCTTTCTGTCTCTCTCCCTGTCCCTCTATCATTCCGTCTCTCTGTCCCTCTCTCTCTCTCTCTCAGTCTCTCTGTCCTTCTCTCTCTCTGTCTCTCTGTCCTCTCTCTCTCTCTGTCCCTTGGTCTCTCTGTCCCTCTTTCTCTCTCTACCTCTCTCTCAGTCCCTCTGTCACTCTGTCTCTCTGTCCCTCTCTCTCTCTCTCTCTCTCTCTCTCTCTGTCCCTCTTTCTGTCTCTCTCCCTGTCCCTCTATCATTCGGTCTCTCTGTCCCTCTCTCTCTCTCTCTCAGTCTCTCTGTCCTTCTCTCTCTCTGTCTCTCTGTCCTCTCTCTCTCTCTGTCCCTTGGTCTCTCTGTCCCTCTTTCTCTCTCTACCTCTCTCTCAGTCCCTCTGTCACTCTGTCTCTCTGTCCCTCTCTCTCTCTTTCTCTCTGTGCCTCGCTGTCCCTCTGTTTATCTGTCCCTCTCTCTCTCTGTCTGTCTCACTGTCCCCTTCTCTCTTTCTATGTCCCTCTCTCTCACTGAGTCCCTCTCTCTGTCCTTCTCTCTCTCTCTTCTCTGTCTCTCTCTCTCTCTCACTGTGTCCTTCTGTCACTCTCTGTCCCTCTCTCTCTCTCTGTGCTCTTCTCTCTCTGTGCCCCTCTCTGTCTCAGTCCCTCCCTCGCTTTTCATTTCTCTCTCTCTGCATTTCTGTCCCTCTCTCTCCCTGTCCCTCATTGTCTCTGCCCCTCGCTCTCTGTGTCCCTCTTTTTCTGAGTCTCTCTCTCTCTCTGTGTTTCCCTCTCTCCCTCTCTGTTTCTGTGTCCCTTTCTCTCTCTGTCCTTCTCTCTGTGTGTCTCTCTGTCCATCTCTCTCTCTCTCTTTTCTGTATCTCTCTCTCTCACTCTGTCCCTCTCTCTCTCTGTGTGACCCTCTGTCAGTCTCTGTCCCCCTCTCTCTGTCTGTCCTCTCACTCTCTGTCCATTTCTCCCTCTCTCTGTCCCTCTCTCCCTCTCTCTGTCCCTCTCTCTCTCTCTCCCTCTCTCTGTCCCTCGGTCCCTCTCTCTCTTTGTCCCTCTCTCTCTCTGTCCCTCTCTCTCTCTGTCCTCCTCTCTCACTGTGTCCCTCTGACTCTCTGTCCCTTTCTCCTTCTCTCTGTCCCTCACTCTCTGTCCCTCTCTCTCTCTTCTCTCTGTCTCTCTCTCACTGTGTCCCTCTCTCAATCACTGTGTCCCTCTGTGACTCTCTGTCCCTCTCTCTCTGTGTCCCTCTCTTTCTCAGTCCCTCCCTCGCTTTCCCTTTATCTCTCTCTGTCTCTCTGTCCCTCTCTCTATCTGTCCCTCATTGTCTCTGCCCCTCGCTCTCTGTGTCCCTCTTTGTCTCTCTGTCCCTCTCTCTCTCTCTGTCTCTCTCTCTCTCCCTGTCTTTTTGTCCCCCCCCCCCCCCCCCGTCTCTTTCCCTTTGTCTCTTGGTCCCTCTGTCTCTCTGTCCCTCTTTTTCTTTCTCTCTCTGTCCCTCTATAATTCGGTCTCTCTGTCCCCCTCTCTCTCTCTCTCGGTTTCTCTGTCCCCCTCTCTCTGTGTCTCTCTGTCCCTCTCTCTCTCTGTCCCTCAGTCTCTCTGTCACTCTTTCTCTGCGTACCTCTCTCTCTGTCCCTCCTTCACTCTGTCTCTCTGTCGCTCTCCCTCTCTCTTTCAGTGTCCCTCTGTCTCTCTGTCCTCTCTCTGTGTCTCTCTGTCCCTCGATCTGGCAGTCTCCCTCTCTCACTCTCTCACTCTGTCCCTTTATCATTCGGTCTCTCTGTCGCTCTCCCTCTCTCTTTCTGTGTCCCTCTGTCTCTCTGTCGCTCTCTCTCCGTCTCTCTGTCCCTCGGTCTCGCTGTCTCCCTCTCTCACTCTCTCTCTCTCTGTCCCTCTGTCTCTCTGTCCCTCTATCATTCGGTCTCTCTGTCCCTCTATCTCCCTCAGTCTCTCTGTCCCTCTCTTTCTCTGTCTCTCTGTCACTCTCACTCTCTCTCTGTGACCCTCTCTCTCTCTCTGTCCCTCTCTTTCTCTGTCTCTCTCTCTCTCTCTCTGTCTTTTTGTCTCTCTCTCTCTCTTTCTCTCTGTCTCTCTGTCCCTCTGTCTCTCTGTCCCTCTATAATTTGGTCTCTCTGCCCCTCTCTCTCTCTCTCGGTCTCTCTGTCCCTCTCTTTCTCTGTCTCTCTGTCACTCTGTCTCTCTCTGTCTCTCTCGGTGTCTCTCTGCCCCTCTCTCTCTGCGTGTCTCACTGACCCCTTTCTCTTTCTATGTCCTTCTCTCTCTCACTGAGACCCTCTCTCTCTGTCCCTCTCTCTTTGTGTCTCTTTCTCATTCTCTCTCTTTCTCTGTGTGTCTCTCTCTCTCACTGTGTCCCTCTCTCTCTCTGTCCCCCCTCTCTCTGTCCTCCTCTCTGTCCCTCTCGCTCTGTGTCCCTCTCACTCTCTGTTCCTTTCTCCCTCTCTCTGATCCTCTCTCTTTCTGTCCATCATTGTCTCTGCCCCTCGCGCTCTGTGTCCATCTTTGTCTCTCTGTCCCTCTCTCTCTCTCTTTGTCTTTAACTCTCTCTCTGCCCCTCTCTCTGTTCCTGTCCCTCTCTCTCTGTCCCTCGCCCATCTCTGTGTCCCTCTCTCTCTGTCACTCTCTCTCTGTCAGTCCCTCTCCCTCTCTCTCTGTTTCTCTCTCTCTGTCCCTCTCTCTCTCTGTGTCCCTCTCTCCCTCTCTGTCTCTCTGTCCCTCTATTCTCTCTGTCCCTCTCACCTCTCTGTGTCACTCTCTCCCTCTGTCACTCTCTCTCTCTCTGTCCATCTCCCTCTCTATCTCTCAGTCCCTCTCTCTCTCTGTCTCGCTCCCTCTCTCTTTCTGTGTCCCTCAGTCTCTCTGTCCCTCTCTTCTCTGTCCGTCGGTCTCTCTCTGTCCCTCTTTCTCTGTCTACCTCTCTCTCTCTGTCCCTCTCTGTCCCTCTGTTTCTCTCTCTCTTTGTGTGTCTCAATGCCCCCCTTTCTCTTTCTATGGCCCTCTCTCTCTCACTGAGACCCTCTCTCTCTCTGTCCGTCTCTCTCTGTGTGTCTCTGTCATTCTCTCTCACTCTCTCTCTCTCTCTCTCTCTCTCTCTCTGTCCATCTCTGTCTCTCACTGTGTCCCTCTCTCTCTCTGTCGCCCCCTCTCTCTGTCCTCCTCTCTCTCTGTCCCTCTCTCTCTGTGTCCTTCTCACTCTCTGTCAATTTCTCCTTCTCTCTGTCCCTCACTCTCTGTGTCCCTCTCTGTCTCTGTCCCTCCCTCTCTGTCCCTTTCTCTCTCGCTGTCTCTCTATCCTTCTCTCTCTCTGTCCCTCATTGTCTCTGCCCCTCGCTCTCTGTGTCCCTCTTTGTCTCTATGTCCATCTCTCTCTCTCCCTCTCTCTGTCCCTGTCCGTCTCTCCCTCTCTCTCTCTCTCCCTCTGCGCTCTCTGTGTCCCTTTCTGTCTCAGTCACTCTCTCTCTCTATCCCTCTCCGTCTCTCTCTGTTTCTCTCTCTCTCTCTCTGTCCCTCGGTCTCTCTCTCTCTCTTTCTCTCTCTCTGTCCCTCTCTCCCTCTCTCTCTTTCTATGTCCCCCCCTCTCTCACTGTGTCCGTCTCTCTGTCCCCCCTCTCTCTGCCACCCTCTCTCTCTGTCCCCCACTTTCTGTGTTCCTCTGTCACTCTCTCTGTTTTCCTCTCACTCTCTGTCCCTTTCTCCCTCACTGTGTCCCTCTCAATCTGTTTCCCTCTCTGTTTCTGTCCTTCTCTCTCTCTGACCCCCCCTCTCACTCTGTCCCTCTCTCTCTGTGTCGCTCTCTCACTCTCTCTCTGTGACCCTCTCTCTCTTTCTCTTTCTCTGTCCCTCTCTCACTGTCCCTCTCATTCTCTGTCCCCCCCTCTCTCTCTGTCTCTCTCTCTCTGTCTCTTTGTCCCCCTCTCTCTCTTTCCCTCTGTCTCTCTGTCCCTCTCTCTCTCTGTACCTCTTTCTCTCTCTCTCTCTGTTCCTCTATCATTCGGTCTCTCTGTCCCCCTCTCTCTCTCTGTCCCTCGGTCTCTCTGTCCCTCTTTCTCTGTCTACCTCTCTCTCTCTCTGAGTCTCTCTGTCCCCCTGTTTCTCTGTCCCTCTCTCTCTTCGTGTCTTTCTGTCCTCCTCTCTCTTTCTATGTCCCTCTCTCTCTGTCACTGAGTTCCTGACTCTCTGTGTCCCCCCTCTCTCTCTCTCTGTCTCTCTTTCCCTCTCTCTCTGTCCCTCGGTCTCTGTCTCCTTCTCTCTCTCTCAATTTGTCCATCTGTCCCTCTGACTCTCTCTGTCCCTCTCTCTCTCTGTGTCTCTCTCTGCCTCTCAGTCTCTCTGTCCCCCGTCTCTCTGACCCTCTGTCTCTTTCTATGTCCCCCTCTCTCTCGCTGTGTCCCTCTCTCTCTGTCCCTCTCCCTCTGTCCCGCTCTCTGTCTCTCTGTCCCTCTCTCTCGCTGTCTATCTGTCCCTCTATCTCTATGTCTATCTGTCCCTCTCTCTCTGTCTCTCTCTGTCTCTGTCCCTCTCTCTCTCTGCTTCCTCTCTCTCTCTGTCCCCCACTCTCTGTGTCCCTCTGTCGCTCTCTCTGTGTTCCTCTCACTCTCTGTCCCGTTCTCCCTCACTGTGTCCCTCTCAATCTGTGTCCCTCTCTGTCTCTGTCCATCTCCCTCTGTCCCTCTCTCTCTCTGTCCCTCTCTCACTCTCTCTCTGTGACACTCTCTCTCTGTCCCTCTCTTTCTCTGTCCCTCTCTCTCACTGTGTTCCTCTCTTCCTCTCTCTCTCTGTCTCTCTCCTTCTCTGTCTCTCTGTCCCCCTCTCTCTCTCTGCCCTCCTCTCTCTCTGTCCCTCGCTCTCTGTGTCCCTCTCACTCTCTGTCCCTTTCCCCCTCTCTCTGTCCCTCACTCGCTGTGTCCCTCTCTGTTTCTGTCCCTCCTTCACTTTCACTTCCTCTCTCTCTGTCTCTCTGTCCCTCTCTCTCTCTGTCCCTCATTGTCTCTGCCCTCGCGCTCTGTGTCCCTCTTTGTCTCTCTGTACATCTCTCTCTCTCTGTCTTTCACTCTCTCTCTGTCCCTGTCCCTCTCTCTCTCTGTCGCTCTCCCCTCTCTGTGTCCCTCTCTCTCTCTGTGTCACTCTCTCTCTGCCCATCTCCCTATCTCACTCTGTTTCTCTCTCTCTGTCACTCTCTCTCTCTGCCCATCTCCCTATCTCACTCTGTTTCTCTCTATCTCTCTGTCCCTCTCTCTCTCTCTCTGTGTCCCTCTCTCCCCCTCTGTCTCTTTGTCCCTCTTCCCTCTCTGTCCGTCTCACTCTCTCTCTGTGTCCCTCTCTCCCTCTCTATCTCTCTGTCCCTCTGTCACTCTGTCTCTCTGACTCTCTCTCTCTGGGTGTCTCTCTGTCCCCATGTTTCTCTCTCTCTCTCTCTCTCCGTGTCTCTCTGTCCCTCTCTCTCTCTGTGTCTCACTGTGCCCATTTCTCTTTCTGTGTCTCTCTCTCTCTCACTGAGACACTCTCGCTCTCTTTGTCCCTCTCTCTCTGAGTCTCTCTGTCCCTCTCTCTCTCTCTCTATCTCAGTCTCTCTGTCCCTCTCTCTCTCTGTCTGCGTGTCACTGTCCCTCTTTCACTTTCTATGAGACACTCTCTCTCTCACTGAGACCCTCTCTCGCTCTGTCCGTCTCTCTCTGTGCCTCTCTGTCACTCTCTCTCTCTGTGTGTGTCTCTCTCTCTCACTGTGTCCATCTTTCTCTCTCACTGTGTCCCTCTCTCTCTGTCCCCCCTCTCTCTCTGTCCTTCTCTCTCTGTGTCTCTCTCTCTCACTGTGTCCATCTTTCTCTCTCACTGTGTCCCTCTCTCTCTGTCCCCCCTCTCTCTCTGTCCTTCTCTCTCTCTGTCCCTCTCTCTCGCTGTCCCTCTTTCTCTGTGTCCCTCAATCTCTCTTTGTCCCTCTCGCTGTCCCTCATTCTCTCTGTGTCCCTCACACTCTCTGTCCCCTCTCTCTGTGTCTCTCTATCCCTCTCTCTCTCTGTGCCTCTCTCTCTCTCACTGTGTCCCACTCTCTCTGTCCCACTCTCTCTCTGTCCTCCTCTCTCGGTGTCCCTCTCTCTCTATGTCCCTCCCTCTCTGTGTCCCTCTCTGTTCCCTTCTCTGACTCTGCCCCTCTCTCTCTCTCTCTCTCTCTGTGACCCTCTCTCTCTCTCTCTCTGTCCCTCTCTCTGTGTGACCCTCTTTCTCTCTCTGTCCCTCTCTCTCTGTCCCTCCCTCTCTCTATGTCCGTCACTATCGCGGTGTTTGTCTCTCTCTCTCTGTGTTCCCCCCTCTCTCTCTGTCCCCCTCACTCTCTGTGTGTCTCTCTCTCTTTCCCTCTCTTTCTATGTCCCTCTCTCTCTATGTCCCTCACTATCTCTGTGTTCCTCCCTCTCTGTGTCCCCCTCCTCTCTGTGTGTCTCTCTTTCTCTGTGTGTGTATCCATCACTCACTAAGTTTATCTCTCTGTGTCTCCCTCAGTGTCTCTGCATCCCTCACACTTTCCCTCAATCTCTCTTTGTCCCTCTCTCTGTGTCACTCTCTCCCTCTCTGTCCATCTTTCACAGTGCCACTCACTCTCTCTTTGCCCCTCTCTCTCTGTGTCCCTCACTCTCTCTGTCCCCTCTCTCTTTGTGTCCCTTTCTCTCGATGTCCCTCCCTCTCTGTGTCACTCTCTGTTCCGCTCTCTGTCTCTGCCTCTCTCTCTCTCTCTGTCACGCTTTCTCTCTGTGACCCTCTATCTCTCTGTCCCTCTCTCTCTGTGACCCTCTTTCTCTCTCTGTCTTTCTCTCACTCTCTCTCTGTGACCCTCTCTCTCTCTCTGTCCGTCCCTCTCTCTGTGTCCGTCACTATCTCTGTGTGTCTCTCTCTCGGTGTTCCCCCCTCTCTCTCTGTCCCCTCACTCTCTGTGTCTCTCTTTCTGTGTCCCTCACTCTCTCTGTGTCCCTCTCTCTCTGTGTGTCCCCCTCTTCTCTGTGTGTCTCTCTTTCTCTTCGTGTGTATCCATCACTCTCTATGTTTATCTATCTGTGTCTCCATCACTATCTCTGTGTCCCTCACACTTTCCCTCAATCTCTCTTTGTCCCTCTCTCTGTCCCTCATTCTCTCTGTGTCCCTCACTCTCTCTGTCCCCTCTCTCTTTGTGCCCCTCTCTCTCTTTGTTCCTCCCTCTCTGTGTCCCTCTCTGTTCCCCTCTCTGTCTCTGCCTCTTTCTCTCTGTCACGCTCTCTCTCTCTGTGACCCTCTCTCTCTCTGTCCCTCTCTCTCTGTCCCTCTCTCTCTCTCCATCGCTCTCTCTGTCTCTCTGTCCCCATCTCTGTCCCTCTCTCTCTCTGTCTCTCTATCTTTGTTCCTTTCTCTCTCTGTTCCTCACTCTCTATGCGATCCTCTCTCTAACTGTGTCCCTCTCTGCGTCCCTCTGTCTCTGTGTCTCTATCCCTCTCTCTGTCTGTGTCTCTCTGTCCCCCTCTCTCTTCTGTGTTCCTCCCTCTCTCATTGTATTCCTCTCTCTCTTTCTCTCTGTCCCTCTCTCTGTTCCTCTCTCTCTCTCTCTCTGCCCCCCTCTCTCTCCCTGTCCCTCTCTCTCTGCCTCTCTCTCTCTCTGTGTCCCCCACTCTCTGTGTCCCTCTGTCCCTCTCTCTCCGCCCCTTTCTCTCTTTGTCCCCCTCTCTATCCCTGTCCCTCTATCCCTGTCCCTCTCTCTCTGCCTCTCTCTCTCTCTCTCCCCCACTCTCAGTATCCCTCTGTCCCTCTCTCTCTGACCCTCTCTCTCTCTGTGTGTCCCTCTGTCTGTCGCTGTCCCGTTCTATCTCTCTGTCACTCTCTCCACCTCTGTGTCCCTCTCTCACTCTGTCCCTCCATCCCTCTCTCTGTCTCTCTCTCTCTGTGTCCCTCTCTCACTCCCTCTCTCTGTCCCTCTCTCTCTCTGTCTCTCTCCCTCTCTGTGTCCCTCTCTCTGTGTCCCTCTCTCTCTGTCCCTCCCTCACTCTCTCTCCGTGTGTCCCTCTCTCTTTGTCCCTCTCTCTGTCCCTCATTCTCTCTGTGTCCCTCACTCTCTCTGTCCCCTCTCTCTTTGTGTCCCCCTCTCTCTATGTCCCTCCCTCTCTGTGTCCCTCTCTGTTACCCTCTCTGTCTCTGCCTCTCTCTCTCTGTCAAGCTCTCTCTCTCTGTGACCCTCTCTCACTGTGTCCCTCTCTCTCTGTCCCTCTCTCACTCTCTCTCTGTGACCCTCTCTCTCTCTGTCCCTCTCTCTCTGTCCCTCTCTCACTCTCTCTCAGTGACCCCCCCTCTCTCTCTCTCTGTCCCTCTCATTTTCTGTCCCTCACTCTCTCTCTCTGTGACCTTCTCTCTCTCTGTCCCTCTCTCTCTCTGTCCCACCGTCTCTCTGTGTCCGTCACTTTCTCTGTGTGTGTGTCTCTCTCTCTCTCTGTGTTATCCCCCCCTCTCTCTGTCCCCATCACTCTCTGTGTGTCTCTCTCTCTGTGTCCCTCTCTCTCTCTGTCCCTCACTCTCTCTGTCCCCCTTTCTCTTTGTATCCCTCTCTGTCTCTGTGACCCCTTCTCTCTGAGTCCCTCTCTTTCTCTCTGTTCCTCTCTCTCTGTGTCCTCCTCGCTCTCTATGTCCCCCTCTCTCTTTGTGTCCACCCTCTCTCTGTCCCTCACTCTCCGTGTCCCACACTCTCTGTTTCTCTTTCTATTCCTCTTTCTCTCTCTGTCCCTCTCTCTCTCTCTCTCTGTCCCTCTCTCTCTCACTGTCCATCTCTCTCTGTCTGTCTGTCCCCCTCTCTCTGCGTCTCTCCATCTTTGTCCCTTTCTCTCTCTGTGTGTTCCTCACTCTCCCTGCGATCCTTTCTCTATCTGTGTCCCTCTCTGTGTCCCTCAGTCTCTGTGTCTCTGTCCCTCTCTCTGTCTGTGTCTCTCTGTCCCCCTCTCTCTTTCTGTGTCCCTCTCTCTCTCACTGTATTCCTCTCTCTCTTTCTCTCTGTCCCTCTCTCTGTCCCTCTCTCTCTCTGGCCCCCTCTCTCTCGCTGTCCCTCTCTCTCTGCCTCTCTCTCTCTCTCTCTGTGTCCCCCACTCTCTGTGTCCCTCTGTCCCTCTCTCTATATCCCTTTCTCTCTCCGTCCCCCTCTCTCTCCCTGTCCCCCTCTCTGCCTCTCTCTCTGCCCCCCACTCTCAGTATCCCTCTGACCCTCTCTCTCTGTCCCTCTCTCTGTCTGTGTCCCTTTCTCTGTCGCTGTCCCGTTCTCTCTCTCTGTCACTCTCTCCCTCTCTGTGTCCCTCTCTCAGTCTGTCCCTCCATCCCTTGTCTCTCTCTCTCTCTGTCTGTCTCTCTCTGTGTCCCTCTCTCACTCCCTCTCTCTGTCCCTCTCTCTCTCTGTCACTCTCTCCCTCTCTGTGTCCCTCTCTCTCTGTCCCTCTCTCTCTTCATCTTTGTCCCTCTGTCTCTGTCTCTCTCTGTGTCCCTCTGTCTCTCTATCCCTCTCTCTCTGTCCCTCCCTCTCTCTCCCTCCGTGTTTCGCTCTCTCTTTGTCCCTCTCTCTGTCCCTCAGTCTCTCCGTCCCTCCGTCTGTCTCTCTCTGTGTCCCTCACTCTCTCTGTCATTCAGTCCCTCTCTCTGTCTGTCCCTCTCCCTCTCTCTGTGTCCCTCTCTATTGCTCTGTTCTCTCTCTCTTTCTCACTGTCTCTCTCTCTGTGTTCCTCTCTCCTTCTCTGTCCCTCTCTCTCTGTCTCTCTGCCCGTCTGCCTCCCTCTCTCTGTGTGTCTCTCTCTCTGTGTCCCCCCTCTCTCTCTATCTCCCTGTCCCTCTCTCTCCCTGTCCCTCGGTCTCTGTCTCCCTCTCTCTCTCTCTCTCTCTCTCTCTGAATTTGTCCATCTGTCCCTCTCACCCTCTCAGTCTCTCTGTCCCTCTCTCTCTCTCTGTCCCTCGGCCTATGTCTCTCGGTCCCTCTCTCTCTCTCTCTCTGTTTTTCTCTCCCTCTCTCTCTCTGTCCCTCGGTCTCTGTCTCCCTCTCTCTCTGAATTTGCCCATCTGTCCCTCTCACCCTCTCTGTTTCTCTGTCCCTCTCTCTCTGTGTCTCTCTGTTCCTCTCTCTCTGTGTCCCTCTCACTCTCTGTCCCTTTCTCCCTCTCTATGTCCCTCTCTGTTCCTCTCTCTCTTTCCCTCTCTCACTCTCTCGCTATGACCCTCTCTCTCTCTCTCTGTCCCTCTCTTTCTCTGTCCCTCTCTCTCTTTCTGTGTGAACTTCTCTCTCTCTGTCCCTCTCTCTCTCTATGTCCCTCCCTCTCTCTCTGTCCCTCTCTCACTCTCTCTCTGTGACCCTCTCTCTCTGTGTCACTCTCTCTCTGTGACCCTCTTTCTCTCTCAGTCCCTCTCTCTCTGTCCCTCACTCACTCTCTCTCTGTGACCCTCTCTCTCTCTCTCTGTCCCTCTCTTTCTCTGTCCCTCTCTCTCTGTGTCTCTCTGTTCCTCTCTCTCTGTGTCCCTCTCACTCTCTGTCCCTTTCTCCCTCTCTATGTCCCTCTCTGTTCCTCTCTCTCTTTCCCTCTCTCACTCTCTCGCTATGACCCTCTCTCTCTCTCTGTCCCTCTCTTTCTCTGTCCCTCTCTCTCGTTCTGTGTGAACTTCTCTCTCTCTGTCCCTCTCTCTCTCTATGTCCCTCCCTCTCTCTCTGTCCCTCTCTCACTCTCTCTCTGTGACCCTCTCTCTCTGTGTCACTCTCTCTCTGTGACCCTCTTTCTCTCTCAGTCCCTCTCTCTCTGTCCCTCACTCACTCTCTCTCTGTGACCCTCTCTCTCTCTCTCTCTGTCCCTCTCTTTCTCTGTTCCTCGCTCTCTTTCTGTGTGAACTTCTCTCTCTCTGTCCCTCTCTCTCTCTATGTCCCTCCCTCTCTCTCTGTCCCTCTCTCACTCTCTCTCTGTGACCCTCTCTCTCTCTGTCACTCTCTCTCTGTGACCTCTTTCTCTCTCTGTCCCTCTCTCTCTGTCCCTCTCTCACTTTCTCTCTGTGACCCTCTCTCTCTCTCTGTCCCTCTCTTTCTCTGTCCCTCACTCTATATCTCTGTGACCTTCTCTCTCTCTGTCCCTCTCTCTCTCTGTCCCTCACTCTCTCTGTGTCCGTCACCAGCTCTGTGTGTGTCTCTCTCTCTCGGTGATCCCCCCTCTCTGTCTGTCCTCTCACTCTCTTTGTCTCTCTTTCTGTGTCCCTCTCTCTCTCTCTCTCTCTCCCTGTCCCTCTCTCTCCCTGTCCCTCGGTCTCTGTCTCCCTCTCTCTCTCTCTCTCTGAATTTGTCCATCTGTCCCTTTCACCCTCTCAGTCTCTCTGTCCCTCTCTCTCTCTCTGTCCCTCGGCCTATGTCTCTCGGTCCCTCTCTCTCTCTCTCTGTTTTTCTCTCCCTCTCTCTCTCTGTCCCTCGGTCTCTGTCTCCCTCTCTCTCTGAATTTGTCCATCTGTCCCTCTCACCCTCTCAGTCTCTCTGTCCCTCTCTCTCTCACTGTCCCTCGACCTATGTCCCTCTGTCCCTCTCTCTCTCTCTGTTTCTTTGTCCCTCTCTCTCTGTGTCTCTCTGTTCCTCTCTCTCTGTGACCCTCTCACTCTCTGTCCCTTTCTCCCTCTCTATGTCCCTCTCTGTTCCTCTCTCTCTTTCCCTCTCTCACTCTCTCGCTATGACCCTCTCTCTCTCTCTCTGTCCCTCTCTTTCTCTGTCCCTCTCTCTCTTTCTGTGTGAACTTCTCTCTCTCTGTCCCTCTCTCTCTCTATGTCCCTCCCTCTCTCTCTGTCCCTCTCTCACTCTCTCTCTGTGACCCTCTCTCTCTGTGTCACTCTCTCTCTGTGACCCTCTTTCTCTCTCAGTCCCTCTCTCTCTGTCCCTCACTCACTCTCTCTCTGTGACCCTCTCTCTCTCTCTCTGTCCCTCTCTTTCTCTGTCCCTCGCTCTCTTTCTGTGTGAACTTCTCTCTCTCTGTCCCTCTCTGTCTCTATGTCCCTCCCTCTCTCTCTGTCCCTCTCTCACTCTCTCTCTGTGACCCTCTCTCTCTCTGTCACTCTCTCTCTGTGACCTCTTTCTCTCTCTGTCCCTCTCTCTCTGTCCCTCTCTCACTTTCTCTCTGTGACCCTCTCTCTCTCTCTGTCCCTCTCTTTCTCTGTCCCTCACTCTATCTCTCTTTGACCTTCTCTCTCTCTGTCCCTCTCTCTCTCTGTCCCTCACTTTCTCTGTGTCCGTCACCAGCTCTGTGTGTGTGTCTCTCTCTCGGTGATCCCCCCTCTCTGTCTGTCCTCTCACTCTCTTTGTCTCTCTTTCTGTGTCCCCCCCTCTCTCTCTATCTCCCTGTCCCTCTCTCTCCCTGTCCCTCGGTCTCTGTCTCCCCCTCTCTCTCTCTCTCTCTGAATTTGTCCATCTGTCCCTCTCACCATCTCAGTCTCTCTGTCCCTCTCTCTCTCTCTGTCCCTCGGCCTATGTCTCTCGGTCCCTCTCTCTCTCTCTCTGTTTTTCTTTCCCTCTCTCTCTCTGTCCCTCGGTCTCTGTCTCCCTCTCTCTCTGAATTTGTCCATCTGTCCCTCTCACCCTCTCAGTCTCTCTGTCCCTCTCTCTCTCACTGTCCCTCGACCTATGTCCCTCTGTCCCCCTCTCTCTCTGTTTCTCTGTCCCTCTCTCTCTGTGTCTCTCTGTTCCTCTCTCTCTGTGTCCCTCTCACTCTCTGTCCCTTTCTCCCTCTCTAAGTCCCTCTCTGTTCCTCTCTCTCTTTCCCTCTCTCACTCTCTCGCTATGACCCTCTCTCTCTCTCTCTCTCTCTGTCCCTCTCTTTCTCTGTCCCTCTCTCTCTTTCTGTGTGAACATCTCTCTCTCTGTCCCTCTCTCTCTCTATGTCCCTCCCTCTCTCTCTGTCCCTCTCTCACTCTCTCTCTGTGACCCTCTCTCTCTGTGTCACTCTCTCTCTGTGACCCTCTTTCTCTCTCAGTCCCTCTCTCTCTGTCCCTCACACTCTCTCTCTGTGACCCTCTCTCTCTCTCTCTCTCTCTCTCTGTCCCTCTCTTTCTCTGTCCCTCGCTCTCTTTCTGTGTGAACTTCTCTTTCTCTGTCCCTCTCTGTCTCTATGTCCCTCCCTCTCTCTCTGTCCCTCTCTCACTCTCTCTCTGTGACCCTCTCTCTCTCTGTCACTCTCTCTCTGTGACCTCTTTCTCTCTCTGTCCCTCTCTCTCTGTCCCTCTCTCACTTTCTCTCTGTGACCCTCTCTCTCTCTCTGTCCCTCTCTTTCTCTGTCCCTCACTCTATATCTCTGTGACCTTCTCTCTCTCTGTCCCTCTCTCTCTCTGTCCCTCACTCTCTCTGTGTCCGTCACCAGCTCTGTGTGTGTGTCTCTCTCTCGGTGATCCCCCCTCTCTGTCTGTCCTCTCACTCTCTTTGTCTCTCTTTCTGTGTCCCTCTCTCTCTCTGTGTCCTCCTCTTCTCTGTGTGTCTCTCTTTCTCTGTGTGTGCATCCATCACTCTCTATGTTTATCTCTCTGTGTGCCCCTCACTGTCCCTGTGTCCCTCACACTTTCCCTCAATCTCTCTTTGTACCTCTCTCTGTCTGCCTCTCTCTGGCTCTGTCCCTCTTTCTCTGTATCACTCACTCTCTCTTTGTCCCTCTCTCTGTCCCTCATTCGCTCTGTGTCCCTCACTCTCTCTGTCCCCTCTCTCTTTGTGTCCCTCTCTCTCTATGTCCCTCCCTCTCTGTGTCCCACTCTGTTCCCCTCTCTGTCTGTGCCTATCTCTCTGTCACGCTCTCTCCATCTCTGTGACACTCTCTCTCTGTGTCCCTCTCTCTATGTCCCTCTCTCACTCTCTCTCTGTGACCCTCTTTCTCTGTCCCTCTCTCTCTGTGACCCTCTCTCTCTCTCTGTCCCTTTCTCTCTTTCCCTCTCTTACTCTCTCTCTGTGACCCTCTCTCTCTCTGTCCCTCTCTTTTTCTGTCCCTCACTCTCTCTCTGTGACCTTCTCTCTCTCTGTCCCTCTCTCCCTCTGTCCCTCCCTCTCTCAGTGTCCGTCACTATCTCTGTGTGTGTCTCTCTCTCTGTGTTACCCCCCCACCTCTGTCCCCTTTACTCTCTGTGTGTCTCTTTCTCTGGGTCCCTCTCTGTCTCTGTCCCTCACTCTCTCTGTCCCCCTTTCTCTTTGTATCCCTGTCTCTCTCTGTCCCTCACTCTCCGTGTCCGTCACTACCTCTTTCCCTTTCTATTCCTCTTTCTCTATCTGTCCCTCTCTCTCTCTCTGTCCCTCTCTCTCTCTCTGTCCATCTCTCCCACTGTCTCTCTGTCCCCATTTCTGCCCCTCTCTCTCTCAGCGTCTCTCTATCTTTGTTCCTTTCTCTCTCTGTGTTCCTCACTCTCTCTGCGATCCTCTCTCTATCTGTGTCCCTCTCTGTCTCTGTCCCTCTCTCATTGTCCCTTTCTCTCGCTGTCTCTCTGTCCCTCTCTCTCTGTCCCTTTCTCTCTCTGTCTCTCTGTCCCTCTCTCTCACTGTCCCTCATTGTCTCTGTCCCTCTCACTCTCTCTGTGCCTCTCTCTCTCACGCTGTGTCCCTCTCTCTCTGTCCCTCTCTCTCTCTGCCCCCGCCTCTCTCTGTCCTCCTCTCTCTGTGTCCGTCTCTCTCTTTGTCCCTCTCTCTCTGTGTCGCTCTCTGTCTCTGTCCCTCTCTCTCTGTCCCTCTCTCTCTGTCCCTTTCTCTCATACTGTCTCTCTGTCCTCTCTCTCACTGTCCCTCTTTGTCTCTCTGTCCCTCTCTCTCTTTCTCTCTCTCTCTGTACCTCTCTCTGACCCTTTCCCTCTGTTTCTCCCTGTTCGTCTCCCCTAACTGTGTCCTTCTGTCTCTCTGTTCCCCCCTCTCCCTCTGTATCACTGTCCCTCAGTCTCTGTCTACTTCTCACTCTCTCTCTCTGTCCCTCACTCTCTGTCCCTCATTGTCTCTGCCCCTGGCTCTCTGTGTCCCTCTTTGTCTCTCTGTCCCTCTCTCACTGTCTTTCTCTCTCTCTGTCCCTCTCTCTGATCCTGTCCCTCCCTCGCTCCCTGTCCCTCTCCCCTCTCTGTGTCCCCCTCTCTCTCTGTGCCTCTCTCTCTCTCACTGTATCTCTATCTCTCTTTCCCTCTCTCTCTCTGTCCTTCATTGTCTCTGCCCCTCTCTCTGTGTACCTCTTTGTCTCTCTGTCCCTCTCTCTCTGTCTTTCTCTCTGTCCCTCTCTCTGTCCCTCTCCCCGCTCTCTGTCCCTCTCTCTCTTGTCACTCTATCTCTCTCTCCCTCCCTCTCCCTCTCCCTCTCTCTATCTCCCTATGAGTCTCTCCCTCTGTCCCTCTCTCTCTGTATGTCTCTCTCTCCCTCCCTGTCTCTGCCCCCACTTTCTGTCTCTCTGGCGCTCTCCCTCTCTCTCCCTCTCCTGTCTCTCTCTCTCTGTCTCTCGGTCCCTCTCTCTCTCTCTGTCCCTCAGTCTTTCTGTCCCTCTCTCTGTCTCTCTCTCTCTCTCTTTCTCTCCCTCTGTCTCTCTGTCTCTCTCACACTCTGTCTCTCTGTCCCCCTCTCTCTGTCCCTCTGTCCATCTCTCTCTCTGTGTTGCTCTATCCCAATCTCTCTTTCTCCCTTTCTCTCTCTGTGTGTTCCTCACTCTCTCTGCGATCCTTTCTCTATCTGTGTCCCTCTCTGTGTCCCTCAGTCTCTGTGTCTCTGTCCCTCACTCTGTCTGTGTCTCTGTCCCCCTCTCTCTTTCTGTGTCCCTCTCTCTCTCACTGTATTCCTCTCTCTCTTTCTCTCTGTCCCTCTCTCTGTCCCTCTCTCTCTCTGCCCCCCTCTCTCTCACTGTCCCTCACTCTCTGCCTCTCTCTCTCTCTCTGTGTCGCCCACTCTCTGTGTCCCTCTGTCCCTCTCTCTACATCCCTTTCTCTCTCCGTCCCCCTCTCTCTCCCTGCCCCCCTCTCTGCCTCTCTCTCTCTGTCCCCCACTCTCAGTATCCCTCCGACCCTCTCTCTCTATCCCTCTCACTGTCTGTGTCCCTCTCTCTGTCGCTGTCCCGTTCTCTCTCTCTGTCACTCTCTCCCTCTTTGTGCCCCTCTCTCACTCTGTCCCTCCATCCCTTGTCTCTCTCTCTCTCTGTCTGTCTCTCTCTGTGTCCCCCTCTCTCTCCCTCTCTGTGTCCCTCTCTCTCTGTCCCTCTCTCTCTTCATCTTTGTCCCTCTGTCTCTGTCTCTCTCTGTGTCCCTCTGTCTCTCTATCCCTCTCTCTGTCCCTCCCTCTCTCTCCCTCCGTGTGTCGCTCTCTCTTTGTCCCTCTCTCTGTCCCTCAGTCTCTATCCCTCTCTCTGTCCCTCCCTCTCTCTCCCTCCGTGTGTCGCTCTCTCTTTGTCCCTCTCTCTGTCCCTCAGTCTCTCCGTCCCTCCGTCTGTCTCTCTCTGTGTCCCTCACTCTCTCTGTGTCATTCAGTCCCTCTCTCTGTCTGTCCCTCTCCCTCTCTCTGTGTCCCTCTCTATCGCTCTGTTCTCTCTCTCTTTCTCTCTGTCTCCCTCTCTCTCTCTCTGTGTTCCTCTCTCCTTCTCTGTCCCTCTCTCTCTCTGTCTCTCTGCCCGTCTGCCTCCCTCTCTCTGTGTGTCTCTCTCTCTGTGTCCTCCCCTCTCTCTCTATCTCCCTGTCCCTCTCTCTCCCTGTCCCTCGGTCTCTGTCTCCCTCTCTCTCTCTCTCTCTCTCTCTCTGAATTTGTCCATCTGTCCCTCTCACCCTCTCAGTCTCTCTGTCCCTCTCTCTCTCTCTGTCCCTCGGCTTATGTCTCTCGGTCCCTCTCTCTCTCTCTCTGCTTTTCTCTCCCTCTCTCTCTCTGTCCCTCGGTCTCTGTCTCCCTCTCTCTCTGTGTCTCTCTGTTCCTCTCTCTCTGTGTCCCTCTCACTCTCTGTCCCTTTCTCCCTCTCTATGTCCCTCTCTGTTCCTCTCTCTCTTTCCCTCTCTCACTCTCTCGCTATGACCCTCTCTCTCTCTCTCTCTGTCCCTCTCTTTCTCTGTCCCTCGCTCTCTTTCTGTGTGAACTTCTCTCTCTCTGTCCCTCTCTCTCTCTATGTCCCTCCCTGTCTCTATGTCCCTCCCTCTCTCTCTGTCCCTCTCTCACTCTCTCTCTGTGACTCTCTCTCTCTCTCTCCGTCACTCTCTCTCTGTCCCTCACTCACTCTCTCTCTGTGACTCTCTCTCTCTCTCAGTCCCTCTCTCTCTGTCCCTCACTCACTCTCTCTCTGTGACCCTCTCTCTCTCTCTGTCCCTCTCTTTCTCTGTCCCTCTCTCTCTTTCTGTGTGAACTTCTCTCTCTGTCACTCTCTCTCTCTATGTCCCTCCCTCTCTCTCTGTCCCTCTCTCACTCTCTCTCTGTGACCCTCTCTCTCTGTCACTCTCTCTCTGTGACCCTCTTTCTCTCTCTGTCCCTCTCTCACTTTCTCTCTGTGACCCTCTCTCTCTCTCTGTCCCTCTCTTTCTCTGTCCCTCACTCTCTCTCTCTGTGACCTTCTCTCTCTCTGTCCCTCTCTCTCTGTCCCTCACTCTCTCTGTGTCCGTCACCAGCTCTGTGTGTCTCTCTCTCTCGGTGTTCCCCCCTCTCTGTCTGTCCTCTCACTCTCTTTGTCTCTCTTTCTGTGTCCCTCTCTCTCTCTGTGTCCTCCTCTTCTCTGTGTGTCTCTCTTTCTCTGTGTGTGCATCCATCACTCTCTATGTTTATCTCTCTGTGTGCCCCTCACTGTCCCTGTGTCCCTCACACTTACCCTCAATCTCTCTTTGTACCTCTCTCTGTGTGTCCCTCTGTTCCCCTCTCTGTCTGTGCCTACCTCTGTCACGGTCTCTCTCTCTCTGTGACCCTCTCTCTCTGTGTCCCCCTCTCTCTGTCCCTCTCTCACTCTCTCTCTGTGACCCTCTCTCTCTGTCCCTCTCTCTCTGTGACCCTCTCTCTCTCTCTGTCCCTCTCTCTCTGTCCCTCTCTTACTCTCTCTCTGTGACCCTCTCTCTCTCTGTCCCTCTCTTTTTCTGTCCCTCACTCTCTCTCTGTGACCTTCTCTCTCTCTGTCCCTCTCTCTCTCTGTCCCTCCCTCTCTCAGTGTCCGTCACAATCTCTGTGTGTGTGTCTCTCTCTGTGTTACCCCCCCCACCTCTGTCCCCTTCACTCTCTGTGTGTCTCTTTCTCTGTGTCCCTCTCTCTCTCTGTCCCTCACTCTCTCTGTCCCCCTTTCTCTTTGTATCCCTGTCTCTCTCTGTGACCCCCTCTCTCTGTGTCCCTCTCTTTCTCTCTGTTCCTCTCACTCTGTGTCCTCCTCGCTCTCTATGTCCCCCTCTCTCTTTGTGCCCCCCCTCTCTCTGTCCCTCACTCTCCGCGTCTGTCACTATCTCTTTCCCTTTCTATTCCTCTTTCTCTCTCTGTCCCTCTCTCTCTCTCTGTCCCTCTCTCTCTTTCTTTCTCTCTCTGTACCTCTCTCTGATCCTTTCCCTCTGTTTCTCCCTGTTCGTCTCCCCTCTCTGTGTCCTTCTGTCTCTCTGTCCCCCCCCCCTCTCTGTATCACTGTCCCTCAGTCTCTGTCTCCTTCTCACTCTCTC
Organism: Chiloscyllium punctatum; assembly: GCF_047496795.1. Taxonomy (NCBI): domain Eukaryota; kingdom Metazoa; phylum Chordata; class Chondrichthyes; order Orectolobiformes; family Hemiscylliidae; genus Chiloscyllium; species Chiloscyllium punctatum. Next base: position 63,227,156 of record NC_092752.1, read on the forward strand.
TCTCTGTCCCTCACTCTCTGTCCCTCATTGTCTCTGCCCCTGGCTCTCTGTGTCCCTCTTTATCTCTCTGTCCCTCTCTCACTGTCTTTCTCTCTCTCTGTCCCTCTCTCTGATCCTGTCCCACCCTCTCTCCCTGTCCCTCTCCCCTCTCGGTGTCCCTCTCTCTCTCTGTGCCTCTCTCTCTCTCACTGTGGCCCTATCTCTCTTTCCCTCTCTCTCTCTGTCCCTCATTGTCTCTGCCCCTCTCTCTGTGTACCTCTTTGTCACTCTGTCCCTCTCTCTCTGTCTTTCTCTCTGTCCCTGTCTCTGTCCCTCTCCCCGCTCTGTGTCTCTCTCTCTCATTTCACTCTATCTCTCTCTCCCTCCCTCTCCCTCTGCCTCTCTCTCTCTCCCTATGTGTCTCTCTTTCTGTCCCTCTCTCTCTGTATGTCTCTCTCTCCCTTGTGCGAGATAAGTGGCTGTCCAGCCCCATCTACGGCACTTTTTATTTCCCTTCCCAGGAACAAAGACACGGAGGAGTCTGTCCAAAACTTATTCATTCAACTTTGCAAAGTCGGGTGCTGTTCCCAAAGGTACACACACACAAGCATAGTAATCTCCACACATTATATACATGTATATGTGGGCTGGGTCTACTACTGCTGCCTTGACCAACGAGTGCTCGGATTCCCCACTGTTTTCCTTATTTGGGTTCTGGTGCCTGCGATTATTTTGTTATTCACTTGGCCAATCAGTGTTCGAGCTCCCCGTTCTTCCCTTATATGGATGATGTTGTACAACTGTGGTTAAGGGCGGCCTCTCAACTATCGAGGAATGCTGTTACAACTGTTTCATTCATATAAACGTGGGGGAGGTCCGGCAACAGTTTCGAGTGTCTGCTTGTGCTTACTATGAGGTAGAAAAGACTAAAAGGCAGCTAACCGTCTACCCCCTACATGCTTGTGTTCACTATGAGGTAGAAAAGACTAAAAGGCAGCTAACCGTTTAAAAATTACACTACCCCCTACAAATCCCCCGTGTCTTTTCTTACGGCCTGTAATTTTTCAACCGTAAGTTTCTTCTCCAGGGCATTTAATAACTCCCGAGCTTGTTCATCAAACTGCCCTTCTCTAATACTACCCCCGCCCAAGAGGGATTCACGTTGTTCCATCTCGAGATTTATTCGTTCAACCTGCCCATAGGGAACATTCTTCTTAGTAAGGGCAGTTTCGATCAGTCGTTGAGTTAATCCCCGGACACAGGGAATAACGCAACACCCAAGGGCAGTGAGTACTCCTGCCACCACTATACATGAGACGAGAAAGGGAACGACCACCCCCGTCCATTTACCGAACCAAGCTTCCAACCAGTCCGTGAGGCCAGAGTCGATGCCCGAATTTTCGGCCAGTTCATCCGCCAATGTGGTGAGTCCATCCAGGGCGCGGGTGATGGACCCATCAGGGGCGGTGTTGTTGGGGATGCAAGTGCAGCACTGAGTGCCTATCATGACACAAACACCCCCCTTCTCTGCCAACATCATGTCTAAGGCCAACCTATTTTCCCACGCCATCCTACTAGTGGCGTCCAGTTGTTCTGCTATTCCTTTCACTGCATCCCGGGTATAATTAATGAACCTCTGCTGATTGTAGTAAATATAATTAATCCAATCCACATTCTTATTGATGGTCACCCACCAGAACAGTGACGACACAAAACCCGCCGCTATCTGGTTCCGAGCCTTGTATTCGTCAGGAACACCCCTGGGGACCCCTATGGCATCTAAATATATGTTATCATCGAAAGAGGTCTCCAAAGCTCTCTCAGTTCTTCCACTGGAACGGGGTTGCTCTTGTTTTTCGAATACCAGGGTGAATGGGATGGCCAATTGAACGATCGCACAAGTGCCCGTCCATTTTTGGGGCAGGGTCGGTCGCAGAACCCTCCCACCACAGTACCACCAGAGGTCTGCCCTAGGTGCATGAATGTGGGAGTAATTCCCGCCCCCGGTAGTTTCATTGACCAGCCGAATTGATCCGCTGCACTTGTCAAATGTCCCCACATCGTCGTCCCACTGTAGTCCCGTCCGAGAGACGCAGGCCTGGTGCGTACCCGTTACCCCTGAGAATGATGGCGGGCGGGGCGCCCCCTCAGACCTGACGGGGGGAAACTTCAAACTCAAGGGTCGACAAGTGGGGTCGTTCCAGGCCTCTCGGTCCTGGTACAGCCTTATCATGCAGTCCATGGCTCGTGGGTGTTTCTCCCATCCCAGCGGGAATGGGACCACCTGAGGGTTAGGGCGGGCACTCGTGCATGCGTAGCAATCACTCTTTTTCATGCTCATCACAGTATATTTGACCCATTCCATCCAGGCATTCGCCTCCCCGTATCCCGTTTCTATTTAAAAGGTCTTTTCCAAATCCGTCATCTCAATTATTCTAATCTTTTCCTGCTTATCAGTGGTGGATGAGCCCCCAGACTCAGCTTCAATGACCGTGATATACGTGCAGCACAGCTGCATCCCCCCCCATCCTGCCTGGCCCCCAACTCTCATACCCAGTATTGTTCTATTAAGTCTCGCCTCGTTCTTTTCCAAGTTCTTTATGGTCAGATAAAGCGGATTGCACTGATTCTGCCCACAATCTCGTCCAGGGGTGATGGGATCACGAACAACTGACACCATAGCCTGGACCCCGGGGGCTGGAGGCCTATTTATGCCTTCCCTACCATGCAATTGTAATACTAACGTCTGACCCTGGAATCCCCTTTCTCTCTCTAGGTTCTGCTTAGTTTGATTCAGTTGACTTTTAGTCCTACAGGGCACCAACTCACATAGGTCTAAGCTAAATGTCTGTGTTGATTGGTTGGCAAGCACGGAGATGGTGAACCACTGACGGTCCTCTGCTTGTTTTTTCCAGAGGCCAAATTGGGTAACACGCACGCTATGACCCAGCCCAAGGATAATGGCATAGCAAGTTAACAATACGATTGACCGCATTTTCTTTTTCGCGACAACCGTAGCCCGAGGGCACAGTTCCTTTAGACTCGCCAAAGTCCGATGAGTTCGTTCTCAGGGTCTCTGTTCCTTCGATGCCTTTGTCAGAGAGGTTCGTTCGTCCTCCGTCGGTTGTGGCACTGGTCCCTGGACTCGAGTGTAAGGTGTCCAGCCCTTTTCGGCCGTACGGACAGTCGTTTCGGTCGTCAAAATTACCAGGAAGGGACCGTCCCAAGTTGGTTCGAGGGTACGTTGCTTCCAGCTTTTAATCAGGACCCACTGACCCGGCTTGACGGTTTGCACCGCAAACTCGAGGGGCGGCGTCTGTGCCAAAAGTCCCTGTTGGCGTAAACGAGATAAAGCAGACCCCAGAGCCACCACATATTTTTGCACAAACATATCCCGAGACTCAAATACAGGAGGTTCCCCCTTCGGCCCATGGAACGGGAGGCCAAATAACATTTCGAAAGGGGAGACGCCCAAATCCCGCCTTGGCTGGGTGCGAATTTGCAACAGGGAAAGGGGTAGGCATTTGGTCCAAGGCAGGCCGATTTCACTAGTGAGCTTGGTTAGCTGCTTTTTGATGGTCTGGTTCATTCTTTCGACCTTGCCCGAGGAGGACGGATGCCAGGGGGTGTGCAAATCCCAGTCAATCCCCATTGCTTGCACTACATTCTGGAGGACGGTCGAGGTGAAGTGGCTCCCCTGGTCAGAGTCAATAGCGCGGGGTAGCCCAAATCGTGGGATGATTTGCTCGAGTAGAATCTTGCTAACCTGAGTTGCCGTTGCCGTGGTAGTGGGGAAAGCTTCCACCCATCCTGTCAGGTGATCTACCACTACTAATAGATACTTCAGACGACCTATGGGGGGGAGCTCAGTGTAATCTACCTGAACATACTCAAACGGCCTATAGGCCGGACTCCTACCCCCTTGTCTTGCATGCTGCCGCAGCCCCCTTTTGTTAATCTTTCCACACGTTATGCAATCTCCTGTGACCTGCTTGGCTACCGTGTACAGACCAGGGTGAGGATATCGGCGCAGGAAGGCATCACACAGTGCCTGGGCGCCCCAGTGACCCCCTTGGTGTAAACGGGCAATAATGTCCCGCGTCAACGATCGATTTAGTAGCTGGCGGCCATCGGGTAAGGTCCACTTGCCTTCCCTATCCTTTGTACCCCTCAGAGACGCGAGAAGAGTTTCTTCTTTGTCAGTAAACGTGGGCACTTCGGTAATTTCGGATAGCTGTGGAATCCTTACCAGGCAGTTTATTACTTCCTTCCCCATCCCAGCTAATTTTGCCTGTTCATCTGCCAATTTATTCCCCAGGGTCTCTATTTTATCGTCTTTCTGGTGTCCTTTCACATGTACTACAGCAATCTCTTGTGGCAGCAACAAATCCTCCAAGATCATGGCTACTAGTTCCTCGTGGACCAACTCCTTTCCTCTACTATTTATCATTCCCCTCTCTTTCCAGATCTTCCCAAAGGTGTGTACTACCCCAAAGGCATACTTAGAGTCAGTGTCGATTGTCCCGGCTATTCCCTTTAAATTCCTCAGAGCCCGGTGCAAGGCGTACAATTCGCACGTTTGTGCCGACCAGGCATTCGGTAGCCGTCCACTTTCCACTAATTCCCAACGAGTCTCACTAATGACTGCATAACCGTTGTGTCTCTTCCCATCTATCACTCGAGAGGACCCATCAATGTACCACCGCCTTCCTGCATGTAAGGGGGTATCACTAAGATCTTCCCTCACTTTACTCTGGTACTCTATTATGTCTGAACAGCAGTGTTCCAGTTCCTCCTCCCCTTCCCCTTTCCAAAGAAAGTCCGCCGGGTTCTGGCAGCCCCCGACTTCTATTCGGAGGTCTTCTCGGTCTAACAATATGGCTTCATATTTCAGAATTCTCGAGTCAGTCAGCCACCTCCCGGCCTTCTGATTCAGGATAGTTCTAACCTGGTGGGGAGTAGTGACTGTCAAGGGGGCCCCGAAAGTCAACTTCCTGCTTTCCTCTACCAGCTTTGCCGTGGCTGCCACCGCTTGGACACACTCCGGCCACCCTCGGGAGACTGGATCCAGAATTTTTGACAGGAAAGCCACGGGCTTCCTTCCCCCCCCCCCCCCCCCCCCCCCCCCCAGTCCTGGGTCAATACTCTAAGAGCGGTTCCCTTTCTGGAGTTCACAAAGAGGCGAAATGTCTGACTAAAATCCGGCAAGCTTAAAACAGGTGCGGCCATCAATTTTCCTTTTAGGATTTCAATTAACTTTTTCTCCTCCTCCTCCCATTTTATTCTGTTGGGTGCCTCCTCAATGAGTTTTAGGTACAAGTCTTTAGTAAGGGGGGCATAGTCGTCTATCCATAACCGACAATAGCCTAAGAGTCCCAACAACTTCCACAACTCCCTCTTGGTCGTTGGGAGGCCTAGTTCGATTATTGCCCGCACTCTTTCCGGACTTATTCGTTTCTGTCCCTGGCTTATCAAGTGTCCTAGGTACTTAACCTCTTTCTCGACATATTGGAGCTTCTTCTGACTCACTCTTAACCCCTTCTCAGCTAGGTAATTTAACAGGGCATTAGTCCCAAGTAGGACGTCCTCCTCCGCTGGTCCGGATATAAGGTGATCGTCCACGTTTTGTATAAGCTTAAGGGCCAGGAACAAGGTTAGTCCCTCCAATAATTGTTCCAGAATCTGCCCGAACAGAGTCGGGGACTCAGTGAATCCTTGGGGGAGTACGGTCCACCTGTACTGTTGTTTTCTGCCAGTATCAGGATCCTCCCATTCAAAAGCAAAAAGATCCCGACTGTACTTGTCCAGGGGACACGCCCAGAAGGCATCCTTTAAGTCTATAACACTAAACCAGCCGTGGTCCGGGGGGATTCGCCCCAGAATAGTGTACATGTTCGGTACCACAGGGTGCCGTACTTGGACAATTTTATTTACTTCCCTTAGGTCTTGGACCATTCGGTAGCTCCCATCCGACTTCCGGACCGGCAGGATGGGGGAATTGTATCGTGACATACAGGGCTCTACCAATCCATCTTTTATTAGGTCTTCCATAACTGTCTTCAGGCCCTGCCTCCCTTCCCAAGAGATGGGGTATTGGCGCACTCTGACGTCGGGGCTCTGGGGCTTTAATTTTACCTCCACAGGTCGAATTGCGAGTCCTCCCCGGTTCCCTTTGGCGACCCAAACCCTAGGGTCTATCTCTGTCAATCGGGACTCACTAAGGTATGACATGGTAACGGCTAATTCTTCCTCTTCTCCCACTTCTATTCGCAATCCGAAACGGACTTTCAAATCCCGTCCCAACAACCCATAGGGAAGATGGGGGAGGTGAAGGAGTTCCACCTGGAGCTCCTCCTCCTCCAGCCGCAAGGGTCGTGGTTCGAATATTTTCGCATTAAAAACCCCACCCTTAACTCCTGAAATGTTTAATGTTTTAGCTTGGAAGCCAACCCCCCTCGGATGGAGGGGAATTGAGGACCTGCCAGCGCCTGTGTCAACTAAGAAGGTAACATATTGTCTAAATGGGCCCACCCGTAAATTTACCAGGGGTTCTTGGTAGGCCCCTGTTCCGATCCTCCCCTGACTTCCCTAATCCATTTGTTCACACTCCATTTCATGCATCCCTTCTCTTTCCCTTTTAAACTCGGGACAATCCCTTTTGAAGTGTCCCAGTTTCCCGCAATGGTAACATCCGGCCTTCTGAGGGCGCTCAATTCCATAAGATTCTCCTCTCTCACTTCTGCCCCATCTCGCTTCTCTCCCTCTCCAACTTTTCTTCGACATTCCTCTTTCCACCCCATAATCTCCCTCCCCCATTCCGGTGGACTTACAAGCTTCCCGTACGGCTGCCACCATCATTTTTGTCTTATGTTTCTCCCTTATTCCATCCCTCTGAAAGTACACCTTCTGTGCATCCCGTAATAATTCTGCAACATCCTTTTCAGCCCAATCCTCCACTTTCTGTAATTTCTTCTGAATGTCAGGCCATGACTTAGTCACAAAGTGCATCTTAAGCATGCTCTTGCCTATTTCCCCATCGGGGTCTAAACCTGAAAACTTTCGCATGGACTCCCGCAAACGGTCTAAAAACTCACTCGGGGATTCATCCTTTTTCTGTCCAACTTCAAATGCTTTTGCTAAATTCCGCTGTTTGGGCACGCAGGTTTGGATCCCCCTGATTATAAGCCTTCTGAGGTCTGTCATATTGGCCCGTCCCCCCGCGTCGTTATGATCCCACCGGGGGTCCTCTAAGGGGTACTTCTGCTCTCCACGCTGAGGGCCGTCCTGATGCTCCCTATCCCAAATGGCCATTGCACTATTCCGGATCATAACTATTTCATCGTAATTAAATAGTATTCTCATCATGGCCTGCAGTTCAGCCCATGTGTATATACTGGGCCCCAGAAATTGGTCCAGTTGTATTCCCACACTGACGGGGTCGTCCAGTAGACGAGGTAGTTCATTACGGAGTTGCCGGATATCCCCAGAATTTAAAGGTTGTACTATGAACCCGGTCCGTTCATTCCCAAACGGCACCTCTCGTAAGGGGTTCAGCTGTTCAATATTGTCACTCCTCCCAGCTCTCAATCCCTCTTCTCGACCTCTCCGTATCTCGAGTCGGACTGATTTCCTAGTGCCTGGGGTGAGTTCTGCGCCCCCTCCTGTGCCCCCCCCCCCCCCCAGCAGTCCCTTCATCACTGGTCGTAGCCTGCTGGGACACGGAATTATCCGTCGCAGGAGGGAGGTCCGCGCTGGACGCCTGGTCGTGCGCGGGTGGTATATACGGGGGCGGGGAAGACGGTGGCAAACCGTCGGTGAGGATGTCCCAAGACTTCTGGGGCTTCCTCGGGTCTGTTTGGGGAATCAGAGGATAGAGACGCATTGGACTCTCGCCGTCGCCCGCCAACCAGTCAGCGGCATATTTGCTCTCCTCTGGGTCAAACGGTTGTTTTCTGTTATCATATACATTTAGGATATGACACACCCAGTCTTCATCAGACCCATACTCGGGCCAAACTACCGAGGGGGCGTGGATAGGTTCTTTGGTCCATATAAAACAACAATATTTTATCATGGTCTCTTTCTTTAAGTCCTTCGTTCTATTACTGTCCGTCCATAGACTTAACTTCCGACCTAATGGACTATCGGGGGGTATTTCTTTCCCATTTGCAGTCTTCCCTGACTTTTCCTTAGTAAATCTAGAAGTCCGATTTCCCATGGTCTATCTTCGGTCCTGGTCTTAAACGCCCAAAGCATTTTCACAGATGACCATCAAAACCACAATTTCCCGTGGTTTATCTTCGGTCCTGGTCTTAAACGCCCAAAGCGTTTTCACAGATGACCGTCAAAACCACGCGGCCAACAAGGAAGAACAAAAGAATCTCTTACCTTGATCCGTGCACGGAGTTGTCTGGCCTTTTTAAATGTGTGTACCCCCGTGTATAGTCACTAACCGGTCGTCCCAGCACTCGTCCGTGTGTTCCTTTTCCAGGATTCATAATTATTTTTAAATGAGCCGGGTCACGTCCTCTCTTGGCCGACGGCCGACGGACCAAGCTGATCAGTGAGAAGTATAAATATATACAAGACGCGTCTTTGTTGTAATCAGGCTTGATCCGTGAGCCGAAGAGACTGCCCCCCCCCCCCCCGGCAATAATTATTTCATCCCGGACGAGCCCCCAATTGTGCGAGAATAGTGGCTGTCCGGCCCCATCTCCGGCACTTTTTATTTCCCTTCCCAGGAACAAAGACACGGAGGAGTCTGTCCAAAACTTTTTCATTCAACTTTGCAAAGTCGGGAGTTGTTCCCAAAGGTAAACACACACAAGCATAGTAATCTCCACGCATTATACACATGTATATGTGGGCTGGGTCTCCTACTGCTGTCTTGATCAATGGGTGCTAGTGTTCCCCACTGTTTTCCTTATTTGTGTTCTGGTGCCTGCGATTATTTTGTTATTCACTTGGCCAATCAGCGTTTGATCTTCCCGTTCTTTCCTTATATGGATGATGTTGTCCAACTGTGGTTAAGGGCGGACTCTCAACTATCGAGGAAAGCTGTTACAGTTGTTTCATTCATATAAACATGGGGGAGGTCCGGCAACAGTTTCGAAAGTCTGCTTGTGTTTACTCTAAGGTAGAAAAGACTAAAATGCAGCTAATCATTTAAAAATTACACTACCCCCTACACTCTTTCTCCCTTCAATCCCTCTCCCTTCTCTATCACTTTCTCCCCCTCTCTCTGCCCCCTCTCTCTCTCCGCGCTCTCTCCCCACTTTCTCCGCTCTCTCCCCGCCTTACCCCATTCTCTCACCCCTCTCTCACACCTCTCTCTCACCCCCTCTCTCACCCCCTCTGTGACACCCTCTGTCACAACTTCTCTCGACCCCCTTTCTCGACATCCTCTCTCGACCTCCCTCTCTCGACCCCTTCTCTCAACCCCCCTCTCTTTCCTCTCTCTCTCCCCACCTCACCCCTCTCTCTCACCCCTCTCTCCCTCTCTCTCCCCCATTTTCTCGATCCACTCTCTCGACACCCTCACTTGACCCCTTCAATCAACCCCCTCTCTCGACTCCCTCTCTCGACCCCGCGCTCTCAACCCTTCTCTCTCTACCCACCTTTCTCCACCCCCTCTCTCCCCACTCTCTTTCCCCCCCCATCTCTCCCCCTCTCAAACCCCTCACTCGACCCCCTCTCTCAACTCCCTCTCTCGACACCCTCTCTCGCCTCCCTCTCACTCTCCTAACCCCTCTATCCCCCCTCCACCCCCTTTCCCCCTCCTCCATCTCTCCCCCTCTCTCAACCCCCTCACTCCACCCCCTCTCTCGACTCCCCCTCTCTCGAGTCCCTCTCTCACCCCTCTCTCCCCTTCTCTGTTCCCCCTCTCAGAAAGCACTCTCTCTCCCCACTCACCCACTTTCTGTTCCCCTCTCTCCATACTCCCTCTCCACTTTCTCCCCATCCCCCTCTCACTAATCCTGTCTCTCCCTCTATCACCCCCATCGCTCTCCCAGTCTCTCTCCTCCCCTCTCTCCCCCTTTCTCTGCCCCCCTCTACCCCCCTCTCCCTCTCACTTGACATCCCTCTCTCTTTATACCCCTCTCTCGACCTCCCCTCTTTCAAACCCCCTCACTTTACACCATCTCTCGACACCCTCTCACGACCCACCTCTTTCGACCCCACCTCATGGCCCATTCACTCAAACCGCTTCACTTGAACCCCCTCTCTCTCCCACGCCCTCGACCTCTCTCTCACTTGATCCCCTCTCTCCCCCTCTCTTTCCCCCTCTCTTGATCCCCTCTCTCCCCCTCTTTTCCCCCTCTCTGAAACCCCCTCTCTTGACCCCCTCTCTCAGTTCCCTCACTCGACCCCCCTCACTCAACCCCCCTCACTCGAGCCCTTCACTCGAACTCGTCACTCAACCCCGTCTCACGTGGTCCCCCTCACTCGACCCACTCTCTCGACATCCCATTGTCTATACCCTCTCTCTCTCCCGCGTCTCTCCCGCGTCTCTCCCCCACTCTCCCCTCTCTGCCATTTTCTCCCTCCTCTACCCTACTCTCGCCCTCTCTCTCCCCCCTTTCTCCCCTTCTCTCCCCCTCCCCTCTCTCACTTCTCTCTCCCCCTCACACCCCGTCTCTCTCCTCCTCTTTCTCCTCCTCTCTCTCCCCCTCTTAATCCCGCTCATTCAAACCCTCTCAATCTAACCCCTCACTGGACCCCCTCACTTGACCCCCCGCTCTCCCTCTCTCTCTTCCCGCTCTCTTTCCCTCACCCCCTTTCTTTCCCCCTCTCTCCCCACACCGTCTCCCCCTTCCTCACCCTCCCCTCTCACTTCCCCGTCTCCCCCTCTCTCCCCCTCTTTCTCTCCCCCTCTCTCTCCTACTCTCTCTCCCCCTCTCTCAGTCGCCCCTCTCTCTCCCCCCCTCCTCTCTCTCTCCCCTCTCTCTCTCCCACTCTCTCTGCCCCCTCTCTCTCCCTCTCTCTTTCTCCCCTCTCTCTTTCTCCCCTCTCTCTCTCCCCCTCTCTCTCTCCCCTCTCTCCCCCCCTCTCCCCCTCCCTCTCCCCCTCACTCTCTTACCCCTTCACTCTCTCCCCCTCACTCTCTCCCCCTCTTTCTCGCCCCGTTCTCTGCCCCCTTTCCCCCTCTTTCTCCCAGTCTGTCTCCCCCTCTCTCTCTCGCCACTCTCTCCCTCTCTCTCTCTCAGCCCCCCTCACTCTCCCCCTCACTCTCCCCCAACTCTCCACCTCTCTCTCCCCCTCTTTCTCCCCCGCTCTCTGCCCCTCTCTCCTGCACACTCTCTCCCTCTCTCTCCCCACTCTCTTTCCCCCCTCTGTCTCCCCCCTCTCTCTCTCCACCTCTCTCTTCCCTCACTACCCTTCTCTCTTGCCTCCTCTCCCTCCTCTCTTTCGCCTCTCTCTCTGACCCTCTCTCTGCCCCTCTCTCTCACCTCACTCTGTCACCTCGCTTTCCTTCCCTCTCTCACTCCCTCCCTCTCTCCCTTCCTCCCTCTCTCACCCTGTCATTCACTATCGTTCTTCTCCACCACTCACTGCCCCCTCTCGCTCCCCTTACTCAAACACACACTCCCCCGTCTCTTTACTTCTCTCCCTCTACCCTCTCTCTATCTTCTTATCCCTTTCAATCTCCCCATCGCTCTCCCGCTCTGTCCCCCTCTCTACCCTTTTCTCCCTCTCTCCTTCTCTCACCGCCTCTTTCCTCATCTCTCTATACTGTCTCTCTCACCCCGTCTCTCTACCCCTCACTCTCTCTCCCCCTCTCTCTTTCTCTTCACTAACTCTCGCCCACACCCTGTCACCTAACTGTCTCCCCTCTCTCTCTCTCTCACTCACTCCCTCCCTAACCCTCTCCCTCCCCACTGTCTCCCCCCGACTCTCACCGGCCACACTCTCCACCACTCTCTCTCCACAATCTCTCTCCCCCCCCACTTTCTTCCCCCACTTTCTCTCCCCACTTTCTCTCCCAATCTCTCTCCCCATTCTCTTTCCCCACTCTCTCCCCACTCTCCCCAACTCTCTCCCCATCTCTCTCCCCATCTCTCTCCCCGTCTATCTCCCCATCTCTCTCCCCACCTCTCTCCCCACCTCTCTCCCCACCTCTCTCCCCTTCCCTCTCTCCCCTTCCCTCTCTCCCCATCCCTCTCTCCCCATTCCTCTCTCCCTCTGCCTCTCTCCCCCTCACTCTCTTCCGCTCACTCTCTCCCCCTCTTTCTCATCCAGTTCTCTGCCCCCTCTCCCACTCTATCTCCCCCCTCTCCCCCTCTTTCCCCCAGTCTGTCACCCCTTCTCTCTCCCCACTCTCTCCCCCTCTCTCTCTCACCCCCTCATTCTCCCATGCTCTCTCACCCCCTCACTCTCCCCTGCTCTCTCACCTCCGCTCTCTCACACTCCTCACTCTCCCCATTTCTCTTCCCCCTCTTTCTCGCCCGCTCTCTGCCCACCTCTCCCCCTCTCACTCTCTACTGCCTCTCTATCTCCCCATCTCTCTCTCTCCCCCCTCCCCTGTCCACTCTCTCTCCCCCTCCCTTGCCCCCTCTCTGTCGCCTGTCTCTCTCCCCCTCTCTCTTTGACTCTTTCCCCTCTCCCTTGCGCCTTCTCCCTTGCCTCATCTCCATCCCTTCTTTCACCCTCCGTCTCTCGTCCCTCTCTCTCTGCACCTCTCTCTGTCTTCTCTCTCTCCCCTCACTCTGTCACCTCACTCTGCCTCCATCTCTCACTCCCTCCCTCTCGTCCTCCCTCTCTCTCTCACCCTGTCACTCACGATCCTCCATTTCCCCACTCAATCCCCTCTCTCTCCCCCTCGCTCACACCCACACTCCCCCTCTCCACTTCCTTCCCTCCACGCCCTCTCTTTTTCCCCTTCTCGCCCCCTCTCTCTTCACCCTCTCTCCACCTCTCTCTTCCCCCTCCCCTCTCCCTAACTCTCTTCCCCAGTATCAATCTCGCTCTACCGCGTCTCTCTTCCCCCTCTCCCCTCTCCCTATCTCTCTTCCCCAGTATCTATCTCGCTCTACCTCCTCTCTCTTCCCCCCTCTCCACGGCTCTCTCTCTCACTCCCCGCTCTCTCCTCACCCCTCTCGCGCCCCCTCTCTCACCATGTTTCCCCTCCTCTCTCCCACTCTCTCTCCCTACCGTCTCTTTCTCAACCCCTCTCTCTACACCTCTCTCTCTCTCACCCACTCTCTACCTCTCACTCTCTCTCTCCCCTCGCTCACACCCACACTCCCCCTCTCCACTTCCCTCCTTCCACCCCCTCTCTTTCTCCCCCTCTCTCCCCCCTCTCCCCTTCTCTCTCCCCATCTGTCTTCACCCTCTCTCCCCCTCACTCTCCCCCCTCCCCTCTCCCCATCTCTCTTCCCCAGTCTCTATCTCGGTCTACCTCCTCTCTCTTCCCCCTCTCTCCATGACTCGTTCTCGCTCCACCCTCTCTCCACACCCCTCTCTCGCCCTCTCTCTCACCATCTTTCCCCTCCTCTCTCCCACTCTCTCTTGCCCCCCTTTCTCCCCTCTCTCTCCCCATCTCTCTCCCCTCTCTCTCTACCGTCTCTCTCTACACCTTTCTCTCACCCCCCTCTCTACCCTCTCTCTCTTTCTCTCCCCTCTCTCTTCACTAACTCCCTCCCTCACTCTGTCACCTAACTTGCTCCCTCTTTCTTCCTCCCTCCCTAACACTCTCCCTCCCCATTCTCCCCCACTCTCCCCCCACTCTCTCCCCACTCTGTCCCCCCACTCTGTCTCCCCACTCTCCCCACACTCTCTCTCTCTCCGCCAGTCTCACACCCACTTTTCCCCCCACTCTGTCTGCCCCCACTCTCTCTGCACTCAGCCTCTCTCACCCTCTCTCTCTCCCCCTCTCCCCTCCTCTCTGTCCCAAAACTCTCTCTCCTTCTTTCGCTCCCCCTTTCACACCCTTCTCTTCCCTTTCTCTCCCCGCTCTAGCCTCCTCTCTCTCGCCTCTCTCTCTCACCCTCTCTCTCCTCCCACATTCTCCCCCGCTCTCTACTCTCTCTGCCCCCTCTCCCCCCTCTCAACCCCCCTCTCTCCCCCCTCTACCCAACTCTCTCTCCCTCCCCCTCTCTATCCCCACACTCTCCCCCTCTTTCTCCCCTCTCTCTCCCCCTCTCTCTCCCCCCTCACCTCCTCTCTCACTCTCTCTCCTCTCTCTACCCAATCTCTCTCGCCCCCTCTCTCTAGCTCCTCTTTCTTGCCCCCTCTGATCTCCGTCTCCCCTCTATCTTGCCCACTCTAACTCCCCTCTCCCGCCCCTCCTTCGCTCACCCCCTCTCTCTACCCCCTCTCTCCCCATCTCTCTCACTTCACTACATCTCTCCCCTTACTCTGTCACCTCTTCTCCCTCCCTCTCTCACACCCTCCCTCTCTCTCCCTTCCTCCCTCTCACTCTCCCCCACTCACTCACTTCTCTTCCCCACTCTCTCCCCTCTCTCGCTCTCTCCCCCTCTCGATCCCCCTCTCTCTCCCCCTCTCTCGACCCCTCTCTTGCCCTCTCTTGCCTCATCTCTGTTGCCCATCTCTCTCATCCCCTCTCTCTCGCCTCCTCTCCCTCACCCTCTCTCTCCACCCATCTTTCTCCACCCATCTCTCTCTCCACATCACTCTCCACCCATCTCTCTCCCCCCTCCCCCATCTCTCACCCCCTCACCACGCCCACTACCTCCCTCTCTGTCTCTGCCCATTCTCTCCCCTCCTCTCGCCCCCTCTCTCCCCCTCCCCGTCTCTCTTCCGTCTCTCTCTCCCCACCTCTCTCTCCCTGCCTCTTTCTCCCCAACTCTCTTCCCGTCTCTTCCCGACTCTCTCCCAATCTCTTTCCCCATAATTTCCTCCCTCACCCCCTTTCTAGCTCCATACTCTCTCGCCACTCTCTCCCCACTGTCTCTTCTCTCTCTCTCTTCCTCTCTCTCCCCACTCACTCTCCTCTCTCTCCCCCGTCTCTCCCCCCTCTCTCCCCCATCTCTCACCCCCTCTCTCTCCCTCTCTCTCCCCCTCTCTCCACCCCCCTCTCCCCCCTCCCCCTCTTTCACCCCCTCTCCCCCTTTCTTCCCCCCTCTCTCCCCCTCTCTCTCCCCCCTCTCTACCCCCTTTTCCCCCTTCCCCTCTCTCCACCTCTCTCTCCCCCCTCTCTCTCCCCTCTCTCCCTCCCCCCTCCCTCGATCTCTTCCCGCTCTTTCTCCCCCATCCCTCACCCCCATTCTGTCCTCCTGTGTCTCCCTCTCCCTCCCTCTCTCTCTCTCCCCCTCTTCCTCCCACTCTCCTGTCTCTTTCCCCCCTCTCCTGTCTCTCTACCATCTCTCTCTCCCACTTCTCTCTCCCCCTCTCTCCCACCCTCTCTCTGCCCTTCTCTCTTCCCCCTCTCTCCACCCCACTCTCTCCACCCCACTGTCTCCACCCTCTCTCCCCCTGTCTCCCCTCTCTCTCTCCCCACACTCTCTATCCCCGCTCCCTCACCCCTGCTTTCTCACCCTCCACCCTGTCTCCCCGTCTCCTCCCTCTCTCTCTCCCCACACTCTCTATCCCCGCTCCCTCACCCCCACTCTCTCACCCCGCTCTCTCACCCCGCTCTATCAACCCCCTCTCTCCCTCCCTCTACCTCTCTCTCTCACCCCCTCACTCTCCCCCTCACTCTACCCCCTCACTATACCCCTCACTCTCCCCCCTCACTCTCCCCTCTCACTCTCCCCTCTTTATCCCTCCGCTCTCTGCCCCCACTCTCTACTCCCTCTCTCTCTATTGCCTCTCTCTCTCTACCCCCTCTCTCCCCACGATTCTCGATCTATCTCCACCCACTCTCCCCACACCCCCTCTCTCCCTCTCCCTCTCTCTCCCCTTGCCTCCTCTCTCTCTAGCCCCTCTCTCTCTACCCCTCACGCTGCCCTCTCTCTCTCTTTTCACTCTGTCACCTCACTCTCCCTCCCTCTCTCACTCCCTCCTTCCGTCTCTCACCCTATCACTCACTATCGTCTCTGTCCCCCACTCTCCCCTGTCTCTCCCCCCACACTCCCCCCCCTCTGTCCCCCCTCTCGCAACGGCCCTCTCTCACCCCTCTCTCACTATCCCGCTCACCCCCTCTCTGTACCCCTCATTCTCACTCCCCCTTTCTCTGTTCACTAACTCTCTCCCCATTCTGTCACCTAAATCTCTCATCTCCATCTCTCACTTCCTCCCACTCTACCCCCTCACTCTCTCCTCTCTCCAACACTGTCTTTTCCCACTCTCTCCAACACTCTCTTCCCCCACTCCCATCACCAGCTTTCTCCCCTCTCTCTCTTTCCCCTTTCTCTCCTCTCTCCCCCTCCGTCTCTCACCCACTCACTTGCCCCCTCTCTGCCTCCCACTCTCTCCCCACTCTATCCCCCAATCTCACTCACCATCTTTCTCTCCCCCTTTCTCTCCCCCCTTTTTCTGCCCCACTCTCTCCCCAACCCCCAAAATTCCCCCGACCCCTCTCTCTCACCCCTCTCTCTCACTCATTTCTCTCTCACCCCACTCTCTCACCCCCTCTCTCTCACCCCATCTCTCTCACCCCTCTCCCTCGCCCCACTCTCGCGTGCTCTCTCTCTCCGGCTCTCTCACCCCCTCTCTTACACCCCCTCTCACACCCTCTGTCTCACTCATCTCCCTCTCCCCTCTCTCTCCCGTTACGGCAACCTCTCTCTCTCCCCCACTCTCCCAAACACTCTCTCCCCCTCTCTCCCCCTCTCTCTCCCCTCTCTCTCACCCTCTCTCTCTGAACCCACTCTCGACACCCTCTCTCTCGCCCACTCTCTCTTGTCCCCCTCTTTCACACCCTCTGTCTCTCCCCCTCTGTCCCCCATCTCACCCTCTCTCTCACCTTTTTCTATCTCTCCCCTTTCCCTCCCCTCTCTTTCTCACCTCCTCTCTCGACCCCTTTCTCTCCATCTCTCGCGCTTCACTAGCTCCATCCACTGACTCTGTCACCTCACTCTCCCTCTGGCTCTCACTCCCTCCCTTTCTCCCTCCCTCCCTCTCACTATCCCCTCTCTCACCCCATCTCACTCTCCCCTCTCTCACCCCCACTCACTCCACTCTCTCTCTCTCACTCACTCCCCCTCTCTCTCCCCCTCTCTCCCCTCTCTCTCGAAACGCCTCCATCACTCCCTCTCTCTACCCTCTCTCTCCACCCCGCTCACTCCCTCTCTCTACACCTCAATCACTTTCTCCACTCTCTCTCTTCACTAACTCTCTCCCTCACTCTGTCACCTAAATCTCTCCCCTCTCTTACCCTCCCTCTCTCACTCCCTCCCTCTCTTCCCCTCTTACTCTCCCCTCTCTCCTCGCTGTCTTTCCCCAATCTCTTCCCAATATCTTCCCCCACTCTCACCGCCATCTCACTCCCCTCTCTCCCTCTCCCTCTTTCTCTCTCCCCCTCTTTTTCCCCCTCTCTCCACCCTCTTTCTCCCCCTCCATCTCTCACCCTCTCACTCTCCCTCTCTCTCTCTCTCAATTGCTCCCCACTCTCTCCCCCAATCTCTATTCCCTATCTCTGACCCTTTCTGTCCCTCTTTCTCTGCCCCATCTCTTTCCCCCACACCCCACTTTTCCCTCCCTCTCTGTCGCCCACTATCTCTTTTCCCCCCTGTCTGCCCCCTCTCACTAGGTCTCCCCTAGCTCTGTCCCCCTGCTCTCTGCTCCCCTCCTCTCTGTCCCCCTTCCTCTCTGTTCGCCCCTCTATCTGTCCCCCTCTCACTCTCCCCTTCTCTCTGTCCCCCTGTCTCTCTGTCTCCCTCTCTTTGTCCCCCTCTTTCTGTCTCCCTCTGTCCCCCCAGTCTCCCTCTCTCTGATCCTCTCTCTCTGACCCCCCTCTCTTTGCCACCTCCCTCTTATTCTCCACCCCCCTCTGTCCACCTCTCTCTGTCCCCAATCTTTGACTCCCACTCTCTCTGTCACTCTCTCCCTGTACCCCCGTCTCCCCCTCTCTTCCACCCTTCTGTCCCCCCTCTCTCTCTCCTGCCCCTCTCTCTGTCCCCTCTCTCCCTGTCCCCGTCTCGCTGACCCCCTTTCTCTACTGCCCCTCTCTCTGTCCCCCCTCTCTGTCCCCCTCTCTCTGTCCCCCTCTCTCTCTGTCCCCCTCTCTCTCTCCTGCCCCTCTCTCTGCCCCCCCTCTCTCTGTCCCCCACTCTCTGTCCCCCTCTCTCTGTCCCCCCTCTCTCTGTCCCCCACTCTCTGTCCCCACTCTCTCTGTCCCTGCGCTCTCTATCCCCCCTCTCTCTATCCCCCTCTCTCTGTCCGCCCTCTCCCTGTCCCCCTCTGTCTCCCACTCTCTCTGTCCCCACCTCTATGTCACCCCTCTCTGCCCCCCGTCCTCACGTCTCTCTGTCCCCCTAAGTCTGTCCCCTCTCTCTCTGCCATCCCTCGCTCTGTCTCACCCGATCTCTGCCCCCTCGCTCTGTCCACCCTTCCTGGCCCACTGTCTCTCTGTAGGCTCTCTCTGTCCCCCGCTCTTCCCATCTCTCTGTCCCTCACTCTCTGTCCCCTCTCTCTCTGTCCACCTCACTCTCGGTCTACTTCTCTCTATGTCCACCTCTCTCTGTCCCCACTCTCTCTGTCCCCACTCTCTCTGCCCCGCTCTCTCTGTCCCTGTCTCAGTCTGTCCCCCATCTCTCTGACACCTCTCTCTCTGTCCACCTCTCTCTGCACCCCCTCTCTGCCCCCTCTTTCTGCCTCCCTCTCTCTGCCCCCCCCTCTCTGCCCCCTCTCTCTGCCCTCCCTCTCACTGCCCCCTTTCTCTTCCCCCCTCTCTCTGTCCCCCTCTCTCCGCCCCTCTCTCTGTGACCCTCTCTCTGCCCCCTCCCTGAAACCCTCTCTCTGCCCCCCTATGACCTCCTCTCTTTGTCACTCATCTCTCTGTTCCCGCCTTTCTCTGTTCCCCTCTCTCTGTCCCCCTCTTTATGTCCCCCTCTCTCTGTGCCCCCCCGTCCCCACTCTCTCTGTCCCCACTCTCTCTGTTCATCCTCTCTCTGATCACCTCTCTCTGTCCCACTCTTTCTGTCCCCCTCTCTCTGGCCCCACCTCTCTCTGTCCGCGTTTTCTCTGTCCCCCTTATCTCTCTACCCCCCTCTCTGTCCCCACTCTCTCTGTCGCCCCTCCCCCTGTCCCCACTCTCTCTGTCCCTACTCTCCCTGTCCCCCATCTCTCTTCCCCATCTCTCTGTACCCACTCTCTCTGCCCCCCTCTCTCTGTCCCCACTCTCTCTGTACCCGTCCATCTCTCCCCCTCTCTCTCCCCCTACTCTCTCTCTACCCTCCCTCTCTCTGTGCCCACTCTCTCTTTCCCCTCTCTCTCAGTCCCATCTTTCTCCGTCCCCGCCTCTCTGTGCCTCGCTCTGTGTCCCCCCTCTTTGTCGCCCCTCTTTCTGTCTCCCCTCTCTTTGTCTCTCTCTCTCTATTCCTGCTCTCTCTCTCCTCCTCTCTCTGTCCCTTCTCTCTCTGTCCCTTCTCTCTCTGTCCCCCTCTCTCTGTCCCGCTCTCTCTGTCCCCCCTCTCTGTTACCCCCTCTCGGGCCCCCTTCTCTCTGTCCCCCTCTCTATTTCTCCCTCTCTATTTCTCCCTCCCTATTTCCCCCTCTCTCCGCCCCATCTCACTGCCCCGCTCTCTCTGCACCCCTCACTCTGTCCCTTCTCTCTCTGTCCCCTTGCTCTGTCACCCTGCCTCTGTCCCCCGCACTCTGTTCCCCGCACTCTGTCCCCCCTCTGTCCCCTCCTCTCCACACCACTCCTCTGACCCCCCTCTCTGTCCCCCTCTCTATTTCCCCTCTCTATTTCCCCCTCTCACTGCCCCCCTCTCTCTGCCCCCCTCACTCTGTCCCTCTCTATCTGTCCAGCTCCTCTCTGACCCCCTCCTATCTGTCCCCCGCTCTCTGTCCCACTGCTCTCTCTCCCCCTTTCTCTCTGCCCCCCTTTCTATATCCCCATCTCTATGTTCCCGCGCTCTATGTCCACCCTCTCTCTGTCCCCCTCTCTGTCCCTCCTCTCTCTGCCCCTCTCTCTGTCTCCCCTCTCTCTGCCCCCTCTCAGCACCCCTCTCTCTGTCCCCCGTCTCCCTATCCCCATCTCTCTATTCCCGCGCTCTCTGTCCCCCGTTTCTCTGTCCCCCTCTCAGTCGCTCCTCTCTATGCCCCTCTCGCTGTCCCCTCTCTCTCTGCCCCCTCTCTGCACCCCTCTTTCTGTCCCCCGTCTCTCTATCCCCATCTCTCTGTTCCCGCGCTCTCTGTCCCCCGTTTCTCTGTCCCGCTCTCTGTCTCTCCTTTCTATATTCCCCTCTCTCTGCACCTCTCTCTGCCCCTCTGTCTGCCCCACATCTCTGACCCATCTTTCAGTCCCCTCTTTCTGCCCCCTCTTTCTGCACCCTCTTTCTGTCCCCTCTTTCTGTCTCCTCTCTCTTCCCCACCTCTCTCTGCCCGTACTCTCTCTGTCCCCTCCACTCTCTGTCCTCCCTCTCTCCGTCCCCCGTCTCTCTGTCCCCGTCTCTCTGACCCCCATCTCTCTGTCTCCCCACTCTGTCCCCACTCTCTTTGTCCCTGCGCTCTCTATCCCCCCCTCTCTATCCCTCTCTCTCTGTCCGCCCTCTCCCTATCCCCCTCTGTCTCCCACTCTCTCTGTCCCCACCTCTCTGTCTCCCCTCTCTGCCCCCCGTCCTCACGTTTCTCTGTCCCCCTAAGTCTGTCCCCTCTCTCTCTGCCATCCCTCTCTCTGTGCCACCCGATCTCTGCCCCCTCGCTCTGTCCACCCTTCCTGTCCCACTGTCTCTCTGTCGCCTCTCTCTGTCCCCCGCTCTTCCCCTCTCTCTGTCCATCACTCTCTGTCCCTGTCTCACTCTGCCCCCCTCTCTCTGTCCCCACTCTCTCTGTCCCCCTCTCTCTCTGTCCACCTCACTCTCTGTCTACCTCTCTCTCTGTCCCCACTCTCTCTGCCCCCTCTCTCTGTCCCTGTCTCAGTCTGTCCCCCTCTCTCAGACATCCCTCTCGCTGTCCACCTCTCTCGCTGTCCACGTCTCTCTGCACCCCCTCTCTGCCCCCTCTCTCTGCCTCCCTCTCTCTGCCCCCCTCTCTCTGCCCCCTCTCTCTGCCCTCCCTCTCACTGCCCCCTCTCTCTGCCCCCCTCTCTCTGTCCCCCCTCTCTCCGCCCCTCTCTCTGTGAGCTCTCTCTGCCCCCTCCCTGAAATTCTCTCTCTGCCCCCCTATGACCTCCTCTCTTTGTCACTCATCTCTCTGTTCCCCCTTCCTCTGTTCCCCTCTCTCTGTCCCCCTCTTTATGTCCCCCTCTCTCTGTACCCCCCGTCCCCACTCTCTCTGTCCCCACTCTCTCTGTCCCTCCTCTCTCTGTCCTCCTTTCTCTGTCCCCCCTCTCTCTGTCCCCCTCTTTCTGTCCCCCTCTCTCTGGCCCCACCTCTCTCTGTCCGCCCTCTCTCTGTCCCCCTTCTCTGTCTACCCCACTCTCTGTCCCCACTCTCTCTGTCGCCCCTCCCCCTGTCCCCACTCTCTCTGTCCCTACTCTCTCTGTCCCCCATCTCTCTGTCCCCCATCTCTCTGTACCCACTCTCTCTGCCCCCCTCTGTCTGTCCCCACTCTCTCTGTAACCCTCCATCTGTCCCCCTCTCTGTCCCCCTTCTCTCTCTACCCCCTCTCTCTGTGCCCACTCTCTCTGTCCCCTCTCTTTCAGTCCCCCTCTCTCTGTCCATCGCTCACTACCCCACACTCTCTTTGGCGCTGACCCTCTGTCCCCATCTCTCTGTACCCTGTTTCACTGTCCCCCCTCTCTCTGTCCCCCCTCTGTCTGTCCCCCTCTCCCTGTGTTCCCCCTCTCTCTGTAGCTCTCTGTCCCTTTCTCTCTGCTCCCCCTCTCTGTCCCCCACTCTCTCTGACCACACCTCTCTGTCCCCTTCTCTCTGTCCCCCCCTCTGTCCCCCGCTCTCTGTCCCCCTCTCTCTGACCCTCTCTCTCTGACCCCTCTCACTCTGTCCCGCTCTCGCTGTCCCCCTCTCGCTGTCCCCCACTCTCTGACCTCCTCTCTCTGACCCTGTCACTCTGACCCCCCTCTCCCTGTCCCCTATCTCTGCTCCTCCTCCTCTCTCTGTTCCCCTTTCACTCTCCCCGTCTCCCTGTCACACTCTGTGCCCCCCTCTCTCTGCTTCTGACAATTCCTCCCTCTGTCCGCCCGTCCACCCCCTCTCGCTGTCCCTCTCTCGCTGTCCAACTCTATCTGACCCTCTCTCTCTGACCCCCTCACTCTGACACCCCACTCTCTCTCTTCAGTCCACCCCTTGCTCTGTCCCCCTCTCTATGTCCCGCTATCTCTGCTCCTCCTCTCTCTCTGCCCCCCTTTCACCATCCTTCTCTCTGTCCCCCCTCGCTGTTCCCCACGCCGTCCACCTCTCTCTGCCCTTCTCACTCTGCCCCATTCTCTCTGTTCCCTCTCTCTGCCCCCTCTCTCTGCCCCCTCTCTCTGCCCCCCTCTCTCTGCCCCCCTCTCTCTGCCCTCCCTCTCACTGCCCCCTCGCTCTGCCCCCCTCTCTCTGTCCCCCCTCTATCCGCCCCTCTCTCTGTGACCCTCTCTCTGCCCCCTCCCTGAAACCCGCTCTCTCTGCCCCCCTATGACCTCCTCTCTTTGTCACTCATCTCTCTGTTCGCCCCTTGCTCTGTTCCCCTCTCTCTGTCCCCCTCTTTATGTCCCCCTCTCTCTGTACCCGCCGTCCCCACTCTCTCTGTCCCCACTCTCTCTGTCCCTCCTCTCTCTCTGTCCCTCCTCTCTCTGTCCCCCCTCTCTCTATCCCCCTCTTTCTGTCCCCCTCTCTCTGGCCCCACCTCTTTCTGTCCGCCCTCTCTCTGTCCCCCTTCTCTGTCTACCCCCTCTCTGTCCCCACTCTCTCTGTCGCCCCTCCCCCTGTCCCCACTCTCTGTCCCTACTCTCTGTCCCCCATCTCTCTGTACCCAGTCTCTCTGCCCCCTCTCTCTGTCCCCACTCTCTCTGTAACCCTCCATCTGTCCCCCTCTCTCTCTACCCCCTCTCTCTGTGCCCACTCTCTCTGTCCCCTCTTTTCAGTCCATCGCTCACTGCCCCACTCTCTCTTTGGCCCTGTCCCTCTGTCCCCGTCTCTCTGTACCCTGTCTCTCTGTTCCCCCTCTCTCTGTTCCCCCTCTCTGTGCCCCGCTCTCTCTGTACACCTTTTTCTGTCCCACTAATTCTGTCCCCCTTCTCTCTGTCACCCTCTCTCTATCCTCCCAACTCTCTCTGCTACCTGTTTCTCTATCCCCTACTCTCTCTGTTCCCATCTCTCTGTCCCCATCTCTTTGTTCTACTCTCTCTGTGCCCCCTCTCTCTGTCCCCTATCATTCTGTACCCAATCTCTCTGTCCCCCCCTCTCTTTCCCACTTCTCTGTCCCCCCCGTCATCCCCTCACTAACCCCCCTCTCTGTCCCCCCCTCTCTCCCCCTCTCTCTCCCCCTCACTCTGTTCCCCTCTCCATGTCCCCCCTCTGTCTGTCCCCCTCTCTCTCTGTTCCCCCTCCCTCTGTAGCTCTCTGTCCCCCACTCTCTCTGACCACACCTCTCTGTCCCCTTCTCTCTGCCCCCCCTCTCTGTCCCCCCGTCTCTGTCCCCCCTCTCTCTGACCCTCTCTCTCTGACCCCCTCACTCTGTCCCGCTCTCGCTGTCCCCCTCTCGCTGTCCCCCACTCTCTGACCCCCTCTCTCTGACCCTGTCCCTCTGACCCCCCCCTCTGTCCCCTATCTCTGCTCCTCCTCCTCTCTCTGTTCCCCTTTCACTCTCCCCGTCTCCCTGTCCCACTCTCTTTGCCCCCATCTCTCTGTTTCTGACCATTCCTCCCTCTGTCCGCCCGTCCACCCCCTCTCTGTCCACCCTCACTCTGCTCCCCTCTCGTTGTCCCTCTCTCGCTGTCAATCTCTCTCTGACCCTCTCTCTGTGACCCCCTCACTCTGACACCCCACTCTCTCTCTTCAGTCCACCCCTTGCTCTGTCCCCCTCTCTATGTCCCGCTATCTCTGCTCCTCTTCTCTCTCTGTCCCCCTTTCACCATCCTCCTCTCTGTCCCCCCCTCGCTGTTCCCCCCACCATCCACCTCTCTCTGCCCTCCTCACTCTGCCCCATTCTCTCTGTCCCCCTCTTTCTGTCCCCTCCTCTCTATCCCCTCCTCTCTGTCCCCCTCTCTCTGTCCCCCACTCTCTGTCCCCCTCTCTCTTATCCCCTCTCTCTGCCCCCCTCTCTCTGCCCCCCCTCTCTCTGACCCCTCCTCTGTCCTCCTTTCTCTGTCCCCCTCTCTCTCTGACCCCTCTCTCTCTGTCCTCCTCCTTCTGTCCCCCCTCTCTCTCTGACCGCCCTCTCACTGTCCCCCTCTCTCTGTCCCCCACTCTCTGTCCCCCTCTCTCTTATCCCCTCTCTCTGCCCCCCTCTCTCTGCCCCCCCCTCTCTCTGACCCCTCCTCTGTCCTCCTCTCTCTGTCCCCCCTCTCTCTCTGACCCCTCTCTCTCTGTCCTTCTCTCTCTGTCCCCCCTCTCTCTCTGACCGCCCTCTCACTGTCCCCATCTCTCTGTCGGCCTTTCTCTGTCCCCCCACCTCTCTGTCCCCCCTCTCGCTGCCTCCGCTTCCCCCAGTCTCTGACCATCCCTCTCTCTGTCCGCCTGTCCACCCCTCTCTCTGTCCACCCCTCGCTCTGTCCCCCTCTCTCTGTCGCCCCCTCTCTGCCCCTCCTTTCTCTCTGTCCCTTTTCACTATCCCCCCGTCCCCCTCTCTGTCCACCGCTCTCTGTCGCCCCTCTGTCTGTCGCCCCTTTCTTTGTCCCTCTCTCTATTCCTGTTCTCTGTCCCCCTCTCTCTGTCCCCACTCTCTCTGTCTTCCTTTCTCTGTCTCCCCTCTTTCTCTCCCCCAATCTCTGTCCCCACTCTCTCTGTTAACCTCTCACTGTCCCCTTCTCTCTCTGTCCCTCTATCTCTGTCCCCATTCTCTCTGTTCTCCTCTCTCTGTCCCCTTGTCTCTCTCTGTCCCTCCTCTCACTGTCCCCCGTCTCTCTGTCCCCCGTCTCTCTGTCCCCCTCTCTCTGTCCCCACTCTCTCTGTCCCCCCTCTCTCTGTCCCCCTCTCTCTGTCCCCACTCTCTCTTTACACCTCTCACTGTTCACTTCTCTCTCTGTCCCTCCCCTCACTGTCCCCCGTCTCTCTGTCCCCCTCTCTGTCCCCACCTCTCTGTCCCTCCTCTCTCTGTCCCTCCTCTCTCTGTCCCCCCTTCTCTGCCCCCCCCCGGCCTCCCCTCTCTGTCCCCCCCCTCTGTCCTCCCCCCCATCCCCACGCTCTCTGTCCCCGTGCTCTCTGTCGGCCCTCTCTCTGCCCCTCCCTGTCCCCCTCCCTTTGTACCCCCTTTCTCTGCCCCCCCTCTCTGTCTCCCCCCCCCGTCCCCGCTCTCTCTGTCGGCCATCTCTCTGCCCGCTGTCCTCTCTCTGTCCCCCCTCTCTCTGTCCCCCCTCTCTCTGCCCCCCTCCCTCTGTCCCCCCTCACTCTGTCCCCCCTCTCTCTGTCACCCATCTCTCTGCCCGCACATCTGTCCCCCTCTCTATGTGCCCCTCTCTCTATCCCCCCTCTCTCTGCCCCCCCTCTCTCTGACCCCTCTCTCTCTGACCCCTCTCTCTCTGTCCCCCCTCTCTCTGTCCCCCCTCTCTCTGCCCCCCTCCCTCTGTCCCCCCTCTCTCTGTCACCCCTCTCTCTGTCACCCATCTCTCTGCCCGCACATCTGTCCCCCTCTCTATGTGCCCCTCTCTCTATCCCCCTCTCTCTCTCTCCACCTCTCTCTGTCCCCCTTTCTCTATCACCCTTCTCTCTGTCACCCATCTCTCTGCCCCCACATCTGTCCCCCTCTCTCCGTTCCCCCTCTCTCTGTCACCCCTCTCTGTCTCTCCTCTCTCTGTCCACCTCTCTCTGTCCCCCTCTCTCTATCCCCCCTCTCTGTTGCCCCTCTTTCTGTCTCCCCTCTCTTTGTCCCTCTCTCTATTCCTGCTCTCTCTCTCCGCCTCTCTCTGTCCCTTCTCTCTCAGTCCCTTCTCTCTCTGTCCCCCTCTCTCTGTCCACCTCTCTCTGTCCCCCCTCTCTGTTCCCCCTCTCTGTCCCCGTCTCTCTATCCCCCTCTCTATGTCCCCCTCTCTATTTCTCCCTCCCTATTTCCCCCTCTCTCTGCCCCATCTCTCTGCCCCCCTCTCTCTGCCCCCCTCACTCTGTCCCCATCAATCTGTCCAGCTACTCTCTGACCCCCTCCTCTCTGTCCCCCGCTCTCTGTCCCCCCCTCTGTCCCCTCCTCTCCGCAACACTCCTCTGACCCCCCTCTCTGTCCCCCTCTCAATTTCCCCTCTCTATTTCCCGCTCACTGCCCCGCTCTCTCTGCCTCCCTCACTCTGTCCCGCTCTATCTGTCCAGCTCCTCTCTGGCCCCCTCCTCTCTGTCCCGCACTCTCTGTTCCCCTGCTCTCTGTCCCTCTTTCTCTCTGCCCCCCTTTCTATATCCCCATCTCTATGTTCCCGCGCTCTATACCACCCTCTCTCTGTCCCCCTCTCTGTCCCTCCTCTCTCTGTCAATCTCTATCTGTCCCCCCCTCTCTGCCCCCTCTCTGCACCCCTCTCTCTGTCCCCGTCTCTCTATCCCCATCTCTCTGTTCCCGCGCTCTGTGTCCCCCGTTTCTCTGTCCCCCTCTCTGTCTCTCCTCTCTATATCCCCCTCTCTCTGCCCCTCTCTCTGCCACTCTGTCTGCCCCACATCTCTGACCCATCTTTCTGCCCCCTCTTTCTGCACCCTCTTTCTGTCCCCTCTTTCTGTCCCCTCTCTCTGACCCCCTCTCTCTGTCCGTACTCTCTCTGTCCGCTCCACTCTCTGTCCTCCCTCTCTCTGTCCCCCGTCTCTCTGTCCCCGTCGCTCTGACCCCCATCTCTCTGTCTCCCCACTCTCTGACCCACTCTCTCTGTCCCTGCGCTCTCTATCCCCCCTCTCTCTATCCCCCTCTCTCATCCGCCCTCTCCCTGTCCCCCTCTGTGTCCCATTCTCTCTGTCCCCACCTCTCTGTCTCCCCTCTCTCTCTCTCTGCCATCCCTCTCTCTGTGCCACCCGATCTCTGCCCCCTCGCTCTGTCCACCCTTCCTGGCCCACTGTCTCTCTGTCCCCCTCTATTCCCCTCTCTCTGTCCCTCACTCTCTGCCCCTGTCTCCCTCTGCCCCCCTCTCTCTGTCCCCACTCTCTCTGTCCGCCTCTCTCTCTGTCCACCTCACTCTCTGTCCACCTCTCTCTCCGTCCCCCTCTCTCTGTCCCCACTCTCTCTGTCCCCACTCTGTCTGTCCCCCTCTCACTCTCCGCCTCTCTCTGTCCCTTCTCTCTCTGTCCGTCCTCTCCCTGAACTCCCGCTCTCTGTCCACCTCTCTCTCTGTCCATATCTCTCTGCACCCCCTCTCTGCCCCTCTCTCTGCCCGCCCTCTCTCTCCCCACTCTCTCTGCCTCCCCTCTCTCTGCCTCCCTCTCTCTGACCCCCTCTCTGCCCCCCTCCCTCTGCACTCCCTCTCACTGCCCCCTCTCTCTGCCCCCTCTCACTGCTCCCCTCTCTCTGCCACCCCTCTCTCTGCCTCCCTCTCTCTGACACCCCTCTCTTCCCCCCTCTCTCTGCACTCCCTCTCACTGCCCCCTCTCTGTGCCCCCCTCTCTCTGTCCCCCCATCTCTCCGCCCCTCTCTCTGTGACCCTCTCTCTTCCCCCTACCTGAAACCCTATCTCTGCCCCCGATGACCTCCTCTCATTGTCACTCATCTCTCTGTTCCCCCCTCTCTCTGTTCCCCTCTCTCTCTCCCCCTCTTTATGTCCCCCTCTCTCTGTCCCCCTGTCCCCACTCTCTCTGTGCCCACTCTCTCTGTCCCTCCTCTCTCTTTCCCTCCTCTCTCTGTCCCACTCTCTCTGTC
This sequence comes from Chiloscyllium punctatum, assembly GCF_047496795.1. Lineage (NCBI taxonomy): Eukaryota > Metazoa > Chordata > Chondrichthyes > Orectolobiformes > Hemiscylliidae > Chiloscyllium > Chiloscyllium punctatum. Next base: position 63,255,119 of record NC_092752.1, read on the forward strand.
CCCACTCTCTCTGTCCCCCTCTCTCTGGTCCTGCTCTCTCGGTCCGCCCTCTCTCTGTCCCCCTTCTCTCTTTACCCCCCTCTCTGTCCCCACTCTCTCTGTAACCACTCTCTCTGTCCCCCATCTCTCTGTAACCACTCTCTCTGCCCCCCTCTCTCTGTCCCCACTCTCTCTGTACCCCTCCATCTGTCCCGCTCTCTGTCCCCCTTCTCTCTCAACCCCCTCTCTCTGTCAATCGCTCACTGCCCCACTCTCTCTTTGGCCCTGTCCCTCAGTCCAGTCTCTCTGTACCCTGTCTCTCTGTCCCCCCTCTCTCTGTCCCCCCTCACTCTGCCCCACTCTCTCTGTACACCTTTTTCTGTCCCACTAAGTCTGTCCCCCTTCTCTCTGTCACCCTCTCTCTATCCCCCACTCTCTCTGTTCCCATCTCTCTGTCCCCATCTCTGTGTTCTCCTCTCTCTGTGCCCCCTCTCTCTGTCCCCAATCTCTCTGCCCCCCTTCCCCCCTCTCTGTCCCCCCTGACCCCCACTCACTGTCCACCCTCTCTGTCCCCCCTCTCTCTTCAGCCCCTCTCTGTCCCCAATCTCTCTGTCCCCACCTCTCTGTCCCTCCTCTCTCTGTCCCTCCTCTCTCTGTCCCCGCTTCTCTGCCCCCCCCGTCCTCCCCTCTCTGTCCCCCCTCTCTGTCCTCCCCCCCGTCCCCACGCTATCTGTCCCCGTGCTCTCTGTCGGCCATCTCTCTGCCCTCTCCCTTTCCCCCTCCCTTTGTACCCCCTTTCTCTGATCCCCCTCTCTGTCTCCCCGCCCCCCCCCCGTCCCCGCTCTCTCTGTCCCCGCTCTCTCTGTCCCTCTCTCTCTGTCCATCGCTCACTGCCCCACCCTCTCTTTGGCCCTGTCCTTCTGTCCCCGTCTCTCTGTACCCTGTCTCTCTGTCCCCCCTCTCTCTGCCCCCTCTGTCTGTCCACCTCTTTCTGTCCCACTAAGTCTGTCCCCTTCTCTCTGTCACCCTCTCTCTATCCTCCCAACTCTCTCTGCCACCTCTCTCTCTATCCCCCACTCTCTCTGTTCCCATCTCTCTGTCCCCATCTCTCTGTTCTCCTCTCTCTGAGCCCCCTCTCTCCGTCCCCAATCTCTCTGTCCCCAATCTCTCTGCCCTCTCCCTTCCCCCCTCTCTGTCCCCCCGACCCCCACTCACTGTCCCCCCCCTCTGTCCCCCCCTCTCTCTTCAGCCCCTCTCTGTCCCCCCTCTCTCTGTACCCCCTCTCTCTCCCCCTCTCTCTCCCTCCCACTCTCTCCCCCTCTCTCTGTTCCCCTCTCTCTGTCCCCCTTCTGTCTGTCCCCCTCTCTCTCTGTTCCCCCTCTCTCTGTCGCTCTCTGTCCCTTTCTCTCTGTACCCCCTCTCTTTCCCCCACTCTCTCTGACCACACCTCTCTGTCCCCTTCTCTCTGTCCCCCTCTCGCTGTCCCCTTCTCGCTGTCCCCCACTCTCTGACCCCCTCTCTCTGACACCCTCACTCTGACCCCCCTCTCTCTGTCTCCCTATCTCTGCTCCTCCTCTCTCTCTGTCCCTCTTTCACTCTCCCCATCCCCCCTCTCGCTGTCCCACTCTCTTTGCACCCCTCTCTCTGTCCCCCAGTTTCTGACCATTCCTCCCTCTGTCTGCCCGTCCACCCCCTCTCTGTCCACCCCTCACTCTGCCCCCCTCTCGCTGTCCCTCTTTCACTGTCCCCCTCTCTCTGACCACCTCTCTCTGACCCGCTCACTCTGACACCCTACTCTCTCTCTGTCCACCCTTGCTCTGTCCCCATCTCTACGTCCCGCTATCTCTGCTCCTCTTCTCTTTCTGTCCCCCTTTCACCATTCCCCTCTCTGTCCCCCCCCCCCCGCTGTCCCCCCCACTGTCCACCTCTCTCTTCCCCCTCTCACTCTGCCCCATTCTCTCTGCCCCGCGCTCTCTGCCCCGCTCTCTCTGCCCCCTCTCTCTGCCCCCTCTCTCTGCCCCCCTCTCTATCTGTCACCCCTCTCTCTGTCAGCCTTCTCTCTGTCACCCTCCTCTCTATCCCCTCCTCTCTATCCCCTCCTCACTGTCCCCCACTCTCTGTCCCACCTATCTCTGCTCGTCCACTCTCTCTGTCCCCCTTTCTCTTTCCCTCCCTCTCTGACCCCCTCTCGCTGTCCCACTATCTCTGCCCCCCTCTCTCTGTCCCCCAATCTCTGACCATCCTCTCTCTGTCCGCCCGTCCACCCCCTCTCTGTCCACCCCTCGCTCTGTTCCCCCCTCTCTCGGTCTCCCTATCTCTGCTCCTCCTCTCTCTACCCCCTCTCTCTGTCTCCCCTCTCTCTGTCCCCTCCTCTCTGTCCCCTCCTCACAGTCCCCCACTCTCTGTCCCCCTCTCTCTGTCCCGCTCTCTCTGTCCCCCTCTCTCTGACCCCCCTCTCTCTGACTTCTCTCTCTGCCCCCCCCTCTCTGACCCCTCTCTCTCTGACCCCTCTCTCTCTCCCCCTCTCTCTGTCCCCCCTCTCTCTGACCATCCTCTCACTGTCCCCATCTCTCTGTCTGCCTTTCTCTGTCCCCCCTCTCTCTGTGCCCCCTCTCGCTACCGCTACGTCCCCCAGTCTCTGACCATCCCTCTCTCTGTCCGCCCGTCCACCCCCTCTCTGTCCACCCCTCGCTCCGTCCCTCTCTCTCTGTCCCCCCTCTCTGCCCCTCCTTTCTCACTGTCCCTTTTCACTATGCCCCCATCCCCCCTCTCTGTCCCCCGCGCTCTGTCCCCCACTCTCTCTGACCACACTTCACTGTCTCCTTCTCTCTGTCCCCCCCCTCACCGTCCCCTTCTCGCTGTTCCCCACTCTCTGACCCACTCTCTCTGACCACCTCACTCTGACCCCCCCTCTGTCCCCATCTCTGCTCCTCCTCTCTCTCTGTCCCCCTTTCACTCTCCCCATCCCCCCTCTCGCTGTCCCACTCTCTTTGCCCCCCTCTCTCTGTTCCCCAGTTTCTGACCATTCCTCCCTCTGTCCGCCCGTCCACCCCCTCTCTGTCCACCCCTCACTCTGCCCCCCTCTCGCTGTCCCTCTTTCACTGTCCCCCTCTCTCTGACCCCCTCTCTCTGACCCGCTCACTCTGACACCCCACTCTCTCTCTGTCCACCCCTTGCTTTGTCCCCATCTCTATGTCCCGCTATATCTGCTCCTCTTCTCCCTCTGTCCCCCTTTCACCATTCACCTCTCTGTCCTCCCCCCCTCGCTGTCCCCCCCACTGTCCACCTCTCTCTGCCCCCCTCACTCTGCCCCATTCTCTCTGTCCCTCTCTCTCTGCCCCTCTCTCTCTGCCCCCTCTCTCTGTCACCCCTCTCTCTGTCACCCTCCTCTCTGTCCCCTCCTCTAAATCCCCTCCTCTCTATCCCCTCTTCACTGTTCCCCACTCTCTGTCCCCCTATCTCTGCTCGTCCTCTCTCTCTTTCCCCCTTTCTCTTTCCCCCCCTCTCTGACCCCCCTCTCGCTGTCCTACTGTCTCTGCCCCCCCTCCCTCTGTCCCCCAGTCTCTGACCATCCTCTCTCTGTCCGCCGGTCAAGCCCCTCTCTGTCCACCCCTGGCTCTGTTCCCCCCTCTCTCGGTCTCCCTATCTCTGCTCCTCCTCTCTCTGCCCCCCTCTCTCTGTCCCCCACTCTCTGTCCCCTGTCTCTCTGCCCGCCTCTCTCTGTCCCCACTCTCTCTGTTCTCCTCTCTCTGTTCGCTTCTCTCTCTGTCCCTCCTCTCACTGTCCCCCGTCTCTCTGTCACCCGTCTCTCTGTCCATCTCTCTCTGTCCCCACTCTCTCTGTCCACCTCTCACTGTCCACTTCTCTCTCTGTCTCCCCTCTCTCTCTCCCCCGTCTCTCTGTCCCCCTCTCTGTCCCCACCTCTCTGTCCTCCCCCACCGTCCCCACGCTCTCTGTCCCCGTGCTCTCTGTCGGCCATCTCTCTGCCCTCTCCCTGTCTCCCTCTTTTTGTCCCCCCTTTCTCTGTCCCCCCCCCCCCACCCCGGTCTCCCCCCCGTCCCCGCTCTCTCTGTCCCTGCTCTCTCTATCGGCCATCACTCTGCCCTCTCTCCGTCCCCCCTCTCTCTGTCCCCCTCACTCTGTCCCCCCTCTCTGTGACACTCTCTCTGCCCCCCGCTCTGTCCCCCCCTCTCTGCCCCCCTCTCTCTCTCTCCCCCCCTCTCTGTCCCCCCTCTCTCTGTCACCCATCTCTCTGCCCCCACATCTGTCCCCCTCTCTATGTGCCCCTCTCTCTGTTCCCCCTCTCTCTCTCCACCTCTTTCTGTCCCCCTCTTTCTGTCTCCCCTCTCTCTGTCACCCATCTCTCTGCCTCCACATCTGTCCAAACTCTCTCTGCCCCTCCTCTCTCTGTCCCCCCTCTCTGTCGCCCTTCTTTCTGTCTCCCCTCTCTTTGTCCCTCTCTCTATTCCTGCTCTCTCTCTCCTCCTGTCTCTGTCCCTTCTCTCTCAGTCTCTTCTCTCTCTGTCTCCCTCTCTGTACCCCTCTCTCTGTCCCCCGTCTCTCTATCCCCATCTCTCTGTTCCCGCGCTCTCTGTGCCCCGTTTCTCTGTCCCCCTCTCTGTCTCTCCTCTCTATATCCACCTCTCTCTGCCCTTCTCTGTGCCCCTCTGTCGACCCCACATCTCTGACTCATCTTTCTGTCCCTTCTTTCTGCCCCCTCTTTCTGCACCCTCTTTCTATCCCCTCTTTCTGTCCCCACTGTCTGTCCCCCGTCTCTCTGTCCCCGTCTCTCTGACCCCCGTCTCTCTGTCTCCCCACTCTCTGTCCCCACTCTCTCTGTCCCCACTCTCTCTGTCCCCACTCTCTCTGTCCCGCTCTCACTGTCCCCCTCTCTCTGGCCCTTCTCTCTCTGTCCCCACTCTCTCTGCCCCCCTCTCTCTGTCCCTGTCTCACTCAGTCCCTCATCTCTCTACCCCCCCCCCTCTCTCTCTGCCCCCCTCTCTTTGCCCGCGCTCTCTCTGCCCCTCTTCTCTCGGCCACCCCTCTCTCTGCCTCCCTCTCTCTGCCCCTTCTCTCTGCCCTCCATCTCTCTGCCCTCCCTCTCACTGCCCTCCTCTCTCTGTCCCCCCTCTCTCCGCCCCTCTCTCTGTGACCCTCTCTCTGCCCCCTCCCTGAAACACTCTCTCTGCCCCCATGACCTCCTCTCTTTGTCACTCATCTCTCTGTTCCCCCCTCTCTCTGTTCCCCTCTCCCTGTTCCCTTCTTTATGTCCCCCTCTCTCTGTCCCCCCGTCCCCACTCACTCTGTCCCCATTCTCTCTGTCCCTCTTCTCTCTGTCCCCCTCTCTCTATCCCCCTCTTTCTGTCCCCTTCTCTCTGTCCCCCCCGTCCCCCCTCTCTCTGTCTCCATCTTTCTGTCCCCCTCTCTCTGTCCCCCTCTCTCTATCCGCCCTCTCTCTGCCCCACTTCTCTCTTCCCCCCCTCTCTGTCCCCACTCTCTCTGTACCCCTCCATCTGTCCCGCTCTCTGTCCCCCTTCTCTCTCAACCCCCTCTCTCTGTCAATCGCTCACTGCCCCACTCTCTCTTTGGCCCTGTCCCTCAGTCCAGTCTCTCTGTACCCTGTCTCTCTGTCCCCCCTCTCTCTGTCCCCCCTCACTCTGCCCCACTCTCTCTGTACACCTTTTTCTGTCCCACTAAGTCTGTCCCCCTTCTCTCTGTCACCCTCTCTCTATCCCCCACTCTCTCTGTTCCCATCTCTCTGTCCCCATCTCTGTGTTCTCCTCTCTCTGTGCCCCCTCTCTCTGTCCCCAATCTCTCTGCCCCCCTTCCCCCCTCTCTGTCCCCCCTGACCCCCACTCACTGTCCACCCTCTCTGTCCCCCCTCTCTCTTCAGCCCCTCTCTGTCCCCAATCTCTCTGTCCCCACCTCTCTGTCCCTCCTCTCTCTGTCCCTCCTCTCTCTGTCCCCGCTTCTCTGCCCCCCCCGTCCTCCCCTCTCTGTCCCCCCTCTCTGTCCTCCCCCCCGTCCCCACGCTATCTGTCCCCGTGCTCTCTGTCGGCCATCTCTCTGCCCTCTCCCTTTCCCCCTCCCTTTGTACCCCCTTTCTCTGATCCCCCTCTCTGTCTCCCCGCCCCCCCCCCGTCCCCGCTCTCTCTGTCCCCGCTCTCTCTGTCCCTCTCTCTCTGTCCATCGCTCACTGCCCCACCCTCTCTTTGGCCCTGTCCTTCTGTCCCCGTCTCTCTGTACCCTGTCTCTCTGTCCCCCTCTCTCTGCCCCCTCTGTCTGTCCACCTCTTTCTGTCCCACTAAGTCTGTCCCCTTCTCTCTGTCACCCTCTCTCTATCCTCCCAACTCTCTCTGCCACCTCTCTCTCTATCCCCCACTCTCTCTGTTCCCATCTCTCTGTCCCCATCTCTCTGTTCTCCTCTCTCTGAGCCCCCTCTCTCCGTCCCCAATCTCTCTGTCCCCAATCTCTCTGCCCTCTCCCTTCCCCCCTCTCTGTCCCCCCGACCCCCACTCACTGTCCCCCCCTCTGTCCCCCCCTCTCTCTTCAGCCCCTCTCTGTCCCCCCTCTCTCTGTACCCCCTCTCTCTCCCCCTCTCTCTCCCTCCCACTCTCTCCCCCTCTCTCTGTTCCCCTCTCTCTGTCCCCCTTCTGTCTGTCCCCCTCTCTCTCTGTTCCCCCTCTCTCTGTCGCTCTCTGTCCCTTTCTCTCTGTACCCCCTCTCTTTCCCCCACTCTCTCTGACCACACCTCTCTGTCCCCTTCTCTCTGTCCCCCTCTCGCTGTCCCCTTCTCGCTGTCCCCCACTCTCTGACCCCCTCTCTCTGACACCCTCACTCTGACCCCCCTCTCTCTGTCTCCCTATCTCTGCTCCTCCTCTCTCTCTGTCCCTCTTTCACTCTCCCCATCCCCCCTCTCGCTGTCCCACTCTCTTTGCACCCCTCTCTCTGTCCCCCAGTTTCTGACCATTCCTCCCTCTGTCTGCCCGTCCACCCCCTCTCTGTCCACCCCTCACTCTGCCCCCCTCTCGCTGTCCCTCTTTCACTGTCCCCCTCTCTCTGACCACCTCTCTCTGACCCGCTCACTCTGACACCCTACTCTCTCTCTGTCCACCCTTGCTCTGTCCCCATCTCTACGTCCCGCTATCTCTGCTCCTCTTCTCTTTCTGTCCCCCTTTCACCATTCCCCTCTCTGTCCCCCCCCCCGCTGTCCCCCCCACTGTCCACCTCTCTCTTCCCCCTCTCACTCTGCCCCATTCTCTCTGCCCCGCGCTCTCTGCCCCGCTCTCTCTGCCCCCTCTCTCTGCCCCCTCTCTCTGCCCCCCTCTCTATCTGTCACCCCTCTCTCTGTCAGCCTTCTCTCTGTCACCCTCCTCTCTATCCCCTCCTCTCTATCCCCTCCTCACTGTCCCCCACTCTCTGTCCCACCTATCTCTGCTCGTCCACTCTCTCTGTCCCCCTTTCTCTTTCCCTCCCTCTCTGACCCCCTCTCGCTGTCCCACTATCTCTGCCCCCCTCTCTCTGTCCCCCAATCTCTGACCATCCTCTCTCTGTCCGCCCGTCCACCCCCTCTCTGTCCACCCCTCGCTCTGTTCCCCCCCTCTCTCGGTCTCCCTATCTCTGCTCCTCCTCTCTCTACCCCCTCTCTCTGTCTCCCCTCTCTCTGTCCCCTCCTCTCTGTCCCCTCCTCACAGTCCCCCACTCTCTGTCCCCCTCTCTCTGTCCCGCTCTCTCTGTCCCCCTCTCTCTGACCCCCCTCTCTCTGACTTCTCTCTCTGCCCCCCCTCTCTGACCCCTCTCTCTCTGACCCCTCTCTCTCTCCCCCTCTCTCTGTCCCCCCTCTCTCTGACCATCCTCTCACTGTCCCCATCTCTCTGTCTGCCTTTCTCTGTCCCCCCTCTCTCTGTGCCCCCTCTCGCTACCGCTACGTCCCCCAGTCTCTGACCATCCCTCTCTCTGTCCGCCCGTCCACCCCCTCTCTGTCCACCCCTCGCTCCGTCCCTCTCTCTCTGTCCCCCCTCTCTGCCCCTCCTTTCTCACTGTCCCTTTTCACTATGCCCCCATCCCCCCTCTCTGTCCCCCGCGCTCTGTCCCCCACTCTCTCTGACCACACTTCACTGTCTCCTTCTCTCTGTCCCCCCCTCACCGTCCCCTTCTCGCTGTTCCCCACTCTCTGACCCACTCTCTCTGACCACCTCACTCTGACCCCCCCTCTGTCCCCATCTCTGCTCCTCCTCTCTCTCTGTCCCCCTTTCACTCTCCCCATCCCCCCTCTCGCTGTCCCACTCTCTTTGCCCCCCTCTCTCTGTTCCCCAGTTTCTGACCATTCCTCCCTCTGTCCGCCCGTCCACCCCCTCTCTGTCCACCCCTCACTCTGCCCCCCTCTCGCTGTCCCTCTTTCACTGTCCCCCTCTCTCTGACCCCCTCTCTCTGACCCGCTCACTCTGACACCCCACTCTCTCTCTGTCCACCCCTTGCTTTGTCCCCATCTCTATGTCCCGCTATATCTGCTCCTCTTCTCCCTCTGTCCCCCTTTCACCATTCACCTCTCTGTCCTCCCCCCCTCGCTGTCCCCCCCACTGTCCACCTCTCTCTGCCCCCCTCACTCTGCCCCATTCTCTCTGTCCCTCTCTCTCTGCCCCTCTCTCTCTGCCCCCTCTCTCTGTCACCCCTCTCTCTGTCACCCTCCTCTCTGTCCCCTCCTCTAAATCCCCTCCTCTCTATCCCCTCTTCACTGTTCCCCACTCTCTGTCCCCCTATCTCTGCTCGTCCTCTCTCTCTTTCCCCCTTTCTCTTTCCCCCCCTCTCTGACCCCCCTCTCGCTGTCCTACTGTCTCTGCCCCCCCTCCCTCTGTCCCCCAGTCTCTGACCATCCTCTCTCTGTCCGCCGGTCAAGCCCCTCTCTGTCCACCCCTGGCTCTGTTCCCCCCTCTCTCGGTCTCCCTATCTCTGCTCCTCCTCTCTCTGCCCCCCTCTCTCTGTCCCCCACTCTCTGTCCCCTGTCTCTCTGCCCGCCTCTCTCTGTCCCCACTCTCTCTGTTCTCCTCTCTCTGTTCGCTTCTCTCTCTGTCCCTCCTCTCACTGTCCCCCGTCTCTCTGTCACCCGTCTCTCTGTCCATCTCTCTCTGTCCCCACTCTCTCTGTCCACCTCTCACTGTCCACTTCTCTCTCTGTCTCCCCTCTCTCTCTCCCCCGTCTCTCTGTCCCCCTCTCTGTCCCCACCTCTCTGTCCTCCCCCACCGTCCCCACGCTCTCTGTCCCCGTGCTCTCTGTCGGCCATCTCTCTGCCCTCTCCCTGTCTCCCTCTTTTTGTCCCCCCTTTCTCTGTCCCCCCCCCCCCACCCCGGTCTCCCCCCCGTCCCCGCTCTCTCTGTCCCTGCTCTCTCTATCGGCCATCACTCTGCCCTCTCTCCGTCCCCCCTCTCTCTGTCCCCCTCACTCTGTCCCCCCTCTCTGTGACACTCTCTCTGCCCCCCGCTCTGTCCCCCCCTCTCTGCCCCCCTCTCTCTCTCTCCCCCCCTCTCTGTCCCCCCTCTCTCTGTCACCCATCTCTCTGCCCCCACATCTGTCCCCCTCTCTATGTGCCCCTCTCTCTGTTCCCCCTCTCTCTCTCCACCTCTTTCTGTCCCCCTCTTTCTGTCTCCCCTCTCTCTGTCACCCATCTCTCTGCCTCCACATCTGTCCAAACTCTCTCTGCCCCTCCTCTCTCTGTCCCCCCTCTCTGTCGCCCTTCTTTCTGTCTCCCCTCTCTTTGTCCCTCTCTCTATTCCTGCTCTCTCTCTCCTCCTGTCTCTGTCCCTTCTCTCTCAGTCTCTTCTCTCTCTGTCTCCCTCTCTGTACCCCTCTCTCTGTCCCCCGTCTCTCTATCCCCATCTCTCTGTTCCCGCGCTCTCTGTGCCCCGTTTCTCTGTCCCCCTCTCTGTCTCTCCTCTCTATATCCACCTCTCTCTGCCCTTCTCTGTGCCCCTCTGTCGACCCCACATCTCTGACTCATCTTTCTGTCCCTTCTTTCTGCCCCCTCTTTCTGCACCCTCTTTCTATCCCCTCTTTCTGTCCCCACTGTCTGTCCCCCGTCTCTCTGTCCCCGTCTCTCTGACCCCCGTCTCTCTGTCTCCCCACTCTCTGTCCCCACTCTCTCTGTCCCCACTCTCTCTGTCCCCACTCTCTCTGTCCCGCTCTCACTGTCCCCCTCTCTCTGGCCCTTCTCTCTCTGTCCCCACTCTCTCTGCCCCCCTCTCTCTGTCCCTGTCTCACTCAGTCCCTCATCTCTCTACCCCCCCCCCTCTCTCTGCCCCCCTCTCTTTGCCCGCGCTCTCTCTGCCCCTCTTCTCTCGGCCACCCCTCTCTCTGCCTCCCTCTCTCTGCCCCTTCTCTCTGCCCTCCATCTCTCTGCCCTCCCTCTCACTGCCCTCCTCTCTCTGTCCCCCCTCTCTCCGCCCCTCTCTCTGTGACCCTCTCTCTGCCCCCTCCCTGAAACACTCTCTCTGCCCCCATGACCTCCTCTCTTTGTCACTCATCTCTCTGTTCCCCCCTCTCTCTGTTCCCCTCTCCCTGTTCCCTTCTTTATGTCCCCCTCTCTCTGTCCCCCCGTCCCCACTCACTCTGTCCCCATTCTCTCTGTCCCTCTTCTCTCTGTCCCCCTCTCTCTATCCCCCTCTTTCTGTCCCCTTCTCTCTGTCCCCCCCGTCCCCCTCTCTCTGTCTCCATCTTTCTGTCCCCCTCTCTCTGTCCCCCTCTCTCTATCCGCCCTCTCTCTGCCCCACTTCTCTCTTCCCCCCCTCTCTGTCCCCACTCTCTCTGTCCCCCCTCTCCCTGTCCCACTCTCTGTCCCCACTCTCTCTGCCCCCCATCTCTCTGTCCGCCATCTCTCTGTTGCCACTCTCTCTGTCCCCCCTCTCTCTGTCCCCACTCTCTCTGTCCCCCTCCATCTGTCCCTCTCTCTGTCCCCCTTCTCTCTCTAACCCCTCTCTCTGTGCCCACTCTCTCTGTCGCCCCTCCCCCTGTCCCCACTCTCTCTGTCCCTACTCTCTCTGTCCCCCTTCTCTCTCTACCCCCCTCTCTGTCCCCACTCTCTCTGTCGCCCCTCCCCCTGTCCCCACTCTCTCTGTCCCTACTCTCTCTCTCTCCCCATCTCTCTGTCCCCATCTCTCTGTACCCACTCTCTCTGCCCCTCTCTCTGCCCCCACTCTCTCTGTCCCCCTCCATCTGTCCCCCTCTCTGTCCCCCTTCTCTCTCTACCCCCTCTCTCTTTGCCCACTCTCTCTGTCCCCTCTCACTCTGTCCCCCTCTCTCTGTCCATCGCTCACTGCCCCACTCTCTCTTTGGCCCTGTCCTTCTGTCCCCGTCTCTCTGTACCCTGTCTCTCTGTCCCCCCTCTCTCTGCCCCCTCTCTCTGTCCACCTCTTTCTGTCCCACTAAGTCTGTCCCCTTCTCTCTGTCACCCTCTCTCTCTCCTCCCAACTCTCTCTGCCACCTCTCTCTCTATCCCCCACTCTCTCTGTTCCCATCTCTCTGTCCCCATCTCTCTGTTCTCCTCTCTCTGTGCCTCCTCTCTCTGTTCCCTGTCTCCCTGTCCCCAATCTCTCTGTCCCCCCATCGCATTCCCCCCTCTCTGCCCCCCTGACCCCCCCTCACTGTCCCCCCTCTCTGACCCCACTCTGTTCCCCCCTCTCTGCCCACCCTCTCTCTCCCCCATCTCTCTCCCCCTGTTTCTGTTCCCCTCTCTCTGTCTCCCACTGTCTGTCCCCCTCTCTCTGTCCCCCCTCTCTCTATCGCTCTCTGTCCCTTTCTCTCTGTCCACCCTCTCTGTCCCCCACTCTCTCTGACCACACCTCTCTGTCCCCTTCTCTCTGCCCCCCTCTCTCTGTCCCCTGCTCTCTGTCCCCCTCTCTCTGACTCCCTCTCTCTGACCCACCTCACTCTGTCCCGCTTATTCTGTCCCCCTGTCGCTGTCCCCCTCTCGCTGTCCCGCACTCTCTGACCCCCTCTTTCTGACCCTGTCACTCTGACCCCGCTCTCTCTGTCCCCCTATCTCTGCTCCTCCTCTCTCTCTATCCCACTTTCACTCTCCCCCATCCCCCCTCTCGCTGTCCCACTCTCTTTGCCCCCTCTCTCTGTCCCCCAGTTTCTGATCATTCCTCCCTCTGTCCGCCTCTCCACCCCCTCTCTGTCCACCCCTCACTCTGCTCCCTCTCGCTGTCCCCCTCTCGCTGTCCCCCTCTCTCAACCCCTTTCTCTGACCCCCTCACTCTGACATCCCACTCTCTCTCTCTATCCACCCCTCGCTCTGTCCCCCTCTCGATGTCCTGCTATCCCTGCTCCTCCTCTCTCTCTGTCCCCCTTTCACCATCCCCTCTCTGTCCCCCCCTCTCGCTGACCCCCCCCCACCGTCCACCTCTCCCTGCCCATTCTCTCTGTCCCCCTCTGTCTGCCCCCCTCTCTCTGCCCCCTCTCTCTGTCCCTCCTCTCTCTGTCCCCCCCCGTCTCCCTCTCTCTGTCCCCACTTTATATGTCCCCCCTCTCTCTGTCCCCCCTCTGTCCCCCCATCTGTCCCCCCTCTCTCTATCCCCCCTCTCTCTATCCCCCCTCTCTGTGACCCTCTCTTTGTCCCTCCTCTCTCTGTCCCCCCTCTTCCCCCCCTCTCCATTACCCTCTCTCTGCCCCCCTCTCTCTGTCCCCGTCTCTGTCCCCCTCTCCCTTCCCACTTCTCTCTCTGCCTCCGTCTGTCTGTACCCCGTCTCTCTGTACCCCGTCTCTCTCTTCCCATCTCTCTGTTCCCATGCTCTCTGTCCCCTCCTCTCTGCCACCCCTCTCTGTCCCCCTTTTTCTGTTCCACGCTCTCTGTCCGCCCTCTCTCTGTCCGCCCGTCCACCCCCTCTCTGTCCACCCCTTGCTCTGTCCCCCTCTCTGTCCCCCTATCTCTGCTCCTCCTCTCTCTCTGTCCCCCTTTCAATATCCCCCTCTCTCAGTTCCCCTCTCTCTGTCCCCCTCTTTCTGTCCCCCCTCTCTCTGACCCTCCTCTCTCTGACCAACCTCTCACTGTCCCCTCTCTCTGTCGGCCTTTCTCTGCCCCCGCTCTCTCTGTTCCCCCTCTCGCTGCCGCCCATCCACCCCCTCTCTGTCCCCCCTCTCTCTGTCCCCCTATCTCTGCCCCTCCTTTCTCTCTGTCCCCCTTTCACTATCCCCACCATCGCCCCTCTCTATCCCCCGCTCTCTGTCGCCCCTCTGTCTGTCCCCTCTCTCTTTGTCCCTCTTTCTATTCCTGCTCTCTCTGTCGTCCTCTCTCTGTCCCCCAACTCTCTGTGCCTCTCTCTCTGTCCCCCTCTTTGTCCCCACTCTCTCTGTCCTCCTCTCTCTGCTCCCCCCGCTCTCTGTCCCTCTCTCTCTGTCCCCACTCTCTCTGTCCACCTCTCACTGTCCCCTTCTCTCTCTGCCCCCCCTCTCACTCCCCACTCTCTCTGTTCTCCTCTCTCTGTCCCCCGTCTCTCTGTCCCCCCACTCTCTGTCCCTCTCTCTCTGCCCCCACTCTCTCTGTCCACCTCTCACTGTCCCCTTCTCTCTCTGTCCCTCCTCACAATCCCCCCTCTCTCTGTCCCCCGTCTCTCTGTCCCGTGTCTCTCTGACCCCATCTCTCTGTTCCCGCGCTCTCTGTCCCCCCATTCTCTATCCCCTTCTCTGCCCCCTCTCTCAGTCCCCCTCTCTCTGTTCCCCCCCACTCTGTCCCCCGTCTCTCTGTCCCCCCACTCTCTGTCCCTCTCTCTCTGCCCCCACTCTCTCTGTCCACCTCTCACTGTCCCCTTCTCTCTCTGTCCCTCCTCACAATCCCCCCTCTCTCTGTCCCCCGTCTCTCTGTCCCGTGTCTCTCTGACCCCATCTCTCTGTTCCCGCGCTCTCTGTCACCCCATTCTCTGTCCCCTTCTCTGCCCCCTCTCTCTGTCCCCCTCTCTCTGTCCCCCCCCCCTCTCTGTCCCCACTCTCTCTGTCCCCGCTCTCTCTGTCGGCCATCTCTCTGCCGTCTCTCTGCCCCCCCTCTCTCTGTTCCCCCGTGACTCTCTCTCTGTGCCCCTCTCCCTGTTCCCTCTCTCTCTGACCTCCCTCTGCCTCCCCTCTTTCTGTCCCCCTCTTTCTGTCCCGCTCTCTCTGTCCCCCCTCTCTCTGTACCCCACCCGTGACTCTCTCTGTGCCTCTCTCTCTGTTCCCCCTCTCTCTGGCCTCCCTCTGCCTCCCCTCTTTCTGTCCCCTCTTTCTGTCCCACTCTCTCTGTCCCCCCTCTCTCTGTCCCCCTCTCTCTGTTCCCCCCTCTCTGTCAGCCATCTCTCTGCCCCCACATCTGTTCCCCTCTCTCTGTCCCCACTTTATATGTCCCCCCCTCTCTAGGTGCCGCTCTCTCTGCCCCCCTGTCTCTCTGTCCCCCTCTCTCTGTTCCCATCCACTCTCTGTCCCCCCAGTCCCTCCTCTCTGTCCCCCCTCTCTCTGTCCCCGCGCTCTCTGTCCCCCTCTCTCTTACCCCCTCTCTCTTTCCCCCCTCTCTGTCTCCACTTTCTCTGTGACCTTCTCTCTGTGCCCCTCTCTGTGCCCCCTCTCTTTCTCCCCACTCTCTCTGCCTCCCTCTCTCTGTGACCCTCTCACTGTGACCCTCTCTCTGTGACCCTCCCTTTGTTCCCTCTCTCTCTGCCCCTTATGACTCCCTCTCTCTGTCCCTCATCTCTCTTTCGCCTCTCTCTGTGACCCCCTCTCTGTACCTACTCTCCCTGTCCACCTCTCACTGTCCCCTTCTCGCTCTGCCCCACTCACTCTGACCGCTCTCTCTGCCCCTCTAGCTCTGATCCCTTCTCTCTGTCTATCTCTCACTGCCCCCCTCCCTCTGTCCCCGTGTCTCTCTGTACCCTGTCTATCTGTACCCCATCCCTCTGTTCCCATCTCTCTGTTCCCATCTCGCTGGTCCCATCTCTCTGTCCCCTCTCTCTGCCCCCTCTCTCTGCCCCCTTCTCTCTGTTGCCCTCTCTCTGTTGCCCTCTCTCGCTCCCCCCTCTCTGTACCCCTTCCTCACTTCCCCCTCTCTCTGTCCCGCTCTCTGTCCTCACTCTCTCTGTCCCCCTCCCTCCATCCCCCGTCTCTCTGCACCCTGTCTCTCTCGTCCTATCTCTCTGTTCCCACTCTCTCTGTCCACCTCTCTCTCTCTGTCCACCTCTCTTTCTCTGCTCCCCTCTCTCTCTGCCCCCCTCTTCTCTGCTGCCCCCCTTTCGGCACCCCTCTCTCTGCCCCCGCCCCCCATCTCTGTACCCCATCCCTCTGTTCCCATTGCTCTGTTCCCACGCTCTCTGTCCCTCCGCTCTCTGTCCCCCCCCGTCCCCCTCTCTCTGCCCCTCTCTCTCTCTGCCCCCTTCGCTCTGTACCCCATCTCTCTCTGTACCCCGTCTCTCTGTTCCCATCTCTCTGTTCCCACGCTCTCTGTCCCCCCTCTCTGATCCCACCCTCCCTGTCCCCCTCCCTCTGTCCTCCTCTCTCTGTCCCCCCTCTCGCTGCCCCCTTCTCTGTTCCTTCTCTTTCTGTACCCCCTCTCTCTGTCCCCCTCTCTCTGAACCCCCTCCCTCTGTTCCCCCTCCCTCTGTCCCCCTCCCTCTGTCCCCCTCCCAATGTCCCCCCTCGCTCTGTCCCCACTCTCTCTGAAACCCAAGTCTCTCACCCCATCTGTCCCCCTCTCTCTGTGCCCCTCTCTCTCTCCCCCTGTCTCTGCCCCCTCTCTCTGTCCCCACTTTCTCTGTCCCCCTCTCTCTGTGACCTTCTCTCTGTGCCCGTCTCTGTGCCCCCTCTCTCTGCCCCCCATGACCCCCCTCTCTGTCCCCCAACTCTCTTCCCCCCCCCCTCTGTCCCCACTCTCTCTTTCCCAACTCTCTCTGTTCCCCCTCTTTCTGGCCCCACTCGGTCTGTTACCCATTTCTTTGCCCCCCATCTGTCCCTCTCTCTCTGTCCCCTTCTCTCTGTCCCCCTCTCTCTGTCCCCAATTTCTCTGTGACCTTCTCTCTGTGCCCGTCTCTGTGCCCCTCTCTCTGTCCCCACCCTCTCTGTGACCCTCACCCTGTTACCCCTCTCCCTGCCCACCATGACCCCCTCTCTCTGTCACCCCCTCTCTGTCTGCCCTCTCTCTGATCCCCCCTCAGTCCCCCCTCTCTCTTTGCCCCTCTCTCTATCCCTACCCTGAAAACCTATCTCTGCCCTTCTATGACCCCCTCTCTATGTCCCTCATCTCTCTGTACCCCCTCTCTGTGCCCCCTCTCCCTGTCCCCCCTCTCTGTCCCCCTGTCTCTGTCCCCACTCTCACTGTCTACCTCTCACTGTCCCCCTCTCGCTGTCCCCCTCGCTGTCCCCCTCTCTGTCCCCCTACTCTCTGTCCCCCTCCTCTCTGTCCCCGTGTCTCTGTCCCACTCTCTCTGTCCCCCCTATCTGTCCCCCCATCTGTCCCCCCCTCTTTGTCCCCCTTCTCTGTTCCCCCCTCTGTCCCCCTCACTGTCTCCCCTCTCTCTGTCCCCGACTTTCTGTCCTCCCCTCTGTCCCGCCTCTCTGTCCCGCCTCTCTGTTCCCCCATTCTCTCTCCGCCCTCTCACTGCTCCCCCCTTTGCCCCCCCGCACCTCCCCCTCGGTTCCCCCACTCACTGTCCACCCTCTCACAGTCCCCCCTCTCTCTGTCGCCCCTCTCTCTGTCTTCCACACACGGGTCCCCCCTCTCACGGTCCCCCCTCTCTCTGTCCCCAGTCTCTCTGCCCCCCCCTCTGTCCCTTTCTCTCTGTCCCCCATCTCTGTCCCCTCTCTCTGTCCACGATCTCTCTGTCCCCCCTCTCTGTCTCCCTCACTCTGTCTCCCTGAACACCCCCCCCCCTCCCCCCCCCCTCTCTGCCCCCCCGTCCCCCTCTCTCTGTCCACACTCAGTGTCCCATGCTCACTGTTCCCTTCTCTCTCCCTGCCCCCCTCTCTCTGCCCCCTCCCTCTGCCCCCCTCTCTCTCTGCCCCCTCTCTCTGTCCCCACTCTCTCTGCCCCCCACTCTCTGTCCCTGTCTCTCTGCCTCCCTCTCTCTGCCCCTCTCTCTCTCCCACTCCTCTCTGTCCCCCTCCTCTCTGTCCCTCTGTCTCTGTCCACCCCTCGCTCCGTCCCCCTCTCTCTGAACTCCCTCGCTCTGACCCGCTCTCCATGAACCTTTCTCTCTGCCCCCCTATGACCCCCTCTCTCTCTGTGCCCCCTGTCTCTGCCCCTCTCACTCTGTCCTCACACTCTGTCCCCACTCTCAGTCCCCGCTCTCTGTCCCCCCACTTTCTATCCCACCTCCGTCTGTACACCTCTCTCGGTCCCCCTTCTCGCTGTTCCCCTTCTAGCTGCACCCCCCTCTTGCTGTCCCCCCCTCACTGTCCTCCAATCTCGCTGCCCCCCTTTCTCTGTCCCCCGTCCTCTCTGTCCACCCCTCTCTCTCTCCCCCATTCTCTGTCCCCCTCTCACTGTCCCCCTCTCTGCTCCCCCGTACCCGCTGTCTCTGCCCCCCTCTATCTGTGCCCCCTCTCTCTGCCCTCCTCGCTCTGTCGCCCCTCTCTCTGCCCCCTCTCTCTGTCCCCCCTCTCTGTGCCCCGCTGTCTGCCACACCTCTCTGTCCCCTGTTCTCTGTCCCCCTCCAACTGTCTCCCCCTCTCTGCTCCCCCGTACCCCCTCTCTCTGTCGCCCCTCTCACGTTTCCCCTCTCTCTGCCCCCCTCGCTCTGTCCCCCTCTCTCTGTCCCCCTCTCTCTGACACTCCTCTCTCTGCCCCCCTCTCTCTGTTCCCCCTTTCTCTGTCCCTCTCCTCTCTGTCCCCCATCTCTCTGTCAGCCCTCTCTCTATTCCCCCCGCTCTCTGTCCCCCAACTCTCTGCACCCCCTCTCTCTGTCCACCCTCTCCCTGTTCCCGCGCTGTCTGTCCCCTTCTCTTTGCCCCCTCTGTCTGTCCACCTTCTGTCTGTCCACCCTCTCCCTGTTCACCCCCTCTCTGACCCCACTCTCTCTGACCCCACTCTCTCTGTACCCCCTCTCTGTCCCCCTCTCTCTGTCCCCTTCTCTCTGTCCCCCCCACTCTCTCTGACCCCACTCTCTCTGTCCCCTCCTCTCTGTCCCCCTCTCTCTGTCCCCTTCTCTCTGTCCCCCCTCTCTCTCTGCCCCCCCTCTCTCTGTCCCCCTCTCTCTGTACCCCCTCTCTGTCCCCCCGTCCCCCTCTTCTCTGTCCCCCCTCGGTCCCCTCCCTCTCTGTTCCGCTCTCTCTGTCCCCCCACTCTCTCTGTCCCCACCTCTCTGTCCCCCCTCTCTGTACATCCCTCTCTGTCCCCCTCTCTGTCCCCCTCTTCTCTGCCCCCCTCTGTCCCTTCCCTCTCGGTCTCCCCCTCTGTCCCCCTTCTCTCTTTCCCCCCCCCGTCTGTATCCCCTCTCTCTGTCCGCCCTCTGTCTGTTTCAGCGCTCTCTGCCTCCCTCTCTGCCCCCTCTCTCTGACACCACTCTCTCTGACCACCGTCTCTGACCCCACTCTCTCTGACCCCACTCTCTCTGCACCCCCCTTGCTCTGCCCCCCCTTTCTGTTCCCCCTCTCTCTATCCCCCCATGTCTCTGTACCCCCTGTCTCTGTACCCCTGTCTCTGTCCCCCCGTCTCTGTTCCCCCTCGTTCTGTCACTCCTTGCTCTCTGCCCCCTCTCTCTCTGCCCCGTCTCTCTCTGCCCACTCTCTCTGCACCCCCCTCTCTCTGCCCCCTCTCTCTGTCCCCCTATCTGTGTCCCAATTCTCTGTCCCCCTCTCTCTGTCCCTCTCTCTCTTCCCCCTTTTCTCTGTCCCTCTCCTCTCTGTCCACCGCTCGCTCCGTCTCCATCCCAAGTCCCCCGCTATCTGTCCCCGTCTCTCTGTCCCCTCCCTCTCTGTACCCCCCTCTCAGTCCCCCTTTCTCTGTCACCCCTCTCTCTGTCCCCCACTCTCTGTACCCCCTCTTTGTTCCCCTCTCTCTATCCCCCCTCTGCCCCCCACTGTCCCGCCTCTCACCGTCACCGCTCTCTATGTCCCTATCTCTCTGTACCCCATCTCTGTCCCCCCTCCCTTTTCCCCTCTCTGTTCCTCCCCTCTGTCCCCCCTCTCAATGACTCCCCTGTCTCTGTCCAAAATTCTCTGTCCCCCCACTCTCTGTACACCTCTCTGTCCCGCCTATTTGTTCCCCAAATCACTGTACCCCCTTTCTCTGTCCCCCCCTCACTGTCCCCCTCTCTCCGCCACCCGGACCCCTCTCTCTGTCCCCTCTCTCTGTCGACCCTCTCTCTGTACCCTACTCTCTGTCCCCCTTCTGTCTGTTCCCCCTCTCTCTATCCCTCTCTCTCTGTCCCCCTCTCTCTATCCCTCTTCTCACTGTTCCCCGTCTCTCTATCCCCCCTCTCTCTGTCCCGCGCTCTCTGCCCCCGTCCGTCTCTCTCTGACCCCCATCTCTCTGTCAGCCCTCTCTCTCTATCCCCCCTCTCTCTGTTCCTCTCTCTCTGCGCCCCCCTCCCTCTCTCTCTGTTCCCCCATCTCTCTTTCCCCCAACTCTGCACACCCCTCTCTCTGTTCACGCGCTGTCTGTCCCATAGAACATAGAACATAGAAGAATACAGCGCCGTACAGGCCCTTTGGCCCTCGATGTTGCACCGATGCATGCCCACCTAACCGACATTAGCCCACTATCCTCCATATGCCTATCCAATGCCCGTTTAAATGCCCATAAAGAGGGAGAGTCCACCACTGGTACTGGCAAGGCATTCCATGAACTCACGAGTCGCTGAGTAAAGAATCTAACCCTAACATCTGTCCTATACCTACCACCCCTTAATTTAAAGCTATGCCCCCTCGTAATAGCTGACTCCATACATGGAAAAAGGTTCTCATGGTCAACCCTATCTAAACCCCTAATCATCTTGTACCCTAATCATCTTGTCCCCTTCTCCCTGCCCCCTCTCTCTGTTCCCCTCTGTCTGTCCACCCTCTCCCTGTCCACCCTCTCCCTGTCCACCCTCTCTCTGACCCCACTCTCTCTGACCCCACTCTCTGTGTTCCCCCTCTCTTTGTCCCCCACTCTCGGACCCCACTCTCTCTGACCCCACTCTCTCTGACCCCACTCTCTCTATCCCCCTCTCTCTGTCCCCCGCTCTCTGACCCCCACTCTCTGACACCTTCTCTCTAACGCCCCTCTCTCTGACCCCTGTCTCTGTCCCTACCTCTTTGTCCCCCACCTCTCTGTCCCCCACTCTCTGTTCCCCACCTGTCCCCCTCTTCTCTGTACCCCTCTGTCCCCTCCCTCTCTGTCCCCCCTCTCACTGTCCCCTTCTCTCGGACCCCACTCTCTCTGTCGCCCTCTCTCTGTCCCCAGTCTCTGACCCCCCCTCTCTAACCCCCCTCTCTCTGACCCCTCTTTCTGTCCCTACCTCTTTGTCCCCCACCTCTCTATCCCCTCTACCTATACCCCCCTCTCTGTTCCCCCCTCTGTCCCCTTCTCTCTGTCCCCCCTCTCACTGTCCCCCCTCTTTCTGTCCCCGTCTCTCTATCCTCCTCTCTCTGTCCCCCTCTCTCTCTGACTAACCTCTCTCTCTGCCCCTCTCTCTCTGCCCCCCTCTCTCTGACCTCCTCTCTCTGTCCACCCTCTCTGTGTTCCCCTCTCTCTGTCCGCCCTCGCTCTGTCCCCTACTCGCTCTGTCCCCCCCTCGCTCTGTGCCCCCCTCGCTCTGTGCCCCCCTCGCTCTGTCCCCCCTCTCTCTCTGGTCCCTCTCTCTCTGCCCCTCTCTCTCTGACCCCCTCTTTGTTCCCCTCTCTCTATCCCCCCTCTGCCCCCCACTGTCCCGCCTCTCACCGTCACCCCTCTCTCTGTCCACCCTCTCTCTGCCCCACTCTCTCTGACCCCACTCTCTCTGACTCCCTCTGTCTGACCACCCTCTCTCTGTCCACCTTCTCTCTATCCCCCCTCGCTCTGTACCCCCTCGGTCTGTGCCCCCCTCGCTCTGTGCCCCCTTCGCTCTGTCCCCCCTCTCTCTGTCCCCCTACGCTCTGTCCCCCTCTCTCTGTCCCCCTCTCTCTTTCCCCCCCTCGCTCTGTCCCCCCCTCGCTCTGTGCCCCCCTCGCTCTGTGCCCCCCTCGCCCTATACCCCCATCTCTCTGTCCCCCTCTCTCTGTCCCCCCTCTCTCTGACCCCCCTCTCTCTGACCCCCTCTTTCTGTCCTCCCTCGCTCTGTTCCCCCCCTCTTTCTGTCCCCCCTCGCTCTGTCCCCCCCTCGCTCTGTCCCCCCCGCTCTGTCCCCCTCGCTCTGTCCCCCTCTCTCTGAGCCCCCTCTCTCTGCCCCCTTCTCTCTGTCCCCCTCTCTCTGTCCCCCACTCGCTCTGTCCCCCCCGCTCTGTCCCCCCTCGCTCTGTGCCCACCTCGCTCTGTTCCCCTCTCTCTCTGTCCCCCCTCGCTCTGTCCCCACTCTCTGTCCCCCTTCTCTCTGTCCCCCTTCTCTCGTCCCCCTTCCTCTCTGTTCCCCGTCTCTCTGTCCCCTTCTCTCTGTCCCCCTTCTTTCTTTATCCTTCCCTCTCTGTACCCCTTCTCTCTGTCCCCCTCTCTCTGTCCCCCCACTCTCTGTGCCCCCTCTCTCAGTCCCCCTCTCTCGTTCTCCCCTCTCTCTTGCCCTCCCCTCTCTGGTCCTCCTCTCTCTCGCCCTCCTCCTCTCTCGCACTCCCCTCTCTTAGACTTCCCTCTTACCCTGTCCCTCTCTCTCACGCTCCCCTCCCTACCGCCCCTGTCTCATCCTCCCCTCCCTCAACCTCTCCCCTCTCTCTCTCGCCCCTCCCGCTCCACCTCTCTCGCCCTCCACACGCTCCCTCTTACCTTCTCGCACTCCACACCTTCCCCCACCTCTCTCGCACTCTCCCTCCCTCTCGCCCTCGCCTCCCTCTCCACCTCTCTCGCCCTCCCCCTCTCTTGCCTTCACCCTCACTTGTGCTCCCTCACCTTTCTCACCCTCTCCCTTCCTCTCACCCTCCCTTCCCACCCTTCGCTCGCCCTCCCCTGCCTCCATCCCCCTCTTGCCCTCCACCCTCTCCCTCCCCTCACTCGCCCTCGTCTCTCGCCCTCTCCCCTCCTCTCACCCTTGCTTCACTCCACTCTCTCACCCTCTCCCTCACTCTTGCCTCCCCTCCCTCTCCCCCCTCTCACCCTCCCCTATCTCATCCTCCCCTCTCTCACCCCACCCTTCTCTCCCCTTCCCCTCCCTCCCTACTCTCTCTTGCTCACTCCCTCCCTCTCGCCCTCCCCTCCTTCCCTCATCTCTCACACCCTCCCTGCTGTCTCACCCTCCCTTCTCTCGCCCTCTCCTTCCCTCTCGCCCTCACATCCTTCACTCCCCTCTCTCGCCATCCCCCTCTCTCACACTCCCCCATCACCCTCACCCTTCTCTTGCCCTCCCCTCCCTCCCCTCTCTCGCCCTCCCCCTCATTCGCCCTCTCCATCCCTCTCGCGTTCAACTCGCTCCCGTCTCTTGCACCCCACCTCTCCCACCATCCCCCCCTCTCGCACCTACCTCTCTCACCCTCCCCCTTTCTTTCCCTCCACCTTTCTCGCCCTCCTCCCTGTCTCGCCCTCCTCTCCCTTCCCTCTCCTCTCTCGGTCTCCCCTCTCTCGTCCTCCCCTCTTTCGCCCTACCGTCTATCACACTCCCCTCTCTCGCCCTCCTCTCTCTCACCCTCCTCCTCTCTCATGCTCCCCTCTCTCGCCCTCCCCTCCTTCCCTCCCCTACCTCGACCTACCCTCTCTCAACCTCTCCCCTCTCTTGCTCTTCCCACCCTCCCTCCCCTCTCTCGCCCTCTCTCTCCCTCTCTTTCTCCCTCCCCTCCCTCCCTCCCCTCTCTCCCATCCCTTCTCTCGCCTTCTCCATCCCTCGCACTCTCCCTCCCCTCCCTCCCTCCTCTCCCTCCCGCTCTCTCGCCCTCCCCTCCCTCCCTCCCCTCTCCCCATCCCCTCTCTTGCCCTCTCCCTCCCTCTCTCTCTCCCTCCCACTCTCCCCTCTCTCGCGCTCCCCCTCTCTCCCATCCCCTCTGTCACCGTCTCCCTCCCTCCCTCCCCTCTCTCCCATCCCCTCTCTCACCCTCTCCCTCCCTCTCTCTCCCTCCCCTCCCTCCCATCCCTCCCTCTCTCTCTCCCTCCCTCTCTCCCTCCCTCCCCTCTCTCCCATCCCCTCTCTCGCCCTCTCCCTCCCTCTCTCTCTCCCTCCCCTCCCTCCCTCCCCTCTCTCGCCATCCAGTATCTAAACCGATCTCTCCCTTGCCCCCTCTCTCTCTCCCCCGCTCCTTCACTCTCGCTCCACCCTCTCACACTTGACCCCCTCAATCAGTGTCTCTCTCTGTCCCCACCTCCCTCTGTTTGTCTCTGACTGAATCTCTCTCCCTCCCTCCCTCTCTCTCAGTCACAATCTGTTTTCCTGGTCCTTCCCTCTTCCTCTGACCCAGAGACTGGGGGATGGGGGGTGATTGGTCGTGAGGCTGCCTGTGGTGGGTGGTGGGAGATGTGGGAGGTAGGAGAAGGGGATAATGGGGTATAGATGGAACTGCTGGAGGGAGGCAGAGACGGCAGGAGAGAGAGAGTGAGGGTGAGGGGAAAGGGAAGAGTGGAGGCAGGTGGAGAAACCGGGGTTGGGTGTGTGTGAGAGAGAGAGGGGGAGAGAGGGAGTGTGAAGAGGAGAGGTGGTGAGAAAGAGGGAGAGATTTGAGTAGAAAGTGGGGGGAAGATGAAATGAGGAGTGCAGGTTGGAGTGTGCGGACAGAGGGAGTTAAACCCAGCTCCTGAGCTCAGGGCGCGGTGCCCTCCAATCCCCTGAGGACCAGGACTTGCGGCTGAGTCTGTCTCTCTCCAGCTCAGATTCTCCAACACAAAGACACACAACAACATCGGTCACTCTGCTGCTCGGCACGCTTTAATCAACATTTTTATTGTTTACAAATGGAAGTGATGGATACAGTCAGTGGGTTGGTGCCTTTTCTCACTGGCCCCTGAGTTGTGAGAAACATTGAAATGTTTCCCTTTAACCCCGCTGTGGGATAAGGATGGACAAACCAGCGCTACCCTCAGCGTGTTACCATAGCGACAGGCTGCTCCATCGCTGAAACACTGAACTGAAATGAGAAAATGATGGTGTGATTAATGAGGGAATTTGGTGGATGGATGGATTTGGGTGAAGGGATATTTCAGCACATTCTTCAGCTGCTGCCTGAACTTAGACTGGGTCACGGCATAAATCGCGGTGTTTGTGCAGCAACTGAGGAGCTGCAGCATGAAGCCCAATTCCCGCACAAAATCATGGAGATACATAGAGTAATACCCAACATACCACATCCGGTACCATATAGAATATAACATTAACGTTGACCATAACAGGATGAAATTGGCCGAGATCACAAACAGTAAAATGATGGATTTTTTTCGGTTTCTCATTTCAGTGTCAGACTGAGCGTCCCCATTGGTGTGAGCGCGGAGTCTCCTGCGGGCTCTGCTGGTCACTAAAATGTGTCTGACGGTGACAACATTGAGCAGCAGAATCAGGAGAAATGGGACACACGGGGTTAAAATGTGGTGGAGGAACTCGATTGTGACCCAGACACTGGAGAATCGAACAGTGAGTGTTACATCACAAAACCAGGGGTTGTTCTCCAGCCCATACCAAGCCGTGAGAATAAAATACCAGAAAATGTTCTTTAAACAGCTCAGCACAGTCACTGCTCCCAGAACCACAGCCGCCGTTTTCTCACTGCAATATTTACTTTTCAGCTTCTGGCAACAAATGGCCACAAACCGATCAAAGGTGAAAGTGACGGTGAACCAGACAGAGCAGTCAGTGGCTGCATAAAGCAGGACGGCGTGGATATTACACACGGGGACGGAGAACATCAGGAAATAAAACTGTTCCCAATAAACAATGGGAATGTGTCTCAGGATCAGGTCGAGGATAATGACCAGGAGATCCGCCGCTGCCATGGCCCCCAGGTAACGTCTGACACATGGAGACAATCCACAATCTTTATAAAGCAGGACGTAGATGGTCACTACGTTAACTGTGAGGAAGGAAAACAAACCCATTATCCATCAGACTGGAGGCAAAGGGACCCGTTTGATCGGGGACCCAGTGAGATTTTCAAATGTGTCCCTGTATTCAGGGATTTATTAAAATAATTGGAGCTGGAATAACAAATGGGAAGGTCGGAATTACTGATAAAAATAGGACATAAACCACAAGAAACCCTCCCTCCCCAAACACACAGAGACACATCTATAAGGACAGATGGTTTCTAGAACATTCCCACATACTCGATCTCTCGAGAGCAACCACAGGTCACTCCTTCCCAGTTCCTAATACGGAGGGTGGGAACGTTGCTGTCCTGAAGGATTCTCTCCCAGTTTCCTGAAGACAAACGGAGTTTGGGAATTCCTGTATTTTGGTCAAAATGGTGTTCGATCCTGTGTCGTGGAGAAATGTAATCGCATGGAAAACGTATTCACCCCTTTAACTGCCTGAAGGGCCTTCGGAACAGTGTCTCCTTCTCCCTGAAATGGGATCTCTTCCCTTGGGATCTTATCGTTTGTTCAATTCACTGACGTCCGGCCGTTCACAAACAATGTCAGCGACAGAACGTTCCGGGGAATGTCAGTTATAGAATGTCAGCGACAGAACGTTCCGGGGAATGTCAGTTATAGAATGTTGAGGACAGAACGTTCCGGGGAACTCCTTGACCTGTCCATGACCTTTCTCCCTTACCCACCCCACCACCATGATGTACTGTGCCTGGACACACTGTAACACTAATGGGGTGAGAGACAGAGGGTCCCATCACAGGAATGGAAACTAAAGGCATTGCCAGATCAACTGAAATGGTGAGATATACCACATTCTCAATCCACCTCACAGAACCAGCCCAGACACCTTACACCCAGAGGAGATATCTGTTCACTGTGGAACACTGTACAGACCAGGCCAGTGTACTGCTCAGTACAACCCAGCAATCTGTCCAGATTCATCCATTACACTGGTCAATACAATCCAGCAATCTGTCCAGAGTGGAACACTGCCCAGACCACAGCAGTGCATTGATCTATAAACCCAGACTAGATGACTGTCCAGGACGGGGAGCTGTGCAGACCACAGCAGGGAATTGATCTATAAACCCAGACTAGATTTCTGTCCAGGACGGGGAGCTGTGCAGACCACAGCAGTGCATTGATCTATAAACCCAGACTAGATATCTGTCCAGGACGGGGAGCTGTGCAGACCACAGCAGTGCATTGATCTATAAACCCGGACTAGATAACTGTCCAGGACGGGGAGCTGTGCAGACCACAGCAGGGCACAAATGTGTGAACCTGAAACAAATATCCATCCCGCATGGAGAGCTGCACAGACCACATCATTGCAGAATCTATAAACCTAAACAAGACAGTCTGACCAGCTCAGCGATCTGTGCAGTGATCACCCGTGAATTAATCTGTAACCCAGGAGCAGTTACCCTCCCAGCATGTAGGACTGTGTACACCACCCCAGTGCATTGATCTGTAACCCAGGAGCAGTTACCCTCCCAGCATGTAGGACTGTGTACACCACCCCAGTGCATTGATCTGTAACCCAGGAGCAGTTACCCTCCCAGCATGTAGGACTGTGTACCCCACCCCAGTGCATTGATCTGTAACCCAGGGGCAGTTACCCTCCCAGCATGTAGGACTGTGTACACTACCCCAGTGCATTGATCTGTAACCCAGGAGCAGTTACCCTCCCAACATGTAGGACTGTGTACACCACCCCAGTGCATTGATCTGTTACCCAGGAGCAGTTACCCTTCCAGAATGTAGGACTGTGTACACCAGGAGCAGTTACCCTCCCAGCATGTAGGACTGTGTACACCACCCCAGTACATTGATCTGTACACCAGGAGCAGTTACCCTCCCAGCATGTAGGACTGTGTACACCACCCCAGTACATTTATCTGTAAACCAGGAGCAGTTACCCTCCCAGCATGTAGGACTGTGTACACTACCCCAGTGCATTGATCTGTAACCCAGGAGCAGTTACCCTCCCAGCATGTAGGACTGTGTACACCACCCCAGTACATTGATCTGTAAACCAGGAGCAGTTACCCTCCCAGCATGTAGGACTGCGTACACCACCCCTGTACATTGATCTGTAACCCAGGAGCATTTACCCTCCCAGCATGTAGGACTGTATACCCCACCCCAGTGCATTGATCTGTAACCCAGTAGCAGTTACCCTCCCAGTAGGTAGGACTGTGTTCACCACCCCAGTGTATTGCTCACTTACACTGTATTAGACCCCTGTCCAGTGTGGGGAAAGTTGCAGCCCTGTTGGAATTGACAGGATGTGTTGCTCCCACCCATTTACAGCTCCATCTCTCCATTGTGCACTGACAAGGGGGTGCTGTGGGTGTGAACATCAATGCCAGAGAGAGATAGTGGGGGAATCAGTTTAATATCATCACATGGGAGGGGTTTGGGGTATAGACAGAGATGGGGAGACTGAGAGACAGTGTCATGGAAGGATGTGTTCCCAGGTTGCAGAATACTGAAAGCTAGACACTTCGATAACATCCTGTAACATGAGCCAGTCTTCCCAGGAAAAATGGGAAAATGGGATATTGGTGTGAGGTCAGATGATGGAGAGTTTTGGATGAGCATTTGTTCTCCAGCTTTGTAAATGGAGTCCTCCATGGCTGGAGGTACACTCCATCACCCAGATGCCCCTGGATATTCCGTGATCCCTGACACTGGGGCCATCTTTAAAAGCCCAATGGGCACACGGTTGAGTTTTCTCAGTTTGGAGCTGCCCTGCACAGTTCACCCCGAGCATGGCAGATAAGGGGCAATTACACCACGGTTTGTCAACAGGGGTACGGAGGTCCTGGTGGATGGGCTAGTACAGAGGGGGACCATTCTCTTCCCAGAGGGGGCGACACCACCAGACCCACCGAGCATGGTCTGAGCTCACCACCCAGCTCAGTGCAGTATCTGTGGTCTGAAGAAATGCCCAGCAATACAGCACAAGCATCAATAACCTTCCCCACTCTGTCAGGATAAGGGTCACCGTATTCTCTTTGCTCCCTCACAATCACTGTATATCTGTTTTGCACCGACCCCCGAACAAGGCTCATGGTCCACCACTCTTACTGCTGCATCCAGCACCTTCTCTCTCTGTCTCTGTCCGTCTGTCTCTGTCTCTCTGTCTCTCCCACTCTCCCTCCCTCCCTCCACTTCACCCCCACACTAATAACACTGCATGGATACAACACTGTGGACTGACTCTCTCTGGATCCCTCACCATGACCCCCTCCCCACCTACACTAACACTAACAGTAGGACCACAACCACTCCCTCCCTCACTTCCTCCCTCTCTTCCTCCCATTCCAGGAGAAACAGCCTGGAATAGGACAGAAAGGGCCTATCCGGGTGGTGGAGTGTCCGATATCCGTTCCCTCACCCCCTTCCCCCCGCCATGTGGGGAGGACCCTGGTAGGAGCCGGAGAGGACCGGGACACCTCGTGTGGAGATTCTGAAACATACACGTCCCACCGACCGAATAAGGAGCAATGTTCAGTGAAGGGCAATTCTCACTTTAAACCCACTGGCAGCTCTGTTTCCCCCCGGCACAACTTAGAAGCCGTGGCCTTGATGCCATCTCCGTTTTGTGTCGAGCTGGTACAAATGGAATCCCCACGGTCTCGGTGGGCAGGAGGGAGGGCTCACAACACATCGTCACCACCACCTCCCAGGAAGGGAGCACAGAGACTCCCTCCTCCATCTCCCTCTGTAAACAGCTCAGATACTGAAACTAATCTGTGATAGTAACTGCTCTCCCCACTTGTCCTGATATCTTCAATAATCTATGCTCATATACACGCAGGACCACCTGCTTCTGCACCCCCTTTATAATGGTACAGCCTGTTTTGAACAGTCTTTCATTGTCCTTCCTACCAAAGTGCATCACCTCACACTGCTCTGCATTGATCCCCACCTGCCTTACACCTGAACACTACACCAATGTGTGATTGTCCTGTTAGAGTTCCATACTCTCCTCCATAGATTTCAGAGTTCTTCCAGGTTTGGTGCCACCTACAAACATTGAGATTGCTATAGTGTCACAGTCCCCATGAAACAACTGAAATCCTGCCCCACATCCACGAGTGTGAGCAAGTGAAATACTGATATATTCCCACGGACTGAGTCAAATTGACATGCTGTCAATGGAACAACAGCAGTCCTGACACACACCAGACGGAGCGAATGAAATATTGACAAACCACAGAGCAAGAGAAATCCGGATAGGTCCCACTTATCGATATTCATCAGGGTATAATGTGATGAAGTTGAATGGGTGTACTATACCTTTAAGAAAGAGGGAATGCTGTTCTGAACTGAGAGCTTACAAGCATCAGTGATACGAGAGGATGGCAGACCCTGAAACAGTATATTGCTATCGAACTGGAGTCAGGTAATAAGCAGTAAAGAGAAAGAGGGTCCCAGAGTTGTGAATAGTTGATGTCAACTGTTCACTTTCAGAGTGAAAAAAATAAATTGATGTTTTTATTTAAACAGTGGAATTTGGGAGTTCTCTGTCCCACATATTTTAACAGTTTACGAGGCGAATTGAGCATTTCTTTATGTTTCATTTAAGTTACCAGATGAGCTTCACGCCGTGTCCTAACCATCCCCGTGTGTGTATCTGTGTGTCTCTGTGTGGGGCAGGTCTGGCAGTCTCTGTGGTGCTTAAAGTGATGCAATGCCACCCTCTGCTGGCCTCCACACGCCACTGCACAGGCATTGGCAAAGGGTGAAAACCAACAGGTATTCATTCAGAGAGGGGGAGGGAGAGGGCAGCTGCTCACAGCACCATCCAAACTGATGTCTTATCCATGTACAGATCAAAATGTCCTTTAAATGTTGTAACTGTCCCTACTTTCACCACTTCCTCTGGAAGTTCATTCCACACACAAGCCAGCTTCTGTCTAAAATAATTACCTCTCATGTCTTTTGTAAATCTTTTTCCTCGCACCTTAAGAATCCCTCAGTTTTGAATCCCCAACTCTAGAGAAAAGTCATCAGCCCTTCAGCATCTCTGTAACTCTCATTATTTTATAAACCTCTGTAAAGTTACTGCTTAATCTCATATTCTTCAATGAAAAAAGTCCCAGCCTATCCAGCCTCTCCTTATAGCTCACTCCCTCCTTTCCCAGCAATAATCAGGTTAATCTCTTCTCAATCCTCTCCAGTTTAATGATATCAACGTCAGTAATATCAAAGTGAATAGTCAAGGTATTTTCTAAGGGTACGGGGAGTCCAGAACTAGAGGACATAGGCTTAAGGTGAGACGGGAAACATTTAAAAGTAACCTAAGGGGCAGCTTTTTCACCCAGAGGGTGGTGTGCCTATGGAGTAAGCGGGCAGGATGACCAGACTGGACACAGATGCCTCACCAATGTCCTGTACAACCACAACATGACATCCCAATTCCGATACTCAAAGGTCTGTCCTATGAAGACATGTGTGTTAAACACCTTCTTAACAACACTATCTATATGAGATGCACATTTTAAAGATTTAAACCTGACGGCCTAGGTTTCTGTACTACAGCACTGCCAAAGGCTCTTCTTTTAATTGTATAGGTCCTGCTCTTGTTTGATTTACCAAATCCAATACCTCGCATTAATCCAAACTAAACTCCATCAGCCACCCCTCAGCCCAGTGTGTGATATTGCTGCCACCTCCCCCTCCCCCTTCAATTTTAAAATGCCCATCCCTCTCCAGACGGCCTGCACACTCCGGCCTTGATTTTCACAAAGACCCTGAGCTTGGTTTCCCTTGTGTGGTTCGGGGGAGGAGGGACAGATTGCAGACATAGTCAGTGGGGAGGAGAGGCTGGACAGTAATCTGCGGCCTGGTGTCATTTCATGGTTTAAGGAAAAGGGGAGTTGCACGTGAGAGTTGGGTAAGAGTGATCGGTGTTTTGGGGTCAGAAATTAAGCTCTTCCTTCGTCTCTGGTGTTCGGTAATAAATATCTATTTGAGACCCTTCATTGCGCAGAGTGTGTCTGCAGGATTTCTTTCCTTAATATTGCAGACTACAGATAACAGCGATTAAAGAAATTTATAGTTAATTTCGATGGCACAGTACGTACACTCAATATCCTACAGTTGAGACAAAGACAAATATCTTGCATTTGTTTAACAATACAAAATGTTTTGTGTAGTTCAGTAATGGGAACCTGATTATAATAAATCCACACCGAGCTGAAAGTGGGCACTAAAATATGACTCAACATCTGGGTATGGTAGTGTAGTGGGTAGTGTCCCTGTCTCTGAGCCGGGCTCTGGATTTGATTCCAATTCCTGAACTTGTGTGGTAGTGTTCCTAGCTCTGGGCTAGAAGGCCTGGCTTCAAGTCCTGCCTGTTGCAGAGGTATGTCCCAGCATTGTCAGGACAGTCTGATGAACAAACACACAGGAGAATACTGTTACAGCTTAATGGGTATTGCTGAGTGATGCTAGTGTCCCTACCTCCGGGCACAAAGGTCTAGGCGTAAGGCCCACAGAAGTGTCTCAGGATACATCTGAACAAACTGATTAAAATGGATTTAGAATTATGACTTGATGGAGAAGGAAGAGGTGTCAGTATTGAATTTCAGAATTTAGGCCCAGGATGAGTGAAAGTACAGCCATTCGTGTTGATTGGAGTCACATTTTGCAGCAGTAAAGGTTTATAAAATCAAAATGGCCATAGATAGGGTGAGTAGTCAGGGGTTTTTCCCCAGGATAAAACTAGAGGGCTTTGGTGGAAAGTGAGAGGGGAAAGGTTTTGAGGAGGCCTAAAGAGCACCATTTCACACAGATGGTGGTGTGCGTATGGAATGAGCTGCCAGAGGAAGTGGTGGAGGCTGGTACAACTACAGCATCTGGGTACTGAGAGACCTGGCGAGCTTTTCCAGCAATTTCTGTATTTCTTGAAAAAATGCATTCATTTTAACACAGGTATTCTGAATAAATTAAACATTTTTATTTTTTAATGACGCAGGGACATATAAACATATCTTCAAATTGACTAAGACCATTTTCTGCTAAGGGTATAGCTCTGTGTATGACAGCAGCAATGATACACCTACATGGAACAGGGAATGTGATGGAGACATAGTTTGGATAATGTACAAGGAGACCTCCCATGGTCCAGTTTGGGAGAGGATGACATTACTGTGTGATTCAACTCAGAGAGGGAGAAAATGTAATCTGTCTGAGAAGGAACGGCCTATTACACTCTCTCTCCTTCATTGTTCCTTCAATGTGTGTGAGCTAAAAAAACTCTGAAGTCATCGTTACTATGCTTATTTTAATGGAATCTCTGCAGTGTGGAAACATGCCCTTCTACCCAACAAGTCTATACCAACCTTCCCAACCCATTCCCCTATATTTACCTCTGACTATTGAACATAACCTAGAAATCCCTGAACACTACGGACAATTTAGCATGACCAATCCACCGAATCTACACAGTTTGTGGTAGGAAACTGGATCACCCATTAGAAGCTCACACAGACAAGGGGAGAATGTGCAAACTCCACACAGCCAGTCACCCAAGGCTGGAATCGACCCCAAGTCCCTGGTGTTGTGAGGCAGCAGTGCTAACCACCGTGCTACCCTTTGGATGATCCCGAACCAGAATTCACTGGAATCTACTCACTGCCTCAAGCAAAGGGAGTTCAGCCAAATCCAAACTCTCCCAGGATGAAATCCCATTGCTAGCAGCTTGTGTGAGTACAATATCTTCAGAAGCAGAATAACGTTTTGGACAATCTCACAATTTTTCCTTTGTCATGAGTTCCAATAGTATTTGGACCAAGATCTTTCAAGTTAAAATTGTGTGTGTGTGTGTGTGTGTGTGTGTGTCAGCATTTTTAGAAAGGGAAATATTGATTATATAATTGCAATACCCAAACAGTTTGCTATTCATCTTTCCATCATAGTTTGAGTAACATTGCTCTGGATCATAAACGTGTTGTTTTAGCAGATTAAAGAAACTAGCCTGACTTGTTCCTAAAACTGACCCTGACCCAGTCTGAGACCGATATCATCGGCCATATCACCAACCTGGTCACATTTAACATTTGTTGTGAGCAGTGGAGGAGTGGGATCAGAAAAGGAAACAGTGACCCAAAAAGCCGGCGACCTATAGACCAGTGAGTCTGATGTCAGTGGTGGGTAAGTTGTTGGAGGGGATTCTGAGGGACACGATTTACATACATTTGTGAAGGCAAGGGCTGATTGGGGTAGACAACGTGTCTTTCTGTATGAGAAATCATGTCTCATTAATTTGGTTGAGTTTTTTGAAGAGATGACAAAGAAGATTAATGAAGGCAGTTGGTGGACATTGTCTATATGGACTTCAGCAATGTGTTCATTTAAAGAACAAAGACCAAATAAAATTTACAGCCCAGGAACAGGCCCTTCGCCCTCCAAGCCTGAGCCGATCCAAACGTACTGTCTAAATCTGTAAATGAATCTACCGTGCCTGCCTCCACTACCTCTGCTAGCAACGTGTTCCAAACGCCCACCACCATCTGTGTGAAGTACTTACCGCGTGTATCCCCCTTAAACTTTCTACCTCTCACTTTGAAAGCACGACCTCTCGTTACTGAATCCTTCAATCTGGGAAAAAGCTGGTCTCTATCCACCCTGGCAATATCCTTCATGATTTTGCAAACGTTAATCAGGTCCCCCCTCAATCTCCTTTTATCTAGTGAAAATAAACCTATCCTACTCAGCCTGCCTTCATAGCTAGTATTTCATTCTGATTGGTAGACAGATTAGTAAGTTTCTGTCACATAAGATACAGAGGAAGCTAGTCACAAATGGCGTGAAGGAAGAGGGATATTTTTTAGCCTGGAGGCTTGTGAGCAGCAGTGTGCTGCAAGAATCAGTACTGAGTTCACTGGATTTCATCATTTATGTGAAGGATTTAGATCTGAATATTGGGGCAATAGTTAGTAAGTTTACAGATTACATCAGAAAGGTGGTGTAGTAAATTATCTCAGAGTACAACAAGACCGCATTTAGATAGGACAAAGAGGCAAGGAGTGACAGATGAAGTCTAATTTAGATACATATGAAGCTTTGCATTTTGGGAAGGCAAATCAGGGCAGATATTATATACTTCATGGTCAGGTCCTGGGGCATGTTGTGAAACAAAGGGGCAGAGGGCTGCAGGTTCATTGTTCCTTGAACGTGGAGTCGCAGGTAGACAGTGTAGTGCAGAACACATTTGGCACATTTGCCTTAATCAGTCAGAGCATTGAATATAGGAGTTGTGGTGGTATGTTGCATCTGTACAGGATGTTGGTGAGGCCGCTTTAAGAATACTGTGTACAACTCGGTTTTCTGCAGAAATGACTTACACGGTTGTTCCAGGGCTGGAGGTTTGAGCTATAGGGAGAGTTTGATTAGGTTGAGGTGTTTCCCCCTGGAGTGTCAGAGGCTGAAGGGTGACATTGTGGACGTTTATAAAATCATCAGGGGCATGGATATTCTGAACAGCCACGTTCTGCTCTCCAGGATAGGGGAGTCCAGAACAAGAGGGCATAGGCTGAAGGCGGGAGGGTGAATGATTTAGAATGGACCTGAAGATAAATGTTTCACACAGAGAGTGGTGTGTACAGAAAGTGCTTTCAGAGGAAGTGCTGAAGGCGGTTACAATCACACATTTAAAAAGTATCTGAAAGAAGAGGGATATTGGCCAAATGCTGGCAAATGGGACTAGATCGGATTTGATATCTGATCGGAGTGAACAGGTTGGACTAACGGGTCTGCTTTCGTTCTGCATGACTCTTTGATTCTATAAGAGGGATGATGAAAAATTCTGTAAGGTCCTTTCAAGTCGTACTTCTCTTCTCTGGAAGTTTATCGTGCCTCTATGTTTACGTTGATTGAAAGCTGCATTAGTTAAATATTTGACAAAGACGTGAGTCACGGATAATGGGATACAGACAGGAAAGTGGGGCTGAGACCCCAACCTGATCAGCCAGAATCTTACTGCCTGGTGGAGAAGGATCAAAGTATCTAATGACCCACTCCTGCTCCTCAGTCCCATGTTCCTGTGTGCCATTCAGCCCCTCATACCTGCTAGACAGGAACAGTTGGAGGCCACTTGCTCCTCTAACCTGGTGCACAGAACCAGAGGAGACCATTCTGTCCCGTAAGACTGTCCCACACGCTTTGAGGTGATTTGGAAAATGTAATTCGAAAATCCAGGCTGGGTATGAAAGAGGCCCCTCATCTCTCTTTAGAAAGCTTCCCCTATCTGCGGCTTGAGCTCCATTTGTTGATCATGTTGTAGACCCAGATTCACTGTGAATACAGCCCACATACCTCACCCAGAGATGGCTCACAAAATCATCTAGTCTCCCTGACTGCAATATGCAATACCAGAACATTCATAAAAATAACACCCACTAACTTTCCAATAACAGAATGTGAGAACATCAGAGACAGGGGCATGTCATTCACTCCCCAAACCTGCCTTGCCCTTCACTAAGATCATGGCTGATCTGCCCCTGGCCTGAAATCCTCTTTCATACCCAATTCTTCATAGCCCTCAACTCACTGACAGGTCAATATCCATCTACCTCCTCTTCAAATACTTTCAGTCATCTCGCTCCCCGAACACCCTTGAGAAGAGAAATCCTGGCATTCAATACCACCTGTTCCTATATCATGCTGCTCCTATATCATGGTTTATTGATGTGAACAAAAGAGGTTGAGACAAGGTTCCCGGTAAAAATGACTGGCCCTGATATCAAGACAATTGTTGACTTCTGTTGACATCAAGGAGCTGAACTTATTGGGAATCAGAGTAAACTCTCCAATGTTTGGAGTCAAACATGGCACAAAGGAAGATGTTCATCATCTCTGTCCTGGATCACCTCTGTTGGAGATCCCCAGGGTAGCTTCCTCTTCACAAACATCTTTAGCTGCTTCATCAATGTCTCCCCACCCTCACCCGCCCCAACATAAGATCAGAAGTGGGGATGGTCACTGAAGATTCAACAATGTTCAGAACGTTTTGTCCCCCGTCAGGTCCTGAACTGGTCTGTGTCCATGTGCAGCAAGATCCAGGCTCCATTCAGGCTTGTGCATTCATGTAACATTCATGTAACAGCACTGCCTGAAGTACACATTGCCACAGTAAAATAAGAGTTCATTCATCACCTAACGCTGGTTTGACGGGAATATGAGGAAGCCATTCAGCCCATTGACATTATTGGAGAAGAACAGGGATAGCCCATTCAGTGCCTCCAGCCTATTACTCAGGAAGAGAAGGAGTCTAGTGTGATGGACTACACCAGAGACTCTTTAAAATACTTGACGGCAACAGCCTAGACATTTATGTTTTCTTATTTTAAAGGAAATGAAAAGTGTCTGTTCCAGATGCAATGTGACTGGTCAGACTCCTCGGTGGGAAGCAAAATACCATCTATTTCAACATGAAAAAAGAAATAACACCACGGAAAGAGGAATTTAGAATAACGTAATTCTATTGGACAGCTTAACAGAATAATAGATCTAGGAATTTTTACTAATGATCTGTTCCAATATAGGGAAATCCCATAAACACAGCCCTTGGCAAAAAGAAATATTCAGACACAGAATGTCACAAACATTTCTCCAATCCAGGAATTAAAAACAGCATCCAGAGAAAATTCAGAGAGAGTAGCAGCCAGGAGACATCCCCTGAAGCTTCCAACTCTGTGGAGACCCCATAGATTCTGATGTTGCTGAGAAACCAAAACCGAGAGATCCTAATCTGTGAGAGCTGGCCACACCCATTCAGGCTGCATTAAAATAAACCCAAGGCCTCGCTAGCTGTTACTCAAGTGGTCTTAACTAACCAGCTTGGTAACGATCGTTCAATCTCTCTTAAAAGAAACCCGGACAAAATAACCTCTTAAAGCTGCAGCACCATCACACTTGTCACTACATCGAGCTGTCAAACAGAAACAAGGGATAACTCAGTCAGGCATTTCGCCCTGCCCAATTGGACAAGGAAGAAGTCAGTCAGTCCCTTGAGTCACTTATACAGGAACAGCAGGAGGCCATTCCCCCCTCAATGCACTTACACGGGGGCAGAATAAGGTAATTGATGCTGATTCCTGATGAATGGCTTATGCCCAATACGTCGATTCTCCTGCTTCAAGGATGCTGTCTGACCTGCTGTGCTTTTCCAGCAATCGACTCTCTACTCTGATCTCCAGCATCAGCAGTCTTAAGTTTTTGCTAAATGATGTTCCAACATGATGAACAAGTGGAGCAGAAGCTGCACAGACAGACTGTTCCACGTTGTTCCTCGTGGCTCCGTTGCTCATGACACACATGTGGGACTTTAACGTGGTTTTCTAGTGGTGAGCAGGGAAGCCATATGTCTTGTGTGAAGTCTCAAGAAGGCATCTTTCATCTCTGAGAAGATAGACTGGTGTTCTCTATGTAGAGTGGAAGCTGATGGGAATGGCTACCTGTTTCAGATGGAAGGTATTGTGGCTGCTGTTCGGGGTTGTGAGCAACCTGATGTTCAGTACAGGGTTCACTCACCGACTGCACAATAACATGGGGAGAGTTAATTTAGGCATATAAACTATTAGGAAAGTCACGTTAGACTGATGAATGGACTCTCTAAGTTCAAATAATGGTGATCTTGTTCATGTTGATCTTGTGTAGTGCATGTCCTGTTCAGTGTAACCTGTATGCCTTACTCTGTCCAAGTCTATTTCCACCCTATGATCTGTCTGGCCATACTTACTATGATCTGCCTCCACTGCTCATAAACAAAGCGTTTCCCTGTACTGAGGTACACGTGACAATAAATCACACCAATCAATCCTGGGTAAAGTATGGAATTCCTCTCCCTGTCAATGTATCTTTTGGAAATAAGTGATCGCTGCCACTCCTCTTGTTTCAGCATCACCATTTCTTCGTCTCTCACAGCTCTACAGATAAAACACTCAGGTTATTCACTCTATCCTCATGTTACCATCACCCGTGTCTGTGGTAAGGAGATCATTCCTTACAAAAGAGATCATATCTGTAGAGAGTGACCCTAATGCTCTCTCAGCAAGGCTCTGCAACAGCAGGAAGATGGCTTTACTTATGTACTCGAATCATCTTACAATGAAGCACAGCATACCATTGACTGCACCCATTACTTACACAGGGTTTGATTCAGACCGGTCAGCATAAAATTGTGAGTGGGAGATCATGCTTGCCAAATTTCTTAGAGTCCTTTGGTGAAGTGACCAAGAAGGTTAATGAGGGCAGAGCGGTAAACGTAGTCTCTATGGATTTCAGTAAGGCTTTTGATAAGTTTCCACATGGCAGGCTGCTCAGGAAGGTTCACTCACGTAGAATACTGGGGGAACTGACCAATTGGATACACAGTTGGGTTGATGGTAGGAAGCTTGTTAGACTGGAGGTTGGGTCCATAGCTTTTTGTTATCTATGCTTTGGATGAGAATGTACAAGGCATGATTACTAAGTTTGCAGATGACACTAAAATAAATGGCAGCATGATCAGTGAGGACGTTTGTCAGAAATTGCAGCAGGACCTTAATCAGGTGGGGAACTGGGCTGAGAAATGGCAAATGGAATTTAATATAGAAGTGTGAAGTCTTGCAGTTTGGAATCTCAAATCAAGGTAGGAGTTTCACAATGAATGGGCGGGCCTTAAGGGGTGTCGTGGGCAGAGAGACCTTGGAATTCAGGTGCATGGTTCCCTGAGAGTGGAGTCACAGGTAGGCAAGGCAGTGAAGAAGGGTTTTGACACACTGGCATTCGTCAGGCAGGACATTGAGTATAGAAGTTGGGAATTCATGTTGCAGTTACAAGGACTTTGGTAAGGCCGCGCTTGGAGGATTGTGTTCAGTTTTGTCAACTTGTTATAGGGAGGATATAATGTAATTAGAAAGAGTGCAGAAGAAATTTACAAGGACATTGCCAGGACCCAATGGTCCGAGTTATAGGGAGAGGTTGGACAAGCTAGGACCTTTTCTTTAGAGTGTAGGAGACTGAGTGAGTCCTTATAGAGCTGCATAAGATCATGAGGGATATGGATAGGGTGAATGCTCTCAGTCTTTTCCAAAGTTTAGAGACTCGAGGACGAGAGGGGATCAGTTTAAGGTTAAACAGAAAGGAATAAAAGGGAACCTGAGGGACCATTTATTTACATAAATGGCTGGTACTTGGATGAGCTGCCAGAAGATGTGGCTGAGGGGGATGTATTAACAACATTTCAAAAGCATTTGGATAAATATGTGGATAGGAAAGGACGAGAAGGATATGGGACAACTGCAGGGAAATGTGGTTAGTGTGAATGGACATTTACAAGGTGGAGTCGAACCTCTTTGTTAATTAAAACCAAACACCCAGAAAAGCTCGCCTCACCTCGTAATCTGTTAACATATGAGTGACACAGATCTCCTACATTCCACTATTTAAACAAAAATTAGCAAGTTAGTTTCTTAACTTTAATAGTGAACACTAAACAAAAACTATTCGCAAATACAAGCCCCTCTTTTCTTACCTACTTACTATCTGACTCCAACTCTGTAAAAAAATATGCTGTTCCAACAACCCACATATCAAACGTTACAATCTCAAGACCACACAGTCTCTATCTCCCCGGCTGTGTTCATTCTTTCAGCTGCTGATCTCCCTGGGTCATGTTTTTTTTATTGCAAGTAGGTTTACATGAACATGTATCTTTGATAGAGAGTGTTTGAGATGGCCAGTTAGCACTCCTGCTCTACAGCAGTTAATCTGCTGTTGGATGGCAGCGGCTTTCCCTCTATTTTCAAAATGCTGGGTTTATTTACTTCCCATGATGCAATAATTCTCATAATGTGATTGATTTCCAGGTGTACGAACAATAATATTCAAATTCCATTGGCTTCGGATATTCTGAGCATTATTTAAAGACTTTGATTGCATTTGAATTGCTGTCAAAACAGCAACCAAAACTCAGGCTTCCATTTCCCAGCTAATTGTTACATTTGGAACAGTCCGACCTTTAGCTGGTATCTGTGGCTGTACTTTCGATTCAGCAAAACCCGTCCTATCTTAAAGTGAACAGACGTTGATTAGCTTCCAGGCAGTAACACACTCCGGGCTATCTTTTATGCTGTATACTAACCTCCTTGAACCCCTCGATTAGATTCCAGGCCGGAACCCACTGTGCTATCTGTTATTCTGTATATAACTCACGCTGAACACCTCGATTCGGTTCCAGACTGTAACTCACTCCAGGGTATCTGTTATTCTGCATATAAATCACCCTGAACCCCTCAATTAGATTCCAGGATGTAACACACCACAGAATATCTGTTATTATGTATATAAACCACCCTGAACTCCGCGATTAGATAGCAGGCTGTAAGTCACTCGGGGGTGTCTGCTGTTCTGTATATAACCCACCCTGAACACCTCGATTCGATTCCAGGCTGTAACTCACTGCTTGCTATCTGTTATTCTGTATATAACCCACCCTGAACCCCTCGATTCGATTCGAGGCTGTAACTCACTCCGGGCTATCAGTTATTCTGTATATAAACCACCATGAACACCTCGATTCGATTCCAGGCTGTAGCTCACTCTGGGCGATCTGTTATTCTGTACATAAACCACCCTGAACCACGCGATTAGATTCCAGGCAGTAATTTCCTGTCAGGGTTGAAAGGGAAGGCTGGTAGTAATTGGGAATGCTGGCTGACGAAAGAAATTGAGGGTTTGGTTCAGAAAAAGAAGGAAGCATATGTCAGGTATAGACAGGATAGATCAAGTGAATCCTTAGAAGAGTATAAAGGAAGTTGGAGTATACTTAAGAGGGAAATCAGGAAGACCAAACGCGGACATGAGATTGCTTTGGCAAATAGAATTAAGGAGAATCCAAAGTGCTTTTACAAATATATTAAGGACAAAGGGTAATTAGGGAGAGAATAGGGCCCCTCTAAGATCAGTAAGGCGGCCTTTGTGTGGAGCCACAGAAAATGGGGGAGATTTTAAATGAATATTTTGCATCAGTATTTACTGTGGAAAAGGATATGGAAGATATAGACTGCAGGGAAATCGATGGTGACATCTTGTGAAATGTAGCAGATATACAGAGGAGGAAGTGCTGGATGTCTTGAAATAGTGAAAGGTGGATAAATCCCCAGGATCTGATCAGGTGGACCCGAGAACTCTGTGGGAAGTGATTGCTGGGCCTCTTGCTGAGATATTTGTATAATCGATAGTCACAGGTGAGATGCTGGAAGACTGGAAGTTGGCAAACGTGGTGCCACTGTTTAAGAAGGGCGGTAAAGATAAGCCAGGGAACTATAGACCGGTGAGCCTGACCTCGGCGGTGGGCAAGTTGTTGGAGAGAATCCTGAGGGACAGGATATACATGAAGTTGGAAAGGCAAGGACTGATTCGGGATAGTCAACATGGCTTTGTGCTTGGGAAATCATGTCTCACAAACTTGATTGAGTTTTTTGAAGAAGTAACAAAGAAGATTGATGAGGGCAGTGCAGTAGATGTGATCCATATGAATTTCAGTAAGGCGTTCGACAAGGTTCCCCATGGGTGACGGATTAGCAAGGTTAGATCTCATGGAATACAGGGAGAAGTAGCCATTTCGATACAGAACTGACTCAAAGGTAGAAGACAGAGGGTGGTGGTGGAGGGTTGTTTTTCAGACTGGAGGCCTGTGACCAGTGGAGTGCCACAAGGATCAGTGTTGGGCCCTCTACCTTTTGTCATATATATAAATGATTTGGATGCGAGCATAAGAGGTACAGTTAGTAAGTTTGGAGATGACACCAAAATTGCAGGTGTAGTGGACAGCGAAAAGGGTTTCCTCAGATTACAACAGGATCTGGACCAGATGGGACAATGGGCTGAGAAGTGACAGATGGAGTTTAATTCAGACAAATGCGAGGTACTGCATTTTGGGAAAGCAAATCTTAGTAGGACTTCTACATTTAATGGTAAGGTCCTAGGGTGTGTTGCTGCACAAAGAGACATTGGAGCGCAGGTTCATAGTTCCTTGAGAGTGGAGTCGTGGGTAGTTAGGATCGTGAAGAAGGCGTTTGGTATGCTTTCCTTTATTGGTCAGAGTACCGAGTACAGGGGTTAGGAGGTCATGTTGTCGCTATACAGGACATTGGTTAGGTCACTCTTGGAATATTGCATGCAATTCTGGTCTCCTTCGTATCGGAAAGATGTTGCGAAACTTGAAAGGGTTCAGAAAAGATTTACAAGGATGTTGCCAGGGTTGGAGGATTTGAGCAACAGGGAGAGTCTGAACAGTCTGGGATTGTTTTCCCGGGATTGTCAGACGCTGAGGGGTGACCTTATCGAACTTTACCCTGGGATAAGGGAGTCCAGAACTAGAGAGCATAGGTTTAGTTTGGAAGGGGAAAGATATGAAAGAGACCTAAGGGACAACTTTTTCACGCAGAAGGTGGTACGTGTATAGAGTGAGCTGTCAGAGAAAGTGGTGGAGGCTTGTACAATTGCAACTTTTAAGAGGAATTTGGATGAGCATATGAATAGGAAGGGTTTGGAGGGATATGGGCTGGGTGCTGGCAGGTGGAACTAGATTGCGCTAGGATATCTGGTCGGCATTGATAGGTTGGACTGAAGGGTCTGTTACCATGCTGTACATCTCGATGATTCTGTAATTCTCTAACTCACTCCGGGCTACCTATATTCTGCAGAAAAACCACACTGAAACCCTCGATTAGATTCCAGTCTGTAACACACTCTGGAGTATCTGTTATTGTACACAAAATCATCCCGAATCCCCTTGATAAAATTCCAATCTGTAACTGACTTCCAATTTTAAGGGACTCTGTACATTAGCCACTTCAATCGTTTGAATAGATTCCAGTCTGTATCACACTCCTGGGTATATTTTACTTTGTATGTTAACCATCCAATCCAAACCCTGTTAAAATTGCCCATGGTATTCAGGGATGTGTAGGTGAGGTGCATTAATCAGGGGTATATGTGGAGAAATGGGTCTGGATGGGTTATCCTTCTGTGGGTCAGTATGGTCTTGTTGGGCTGAAGGGCTTGTTTCCCCACTGTCGGAATTATATGAATCACCCGGAACCCTCTCGATTAGATTCCAACGTGTAACTCACTTCCATGTATGTGTGACTGGCATGTTTCAAAAACACCCCAAAATTCCAATTCTATTCCACTTCGATAAACACGAGGCGCTGCATTTTGGGAAAC
Organism: Chiloscyllium punctatum; assembly: GCF_047496795.1. Classification (NCBI taxonomy): domain Eukaryota; kingdom Metazoa; phylum Chordata; class Chondrichthyes; order Orectolobiformes; family Hemiscylliidae; genus Chiloscyllium; species Chiloscyllium punctatum. Next base: position 63,298,443 of record NC_092752.1, read on the forward strand.
CAAATTTGAGCAGGATTTATACACTTAATGGTCAGGTCCGAGGGAGAGTTGCTGAACAAAGAGACTTTGAAGTGCAGGTTCGTAGCTCCGTGAGAGTAGAGTGGCAGGTGGATAAGATAATGAAGGCAGCGTTTGGTATGCTTTCCTTTATTGGTCAGAGTTTTGAGTATTGGCACTGAGAGGTCATGTCGCAGAAGGACTGTACATGGGTTAGGCGACTGTTGGAATATGGCGTGCAATTCTGATCTCCTTCCTATCGGAAGGATGTTGTGAAACTTGAAAGGGTTCAGAAAAGATTTACAAGAAGGTTGCCAGGGTTAGAGGATTTGAGCTACAGGGAGAGGCTGAATAGGCTGGGGCTGTTTTCCCTGGAGTATCGGAGGCTGAGGGGTGACTTTATCGAGGTTTATAAAATCATGATGGGCATGGATAGGATAAATAGACAAAGTCTTTTCCTTGGGGTGGGGAGTCCAGAACTAGAGGGCATAGGTTTAGTGTGAGAGGTAATATGAAAGAGACCTAAGGGGCAACTTGTTCACTCAGAGGGTGGTACATGAATGGAATGAACTGTCAGAGGAAGTGGTGGAAGCTGGTACAATTGCAACATTTAAAATGCAGCTCGATGGGTATATGAATGGGAAGATTTGTAGGGAGATGGGCCAAGTGTTTTTGAAAAAGAGTCTAGAGTAGGTTAGGATATCTGGTCGGCATAGACGGGTTGAACCAAAGGGTCTGTTTCCATGCTGTACATCTCTATGACTGTATGACTCTGCGATTTTGTGACTCACGACTTGTTATCTGTTATTCTGTATGTAAACCACCTCAAACCTCTCGATTAGATTCCAATTTGTCCCTCACTCCTGGGTATCTCTTATGCTGTATGTAAACCCTAAACCCCTCTATTAGATTCCAGTCTGGAACTCACTCCTGGGGATCTGTTATTGGATCTGTGAAGTGATCCTTGTTGGAAGTTAGACCGAAGACATGATAAACTAAATGGTCAAATGTTACATTGGGAACAGGAACACAGAAAGCTGCTGGTTCATTTCTGTCCTGTTACATATCTCAAAGTTTCAGATTGGGGCTGAATTTCTGTCACAATTGGGAAAGTCTCAAAAGCTGTTTACTGTCCTGCATGAATGCATCATCACAACATGAATTCTCTTGCAAGATAGCAAATGGAGACAGCTCCTGGAAGGTGTCTGTATCTCTGTGTGTGTGATTCTATGAGTCTGTGATTCTGTGTGCATGTTCAATGTTTTGTATATTTTCAAACTGTATTGATGTTGCCAGCCTCCCTTGCTTTTCCTTATTTATAAACTCAATGTCATCGTTTTGCTGATGGAAAATGGTGGCTGTGGACAAATCTAAAATGTCTGCCTGACTGATTTGTGTCAAGAATACTTTCAGCAAGGGAGAGGTGGCAATGTGTCAAAAGCCATTTCCATTCATTGATGCCAGCAGAGATAGGAAATGGAGAAGGTGGTTAAAATGCAAATCCCAGAACTTGTTTACAGTGAATGCGGAGAGACAATGTGACATTGCAGTAAGGTCTGCCTTACTTTCCAAGATCCTAATATATGAGAGAATCATAATATACAAAACCTGATAGAGCTCAGCCACTGAATTGTAGATTTGCAGCGTTGGATCAGAATTTTGCCTGGCCAGGCCTCATCCCAAATTGAAGGGTTTCTCAAATCCCACACTGACAATCTGTGGGTTCAAATTGTGTGTTGTCTACAAATAAAAGCAAATAATGCACCTGCAATTGAACAAAGCTCGTTCTGGAACTTTGTTCATCTTTTGGTTTAAGTATCTTTCAACAGGATTGAAGATAAATGAGACAGTGAGATATAGGTAGCACTATAACCAGAATGGCAGTGCAGTATAAAAGGTATATTAATAATTTCAGTGAAAGGGGAAAACAGAGAGGATAGTCCTCAAACAAGGAAAGTTGGGAGTCAGTAAAGTTGTGTAGCTTGTGACTGCATTATGTTTATGTGAGTCAAGATTTGAAACCACTTGGCCAATAGTACACTTTGTGACTCAATCCGAGTTACAAGTTATTTCACATAAAAAGGTTAACATATCCCTCGATTAGATTGCAGGCTGTAACTCCCTCCGGGCTATCTGTTATTCTGTATCTAAAACTCCCTGGACCCCTCGATTAGATTCCAGGCTGTAACTAACTCCAGGGTATCTGTTATTCTGTACACAAACCGTCTTAAATCCCCCGATTAGTTTCCAATCTGCAACACACTCCAGACTATCTGTTATTCTGTAAATAAATCGCCCTGAACCCCTCGATTAGGTTCCAACCTGTAACACATTCCAAGCTATCTGTTATTCTGTATATAAACCACCCTGAACCCCTCAATTAGATTCCAGGCTGTAACTCACTCTGGGCTATCTGTTATTCTGTATTTTAACCACTCTGAACCCTGCAATAAGATTGCAGGCTTTAACCTAATGAGGGCTACCTGTTATGCTGTATATAAACCACCCTGAAACCCTCAATTAGATGCTAGGCTAGGCTGTAACTCACTCCGGGGTATCTGTTATTCGTATATAAAGCACCCTGAACCCCTCAATTAGATTCCAGATTGTAACTCACTCCGGGGTATCTGGTATTCTGGATATTAACCACCCTGAAACCATTGATCTGATTTCCCTTCCTGACATGTTAAGCTCATATTCCCAACACAATCTAATCTCAATAATGATCAATGTATCACTGGTCCTCCTATCTGCTGGCACTACCATCATGTTAACTTACTGATGTTTACGTACATGATTACCTGTAGCAGTGAGTTGCAGGTAGACAGAGTGGTGCAGAACACATTTGGCACATTTGCCTTAATCAGTCAGAGCATTGAGTATAAGAGTTGTGGTGGCATGGTGCATCTGTACAGGATGTTGATGAGGCCACTTTAAGAATACTGTGTACAACTCGGTTTTCTGCAGAAACGTCTTACACATATGTTCCAGGACTGGAGGCGTGAGCTATAGGGAGAGGCTGATTACGTTGAGGTGTTTCCCCCTGGAGTGTCAGATGTTGAGAGGCAGCATTATAGAGGTTTATAAAATAATCAGGGGCATGGATATGCTGAACAGCCATGTTCTGCTCCCAAGGATAGGGGGGTCCAGAACAAGAGGGCATAGGTTGAAGGGGAGAGGGCGAATGATTTAGAAGGGACCTGAAGGTAAATATTTCACACAGAGAGTGTTGTGTGTACAGAAAGTGCAGTCAGAGGAAGTGGTCAAGGCGGGTACAATCACAGGAGGAATATTGGCAAAAATGCTGGCAAATGGGACGAAATCAGATTTGACATCTGATCGGAGTGAACAGATTGGACTAATGGGTCTGTTTCCATTCTGCATGACTCTCTGATTCTATAAGAGGGATGACGAATAATTCTGAAAGGACCTTTCAAGTCAGAATTCTCTTCAGTGGAAGATTATCGTGTCTCTATGTTCACATTGATTGAAAGCTGCGTTAGTTAAATATTTGATAAAGAAGTGCACAATGGGACGCAGACAGGAAAGTGGGGCTGAGACCACAACCTGTATATAATTTTAGTGCCTGGTGGAGAAGGCTCAAAGTATCTAATGACCCACTCATGCTCCTCACTCCCATGTTCCCATGTTCCATTTAGCCCCTCAAACCTGCTAGACAGGAGCAGTTGGAGGTTACTTACTCCTATAACCGGTTGCACAGAAACACAGGAGACCATTCAGCCCCTCAGTACTGTCCCACACGGTTTGAAGTGAATTGGGAAATGTAATTGGAAAACCCAGGCTGGGTACGAAAGAGGCCCCTCATCTCTCTTCACAGAGCTTCCCCTCTCTGCAACTTGTGCTTCATTTGTTGGTCATGTTGTACACCCAGATTCAGTGTGAATACAGCACATATACCTCACTCAGGGATGGCTCACAAAATCCTCTGGTCTCCCTGCCTGCAACATTCAATAACAGAACATTCATGAAAATCACACCCACTAACTTTCCAATAACAGAATGGGAGAACATCAGAAACAGGGGCATGTTGTTCACTCCCCAAGCCTGTCTTGCCCTTCTTTAAGATCATGACTGATCTGCTCTTCGTCTCAAATCCTCTTTCATAACCAATTCTTCATGGCCCTCAACTCTCTGACAGGTCAATTTCCATCTACCTCCTCTTCAAATAAGTTCAGTCATCTAGCTCCCTGAACACTCTTGAGAAGAGAAATCCTGACATTTAATACCACCTGTTTGAAGAAAACACTTGTTGCTCCTATATCATGGCCTATTGATGTGAACAAAAGAGGTTGTCACAAGCGTTCAGATAAAAATGTCTGGCCCCGATATCAAGGCAGTGGTTGACTTCTGTTGACATAAAGGAACTTCATAAAACTGGACTTAGTGGTAATCAGAGTAAACTCTCCAATGTTTGGGGTCAAACATGGCACAAAGGGAGATGGTCATCATCTCAGTCCTGGGTCACCTCTGTGTGAGATCCTCAGGGTAGCTTCCTCTTCACAAACAGCTTCAGCTGCTTCATCAATGTCTCCCCGCCCCCACCCTCCTCACCATAAGATCAGAAGTGGGGATGGTCGCTGAAGATTCCTCAATGTTCAGAACATTTTGTTCCCCGTCAGCTCCTGAACTGGTCTTTGTCCGTGTGTGGCAGGATTCAGATTCCATTGAGACTTGTGGTGTTAAACTGACCGTAACATTCATGTAAAAGCACTGGCGGGAACTGTACATTGACACAGTAAAACAAGAGTTCATTCAACACCTCACGCTGGTTTCACAGGAATATGAGGAAGTCATTCAGCCCATTGACACGATTGGAGAAGAACAGGGACAGCCCATTCAGTACCTCCAGCCTATTACTCATGCAGAGAAGGAGTCTAGTGTGATGGGCCACACCAGAGCCCCTCGAAAATATTTGACGGCGGTAGCGTAGATTCTAATGTTTTTTTTACTTTAAAGGAAATGTAAAGTGTCTGTTCCAGATGCAATGTGACTGGTCAAACTACTCGGTGTGAAGAAAAACACGATCTACGTAAACACGAAAGAGAAAATGAAACCAAAGAAAGAGGAATTTAGAATAACGTAATTTCATTGGACAAGTTAACAGAATAATAGATCTAGGAACTATTACTGATTAACTGTTCCAATATAGGAAACTCCCATAAACACAGCCCTTGGAAAAAAGAAATATTCAGACACAGATTGTCTCAATTATTTATCCAATCCAGGAATTAAAAACAGCATCAAGAGAAAATTCAGAGAGAGTAGCAATCAGGAAACATCCCCTGAAGCTTCCAACTCTGTTGAGACCCCAATAGTTTCTGATGTTGCTGAGAAACCAAAACCCAGAGATCCTAATCTGTGAGAGTTGACCACACCCATTCAGGCTGCATTAAAATAAACACAAGGCTGTTACTAGCTGTTACTCAAGTGGTCTTAACTAACCAGCTTGGTAACGATCGTTCAATCTCTCTCATAAAAGAAGCCCGGACAAAATAACCTCTTAATGCTGCAGCATTGTCACACTAGTCAGTACAATGAGCTATCAAACAGGAACCAGGGGTAACCAGTCAGGCCTTTGGCCCTGTCCAATTGGACGAGGAAGGAGCCAGTCAGTCCCTTGAGTCACTTACACAGGAACAGCAGGACGCCATTCCCACCTCAATGCACTTATACGGGGGCAGAATGAGGTAATTGATGCTGATTCCTGATGAATGGCTTATGCCCAATACGTCGATTCTCCTGCTTCAAGGATGCTGTCTGACCTGCTGTGCTTTTCCATCAATCGACTCTCTACTCTGATCTCCAGCATCGGCAGTCTTAAGTTTTTGCTAAATGATGTTCCAACATGATGAACAAGTGGAGCAGAAGCTGCACAGACAGACTGTTCCACGTTGTTCCTCGTGGCTCCGTTGCTCATGACACACATGTGGGTCTTTAACGTGGCTTTCTAGTGGTGAGCAGGGAAGCCATATGTCTTGTGTGAAGTCTCAAGAAGGCATCTTTCATCTCTGAGAAGACAGACTGGTGTTCTCTGTGTAGAGTGGAAGCTGATGGGAATGGCTACCTGTTTCAGATGGAAGGGAATGTGGCTGCTGTTCGGGATTGTGAACAATCTGATGTTCAGTACAGGGTTCACTCACCGACTGCACAATAACATGGGGAGAGTTAATTTAGGCATATAAACTATTAGGAAAATCACTTTAGACTGATGAATGGACTCTCTAAGTTCAAATAATGGTGATCGTGTTCATGTTGATCTTGTCTAGTGCATGTCCTGTTCAGTGTAACCTGTATGCCTTACTCTGTCCAAGTCTATTTCCATCCTATGATCTGTCTGGCCGTGCTTACTATGATCTGCCTCCACTGCTCATAAATAAAGTGTTTCCCTGCACTGAGGTACACGTGACAATAAATCAAAACAATCAATCCTGAGTAAAGTATGGAATTCCTCTCCCTGTCAATGTCTGTTTTGGAAATAAGTAATCGTTGCCACTCCTCGTGTTTCAGCGTCACCATTTCTTCGACTCTCACAGCTCTACAGATTAAACACTCAGCTTATTCACTCTATCCCCATGTTACCATCACCCGTGTCTGTGGTAAGGAGATCATTCCTTAAAAAGGAGATCAAATCTGTAGAGAGTGCCCCAAATGCGCTCTCAGCAAGGCTCTACAACAGCAGGAAGATGGCTTTACTTATGTACTCGAATCATCTTAAATGAAGCACAGCATATCATTGACTGCACCCATTACTTACACAGGGTTTGATTCGGTGCAGTCAGCATATACTTGTGAGTGGGAGATCATGCTTCCCAAATTTCTTACAGTCCTTTGATGAAGTTACCAGGACGTTTGGTCAGGACAGAGTGATAGACGTAGACTCTATGGATTTCAGTAAGGCCATTGATTAGGTTCCATACGGCAGGCTGCTCTTGAAGGTTTCATCACGTGGAATGCGGGGGGGGGGGGGGGGGGGGGGTCTGGCCAATTGGATACACTGTTGGCTTGATGGTAGGAAGCAGAGGGTTGAGTGGAAGGATGTTTGTCAGACCGGAGGCTTGGTCCATTGCTGTCTGTTATCTATGATTTGGTTGAGAATGTACAAGGTATGATTCGTCAGTTTGCAGATGACACTAAAGTAATTGGGAGCATGATCAGTGAGGATGTTTATTAGAAATTGCAGCAGGACCTTAATCAGGTAGAAAATGAGCCAAGAAATGACAAATGGAATTTTATATAGAAACGTGAGGTCTTGCATTCAAATCTACGTAGGAGTTTCATGGTGAATGGGAGGGTCTTAAGGGATGCAGTGGGCAGAGGGACCTTGGTGTTCAGGTGTACGGTTCTCTAAGAGTGGAGTCACAGGTAGACAGGGCAGTGAAGAAGGCTTTTGGCACATTGGCCTTCATCAGGCAGGATATTGAGTATAGAAGTTGGGACCTTATGTCGCAGTTACACAGGACTTTGGTAAGGCCGCACTTGGAGTATTGTGTTCAGTTTTGTCAACTTGTTATGGGGAGGATGTTATTAAATTAGAAAGAGTGCAGAAGGAATTTACAAAGACGTTGCCAGAACCCAATGGTCTGAGTTATAGGGAGTGGTTGGACAAGCTTGGACCTTTTATTTAGTTTGTAAGAGACTGAGGGAGTCCTTATAGAGCTGTATAAAATCACTAGGGGTACAGATAGGGTTAATGCTCTCTATCTTTTTCCAAGGTGTAGAGATTCGAGGATTAGAGGGGATCAGTTTAAGGTTAAAGGGGAAGGAATAAAGGGAACCTGAGGGGCCACTCCTTTACACAAAGGGATGATACATGGCTGAGCTGCCAGCAGATGTGGATGAGGGGGGTACATTAACAACATTTCAAAAGCATTTGGATAAATATGTGGATCTGAAAGGACTGGAAGGATATGACCCAACTGCAGGGAAATGGGGGGAACGTGGATGGAGATTTACAAGGTGGAGTCGAGCCCTTCTGTTAATTAAACCCAAACACCCAGAAAAGCTCGCCTCACCTTGTAATCTGTTAAAGTATGAGCGACACAGATCTCCTACATTCCACTATTTAAACAAAAATTTGCAAGTTAGTTTCTTAACTTTAATAGTGAACACTTAACAAAAACTATTCACAAACACAAGCCTCTCTTGTCTTACCTACTTACTATCTGACTCCAACTCTGTAAAAATATGCTTTCCCAACAACCCACATATGAAACATTACAATCTCAAGACCACACAGTCTCTATCTTCCCCGCTGTGTTCACTCTTTCAGCTGCTGATCTCCCTGGGTCATTTTTTTTTAACTGCAAGTAGGTTTACATAAACATGTGTCTTTGATAGAGAGTGTTTGAGATGGTCAGTTAAAACTCCTGCTCTACAGCAGTTACTCTGTTGTTGGATGGCAATGACTCTCCCTCTATTTGCAAAATGCTTGGTTTATATACTCCCCATGATATAATAATTCTCAAAATTTGATTGCTGTCCAGGTGTCCAAACAATAATATGCAAATTCTGTTGGTTTCTGGTATCCTGAGCATTATTTAAACTCTTTGGTTGCATTTGAATTGCTGTCAATTAGCAACCAAAACTCAGGTATCCATTTCTCAGCTAATGGTGACATGTGGAACAGTGTGACCTTTAGCTGGCATCAGTGGCTTTAATTTCTATTCAACAAAACCCATTCTGTCTTAAAGTGTCCATACATGCTTTTGGCTTCATAACATCTCCCCGCTTCAGAAAATAAAATGAACCAGCAGAATGAAAAGATGGCATCATTCCTTTTCCTCCAATTCTTAATCCCAATTATATGAAATACAAAAGTATTAATCTCAGTTATATCATTCATATTAATTCTGCACACGAATACAACACTGGAATAAGTCAAATCTTATCTCCACTGCATTCCTTTAAATCCGCGAAAACCCATCTGCTATCACATTGTAGGAGCCACAACCTGTACATTTTGTAAGTTTAAAGTCGGTAAGGTAAGACTCAAATTAAATAGTCTCATATTCTGGTCTTTAAATATTCCAAAAAATGTGAGAGGTTTGTCATTTTCCACAACCATCTCCGACAATTTGTTTGTCACATAAAAAATTAACATATTATCACGCCAGTGTGAAACCTAATCATTCTTGTTCAATAATGGAGATTTTTTACTTTTTTTTCTGGTGGATATTGAGTTTATTCGACAAGTAGCCAATTAGCCATTCAATTCCATCATTCTCTTTCTGTATCAATACATCTCTGACCCCTATATCCCGAGCATCAAACACAATTTTCAAAGGGTGTCAGAATAATTGGCGTAGCTAAAGCTCGTGCGGTGATTAATCCTGCTTTAAAATTCTCAAATGCCTCCTGGCATTGTTCTGTCCACCACAATTCTGTGTTCTTCTTTCGTAAATCCATCAGTGGTGCCAATACGCTTGCGAAATTTGGAACAAACTTCCGATAGAATCCACTCAGTTCCAAAAATCGAAGCACCTTTTTCTTCGAGGATTGTCGCGGAAATTCCTCAAACCCCTTCGTCTTTGTGTTCCATGGGGCCAACCTTCCATGTCCAATGTAATGTCCCAAGAACGTCACCTCTGCCTTCGCGAATTCTGTTTTTTTTAAGTTAATTACTAAGTTTGAATCGTGTAAACGTTCAACATGCTCTGCCAGCTGTAACATGTGAGCTTTCAATCACTTGCTAAAGATCACTACATCATACAGATAAGCTGCACAATTCCTTAATATGGCCACAACACTGTTTCTGAGTCTTAAATGTGGCTGGTGCATTATTCATCCATATGAAATACTCGATAAGGTTTTTTGTCATGTCTGGTATCTTTACTAGATAGTTTAACTGACTCCACATTTTTTAAAAATTTGAATGGGGCCACTAAATCTGGCTTTGAAGGGATTTCCTACCACTGGTGGCAATACTATTACGTCATCCCCACGGGAAATCTTCAAAGTTTCAGAGTTTTTATCTGCCACCTGCTTCACTCTATGCTATGCTTTTCCGATACTGTTTAGCAAACTCACCCACTCCGTCTACTCTCTCCTTCACCTCACACACAGAATCCAGGTGTGAGATTTCCAACTTCGGACCTGTCAATTTATATTTAATTAATTTCAAAGGAACTCTCACTTCATGTATAAATATTAAATCAAAGGAAGTAAAGTGAGTAGATTTATTTGGGACATCTCTAATGACAAACAATTTAATGGGACACCTTTATCCCAATCATTTGGCCAACCATGACAGTACGCTGTTAACATAGTCTTCAGCGTCTGATGCTAACTTTCCAAGGCTCCCTGGGAATCAGGATGGGACGCACTTGATTTGAAGTGCTGTATACCTAAGCCATCCATGACTTCCTTAAACAGCTGAGCGGTAAAATGAGACCCTTTGTCTGACAGAATCTCTCTGGGCAGCCCACAGCGAGTAAAGAAAGCTTCCAACTCCTCCACCTCCCTTTTTGCCTTGACACTCCAATAATGGAATTGCCTCTGGAAATCTGGGAGACACATCCATTATGGTCAGCAAATATTGGTTTCCACTTTTAGTTTAGAAAGGGGAGCTACACAATTAATCATAACCCACGTGCAAGGTTCTTCGAATGCAGGAATTGGTAAGAAAGGTGCTGGTTTTATTACTGCCTGTTACTTCCCTACCATTTGGGATGTATGTCATGTACAAGAAAAGTTAACAGCGTCGTTGTGCATTCCAGACCAGTGGAAAGATTTCTGTACCTTGGCCTGAGTCTTCTGTACACCTAAGTGAATGTCTGCAGTTAGTTTATGAGCTACCCGTAACACTGTACACTGTACGTTACTGCTAACACAATCTGGTGCACATCGGCCCATTTCCCGTCTGCAGTAACCTATCGGGGTCTCCATTTTAATTTAATGATTCTATCTTTAAGTTCATAACATTCAACAATATATTCTGATTCCTTTTCTGTGTGTGTGCATGTGTATGTGTGTGTGAATGTGTGTGTATATATCTGTTGTAAGTCCATTAGCCTTTCTGGAATAAACACCTCTGCCTGATCCTCTGCCTGTTCAGGTTTATCCTGCACTGTTACATCAAGTAGGGGTCAGTTCACTGAGCATCAAACAATTTGTCTTTTTCGTTCGCTTTTCCTTCCTGCTGTAATTTATGACAGTGGGATCTTGTTACTATACAGTCTGGAAAAAATCCTGGGTAATTTTCTTTTAACTCCCCAATTCCCTAGTCTTCCTTTGGCTTCTCAACCACAAGGGGTGCCTATCCCACCTCACCTCCTGCTAAATCGTTCCCAAGAACAAACTGTATTCCTGGAACTGACACTCTTTTACTCACTGTCGCTGTTACTTCCTTAATCTTGATGTGGCATTCCATCCTGATGTTACACAAGGGAATGCTTAATTTCTGTCCCCATTCCACAAATTAACATGCACTTGATTAACATGCCAGAAAGAGTGAAAAATACTTTCATCTCTTACTATTAGAGGGTGAGAGAAAGTGAGGGCTGCAGATGCTGGAGATGAGAGTTGAAAAGTGTGGGGCTGGAAAAGCACAGCACGTTGGCAGCATCCGAGGGGCAGGGGCGTTGACGTTTCAGACATAAATCCTTCATCAGGAAAGTGGGAGGTAAGGGAGGGGGAAGGAGTTTGAGAAATAAATGGGAGAGATGGGGTGGAGCTGGGTGGAAGGGAGCTTGGAAGGCAATAGGTAGATGCAAGTGGGGTGTGATGGTGGTAGGTCGGATAGGAGGGTGATAGGACTCCTATCGATGGTAGGACAGCTGGAACCCTCAAACTGTACAGCATCAACGTTGACTTCACCAAATTTCGAATCTCCCCTCCACCAACCTCTCCCAGATCCAACCGTACAGCCTAGCACTGCCCTCTTGGACTGCCCTAACTGGCCATCTTCCATTCCACCTATCGACTGCACTCTACCCTCCGACATATCACTATCTCTCCCACCTACATCATCTTATTGCCTTCCCAGTGACCCTTCCACCAGCTCAGCTACTACCCTCGTATTTATCTTTCAGTCCCCTTGTCCCCCCACCCCTCCTGACAATGGGTTACTGCCTGATATTCAATTGTCCTGCTGTTTGGATGCTGCCTGATCTGTTGAGCCTTTCTGGCGCCTCACTTCTCAACTATTAGAGACTGAGCAGATCCCATATCTTACAAAATTATAACTTCTTGTCCTTCTGCCCCTGTTCTTTCTGTGTAAACTTTATCTATAGAGGTGAATTCTTTAGAGAGATCAGGCACTGCCTCCATACCCAGCCCTTGCCTAGGCTGTGCAATTTCCTGCAGCTCCTCCGCTCCACTTGGGCTCTCCTTTACCAGTTTCACTAATGCCACTGGGCTTAGCCTCTTCTACCGCATCTTTCCCCAAAGTGTCTTCCTTTAACGCCCAGCACGGTGTGTCCCAGCTGACTGCAGTGAAAACAACTTTTTCCCTGAGCCCTTCTTAAACCACCAGCACTGTAATTTTATGTGTTCCACTCCCTTATAGTGAGAGCACCTGAAGCCTTTCACCACCTTTCAACCCCCTTGGGCTTCTTTCTTCACCTGTGGTTAAATATTGTGCGCTACTGTTTGCTTTGTAATGTGTGATCGTCCGTTCTCCCAATTTCTATCCCTCACAGAATGAAATTCCTGCCAGAAGCTAAATATCATCTCATGCCCCAGTACATATTTACCTGCCATTTCTGCTGAGCTTCTCACTTCTTGAACTTTCTGTACATTCACATGAATTCTTACTATCTCTGGAAGTGAGTCTTTTAACTTCTCCAGCAGATTAATCTCCCTTCAAGCCTCACAGGTCTTATCCATTTTTAAGGCCAGCACCCACCTGTCAAAATGACTGTGGTTAATTCTTTCAAACTCAATATAAGCCTGACCTGGTTCCGTCTCTATTTTTCTGAACATCTGTCTATATGCTTCTAGTACCAATTCATGACCAATCAAAATAGCCAATTTGACATCTTGATAATCTCTTGATCCCTCATCTGATAGCGCTGCACATACCTCACCAGCTGTGCCCACCAGCTTAGTCTGAACTAGCATTACCCACAAGTTCACTGGACGCGTCATCTGACTAGCCATTTTTTCAAATGAAATAAAAAGGGTTTGACAATTTTCTCATCGAAATATGGCCAGTTACTAACCTAGTTGTATACATCCCTACGTTCTCCCTTCATCTCCATCCTGTTAATTTAAATTTCTTGTTTAATTCCCAACATCTGAATTTCAAATCCCCTCTCTCTTTCTTTTTCCTCTCTTTCTCTTTTGTCTCTCTCTGTTTCCATCCCTTTATTTATCTTCTAACTCCAGTTGCCACATTTGCAATTTAAGTTTTTATAATATTACTGCAGTTGCCTATTTCTCTGATACATCAAAGTGCTTAACCAACTCCATTACAATTTCAACTTCCCTTTTCCCTGGTTAAACCCAATTCCAAACTATTTGCTAATTCTAAAAAATGTCCTCCTTCTGTCTTTCTAAACTTCCTTGGAAAATTTGGGAACCTCTTTAGTAATGTTAAAAGCTATTTCCCTTACTTTTCATTTAACCAACCACAAGTAACAAAATTAAACGAATTTGCCCACTGGTTTTATTTGAAGATCAAAGTCACTAATTGCAATGAGTTGGAATTTGCTGGGACCTGTTGTATCTCAAATTTGTTCAAGTCGTTCCAAGTGCCACACGGCAAGGCCCAAAACTGTTATGACATCAATTTCGAACCCCTTTGTTAATTAAAATCACACACCTAGAAAATCTCGCCTCACATCATAATCTGTCAAAACATGAGCGACAGAGAACTCCTAAATTCCACTAATAAACAAAAAAATAACAATTCATATGTGTGCAAGTTAGCTCACTGAGATTGAACGTTTGTTTTCAGAAGTTTCGTCACCATGACTAGGTGACATCATCAGTGAGAGTATCTGCTGAAGTGCTGGTGGTATGTCCCGTCTCTCTATTTGTAGGTCTTGGTTTCTTAAAAGTGGGTGATGTCATTTCCGGTTATTTTAACAAGAGAATGTAGACAGGATCGAAATTGACACGTTTATTGATGGACTTCTGGTTATAATACCATTCCTCTAAGAAGTTCCTTGCGTGTCTTAGTATGTGTGTGTGCTTTGTCCCAGTCAAAATGGTGTCTTTCTTTGTCTGTATGTATGGAACATAGTGATAGTGCGTCATGTCTTTTGGTGGTTAGTTAGTGTTCATGTATCCTCGTAACACGACAACAGGACAGTTTCAATGGTGGAGAAATGATTTTATATACACTGTTTAATCAATGTGTGTGCGCAGATAAGTCGCATTTTTCACATGTGCACAGCACATTGTAAATGAACAACAGAGACACAGTTAACGAAAAATGATGTATGTGATGTATAAAATTGATAAAACATTAAAATATGATTTGATCCTCTCAACGAACCCTCTTTTCTGGGATTCCCAACTCTAATCCCTCATTCTTACCAGGATGTGTGCTCCAAATTCTTGATTCTGGTGTCCCAACTTATTTCAGTTAATCCCCTTTCTACCGGGACTTCAATATGTTGGCCTGGTGGGTTCTTTCCAAAGCTAGTGTTTGTCAAAATATTGGAGATAAATATTCTGGCATCAGACTCAGCATTTGAACATATTACTTTGTTGTACATGCACTGTCCAAAGGACCAAAGCACACAGGCATTGCCAAAATATTGGGGGATGTTCATCTCCTTCTTTCGATAATGTAGCTTTCTCATTTTCCACATCTCCATATCTCTATCCTCTCTCTCTCGTTCTCCCTTTGTATCTAGTTAAGAAATCCACCAATTAGTATTCGTGTCCCGTCTCCCAAAACTCCTTCTTTCGGTTTATATCTAATGCTCTCTTCAAGATGTAATGTGGTTATAATTAAGCATTGTAACTGCAAAGACATGCGGGCGTAGCTGGCCAGAGTTAATTGGAAGGGGAGCTGAGCAGGAAAGACCATGGAGCAGCAATAGGAGGAGTTTCTGGGGATAAATTCGGAAGATAATAACAGAAATGCAACCCAAAGAACTTGAAACATACTCAAGGGAGAACAAGGCAGCCATGAGTAATAAGGCATCAAACCAAAAGAGAAAAGCGGTGGGCGGCACGGTGGCACAGTGGTTAGCACTGCTACCTCACAGCGCCAGAGACCCGGGTTCAATGTGGAGTTTGCACATTCTCTCCGTGTCTGCGTGGGTTTCCTCCCACAGTCCAAAGATGTGCAGGCCAGGTGAATTGGCCATGCTAAATTGCCCGTAGTGTTAGGTAAGGGGTAGATGTAGGGGTAAGGGTGGGTTGCGCTTCAGTGGGGCGGTGTGGTCTTGTTGGGTAACTGTAAGTAATCTAATAAAAAATATATACAATGTGGTGAAGATGAATGGGAATCCAGAGTATTCATTAGCTCTGAAACTACATAACGCTGGCATCACTGACACTACAGAGCTCTTGATCATGGTCAGGTGAGGAAACACATTCACATTAAACACAGAAGATTGGTATTTCTCAATGAAAAAGATTTAGGTGAATTAAATATTTGAATTAGGATCAGTGAAATGCTTTTGCGGAATGTGTCAGATTGGAAGCAAGACCCGGGGAGACAGATCCTCAGCAGAATGAGAGTTTGAAGATGGAAGTATTTCCACATCAGAAACCAGGTTAGGTCACTGAGTACAGGGCTGATGGGTGAATGGGTGTTAGTGAGAATTGGGGAACAGACAGCAGAATTGCATTGCAGATATTGCAGCTCGAAACTGCGTATTCACGGAGTGCTGTAGACCACAGAAGCAGGAGAAGCAGATCTGCATTCAACCACAACCTGTAACTTTTTGCCAGGGTAACACCTCAGTCTGTCATTGGCATCAACACCATCTATGGCTCAGTGACGAGTGTGGGTGAAGATGTCAGGGTCAGAATCACGTGAACTTTACCTGATGCTAACTCATTAAAGCTACCAGACTTGACCAACAGATCTGTTCGAAGCAAAGTACTCCGAGGTCTGAAAGGATGAAACCGGACAGAACACCCGGCCTCAGCATCAGTGTCGGAAAAGGGAATGGGAACACAGTCCTGTCGACCCTGCAGAAACCTCCTTCCTAACATCTGAGAGCTTGTGACAGCATTTACAGAGCTTTCCCAAGGACTGCACAGAAACATCGGGAATGGAAAACACATTGAGCCTCCCCATTCTAGTTCATGGAAAATCTCTCCTCAATGCACTTACCCCACATGATATACATATCCATTAATGTGAGTAACCTTGGGAAGCTATAAAATAGATGGTGCAGTAGTACCTTTGGTCCATCGAGTTTGCTAACCAATTCAATATAATGATGGTTAGTCCTTCATTTCCACACCGTACTCCTGCTCTCCCACCATCCCTTTCCTGTCTCTAAATCCTTATTTATAATCAGTGTCTCGGTTTCCAGGTGCGAGAGAATTCCCCAGGTTCCCGAGTCAGTGAGAGCAGACATTTATTATCATCTTAATGCAGAGTGACTGCCTGTACCTAATACTGTGGCCCCTTTCTTTACAAGTCCCAGCCAGGGGAATTATCATCCCTGCTTCCAATCAGTCTCACCCTGTCAGAGTTTTGTATATTTCACTGAGATCTCCACTCATTTTCCTAAACCCCATGGAATACTGGCCCAGTCACCCCAAACTCTGCTCCCACAACAAGCCCGTCATCCCAGAGATCAGTCTGGTCATCCTTCACTGCTCTCCATCAATCTCAGGTTTGTCCTTTATTCGGTAAGGAGACCAAAACTGCACACAATACTGCACAATGTTCAAGATGATATCTCACCAAGGCCCTGTACAGCTGCAGTAAGACACCTTTTCTCCTGGACTCACATTCCCCTGAAATGAAGATCCAAACACCATTTATCTTCCTCACTGCTTTCTGTTTCTGCAATATTACTTTCAGCGACTGATGTACAGGAAGATGCAGATCCTTTTCAGTGTTGCAGCTCCCCACTTGGTGGGTCTGTGTACACTGGGCGGCGTGCCAATGCTATGCCCAGTATTGACATCTGGTTACAGAACTCACTGAGCTGCAGGGGCCTCAGAAGTTTATGCAGAAGGAAACAACAAAAAGGAGCATACGTCCCTTTGTAGATCAACATGTTTCAACTAATCCCTTTCAAATGGTAGGCTGCCAATTTATCGTTTCCACCAAAGGGCACACAGTCACCTCTATCCACATTGTTCTCCATCTGTCACGTATTTACCCATTCACTCCACTTATCAGCTCGGTGCTTTTTTACATCCTCCTCACCCACTCACAATCCCACATCCGTTAGTGCTGTTCCCAGGCTGGGATATATTGTATCTGATTCCAGCAACCCAATGTTTAAAGGGCATTGTGAACAGCTTGGCCCCAAGCACCGATCCCTGCGACACCTCAGCAACCTTCCTCTGTTAATTTCTATTTATTTATTTCGTGAATCTTGAAGTCACTGGCTGGGCCAGCATTTATTGCTTGTCCCTAGTTGCCCTTGAGAAGGTGGTGGTGAGCTGCCTTGTTGAACGCTACAGTCCACCTGCAGTGGTTGACCTCCAATGCCATTAGGGAGAGAATCCCAGGATTCTGACCCAGTGACTGTGAAGGAGCGGTGATATATTTCCAAGTCAGGATGGTGAATGGCTTGGAGGGTACCTGAAGATGATGGTATTCCCATACATCTGTAGCCCTTGTCCTTCTAGATAGACATGGGAGTTGTGAAGTTGGTCTCTGAGGATCTTTGGTCGATCATTTCATTGCAGCATGTCGATAGTAAAACACTGCTGCTGCTGAGCGTTGATGGTGGAGCATTGTGGATGAAGGGACAGTCAAACTGGCTGCTTTGTCCTGGATGGTATAAAGCTTCTTGAGTGTTATTGGGGGCTGCACTCATCAAGACAAATTGGGAGTCTTCTATCACACCTCTGACTTATGCATTGTAGATGATGGACAGACTTATGGAAGTCAGGATGTGAGTTACTCGCCGCAGTATTCCTAGCTTCTGAACTGCTCTTATAGTGACTGTGTTCATGTGGCGAGACCAGTGAGTTTCTGAGCAATGATTACCCACCACGAATTTGACACTGGGGGCTTCAGTGATAGTAACACCATTGAAAGCCAAGAGGCAGGTTAGATTATATTTTATTGGTGATGGTCATGGTCTGGCATTCGTGTGGCCTGAATATTACTTGCCACTTGTCAACCTGGATACTGTCAAGATCTTGTCTCATTTGAACATGGACTGTTTCAGTATCTGAGGAGCCACAAATGTTGCAGAACATTGTACAATCATTGGCAAACATCCCCACTTCTGACCTTAAAATGGAGGGAAGGTCATTGATGAAGTAGCCCTGAAGAGGTTTTCGGTCACTGCCCGAGGGACTCCTACAGACTTGGAGCTGACTTGACTGACCTTTATCAACCATGACCATCTTCCTACGTGTCAGGCATGATTCTAACCAGCGGGGAGTTTGCCCCTGATACCCATTGATTCCAGTGTTGCTAAGGCCCCTTGATACCACACATAGTCGAATGCAGCCTTGATTTAAAGGGCTATCACTCTCACCCCACCTCTGGAATTCAGCTCTTTTGTCCATGTCTGAACCACGGTAATGAGGTCAGGAGCTGAGTGGCCCTGATGGAGCCCAAACTGGGCGTCATTGACCAGGGTATTGCTGAGCAGGTGCTGCTTAAAAACACTGAGACCTTCCACCACTTTACTGATGATCGAGAGGAGACTGATGGGGTGGAAATTGGCCGGATTGGATTTGTTCTGCTTTTTACATACAGGAGCAATGATTACTTGGGGAAATTTTCCACGTAATCAAGAAAAGCCATTGTTGTAACTGTATTGAAATAGTTTGGCTAGGGGAGTAGCAAGTTATGGAGCACAAGTTGTCAGTACTATTGACATAATGGTGTCAGATTATGCACCTTTCGGAGTATCCAGGATCTCCAATCGTTTCTGGATATCGAGTGGACTGAATCGAATTGGTTGATGACTGGTAACTGAATCGCTGACGACCACTGGAGGAGGCTGAAATGAATCATCCACTCAGCACTTCTGACTGAAGATTGTTGCGAATGCATCAGCCTTATCTTATACACTGAAGTGCTGGGCTCTTCCATCATGGAGGAAGGGGTTATTTGTGGAATCTCTTCCTCCAGTGAATTGTTTAATTGTCCCCAACGTTTCTCGACTAGATGTGGAAGGACTGCAGAGCTTAGATCTGAACTGGTGCTTGTGGGATCACTTAGCTGTGTCTATCACTTACTGCTTATGCTGTTTGGCGCACAAGTAGTCCTGATTGTTGGCTTCACCAGGCTGACACCCCATTATCAGGTATGCCTGGTGCAGCTCCTGCCATCCTGCACACTCCACTGAACCAATGTTGATCCGCTAGATTGATGGCAATTGTTGTGAGGGGGATATGCGGGAGGCCATGAGGTTATGCGGGAGTACAACATGGCTGCTATTGATGACTCACAACACCTTATGGACATCCAGATTTGAACTGCGAGATCTGTTTGAAGTCTGCCCTGTTTAGCAACGTGATAGTACCACCCAAAATTGTGGAGGTTATTCTCAATGTGCAGGTGTGATTTTGTCTCCACAATGACTATGCGGTGGTCACTCTTACCGATAATGTCATGGACAGATACTTCTGCGACTGCCAGATTAGTAAGGCTGTGTTCCAGTATGTATTTTCGTTTTGTTGGTTCCTTCCCCACCTGCTGCAGAGCCAGTCGAGCAGTTATATCCTTTGGGGCCTGGCCAGCTCGATCAGTAATGCTGTCGCTGAGATACTCTTGGTGGTGAACATTGAAATCCCCCACCCAGAGTAGATCTTGCGTCCGTGCTACCCTCAGTGCTTCCTTCAAGTGTTGGTCTGCATGGAGGAGTAATGATTCATCAGTTCAGAGAGGCTGGTACATGGTAATCAGCAGGAGTTTTCCTTTCCCATGTGTAAACTTTTGCCAGGAGACTTCATGGGATACGGAGTCACTGTTGAGGACTCCAAGAGCAATTCCCTTCCAACTGTATCCCACTGTACGGCCACTTCTGCTGTGTCCGCCCTGCTGATGAGACAGGAGATAGTCGGGGTAGGTAATGGGGTGTCTGCGATATAGTTATACTCACAGAATCATACCTTACAGACAATGTCAGGCTGTTGCTTGACGAGTCTGTTAATTTCTATTCACCGTTTCGTGCCAGCTCTCCCATTCTGGAAACATAGCCATATATTAGCCCCCAATCCACTTAGATTTGATTTTGCAAATTGGGCTTGGAGCTTTACCGAAATCTTTCTAAAACTCCACATGTTTTACATCCATTGCTTCTCATTCATTTGTCTCCCATTCTGTTTCTCAAACATAATTCCCATTTCATAAATCTACGTCAGTGTTGCCTATGACCATTACTTTCAACCACAATAATTTCTCCTCAACCATTTACTTACTATGCTCTATGTTCAATGTACTCTATCATTTTCCCACACCAGACTTGGTTTTCCTTGTATTGTTTGAAAGTTCTGTGAAGACAGAACTGAAGTAGTGGCTTCATAGTTCTGCATTTTCCCTGTTCCCCATTCTCTATTCTCTGGTTTCAAACTGTCAGGAAACTGCACTTGTTTTCTCATATTTCTCACATTGACATAATTTAACAAGCTATTACAGTTCACTCTTTTAACCCTCGTGAATATACTCTTCAGAAAGCCATCAATTCCTGCCTTAGACTGCTCAATAGTTGACCTTCCACATCATACACTCACAGGAGCATAGACTCTGTGCCAACAGAAATACAGCACAATCTATATTAGTCCCACTTTCCTACACCAGGCCCATAGCCTGGAATGTTATGACACTTCCACGTGCTCGCCAAGTACTTTTTAATGATTGTGAGGTTACCCGTGATAATCCCCCTTCTGAGGAAGTAATCCCAGAACCCCACATCCTCGAGGTGAAAAAATATTTAAATCCACTCTGAACCTCAAACTTTTCACTTTAAAAGTGTGCTCATTTGTTCTTGATCCTCTGACTAAAAGGAACAGCTGCTGTCTATCCACCCTGTCCATGTCCCTCATAATCTCATTCTCCTGAATCACGGACCCCTCAGCTTTCTCTGCTCCAAAGTAAACAACCTGAGCTTATCCAGCCTCTCTCCATAGCTGATATGCTCCATCCCAGGGAACATCCTGGTGAATCACCTCTGCACCCTCTCCAGTACAATCACATCCTTCCTGGAATGTGGCTCCCAGAGCTACATACAGTATTCGATTTTGTCCGAACCAGAGCCCTGTATTGCTCTGATAATCTACTCCTGGTTAGGAAATGCTACACCCAAGGTCCAATTCTTAACTAGTCCATTAACCTGTCCAGTCACATTCAGGGATGTGTGGAGAAGCACACTCTGAGTTTCCCAGTGTGCTGCCATTCATTGAGTCCTCCCCTGCCTGGTTCCTTCTCCCAAAGTGCATCACCTCATATTTATCAGGGTTACATTCCATCTGCCATTGATTTGCCCATCTGACCAATCATCTGCATCTTCCTGTAACTTAAGGCCTTCCTCCTCACTGCGAACCATCCGGTCAATCTTTATGTCAAACATACAGTTACTGATCACACATCCCCCACTGTCCACCTAGCCCCCTCCACATTCACATCGTTCTTTTAAGAATAACACAAACAATAAGGGACACAGCACTGATCCCTGTGGTATACCAGGGGACACTGTTCTCCAGTCGCTCAAAGAGCCTTCTCCCACCACCCTCTGCCTGCTGCCATTAAGAGAAATCTCCTTGTAACCTGTCAAGGTATCCTTCATATTGTGAGATTTTACATTATTTCTCAGTATCCCAGCTGGAAATTTGTCAAAGGCCTTCCTACAAAACTAAACAATCGACCTCCTCAAACGAATTCAATCAAATCCATTAGATGCGACTCCCTTCTGATAAAGTCATGATAATTATCCTTGATCAAACCTTGTGACTCTGATTGGAGTTGGATTTTCTCCTTCCCTATTTTATCCAGTAGTTTCCTTAACAGTGATCTAATACTCGCTCATCTATAGTCACCTAGACTATTTCTCCCACTCTTAATGTGAAGTGTAATCGTATTAGCAGTCCTCCAGTTCTCTGGCACCTCCCCTATGGTCAGATTCTAATTAAAATATTCAATCAGGGTCATTGCTCCCTTGACCCCAACATCCGCCTGTGATACAACTCTTTCAGACATGGAGATTGCTCCAAATTTATAGAGAACAAAGCCTCAAATCCCTGCTCGTATTTTACATCAATCTGTTCAAGAGTTGTCCAGTCCACCTTCTTGAATTCTGTACCTGCATCCTCCTTCTCCCAAGTAAAATAGATGTGAAGGTCTCATGTTACAATCCATCAATGTTCTCCAGCTTGACACACAGATTGCCCCTTTGGTTTCTAATGGACACTAACTGTTTGCTGATTATTCTGTTTGACTTGTCCGTGTAGCATATCGTGGGATTCTCCCAGATCTCGCCGACTTGTACTTCCTCATGACCCTCTGTTATTCAGTCCTTTCGATGTTTCTAAGATTCACTACAATCACCTCTCATGTTTCGAAACTCGAGATTACAGGCTGAGTTACCCCGTCAGACAACCTTGCCAACGTAGGGGTTAATTTGGAGAATACCTTTTGAAGTTCCTCTGTAGTCAGTATATTCTTTCTTAGATTGGGACTCCGAACGATACACAATATTCTAAGTTTAGTCTCACCAACGCTCGATGCAACTGGAGCACGACATCCTCTATCTTCCAAATACATTCACATGAATGTAAACCTAATTTTTACTTTCCCATTTGCATATATTCTTCCTAATACCTCTCGGTTTAACTTTTCTTATGAGCTCAGTGTTTGAGTTCTTTAAAAAAGCTCATGAATATCCAACTATACGTTATCCAATAGTTCATCATTGCCTATGTCCACAAGAATTATCTTCAAACCATTCCAAAAAAATGTTTGCCACTTCTGGTTTTCCGTTCATCGGTGCATTCTCACACTCCCCGGTTATGTTTTTATCTTCTAAATATCTAGTAGCATGTTCTTTGTAATCGAGCCCAAGAGATACCCGACTGCGGATGACAGGTTAACTGGTCTGTAGTTTACCATTCTCCAAATTCATCCTTTCTTAAACTGTTGGATAATATTTATAACCTTTTCCTTATCCAGATTGGCAAAATGCCTTTCGGGAATGTGTCGGACAATAAAGTGAAAATCCGCGATGCAATCAACATGTCTATTGCTGCTTCCTCTGAAATTCTTGTATGAAGTCCATCTAGACTGTCAGATTTATAAATACTCAATCCAGCTTTCTTTTCAAAGATGATCTCATCACTGATAAAAATGATCTTAGACGTTACTTACACAAGTCCCATGGTCACTTGATATTTCTGGGAGAATTTCTGGACATTCTTCCATGAAGATAGAAACAAAGAAACTGTTTCTTTTCTCTGCGATTTCTCTGTAATCTGCAATAAATTATCCTGAACGCACACCAACTGTTCCACATTTGACCTTGTTTTTATTTTTTTCATACGTTGATAGACGCTTTTTAGCAGTCTTTATGTTTTTCTTTCGTTTGCATGTTTTTTTCTCTTTCTGATTTTGGTCATTCTTTGCTGGGTCCGATATTTCTCTGAATCCACTGGCTTACTGCAACACTCGACATTTTTCTAAGCTGCCTCCTTTCATCTGATAGGTAGATGAAGGTGGGGTTGAAAGTAATAGTCGGAGAGGAGGGTGCACCAGATTTATAGGAAGAAAGGTGGACACATAGGAACATTCAAAAGGGCGGTGCTGACTTGGAAGGTTGGAGTAGGATAAGGTGGGATTAGGGGAAATGGGGAAATGGGGAAATCAACTATGAGCCCCTGTGGTTGGAGGGTCCCAAGGCAGAAGAGGAGGCTTTCTTACTCCAGGCTTCTGGTGGCTCCGGTTTGGCGATGGAGCAGGTCTAGGACTCTCATATCCTTGGCAGAGTGGGAAGGGGAGTTAAAGTGCTCAGCCACTCGGCGATGGTTTCGTTCAATGTGGTTGTCCTAGACATGTTCCCTGAAATGATCTACAGGTTGGCCTCCTGCCTCGCCAATGAAGAGAAGACCACATTGTCTTTAATGGATGCAGTAGATGAGGCGTTCTGTCTCCCTTTATCACCTATCACTTTCAACCCAACCTTCATCTACCTATCGTAATCCCAGCAACCTCCCTCCTGCCGCACCATCTTCTCATTTATCTCTCAGCCCCCTAGGCCCATAAGCTTCATTCCTGATGAAAGGCTTATGCCCGAAACATCGATTTATCTGCTCTTAGTATACTGCATGACTGTGCTTTTCCAACATCACACTCTTCGACTCTGATCTTCAGCATCTGTAGTCCCCACTTTCTCCTCACACCTTCATGGTCTGCATGACTCAGATTTCAAATGATTCCTTCAAATACAACAAAAACTGTCGTGTACTCAAACAGTATAAAAGAAAGCCAATACATTGTGGTCACTGTTCCCAAAATGTCCTTTCCAGCAAAATTTTCAGTTAGCTCTTCTGATCACTCAACACCAATTCCTAAATAACCTGATCTCGAGCTCAGTGCTCAACATAATGTTCATGAAAACCATCTCACACGCGCTCATGAAATCCATTTTCCCAGCATTAGCATTCAATTGGGTTAACACAGTTTAGATACAATGTAAGCAGTATATTACGACTGCAGTACCCACAAATGTGTATCTCTCATTTCCTGTTTTACAACATGTCCAGCATTTGTATTGCAGCTTTCACTTTGATATATAACTCCCATCAATGTTTGCTCCATCTTACTAGATTCTGTGGAATCTGAGCGATGTGGGCTCTGTGGAGATTAATGGTAGAGATCATTTCGCCACATCATTTATGAACTTCTCAAACTTTAATTTCTCCAGATCTCCCGTTATGCTGATGGAGTAGAGAAGGACAATGATTTTCTACCAATTCTCTATATCCCCCAGAGAGCTGAGACAGCTCTAACCTGGGTGGGAACCTTACAACAGGCTGGTAAAATGTTGCTGCTGCTGTACAGGGTCTTAGTGAGATCACATCTGGAGTAGTGTGTACAGATTTAATCTCTTCAGTGAAGAAATGATGTTGTTATATTGGAAGCAGCTCAGAGATGGTTCCCGCAACTGATTCCTGCAATGAAGGTGCTAGCGTATAACAAAAGGATGATCAGGTTGACCCAGTAGCCATTGGAGTTTACAAAAAATAAGGATGACCTTATTTCAACATAGATGAGAGATGTAGTCAACGAGTGAAGCGAATTACACAGATAGTGGAGGAACCATTCCGTTCTCCAGTGTGTTCCACAGGAACAACAGGAGGATATTCAAGCCTTCGACCCTATTACACCAAAACAGGATGAGGCTATTCAGCCCCTGGAGCCTGATATAAATTTACAGAAGGAGGCCAATCAGTCATTCAACACTGTAACAGTAGGCCATGCTGCACCAGTATCCTGTTAAACAGCAACAGGATCAGTCCATTCAGCCTCCTCAAGTCTGTAACATAGGAACAGGAAGAGGTCACACAGTGACTGGAGATTGTTACACTGGGATAACATTAGGCCATTCAGACCCACCGAGCCTATTGCAAGGGAATTGGATAAGGATAAAAACTATCTGAGACTTCTTTAATGAGAAAGGAAGAAGTAATTTCGACACATGTCTGTTGTATGGGAACAAGATAAGACCAATCAATCCCTCGGAACCATCTCCGGATACATGAGGAGACCGTTCAATATTTCCATGGAGAAGTATGAGAAGACCCATCAGCCCATCAAAATGTTAGAGAGCAACAGTAAGATTCCATAATCTCCCAATCCTCTCAAGGATCAACAGGTGCAGATCATTCTGGCCTTGGAGACGACAATATGGGAACACCAGAAAGATGTCATCCCATCGAGTTTGTACCCCAGCAGGATGATGAGTCCATTCAGCCACACATGGCTCTTATACAGCAACTGGAGCAGATCTCTTAAAAACTTGTGCCCATTAAATAGGAATTCAAAGAAAACGTAAAGGCTTTCGAAAGGGAAGAGCTTATAATAATGGTATACATTAGGGACTAAAGTGTAACAATAAACCATTGTTATTTAAGGCAAATTGTTAGAGTCCATTGTTCAGGACATTTGCAAAGTTAAACCACAATCCATCAGAGTCAACATGGTTTTACAAAGGACAATCAAGTTTGAAGTGTTTGCTTGAGTTATTTGAAGATGTCACAAAAAAGATGGATCATGGGAGATGGAACATATCTGGTCTTCCTGAAGGCATTGGATGTGTCGCTTCTCCAAAGAGTAAATGGTACGATCAGACAACATGGGTTTAGGAGTAATTTATTTGCTTGGATGGAGGATTGGTTAACCAACAAAATGGAATCAGATGGAATAAATGTGTCATTTTATTTTGGAAAATGCAATTTGTGGGGTGCCATTGATTTCAGCACTCATGCCTCAACCATTTGCATTGATTGGATTACTGTACTCGGTTGACGGGAGAGAAAATGCAATGCCTCATTTTCAGATGACTCTTACATCGTTGGGAAATTACTTTGGAATGATGATGCAAGAGATTTTAAAACTATATGGATAGGTTGCGTGAATAGGCCAACATTTAGCTAGGAAAATTAAAGGGAATAACTATGGGACTATTCAAGTTGGCCAGTATAATAGAAAGACAAATTATTATCTAAATGGAGAGAAAGTTCAAAGTGTTTAGGTGCAGAGGGATCTCGGTGTCTGCTTGCATATCACAGAAATCCTGCCTACAGGTACTGGAAGTAATGAGAAATGCAAGCCTAATTTCAGTGTTTATTTATAAAATATAGAGTAGAAAGGTAGGGAGTGTTGGTGTAACTATGCGAGTCATTAATGAGGATGCAACTGGAGTACAGTTTGGGTGTCCTGCAGAATTAGGCATTTCCATTGGAGGCAATTCAGAAGAGCTTCATTAGATTGATTCCATATTTGAAGTGTTTGCCTTATGAAGAGTAATTGAGCAGTTTAGGCATATACTCTTGAGTTTATAAGAATGAAAGGAGATCTCATTGAGGTCTGTAACATTCTAAAATAATTGAATGTGTAGATATGGAGTGGATTTTTTTTCATGTGGCGCAATCTACAATAAGAGACTAGAGTTTTAGGATGGAGAGATGGCAGGAAAGTAGAACAGAGGCCGTGTTGACATCAGTGTCATCGAGGGGTTGGATTCCTCACAGATGCTCCTTGTTATTTTTCAACCCTTCGACAGTGTTTCACAGGAATGGGGGAGGACTGAGTATCATACACGAATCAGGCACTCAGGATAAATCAGTCTCAATCAGTTAGACAGAACGTAACCAGTCGGGTCACACATTGACCAGCGCTGGGTTCTCAAATATTTACAATCTATATTAATGATCAGGAGGATGGAACAGATACACAGATGCTGAGTTTGGTGATGTCGCTGTAGTAAGCAAGAGAATAAATTATCAAGAGAGGGTGGAGAGTCTGCAAATAGATTCATAAATGTAAAGGCAATAGATAATAGTTTGGCAGGTGGAATTTAACATGATATAACCTGTCATTCCATGTACAGGAATAATAGAAAGCAATACGTTACTGAAATGGAGAGTGATTACAGGACTTATGAAACTGTGTACTGGGGGGTTCACTCAGATCCGTTCAGATATGGGAGGTTTTGCTCCATCCCTGATCGTCTACTCCCAGACACCCCAAGTGACCCCATTGCTCTCCGTACACATGGAATACTTTGATGTGGTTGATTGGTGGTGGGGATGGTGTTTCGAAACGTGCATCAAGTGGACGGCCTTTATCCAAAATATATTCATTCCTTTCTACGTGGAGACCCGATGACGATGGGAATGGCTGACTGCTTCTGAATGAAGAGACCATGACTGCTGCCAGGACAGTGGGTATTCACCGACATGATGTACTGTAATGGGCACACTGTGACATTAATGGAGAGAGAGAGAGCTCCTTCAGTTCCTCTACATCTCCGCATTGACATGGATACTCTGCAGATGCCATGGATACCATCGGGAATCCCACTAACCAGTATAGATACAACTGGCAGCTCCCTGCTGAGAGAGAAACAATCTATTTACCTCATCCACCATATATATCCTCCATCACCGAATGGTAACATTGATGTTGAGATACTGGGAGATGATGGATATGTCACGTAGTCCTGGGTGGAATGTTCTGGATCATAGAAGCTGAATGAAACAGTGACCCTCACAGCCCCTGGCAGCACCACCCTCCCCCTGGTGTGAAGCTGCAGGACGTGTTGAAGGAGGTGACACCGCTCTGTGACCAGCTCCTTGTTCAGTCAGGGTCCCCTCATACTTTGATCCTGGGTTAAATGGAGTTTGGGAAATTGTTCCTGGAAAATCAGGGGTGGATACAGCAGATCGCTTTTCCCACAAACACTCACTGTGTGATTTCAGAGCTTCTCCTCTCTGCAGCCTCTGCTCCATTTGTTGTTCATGTTGCAAGCTCGGATGCTGTAACTGCAGTCCCCGTGCTCCATCCACAGTTGGGTCACCAAATCCTCAGATCTCCCTGAATATCTGAGGCAACGCTTGGCACAAAGATATATTCAAATACAGATCCTTACAGCAGTTTTCCAATCCAGGGGGAAACAGCATCAACAGAGATCTCAGAAAGAAAAGCAGCTGGGGATCATGTATTGAAACTTCCAACACTACTGGGATCCCCAGCAGCTTCTGAATGCTGCAGCTCAAAGTAAAATGAGGAAATCTGGTCTGGGAGAGCTGGCCACTGCCCTTCCATTGTTACCACCGTTTTAATAAAACCTAAAATCTCAGTTATTTATTTAAACTATTTTCAGGCAGCAGTTCTGCACCTCTGCCTTTAACACCTCTCTTCAAAAAAAACTCAAGAGAAAATAACCTTTTTACAGTGATAGTATCCTCACAACTCCATCTTTAATAAAATAATCTATCAATACACAAAGGTGGATTCATTTTAGACATCCTAATCTTCCTCTATTAGTAGACTGAAATGCATATATATTACATTGACTCTGAGCATACAAATATTCACATCTATTTCGATTTCAGTCATTTTACTCCTGCCACAGAGTGCCTTTGTCTTTCTTCATCCAAGTCTCCACACTTAGGTTTCATCGCCCTGCCGCCTGTATAGTTTCAAACTGAATGGCAGCAATAATAAGCTCAATCGAAACAGACTGGTATTTTTCTCCCTAAACTTCTCCAAAAACTTTAAGGGGTTATGATCAGTGATAAAGATTTGTCTCAGGTATGTTATTGGCAATGTAAATCTGAAATATTGTAACGCCAACACCAAGCTCAAGTCCTCCCTCCCCATTGTGGATTAAATCTGTTGATGTTTCCACTGGACACTCCAATCACAGGTTACATAATGTAGCGCTTCTAATCTCTCCAATACTCCCTCTGAAAGACATAGCTCCTCATGTCTCAGCATAAAAGAATTACATGCTTCTGTACCTCTTAATGCTCTAACTTCTTTACCTGCTACTCCTGGCCTATGCCTGTAAACCTTAACAAGACCTCGCACATTCTTCTCCATCTCTTACAGAAACCAAACTTTGATTTCTGAACTCAATCATCATCATCAGCCATTTCAGCTTCTAAACTTGCCGTTTTAACTCTGCTCTTCCACACGATTTTTCACGACTGCAGGAAGTGAATTGTTGAACTTCTCCAAAATAAGAATCTTTCTAAGAGTGTCATAGGTTTGCTCTGTTTTTAATACCCTTACCACCTTTCAAAATTACTTTGTTTGATCCATTCAAACTCAATGTGCGTTTAACCAGGGACCCTCTTTTAGATTCCTGTAACTATGTCTGTCAGTGTCTGGCCCAAGCTCATATGCACTTCAGATGGCTTTCTTCACATCCTCATACTCCCCAGATACCTCCTCCGATAGGGATGCAAATACCTATCAGCTTTGGATCAAATAAATTCACATGGTCACTGGTGTCTGCATTTGTTTAGCCACTTTCTCAAATGAAATTCAAAAGGCTTCCCCATCCTTCTCATCAAATTTAGAGAATGCCTGGTTGCATTTAAACAGAACCTCGTTAGGCCATTGGTTACAATAGGGTTGCTCAACCGCACTATCCTCCTCATCCCACCGACATTCTACCTCCAGCTCCGCCTTCTATATCAACTTTCGTCTCTAATTGCTAACTTTTTATGTTGAAACTCTCTGCTTTTCTTCTATCCTTTTCTCTCTTTCTTCTTCGTTTCCCTTTCTTTTATTTCTACTTTTCATCATAATTCAAAGTCTTTCAATTCCTTCTCAGGTTCAAAGACCATCATTTGAAATTGAATTCCAGCCATCTCCAAAGGGTCTGATGGCGGTTCCACTAAACGTAATTACCGATCTATAGCTGTAATTATCTCTCATTTTCTCACAGACAATCACAACCCTAACTCCAGGTTGTCTGTCAATTCCGAAAGCTTTACCATCATTACCTTTTGTAAAACCGCCAACTTCACTCTTCCACACCCAGAGAACTCTTAAGGACTGAATCTTTTTACACAAAATACTGTTTAAACCAACCAAATTCAACATCCACAAAAAAGACACCATCAACTACCGTACGCGACCTTTGAACCCAATAGCCTCCTGGCGCATACTCTCCAATGTCTGTGTGAGCTTATTTTGGATGATTTGGTTTCCTCCCACAATCCAAAGATGTGCATGTCAGGTGTATTGGCCATGATAAATTGTTCATAGTTTTCAGGGATGTGTGGGTTAGTTGCCTTTGTCGGGGTAAATGTGTAATAATAGGGTAGAGAAATGGGTCTGGGTCGGCTACTCCTCGGAGGGTCGGTGTCGACTTGTTGGGGAGAATGGCCTGTTTGCACACAGAAGGGATTGTAATTCTAAACCCAATTTGGTATTATCGATATAGAACCAGACAAGAGTCCCCGGTTTGCTATAGTCGAACCAGACTGTCTCAAACTATATTAAGAAGGTAGGTTGGATGCCAACCTTTCCTTACTTTAAAGGTAGATGTGAGTTGGGTGTTCCAGATGTCAAACTATTCAAACCACTCACCATTAAGCAAAACACAATATATTTAAACACTCTAATGAAAATCCAATTAGAAATGAAGATGAATTTAGAATATTTTTTCTATTGGCAATCTTAACCGAATAATGGATACAGTACCTTCTACTCATGAACTGTTCCAATATATCAACATCCCATAAACACACCCCTTGGCAAAAAGGAACATTGAGACATGCATTCTTGCATACAGTTCTCCAATCCAGGAGGAAACACCATCAAGAGAGGTTCCAGAGAGAATAGCAGCTGTGGATAATTTACTGAAACTTACAACCCTTCTGGGACCCCAAGCACCTGGTGATTGTTATAGCTACAATATAAATAAACCTAGAAATCCTGGTCTGTGCCAGCTGGCCATTGTTACTGCTATTTATTTTAAAAAACCCTAAAAGCCCCATAAGTTATTTACTTGAACCGTTTTCACTAGGAAGTTTTGCCTTTAAGGTCTCTTACTAAAAAAGGGAGAAAATAACCTCTTATTTAAAAAGTGAGAGCATTGTCAGGCAATTTATATGCGTGGTCCTTTACTCAGTGGGCTTCCTTTTGTTAGTAATCGCATGGTCACCTGAGAACGACAGCCACAGGTACAGACCAAGTTACAAGGATGTTTCTCATAACTTCTGAAACACGCCTGTCCATGGACCATCACATGGGAGATACCAGGAAGTGAACAACAGCTTGACACACCCCATTTTATTATTTCTGATCTACACAATGCCAGCACTCGATACACTAGGGAGGCCAAAACCCAAGACCAGGGAAAGAAAGAAAGGGACAAGAGATACACATTAAAGATGAAACAGACAGATTATTAACTGAAAAGATGTTGTGGAAATATGTGGAAAACGTCAGGGCAGTGGGACTAACTGGTGAAGTGAGATCTTCGAGAGTAAAATTACAAGAATGAGAACATTGAATAAAGGCATTGTCAGATCAGCTGAAATGGTTTGTTACATCAAGTTCTCAATCTGCTTCACAGAACACCACAAACAACATAAACTGGGACAAGATGACAGCCCAGCATGGAGAGCTGTGCAGACCATGCTAGTGTGTTGCTCAGTAAACTGCACTATCTGCACAGCATGAGAGTATTGCAAACTTTACTATCATATGCTAACTATACTCGCAAAAGATTTACTGCTTACAGTGGGAAGGTTTGCTCCCTCTGCGTGTGTGTGTGTGTGTGTGTTCATCAGAGACTGAGAGAAAGTGTGTGTGTGTATGTGTGTGTGTTCATCAGAGACTGAGAGAGTGTGTGTGTGTGCGCGCGATTGGCATGGTTGAGTGCAAAACTCATTGTTTGAGAAGGAAAGCACATGGAGGAAATTATTTTAAATACGAACAACAGTCAAGCTTTTTGTTAATCAACAGAGAGAGCGAGAGAAGTTTCATGGACAGATGAGCTAAAGTATTTGAGAATGTTAAAATAAAGGCATTGCCAGACACAATAGCAATATCCATTGGCGTGCACATGAATGACAGATGGATGGGTGTTTGGTGTGAGGTTGAATCAGATTTGCTTCAGCAGGTTTGAAGCGCGGATTGTCAGCAGAACATTATTGGTTTTATTAAGACTGTATTTCATAGCTCAAGGTTCAAATAACAGATCGAATAAACCAGTGAGATATATTCTGGAGTGGTGAGTATTTCAAGTTAGAAATGTTCAGGGCATGGTGTCAAGAATCAGCTCATAGTCAAAGGGATCTCCCACAGTTGTCACCTGACTGCTTAAGCTGCAGATATTGGCCAGGAATGGGATTGAAACAGTGGAAGGAAGAGGAGTTTGTAACCAGAAGAGTAGAAAGTGACCTCTATGCTCTTAACAGTAAAGGCAATGAGACAATGCATTGTGGTTCTCCCCTGAAACTGAATAGTTCAACATAGAGACCCGTGAGTAACACTGCCAGAGCAGAGAGCGAGACAGTAATTGAACACCTTCATTGATGCAGTTAGTAGTGGTCTGTAGAGTAAATATCTGGATGGAGAGATTCAACAGGAACAATAACAGTGGCAGGAAGTGTAGACTATATGAAATAACAACAATACAGTCATAACTGGTTTATAGAAAACAAAATCTGGATAGTGACACTCACCAGGAACACCAACGATAGCCAGGAAGGGATAATAAAAGTATTGAATAATGAGAAGAGTGTAATAGATCTGCGATGATAATGACAACCAATCAAATGTAGAAAGATACCAAACATAATCGGATAAGCTCCTGTCTATTGTTGGAATATTCCAGTCTAATGTTCTCAAATTCTGATCCATTGTTGGAATATTTCAGTCCAATGTTCTTAGATTCTGATCCATTGTTGGAACATTCCGGTCTAATGTTCTCAGATTCTGATCTCTCCTCCCCCTTTCTCTGGATCTGCTGTTCCCTATCAGTGCTGTCAGTGATGCCCCCGCTCATGTTATGGGTTGACACATTGAATGGAGCCCATTTATCATTAAAAGATGGAAACCCTCCACTGGGATAATTAGAATCCATGGAGATTGGCATTAATCGCAGTCACTGAACAAATAGCCTCAGTTAATCCATTCAATACATCACTTTTCATTTCCTGGTTTTGGACGCTATGGATAAGGTTGCTGCGGGATGGACAATGAATCTTTCAATATTTTTAATCTTTTTTTCCCTGGTGTATGAGAGTATTAACAGAACACTGCAGCGCTCTATATATGTTCCACTCTGTTTATGAAAATAGGCAGTTATAAAATGACAGATCTGATGCGTAAAAAAAAAAAACGTCGGGTGGGCAAGTTTCTAGGTACCTGAAACAAAGTACGGTACTTATTGACCAGTGTGAGGCCACTCCTGGTTTTAATGCCCTGTTTTCAAATCCTTTCATAACCTTGAGACAGAACATTGAGACTGCTGCTCAGTAACAGGCCAAAACAATTCTGTCCCTATGGGCCCCTTCCAGAGGGATAGGAGAAGGCCATTCAGCCCATATTAACCTGTTGCTACTTGAAAAGGTGGAAAGTTGGAATATTGGCACATTTTGCCAACAGAATCATTCAAAACAAAGAGATTTGTCGATGCAGCTGTATGAGGTGTTACTGAGAGGGCACCTGGAGTACATTGTGTTGTTTGTGTTTCTGTAACTGAAAAGGAATGGGTCTCCATTAGATACAGTTTACTGGCTGCTTGTAATCCACACGTTTCTGCGTCCTGATCTGTTACACAGGGACAGGAGGAGGCCATGCAGCCTCTCGAGTGTGTTTAGAAGAACTGGAGGAGGCCATTAAGTCTCTTGGGTCTATTACGAGGGACAGCATTTCCAGTGTAATACAGAGGGACAGGAGGAGCCTATTCAGTCTCTTGAGCCCGTTATAGAGGCACAGGAAGTGTTTATTTAACTTTCAAGTTTGTTATGCATAAATATTAGTTTTAAATTATTTATGGAATCGGAAATACCTGATGGCAACATTAAAGTTCTAGCTTTGAACAAGGCCAATTTTGAAAGTGTTAGGAGAGCTCTGTGAAAGGCTGATTGGAATACCTCTTCACAGGTAAAGGGATGGTTGGAAAATGCAAGGCCATCAAAACTTGGTTTCAGAGAGTCGAGAGCCAACGTGTTCCTATTAGTGAGATGGGCAAGGCTGATGGGTGCAGGGAGTTATGGATGGGTGAGTATATTGATGCTCTGGTCATGGTGAGAAAGGAGGCATATGTCAGGTAAACAGAGCTGAGATCAAGTGAATCCCGAGAGGTGTATAAGGGCAGCAAGTGAATCATCAATCAGGAAATCGGGCCAGAAAAATGTGGACAAGAGATGGCTTTAGAAATTGGGTTAATGAGGCATTGAAGAAATTCTACACATCCTTTAATGGCAAAAGATTAACTAGGGAGAGAATAGGGCCCCTTAAAGATGAGTAAGGCTACCTATTCATGGAACCACAACAAAGTTGAGGGATACTAAACAAGTATTTCTCCTCAGTATTTAATGTGCAGGAGGTTAAAAGAGCGAGAGAATGAAGAAATATGCAATGATACCTTGAAAAGTGTCTATATTACAAGGATGTGTTGGACATTTTAAAACACATAAAGGTGAACAAATCCCTGGGACCTGATCAGTTGTAGCCCAGATGTTTTGTGGGAAGCGAGGAAATAGATTGCTTATGCATTTTGCTGATATATTTGTAACATTGATTTTCACAGGTGAGGTGTCAAAAGACTGGAGGGCTGCTAACATAGTGCAATTGTTTAAGAAAGTAACGAAAAAGCAGGTAACTCTAGATTGATGAGCATGACGTCAATGGTGACTAAATTGTTGGAGGGGATTTCGAGGAAAAGGATCGATATGTATTTGGAAAGACAAGGACTGAAGAGGGCTTTGTACAATTGAGATTACGTCTCACTGACTCGGTGGATTTTTTTGAGGAAGTGATGACGATGATTGATGAAGGCAGGACAGTGGATGTTGGCTTTATGGAATTCAGTAAGAAAACCAAAATGTTCTACATGGTAGACTGGTTAGCAAGGTTAGACTGCCTGGAATCCAGGGAGAACTCGCCATTTAGGTCCAAACTTTTCTTGAATATCGGAGACAGGGCGTGACAGTGACATTTGTTCATTAAACTTGGAGACCTGTGACCAGTGGCGTGCCGCAAAGATCAATTGTTGGTCCACTGCCTTTTGTCACTGATACAAATCATTTACATTTGAGTATATGAAGTATGGTCAGTAAGTTTGTAGATAATAACAAATTTGTTGGTGTCGTCGACAGTGAAGAATGATCTCTCAGACTATAATGGGACTTTGTTTAGATGAACCGAGGAGTGGCAGATGGAGTTTATTTTAGTTAAATGTGAGGTGTAGCATTTTGGCAAGACAAATCAAGGCAAGACATATAGGTAGGATCCTGTCAAAAGCTGCCAATCAAGGAGAATTCCATAGAAGTTATCGAATCCCTACAGTGAGGAAACAGCCTTTTCAGCCCATTGAGGCCACACCGACCCTCTAAACAGTATCCCACGAGACAAACCCCGACTCTATCCCTGTGAACCTGCATTTCCCATAACTAATCCACCTCGCCTGCACATCCCTGGGTACTGTACTCAATTTAGCATGTCCGATCTACCCTTCTCTGTATATCTTTATACTGTCAGAGGAAAACATAACATCCGGAGGAAACTCGTACAGACACGGGGAGAATGTGCAAACTCCACACAGGCAGTCATTCAAGGATGGAGTTAAACCCAGATCGCTGCGCTCTGAAGCAGCAGTGCTAGTCACTGAGCTACTGTGTCACCTGGTGGTGCAGGTTCTTCGTTCCTTGAAAGTGCCGTCACAGGTAGACAGCGCAGTGAAGAAGGCACTTGGTGATCTTCCCTTTATTGGTGCGTGCTTTGAGTCTAAACATTTTCACGACCCGTTGCATCTGTACAGGACATTGGTTTGGCCACTTTTGTAATACTGCCTTTAATTCCAGTTTCCCTGCTGTCGGAAAGATGTTGTCAAACTTGAAGGGGTGCAGAAAAGATTTAAAAGAATGTTGCAGGTGTTGGAGGGTTAGTGTTACAGGGAGAGTTTGAATAGGCTGGGGCTATTTTCAAGTGTTGAGGCAGAGGGGGGACTTTAAAGAGGTTTATAAAATCATGAGGGGAATAGATAAGGTAAACAGTCAACGTCTTTTCCCAGGATAGGCAAGTCCAAAATTAGAAGACAAAGATTTAAGGTGAGAGGGGAAAGATTTAAATAGAGACATGAGGGACAACATTTTCACACAGAGACCACTGTGTGTATGGATTGAACAGACAAAAGAGGTGGTGGAGGCAGGTACAGTTACACCATTTAAAAGGCATTTGGATGGATACATGCATGAGAGATGTTTAGACGGAAATGGGCCAAATGCTGGCAAGGGGAACGAGATTTATTTAGGATATTTGGTTGGCATAGCCGACCGGACTGAAGGATCGCTTTCTGTACTGTACATCTCTGAGACTCTGTTGCCTTTTGAGTGTATAACACAGGAACACGAGGAGGCTACTCAGCTTCTGAATTCTGTCAGTCAGATTGTTTGCTCAATTACTGAGAGCAAAATACAAAAATTCATCATTCAGATTTTGATGGTGACTTACAGAATCAGGAGAATTGCTCTTAGTCAATAGAAGCTGTAAGGAATGTGAGGAGGCGATTCAGTCCGTCAGTTCCATTCCACAGGAGCAGGAGGTGAGCACAGAGCTATTGGAGCCTGTTACTCAGGAGCAGGAGGAGGACATGTATTTTCACAGACTTGGGATCAGGAAGCAGTCATTCAACTGCTTGAGACTGGGACACAGGAACAGGAGGGAGTCACTCAACTGCTTGAGACTGGGACACAGGAACAGGAGGCAATCATTCAACTGCTCAAGACTGGGACACGGGAACAGGAAAAGGAACAGGAGGCCGTTACTCAACTGTTCGAAACTGGGCCACAGGGAAATCTGGAGGCGAGTGAGGCCTCAGGATCCTGCTATGCAGGAACAGGAGGAGGTGACTCACTCCCCACCAGTATGAGACACTGGGAGAGAAGAGGAGTTTGCTTGGAACAAACATAAATACATGAACAAGCTGCATTAGTGGTCCATTCAATCCTGCCCCACCATTCACTAAGACCACGGCTGATCAGACTGTGATTTCCTCATTCCATTTTACGGAGACTGTCCTCTCTGCAGCCTCTGCTCCATTTGTTGGTCATGTTGCAGACCCAGGTGCTTTAACAACAGTCACCATCACTCATCCAGATGGTCGGGTCTAAGGATGAGTCAGGATTTGAAGGATCCAATAACAAGAATGAAAACATAAAATAAATGTATAGCCAGATGTTTAGTTCTCTCACATTCGCAATCAAACTCACATAAACAGCCCATCCATAATACATTCGGGATGGAGCACTGTGTAGATATGGCTAGCGTACTGCTGAATGCAACCCAACAATATCCAGAATGGAACTCTGTGCAGCCCACACCGATACGTGATCGAGATTCCTGGGATAAATGTCCAGCGTGGGGAGATGTGCAGACCTCACTGGTTTATTCATATATAAACACAGGTTGTTCCAGTTTTCGGTAACACTGTGTTAGATCACTGCCCTGTTTGGGGAAACTTGCTGGAAGTGACAGGATGTGCAGCTCCCATCCAGTTACAGCGCCATATCTCCACTGTACCTTGACAAGTTTTGATGCAGATGTGAAAATCATTGCAAGGGAGAGATGTAAATGGAAACAGTTGAAACACCAATAGTTCTGATTAAGGCGAGTATCCCACAAGTATGTAAAGATGAAATAACTGAGATATTATCCGATGAGGTTCTGTGAATGGTACACGGAAGTAAGAGGGGGTTAGTTGCCTCCAAATCATCAATGGGAATTAGAGGAACAAATATGCAGGGAAACTGGTGAGAGTAGCAGGAGCATTAGGATTGTCATAATAGGTGATTTAAATTTTCCTAACATAGACTGGGACATCCAGATGGTTAAGAACTTCGCTGGAACGTAATTTCTTAAGTTTGTTCAAGAAAGTTTCCCAAGCAGTATATAAAGGGTCCTACACGGGAAGGGACAAACTCGACCTACTGTTGTGAAATAGGTGACGGTGGTAAAGTGGGGGAGTATTTTGGGAAAAGTGACTGGCGTTGTATTAATTTTAAAATAGTTATGGGAGGGACAAAATTGATCCACAGATTCAAGTTCTAAATTGGGGCAAGGCATATTTTGTTGGAATTAGACAGAGGATTGCAGGGGTTAATTGGAGTAGTTTGTTTTCAGGTAAAAGGGTATTGGGCACGAAGGAGGGCTGTAAAAGTGAGATAGCTCGAGTTCAAGGTTTACATGTTCCTGTGAGGGTGAAGGGACAGTGAGGCTTGAAGAGAAAACCCTGGATGACAAGAGATATTGAGGCTCTAGCCAGGAAAAAGGAGGCTTGGCTCAGGTTCAGGCAGCTGGAATTAAGGGAATCCCTGGAGGTACACAGGGAATACAGGAGTTTACTGAAGAAGGAAATCAGGAAGGCGAAAAGGGAGTATGAGATAGCCTTGGCTGAGACGATTAGAGTGAACCCAAATTCACTATAGTAAAGAAAAAGAACAACTAGAGAGAGAATAGGACGTCTTAAAAACCAAAATAGGCACGCATGTGTAAAACTACAAGAGATGGTTGAGGTCCTCAATTTCCCCTCTGCGTTTACCATGAAGAATGACATGAAGTCCTGTGACCTTTGGGAGGTTAATTGTCATATCTTGGTACTGTCGAAATCACAGTAGAGGTGCTGCTGGACATATTAGAATGCACAAAGTCAGATAAATCTCTTGGTCCTGACCAGATATATCCAAGAGCACTGCAAGAGGTGAGAGAAGACAGGGGCCAAGGTCCTGGAAGACTGGGCGGTAACAAATATAGTGCCCTTCTTCAAGAAGGGCTGCAAATAATTGTCTGGGAAATACAGACCAGTAAGCTTCACATCTGTTTGCAGTAAACTGCTTGAGAAGGTTCTGAGGTACAAGATATGCATGCATTTGGAAAGACAGAGTTTGACTTGGAGCAGTCAGCGTGGCAGATCATGCCTTACAAATTTTATTAGGGTTTTTTGAGGAAGTGACCAGGAAAGTTGTAGAGGGCAGGGCGGTCAACATAATCTCTATGGATTTCAGTAAGGCCTTTAGTAAGATTCCACACGAAAGGCCGCTCTAGAAGGTTAGATCGCACAGACTCTAAGGTAAGCTGGCAATTTGGTGACGCAGTTGGTTTGACATTATAAAGCAAATGGCTATGGTGGAAATATGCTTGTCGGACTGGAGGCCTGTGACTAGTGGAGTGCCTCAGGGGTCGGTACTGTTCCCATTGCTGTGTGTTATCTAGATCAATTATTTAGACGAGAGTGCATAATGCGGGTTAGTAAGTTTGCAGATGGCACTCAAATAGGAGGTATTGTTTACAGTGAGGAACATTATCAGAAATTGTAGCTCTACCTTGATCAGCTGGGGAAGTGGGCTGAGAAATAGCAAATGGAGTTTAATATAGATAAATGCAACATCTTTCATTTTGGAAAGTCAAATTCAGGTGGGAGTTTAATGGTGAATCAGAGGGCCTTAAGGAGTGCAGTGGAACAAAAGG
Organism: Chiloscyllium punctatum; assembly: GCF_047496795.1. Classification (NCBI taxonomy): domain Eukaryota; kingdom Metazoa; phylum Chordata; class Chondrichthyes; order Orectolobiformes; family Hemiscylliidae; genus Chiloscyllium; species Chiloscyllium punctatum. The sequence goes on from NC_092752.1 coordinate 63,338,728, forward strand.
ATGTTGGAAATCAGGTGCATGGTTGTCTGAATTTGAGTCGCAGATATACAGGACAGTGAAGAAGGCCGCTGGCACACTGGCCTACATCAGGGCATTGGCGTCCTCCATCGCAGGACCGTAGCAACACGACACCTGGAGGAAGACTGCCTCATCTTCCACCTAGGAACTTTCCAACCACAAGGGATGAATGCAGATTCCTCCAGCTTCTTCATTTGCCCTCCCCCCAACTTTTCTCAGTCCCTCAGACTCAGCACCGCCTTCTTGAGCTGCAATCTTCTTCCCGACCTCTCCGCCCCACCCCCATCCGGCCTATCACCTTCACTTTAACCTCCTTCCACCTATGGTATTCTCAACGCCCCTCCCCCAAGTCCCTTCTCCCTATCTTTTTTCTTAGCCTACTTGGCACACCCTCCTCATTTCTGAAGAAGGGCATATGCCCGAAACGTCGATTATCCTGCTCCTTTGATGCTGCTTGACCTGCTTCGCTTTTCCAGCAATACATTTTAAAGCTACATTTTAAATTTGTTGGGAGCAGTGGAAGAGTGGTATAAAAATGAAACAGTGACACCCTCCAACCTCAGTCAGAGCAGGAATTTGGAGAAATTCACCAAGTGGGAATTTATTCCAGTGGGAATTCTCTTTCCCGGAAGTTTGGGATGGCTGAATCTTTATATTATATCGAGGCTGGCTTCGATATAATATAAAATGATTTTCCACAAACAGGTGAATCAGGGAGAATAGTGCATCGGGAGCAAAGTGCAGCTGGGAACACAATGAGATGAACCACAACCTTATTTACTGGTAGAGCAGTTTCAACGGGCAGAATGGCCCACTCATGTGCCTCAGCCCCATGTTCTGATGTTATGTTAAACCCTTCAGACCTGCTACACAGAGGCACATCGAGGCCACTCCAATGGTGAGGTGTAGTTTTGGAAAACTACTTGGAAAATGCAGGGTGGGTCAGGAACCGACCCCCACCCCCAAGCTCTCTTTCCAGGCTTCCCCTCTCTGTAACATCTGCTCCAGATGTGGGTCATGTTACAGACCTAGATACGCTGGGTGTCCAGCCCCCATACCCCACCTAAGGTTAACCTAAACAAATCATCTGCTGTCCCTGAATGCAACATTGTGCAACACGACTTCCAGGAAAATAACCTGTTAGTTTCCAATAGCGTAACATGTGAAATTAATAAATAGGAACGGAAGTAGGTCATTCGCCCCCTCAAGCTTGCCCTGTCATAAAATAAGAACATGGCTGATCTACTCCAGGGCTCAACTCCACATTCTTGCCGACTCCTGTATCCCTCCACACCTCTCTGGGTTAGGGAATTACGGACATTCACTACCTTCTGAGAGAAGGCATCACTTTCCATCTCAGATTGAAATCGATGTTCCTTATTCGGTATCTTTATCCTCGAGTTTGGCATTCTGCCCAGGAATGGGAGCAACTTCTCAACATCTACCTTCTCAAGCCCGCTCTGTATCTTATGTATTTCAGCAGTATCCCTCTTCATTCATTTAAACTCCAATGAATAATCACCTCACCATTATAGAGATTATGAATAACTCAACCCTTTCATCTCTGGAAGCCGGTTAATGATCCAACCGCATTACTTGCTGCATCAGCATGCTGACGTGATGCTTCATACTCAGGAAGACTCAAATCACTTTGTACTCCTCCTTTTCTGGAAATCCTCTCCATTAAATAACAGCCAGCCTTTTGGTTCTCAGTGTCTTCCACAAACTCGGATGTATTTTGCACTCAGCTCCCTCCTTCAGGCTGTCAGTATAGATTGTAAATAACTGATGCCATCGGACTGATATGTGTGGTGATCCAGCAGATGCACCTTTATCATAAAGATCCATTAATCCGGACTCACTGATTTATATGTGTTTACCAGTCATCATCGCATGTTAATACATTATCCGTCATCCTACGAGCTTCCGGCTTGAGTAAGATCTTTTATTTTGTAATACCCTGCGGAAAATCTCTGAAAAGCCTCTTGTCTACCAGATCCCCTTTATCAAGTCCGCTTGTTATATTTCCAGGCATCTCCATAAATCTTTGCATGATCTTACAGGGCAAAATATAATTTCCTTTCACAAACCCTCACTGACACTGCGTGAAGCTTTTCTTAATGTCCATGCTGGCCAGGTTTTCCAAACGAAACTAGCCCCATCTGCTTTCATTTGGCCCATAGGCCTCGAAATGTTTCCCATTCGTATGTTTATCCAAATGAGTTTTAAAGGTTAAAGCTTTATTGGCATCTACCACTCTTCCTCTGAAAGCTCATTCTATACCCGTACCACTCTGTATAAAAACACTGCCCCTGCGTCCCTTTTAAATCTTCCCCCTTTCACCTTAAACCTATGCCTCCTATGGTTGAACTCTCCCCTCCTGTGGAAAAGCCCTTGGGTATTCACCCGATCCATACCTCTCATGATTCCATAAACTTCTATAATGTCAGCCCACAACCTTCTATACTCCATCTGATACTAACTTCAAGAACAAACATTTAAAGATAAGTGCTGCAAATTTGAAACTGTATTAAACATGACAGTAAAACAATACACAACCAAAACTTCATTCTATTATTTGTTTTTCTCCATATTACAATACTGAGGCAGCATGAAACGCTTATTTAGTGCCAATAACAAGTCACGCACCTGAATTTATTTGTCTAACGGGGGTGATGATCTCGACAATGAAAACATAACTATGGCCAGATTTATATAATACCATATAGTCAACATTCCCCCACCTGGCCTCCCAATGATCTTCTGTGCTTGTATCTTCCTTATCTTGCACTCAATAGAGGCAACCTCTTTCACCATCGCATCTTAATTTAAACCCGTTTCACAGAATTTTCTTTTATTTTTTGCCACACCCTCTTTCCCCTGTCACCCATTCCCCAACTCTGGCTCGGGATTTAAAGCACATTTTCCAATTATTTTGAGTTCTGAAGAAGTGTCATACTAGACTTGAAACACTAATTCTGTTTCCATGTCTCTGCAGATGCTGACAGACCTGCTGAGTTTCTCCAGGAATGAATAGGGGCACAGAACAAATTTTCAATTAAAAAATAACGATCGATACTGGAAATAAAAATACCAAACATTGCTGGAGAAACAGAGAGCTTTGTAGAAGGTTCAATGGACCTGCAAGTTTATATCTGCATTCACTCCAGAAGATGCTGCAACATCTTCAGCAATTTCTGCTTTTGAACAATTTCCAACGATGAATGTCAAAGATGCCCAAACATCCTGTCCAACATGGAGTGCCATACACTGGGAACTGAACAGTAACTCATGGTGACAAGTTCCTTGACTCTGCAACTGCATAAGGCTGGCATCACTGACATTGCAGTGCTCTGATTCATGGTCAGGGAGAAAAACACAAGGAAACACATTCACTTCAAATACAGAAGATGGCATTACTAAAAGAAAAAGATTTAGATTCGTACCTTAAATTGATTCAGTTCAAGTAACAAATTGGAGGCGTGACACCAAGGAAAGAATTTCAGCAGAATGAGAATTTGAAAATGGAAGTGTTACCGCATCAGAAACCAGAGTAGGTCACTGAATACAGGGCTGTTGGGTGAATTGGTCTTGGTGTGAACTGGGGGACAGGCAGTAGAATTGAATTGTAGATATTGCAGATTAAACTGGGTTATCATCTGATGCTGTAGGTCACAGCAGCAACAGCAGAAGCAGAATTGTATTCAATGACAATCTGTAACCTTTCCCTCAGGATAATCCCTCAGTCCACCATTACCCTCAAGCCGATCTATAGTTCAGTGACGAGTGTGGGTGAACATGCCAGGGTCAGTACCATGTGTACCTTTACCTGATGACAACCCATTAAAGCTACCGCAATTGGCTGGTTAGTCTGGAAACAGCAGAATAACAATAGACAATAGACAATAGACAATAGACAATAGATGCAGGAGTAGGCCATTCTGCCCTTCGAGCCTGCACCGCCATTCAATATGATCATGGCTGATCATTCCTAATTAGTATCCTGTTCCAGCCTTATCTCCATACCCCTTGACTCCACTATCTTTAAGAGCTCTATCCAATTCTTTCTTAAAAGAATCCAGAGACTGGGCCTCCACTGCCCTCTGGGGCAGAGCATTCCACACAGCCACCACTCTCTGTGTGAAGTAGTTTCTCCTCATCTCTGTCCTAAATGGTCTACCCCGTATTTTTAAGTTGTGTCCTCTGGTTCGGCACTCCCCCATCAACGGAAATATGTTCCCTCCTGCCAGAGTGTCCAATCCTTTCATAAGCCTATACGTTTCAATCAGATCCCCTCTCAGTCTTCTAAACTCAAGGGTATACAAGCCCAGTCGCTTCAGTCTTTCCGTGTAAGGCAATCCTGCCATTCCAGGAATTGACCTCGTGAACCTACGCTGCACTCCCTCAATAGCCAGAATGTCTTTCCTCAAATTTGGAGACCAGAACTGTACACAGTACTCCAGGTGTGGTCTCACCAGGGCCCTGTACAGCTGCAGAAGCACCTCTTTGCTTCTATACTCAATCCCTCTTGTTACGAAGGCCAGCATGCTATTAGCCTTCTTCACGACCTGCTGTACCTGCATGCTTGCCTTCATTGACTGGTGTACAAGAACACCCAGATCTCTCTGAACAGCCCCTTTACCTAATTTGATACCATTGAGGTAGTAATCTGCCTTCCTGTTCTTGCCACCAAAGTGGATAACCAGACATTTATCCACATTAAACTGCATCTGCCATGCATCTGCCCACTCACCTAACTTGTCCAGGTCACCCTGTAATCCCCTAACATCCTCATCACATTTCACCCTACCACCTAGCTTTGTGTCATCAGCAAATTTGCTAATGTTATTGCTGATACCATCTTCTATATCATTTACATATATTGTAAAAAGCTGCGGTCCCAGCACGGATCCCTGCGGTACCCCACTGGTCACTGCCTGCCATTTCGAAATGGAGCCGTTAATCACTACCCTTTGTTTCCTATTAGCCAACCAATTCTCTATCCAATCTAGTACTTTGCCCCCAATCCCGTGCGCCCTAATTTTACTCACTAACCTCTTGTGTGGGACTTTATCAAAAGCTTTCTGAAAGTCCAGGTACACTACATCCACTGGATCTCCCTCGTCCATCTTCCGAGTTACATCTTGTCCAGAGGCAGAAATTATACCACGAGTAACGAATCAGATCGAAGCACTGTCATCCTGACAAATCCAAGCATAAATGTCGATGGACCACTAAACAACGGACTGGAGGAGAGGACTCCACAAATATCCTCATCCTAAATAATGGAACAGTCCTGTACATCAGTGTAAAAGTCAAGTATGTGGTGTCTGCACAGTCCTCAGCCAGACTTGTTGAGTGGATGTTCCAACTTACCCTTTCATGATGCCCACAGAATCACAGATGCCAGTCTTCAACCATTTCGACCCGCTGCACGTGAAGAAACCGCTGAACACAGTAGATACAACAAAGGCAATGGGCCCTGACCCCATTCCTGCAATGGGACTGAAGACTTGTGCTGCACAATAAGCCGTGTCACTGGGGAAGCTGTATCATTCCAGCTCCAACTCTGACATCTCCCTGGCAATGTGGAAAATTACTCAGCTATGTCCAGTTTCCTAAGAAGGGAATAAATACAATCTGACCAATTACTACCCCATCAGTCCCATCACGACAGTCAAATTGGTGGGAGTTCTATATGACAGAGCTGTCAAGTAGCACAGAAATAACCTGCTCAGCGTGGTTTCAGATCGGTCTCCATGTGGAGATGGTGCTGTTGTGGAATTGTCATTGGATTACTAATACAGACCAGGCTCATGCTTGGGCAGCTGGTGGAAGATAAAAACAATTATTAACATATCAAGATCTAAAATCTGGTGTCAGTAATAGTGATCTTGTGTCCATTGTTGATTGTAAACATCGATTTCCTTCCCCAATGTACTTTCAGGAAGTGAATCTCCCGTATCTTCCTGGTCTGGCCTAAAAGTGACTCCACACGCACAGACATGTGATAAACTCTTCAATAGTCCCTGAAACGGCCAAGCAAGGCACGCAAGTGTATTAACTGTTCCGAACTCTTAAAGGATATACCCGGAGAGAACACCTGGCTCCAACTTTGGTGTCGGAAAAGGGAACGGGAAACATAGTCCTGTTGACCCTGCAGAGACCTCCATCCCAACATCTGACGGTATGTGACAACATTTACTGAGCTTTCCCACAAACTGTACAGGAACTTCGGGAAATGAGTACGTCACACAACACATCGAGCTTTCTCTGTGCAAGTTAATGGTCGAACATCTCCTTAATGCAGTTTTACCCATACAATATTCATATCCCTTAATATGTTTAAACATTGTGAAATATAAAGTGAGAACTGATGTAGTCCCTTCAGCCCATCAATTTTGCTCCTCCATTCAATATACAGGCAGTTCTCAGATAACGCGTGTTGATTAAATACAATTTGATTGCAATGTGATTCATGAACCTTTTTCCATAAAGTGAATTCCCGTTCATTGTGACGCAATTCCTTGCCGGGAACCAACTGAACAGCAAAGCCCAGCCTCAGGATCCTGTGTCTGCAAAATGTACAACAATGTGTTCAGCTAAAACAGGAAAGTAATCCGCTCGGGAAGCCTTGAAAATGAGCCTGAAACGGGGAATAGTAGTATCCATTTCGAAAGAACTTTATTTCAAACTGTGGGGAGAATCTTGAGGAGAACTGAAATTTCCCCATCGGCATCACGTGATCAGTCAGCCTCACACGCTTTCTGGTGAAAAGTGTGGTGAAAGGTACACTGCTGTCGTCAGTGATCTGTATTTTGAAAGTGTTACATTTACAGCACTGTTTTATTACAATATGGGACTTAAAGATTTATTTAGACTGTGCTAGTATGTGTGTTAGACTAAATTAAATTTTTGGCTTTACTAATATTTTTGGGGGTTCGCCACTTACCCTCTTTTTTCCCATAGACCCCATGATTAATATTGCACGATTTTGCACAACACCGTGTTGCACAGGAACACAGCTACTGAATTATTGGAGAACCACCTGGATTGATAGCTGATCTTCTATCTTCACACGATACTCCGCTATCCTTTTAATTTCCAGAAATCCTTACTTATATTCAGTGCCTAGGTTTCCACAACCTGAGCTGGGAGAGAACACTCTAGTTCGCCAGTCTCAGAGTGAAGACATTTATTCTCATCTCAATGCAAAGTGGCCTCTCTGTACTTAATGCTGTGGCCCCTTGTCTGAGGCATCCAAGCCAACTTCCAATCTGTTGCGCCCTGTCAGAGTTTTATATATTTCACTGTGATCACCACTGATTTTCCTAAATCCCATGGAATACAGGTCCAGTCGCCCAAACCTCTGCTCCCACAACAAGTCTGTCATCCCAGAGATCAGTCTGGTCATCCTTCGCTGCTCTCCCTCAATGTCAGCTTTGCCCCTTATTGGGTAAGGAGCGCAAAACTGCACACAATACTGTACAATGTTTGAGATGGGGACTCACCAAGGCCCTGCACAGCTGCAGTAGGATACTCTTACTCCTGCACTCAATTGCCCTGAAATGAAGGTGAAATACATCATTTATCTGTCTACCTGCTTTCTGCTCCTGCAATATTTCTTTAGTGACTGGTACAAGGTCATCCTTCAATGTTACAGCTCCCCACTTGCTGGGTCTATATGCACTGGTCAGCGTGTCAATGCCATTCCCAGTATTGACTTCTGGCTTCAGACTCACTGTCCTGCATGTACTCAGAGGGCTGTGCAGAAATAAACGAAAATGCAGCTTAAGTTCCTTTGTAGAAAAACATTTTTCAACCATTCCCTTTTCAAATGAGAGGCTGCCATTCTATTGTTCCCATCAAAGTACACAACATCACATCTCTCCCATTGCTCTCCATCTGCCACGTATTATCCAAGGAATTTCACTTGTCTCAGTCACTTTGGAGCATTTTTACATCTTCGTCACCAACTCACATGCTGACATTGTTTCGTGTTGTCAGCAGACTTGGGAATATTGCAGTTGAGCCCGTCAACCAAATATATGATGTGTATTGGGAATAGATGGGGCCCAAGACACGAACCTTGCTATATCCTCCTAGCCTTCCATTTAAAAAAAATGTTGTTTTATTCCTGCGCAGTGTTTCCTGCCAGCTTTCCCATTATAAAACCATGATCATACGTTAGACCCAGTCCCACAGGATTCGAATTTGCACAATAGGCTTGGGGCTTTATCAAAAATCTTTCTGAGATTCCACTCGTATTACATTGATATCTTCTCCATAATGTTGCTAAAAGCCACTTTCTCAAATATGATTCCCATTTCATAAATCTCTGTTGACTTTGTCTACGCCCATTAATTTCATTCCGATACTTTCTCTAAACTGTTTAGTTGCTAATTTCATTCTATTCCCTTTTTCTCACCAGACTAAAGATCCCTAGTATTGCTCGGAAGTTTTCTTTTTTATTTTGTTTTCCTCTGTGAAGGTATGACTGAAACTTTTGTTCCATAGTTCTACCATTTCCCGGTCCTCAATTATCTGACATCAAACTGTAAGAAAGCTGCACATTTCTTTCTCTTAATTTTTCCATTATCATATTTTCAGAAAATATCATAAGTTCTGTCTTATAAACTTTGTTAAGACTTTCTTCAGAAACCTATCAATTCCAATTTTAAGGTACTCACTGATTGGCCTTCTGCAGCCAAACAATCACAGAAGCAAAGACTCAATCAGAAATACAGCATGGTCTACATAAGGCCCACTTTCCGACACAATACGCCTAGCCGTGAATCTTAAGGCACTTCAAGTGCACAACCGTGTATTTTCGAATGATTTTGAGTTTGCCATGACATCTCCTCTCTCAAGAAGTGTACTTCAGACCCCAATACACACTGACTGAAAAGCAATACTCAAATCCTCACTAAACCACAAACTCTTCACTTTAATAGTGTGCCCCTTTGACTAAAAGGAACAGCTGCTGTCTATCCACCCTGTCCATGCTCCTCGTAATCCTATGCTGTTGAATACGTCCCCCTCAGCCTCCTCTTCTCCAAACTAAACAACTCAAGTTTATCCAGCCTCTCTCTATAGCTGATATGCTCAATCCCAGGGAACATCCTGGTGAATCTCCTCTTCAAACCCTCCCGTGCAGTCACATCCTTCCTGTAATATGGTTCCCAAAACTACACACAGTATTCCATCTTGGCCTCACCAAAGTTCCGCATAGCTCTTATAATCTGAGCCTCAATGAATCAAGGTTATGTTTACATTCCTCTATGCTTTCCCAAATTGTGTATGAACCTGTCCACTCACATTCAGGCATGTGCGGAGAAGCACCCTCTGAACTTCCGAGTGTGCTCCCATTCATTGAGTCCTCTCCTTCTTCCAAAGTGTATCACCTCATGTTTATCATCGTTACATTCCATTTGCCATTGATCTGTCCATCTGACCATTTCATCTGTATCTTCCCATAACTTAAGGCCTTCCTCCTCACTGCCAGCCAACGGCCAATCTGTGTATCAAACACAAACTTACTTACCACACTCCCCACCCCTCGTCCATATTCACAGCTACATCATTTATGAGTACCACAAATATTAAAGTGTTAAATCACACAACATCAGGTTAGAGACCAACAGGTTTATTCGGAGGCACTAGCTTTCCAAGCGCTACTTCTTCATCAGGTGATTGTGCGCTTTGATGAAGAAGCAGCATTTCAAAAGGTAGTGCCGCAGAATTAACCTGTTGGACTCTAACCTGGTGTTATGAGATTTACAGCATTGTCCACCCAGTCCAACACCAGCACCTCCGAATCACAAACGATAAGAGATACAGCACTGATCCCTGTGGTATACCATTGGACACTGGCCTCCAGTCACACAAGGATTCAACCACCACCTTGTGTCTCCTACCACTAAACTTCATTTGGATGCAATTTGGCAAGTCACTAATGAGTCCTACCTGTTCCCTGGTTATTCTGTTCCGCTGGACACACTCGGAGAATAATTGGGAATTCTCCCTAATCTTGCCCTGCCAGCAGGTTTCCATGCCCCTGTGTTAGTTAGTCCCCTCCGCGTGCAGAATTTCCTTCTTATTGCAGCCTTAAATGGTCTGTCCTTTATCCTACCATTATTTCCCTTGATTGTGTATTAGGCAGCCGGAGAAACATCCTGTTAATTTTCAACTTGTCACATGTTTTGTGAATTTTATACATTGCACAGTGACCCATCTCTCATTCTTTGAAACTCTAGAGAACACAGGTCGAGATTCCTCATCACGCAATCTCGCCAAATGAGGGATTAATCTGGAGAATGTCCATTGAACTTCCTCTGTGGTCAGTATATTCTTTCTCAGATTTGGTGACCAAAACTGTCCTCAATATTCCAGGTACAGTCTCACCAACATGCTGTTAAACTGCTTCAACATGTCTTTACATCTATATTCTGACTCCCTTAAAGCAATGCAATCCAAACTTTAACTTACCACTTGCATATATTCCTCCAAATACCCTTCACATTCATTGCATTTACAAACTCATTGTGTGAGTTCTTATAGAAAGCCTTCTGATAATCTAAAATATGCCAATTGTACTGGTTCCCCATTATCTATGCTGTAAGAATCAACTTCAAACAATTCCAAAGCTTGTCAAGTATGATCTCCCTTTCAGAAATGCATACTGATTCTCTCCAATGTTGCTGCTCATTACTAAATAACGAATATCACATCCTATATCATAGAATCCAACAGTTTCCCCACAAATGTCAAGTTAATTGATCTGCAGTTCTCCACACTATCTCTTCTTCCCTTTGTAGATGCTTGGATCACTACCGTTCATCTATAGTGTTTGGATCCAGACTATGCAGAATGCACTGGGTAATAGAACACAGTCATCGACAGTGCAACAAATACTTCTATTAGTGGTTGATTTCTGAAGATTTTGGTATGAAGTACATCTAGTTTGTCAAGGTTAGCAATGCTCAATCCAGCTGTATGTTCAAGTAGAGCCTTGTTACTGATATAAATTGACTTTATGTCTTTCGATCCACAGGTCCTATATAATGACGTTGTATTTCTGGGTGATTTTCTGGATCTTTCTCCATGAAGACAGATAGAAAGTAACTGGTTATTTGCTTGGCCACTTTCCTGTTATCCATAATAAGCTCGTCTCTCCTGATTGCAGATTTCCACATTTGACTTTGCTTTTCGCTTTCCTTTGAAATATATATCATAGATGTATGCAGTCTTTGTGTTCCGGTTTGTCTGCATGCATGTTCGCTTTTTGATTTCTTTACCCGTTTCATGGCCCTTCTTTTCTGGATCTTAATTTTCTGAGAATTCTCAGGATTCAACAATGTCTGGAATTCTTCTCAAGTTACTTCCTGTGATTCGTGTAATCTTTAATTTATCATGATAATCATTGTTTACTCACCTTCTCACTCTAGTTGTTTTACCTGAAATAAATAGACGTATTTTTCAGACTTTGTAGCATTTCTATCAATCACCTGGTCCTGAACATATATATTCAGGAACACTGCAGGACAGGAAAGAAATAGCGGGGGCCGTGGTTGGTACTTTAGCATCATCGGTCATCAATGGGTGAGGTCCTGGAGGACTGGAAGGTAGTGAATGCTGTGCTGTTATTCAAGAATGGCTACAAATAAAAACCGGGGAACTATAGACCAGTAAACCTAAAATATGTAGCAGGTAAGTTACTTGACAATATTCTGAGGTGCATTTGGAAAGACAGGGCCTTGTGAATGGAGGATTATGGCTCACAAGTTTGTTAGACTGCATTGATGAAGTGACCAGTAACTTTGGCAAGGGCATGGTTGTATATATAGATTTCAGTAAGGCCTTCAATAAGGTTCCACATGGTACGCTGCTCTGGAAGGTTAGATCGCATGTAATTGAGGGGGAGTAGGCAAATTAGGTCCAAAATTAGTTTGATGATAGGAAGAAGAGGGTAATCGTGGAAGGATGCTTGTCAGACAAGAGGCCTGTGATGAGTGGAATGCCTCAGGGTCGGTGCTGGGACCATATATTCATATATTACACATATCTATGATTTAGATGAGAAGGTACAGGTATAATTTGTAAGTTTCAAGGTGACACTAAAATACGTGGTGTCGTGGACAGTGAGGAAGGTTATCAGAAATCTCAGAAATTGCAGCAGTACCTTGATCAGGTGGAGAATTGGGCAGAGAAATGGCAATTTGAGTTTAATTCAGAAAAGTGTAAGTTCTTGCATTTTAGACAGCTGGAGTTTCATGGCGAATGACAGGGCTTTAAGGAGTCCAGTGGAACAGAGTGACCTTGGGAATTCAGGTGCACGATTTTCTGTAAGTGGAGTCCCAGGTAGACAAGGCACTGAAAAAGGCTTTTGGCTCACTGCCCTTCACCAGTTAGAGCACTGAGTATCGAAATTAGGGAGTTATGTTGCAGTTATACAAGATGTTGGCGAGTCCCTACTTGTAGCGTCATGTTCAATTTTGTTCACTTTGCTCGTGAAGGGATGTTATTAAACTGGAAAGAGTGCAGAAGAAATTTACAAAGAATGTTGCCAAGACTCAATGGTCTGAGTTATAGTGAGAGGTTGAATAAGCTAGGAGTTTTTACTTTAGAATGTATGAGGCTGAGGGATATCTGATAGTAGTGTATAAGGTCTCGGGAGGCATGGATAGAGTCTTTTTTTTCCCCAGGATTGGACAGTCACGGACTAGAGGGCATCAATTTAAGGTCAGAGGGGAAAGAGTAAAAGGGAACTTGAGGGGCAATTTCTTTTACACACAGGGTGGTATGCATATGGGATGAGCTGACAGCAGAAGTAGTTGAGGCGGGTACATTCACAAAATTTAAAATACATTTGGACAAATACACAGGTAGGAAAGGATTAGAAGGATACAGGGAAATGGCAAGGAAATGGTGTTAGTGTGAATGGATATTTTGTTCGGAATGGACCAGTTTGGGCCGAATGGCCTGTCTCCGTGCTTAAGACTATATGGGTCTAACAACCATTGTTCTCCTACTAAATGTTATATTGTACTTTCCCAATTCACTGGAGTGAACTTGACCCTCTAACCTCTGGGCTTCCATGATGTTTGACCAGAATGTTCACACATTCCACATTGAATGCAGACGCCGTGTAAAATACAACATATTAATGTCACTGTTCCTCCAAAGCTGCTTCAGAGGAAGGTTAGTAATTAGTCTTTCCGACCACACAATAGTTTATAAACAATAGGTGCTGGAGTAGGCCATTCTGGCCTTCGAGCCTGCACCACCATTCAATATGATCATGGCTGATCATCCTTAATCAGTATCACACAACACCAAATCCGAAATAATTTGCTCTCTAGTTTGGTTCACAACATACTCTCCAACCTACCTGATATACACTTAAGGAATTTATTTTTCACAACATTAGTAGTCACCTAGTTAACTCAGTTTCGATGCAACTTGACACCACCCATTATTACTGAAGGACCCAAGAGTATTTGTTACTCGTTCACAGAATGAGGGCTTAGCTGGATAACCAGCATTTACTGGCCATGTCAGAGCGCAGTTAAGAGTCAACAGCGTTGCCTTGGATCTGGAGTGACATGCAGGCCAGACCAGATAAGAACAGCCGTTTGCTTCCTAAAGGATACTAGTCAACCAGATGAGTTTTTCCAACAATCAGGAATGGATTCCTGATCATCATAAACCCTTGATTCCAGATACATATTGAATTCAAATTCCACAATCTGCCATGGCAGGATTTGAAACCATGTCCCCAGAACATTACCCGGGTCTCTGGGTTAAGAGCCCAGCGATAATATCAGTATGTCATAGCTTCCCTTTGAGTATAGCTGCATATATAATTTCCAGAGCATATGATGCAAAATATTTGCGTGACAGTTTTGGTTCAGATATATAACACAACAAGTTTGTTTCTCCTTGCTATTTGTAAGACCCACCCAAACTCATTCTGTGGAATCTGAGTAACAGAGCCTGTGTCGTTATTAGTGATAGACTTGGATAAGACATTCAGGGAGGTTCACCTCGATGCTGAGATGATCTGAAGACAGGTCCAGCGATATCGGACAAGCATCAATATCCATTCCGCTCTGTCAGGATAAGTGTCACCGTATATTCTCACTGCTCCCTCACACTCACTGTATGTCTCTTATAGCACCTACCCTCGACCAAGACTCACACACCAAAAGGGCTCAAGCACGACCACACTCACTGTTGCATTCAGCACCTTCCCTCCCCCACATTTTCTGTCCCTGATGCAATAGCCCCGCACACTAATAGCACTATATGGATACAACACTATGGACAGACTCCCTCCGGCCACCTCACCACATCACACCTCACCTAGTCCAGCACTAACAGCAGGACCATCCACTTCCACCCACACTCATTCCTTCCCTTTCTCCCATTCCAGGAGAAACAGCCTGGAATAGGACAGAAAGGGCCACGCCGGGTGGTGGAGTGCCAGATGTCCGTTCCCTCATACCCCTACCCTGATATGTGGGAGGATCCTGGAGAGAGCTGGAGAGGACCAGGAGGGCTTGTATGGAGATTCGGAAACATCCACGCCCCACCAACCGAATAAGGAGCAGTGTTTAGTAAAGAGCAATTCTCAATTCAAACCTACTGTCAGTTCCAAACTCATCTCTCTCACTGGTAGAAGAACAGATACCCCATTGCACAGAGATGCAGGTATTGAAATACACAGACTATTGGTAAACACCCCAATATTTTAACATACACAATGCATACAAGGAGATAAGCATGCACACACGGAGAAGCACACAAAGACATAAACAGTCACACACAAATGGACACAAACACAGATATAAACACACAGGCTGATACAAAGACAGACAGACATAGTCACACAAATACAAAAGTAACAAGTACATGGACAAACACACACTTAAGTACACATTAAGACACAGACATGAGTGTCATTAAGACTCAAATAAATTAGTTTCTGGTTTATAAGGAGATCAAGGATTCTGGGAGAAGGTAAGAGAATGATGTTGAGGAACATTATAGAAATGACTTTAAGGTATATCAGACTCGATAGGCCAAATGGTCTAATTCTGCTCCTTTTTTAATGCTCGTGTGGTGTTATGCTATCTGGTTATCTCTTCCTGAGACAGCAGCAGCAGCATATTTGATTGGAAACAGTCAGTGGTAATGTGGGAAAAGATTGGAGGGGAGAATGGTAAATGTCTATTCCTAGTTATTGTACCACTATATCTGAAAAGGGGCAGTGATTTGATATGAGGTTGACACAGTTTTTAAAAAAATGTATCCCACAATGAAAGAAGGATGTCCCTTTCCGTTTACTGTTGTGCGATCTGTGGTGTCCTCATCCTCAGGGAGCAGTGAAGACTCGGTAAATTCAGGTATTTTAGTTTGAGCTTGACTGATCTTTGCTAGACAGGAGAGTCAAAGTTTATTGGGAAGAGACAGGAGACGGATGGTCAGACACACTCGGATCAGCCATGAGCATTCTGAATGGTGCCGTTAAATGGCCAACTGCTGCACCTTTCCAATGTGTTGTTCCCTCAATCCACCATTCGATGCTGTTACAGAGATATACTGCTGCCACTACCCCTTGTGCTGATCCCTCAATCCACCACTCGATGCTGTTACAGAGATATACTGCTGTCCCTACCCCATGTGTTGTTCCCTCAATCCACCACTGAGTGCGATTACAGGGTAGAGGACTATCCCATTCAGCCTGACTGGATCGTTACAATTAGACGGGAGGAGACCATTCTGCCCCTCCAAAGAATTACACAGGAATATAGGATGAAGTAATTCAGCTCGTTGAGTACCTTACACAGCCCAGGACGAGGCCATTCAACCCGCCTGAACTGCTGCACAGGAACAGGGATGCTGTCACTAACAGGAAGTAGATAGTAGTGATATATGATCTTTTTAAACAAAACTGTAACTAGTTTTGACTCAGCGATCACTGTAGGGTCATCAATGATAAATAATCTATGTAAAATATCTCGATGAAGGGACTGAATGGATCAAAGCTGAACTACCTCGTACACCAAAATGATCATTCAATAGATCTTCAAATGGAGGGAGTGAATCTGCATTATGATGGAGACAGGGAAGGTTAGTGAGCGTACCCTCAGCAGAAATAATATAATGTGAGTTGTCTATTGCAGTCGGGAACAATTTAAATGGAGAGAGATTGCAGAACTCTGTGATGCAGATGTTTTTCATATTCTTGGTACATGAATCATATGAAGTCTGTCTGCAGATGCAGCAAGTGATTTAGAAAGTAAGTGGAATGATGCTGTTTGTGGCAACGGGTATTGTGTTTAATTAGGAATATTTCACTGTATCTGTACAGGGCATTGCTGAGACCACATCAGATACATTGGGTGCAGTTCTGATTCTCTAAACTAAAAAAACGGATACAATTCCTTTCAGAGATGTTTAAAGATGCTTTCCTTTACTCATTCCTGAAATGAAGGTCTTTTGTTATCGGGGATTATCTGTTTAGATCTTAGATTAGTAATCTTACTGAACCATGATTTTCAGAGAAGTCTTTCAGCTGGAGACATATTTTCTCTTGTTAAGAAGACTAAAGCTAGATAATATTTTTTTTGAATGAGATGCGTTGGTATTAACACAAATATTAAGAAGATATCAACCCATTTTTAAAAATTACTCAGATGCATATAAGCATCTCATCAAATCATAAAACGGCCACATTATTTTCATTTGCTAATGCAAGGCAGTGTGCACAACAACAGCAATGATGCTGCATACAGCATACAGTCTATTATCATCCATTCCAGAGAATGTACATGGAGAGTGCACATGGTCCACTTTGGTGTTCAGTTGACATTCATGTATTTTTCCAAACAGAGCCGGAGAAAAATATTACCTGCCTCAGAAGCAGCAGCCAATTGGTTTCTCTGTCTCTGACTTTGTTCTGCCCGAAAACAAGGTGTGAGAGCAGAAAAACCCTGAGTCATCTTTACCACTCGTGGAGGACTCCTGGTGAGGATTCATAGGAATCTCTGCACAGCTCGAAGCAAAGGGAATTCAGTCAAATCCAACTGTTCGGGGAAGAAATCCACATTCCCAAACATTTGTGTGAACAGAATAATTTCAATGTCAGAAAAACATTTAGAACAGTATCATTTTACTATTTGTTCAGAGTTCAACTTTCTGTGACTCAGATTTTTCTACAAAATTACCCAGTCCAATACTTATATCATTGGACATAGCACTCAACTGGCTACATTTAAAATTTGCTTTCACCAATAGAGGAGTGGGAAAAGACATGGGTGACCCTCCAACATTGGTCAGAACCCGAACGAGAGATTCCCAAAGGGTTGTTAAGGTGTGAATTCCCTTCCACAGAAGATTGTGATGCCTGGATATTTCCATTTGTTCAAAATTGTCTATGTAAGACATTTGAAAGACAAATGAATGTAAGGAGATGGTACACTGACAGAAAAGTGCTGCTGAGACCTTAATCAGACCATCGTGCATGGATGAGCAGTGACAAAGTGTCTGATGTCCAACTCTTGCTCCACTGTCCCGTGTTAATAAGATGCATTCAGCCTCTCACAGCTCCTGCAAGGTGCAGATGGGAGCAACTTGCTCCAAATACCTGGTCCACAGTAACACAGGATCTCATTTAATCCCTCACAACTGTCACACACAGATTGGTACGGATTGGAAAATGTTATTTGGAAATCGAGGCTAGGTTCGAAAGACGGCTCTGGTCTGTTTACAGAGTGCCCCCTCTCTGCAACTTGTGCTTCATTTGTTGGTCTTGGTCTAGACCAGGATTCATTATGAAAAAACTCCATCCCTCACTCAGAGATGACTCAAAAATACTTTGCTCTCTCTGATTACAACATTCAATAACAGAACATCCAGGAAAATTACAGCCATTTACTTTGAAATTACAGAAAATGAAAACATAAGGAACAGGAATAGGTAATTCTGACGGTCAAGCCATTGTATACGATCATGGTTGATCTACTGTTCGCATTAACTCCTCCTTAATGCCCAGTTCTTTACCCCCTCAGCTCTCTGACAGGTCAAAAATCCATGTACCACCTCTTTAAATACTTTCAGTGATGTAGCTCCCCGAACTCTCTATTCCAGATAATTCATGACATTGATTACCCTCTGTGAGAGGAAAACACTCTCTACACGTGCACTGTCAGCTATTGATATGAACAAGAGGTGAACACAGGGGCTCAGGGAAGAGTGAATGGCCTTGATATAAAGGCAGTGTTTGACCTGAGGATGTCATCGGGACCACCTAAATATTTGAGCTTAATAGGAATCGGGTGTAACCTCCCCACTGGTCGGGGTTTTTCAGACCACAAAGAAAGATGTTTGTAGTCGGTGGCCGACAATCCTCTCAGTCCCGAGACATCTCCACAGACAACTTTCTCAGCAGAAACATCTTCAACTACTTCGTTAACGTCTAAGTACCCCAACTCCCGCCGCCCCACATCCATCACAAGATCAGAAGCGGGGTGATCACTGAAGGTCACAAAATATTCCGAACATTTTGTCCCATCTCAGCTCCTGAACCCGTCTCTGTGTCCATGTGCAGCAAGACCCAAACAACATTCAGGTTTGTGCTGTTAAAGTGTCGGTAACATTCATGTAACAGCACGGCCAGACACTGTACATTTCCACAGTTAAAAGAGGAGCTCATTCAGCACCTCAAGCTGGATACACACGGATATGTGAAGGCCATTCTGTCCAACGAAACGACTGAACAAGAAGAGGGACAGCCCATTCAATTCTCCAGCATGTTCCATAAGAAGAGGAGGGGCCTGGTCACCACTTTGAGCTGTTAAACAGGAATAGGCAGAGCCCAATCAGACCCCTAAACCTGTTCTATGGAACCAGGCGGAGACCATTCATCCCTCAAGACACTTATACAGGAACAGGATGGTGTCATTGATGCTCCAACCAGAAAAACAAATGGAGCAGAGACTGCACTCATAGACTGTTCACATTGTTCCTCGTGGCTCCATTGCCTGTGGAACAAATGATACTTAAACGTGTTTTGCTGGCAGTGAGGAAGGAAGCTAAATGTTTTGTGCCAAGCCTCAAGGAGGCAACTTCCATCTCCAAGACGACAGACCCATGTTCTCCGTGGGGGATAGAAGCTTGTGGGAAAAGTTAACTGTTTTAGAATGAAGGTATTGTGGCTCCTATCGGGATGGTGAATAACGTGAGGTTCTATGCATGATCACACACGAAATGCACTGTACTAATATGGGAAAAGTTTAGTCAAAACTGGCTCACCCTCTCTCAATCGAAATTGGGGAGTTGTGTGGAGTGAGATTAACATTCTCAGAGGCTTTTAAGCCATCGAGAATCACGTATACCAAGTAACAAGCAAGCCATGGATTTTATCACCGTATTACTGTCTGTTTAGAATATAATGAGTGACTGTCCATCCCCTTAAGTTTCAAAGCAATCACCTCTTATTCTCTCCAAGCGCTACAGATTAATCCTCATGCATTCCCGATGGTACAATCATCCCAACAATGAGTCTGGTGAAACTCCTTTATACTCTTTCTGCCAAGAGGATTATTCTTTATAAAGGAGAGAAAATCTGTGCATAATACCCCAAATACTATCTCAGCAACACTCTCAGGGTTGATCACAATAATCCTGTTCCCTCACTTAGCTGTCTCAGCTTCTTTCCTGTGGTATAAAAAGCCATTCCTTCTCTCTACACTGCGAATATTGTGGAATTTTGAAGTATCTTACATCTTTGCATCAGTCATCACCAGAGGTGCCGATGGAGATGAATATCACACTCGGAGGGAGACTCAATCAGAAAGAATTCACTCGAAACAGGGAATGGTCACCTACCTGAATGAAAATGACTTGCAGGAATATGGAAATCAGACAGAGGAAGGGAGCTAGCTTTCCTTTTGTTCGTCCCTGACGGGATGTGTGCAGCCCTGGTCAGGCCAGCATGTTCTGGCAAACTTGAACTGCGTGGCTGTTTCAGCTGTTCAACAGGACAGTAAAGAGTAAACTGTATTGCTGTGGGTTTGCAGTCCCAAAGAGACCGGACCAGGGAAGGATAACCCATTGCCTTCTCTAAAGGACATGAGGCAAACAGATAGGCTTGTGTTTAAAACAAGTGGTGATGATTCCATTTGCATTCCATCAACTTCCTTCATGAGACACCAAAAGATCATTATTCTGTCCCTCTCAATTATGAGTCAATGACTTGACCACCATGTACTGTCTGCCCATCTGACAGATTCTGTGGAGAGAGAACAAATTAACCATCTCAAGTGCAAATATTTTGTGACGGAAGCATAGTTAGAAGGGAGTTGAATCGGTTATATCTGGACATAACAAAGGCACAAACGATAGATTATTCAGCAGTTGCACTGAGGCTGAGAAGGAGACTGAAATATCCTGATAGTGGTCCTGGGCAGGGTTGGTGAGTGGGGAGAATATGTAGAAATGTAAATCTGAATGGAGATAAAAAGATCATGGAGTTTATGAAGAGTCTGTTTTCTCCTCGGTTATTGTTGAGTAAGTTGTGAATAGTAACTTGCCAGTTATAATTCGCAAGGAATAGCATTTTTGACTGGATCTGAAACTGACGACTTCCAAAATCTAAAATTTAAATATGAACGGCAATTCAGTTCAACTCGGTTTAATGGTCAGATGGAATGACTTACTAAGAACACCAACTATAGCGAGGATGGGATAGTAACCGCCTTGAATAATTCAAAGGACATCTTCAATCCGTGAGGCTAATGATATCCAAGGTTGAGAAAGACAGTAAAGACCAAAGGATAAACTCCTGTCTGTTGTAATATTCCAGGCTAATGTTCTCAGATTCTGATCCATTATTGGAACATTCCAGTCTAATGTTCTCAGATTCTGATCTGTTGTTGGAACATTCCAATCTATTGTTCTCAGATTCTGATCTCTCCTCCCCCGTCTATCGATCTGCTGATCCCTGTTAGTGCTGTCGGTGATACTCCCGCCCATAATATGGGATAACACATTGAACTGAGTCCCTAATTAATAGAAGAGGCAAACCTTCCAGTGACACATTTAGGATCCACGGAGACTGACTTCAATCACAGTCGCTGAACAACTAGCTCCAACCAACACCTTTTAATTCAATGCTGTTTTATTAAAATTAAAAACAATGATTTTTGTTTGCATTCTGGATGGGGTATGTGAAGGTGACTGGTGGAGAAAATGTTGAGGCTGGTAGATCAATTGAGTGTAACCATTCAATCTGCCTTGTACATGGGAGTAATGCCATAAGTTGATCAGAATGTAAACATGCTTCTCTATTTATAAATGGAAACATACATTCTGTAACTACTGACCAAGCATTATAATTTCAATAAAACATTAAGACAATTTTTATAGTGCATGATCTGAGGGGAATGTATGCCTGAGACAACGTGGTGTTAAAACAGACAAATGGCATGGACATGTTAACAGAGAATTGTACGTGACATGTGCAATTCAGTTTGATATTCCAGGATCAGAGAGGGCCGATGAGGACTGTGCTATTGATGCATTCGATATTAATTAACTGTGTCGAAGTGTCATTTATTGGACTTTAATTACAGTGTGATTGTGGCATTGTGGAGGAGACAGAAAACAGAGAGAATTGGGGGACATGGCAGTTCAGACTGGAGGGAGGGGCAGTAATATTCCCCAGTCATCAGTATTGGAATGTTACTCTTTATAACTCATATGAATAACAGATTCAAGGGTACTTCTAAAGTGAGGAATGAGGACTGAAATCTGTTTATTGAACACAAAATACAGGGACAAAATGATTTTCTGTCCATACTAAACTATGGAACGTACATAGAGATAAGATATTTAAAATACACACAAGATATTGAGCTACATACATTGAAATGGATATTACAAAACCATGGAAGTGGTATCGGTAAAAACAATGACTGCAGATGCTGGAAACCAGATTCTGGATTAGTGGTGCTGGAAGAGCACAGCAGTTCAGGCCGCATCCAAGTAGCTTCGAAATCGACGTTTCGGGCAAAATCCCTTCATCAGGAATAAAGGCAGTGAGCCTGAAGCGTGGAGAGATAAGCTAGAGGAGGGTGGGGGTGGGGAGAAAGTAGCATAGAGTACAATGGGTGAGTGGGAGAGGGGTTGAAGGTGATAGGTCAAGGAGGAGAGGGTGGAGTGGATAGGTGGAAAAGAAGAGAGGCAGGTAGGATAAGTCCGGACATGTCATGGTAACTATTACTGAGTTGGAAGTTTAGAACTAGGGTGAGGTGGGGGAAGGGGAAATGAGGAAACTGTTGAAGTCCACATTGATTCCTTGGGGTTGAAGTGTTCCACGGCGGAAGATGAGGCGTTCTTTCTCCAGGCGTCTGGTGGTGAGGGAGCGACGGTGAAGGAGGCCAGGACTTCCATGTCCTCGGCAGAGTGGGAGGAGGAGTTTAAATGTTGGGCCACGGGGCGGTGTGGTTGATTGGTGCGAGTGTCCCGGAGATGTTCCGTAAAGCGCTCTGCTAGGAGGCGCCCAGTCTCCCCAATGTAGAGGAGACCGAATTGGGAGCAACGGATACAATAAATGATATTAGTGGATGTGCAGGTAAAACTTTGATGTATGTGGAAGGCTCCTTTAGGGCCTTGGATAGAGGTGAGGGAGGAGGTGTGGGTACAGGTTTTACAGTTCCTGCGGAGGCAGGTGAAAGTGCCAGGATGGGAGGGTGGGTTGTTTGGGGGCGTGGACCTGACCAGGTACTCGTGAAGGGAACGGTCTTTGCGGAAGGCAGAAAGGGGTGTGGAGGGAAATATATCCCTGGTGGTGGGGTCTGTTTGGAGATGGCAGAAATGTCAGCGGATGATTTGGTTTATACGAAGGTTGGTAGGGTGGAAGCTGGGCGCCAGGGGCGTTCTGTCCTTGTTACGGTTGGAGGGGTGGGGTCTGTGGGCGGAGGTGCGGGATGTAGATAAGATGCTTTGGATGGCATCTTTAACCACGTGGGAAGGGAAATTGCGGTCTCTAAAGAAGGAGGCCATCTGGTGTGTTCTGTGGTGGAACTGGTCCTCCTGGGAGCAGATCCGGCAGAGGCCGAGGAATTTGGAAGTAGTGTGCAAACTATATCAATCATTAATTGACCCACAGCTGAGATGCTGATTCCCCCTCTATCAGTGATCCCCCTCACTGAGATTCACTCGCACAGTATTTCAGTATCGAGGGGGGTTCTCAATTCTTGCTGCTGTTCTATTTAAATTAATCCATTTTCTCCTGGTAAAATAATAAACCTTTTGGTCTCTTTCTAACTGCCATCAACAAAGCTCTGTGATATTATTGAAGATAAATGATCTGGGACCACAGCCAGTAACCGCACAGTGCAAACAGGGTTTGGCATCAGACAAAGGCCTTGCGGTCCGTGAGAATTTCTGTCTTTTTCTATCTCCCCTCATGTTGTCTTCTGATCTATCCAACTGACCCTCGTTTAACACCCTTCCAATCACTCCCTGTTTCCAAATTGTGCAGTTGTACATCTTGATGTGCAGCCATTTTGGAGAAATGGGTAGAGCAGGGACAGGAATGATTGTTGTAGGTTCCGGGGTTTAGAGGCTTCATTAAGAACAGGGAAGGTACTAAAAGTGGGGAGGGTGGCATTGTTCATCAAAGGCAGTATTACGGTAGCAGAAAGGATGTTTGATGAAGACTCGTCTACTGAGGTAGTATGGGAAGAGGTTAGAAACAAAAACGGAGAGATCACCTGTTGATAGTTCTCTATAGACCTCTGAAAAGTTCCAGAGATGCAGAGGAAAGGATTACAAAGATCATACTGGATAGGAGCAAAAGTAACAGAAGACTTTAACTTTCCAAATATTGACTGGAAACGCTAGAGCTCAATTATTTTATATGGGTCAGTTTTTGTCCAATGTGTGCAGAATGGTTTCCTGACACATTATGTCGATAGGCCAACAAGGGATGAGGCCAAATTGGATTTGCTACCGGGTAATGAACCAGAGCAGGTATTAGATTTGGAGGTAGGTGACCTCGGTGATAGTGACCACAATTCAGTTATGTTTACCTTCGCGATGGAAAGGGACAGGTGTATACCGCAGGGCAAGTGTTATAGCTGGGGCAAAGGCAATCATGATGCGATTAGGAAAGGTTTTAGGATGCATAGGATGGGGAAGGAAACTGCAGGGGATGGGCACAATTCAAATGTGGAGTTTTTTTGAAGGAACAGCTACTGTGTGTCCTTAATAAGTTTATATCTGTCAGGAAAGTGGGCGACACGGTGGCACGGTGGCACAGTGGTTAGCACTACTGCCTCACAGCGCCAGAGACCCGGGTTCAATTCCCGCCTCAGGCGACTGACTGTGTGGAGTTTGCACAATCTCCCCGTGTCTGCGTGGGTTTCCTCCGGGTGCTCCGGTTTCCTCCCACAGTCCACAGATGTGCAGGTCTGGTGAATTGGCCGTGCTAAATTGCCCGTAGTGTTAGGTAATGGGTAGATGTAGGGGTATGGGTGGGTTGCGCTTCGGCGGGGCAGTGTGGACTTGTTGGGCCGAAGGGCCTGTTTCCACACTGTAAGTAATCTAATCTATATTCCATACAGAAAGGGGGAAGTGGTGGAGTGAGGGTGCTGTGGTTTACTGAAGAAGGTGACTCTCTTGTCAAGAGGAAAAAGGAGGCTTCCTTCTCCATGAGGTTATGCCTCCCCCCGCAAAAAACCTGGTGCAGCCATGTTTTGAGCATTGTGTACAGTTCTGGTCACCGCATTATAGGAAGGATGTGGATGCCTTGGAAATGTTGAAGAGGAGATTTGCTAGAATGTAGACGGGAATGCAGGGAAGGCCTGACAGGAATGGTTGAGGGACTTGAGGCAGTTTTCATGAAAGACAAAAAGCTTGAGAGACATGCAAGATGATCAGAGGATTAGATACTTTGGAAAGTGAAAACCTTTTTCCTCGGATGATCATTGCTAGCATGAGGGGATGTAGTTTTAAATTGAGGGGTGATAGATTTCAGACAGATGTCAGAAATAATTTTTTCACTCAGAGAGTACTAATGGCAAGGAATATGCTGCCCGCCCAACAATAGCAGACTCACCAAATTTAAGGCCATTTAAATGAGTATCGAATAAACATAAGGATGAAAATGTAACAGTGTAGGTTAGGTGGGCTTCAGATTGGTTTCACAGGTCGGTGCAACATTGAGACCCGAAGGGCCTTTACTGTGCTGTAATGTTCTGTGTTCATGGACCTACAATGGCCTGAATAGCTTCCTTTTGTGATGTAACAATTCTGAGGTACTCTGGCCCACAATAAAAGCTTTATGTGCCTTGAGAGACAAGCTGGTCCAGTCAAGGACAGACACTGCGCAATCATCCATCATCTCTTCCTGTTTTCTGATAAGCAGCGGCCTCAAAATATCAGTCCAAACAAAATAAATTGATTCAAATTCACACAGTCAGGAGGACGTTCACCCAAAGGGATTTCCATCGGAGGATTTAATGAATAATAAGATTTCAGAATAACATAAATAATAAAACAATATCACAACAGCAAAATAATTGTCAGCAGAGTAAAACTTACAGTTCCAAATAGTTCCAAGTTCAACATTGCCTTCTGTTTTGGTCACTTTGCTATTAGGAAGGATATTATTAAACTGAAACTTTACAAGGTTTTTGCCAGGACTTCAGAGTCTGAGTCATAGGCAGAGGTTGGATAAGCTGGGACATTTCTCTTTACAGCACAGGAGACTGAGGGGGGCATGAAGTGCTTCGAGAGGCTAGTCATGGCCTACATCAGTTCAAGTCTCCCAGCCTGCCTCGATCCCCTCCAATGTTCCTACCAGTGGAGTGGGTCTATAGTGGGTATCATATCCCTAGAACATCTGGACAACAAGGACACCTACATCAGATTCCTGCTCATTGATTATAGCTCCACCTTCAAAACCATTATTCCCCTCAGACCAATCACAAAACACCGTGACCTCAGACACGGCTCCACCCTCCGCAACGGATCCTCAGCTTTCTGACCCACAGTCCACAATCAGAGAAGATAGGTAACTGTGCCTCTTCCACAATAACTTTCAACACGGAAACCCCAATGGATGTGTCCTCAGCCCCCTACTATACTCCCTGTACACCCACGACTGTATTGCTAAATTCAGAACGAATGCCATCTGCATGTTCACTGATGACACCATCATAGTAGAACAGATTTGCAATGATGGCAAGTCAACATACAGAACGGAAATACACGGCTTGGTGATGTGCTGAACTGAGACTAACCTCTCTTCCAACGTCGGCAGAGCTAACCAAATGATCAATGAGTTCAGAAAGAAAGGAGGAACACATGCCCCCATCTGCATCAATGGAACTGAAGTTGAAAGAGTGGAAAGCATTAAGTTGCTTGGAGTGACGATAACCGACTTCGCATGTAGATGTGACAGTCGAGATGGCACAACAACGCCTCTTCTTTCTTTTGCAGCTCAGGACATTTGACATGTCCACAATGACCCTCACCAATGTCTACAAATGCACCACTGAGAGCAAACCATCCGGGTGCATAATGGCCTGGCGTGGCAATAGCCCTACCCAGCACAGGAAGAGAAATGACAGAAGGTTTTGTGCATGGCCCATGCTATTATGGAAGCCAACCGCACGTCCATTGACTACATTTACATGACTTGCTGCTGCAGAAGGGCTGACAACATTATCAACGATCCATTGCACCCTGGATCTCCTAACATCTCTTCCATCAGGCAGACAATACAGAAGCTTGAACACACAAACCAGTGGCTCATGAACAACATCTTCCCAGCCATTATTAAACTGAGGAATGGATTCTCTAACTTCAAATAATGCTGATCTTGCTCAGGTTGATCTTGGCTATTGCATGCCCTTTGTGTTGTAGCCAGTATGCCTCAGTCTAAATTTTGCCTTTCCGCTCTGATCTGTATGTTACAGATACTCACTTGGTGGGTCTATGTACACTGGGCAGCGTGCCAATTCCAATCCCAGTATTGACGTCTGGCTTCACAGTTCACTGCTGTGAATGGACTCAGACTTCGGTGAAGAAGTCAACAAAAGTATGCACATCCGCCTCACCCAATCAATTCTCAGTTTGGTGCCATCAGTAGATTTTGAAAGATTACATTTAGTACCCTCGCGCAGATGTTTAATCTGCTTCCTGAATAGATGTGTGCCAAACATCAATTCCGGGATTATCCTGTTCGTAATTGCTTTCCATCCCAAAAAAGGAGCTGTTTATTCTGACTCACTTTTTCTTTCAGCTCTCTACCATTCTCAACCCATGCCAGTATATTAGATCTCACTGTGGCACACTGTTATGGGCCAGGACAGAACACCTCGAGTCATTTCAAAGAAGTAGTACAGACTCAAACTTTGCTTGTTGCCTTAAGCAGGTGTAAGGCAGATATTCCAGGAGTGACGCAGCTGGTCAAGCCACTTAGTTTTAAATAAAACAGAATTTATTTTCAAGGTTACGGAATGAAACACAAAGAGAAGAGAATAGCATGCAGAATAACAATCTATCCGAAAACCCAACAGATTATCCTAACTTAATGATGTTAGCAAATTAAATTCATAAGAAGTGGGTACATGGGAAGACCAAGAACTGACTTTCAATCCAGCCGACAAAAATGTAGGGCATTACTGTGTAACATGATTAGGGATGACAATACCCAGAGGCAGCCAATTAGAAGCCATATACATGCTACTAGTTCCACAGTAATTAGAACTAAAGTGACTTTTCCCAGCTTTTGTCATTTTAAAGTTTTGTAAATAAATATTAAAAAATATTAAAAGTTTGTTACTCAACTAATCTTCCCGGTGAAGCTTTCTGGTCTTCAGTAGCACTCCACTTCTCAACTGAGAATCTGAAAATGGTTGAAAGCCATTGGGTGGTACCGTGGCACAGTGGTTAGCACTGCTGCCTCACAGCGCCAGGGACCCGGGTTCAATTCCCACCTCAGGCAACTGTCTGTGTGGAGTTTTCACATTCTCCCGGTGTCTGTGTGGGTTTCCTCCGGGTGCTCCGGTTTCCTTGCACAGTCCAAAAATGTGCCGGTTAGTTGAATTGTCCATGCTAAATTGTGCGTAGTGTTCGGTGAAGGGGTAAATGTAGGCAAATGGATCTGGATCGGTTGCTCTTTGGGGGGTTGGTGTGGACTTGTTGAACCAATGGGCATATTTCCACACTGTAAGTAATCTGTATCTGAATAATCTAAGGTGTTGTTCGAAGTACTTGAAACAATCCCCATAAACACCCCATGGAAAATTCGAAAGGAAACATTAAACCCAGGTTCTTCAAGGAGAGATATCGGGGGGGGGGGGAGGGAATCAGCATGGACCTTCTTCTTTGGCCTGATAGCTTCACAACTGGCTGCCTGCTTTCAGTAAACAGCCAGTCTGTGAAAGATCAGTCCAAACAAATCAAAACAGAGGGTCTGGGCTGGGAGAACTGGCCACTCACCTTTCATAAGAACAGAAGGACTAGGAGCAGGAGTAGGCCATCTGGTCCTTGTAACCTGCTCAGCCATTCTGTAACATCAAAGCTGATCCACTCGTGGACACAGATCCACTTACCCGCACTCTACTGTATCCGTAATTTACTTCATTTTTCAAAACATATCTATCTCAGCTCGAAAAACATTTACTGAAGTAGCGTCAACTACTTCACTGGGCAGGGAGTTCCATAGAATTATAAGCCTCTGGTGAAGAGGTTCTTTCTCAATTCAATCCTAAATCTGCTCCCTCTAATATTCAGGTTATTTCATCTTGTCCTTGCTTCACCTGCCAGTGGAACCATCCTCTCTACTTTTTTCTTACCTCTTCCCTTCATAATATTTTTATGTTTCTATAAGATCCTCCACTCATTCTTACAAAGTCCAATGAATATAATGCTGATCTACTCTATCTGTGCTCATAAGACAACCCCCTCAACTCCAGATTCACCAGAGTGAATCTCCCCTGCACCACCTCCACTGCCAGTACATCGCTTTGCTATGAAGGAGGACAAAACTGCTCACAATACTCCAGGTATGACCTCACCAGCACCCTGTACAAGTGTAACATAACCTTCCTGCTTTTAAATTCAACCCCTTTTGCAATGAAGAGCATTTACCTTCCGAATTACTTGATGTACCTGCAGATCAACCTTCTGTGATTCATGTACAAGGACACCCAGGTCCCTCTGCACAGCAGCATGCTGCATCTTTTTACAATTCAAGTAATCATCCTTTTTACTGGTACTCCTAACAAAAAAGATTACTTCATATTTATTAATATTGTATTCCATCTGCCAGACCTTTACCTATTCATGCAATGTAACTATTTTCCTCTGCAAAGTTTCACAGTACTCTGCACACTTTGGTCTACCGCTCATCTTCGTGCCATCTGCAAATTTTGACCAACTACGCATGCTCCCAACTCCACATCATCTATATAAATTGTGAATAATTGCAACCCCAACACTGATCCCTGAGGCACACCACTCAGCACTGATTGCCAGCCAGGATAGCACTCATTTATACCCACTCTTTGCTTCCCGTTAGTCAACCAATCTTTTATCCATGCTAATACTTCAGCCGTAACGCCATCCATCTTTATCTTATGCAGCAGCCTACTATGTGGCACCCTGTCAAAGCCTTTTTGAAACCTAGATACACCACATCCACTGCGGCCTCATTGTCTATCTTGCTCGTAATGTCTTCGTAGATTTCCAAAAGACTTGTTAAGCATGATCTGCCCTTCATGCATCCTCGCTGCATCTGTGCAATGGGCTGTTTTCTATCAAAATGCCTTGCTATTTCTTCCTTGATCATACAGTCAAAGCATCTTCCCCACTACACAGATTAAGTTAACTGGTTTATAATTCCCCAACTTTTATCCACCTGCCTTTTTAAACAATGGCTTCCCATTTGCTGCTTTTCAATCTGCTGGGACTGCTCCAAAGTTCAGCAAATTTTAGAAAATTACCACAAGTGCACTTGTTATTTCTCCTGCTATCTTTTTAGTACCCTGGGATACATTACATCAGGGCCAGGGGATTCGTCTAACCTTAGCTCCATTACTCCATTAGCTTGCCCAACGCTACCTCCTCTGCAACAATGATTGTTCACAAGTCCTCACCTACCTTCATCTCTTTGGTAATAGCAAGGACTGCAGATGCTGGAAACCAGATTCTAGAGTGGAGCTGGTAAAGCACAACAGTTCAGAGCATTCCTGATGAAAGGCTTTTGCTTGAAACGTCGATCATTCTGCTCCTCAGATGCTGCCTGACCTGCTGTGCTTTAGCAACACCACTCTAATCTAGAATCTTCATCTCTTCGTCGATCACTGGCATGTTATTAGTGTCATTCATTATGAAGACTGATACAAATACCTGTTCAATGCCTCAGCCATTTCATCATATCCTGTAAATAAATGCTCCTTCTTATCCTCTCAAGGACCAACATTTAAATTAGCCACTCATTTTCATTTTATATATTTAGGGAATCATCTGCTATCTGTCTTCATATACTGTGCGAGAGATTTTTTTTGTCGTGTTCTATCCTACTTTTCTTTATAGCTCTTTTCGTGGCTTTCTGTTGACCTTTAATCTTTTCCCAATATTCTAGGTTCCTGCTGTTCTTGGCCACTTTCCATTCCATCTCTTTCAATTTGATAGCCTTGCGTATTTGCTTAGACACCCACGGCAGACTTACCCTTTTCTTACAGTCTTTCCTTTTCACTGAATATACGTTTGCTTAGGACTTTGAAAAACTACTTTGAAAATCCTCCACTGCTCGTCAACTCTCACCATAACGCATTTGTTTCCAGTCGACTTTTGCCAAGTCCTTCCGCCATTCTGTTGTAGTCTCCTTCGTTTAAGCACAGGACCCTGGTATTGAATTTTATCTTGACTCTCCATCTGTGTTTTAAATTCAACCATACTGTGATCATTCCTGCCAAGTTGATTCCTAACTATGAGGTCATTACTTATTCCTGTCTCATTACACAGGACCAGATCTAGCATAGCTCACTCCTCATTGTACGTATTTTAGTTTTAGACTCCCAAGTATTCAAACACAGACTCTTTGGATTCGCTGCTTTTCAGACTGCTACGAAAGAAAAACAAGGACAGCATAACCTTGTTAAAGGAGTAGCATTGTCACAACACGACACTTGGGACGTCATCAAATATGTTTCTGAAAATTCAAATTCACTGCATATATTGATTCGCCATAATTTATTTCACAGTCGGATTCATAAATATGATTCGCCATTAATAATTTGATATTAACTTGATCCATGTTCATTACTTTCAAATTAACATAATTCTCAAAGTTCACTGGCAAAGCATTCTTTCTAATAAACTCTTGTATTGTCCTGACTGCTTCTCTTGTGCTAAGCAGACTGTAATTCTCTGTGTCTCCCTGCCTCCTTTAGAAATATTGGGGTTACATTTGCTGCTCTCAAATCTGTCAATTCAATCATCTGGAATTTGGAAGACGGCAAGCAAAGTATCCATTATTGCCATGTCCACGTCCTTTAGGAATCAGAGATATAGATTATCATTCCATGGGGATTTATCAGACTTCAGTGCAAATAATTTCTCCAAAACTGCTTATTTAGTGATTTGCTTCTATTTCTTTTCTTTCTCAGTAGACCTAGAATTGATTGGAACCAAGTTATTAAAATCCTATCATAAAGGCAGAACTGAAGTAGATGCTTCATAGTCTGCCATTTTCCTGTTCTCCATTCGTTGGTTTTGGACTGTAAGGAAACTACAAATATCTTCTCCAACATGTCACCTTGGTATATTGTACGTTGAGAAGATTTTACACTTCATGCTCGTTAATATATTCTTCCAAAACCCATTAGTTCCTGTCTTTAGCTGTTCAATGATTGACCTTCCACAGCCATACAATCACAGAAGCATAGACTCTGTACCATCAAAAATACGGCACGGTCTATATTATTCCAAATTTCCTACATCAGTCCCGTAGCCATGAATGGTGTGAGGTGACCCGTGATACCTGCCCCCCTTAGGAAGTGCATTCCAGATACCTTGACCCTCTGGGTGAAAAACAATCCCTGATTCATCTCTAAAACTCAAATCCTTCCCTTTAAAAGTGTGCTCCCCTGTTCTTGGCCCTTTTGACTAAAAGGAACAGCTGCTGTCTATCTACCCTGTCCATGTCCCTCGTAATCTTATACTTCTGAATCACGTCTCCCTCAGCCTTCTCTCATTCAAATTTAACAATCCGAGCTTATCCAGCCTCTCTCCATGGGTGATATGCTCCATCATTGGAAACATCCAGGTGAATCTCTGCACCCCCTCCAGAATAATCACATACTTCCTGTAATGTGGCTTCGAGAACTCCACACAGTATTCCATATTGGCCTCACCAAAGTGCTACATAGATCTTGTAATCTCTGCCTCGATGTGTAAAGGTTATACCTACTGCTTCCATTGACTTCTTACGTAACCTTTTATCCTCCTGCGTCACATTCAAGAATGTGTGAAAAAGCTCCCTATGAGCTTTCTTGTGTGCTACAATTCACTGTGTATTCCCCATTTTGTTCCTTCTTCCAAAGTGCATCACCTCAGTTGTCAGAGTTACATTCCATCTGCCATTGATCCACCAATCTCCAGGCATGTTTCCAGGCGGATTTAAAATTGAGGCAGACTGAGAATGCAGAAAAAAGCAAGGATAACTTAGGACATATGACTTCCAACATCTCTAATGATAAGGAAGTTAGCATTAAGGCACTTTACCTGAATGCACGTAGCATTCATAACAAAGTCGATGAACTAATGGCACAGATAATATTGAATGATTATGATGTAGTAGGCATCACAGAGATTTGGTTACAGGGGGGTCAGGACTGGCAGTTAAACCTCCATGGTTTTTCAACTTATCGAAAAGACAGAGAGGTGGGCAGAGGGGGTGGGGTTGCCTTGTTAGTTAAGAACAAAATTAAATCTATGGTATTGAATGACATAGCGTCGGATGATGTGGAGTCTGTGTGGGTGGAATTGAGGAACCACAAAGGCAAAAAAAACATAATTGGAGTTGTGTACAGACCTCCTAACAGTGGTCAGGACCAGGGGCGCAACATGTACCGGGAAATAGAGAAGGCATGTCAGAAAGGCAAGGTTACATTGATCATGGGTGACTTCAATATGCAGGTGGACTGGGTAAATAATGTTGCTAGTGGATCTAAAGAAAGGGAATTCATGGAATGCTTACAGGATGGCTTTTTGGAACAGCTTGTCATGGAGCCCACAAGAGAGCAGGCTATTCTGGACCTAGTGCTTTGCAATGAACCAGACTCCATAAAAGATCTTAAAGTAAGGGAACCCTTAGGAAGTAGCGACCATAATATGGTAGAGTTCAGTCTGGAGTTTGAAAGGGAGAAGGCAAAATCTGATGTAATGGTGTTACAGTTGAATAATGGTAATTATGAAGGCATGAGAGAGGAACTGACTAAAATAGACTGGAAGCAGAGGCTAACCGGGAAGACACTAGAGCAAAAATGGCAGGAGTTTGTAGGTATAATTGAGGACACCGTACAGAGGTTCATTCCCAAGAAAAGAAAGATTACCCAGGGAGGGATTAGACAACCTTGGCTGACAAAGAAAGTCAGGAAATGTATTAAAGAAAAAGAGAGATCCTATAAAGTGGCTAAGAACAGTGGGAAATCAGAAGATTGGGAAGGATACAAAAGCAAACAGAGGATAACAAATAACAAAGAGAGTAATAAGAAATGAGAGGATCAAATATGAAGGTAGGCTAGCCAGTAATATTAGAAATAATAGTAAAAGTTTCTTTCAGTACATAAACAAACGACAGGCAAAAGTAGACATTGGGCCACTTCAAACTGATGCAGGGAGCCTAGTGATGGGAGATAAGGAAATAGTAGGAGAACTTAACAAGTACTTTGCGTCAGTTTTCACAGTGGAAGACATGAGTAATATCCCAAAAATTAAAGGGTGTCGCGGGGCTGAGTTGAGTATGGTTGCCATTACGAAAGAGATAGTGCTAGAAAAGTTAAAAAGTCCTAAAATTGATAAATCTCCTGGCCCCGATGGGATACACGCTAGAGTTCTGAGAGAGGTTGCTGAGGAAATAGCAGAGGCATTGGTTGAGATCTTTCAAGAGTCACTGGAGTCAGGGAAGGTCCCGGATGATTGGAAGATGGCTGTAGTAACCCCTTTGTTCAAGAAAGGATCAAGGCAAAAGATGGGAAATTATACACCAATCAGCTTAACCTCGGTTGTTGGTAAAATTC
This sequence comes from Chiloscyllium punctatum, assembly GCF_047496795.1. NCBI lineage: Eukaryota > Metazoa > Chordata > Chondrichthyes > Orectolobiformes > Hemiscylliidae > Chiloscyllium > Chiloscyllium punctatum. Next base: position 63,373,074 of record NC_092752.1, read on the forward strand.
TAGAATCCATCATTAAGGATGAGGTTTCTAAATTCTAGGAAGAGCAGAGTCTGATTAGTACAAGTCAACATGGATTTAGTAAAGGGAGGTCATGCCTGACAAACCTGTTGGAATTTTTTGAAGAGGTAACAAGTAGGTTAGACCAGGGAAACCCAGTGGATGTGGTCTATGTAGACTTTAAAAAGGCCTTTGATAAGGTGCCACACGGGAGGCTGCTGAGCAAGGTGAGGGCCCATGGTGTTCGAGGTGAGCTGCTGGGATGGATTGAGGATTGGCTGTCTAACAGAAGGCAGAGAGTTGGGATAAGAGGTTCTTTTTCAGAATGGCAGCCGGTGACGAGCGGTGTCCCGCAGGGTTCGGTGCTGGGGCCACAGCTGTTCGCATTATATATTAATGATTTGGATGAGGGAACCGGGGGCATTCTAGCGAAGTTTGCCGGTCATACGAAGTTAGGTGGAGAGGCAGGTAGTTCTGAGGAAGTGGGGAGGCTACAGAAAGATCTAGACAGGTTGGGAGAGTGGTCCAGGAAATGGCTGATGGAATTTAACGTGAGCAAGTGCGAGGTCTTGCACTTTGGCAAAAAGAATAAAAGCATGGACTACTTTCTAAATGGTGAGAAAATTAATAAAGCCAATGCACCAAGGGATCTGGGAGTGCTAGTCGAGGATTCTCTAAAGGTAAACATGCAGGTTGAGTCTGTGATTAAGAAAGCGAATGCAATGTTGTCTCTTATCTCAAGAGGGTTGGAATATAAAAGCAGAGATGTACTACTAAGAATTTATAAAGCTCTGGTTAGGCCCCATTTGGAGTACTGTGTCCAGTTTTGGTCCCCACACCTCAGGAAGGACATACTGGCACTGGAACGTGTCCAGCGGAGATTCACACGGATGCTCCCTGGAATGACAGGTCTAGCATATGAGGAACGGCTGAGGATACTGGGATTGTATTCGTTGGATTTTAGAAGATTAAGGGGAGATCTAATAGAGATGTACAAAATAATACATGGCTTTGAAAAGGTGGATGGTAGGAAATTGTTTCTGTTAGGCGAGGAGACAAGGACCCGTGGACACAGCCTTAGAATTAGAGGCGGTCATTTCAGAACAGAAATGCGGAGACATTTCTTCAGCCAGAGAGTGGTGGGCCTGTGGAATTCATTGCCACGGAGTGCAGTGGAAGCCGGGACGCTAAATGTTTTCAAGGCCGAGATTGATAGGTTCTTGTTGTCTAGAGGAATTAAGGGCTACGGGGAGAATGCTGGTAAGTGGAGCTGAAATGCGCATCCGCCATGATTGAATGGCGGGGTGGACTCGATGGGCTGAATGGCCTTATTTCCACTCCTATGTCTTATGGTCTTATGGTCTTAATCTGACCATTCCATCTGTATCTTACTGTAACATAAGACCTTCCTAAACACAGACTTACTATCACACTCCTAATCCCCCTCTACATTCACACCTGCACCATTTATGAATACCACATTTAATAAGGGACATAGCACTGATCACTGTGGTATACTAGGGGACAATGGTCTCCAGTCACACAAACAACCTTCTACCACCACGTATTTTGTGCAAAGTTTTCTTTAACACTGATCTAAAACACACTGGTGTATCGTTCCCTGCTCTATCACTACAACCCTTCCTATACAGGGTGTTCTCCCGTCCTCGGACACCTCACCTGTGACCAGATTCTATTTAAACATTTGCATCAGCGCCTTTCATCCCTTGTCTCCAACTGCAGCCTGAGATGTAACTGATCTGGGCATGGGCATTGGTCCAATTTTATACCAGCCAATACATCAATCCATGCTCACATCTTATATCAATCTGTAAAAGAGCTTCCCAGTCCATCTTCTTGAATTCTATACCCGCCTCCTCCTTTTCCAAAGTAAAACAGACGTGAAGTTCTCATATAACAATAAATCAGCATCTTCAGTTTCACGCACAAATTTCAGCCTTGATCCTAGACCAATTCTCCTCAGCAGACCATTGTGCCATCTGAGGAATTAATCTGGAGAAAGCCAATTCAGTATATGTGATCAGTATATTTTACTTAGATCACGACATCAAAATTGTATAGGTACAGTCTCCCCAACTCTCTGTGTTACTTGTGCAGAATTTCTTTACATCTAATAGGAGCAAATCACTGCAGAAGCAGAATCTGCACTGAAACCAACACATGCTAGAGATCACAGTGAGTCAGACAGCATCTGTAAAGAGAGAGCAAGCTAACACTTTGAGTCTAATTGATACTTCATCGTCTGTATTCGGATTCCGTTTAAATGAAGGCATTTAAAGGGACACAGCACTGGAACGTGTGGCACATCAGCGTACACCGGGCTGCAGTCACACAAACAGCCTTGTACAACCACCTATGTTCTCCAATAGTTTCTCCAGTGCTTACCTTCCACCGTTTGCATATGTTCCTCCCAATACACTTTGCTGTAATGTTTTCGGCTAACTTACTGTGTTTGCTGATTAAAACTCCTCTTGAATATCTGACTGTACCGTATTCACTGATTCGCCATTATTTACAAATACAAGAGATATCTTCAAGAAAAAAATTATAAATTATAACTTCCCTTTTATAAATGCAGAACAATTCACTTGAAATTTGCTATTACTTTCTCAGTGTCCAATAAGATCTTCGTTACAATAGGTTGCAACAGATTCCCTACTGTGGATAACAACTAACTGGCCTGTCGTCCCCCACTCTCCTACTTCTTCCCTTCATAAATCATTTGAATGCATTCATAACCTTCCGAAGTGAATACAGAGAAATACAGTTGCCCCTTTTGCAATCAATATGTGTATTGGTGTTTTCTCTGAAATTTCAGTTTGAATTATATCCAGTCTGTCAGACTGATCAATCCTCATCCCAGTTCTGTTTCCAAATACTACCTCGTAACTGTATATGAATTATTTTAGTCTTTAGTTACAAAGGTCCTGTGGTGACTTGGTATTTCTGGGAGATTTTCTGGATCTTCCTCTTTGAAGAATGATGCAATGTAACTGTTTCGTTTCCTTGTCATTTTTCTGTTCTCTACAATAAATTCTCGTAACCACACGTTCGCTTTGCCACATTTGATCTTGATTTAATTTTCCTTTCAAGTATCAACAGACGCTTTTCGCCAGTATTTACAATTAACAAAGAAAATCACAGCACAGGAACAGGTCCTTCAGCCCTCCAAGCCTGTGTCTATCCAGATCCTCTATCTAAACCTGTCGTCTATTTTCTAAGGATATGTATGCCTCTGCTTCCTCATATTTAATGACGCTATCGTCACCGCCTCTGCTACCTCAGCTGGCAACGCATTCCAGCCACCCACTACCCTCTGCGCAAAGAACATTTCGAGCATATCTCCAATAAACTTTTCCCCTTTCATCTTGAATTCTTGACCCCCAGTAACTGAGTCCCCCACTCTGGAATAAGCTTCTTGCTATCCACCCTGTTTACATCTCTCAAGATTTGGAGACAACAATCAAGTCCTCCCTCAACCTCCGTCTTTCTAATGAAATTCATCCTAATTTACCAAACCTCTCTTTATATGTCGTTCTCTCCATACTAGGCAACATTCTGGTGAAAATCCTCTACCCTCTTTCCAAAACATCCAGATCCTTTCTGTAATGTGGCAACCAGAACTGTCCGCAGTATTCCGAATGTGACTGAACCAAAGTCCTATACAACTATAATATGGCCTGCCTACTCTTCTACGCAATAGATTCCGACAGATCCCCTCCTGTTGGTGACGAGTTAACTGGTCTGTGGTTCTCCACTTCTTAAATTGTTAGAATGCATGAAGGAACTATGCTGTATGCCTTCTTCATCATTCTATCCACCTGCCACTTTCAGCGACCAATGGACCTGAACACCCAGATCTCTCTGTACATCAGTTTTCCCCAGGGTTTTTTCCAGTTAATGTATAATTCGTTCTCGAATTGGATTTTCCAAAATGCATCACCTCACAACTGCCCTTTCTCCACCCAACTCTCCAATCTATGTTCATTCAGCTGTGTTCTCTGACAGTCCCCTCAACTTTCTGCTACTCTACCAATCTTAGTTTCATCTGCAAACTTGCTAATCAGACCACCTATATCTTCCTTCAGATCATGTAAGTATATCACAACAAACAGTGGTCCCAGCACGGATCCCTGTGAAACACCACACAGAACAATTGTCCATTTTGAGAAACTCCCTTCCATTACTACTCTCTGTCTACTGTTGCCCAGCCAGTTATCTAATCCATCTAACTAGTACACCATGGACCCCTGCGACTTCACCTTCTCCATCAGTCTATCTCATCAAACGCCTTACTGAAGTCCATGTAAATGACATCTACATCCCTTTCCGCACTATCAACTTTGTCATTCCTTAAGAATTCTATTATGTTTGCTAAGATGTGACCTTCCCTGCACAAACATGGAAGGTCTTGCGTGGAGTCCGACTTGTTTTACTCTGGAGTCATCCTGGTTTTATTTCCCAAAGCAGGACTTTATAAAATGCCACAATGATTGGCTGCGTACAAATTGAATGTTGTTTTGAACAAAATACAATCTATCCACAAATACAAATCTGCAAACGCAAATTAACCCCCCAGATTTATAGGTGTGTCTGTGCGAGAGATGCGGTGTGTGTGTGTGTTTGGGGGGAGGGTGGCATGCGAGTGAGAAAGAGAGGATGTGTCTGTTTGTTTCCATGTGTGTGAGCGAAAGAGGGTGTGTGTGTGCACGTGCGTGGGTGTATGTTTAAGGACGAGAGTGAGAGTCTGTGCTCACGTTAAGACTCAGACAGATTTGGCAGATCCCTTTCCCGACACACACCCAGTCCGTGGTTTCAGAGCGTCCATGCTCTGCAGCCTCTGCTCCATTTGTTGTTCATGTTACAGACACTGATGCTGTAACTACAGTCCCATGCTCCATCTAGAGTTGGGTCACTAAATCCTCTGGTCTCCCTGAATGTCTGAGGTAGCTCACAGAACAACCTCCAGCAAATGATCCCCAGCCCCTCCACTAACTTTTCAATAACAGGAGACAATCAGACTTCCATCCACTAAAAGTGAGATATCTACTCCTTTATAATTATACTTCAGGATCCTCCTCGTGTTTCTGACCACGTGATCAGCTGAGAGGGACAAACACAGGCGTTCAGTAGACAGGCACAGACCAAGTTTTAAAGACATGAGTCAAAGATGCTGAAACTCCCTGTCCAACATGAAGCACAACTTGGGACACACTGGGAAGTGAGCAATAACCCGAAACACAACCCCCTATCCATGGAGCACCACATGGGACACACCAGCAAGTGAACAACAGCCCAGGACACACACCGCTGTCCAACATGGAGGACAACGTGGGACACACCGGGAAGTGAACGGCTGCCCTGCACACACACGCACCTCTTCATGAAGCACCTTAAGGGACACACCAGAGAGTGAACAACAGCCCAGCACTCCCTCCCCTGTCCATGGAGGACCAGATGGGACACAGCGGGAAGTGAACAACAGCCTGATACACACCATTACATTATTTCTGAACTTCATAATGCCAGTAGTCGATACAATACACACCCAAAAACCAAGGCCAGAGGAAGATCCAGAAGGACAGAGACATTCACGTTAAAGATAGAAACGGACAATTAAGACAAAACCAGAGCATGTTGTTGAAATATGTGAAAAAACAAGGGAGTGGGTCTATCTGGAGCAGTGTGACCTTGGTGGGTCAGGTCACAAAAATGAGAACATTGAATAAAGGCATGCCAGAGCAGCTGAACAAATTTATTCACTAAATTCTGAATTTGCCTCACAGAACAAACGCAGAAACTATAGACTGGGACACGTAGACAACCCAGCGTAGAGAGCTATGCAGACTGTGCCAGTGTATTGCTCAGTAAACTGGTCTATCTGCCCAGCATGGGGGGCTGTGCAGACTGTGCTAGTGTATTGCTCAGTAAGGTGGAATATCTGGCCACATTGGGAACTGTACAGACTGTGCTAGTGTATTGCTCAGTAAGGTGGACTATCTGCCCAGCATGGGGCTTTGTGCAGATTATGCTAGTGTATTGCTCGGTAAGATGGACTATCTGGCCAGCATGGGGAGCTGTGCAGACGATGTTCGTGTATTGCTCAGTAAGGTGGACTATCTGCCCAGCATGGCAGTATTGCAATACTTTGCCGGTATATTGCTGCTACATTTGCACTGCGTAACTGACTAACATTGGGCAATTTGCCACCCATACTGCGAGTGACAGGAAATGGGCTCCCACAAATTAATGTCTCTGTATCATCATGCATCAGTTCAAGACAAGGGGTTTTATGTGTGCTTTTGTGTGTGGTTCTGGGGCAGTGTTAGATGTGAAAATTATTGTCTAAGAGAGAGCACACCTGGAGGAAATCAGTTTAAATGTGAACAACTGTAAGGACTTGGTATAATGGACAGAGAGAGATAGTTCATGGGCAGCTGTTAATGACGTTCTTGAGAATATTAAATAAAGGCATTGCCAGACCCAATAGCATTATAGATCAGTATGCACAGGAATGATGGATGGATGGGGAGTTCTATGTGATATCAGATATGAGCTGTGGAGTATTGACTCAGAGTTGTTTCTGCAGGTTTGCAGCTGTGAGTGTCAGCAACAGGCGAATGCCATCTTTAAGACTGTATTTCACAGCTCATGGTTCAAATACCAGATGGGATAAGCCAGTGAAGTATATGCTGGATTTATCAGGAGTTATAATTAGGAATGGTCAGGATGTAGTGTCAGGAATTGGTTCATGTCCAAAGGGATCACCACTGTTGTTATTTGTCTATTTGAGCTTCAGATATTGGTCGGGGATGAGATGGAGTCAGAGGAAGGAAATGCAGTTTGCAACCAGAACAGAAGATAGTGACCGCAATGCTTTCAATATTTCGATCGCAAGTGCAGTGATACAACGAATCATGGTTCACAGCTGAAACTGAGCAAGTCAACATAACAACCCATGAGTAACACTGCCAGAAGCAAGGAGGGAGAAAGTGAATTAACAATTTAGTAGTGGTTTGTCAAGTGAATATGTGGATTTAGAGTCTTAGAAGGAACAATAACAGTGGCAAGGAGGGTAGAGTCAATGAAAGAACAGTATTACTGTCAAACATGATTTATAGAATTAATGACTGAACAGTGAGACCTACCAGGTACACCAACGAAAGCCAGGATTGGATAATAAAAATATTGTATAATGTAAAGTGCATATTTGATCGCCACGATAATGACCATTGATCATAATATGTAGAAAGAAGCCAAACATCCAAATATAAACTCCTGTCCATTCTTGTAATATTCCAGTCTAATGTTCACAGATTGTGATCCATTGCTGTAACATTCCAGTCTATTGTTCTCAGATTCTTATTCATTGTTGAAACATTCCAGACTCATGTGCTCAGACTCTGATCTCTCCCCCCGTGGTCTCTGGAGCTGCTGATTCCTGTTAACACTGTTGGTGATGCTCCGACCATACTGTGCGATAACACATTGAACGGAGCCCAATTTTCATTAAAAGATGGAAACCGTCCACTGGGATAATTGCAACCCATGGAGACTAACATTAATCATAGTCACTGAACAAACAGGTCCAGTTAACCCCTTCCTGACGTCACTTTTCATATCCCAATAAAAGTGAACATTTATTGGGTGCGGGTGGAATGGATGGGCGTTGCTTAGGGATGGACCATAAATCTTTCAATATTCTTATTGTTTCTTCCGTGCATGTGGGAGTAGTGCCAGAACACTGCAGGACTGTGTATATTACATACTGTTCATAAAGGGCGACAGTGAAAAAGTAACAGACCCGCTGCATAAGGTGACTGGTGGGGGAATTTCCAGAGCCAATAAACCAGTGTATATATTTATTGTCCATTTACTATGTGTAATGTTTCTCTTGGTTTTATGTGCACTGTTGTCAAATTCTTCCATAACCTTAGGATATCATTCAGAGCATAGGGACTGCTGCGCAGGGACAGGAGGAAGTAATTCTGTTCCCACACCCCTGTTACAAAGGGACGGGGGAGGCCATTTAGCCTCTCAAGTCTGTTACAGAGGGACAGGAGGAGGCCATTCTGCTTCTTGAGCCTGTTATGCAGTAACTATCAGTTGTAAAATACTTACGGACAAAAATACTCCTAATTTAAATTTTAAAGTTGTAAGTTGACTCAGGCCAACTTTGAACGTTTTATTTTGACACTTTGAAAAGTTGCTTTGGAGCAGCTATTGGCCGGAAAGTGGGAGGCCTTCACAAATGAGTTACAGAGTCTAGCGACACAATGTTCCTGCCAATGAGCAGGGTAAGGCAGGTAGGTGTAGGGAATGCTGAATGGCGAGCAGAATTGAGGCTCTGTTCAAGAAAAGGCGGAAGTATGTGATTGTTACAGACAGTAGGGATCGAGTGACTCCATCGTGGAGTACCAGGGATGTGGGCTAATGCTCAAGAGGGAAATGAGGAGGGCAAAATGGGGACATAAGATATCTTTCGAAAATAGTGTAAGGGACATTCCAAAGAGATTCTACAACTACATTAAGGTCAAAAGAATAACTAGGGAGAGAACAGGACCCCTTAAAGATCAGCAATGTTGATCTATGTGTGGAACTACAGGAGATCGGTAAGATACTAAATAAATATTTTGCATCAGTATTTACTGTGGAGTAGGATATGGAAGGTAGAGAACTTGGGGAAATGAATAGTGATATCTTGAAAATTGTCTATATTACAGAAGATGAGGCGCTGGATATTTTAAAATGTATTAAGGTGGAGAATCCCCTCTGACCTTTTAAGTGACTCTTGGTTAGGCACGTGGATTTTAGTACAATGAAGGGCATGAAGGTTAGTCTGACCTTAGAGTAGGATAAACTGCCGGCACAACATCAGCAGCTCAAGGGCTTGTGCTGTGCAGCACTGTTCTATGATCCATGAACTAATCAGATGTACCCCAAATTTGTTGGGAAGCTAGGGAAGTAATTGTTCGGTCTCTGGATGAGATATTTGTATCATGGACAGTCACAGGTAAGGTTGTGTCATTGTTTAAGAACAGTTGGTAAGGAAAAGCCAGGAAACTGTTGACAAGTGGGACTGATGTCATTGGTGGGTAAGTTGTTGGAGGGGATTCTGAGGGACAGCATTTACTTGTGTTTAGAAATGCAAATTCCAATTAGCAATAATCAACATGACTTTCTGCGTGGGAAATCGTGTCCCACTAATTTGATTTATCGTTTTGAAGAAGTGACGAATAAGATTGACAAAGACACAGAAATAGAACTGTAGAATAGAATATAGGATATTGTAAGGCATTCAAAAGGGTTCCGCGTGGTAAACTGGTTAGCATAGTGAGATCACATGGAATACAGGGAGAGTTGGAGGTAATTGACTCGAAGGATAGTAGACGAAGGAAATGTTTGTGAAGTGTTATACAGTTTTGGACTAGAGTTCTGTGACCAGCAGTGGACCACAAGGATCGAATGGATTTTGTCATTTCATATAAATAATTTGGATGTGAATACAGTAGGAATTGTGAGTTTGCAGATAAAACCAAAATTGGTGAGGTAGTGGACAGTGCAGATGGTTAAATCAGAGTAAAACGGGACGCTGATCAGATAGGCTAAAGGGCCGAGGAGTGGCGGATGGTGTTCATGTCAGACAAACGGAAGATGTAACATTTTGTTGAGGCAAATTGTATTAGCACTTATAGTTAGGCTCCTGAGAAGTGTTTTCAAACAGACAGCTACATAGAAATTATAGAAGCCCTGCAGTGTGGAACCAGACCATTTGGCCCACCGAGTCCACACTGACCCTCCAGATAACATCCCGACCAATAAACCCAAAGGTTACCCCGGTAACTCTACATTTCCCATCGACAATCCAGCGAACCTACACATTCCTGGATACTGCGGAGTAATTTAGTGAGGTCACTGAATCTAATCTGGACATTTTTGGCTGAGTGGAAAACCAAGCACCCAGAGGAACCTCACGCACACACAGGGAGAAGGTGCAAACACCGCACAGAGTATCACCAAAGGGTGGAATCGAACCCAGGCCATTGGTGCTGTAAGCCAGTATTGCTAGCCACTATGCCACTCAATGACCAGCTGCGAGAGAAACTGCATTCTCCAACTTTCTCTGGATCTGTCGCATCTGTTCAAATGATGTCCAATTCCAGTGCGGTGCTTTTGATAAGCCCTCCTTTACCTTCACCTCAGGATTCACATTCTGGTGGACAGGGCCTTAAGCTGTGACGGACACATTGCCTGCTCTTCTGTCCTCACCCTTTCCCCTTCTTCCAAGTTGTCCATTAATACTGCAGCACGCAAGATAATTGCTGATCTAAAATAAAACAAAGAGCTGCATATACTGGAGATCGAAAACAAAAGCTGTTCTGATGAAGAATTCCCAAATTTAAAAAATTGACTCACTGCCTTCCTACAGAGGATTAGGAAAAAGTGAATTCTGAAGTGAATTCCTGATGAAGGGCTTATGACTGAAACATAGACTTTCCTGCTCCATGGATGCACCATGACCCGCTAAACTCTTTGAGGGCCAAACTTTCGACTTTCTTCCTTCAAATAGTACCAGACCCGTTGAGTTTTGCCTGAAAACGCTTGTATATCTAATTTCCTGTTTAGAACGTACACATTTTTTCCCTGCAGTATTGACTTTCATACACATCTCCCACCAGTGTTTGCTAATACTTCTTGTTTATAACCTCCAGTCAAATTGTTTCTGTGTAATCTTATTGCTGGGGTGAGATGAATTGTAGATTCAATGAGATCTTTCCTGAGGCCTTTCTTGACATCACAAAACCTCGCTGCACTTTGTTCGAACAATATATGAATTGAAAAGGCAGAGAAAGATATGGGCCAAGTGCAGGGAAATGGTGTTAATGTGGATGGACATTTTGGTTGGTATGGACCAATTTTGGCTGAATGGCCTGTCTCTGTGCATGACTGTAAATGAAAGTGGTTTTGGGTATAGACAGAGAGGATGAGATTGAGCAATAATATCATGGAAGGATGTGCTCACAGGTTTCAGAATGCTGAGAGATAGACATTTCAATAACATCCGGCAAAATAAGCCAGTATTACTCGGAGTGATGGTGAATGGAACATAGCAATGAGTTCAGATGATGGAGAGTTGTGGATGAGGACTTGTTCTGCAGCTCTGAAACTGTGAATGGGGTCAGCAGAATCTTCGACTCGTCGGGCTGAATCTAACAATAATTTATCTTGGAGTGATTTTCATTGGGTGTGACAGGGGGATTGTCTGCACGAGGCCGAGCTAGTTTCCTGGTGCTGTCATATCGAACTCACCTCATTAACTACCCATCCTACCCCATGGTGTCCCTCTCATTCAATGCTAGCCCCATTCTCCCACCCATCTTGGCTGGAGGTTCCCACCATCGCCCGGATGCCCCTGGATATACCATTATACCTTGTACTGTTGTAATCTTTAAAAGGACAATGGGCTCTCGATTGAGCTTTCCTCAGTTTGGAGCTGTCATGTACAGTTTACCCAGAGCATCGCAGATAAGGGTCAATTACACCACGGTTTGTCAACAGGGTCACAGATATCCTGGTGGATGGGTTAGTACATCTCTTCACAGAGTGGGCTACACCACCAGTCCCACCGAGCATGATCTGAGCTCACCACACAGCTAAGTGCAGTACCTGTGATCTGTAGCAATGTCCAGCAATACAGGACAAAGATGAATAACATTCCCCACGCTGCGAGGATAAGGTCATTGTATGCTCTCTGGTCCCTCATGCTAAATGTATGTCTGTTCCAGCACCGACACCCGAACAAGGCTCATGCTCCACCACTCTCACTCCTGCATGCAGCAGCCACCCCTCTGTCTCTGTGTCTCTTGCCTTTGTAATATCCCCACAGATGGTAGAATGCTCTGGAGAATGCTGATTATGGAATATTCCAAATAATATTCCAAATAATTCCCAGTTTCAGGAAAATGGTAGGGCCCCAGTGTGTAAAACATTAGGTGAAGGAACAGAGTGTTTCTTTTTAAGTCGCATGGAGCTAAAATCCATAATGAGTCCATTCAACCCTTCAAATGTGCTGTACCATTTAATAAGATTGAGGGTGATCTGACTGTCTCCTGAGTTTCACGTTGTAGGAACTTTCAATCATTTACAGCCCTCTGGTTTCCTGTCACTGACCAGACAACACTCACGCACTTCCTACCTTGGGTTTCTTCAAGCATGTGTTCTGTATGCATTTCCCATGGGGGCCAACCCTCAAAACATATATTCCATCAGCTTTTTACTTTCAGACAATGGTTAGCATGCTTCACACAGACCAGACAAAATTTACTTATATTTGATAGATATCGATCTCTAATCACAATTAGTAATTCTGGTTATTTCGCTTGGGTCACCTTATTATATTCAACCAAATATAGCATCCAATCAACTGTTTCGCTATAAAATACAATTTCCAGCGAAGCAGTTTTTTTCCTCAGCCATTATCTTGACCGTTATCTGAATTGTACCTTTTTACCTTCTTATCAAAATTTATATTTTACTTTGACTTTGGCTATTTCTATCTATAGCAGTTACACAGTCTCGCAATCTGTTGGCTGGATGGATGGCTTATGATGCAGAGGAAGGCCAACAGCGCAAATTCAATTCCCCACACAGACAGAGGTTGCCACGAAGGGGACGCCCTCTCAACTTCATCCTGTCACCCATGGTGTGATGATCCTTAAGATAAACCATAATTTGTGGTCTCACTAATGAGAAAGTGGTCCTTTGGTACTCTATTCTATCCATGTTTACATTTTAATTTTTTCAAAAATATTTTTATTCAGAGAAAATCTTTTTAGTGCTTCAGTGAACTCAAAAAACAATGCAAATTGAACACAATTACACACATGTGCATGTACATAAAAAAACAAGGCAAATCAACGGACCGAAGAAAAATTTTAAAAATTAAAAAACAAATAGTAGAACTCAGTGTAACAAAACTATAGCTCTCAACCTTAAAGAGCCTTAACTAATACACGTTCATTTGTTCGTAATTCTTCCTCTGTGGACATTAGATTCATTAGTCAAGTTCGTCATAGCTATATAAAAGTCCTTATTAGAGTAGCAAGTCAGCCTGTACCTTGATAATTCAAAAAGGGCTGCCATGCCTTATTTCCTTTATTTTCTGGTGCAACATACCTTTACAAAAGTCCAAAGAGCTATGCTCGATGAAGAGGTGACGACAACCCAATAAACCCAGGGGGTTTTCAGACACCCAATACAACAGAACTTTTTTTTCTGAAAAAAGAGAATGGGGCTATCGAAGTATTTTTTTTCATATGCACATCTGAGTAAGGTAGACTGGGCAGGCCCAGGAAAAGGGAAACCTGATCCATCTCCAATTTGGTCTCCAAGATTCTCTCAATCCCATCGAACACACCGCTCCTATAGCGCTGGTGGAAGGTCAACAAGCAATGAGTAAGAGTGTCCACAGTCATTCTGTATTTAAGACATACTCCCATCTTGAATTCTGAGAGAGGATCTGGGACCAAATATATGAAGAATCTTTAACTACACGGCAAGAGTCTTCTCACAGATCGAAATCCTTCTTGCATTTTCACAAATATCCTCCCCTGTGTCCGAAGAGATCTGAACGCCCAAATCTCTTTGCAGACTTCAGAAAGGCACAAAGTCACGTCTGAGGACCCACTCTCCATCAAATGATAAAGGGTACTGACAGAGAGTGTGTTCTTAGCACTAAGCACCCTCTTCTCTGTAGCGGATCTGTACGGGTCTGTTAAAAGCGTGGTTCTTTTCTGAATAATATCTCTGATCTGATGAAAAGAAAACAGAAGAGATCTCTACTCGGTAGTCTATAGTTACAACTTATTTGATCAAAGGACTTCCTTGTTTCTCCCTCAGATAAATCATCATAGCAAGATATACCCACGAGTTTCCCATAGTTTAAACATGGAATCCAGTATCCCCGGTCGGAAACACGGTACAACACATTTTTGGATAAGAAATGAGGTGTGGCAATATTGCCCTCGATGGACACATTGCCCTCCCAACTTTAAAATCATTGATATTCATTGGAAAATGGCAATTCTTTGTGCCTGTCCTCATTTTGTCTATGAATATCAGACTAATAAGGGAGCACGTTGCCTGAGAAGCTTCAATATGTAACCATATTGATGCCGAGGCCTCACTAACATCGGGTAAAGAAGAGCTTAATTGATAGATGTTAATATCCGGGAGAACTACTCACCACAAACTGTGGGGTCATTGTAACTTGGTTAACATGATATCGGGTAGCTTATGGTGACAAATCCAAAAGCTAAATCATCCATTAAGTATCCTAAATGTCTGCCTGGGAAACAGTAAAGAAAATATTCACACGGGGTAAAGCAAACATGGGAGGGAATTCATTTTAATAAGAGCTATCTGACCTAGCCAGGACACAGGAAGAGCCTCCCATCTTCGAAGGTTTTGTTTAATTTTGTCAAACACATGTCTGAATTCCACGTTAATTGTAAGTTCAAAGATAGGATTAATGAAATTAACTAAATAGGGAATATCCCCATACCCCCAGGACCATTGAAAAGGTAACCAAGATTCTCCATCAACATCAGGTATTTCCCCAAGATCGCCCATAGACATGGCCTGCGACTTTGTAAAATTAATGGTACAGCCAGAAACGGCACCATTCGTACTGATGCATTACATGAGGTGAGGTACCAAAACTGTGGGATTTAACAAAATATTAAACCATCATCTGCAGACAATGTAATCTTACGTGACTTCACTCCCGCTTCTGGGGCAGCTATGTTGGGGTCCCTGCAGATGGCTTTCAACAGTGGCTCAATCACCAATGTAAACAACAGTGGCAGAAGGGGTCTACCTTGGACTGCCTCTAGGACTATTACTGTTATAGGATCGCACAACATTGGTGAGAATCGTGGCCAGAGGATCGCTTTCAAGGGCCCTCACCCACTTGGTAAAGACTTTGCCTCGACCAAACCATTCTAACATATAGAAGAGATACAGCCACTCAACCCAATGAAATGCTTTCCCTGCGTATAAAGGGATCACTAATACCTGTATAATTTGTTCTGGACACGCTGGGACCATATTGAGTAATCTCCTAATATTGTTAGTGTATCTGCAGCCCTTTATAAGCTGGTGTGGTCCAGTTTGACAATGGAAGGATACAGATTTTCCAGCCGTAATGTAAGGGTCTCAGACAGGATTTTGAAATCAACATTTAAAAGTGGGATGGTCCTAAAAGAAGCAAAATCTTCCGGTGTCTTCGTTCTGTTAAGAATAAGAGAGACATGAACCTCTCTTAAGGATGGTGGGTGGCAGTCGTGACTGTGTGAGTGACTAACATGGTCAGCATCGGCCCTGACAATAGGTTTACAATTTCAACATAAAATTCACTTGGAAATCCGTCGGGACCGGGAGCCTTTCTGCCCTGAAGCTGCTCTACACCCTCCAGCACTGACAATGGTGCATTAAGGCAAGACACTTATTTGGAGGTTACCCCTGGAAGATCCAAGTTCTTGAAGAAAGACTCCATCGTAGTCCACCTATCCTCATAATGCTCAGTCTGATATAAGTCGGAGTAAAATCTCCGAAATGCTGCTTTAACCTTTCTGGGATTTCAGGTAAGGGTTCCAGTACCTTCCTTAATTGAGGTCGTGGCTTTGGAGCTCTCTTTTACCTCGCAAGATAGGCTAAATACCAGTCCAGCCTATCACCATGCTCAAACAGACTTTGTTTTGCAAAAGTAAGTTCCTTCTTGGCTGTCTGTGTGAGCGTGGAATTCATTGTAGACCGAAGTGTTGTGATCCTCTGCAGCCTAGCCACCGAGGGTCTATCACAGTATGCCCTCTCAGCTGCCTTCAAACGTGCCTGGAGCAAGCGTTCCTGCTCCAATTTTAGATTAGATTAGATTAGATTAGATTAGATTACAGTGTGGAAACAGGCCCTTCGGCCCAACGGGTCCACACCGACCCGCCGAAGCGCAACCCACCCATACCCCTACATTTACCCCTTACCTAACACTACGGGCAATTTAGCATGGCTAATTCACATGACCAGCACATCTTTGGAGTGTGGGAGGAAACCGGAGCACCTGGAGGAAACCCACGCAGACACGGAGAACGTGGAAACTCCACACAGTCAGTCGCCTGAGGCGGGAATTGAACCCGGGTCTCTGGCGCTGTGAGGCAGCAGTGCTCACCACTGTCCCACCGTGCCGCCCACTTCTGCCATATCCTAAGGAATAATTATTCCTTTGGTATAAGCCTTAGCAATTTTCCATAGAATGGATGGGTTACTGGTTGAATCTGAATTAATGGCTCAGAAAGATCTGAATTCATTACATAAATACTCAATGTACTTTCTATCCTTAAGAATAAAGGGATCCATTCGCCACTGTCTCGAATCTGTTATATTGCCCTTAATCTTAACCAATAAGTAGAATGTTGCATGGTCAGAAATTGTAATATTCCTACTTGTACAGAACACCACCGAATTGAAGATGGCTGCAAGGTGTGGAAGAGGTCAACCCTCGTGTGGCATTTCTGCGGGTTAAAGAAAATAGTAAAATCCCTATTTATGAGGTGGATCGGCCTCCAAACATCCACCAGCCCCAGTTCCACACAAAAATCCACTAACTGCTCAGATCATAAAGATGGTCCTGGGGATTTTGGGCATTCTGTCCACCGTGGGTGGAAAAGACAATTGAAGTCTCCTCCTACAATAATGTGCTGCGAAGAAAGATTACTTAATTTGGAAAATGCATCTATCAGGAATTTAAGGCTGTGCACCAGGGGACAATAATCATTCAAAATACCATTTCTTCCCCATATATGTTTGAGGATTATGATCCTCCCGTGGATGCCTAATACAATCTCGTAATTTAAATGGAAGATTCTTCCTCACCAGTATGGCTTCTCCCATACTCCTAGTATTAAAAGACTAGAAATAAACCCGATCAAACCCACCCTGCTGCAATGTCAAATGTTCCTTGTCATCAATGTGCATTTCCTGCAATAGGACAAGATCCACCCTCTCCTTGTTAAGGCTAGAAAGTACCTTTTTCCTCTTAACTGCCTCCCCTTAATGCTCCAGATACACCATTGAAGCTTGACATTAGCCATAACACACTGGAACAACATTTGAACTCTAGAGAGGAAGAACTCAAATTACACATCGCTGAGCATCAATGAAAAAAGACTCATCGAGCCTCAAAAAAACATACTAACTAAAACTACTACAACTAACAAGCTTTCAAAACGTTCTACAACTAAATACATATAAAGACAAACAGAAAACAGGCTACAAAGTGCCAATGGCAATCAGGAGAGGCATTTAACACCCTCCCACCCACCCCCCCCTCCCCGGGGGCATTTGCACGTCACAAATCTTTATCTGCTGCCCCATTATCAATACTACATCCCTGGCAATTAAACACACAAATCTGGATTGAACTGCCCTTAGGGAGGCATTCAGTCTTCATGATCAGCTTGATAACTCCCTTCAGCTTGAGCCGAACCCGACACACAAACTAAGCAAGAGAAAAACGAGTAGCAATAATAATCAAGTTAACAGTGAGTACTCGATCCATCCCTGACTATAATTTAATATTAATTGATACCAGAAAGATTCAACAAACGTTCTTTAAAACGAGAGAAACATGATTGTCGATATCCATTAAAGCATCCAGCCTGCTTTAGAGTGTCCACAAAATTTTCGCGTCCTCTGGATTATCAATGGATCTATTGAAAGATCCACCAGTGCGTAGAACTATTGAAAGCATATGGAGCACCGCTGCGTTCATGAAGGAATACTGAATCTCAAGTTCCCTTACTCTTCTCATGATATCATCAAAAGATTTTCTTTTCTCAATTACTGCCGCTGAAAAGACCTGGAAGAGCATAATCCTGGAGCCCTCGTCGGATCTTTTCCCTGTGTTCTGGAAGCTGCCATAAGTCTTTGATTGTCTCTGCAACTATGTAATCGCACAAGGACTGGGTGAGGGCTTTGGTCTGAGTCTGACCTGCGCTCCATAACCCGATGAACTGTCTCACTCTTCACTCGTCCCTCTTCAGCTTCGAAGTGAAGGAACACTGCAGCCAGTTCTCGAAAAAAACTCACTGGCTGAACACCTTATGTCTCCAGGAGACCGATGATATGAACATTCTTCATTTTGCCCCTGTTTCCGAGGTCGTCACCTTGTTCAGTTAAGGTACGGACCTGTTTTCCAAGGGCGAGGATCCGCTCCTTAGAGGAATCGATGACATTCTCTGCCCCTGCAGTTTGACGCTCGACCTCATCCGTTCTGTTTCCAAGGCTTTCAAGTTGCTGCTCATGTTTTTGGAGCATGGCTTAGAGTGGTTCTAGTTTCCTACTGAATATTTCTTCAATCATGGTTTCAATCATTTCACGTAACTTGATTAACTCGGTGACAAAGGCCTGGTGAGTAACTGGGTCCATCGAACGAGCAGTGGGGGTTACAGCTACTGCCTCAGGCATGGTGACAGCTTCTGACGTTGCCCTGCATGTTGGGACTTATTCGATCCTTTCCCGTGTTTTGTCATTTCCACTTGACAAAACGGAATTAGTAAGGATTCTATAGCTCATTTAGTGTTCAATTACCACTGTGATTCAGAGCCCAGCAAAGCAGACCTTTCAGATCGCTGCCGTCTTGTTTCCCCGTTAAAACTTTATCGATGTTATAATTTCGTTTAATTCCTGGATATTCTGGAGCCGTGCCATTCAGTACCACTGACTACATTTTCCCGACAAGGCATATTGCTGCCCATTCCTCGATAATCCTTGACTCCTTTGTGATTCGTGAACCTGCCTCAAAAATATTCAATATCTCTGCCTCGAATAGACTGCAGGAAAGTGTTTCAAAGACTCACAGCACCCTGAGAAAATAAACATAAACCGACTGATCGATGTGTGAGATTAGTTTTATTTTTGTATCCAGATCTGAGAAAGGATATAGTAATATTGGAAGCAATTCAGAGGTGCTTCCCTTCACTTATTCCATGGATGAAGGGCTGACAATATGGAGACCTTAACAGGTTACTCTTGGAATGAGAGCTGGTCTTATTGAAATATACAATGCCTTGAGGTGAATGGATCAACGAGATACCCAATGGTTGTTTGCATAGTCCAAACTTGAAGTCATTGTCATAGAATCCGTACAGTGTGGAAGCAGGACATTCTGCCCATCGAGTCCACACAAATCCACCGAACAGTATCCTACCCAGATATGCCCCCCTACCCTATCCATGTAACTCTGCATTTCCCATGACTAACGCACTTAACGTACACATTCCTCGTCACTCTTAGTAATTTAGCATGGTCAATCACTCTAAGCTGCACATCTTTGGAATATGAGAGGAAACTAGAGAACGGGGAAGAAACCCACACAGACACGGGAAGAATGTTCAAACTCCACATAGAGGGTTGGATGAGGTTGGAATTGACCTCAGCTCATTGCTGATATGAGGTAGCAGTGCTAACCACAAATCCACCATACTGCTCCATTAGCCCTAATAGTTGCCTGCGGTTGATGAAAGAAATCTGCCTGACTTGTTCCTGTCACTGAATCTGGCCCAGTCTGAAACCTTTATAATCAGTCATATCACCAACCTGGTTACATTTAAAATGTGCTATGAGCAGTGGAGAAGTGGGAATAGAAAAGGAAACTGTTGACACCCTCCAACTTCAGTCAGAACCGGATTGAGGAGAAATTCTCAAAGTTGGATTTCATTAAAGTGGGAATTCTCTTTCTCAGAAGTTTGGAATGTTTGAATCTTTATAGGAAAGCAACGCTGGCCTCGTCTGATTGTTTATAGACAGGTGAATCAGGGATAATGGTGCATGGAGAGAAAAGTGCAGCTGGGACCACAATGAGATGAGTCACGACCTTATTTACGTGTGGAGTAGTGTCAAAGGGCCGAATGGCCCCCTCGTGTCCCTCAGCCCTGTGTTCTGATGTTCTATTCAGCCCTTCGGACCTGCTACACAGGGACAGATCGAGGTCACTCCGATGGTTAGGTGCAGTTTCAGAAATGTACTTAGAACATCCAGGCTGGGTCAGAACGTGGCCACCACCCTCAATCCTTCTTTCCAGGCTTCCCCTCTCTGTAACTTCTGCTCCATATCTGAGTCATGTTCCAGACCCAGATTCACAACCACCATACGCCACCAAGGGCTAACTCAAATAAATCTTCTGGTCTCCCTGAATGCAACATTGTACAATACGATTTCCAGGAAAATAACCCGTTACTTTCCAAAAGCATAACATAAGAATGCAAGAAAAAGGAACAGGAGTCGGCCATTCGTCCCCTCAAGCCTGAACGCTCATTTAATAAGAACATGTCTGATCTCCGCTTTCCCACGCAATTCGTTGTATCCCTCCACAACTCTTTTGGAATAGGGAATTTCAGACATTCACTACCTTCTGAGAAAAGATTGAAATTGGTGTTCCTTATTCGTTATCTATCTCCTTGAGTTCGAGGCTCAGGGGAAACACCTTCTCAGCATTTACCTTGTCAAGCCCCCTCTGTATCTTGTACATTTCAGTAGTATCACCCTTATGCATTTCAACTGCAATGAATAATCGCCCCAGCATTTTCGATGCACTCAATAAATCAACCCTTTCCTACCAGGAACCCGCCTCATGAACCAACCTAGTTACTTGCAACATCAGCATGCTGACATTACGTTTCATGCACAGGAACAGTCCAATCACTTTGTATTGCTCCTTTTTTTGGGAGTCCTCTCCATTAAATAACAGCCTGAATTTTGGTTCTCTGTGTCATCTACAAACTCGGATGTATATTGCACTCAGCTCCCACCGTCAGGCTATCAGTGTAGATTGTAAATAACTGATGCAATCGGCCTGATATTTGTGGTAATCCAGTTACACCTTTATCATGAAGATCCAGTAATCCTGACTCTCCGATTTCTACGTGTTAACCCACCGTCATTCCATGCTAATATATTACCCGTCAAACTAAAAGCCTCTGTCTTGTGTCAGAACGTTTATTTTGTGATATCTTGTTGAAAATCTCTGGAAAGCCTCATGTTGACCAGCTCCCTTTATTAAGGCTGTTTGCCACATTCTCAGGAGTTCCTGATGAAGGGCTCTTGCTCGAAACATTGACTTTCCTGCTCCTTGGATGCTGCCTGACCTGTTGTGCTTTTCCAGCACGACTCTAATCTTGACATTCTCAGGATCGCCAGAAAAAATGTATGATTTTACAGAACAAAAGTAGTTTCCCTTTCACAAAACCATGCCACTCTGGGTTTAGCTTTTCTAACTGCCCTGCAATTCCTTCCTTATCAACAGGATCCAGAAGATTCCCAGCAATAATGGTTAGGCAAAATGCTTCCTGCTTTCTGTCTCATTCGTTTCTTGAAGACAGGCGCAACATTGGAGGGTCTCCAGTTTCGCTGGAACATTTCTGTAATCCAGAGTGTTATGGAGTAGTTCACACAGTGCTGCTAGTCACTCTGTGACCACTTCTTTTAAAATTAACTATGAATTACTGCTGACCTGCTCCCCTTATTCTTGCCTGTTATTTTAAAACCTTGTTACTTTTGTTGCAGACAGTTCAAGAAATTCCCTCCTACTACCATTTTGTTTATACCATTTAAATGCTTAGAGTACTTTCCCCATGAGGAACCATTTAAAATACTGGTGTAAGTTATTTGCCTGTTCCCTGTGTGGCCAGTTCCCTCGTTACACCCTCCATATGGCCTCAATGTACTTTCCTGACTGCACTTCTGCCTCAGCTCACAAACACATTTTTAAGCTTTTTTTTAATACAGATGGAAAAAGCTCGTGATACTTGTTTTTATATTTCTTGCAAATTTATTACATCATATCTTTTCATACATCTTCCTCGTTTCTAGATTCATACAATCATATTGTGTACAAACAGACCATTTGGTCCAATTTGTCCATGCTGGCCAGGTTTTCTAAACTAAACTAGTCTCATTTGCTTGCACTGGCCCATATGCCTCTAAACGTTTCCATTCCTATGTTTGTCCAAATGTCTTTGAAACATTGTTGCTGCACTTGCATCTACGACTGTTCCGCTGGCAGCCCATTCCATACTTACATCACCCTCTGTGTAAATAAAGTTGCCCCTTTGTCCCTTTCAAGTTTTCCCTCTTTTACTTTAAAGCTATGCATCTATGTTTGAACTCCCCGATCCTGCAGAAAAGACCTTGGCTATTCACCCTATCCATGCTTCCCATGACATTATAAACTTCGAGAATGTCACCCCTCAACCTCCTACAATCCATCTGATACAAACTTCGAGATAAAATGTTTAACAATAGGCACTTCAAATTTGAAAGAATTATAAAGATGAAAGGTAAAGAAAACAGCCCAAACTTCATACTTTCAGTTTTGCTCTATGTTACAAAACTAAGGAAGCATGAAACTCTTACTCGTGCCAATAAGAGGTCAAGCTCCTGTATTCCTTAGTGTGAAGGAGGTGATGATCTATAGAGTGAAAACCCATCTCTTGCTAGATCTATATAATACCACATGGTCAACATTCTCTCTCCTGTTCTCTCTATGACCTTGTGTGGATGTGTTTTCTTTATCTTACACTCAGTTAGAGAGAACCCCTTACCCCCATTCACATCGTAATTTAAACTCATTTTGCATCATCTTCTCGTTCACCACTGCTAATAGCCCGTTTATGTTTTGCCATGCCCTCTTATCCAAGTCATGCATCCCCCAACTCCGGCAAGGCATTAAAAAGACCAGTTTCCAACCCTTTTCAGTTCTGAACAAGTCACGCGGACTTGGAAGGCTAACTCTGTTTCTCTGTCTCTGCAGATGCTGCCAGACCTGCTGGGTTTCTCCAGAAACGAATAGGAACAGCACAAATTTTCAATTAAAGAAATAGCGAAGCTTACTGGAAGTAAAAACACAAAAATGGCTGGAGAAACTGAGACCTTCGTAAAAGGGTCACTGGACCCAAAAGATTGACTCTACATTCACTACAAAAGACGCCCGCAGACGTGCTTTGTTTCTTCAGCAATTTTTGAAGAAGTTCCAATTTGTGAAAGCTTCTCAAACGCCCTGTCCAACACGGAGCGCCGTACCCTGGGAACTGAACGATAATGCAAAGTGCACACATTCATTGTCTCTGAAAATGCATATCGCTGGCGTCACTGACACCACAGAGCTCTTCATCATGGTCAGGGAGAAAACCAGAGAGAAACACATTCAATTCAACCGCAGAAGATGACATTAAGATTAAGGAGAAGATTCAGATGAATATGTCAAAGGATTTGAGTAATGTAACAAATTGGAAGCATGACACCAAGGAGAGACACTCAGCAGAATTAGAGTAGGAAAATTGAATTATTATCGCATCAGAAACCAGGTGATGTCACTGAGTTCACGGCTGATGGGTGAATGGAACTCGATGTGAACTGGGGAACAGTCAGTAGAATTGAATTGCAGATATTGCAGCTCAAACTGGGCTATCACGTGATGCTGTTGACAACAGCAGCAATAAAAGCAGGATTGTATTCAAACATAATCTGGAACATTTTCCCCAGGATATTACATCAGTCTACAATTACCACCAAGACGAATGACGGTTCAGTGATGTGTGTGGGTGAACATGTCAAGGTCAGGACCATGTGTACCTTAAGCTGATGACAAACCATTAAAGCTACCGCACTTGAATGGTTTCATTCCAAACAGCAGAACGAACATCTGATAGAGAGGACGAAATGATCCTAAGACCAACAGATCAGATCTAAGCTCTGCAGTCCTGCCACATCCAGACATAAATGTCGGTGTACTATTAAACAACTTACTGGAAGAGAGGACACCAGAAATATCGCCATGCTAAATAATGGAACAGCCCTGTACATCAGTGAAAATGACAAGGGTGTAGTATCTGCACCATCCTCAGCCAGAGGTGTTGAATCGATGATTCATGTCACCGTCGTCATGATGCCACAGAATCACAGATGCCAGTCTTCAACGAATTCGATTCACTGCTCTTGACATGAAGAAACAGTTGGACACGTAGATACAACGAAGGCAATGAGCCCTGACACCAGTCCCACCATGGTACTGAAGACTTGTGCTATACAACAAGCCGTGTCCCTGGGGAAGCTTTTCCATTCCAGCTCCAACGCAGACAACTCCCTGGCAATGTGGAAAATTACTCACACTATGTTCCGTCCCCTAATAGATTAATAATTACATTCTGACCATTTAACACTCCCTCAGTGCCTTCACGATAATCACATTGGTGGGAGTTAATTTTGACAGACTGTCAAGCAGAACAGAAATAACCCGCTCAGTGTGATTTCCGATAGGTTCATTTGTGGACATGGTGCTGTTATGGAAATGTCACTGGATTACTAATCCAATACAGGATAATGCTCTGGGAAGCTGGTGGAAGTTAAAAAAATAATAAAATATCATGATCTAGAATCTGGTGATGGCAACAGTGACCTTGCATCCAATGTTGATTGTAAACATCGATCTCCTTCCACAAAGTACTTTCAGGAAGTGAATCTCCCATACTTTCCTGGTCTGGCCTAAAAATAACTCCAGACACACAGATATGTGATAAAGTCTTCAATGGTCCCTGAAACGGCCAAGCAAGACACTCAATTGTATCACACTGGTCCAAGGTCTTAAAGGATAAAACCAGACAGAATACCCGGCACCAGCCTCGATATCAGAAAAGGGCACGGGAATCACAGTCCTGTTGACCCTGCACAGTCCTCCTTCCTCACATCTGAGAGCTTGTGACAACATTTACAGAGCTTTCCCACAGGCTGCACGGAAACATCGGGAAAGGAGTAGGCCATTCAACACATTGAGCCTTCCCTATTCTAGTTCATTGAGAAAATCTCCTCAATGCAATTTCCCCGACACAGTGTTCATATCCATTAATATGTTTAAACATTGTGAAATATAAAATAAGAACTGTTGTAGTCCCTTCAGTCCATCAATCTTGCTCCTCGATTCAATATACAGGCAGTTCTCTGATAACACGGGTTTATTAAACGTGATTTGACTGCAGTGCGATTCGTGAATTGTGATCTTTTTTCTATAAAGCGATTCCTTGCCAGACACCGTCTGAACAACAAAAACCCAGCTTCAGGATCCTCTGTCTGCAAAATACACCCTGTGAGTGTTCAGCTAAAACAGGAATGCAATCCGCTCTGCAAAGCCTTGAACCTGAGCCTGAAATAGGGAAGTGTTCTCTCCAATTAGAAGGAACTTTATTTCAAACCAGGGGGAGAATCTTGAGGAGAAATGGAATTCCATGTTGGCATCACGTGGTCAGTCAGCCCTTCGCGCTTTCAGGTGAAGAATTTGGTGAAAGGTACAGGGATGTAGCCAATGACTGTAATGTGAAAGTGTTGCGTTTACAGCACTATTTCATTACCATATATGATTTTAAGGTTTAATTAGACTGTGCTAGTGTGTGTGTGTTAGACGAACTTTAATTTTGGTTTCATACTGATATTTTGCGGTTCGCCCATTATTCTCGTTTCCCCATAGACCACATTATTAATATTGCATGATTTTCTGCAACACAGTGATGCACAGGAACACAGCTACCACGTTATTGAAGAGCAACCTGTAATGATATCTGATCCTCCATCTTCATACCATCCCCTGCTCTCTCCCTATCCCTTTAGTTTCCAGAAATCCATTTTTATATTCAGTGCCTTGGTTTCCACAGTCTGATCTGGGAGATAATTCCCCAGGTTCACCAGTCTATGAGTGCAGACATTTATTCTCATCTCAGTGCAGAGTGGTCTGTCTGTACCTAATACTATGGCCCCTTGTTTTGATGTCCCAGCCAGGGGAATTGTCACCACTGCTTCCAATCCGTCTTGTCCTGACAGAGTTTTATATATTTCACTGATATCTCCACTCATTTTCCTAAAGCCCATGGAATTCAGGCCCAGCCACCCCAGATTCTGCTCCCACAACAGCGATCAGTCTGGTCATCTTCGCTACTCTCCCTCAATGTCACCATACTCTTGTATTCAAATCCCCCTGAAATGAAGGTAAATACACGATTTATCTGCCTATCTGCTTTCTGCTCCTGCAATATTGCTTTCAGTGACTGGTGTACAGGGAGATCCAGATCCTTTTCAATGTTACAGCTCCCCACTTGTTGCGTCTGTGTACACTGGTCAGCGTGACAATGCCATTACCAGTATTGACTTCATGATTCAGATCTCATTGCCCTACACTGACCTCGGAGGGCTGCACAGAAGAAACAAAAATGCAGCTTAAGTTCCTTTATACATAAACATTTTTCAACCAATCCCTTTTCAAATGATAGGCTCTAGTTCTGTTTTTCCCATCAAAGGTCACAAGATCACATATCCCCCGCCTCCCCTCCCCATTGCTCCTCATGTGCCACGTATTTGCCCAGACACTACACTTGTCTCAATCACCTTGGAGCTTTTTGACATCCTGCTCACCCACTCACAATCTGATATTGTTTAGTGCCATCTGCAAATTTGAAAATATTGTACTTGATCCTCTCAATCATTATCATGATGTGTATTGGGAATAGCTGGGGCCCAAACCCCAACCCTTGCTATGTCCTCCAAGCCTTCCATTCAAAAAATACATTGTTTTATTTCTACTCACTGCTTCCTGACAGCTC
This sequence comes from Chiloscyllium punctatum, assembly GCF_047496795.1. Lineage (NCBI taxonomy): Eukaryota > Metazoa > Chordata > Chondrichthyes > Orectolobiformes > Hemiscylliidae > Chiloscyllium > Chiloscyllium punctatum. The sequence continues at coordinate 63,399,785 of NC_092752.1, forward strand.
TCCCATTGTAAAACCATGTTAGTCCCAGTCCCATAGGATTTGAATTTGCATAATAGTCTTTATCAAAAATCTTTCTGAAAATGCACATATTTCATTAATTGCTTCTCCATAATTATGCTAAAGGCTCTTTCTCAAATATGATTCCTATTTGATCAATCTCTGTTGACTTTGTCTGTGCTCATTACTTTCAGTTCCAATACTTCGTCTAAAACTGTTCAGGTGCTAATTTCATTCTATTCCATTTTTCTAAACAGACTAATGTTCGCTAGTTTCTTTGGGAAGTTTTCTTTTTTGTTTCGTTTTCTTATATGAAGACATAACTGAAGCATTTGGTCCACAGTTCTGCCTTTTCCCTATCTTCAATTCTCTGGTATCAGACTGTAAGAAAGTTGCAACTTTTTTCCCGTAATTTTGCCATTGACATATTTTCAGAAGATATAACAAGTTCAATCTTAAAACCCTTGTTAATATACTCTTCAGAAACCCATCAATTCCTACCTTAAGCTACTCAATGATTGACCTTCCACAGCCATACAAACACAGAAGCACAGACTTTGTCCCATCAACAATACAGCACGGTCGACATTAGCCCCACTTTCCGACACAAAACCGTAGCCGTGAATCTTATGGCATTTCAAGTTCACAACCGTGTATTTTCTAATGGTTGTGAAGTTACCATGACAATTCTTCTCTCAGGAAGTGCATTCCTGACCCCAGCACCCTTTGAGTGAAAAACAATCCTCAATTCCTCTCCACATCTCAAATCCTTCACTTTAAAATGTGCTCCATTGTTCTTGGCCATTTGACTAAAAGGAACAGCTGCTATCTATTCATCCTGTCCAGGTTCCTCGTAATCCTATCCTTCTGAATCTTGGCCCACTCAGCCTTCTTTCCTCCAAACTAAACAGCCCGAGCTTATACAGCCTATCTCCATAGCTAATATGCTCCATCGCAGCGAACATCGTGGTGAATCTCCTCTGAGCCCTCTCTCGTACAATCACATTCTTCCTGTAATGTGGTTCCCAGAACTACAATCAGTATTCCATCTTGGCAAAGCAAACTTCCGCATAGCTCTTATAATCTATGCCTTGATGAATAAAGGTTATGTCTACGGTCCCCTAAGCTTTCTCAAATTGTGCATTAACCAGTTTAGTCACATTCAGGAATTTGTGGAGAAGCACACTCTGAGCTTCCTCGTGTGCTGCCATTCATTGAGTTCTCCCCTGTCCAGTTCCTTCTTCCAAAGGGCATCATTTCATATTCATCAGGGTTACATTCCATCTGCCATTGATCCACCCATCTGACAATTCCATCTGTATCTTCCTGTAACATAAGACCTTCCTCCTCACTGCCAACTACCCGGACAATCTTTGTATCAAACGCAAACTTAGTTGTCACACTCCCGCTACACCCGTCTATATTCACAGCTGATTCATTTATGAATACCACAAATAATCAGGTTAAAGATGACACAACACCAGGTTACAATCCAACAAGTTTATTCAGGGGCACTAGCTTTGAAGAGCTGCTTCTTCATCAAGTGGTTGTGCGCTTTGAAATCTCGTGCCTCTGAGTAAACCTGCTGGACTATCAACTGGTGTGATGTGATTTTTAAGTTTGTCCACCCCAGTCCAACACCAACACCTCCGTATCACAAATAATAAGGGACACAGTACAGATCCCTGTGATACACCATTGGACACCGGTCTCAGTCACATTAACAGCCTTCAACCACTACCCTCTCTCTCCTAACAGTAAGGTGATTTGGATGCAACTTGGCAAGTCACGAATACTTGTGACCTGTTCCTTTATTATTCTTTTCCACTTGACACACTCGCAGAATATCTGGGAATTCTCCCTAATCTTGCCCTACCAGAAGGTTTCTATGCCCCTGTTTTAGGCAGTTCTCACCAAGTGAAGAATTTCCTCATTATTGCGGTCTTAAATGGTCTGTCCCTTAAACTGCAATTATTTGCCTTGAATGGGGAACTGACAGCCAGGGAAATGTCCTGTTTATTTCCAACTCGGCATATGTTTTGTGAAGTTTCCAAGTTTCATTGTGACCCTCCTCTCATTCTTTCAAACTCTAAAGAACACAGGCCGAGTTTCCTCATCAGGCAATCTCGCTATCTGAGTGAATAATCTGGACAATGTCCATTGCACTTTTTTGTGGTCAGTATATTCTTTCTCAGATTGGGTCACCACCACTTTACACAATGGATGTAGGTTTGCTCGTTACATTTCCAGACGTTTCGTTATTTTACTAGGTAACATCTTCAGTGGACCTCACGCGAAACAATGCTTAAAATTCCTGTTTCCATTTATATGTTTGAATTTCTTTGTGTTGGTGATGCTATTTCCTGTGGCGAAGTCATTTCCTGTTTCTTTTCTCAGAAGGTGGTTGATGGGGTCTAAAAACTAATAGCACATCAAGTTAGACATCTGTCACGAATACAGATGGATTTTCTCCATTGTTGCTGTTAATTCCTAAATATCCAATATCACACGCTGTATAATAGATTCCAACAGTTTCCAACTTGCAGATGTCAAGTTAATTGTTCGGCAGTTCTCCAAACTATGTCTTCTTCCCTTAATAGATGCTTGGATTCCTCCCATCCATCTATAGTGCTTGGACCACGTTTGCTAACTTCCATTTATCCACAATGGCTTCCAGCCTCTTCAGAATGCACAGGAAAATGAAACACAATCATTGACTGTGCAATTAATATTTCTATTGCCGATTTATGTCTGACATTTTAATATGAAGTATTTTAGGTTTGTCAGACTTAGCGATGCTCAATCCATTTACATTCTCAAATACCACCTTGTTACTGATATAAGTTGACTTTATGTCTTCCGTTGCACAAGCCCAACATGATCACTGGGTATTACTGGGTGATTTTGTGGATCTTCCTCCATGAAGATAGATGCAAATTAACTGGTTATTTTCTTGGCCATTTCCCTGTTTTTCACAATAAACTCTCCTCTCCCGATTACCAATTTCCATATTTGACCTTGCTTTTACTTTGTTTCCTTTGAAATACAGATTGTAGATTTATGCAGTGTTTTTGTTCTTGTTTGTTAGCATTCATGTTCTGTTTTTGATTTCCTTATCAATTTCATGGCCCTTGTTTCTCGATCGTGAATTTGTGAGAATTCTCAAGTTTCCACAATGACTGAAATTCTTCCAAAGTCGCTTCCTCTGATTAATACGTTTTTTAATTTGTTATGTTAAACATCATTGTGCCATTTTCCCTTTCTTTTTTGTTTATATCTGAAATAAATAGACGTATTATTCAGACTTTGCATTATTTCTATAAATCTCCTTCTCCTGACCAGACATATTCAGGAACACTGCAGGAGGACAGAGAAGGAATTGCGTGGGCCCTGGCTGATATTTGTGCATCATCGCTGGCCAATAGGCGAGGTCCCGGAGGACTGGAGGGTAGCGAATGCTGTGCTCTTACTCAAGAAGGGCTAAAAAGAAAAACTTGGGAACTGTGGACCACTAAACCTAAAATCTGTAGCAGGTAACTTACTTGAAAAGGTCCTGAGATATAAGATATATGTGCATTAGGAAAGACAGTGTGTGATTCTAAGCAAGATTAGAGTGTTGCTAGAAAAGCACAGCAGAGCAAGCAGCATCCGAGGAACAGGAAAATCAACGTTTCAGGCAAAAGTCTATCATCAAATTCAGCACGGATTTGTGCATCGGACACCACAACTCACAAATCTGTTCGAATTCTATTACGAAGTGACCAGCAACGTTGAGGAGGTCAGGGTGCTATGCGTAGTCTATATAGATTCAAGTAAGGCCTTCAACAAGCTTCCACATGGTGCACTGCTCTGGAAGGTTAGATCGCATGAAAATGGAGGAGGACCTGCCAAGTTGGATACAAAATTGGCCTGATGGTAGGAAGCAAAGAGTAATAGTGGAAGGATGCTTGTCAGAATGGAGGCCTGGGACTAATAGAATGCAATGGGGCGATGCTGGCACCACTATATATTACATATATCTATAATTTAGATGAGAATGTACGTGCATGATTTGTAAGTTTGAAGGTGAGAATAAAATAGGCGGTTACATGGAGAATGACAAAGGTTATCAGAAATTTCAGAACTTACAGCAGTCCCTTGATCAGCTGGGGAAGTGGGCCGAGAAATGGTAAATGGATTTTAATGCAGATCAGTGTAAGTTTTTGCATTTTAGAAACTCAAATCAATATCGGAGTTTTATGGTGAATGGCTGGGTCATAAGGAATGTAGTGGAACAGAGGGACCTTGGAATTCAGGGACATAGTTCTCTGAAAGTTGATTCAGAGGTAGACAGGGCAATGAAGAAAACTTTTGGCACACTGGCATTCATCAGTCAAGGCACTAAGTAGCGAATTTGGGGAGCTATGCTGCAGAATACGGGGCACTGATGAGGCCATACTTATAGCGTTATGTTCAGTTTTGTTAACTTTTCTATCGGAATGATGTTATTAAACTGGAATGAGTGCAGAAGAAATTTACAAGGATTTTGCCAAGGACTCAAGGCTCTGAGTTATAGGGAGACGTTGGAAAAGCTAGGACTTTTTATTATTGCGTGTATGTGACTGGGGAGTGCATCTTATTGAAGGGTATAAGATCATAACAGGCATGGATAGAGTGAATGCACTCAGCCTTTACTTCCGGGATTGGACAATCACGGACTAGAGGGCATCAGTTTAAGGACAGAGGAGTAAGAATAAAAGGGAACCTGAGAAGCAACTTTTTTACACACAGGGTAATACACATATGGAATGAGCTACCTAATTTTCCTAATTCACTGGAACAAACTTGACCCTCTCGGCTCCATGCTTCCATCATTGACCAAAATGTACAAACATTCTATATTGTATGCAGACGCCGTGTAAAATACAACATATTAATGTCACTACTCCTCCAAAGCTGCTTCAGAGCAAGGACATTGATTAGTCCTCCTGACCACACAACACCAAATCCGAAAAAAACTTGATCTCTCTTTTGGTTCAATACATACTCTTCAACACACCTGATATACATTTAGGGAATTTATTTTTCACAGTTACTTACTTAACGCAGTTGAGATGCATCTTGAGACCACACAATAAGAATGCAGTATCCATGATATTTGCATGTCTAATTTTCAGAGCATATGACGCTCAGAATTTCTGCAACAGTTTTAGTTTCGATATATAATACACCAATGTTTGCTTCTCCTTGTTATTTGTAAGCTCCCCTTAAACTGAATCTGAGGGACATGGTCTGTGGCGTTATTGGTGATAGACTTGGACAAGACATTCCGGAAGGGTCACCTTGACGCTGTGATACAGACCAAGCGTCAATAACCTTCTCTGCTCTGTCAGGATAAGGGTCACCATATTCTATCTGCTCCTTCACACTCCCTGTATGCCTGTTATAGCACTGACCCCCGAACAAGGCTCACACTCTATTTCCAAATAAGGCTCAGGCATTTCCAAACTCACGATTGAATTCAGCAACTTTCTTCCTCACTTTCTCTGTCACCTACACAATACCCCCCACACTAATAATGCTAAATTGATTTACAACTGTCGACTGACTCATTCCGGACACCTCACTATTCCTCCTAGCCCCACATCCACCAGCACTAACAGCAGGGTCACCCATTTCCACTCTCCCTCCCTCTCTCCCTTTATCCTGTTCCAGGAGAAACGGCCTGGAATGGGACAGAAAGGGCCAAGACAGGTGGTGCTGTGCCTGATGTCTGTTCCCTCACACCCCCTTCTCCCGCCATGTGGGGAGGAACCTGGCATGAGCCGGACAGAAACAAGATGGCTCATGGGGAGCTTCTGAAACATCCACTTCCCATCAACTGAGTACAGAGCAGCATTCAGTTCTCACTTTAAACCCACTGTCAGTTCCACCGTCAGTCCATTCACTCCCAAACAAAAACAGACACCTCACTGAACAGAGATGCAGACACTGAAATGCACAGACGTATTGGTAAACACCCCAACATACTAACATGCACAACACATATAAGGAGATGGGCATACACACAGATTACAGCACACAGAGACATATACAATTACACACAAATAGATACAAACACAGATAGAAACACAGAGGCTGATACATAGGCACACTCATGTAGACACACAAATACACAGAAAACAAGCACATGGACACACACACATACACATAGAGACACAAGCACTCGTGTCATTAAGACACAAATCGACCCTTTTTTGGTTTATAAAGGGATCAAGGAATCTAGGGACGAGGCAGGAGATTGAGTTTGGGGTACATACAAGAAACTATTGAATGGCATATCAGACTTGATGTGCCGAATGGCCTCATTCTGCTCCTTTTTTCATGCTCATGTGGTGTTATGCTGTCAAGCATTCACTTTCTGAGATTGCAGCGGAGGGTGGATTTGATACATATTTGACTGGAAAGAGTCAGTGGGAATGTGGGACAGGTTTGGAGGGCAGAATGGTTTATGGTTATTCCTAATTATTATATCCTTAAGTATGAAAAGAGGTGGTGATTTGATGTGAGGTTAGCATAGTTTTAATGTTATTGGTCCGACAATGAAATAAAGATGACCCTTTCCATTTAGTGCTGTGTGGTCTGTGGTATCCTCATCCTCAGGGAATAGGGAATATTGAGCATATTCTAGACTGAGCTCGACTGATCTTTGCTGGACAGGAGAGTCAATGTTTATTGGAAACAGACAGGAGACGGATGATCAGAGACAATTGGACCAGCCATGAGCATTCTGAATGTGTTGTTCCCTCAATCCACCCTCGATGCTGTTATAGAGATATATTGCTACCCCTACCCATGTGTTGTTCCCTCAGTCCACCACTCGAACCTGTTACAGAGATGTACTGCTGTCCCTACCCAATGTGTTGTTCCCTCAATCCACCCCTCGATGCTGTTACAGGGTAGGGGACCACCCCAATCCGTCAGACAGGATCGTTACAATGAGACAGGAGGAGACTATTCTGCCCCTCTAAGAAATTACACAGGAATATAGAATTAAGTAATTCAGATTGTTGAGTACATTACACAGACCAGGACGAGGCCATTCAACCCGCCTGAGTGGCTACACAGGAACAGAGAATATGTCGCTAGCAGGAAATAGAGAGTAGAGAGAAATGTTTACTTTCAGGCTGCAAAGCTCTAACTGATGGAGTGCCTCAGAGATCACTGTGGGGTCATCAATGACCAATAATCTGTATCAATGATCTGCAGGAAGGGGAGGGAATGGTTGGGAGCTCAATTAGCACGTACACCAAGATGGTAATTCATTGTGTCGTCAAATTGAGATACTGAGTCTGCAATATCATTATAGACAGGGAAGGTTAGTGTGCAAACCTTTAGTCGAAATAACATAAGGTAAATTGTCTGTTTTGGCATGAAGAATACAATAATGGTAATCAATTTAAATGCAGAGAGATTGCAGAACTCTGTGAAACAGGCGGTTTCCATGTTCCTGGGACATGAATCATGTGAAGTCAGTCTGAAAATGCAGCAAGTGATTTGGAAGGTAAGTGGAATGATGCTCTTTTTGACAAAAGGTTAAGGTTTAATTGCAGGAATGTTTTATTGCATCTGTGCAGGTCATTGCTGAGACCGCAGCTGATGCACTGTGTGCAGTTTTGATCCCTAACACTAAAATAAAAGGATATAATTATTTTTGAAATGTTCAAAAAGGGTTCCCTTTTCTCATTCCTGGAATGCCGGCCTTTGATTATGGGGGATAATCAGTTCCGATCTTAGCCTAGAAATAGTATTGAACCACCATGACTTTCAGAAAAGTGCATCAGCTGGATGCTGATTATCTCTTGTCAGGGAGACTAAAGCTAGAGAATATATTTGAAGAAAAAGATGCATTGATATTAACACACATACTATGAAGACACCTACCAATATTTACAAATTACACAGACACGTGTAAGTATGTCATCATATTATAAAATGGGGACATTTTTTGAGATTGAATGGAATTGTGTACAACAAGAGCAATGATGCCCCTGCATATAATCCATAATCAGGTTTTCCAGAGAATGTTCCAGGAGAGCACACATGGTCCAGTCTGGTGTTCAGTTGACATTATTGTATGTTTCAACACAGAGAGGGAGAAAATTGTTCCCTGCCTGAGAAACAACAACCGATTGATCCCTTTCTCTTACTTTGTTCCACCAGATAGCAAAGTGTCAGTCTATAAAATCCCTGAGTTATCTTTGCCCCTTGTGATGGATTCCTGGTGAGGATTCATTGGAAACTCTCATATGCCCGAAACAAAGGGAATTCAGCCAAATCCAACTGTTCCAGAAAGAAATCCCACAACCAGTAGCTTATTTGAACAGAATAACTTCAAAGGCAGAATAACATTTGGAGCAGTCTGTCATTTTCCTATTTGATATGAGTTCAACGTTCTGTGTCTTACATTTTTTTCTAGAAAATGACCTACTCTGAGACCGATATCATTGGCCACATCATTAAACTGGTTACATTTAAGATTGGTGTAACCAGTGGAGGAGTGAGACGGAAAAGGAAACAGTGACCCTCCAACATTGGCTGGAACACAAATGAGAAATTTTCAAAGGGCTGTCCAAGTGGATATTCCCTCCCCAGAGGTTTGTGGTGCCTGGATGTTTACATTTATTCAAAGTTGTATTTGTTGACATTTGACAGAAAAGTGAATGTAGAAAATGGTAGACAGACAGAAAAGTGCTGGGGAAATCACAATCACATGACCCATAATCTTTGTGCATGGTGGAGCGGTGACAAATTGTCTAATGGCACACTCCTGCTGCTCAGTCCTATGTTCCTATGTTCCATCCAACCACTCACAGCTCCTGCAAGGAGCATTTGGAGGCCACTTGCTCCAAATACCTGATCCACAGTAACACAGCATCTCATTCAGTCCCTCAAAACTGTCACACACACACGGTTTAGTGTGGGTTGGAAAAGGCTACTTGGAAATCCAGGCCAAGTTCGAAACACGCTTCTGGTCTCTTTGCAGAATGTCTCCTCACTGCAACTTGTGCTTTATTTGTTGGTCATAATACAGGCCCAGATTTACTGTGAATACAACCCTCATATCTCACCCAGAGATGACTCACAAAATACTTTGCTCTGTCTGATTGCAACGTTCAATAACATAACGTTTAGGAAAATTACAAACATTAACTTTGTAATTACAGAATATAAGGACATAAGGAACCGGAGCAGCTAATTCGGACAATCAAGCCATTGTCTACCATCAAGGCTTATCTACTATTGGCATTAACTCCTTTATAATGCTCAATTCTTCACATCCCTTAGCTGTCTGACAGGTCAAAAATCCATCTACCTCATCCTTAAATACTTTCAGTGATGTAGATCCCATAACTCGCTAGCCCAGATAATTCCTGACATTGATTACCCGCTGTGAGAGGAAAACATTCCCTACACATACATCGTCACCGAATTGATATGAACGAGAGGTGAACACAGGGGCTCAGCAAACAGTGAATTGCTCTGATATCAAGTGAGTATTTGACTGAGGATGGCATCAGGACCACCCACTTATTTGAGCTGAATGGAAATCAGCTGTAACCTCCCACTTGTCTGGGTCTTTCAGAGCACAAAGAAAGATGCTTGTGGTGGGTGGCCAACAGTCCTAACAGTTCCTGGACATCTCTGCAGGAGATCCTCAGGTTAGCCTCCTCAGCACAAACATCTTCAACTGCTATATCACTATCTTTCCACATCATAAGATCTGAAGTAAGGATGATGACTGAAGATCACACAATATTCAGAGATTTTGTGCCCCCTCAGCTCCTGAACCATCCTGTGTCCATGTGCAGCAAGACCTGGACAGCATTCCGTTTGTGCTGTTAAAGTGTCCGTAACATTCATGTAACAGCGCTGCCAGACACTGCACATTTCCACAGTTAATAGAGGAGCTCAATCAGCATCCCAGGCAGGTTGCACACTGATATGTGGAAGCCATTGAGCCCGTGGAAACTACTGAACAAGAAGAGGGACAGCCTATTCAATCCACCTGCTTATTCCACATCAAGAAAAGGGTCAGTACATGGAGCTGTTAAACAGGAACAGGCAGATCCCAATCAGACCCTTAAACCTGTTCCATGAGACCAGGAGGAGGCTATTCAGCCCCACGAAATAGTTATACAGAAACAGGAGGGCGTCATTGATACTCTAACATGACAAACCAATGAAACCGAGACTGCATTGATAGGGGGTTCCTTGGTGTTAATCATGGTTCCATTGTTTGTAGAACGTGTGCTACCTTAACATGGTTTGCTGGCAGTGATAAGGGAAACCAAATATTTTGTGTAAAGTCTCAAGGAGGCATCTTCTATCTCCGAGAAGACACTCCCATGTGCTCTACGTAGGTCAGAAGCTGCTGGGAAGAGTTAACTCTTTTATAATGAAGGTAATGTTGCTGCTGTCGGGATTATGGATGGCATGACGTTCATTGCAGGATCACGCACCATTTGAACTGTATTAACGTTGGGAGAGTTTTTTTTTCAAAAGCCTGAACCTCTCTCTCTGTTTCTGAATCGAAATAGGGAGTGGAGATGGATGGGTGGAACGTTCTCAGAGGCTCTTAAACTATCGAGAATCATGTAACCCGAGTGAAAAAAAAATCCAATGAATTTATCACCGTAACAGTGTCTGTTTAGAACATCATAAGTGATTATGCATCCCCCTTAATGTTGAATGCAATCACCTTATTCTCTCACTAAGCTTTACTCACTGTTCATGTTGCCATCATCCCAGAGATTAGTCTGGTGAGACTTGAGAGAAAGTCTATCCACAGTACCCCAAATACTGCCTCAACACACTCAGGGATGATCACAATAATCCTTTACTCTCACTTAGACATCGCCGTTTCCTTCCTGTGTTATGAAACGCCATTATTTATCTATGAACTACGACTGACATGGAATTTGTAAGTTCCTTATATCTGTACGTCAGCATCAGTACAGCCAGCACCAGAGTTGCCTATGGGGATGTGCATCACACTCGGGGAGCATTTCAATGAGATCGAATACACCTAAAAGATGTAATGATCACCTACCTGAATAGAAATGAGCTCTACAAATACGGGAAACAGGTAGAGGATGGGAGCTATCTTTACTTTTGTTATTCTCTCACAAGATGTATGCAGCCCTGGTCAGGGCAGCATGTTACACCAATCTTAAACTGAGTGGCTGGTTCAGTTGTTCCACAGGACAGTAAAGAGTAAAACACATTTTACTGGGGGTTTGTAGTGTTACAATTCAGGATAAATTCTCCTGCTCAATTAAAACCAGCAACACAGAAAAGATTTATCGAATGCAGTAATCTGTGATAGTTCTAGAGTCTAAGAGCTATTTAAAGTAAAAAATAACAACTTTATTTCTTAAAATTTTACGGAGAAAATAATCGAACGAATATTTACAACTTCTTCCTCTAACCTGTCTTTGACCTTCCCCTTCCACAATACGAGTCAGATAAGACTCCTAATTAAGGTTTACAAAATAACCTTATCTCAAAGGCAGGAAGCTTTTGGTTCTTCTCCATAGTCCTGTCTTCTTTTCTTCTGGGGGATTCTGCTTCACTAGTTACGAATCAATGAATATACTTTTAAGGGAACTATTTTTCAGGCAGTCTTTGCGTGCTTGTAGCTTGGCAGCTCTGCGCTCAACTGTTCAATTTTCCTCGGTTTTATACCTCCAAACTATTGGATTGTGTCACTGGCTTTTAAGATTATCAATCTATTACATTCAAACTTGATTGGAAGTGGGTCATTTAGGGTATAATTTGAACTGTTTGGCTGCATTTGTTTTTGTCTCAAGACAATGAGCTAATCGAGTTGTTCGACCAAATGTTAAATTATATCTACTTTTCAGAAGACTTGGTGCTGTCAGGTAGTTTAAAGGTACAGTACACCCACATGTTCATCACTGAAGTCACACGGAAACCTGATTAGGGAAGGTTGACACATTGACTTACCTAAAGGACTTCAGGCAAGCAGATGGGCTTTTATAACAAATGATAATGGTTGCTTTTAAATTCCACCACTTTCCTTCATAAGATATCAACAGACTATTATTCTGTGGCTCTAGATTATGAGTCAATGACTTGACTACCATAAACTGTCTTCCTGTACGTGCAGGGAACACGTCAAACATCCTCAAGAGCAATTATTTAGTGATGGACATGTGATGAGAAGGCACTTGAAACTGTTGCATCTAGATTGAACAAAGGCAAAAATCATGGCTTATTCAGAAGTTGCACTGAGTCTGCAGACGAGACTGAGATATCATGATGGTGGTTTTGGACAGGATTGGTGAGTGGGGAGGACATGGAGATGTAAATCCGTGAAGGACAAAATGGATTATGGAGTTTGAGAACATTCTGTGTCCTTCTCGCTTATCAGTGAGTAATTTATAAATAGTAGTTTGATAGTTATAATTTATAAGGAAAGGATTTTTTGTTTGGAACTGAAGACATTGACTTGCACTTTCCAAAATTTGTATATCATGAGCAGAAATTGAGTTCAACCCAGTTTAGTAGACAAATATAATGACTTACCAGGAACACCAACTATCGCAAGGATGGGATAGTAACCACCTTGAATAATCCAAAGGATATCCAGGATCCGTGATATTAATGGTATCCAAGGCCGAGAAAGGTAGTAAAGACCCGAGGATAAACTTCTGTCCATTGTTGGAACATTCCAGTGTAATATTCTCAGATTCTGATCCATTGTTGGAATATTCCAGTCTAATGTTCTCAGATTCTGACACATTGTTGTACCATTCCAGTCTAATGTTCTCAGATTCTGATCCATTGTTGGAACATTCCAATCCATGATCCTCAGGTTATGAATCATTATTTTAACGTTCATGTCTAATGTTCTCAGATTCAGATCTCTCCTCCCGCTCTCTCTCTCAAGCTGCTGATCCCTGTTAGTGCTGTCAGTGATGCTCCTGCTCACACTATGTGATATCACATTGAACAGAGCCCATTTATATTTCAATCATGGAAACTCTCCACTGCCATAATTAGGATCCACTGAGATTGATATTAATCTCAGTCACTGAACAAATAGCTCCAGTTTACCCCTTTGAATTCAATAATGATTTTATTAAAATTCAAAAGAACTTTTAAAGTTTACACATTTGGCATGGGATATGTGTGGGGGGTGAACAGGAAGAAATATTTGAGATGGTAGATTGGTTGAATGTAATCATTCAATCTGCCTTAGATATGGCAGTAATGACAAAGGATTGTCAGAACTTAAACAAGTTTCTTGGCTTATAAATCGAAATATACTGTCTGTAACTACTGATCAGTGATTATAATGTCAGTAAAATATGTAGATAACTTTTCTAGTCCATAATCTGACAGAACATTACTTATGACAACATGAGTGATAACAGACAAATGGCATGGATATGTTAACAGAGAATATGATGTGACACACAATTCAGATGGTTATTCAAGGATCAGAGAGGGCAGGTAAGGGTCCTGCTGTTAATGTTATCGATGTCAATCCACTGTATTGAAGTAAATGTCACTGGATTTCAATTGCAGAGTGATTACGATATCGGGGCATGGCTGCTGAGAGTGGAGGGAGGGAACATGATATTTCCCAGCCATCAGTATTGGAATTTTATTCTTCATAAATCATATGAAGATCAAACTCAAGGGTACATTGCCAATGAGGAATGAGGAGAGCCAATATTAACCACACAACCAGAAGACATTGGGACAGAGATTTGGCCATTAGACCAATTGAGCCTGCTCCGCCATTCAATGATGGCTGTTAAGCTTCTCAACCCCATTCTCACACTTTCTACCTGTAACCCTTGATCCCCATTACAGTCAAGAACCTATCTGTCTCACACCTAAATATACTCACTGACCTGGACTCGACAGCCCTCTGCAGCAGTGAATTCCATAGATTCACCGCTGTCTGGCTGAAGGGGTTTCTCCTTATCTTTGTTCGAAAAGATCTTCTCTTTCCACTGTCCGCTCGGGTACTAGTCTCTCCTACATTGGATGCATCTTCCCAAAATCCCCTCTCTCCCAGGTCATTTAGTATTCTGTAAGTTTCAATTAGACCTCCTAACATCCTTCTGAATTCTACCAAATACAGACCCAGAGCCCTCAAATATTTTTAATATGATAAGCTTTTATTTCCTGGCACCATTCTCGTGAATCTCTTTGAAAAACGCACCAGGACCAGTGCATCCTTCCTGAGATATGGGACTCAAAACTTCGCACAATAATCCATATGTGGCATGACCAAAGCCTTGTAGAGCCTTAGAAGTACATCCCTGCTTTTATATTTAAGCCTTCTTGAAATAAATATCATCATTATATTTGCCTTTCTAACGACTGACAAACGGCAAGTTTACCTTTCAAGACTCCTGGACTAAATCCCCTAGTCTTTTTGCCCTTCAGACTTCTGAATTTGCTCGCTATTTCGAAAATAGTCCATGCCTCTATTCATCCTGGCAAAATGCTTTCCCACACTTTCCCACATTGTACTTATTCTACCACTTCTTTGCTCACTCTCCAAACCTGTTAAAGTCCTTCAGCAGGTGAAAGTGAGGACCGCAGATGCTGGAGAACAGAGTCAAAAAGTGTAGTCATAGAAAAGCACAGTCTGTCAGGCAGCATCGGAGGAGCAGGAGATTCGACGTTGCAGACATAAAACCTTCATCAGGAATGTGGGGGGGGGGGTGGAAGGAGGTAGAGAGATAAATGGGGGGGGGAGCTGGCGCTGGGAGAAAGGTAGCTTGGAAGGCGACAGCTAGATGAAGGTGGGTGATGATACTGATAGGTCAGAGTGGAAGGTGGATTTGATACTTGGGAAGGTAGATGGACAGGTAGGACAGTTCAAGAGGGCGGTCCTGAGTTGGAGGGTTAGATTTGGGATAAGGTGGAGGGAGGGGAGATAAGGAAACTGGTGAAATTGTCCTTGATACCCGTGTGTTTGGAGGGTCCCAAGGCAGAAGATGATGCGTTCTTCCTCCAGAAGTCAGCTGGCTAGAATTTGGCAGTGGAGGAGGCCAAAAGCTTGCTGGGCTTTGGCAGAGTGGGAGGGGGAGTTAAAGTATTCGGCCACAGGGAAGTGGGGTTGTTGGGTTTCTGTGTGTTCCCTGAACCATTCTGTAAGTTCACATCCTGCCTCGCCAATGTATAGGAGACAGGAGCAATGGACTGACTAGATTAGGTGTTTGGATGCTCAGGATGTTCTCTGACTGATGTGGTAGGATCCTTTGGGGCCTTGGGTGGAGGTGAGGAGGGAGGTATTGGCACAGGTTTCATACCTCTTGCAGTGTCAATGGATGGCTTTGGGAGTGGAAGGTGGCTTGGTGGGGGCGTGTGGACCTAACGAGAGAGTTGTGAGGGAATGTTCCCAGCATGGGGTGGGGAGGGAAGTATATCTCTGGTATTGGGGTCTGACTGTTGGTGGCAGAAATGGCGGAGGATGATGCGTTGTATCCTGAGGTTGGTGGGATGGAAGGCGAGCACCAGAGAGGTTCTAACCTGTTGTCGTTGGAAGGGTGGAGTGCAAGGGCGCAGGTGTGGGAAGTTGAGGAGATGCACGAGAGCACCCTCCTGCAGCCGAACCAACTCTTCAATGCTACCTGCCCCTCGGTCTATCTTTGCACTGTTTGAAAGCTTAGCCAGAATGCCCTCTGTTCCTTCATATAGATAATGAGTGCAAAAAGTAAAAAGTTGTGGTCCCAACACTGAGTTTTGTGGAACACCACTTGTCACTTTTTGCCATCCAGAGAAGAGCACTTTTATACCCACTCTATGCGTTCTCTCAGGCAGCCAAACTTCTATCCATGCTATCACCTTGCCTCTAATACCATGGGCTCATACCTTTCTCAATAGCCTCATGCATGGCACTTTGTCAAAGGATTCTTGAGTGCAGATGGATAACATTTATTGGTTCTCCTTGATCTAATCTGCTCATTACTCCCTCATTGTTTTCTAGCCGGTTTGGCAGGACTGATCTCCCCTTGATGAAACCATGCTGACTCTGTCCTATTTTACCAAACACCTCCAAGTATCAGAAATCCCATCCTTCACAATGGATTCCAGGATGTTACCCACAACCAAGGTTAGGCAAATCAGTCTGCAGTTTTCCTTCTTCTACCTAACTCCCTTAATAAACGGGCTGTCATGTTAGCAATTATACAGCCACTTTGCCGTTTCCTGATTTTAGTCATTCCTGAAAGATTACCACTTACGCTTGCACTAAGTCTTCAGCTATCTCCCTTACAAGGCTGGGGTGTAGTCCATCTGGTCCAGGTGAGCTATCCACATTCAGGCTATTCCGTTTTCGAACATGCTCTTCTTGGTGATGACCACCATATTCAGGACTGCCCTCTCACTCTCGTCAATTCTTGAGAAATTACTCGTGTCTTCCACCGTGAAGACTGATACAAAGTTCCTCAGCCATTTCTTTATTTCCCACTACCGTCTCTCCAGCATAATTTTCCAGTGGTCCATGTTCACATTTACCTCTCTTTTGCACTTTATATATCTAAAGAATCTCTTAACGTTTCCTTTGTGTTAATGGTTAGAAGGGCTTTTGCCCTAAACGTCGATTTCGCTGCTCGTTGGATGCGGCCTGAACTGCTGTGCTCTTCCAGCACCACTAATCCAGTATCATCCTACCTGTACCATGCCTTTATTGCTCAGCATGTACCTCTGCAGTGTCTCCTGAATTAATCTTGGAATTTTCTGCCATTACTGTTCCGCTGTCTTTCCTGCTAGACCCCTGTCCCGGTCAATTCTACCCAGTTACTCACTGTGCCTCTCCAGTTACCTTTATTCAGCTGAAATATTGTTAACTCTGATTCTACTTTCTCTCTCTCAAATTGCAGAATAAATTCAACCATGTTCTAATCACCGCTTCTGAAGTTTTCTTTCACCTTAAGCTCCCTTATCTAGCCTGCGTCATTAAACCTAGTGTCATCTGTTCCAGAGTGGGCTCCACCACATGATGCTCCAAAAAGCCATCCCATAGACATTCCTCAAATTCCTTTTCTTGCGATCCACTCCCATCCTGGTTTCCCATTCCACTTGCATATTGAAAATCCCCTATGATCACTGTAACTTTGCCTTTCCGACAGATCTTTTCTATATCCTGGTGTATCTTGTACCCCAGCTCCTGACTACTCTTTGGAGGCCTGTGCAAGGCTCCAACTGTGGTTGTCTTATCTTTGTGATTCCTCAATTCTACCCACGCAGATTCTACACCATCTGACTTTACTTCCTTTCTTAATATTGATTTAATTTCGTTTCTTAGTAATAATGTAAACCCACTCCCACTGCTACCTCTCTTTTCGGTCGGATATATGCCCTTGAATATCCTGATCCCCTTGCAGCCACTTCTCTGTGATGCCCATCACGTCATACCTACCAATTTCAATCTGTGCCACAAGCTCACTTACTCTATTCCTTATACTGCGTCCATTCAGATATAACCCCTTCAATCTTGTATTAACGGTCCCTCTTCTCATTGTTATTTGTTTGTCCAGTGCGCTTGAAGTCTGATTGCTTACGCTTTCCATACGCTCTGGCTTATTTGCGTCTGTGCTGGAGATTTTAATAACCTCTCCTGAGCTCTGTGCATTTACCTCCTCTTTTCTAATTAAACCCTATAACGGACCCCCCACCCTGCCAACACAAACACTCTCCAAATCAGTTTAGAGCTCTGTCTACAGCCTTAGTTAGGATTCAATCGGACTCTGGTCCCAATACAAAATAAAGGGACAAAAAACAAGCTTTTCTGTACATACCAAAACATGAAAACTACAAAGATGCAAGATTGTTAAAATACACTTACGATGTGGAGTTTTATGAATTGAAATGTGAATTTAAAAACCACGGACGAGGTTTTCAACCTTTATCAGTCATTATTTGACCCACAGCTGAGATGCTGATCTCCCCCCTGTCAGTGATCCCCCTCATTGAGAATCTCTCGCCCTGTCTCTCACACCGTGTTTAGAGGGATTACAAGTTCCTGTTGGCCCAGAATATTTAAATTAATTCACCTTCTCCCTGGAACTAATCTATTGTTCTTTTGGATCATGTTCAGCGTCAGCAACCCGGTTCTGTGATATTATTAGCGATAAATGATCTGGGATGACAGCATAGTGCTCACAGGGTACGGACCAGACAAAGGGCTTGCAGTCTGTGGGAGTTTCTAAATGAAATTTCTGTGTATTTCTCCTCATGCTGTCTTCTGATATAACTTCAGACTCGTCTGACACCCCTTGTTCTCACTCACTCTGTCGCTCCATTTTCTCTCCATTCCTTTTATCCCTCTTCACTTCCTTTTTTCTCTTTTAATCTTTCTCTGTCTCACGCACACACACACAGACACACACACATTCTGTTCTCTCTGTTGACAAATTGTGCTGTTGGAGAGCTAGTCGGTGTACAATGGGCTAAATGGCCTCCTTTCGTGCTCTATCAATTCTGAAGTTCTCTGACCCACAATAAAGACTTCAGGTGCCTGGAGAGACAAGCTGATACTGAGAAGGACACAGTGCAGAATCATCCTTTGTCTCGACCTGTTGTCTGATATGCAGCGGCCTTGAAATATCAGTTCAAAAGAAAAGATAGAAATTCGAGCAGTTGGGAGAACGTTCACGAGATGACTTTGCTGTCAGGATTTAACAGGCAGTTCCCATACAAAATTGGATTTGCCTGATAGCAGCTCCTCCCAATTGACACGTCCGAGCTCTGTCTGATGCTGACGTAATTTGCCTTCCGCCAATTCAGTAAATTCCCACAAGGTCCTGACATATCCGTGTTCATAGCTATCTTAAATCTGAAGGAACTGTGACCACTGTTTCTAACATTATGTCCCACTGAAAGGTCAGTCACCTGGCCAGGCTCATGAGGCAATACGAGGTCCAGTATGGTTCTTCCTCTCGTTGGACTATTCACATACTGCTGCAGTTAACAAATTCTGCCCCGTCTAAGCCCCTTGCTCTAATGGACTTCCAGTCATTATTGGGGATATTAAAGTCACTCACGATGACCACTCTTTTTTTAATACACCTTTCCTTAATCGACATACATATCTGTTCCTCAATCCCTCCGTGGCTGTTGGAGAGATTATAGTAACGCAGTGCTTGTATCCATCTTATTTTTGAGCTTGACCCATATTGCTGCAGTGGATGTTCCCTCCTGTATGTCCTGTTCACGTGCAGATGTAGCATTTTCCCTGATCAGTAAAATAACTCGTCCACCTCTTTTAGCTTCTTCTCTATCTCGCCTAAACCAATGAAACCCTGGATACTTTGTACGGCCAGTCCTTTGCCTCTCTCAACCAAGTCTCTGTAAACCCGCAACATCATAGTCCCATGTATGGATTCAGGCTCCCAGTTCATCGTCCTTCCCCATAACAATTCTTGCATTGAAATAAATAAACTCCATCAGATCCTGACTTGATATTTGGTTTGTGTTTCCCTGATGTAAATTCCTCCTCGTCTATTCTCTGGTAGCAGGAGATTACAAAGGACTGTCAGTAAAGCAGAAAATATTGTAAACGGACAATTTCAGTTTCCTCCCTTGTCCCTTCAATCTTTACATTTCACCACACACTGTCCAATTCCAATAAACTGATGAATATATATTATGCTTCAAAAAACCGTCTCCAGCCTCTTACGACACATTCTTCAACTCACTCTGGTCCCATTGGATTGATAGTTTTCTGATCCCTCTCTCAACCAAATCTCTGTAATATTTGTCTCATGGTTATATATATTCATCTGTCTTGCCTGTCACACTGCTCACATTAAAATCAGCACACTTCAGATTTCCAGTCCCATTGTGTTCACTCCCCTCTGCCAGTTTGTTGTTGGTCTTAGCTGTACTGGGATTAGTCTCCAACTACTCTTCAGTCACTGTGCTTGTTGACGTACTGCTCTGGCTATCACCCCCACCCCCACCCCCACTTCCCCCAAGTGCCACATTAGTTTAAAACCTCCTGAGTGACAACAGCAAACCTGCCTGCCAGGAGATTGCTGCCAGTTCACATCCATCTCGTCCTTCTTGTGTATTTCATACTGACCCAGGATTCCCAATGGCCCACATATCTGAGATTGCTGCCAATTCAGCTGCATCCCGTCCTTCTTGTGTCTATCCTACCGACCTCGGCATCCCAATGATCCACATATTGGAAGTGCTGCCAACCCTACCAGCTCTTTGGCCATGTTTTTAACTTTACTACCTTCCTATTCCTAACTTCACTGGCACGTGGCATAATCTAGTCTCCCCAACATTCAAATATGCTTTCAGCACAACTCCAGCAAGACCTTTAATTTAAAATGGATAGACTTGACAATAAAAACTTAAGGGTGATCTCATTAACCAGGAACGTGGGGCCCAACGAATCAGTCGTAATGATCATAGGATCTGAAATCTGTCTCCTCCACCAAACCTGTGTGACAAGACATACTTATGGAGCATCTATTTGTACATGGACGAGGATAAGCAGAAATTAGTCCAAAAGACCTGAAAATGTCATAACAGATGGGTGCCAGTCAGCCTGTTTACTCTGCTTTGCTGTTCAATTGGATTTTAGCTATTCTGTTCCTTTTAATGGCTGGGTCTTTAACCCGGATCCCTAGCGCGTCAGAAAGTGCCCAGTGTCTTTGTGCACTCACTGTGTAAGGAGCATCCAGTGCCAGGCGATGGGGTGTGGGGAATCCCGGGATGGCTCAATGAAAGGCTGCATGCAGTGATGGATGGACTCAGGGACTGAGAGAGACAGAGTAGGTAATCAGGGACATGCACTCACATAAGTAGCTGGGCAAGATTCCCAAGCACTCAGGAAGCCTGAGGACCAGAGCCACTTTTACAATAAACCCGTCATATTTGCACCAATTCTCCATCAAACACAAGCAAATATACTGTAGATGGCAGAAACCTGAAACAAACACAGAAACATACTGTGTAGAGAGAAAAGAGGCAATTCTCCCAATGCAGAGATTGCAAAATCTCCAGAAAGACAGGGTCCAGAGATTGGAATTGAACCCGAGTCCCTGGCACTGTGAGGCAGTAGTGTTGTGTCATCACGCGATCCAATAATGGACAACAGGATTAGGACAGTTACATTAGTATATTTTCGAAGTTAGTTAACAGGAATGCTCTCACGCAGCCTACCTAAGATTGGGAAGCCTTTATACAGCAGCAGAGGACAATTCAAGAACCAATAAAGTGATAAACACGAAACATGTAAACTAGCTTGCTTTAGAAAAGGAGATTGCAGGAGTTTTGTTAAGATATATATAAGGGGAGAGTGAGTATTGGACAACCAGAAATTGAGGATGGCTGCAGAGAAATGGAAAACAAAGTATTGGAGGATGAATTGAATAGGTACTTTCCGTCTATCCTCACAATGGCAGATACTGTGAACATTCCAGAACTTAAAGCGAGTCAAGGGTGAGGAAAGGATGTAGTGATCAGCGCTGAGGAGAAGGTACTGGGGAAGCTGCAATGTTTGAAAATGGATAAATCACACAGACAGGAAGGATAATAACCAATGTTCTGAAGGAATTAGCGGAGGAGATTGTGAAACCATTGGTCGTGACTTTTCAGGAATAACTATCATCAGACAGAGTCCCAGAGAACTGGAAAATGGACAATTTAAAATCTCTGTGTAAGAAGGAAGAAAGGCAAAATACAGGAAATCGTAGGGCAATATAGCGTGGCATCGGCCGTTATTAGGGATTTAGAATGCATTGCTAGCATGAGATTGCAGAGTACTTGGAGGTGCATGGTAAAATAGGGCTGAGTCAGCATGGCTTCATCAAGGAGTGGTCCCGCTGACAAGTCTGTCAGAATTCTATCAGAAGGTAATGAGCAGGTTTGACAAAGGGAGGATGTGATCTCATTTGCTAATAGGCAGTGTGTTAACTTTGAATCTGTGTTACATTGAATAATGTTAATTTATTGGTTACAACTTGCATAAGCAGATGTACATAAACAAATAAAATTGCAGAGGAGCAATTCAATAGTAGATAAATAATATAAGGATGGAGGTCGGGTGATGTGTTGTTTCTACATGATGTGGGAGTGGTCGACCCCACTGTGGGTGACCATGTCTGGAGTAAATGTCGCATGCAAGAACAACTCTGGTTCTGAGTCGGTGAGCTGGAGTTTGAGCTTCAAACATTGCGAGGCATCAGGGAGGGGGAGAGTTCCCTGGATGCTGTGATTCAAGAGACAGTTACACTCCTTAGATCAACTGACTCAAATTCAGCCAGTAGTTAGAAAGCAGAGAGATTATCTGTGAGTGAGGCAGATAAAGGGATCCAGGACGTAGAATTGCTGGAGACTCAGCCCCTGTCCATGTCTAACAGGTTCAAGAGTTTGTTCCCTGTGTGGATGGGATGGGGACTGCAGGGAGGATGAGCTGATTGGCCACAGCACCGAGCTGAGGAAAGCTTTTAAGTGGGGCAAGAGAAGAGAAGTGTTTATGTAACTGGGTATAGTATAGTTAGTGGCATAGACACTGTTCTCTGTGACCTGAATTGAGAGTCCTGAATGCGGCGTTACCGACTGGTGTTTGGGTAAGGGATATCTCATCTGGGCTGCAGGGGAACTTCGAGTGTGAGGGTAAAGTTCCATTGGTCATGGTCTGTGTAGGTACCAACGACAGAGATAAAACTAGGACAGAGGTTCTGCTAAGGGATACAAAGATCTCGGAGCTAAATTAGAAAACAGAATCAAAAAGGAAATAATCTCTGAATTACGGCCTGAGCCCTGAGTTAATTAGCACAGGGTCAGCAGGAAAATGTGTGGTTCAAAGTCTGGTGTGGGAGAAATGGGTTTGTATCATGGGACATTGACACCAGACACTGGGGAAGGAGCGCACTGTTCTGATCGGATGGTCTTCATCTGAACCGTGTTGGGCCCAGAGTCCAAGCAAATCGCATAACGACGGCTGTAGACTAGGCATGAAGCTAAATGGATGTGGGGTGGTGTCAGTTATAGGGAAAATTATAAAACCCGAATTAAAGGAGCGGGTAAGTTTGTAGATCTCAAGAAGAAGGCGTTTGGTATGATTTCCTTTGTTGGTCACAGTATTGAGTACAGGAGTTGGGAGGTCATGTTGCGGCTGTACAGGACATTGGTTCGGCCACTGTTGGAATATTGCATGCAATTATGATCTCCTTCGTATCAGAAAGATGTTGTGAAACTTGAAAGGGTTCAGAAAAAAATTACAAGAATGTTGCCATGTTTGGAGAATTTGAGCTAAAGGGAGAGGCTGAACAGGCTGAGGCTGCTTTCCCTGGAGCGTCGGAGGCTGAGGAGTGATCTTTTACAGATTTACAAAATGATGAGTGGCATGGATATGATAAACAGACAAAGTCTTTTCCCTGGGGACAGGGAGTCCATAACGAGAAGACACAGGTTTAGGGCGAGAGGGGAAAGATATAAAAGAGAACTAAGGGTCAACGTTTTCACGCAGAGGGTGGTACGTGTATGGCACGAGCTGTCAGAGGATGTGGTGGAGGGTAGTACAATTGCAACGTTTAAGAGGCATTTAGATGGGTATATGAAGAGGAAGGTTTTGGAGGTATATGGACTGGGTACTGGCAGGTGGGACTGGATTGGTGATATCTGATCGGCATGGACAGGTTGGACCGAATGGTCTGTTTCCATTCTGTACATCTCGATGACTCTAAAACTCTAAGTTATTCAAAGCTTCAGCACAGACGCAGAGTATGGAAAGTGTTAGCAATCAAACTTCAAACACTCAGGACAATCAAATACCGATGAGAAGCGGGATGGTTACTACAGGGCTGAACTGTTTTATAGGAATGCAAGCAGTATAAGGAATAAGGTAAATAAGCTTGTGGCTCAAACACAAATTGGCAGATCGCCATCATGGAGACGTTGCTGCAAGAGGATCAGGATTGGGAGCTGAATATTCAAGGATATGCATCCTATCAAAAAGATAGGCAGTTGGGCAGAGGGGATGGGGCTGTCTTATTAGTAAGAAATGCAATTAAATCAATAATAAGAAATTATGTAAAGTAAAATGGTGTAGAATCTGTGTCGGTAGAATTAAGGAATCAAAAAGGTTAAAAACAAGTAGTTGGAGTTCTGTTCAGGCCTTCAAACAGTACTCAGGAGCTGGGGTGCAAGATACACCAGGAGCTAGAAAGATGTGTAGGAAATACAAAGTTACAGTGATCATGTGGGATTTCATTACGGAGGTGGGCTGTGAATTCATATTGATGGTGGTTTCCAAGGAAAGGAATTTGTGGAATGTCTATGAGATGACTTTTTGGAGCAGCTTGTGCAGGCAGATTAGATGAGGGAGCTTAAGGTGAAGAAAATCATAGGAGGCATTACCGTAATATGATTGAGTTTACTCTGCAATTTCAGATGGAGAAGTTATATTCAGAAGTAACGGTATTAAAGCTGAATAAAGGCAACTACAGAGACATGAGAGAAGAGCTTGGTAGAATTGACTGGTAGAAGGGCCCAGCAGGAGAGACAGTGGAGTAGCAATGGCAAGAGACTTTTCGAGTAATTCGTGATGCAGCAGAGATTTACCCCGAGTAAAATGAGGCAGAGTACATGGAGAATCAGGTAACCATGACTGATGAGGGAAGTCAGCTATAGCAGGGAGTAAGGAAAAATTATTTTTAAAACCGCAATGAATAGCTTAACATCTGTCGTGGGTAAGATCCTGGAATCCATTGTGAAGGATGAGATTTCTGAATACTTGGAAGTGTTTGGTAAAATAGGGCAAAGTCAGCATGGTTCCATCAAGGGAAGGTCATACCTGACAAATTTGTTGGAAATCTTTGAAGAAGAAATGAACAGGCTCAATCAAGTACAGCCAATGGATGTTATCCACCTGGACGCCAAGAAGGTCTTTGACAAGGTGTCACACAGGAGATGATTGAGTATGATTAGGGTGTTAGAAGCAAGGTAGAGGCATGAATAGGAACTTACCTGTCTGACAGAAAGCAGAGAGTGGGGATAAAATGGTCCTTCTCAGAATGGCAGCCGGTGGCAGGAGGTGATCCACAAGGCTCAGTGTTGGAATCGTAACTTTTTACCTGTTACGTTAACAATATAGATGATCGAACTGAGGGCACTCTGGCTAAGTTTGCAGACGATACAAAGATAGGCAGATGGACTGGTCGCATAGAGAAGTTGAAGAAGGAATTGACTCGGTAAAAGTGTTGGCAGATGGATTCCAACGTCACAAAGTGTGAGGTCATGCACTTTGTCACGAAGAATCGAGGCATGGTCTATTTTCTAAATGGGGAGGAAATTCAGAACTGTGAAGTGCAAAGGAACTTGGAAGTTCTAGTGCAGGGTTCTCTTAAGGTAAGCTTGTAGGTTGAAGCAGTAGTTAAGAGGGCAATTGCATTTATTATTGATGGCATTTATTACGGGAGGAATTGAATATAAGAACAGGCTGCATACAGTTTTGGTCAGACTACATTTGGAGTGTTGAGTGCACTGTCGTGTCCCATATCTCAGGAAAGGTATACTGACACTGGAGTGTGTTCAGAAGATTTTCACGGGAATAGTCATAGGAGTGAAAGGTTTGTTGTATGGCGAATGTTTGAGTCTTTGGGTCTATACTTGATAAAGATTAGAAGGAAGAGAGGAAATGTAATTGAAACATACAGAATACTGAATGACCTGAACAGAGTGGATGTGCATAAGATGTTTCCATTGGTAGGAGAGATGAGGACCCAAGGACACAGCCTAAGCTTAAAGGGAACATCTTTTTGAACGTTGCTCAGGTGAAACTTCTTTAACCAGGGAATGGTGAATCTTTGAAATTTATTTGCAGAGAAGGCTGTGGGGCCAGGTTATTGAGTATATGTGAGACGGGGATAGCTTTTCAGATTATTCAGGGGATCAAGGGTTACAGGGAGAAGGTTGGAAAATGGGTTTGAGAAACTTATCAGCGATGACCAAATGGCGGAGCAGACTCGATTGGCTAACTGGCCTAGTTTTGGCCCCTATGTCTTATAGTATTATGGTTTAAACTTTAAGGAGTCTTTTGCATCTCTGAGAATATGGATTCGTGTTCTTCATGAAGGTCAGAAGCTGGTGGAAATAGACAATAGACAATAGACAGTAGGTGCAGGACTAGGTCATTCTGCACTTCGAGCCTGCACCACCATTCAATATGATCATGGCTGATCATCCTTAATCAGTATCCTGTTCCTGCCTTATCTCCATAATCCGTGATTCCACAATCCTTGAGAGCTCTATCCAATTCTTTCTTAAATGAATCCAGATACTGGGCCTCCGCTGCCCTTTGGGGCAGAGCATTCCACACAGCCACTACTCTTTGGTTGAAGAAGTTTCTCCTCATCTCTGTCCTAAATGGCATACCCCGTATTTTTAAGCTGTGTCCTCTGGTTCGGCACTCACCCATCAGTGGAAACATGTTTCCTGCCGCCAGAGTATCCAATCCTTTAATAATCATATATGTCTCAATCAGATCCCCTCTCAGTCTTCTAAACTCAAGGGTATACAAGCCCACTCCCTCCAGGCTTTCAGTGTAAGGTAATCCCACCATTCCAGAATTGACCTCATCAACCTACGCTGCACTCCCTCAATATCTAGAATGTCTTTCCTCAAATTTGGAGACCAGAACTGCACACAGTACTCCAGGTGTGGTCTCACCAGGGCCAAAAATAGTTGACTGTTTTTGAATGAAGATATTTTGGCTGCTGTCAGGATGGTGGATAATGTGACATCCAGTGCAGAATCACACACTAACTGCACTGTATTAATGTGGGGATTGTTTATTTAAAACCTGGACCTCTCTGTCTCTGTCAATCGCGTGGGGAGTGGGGGTTGGGGTGGGTAGGCGTAACGTCCTCAGAGGCCTTCAAACTATCCAGAAGCATGCATCCTGAATGAATCAACAGTCACGGAATTTATCGCCTTCTCATTGTCTGTTTCGAATATAAGGAGTGATTGTCCATCCCCCTCAAGGTTCAGTGCAATCACCTCTTATTATCTCACAGCGCTAAAGATCAACCTTTACTCACTCCTCATGGTGCCATCATCCCAGGGATTAATCCGGTGGGACTCTTGTTCATTCTCTCTGTGGTAAGGAGATCACTCCATATAAAGGAGATAAAATCTGTCCACAATACCCCAAACCCTGCCTCAACAACGCTCTCACAGTTGATCACAATAACTCCTTTCCCTCACTTAGCTGGCTCCATTTCCTTCATTTGACACAGGATACCATTCATTTACAATGCACAGCCACTGACGTGAATTTAAACCATCCTTCCATCTGTAGGTCAGCATCAATAAAGCTAGCACCAGAGGTTCCTATCGAGATGGAAAACACTCTCGGAGACAGACTCAATCACAAAGAATACGTCTAAAAGTGTGAGTGACCACCTACCTGAATGTAATTCAGCTGCAGGAATATGGGATACAGGCAGAGGAAGGGGGTTATTTTTCCTTTTCATCTGCCCTCACGGGATGTATTCAGCCCTGGTCAGGCCAGCATGTTATGTTGACCTTGAACTGAGTGGCTGATTAGCTGTTCCACAGGACAGTAAAGATCAAAACACAGTGCTGTGGGTTTGCAGTCACACAGAGACCTGACCAGAGAAGAATGACCCATTGCCTTCACTAATGGGCAAGAAGCAAGCCGATATCAACAGATTATAATTTTGTGGCTGTAGATTATGAGCCAGTGACGTAACCACCATACACTGTCTTCCCATCTTTCTAATTCTGTGCAGAGAACAATGTAAACATCTCAAGTGCAATAATTTTGCAATAGACACATGGTAAGAATGGGTTTGAAGAAGCTGTATGCGGAGATTAACAAAGGCACAAATGATAGTTTATTCAGGAATTGTACTGAGGCTGAGGAGGAGACTGGGATGTCATGTTGGTGGGACTGGACAGAAATGGTCAGTGGGGAGGATATGGAAATATAAACTTGTGCAGGAGATAATGAATCAAGGAAAATAGTTTGTTTCATCCTCACATATTGGTGTGTAATTTTTAAATAATTATTTGCTAGTTATAATATGAAAGCAATGGAATCTTTGATTGGAACTGAAAACATTGACTTGCAACTTTCCAAAATTTACATATCATGACCATCAATTCAGTTCAGACCGTTTCACTAGACATATAGAGTGATTTACCAGGAACACTAAATATCTCAAGGATAGCATAGTAACCAGATTGAATAACCATCAGTACATCTTCAATCCGCGATGCTCATGATATCCTAGGCTGGGAAAGCCAGAAAAGACCCGAGGATAATCTCCTATCCATTGCTGGAAATTTCCATTTGAATGTTCTCAGATCTTGATCCATTGTTGGAACACTCCAGTGTACTCTTCCCAGATTCTGATCTCTCCTCCCTCTCTCCTTGAAGCTGCTGATCCCTGTTACTGGGATTACACATTGAACACATTCCATTATTGATAGAAGACTGAAACTCTCTGGGGACCCATAGGATCCATGGAGACTCGTATAATCACAATCGCTGAACAAACAGCTCCAGCTAACCTCTCTCAATGTGATACTGTTTTAATAAATTCAAAATAACTTTGAACACATGCATTCTGGATGTGAGATGTGAGTGTGACTGAAGGAGGAATGTTGGAGATGACATACTATTTGTGTGTAATCATTCAGTCTGCCTTTGATATACAGGTAATGCCAGAGGTTTTACTGAACATAAACATGCTTCTCTGCTCATAAATGGAGAAATAAATCTGATAATTACTCATCAGTCATTGCAAAATCACTAAATCGTTTAGAGTACGTCTTCCATCTGTGATCTGATGGCAACATGTGCCTAAGACAATGTGAATTTATAACAATCAAACAGCATGCATATGTTAACAGAGAATTGTACGTGACAACTACAATTCAGATTGTTATTCCATAATCAGAGAGGGCAATCGTGGGTGTTGATGTTATCCATGTTAAGGAACTGTGATGAAGTATCATTTACTGACTTCAATAACATTGTGATTATGACATTGGGGAAAAGACAGAAGATGGAGAGGACTGGGGGACATGGGTGTTCAAACTGGGAAGAGGAACATTGCTGTTCCCTAGTTATCAGAATTGGAACGTTACACTTTATAACTCATATGATGAACAGGTTCAAGGATAAATGTATAATGAGAAATTAGCAGAGACAATATTAATGAAATGTATTTAAAAATGCAAAATGCAGGGACAAAATGATTTTCTATACAGAACAAAATATGCAAAGTATAAACAGATACGTTTGTTAAAATGCACTCCTGATATTGAGTTATATAAATTGAAATGTGGATGTGAAAACTGGAAAGGTGATGTGCAAACTATCAATCATTATTTGATCCACAGCGGAGATGATGATTTCCTTTCTGTCAGTGATCCCCCTCACTGAGATTCTCTGGACCAGTCTGTCACACAGTATCTGGTGGTGGGGTGGGAGTGTTGGGTGGGGTTATCATTTCCTGCTGCTCATGGCACAGTTTATTTTTTTTTAAATCCACCTTCGCTATATAACTAATCGACGGTCTTTTGGGTTCTGTTTAGCTGTCAGTAACATAGCTCTGTGATATTATTGGAAAACAATGATCTAGGACGACAGCCAGTATCAGCAGAGTGGTCACAGGGAATGGCACACAGACAAAGGGCTTGCAATTCAGAGGAATGTCTAAATAAAAATTCCAACTCCTGTCTGTCCGTATTTATCTACCCTCATGCTGCCTTCTGATCTATCTGACTTCACTCTCATCTAACACCTCTTCCTCTGCCACTCAGTCAGTCGCTCCATTTTCTATCCTCTCTCAGTTTATCTCCATTCTCTTTCTGTTCCCCGGTTTATATCTCACTCACGCCATCTATATCCACACGCTCTCTCTATCTCTAGTTGTGCAATTGAAGAGCTTGTGACCCCACAATGGGTTGACTGACCTCCATCGGTGTTATAATAATTCGGCAGTTCTCTGATCCACAATAAATACTTTAGGTGCCTGGTCAGATAAGCTGATGCGGTGACAGGTACAGTGCACAATCACCCATTATCTCTTCCTGTTCTTCTCTGACGTACAGCTGCCTTGAAATGTCTCTGCAAACAAAATAGACTGAATGAAATTCGAGCAGTCCAGAAGATGTTCATGACGGTGGATTTAAATTAGGATTTAATAAAGGATGAGATTCTAGAAAAACCTAAGCAATGAAAGAAAAACAGCGCAACACAAGAAATAGCATATGAATACAACATGTGGCACCAAGTAGGCCTCATGGTATTATCGCTAGATTATCAATACCGAAAATCAGCTCCTGTTCTGTGGACCCATGTTCGAAACCCACCACTGCAGAAGGTGGAAGTTCAACTCAATTTTTTTTTAAAAGCTGGAATTAAGAATCTACTGATGAGAATGAAATCTTTGCCAATCGTCAGAAAAGAAAAACCATTTGGCTTACTAATATCCTCCAATGAAGTAATCTTGCATCCTCACTCCAGACCCAAAGCAATGTGATGACTCTCAGTCGCGCTGTGAAATGGACTAGAGTGTTATACCAATCGCTACAAAATCTCAAAGAAATGAAACCAGATGGACCAACAGTTATCGATCTGACCACCGAAAACGTCAGTTGGAAACATCACTGTCCGACCTGCAAAGTTCTCCTTAGTAACACCTGAGGACTAGTGCCGATATTGGAACAACTGCCTTACAGACTAGTCAAGCAACAGCCTGATATAGTCATGCTCATGAAATTATAACTGACAGAAATACCCCAGAAACCACCATCACCATGACTGGATATGTCCTGGCCCAAGGTCAGGACCAATCCAGCAGAGGGGGCAGCTCAGTGCGATACATTCTGGAGGTAGTTGCTCTGCGAGTCCCCAAAATTAACACCAACCTCAATGAAGTCCCATGGCTTTAGATTAAACGTGGGCAAAGCAGCCTTACTGATTAACATGTAACGTCATTCCTCAGCTGGATCAGTACTCCTCCATGTTGAAAAACACTTGGAGAAAACACTGACTGTGAAAAGGGCACAAAGTTTATTCTCGCTGAGGAATTTCAAAGTCAACCACTAAGATTGGTTTGGCACCAGGACTACCAATCACACTGGTCGGATCCTAAAGGATATATCTACTTGATTGGGTCTGCAGAAGATAGTGAGGGAATGAACGAGAGGGGAAAAAACATACCTGACCTCATCCTTACCAATCTAAAAACTGCAGATGCATCTATCCATGACAGCATCGGTAAAACTGACCACCGCACTATCGTTGAGGAGACAAAGTCTCACGGTCACATTGAGAATAAACACTATCGTGTTGTGTGGCGCTATCACCATGCTAAATGGCGCAGACTTCAAACAGATCTAGCAACTCAAAACTGAGTATCCATAATGCGCTGTGGTCCAACAATAGCAGAAGAATAATATCCCAGCACAATCTGTAATCTCATGGCGCAGCATATAAACCACTCAATCATTACCATCAAACCAGAGGATTAACCCTAGTGCAATAGAGAGTGAAACAATGAGAAAAAAACTGCTCAAGTACGTTCTGTACATAAAACTTAGGATAAATTCAAACCAACCAAATACCGCCTCATCAGTCTACCCACCAGCATCAATAAAGTGATGGAAGGACTCATCAACAGTGCTATCAAGCAGCACCGGCTCAGCAATAACCTGCTCAGTGACGCCCAGTTTGGGTTCTACCGGGGACACTCAGCTCCTGACCTCACCACAGTCTTTGTTCAAACATAGAAAAAGGAACTGAATTCCAGCACTTGAAAATCAAGGCTGCATTCTTTCAAATGTGGCATCAAGGAACCCAAGCAAAAAGGATATTTCGAGCAAGTATTTCATTATTGGAGTTATACCTGACAGATAGGAAAACGGTTATTGTTGTTGGAGGTCAGTAATCACACTTCCAGAATATTTCTGCAGTAGTCCCTCAGGATAATGCGGACGTAGGTTTGCTCCATGAGTTGGAATTGTCATTTTCAGATGTTTCGTCACCATACTAGGCAATACCTTCAGTTGCCCTCCGGAAGAAACCTAGGTCTAAACACCTTCTGTTGCTTCATCAATGGCCTTCTCTCCATCATAAGGTCAGAAGTGGCGATATTCGACGATGAATTCACAAAGTTTAGCACCATTTGCAAATGCTCAGTTATGGAAGCAGTCCATGCCTAAAGGCAACAGGATCTGGACAGTATCCAGGCTTGGGCTAATAAGTAACAAGTAACACTCGCACCACACAAATGCCAGACAATGACTATCACCACTAAGAAACAATATAACCACTTGGTATTAAGCATCATATTTGTCACTAAATTCCCCTCCCCACCACACTATCAATACACTTCGGGTTATCAATGACCAGAAACTCAACTGGACTCGCCACATAAATATAAGAGCAGATCAAAGGCTAGGAATATTGTGCGTTTAACTCAACTCCTGTCTTCCCAAAGCATGCTCACCATCTACAAGACACAAGTCAGGTGTGAGATGAAATACTCCCCAATTGCCTGAATGAGTGCAGCCACAACGACACTGAAGAAGCTTGACACCATCCAGGACAAAACAGCCCTATTGAGTGGCACCACATCCACAAGCATTCACTCCATTCACCACCTATGCTCAGTAGCAGCAGTATGTACTATCTACAAGACAGCACCTTTCAATCCTACAATCACTTCCATTTGAATGACAACGGCAGCAGGCTTTGGCGAACACCACCACCTTCAAACTCCCTTCCAAACCAGTCAACATCCTGAGTTGGAAATATATCACCATTCTGTCAATGTTGCTGGGTCAAATCCCTGGAATTCCCTCCCTCGTAGCATTGTGGATCAACTCACAGCAGGTGGACTGCAGCGGTATAAGAAAGCAACTCAGCACCACCTTCACAAGAAGGTAACTAGGGACGGAAAAGAAATGGTGGGTCCATCCAGCGATTCCCATAACCAAAAAAAAAAGTTTTAAAAGTTCCAAGTTGAACACCTCAATATAACAGGTTTTCTGATTTGAACATGAACAGCAAAGCAGTGTTTCTGATACTGAACATTTTCGACCTTTCTGTTATTAGAAAGATGTTCAGTGTTCCATGACATATTGTTGCTGAGTGCTGTGATAAATTGCACCTGTTTTATTTAATGCAAAATTAGTGGAACTGGATCGATCTTTCAAAAATACCAGACTGAAAATGACAATCATCGTCGAGACAATGTCCTCCCGCCAGATGAGACTCACAGATAGCAGCTTATATTCAACATCTTACTGCGCTACTGCTTAACACTGACTCCTCCCACCGTCCATATTACAGGGATTACCATTGACCAGAAGGTGAATTCAAATCAAAATACAGATTCAACGGTTACAAGAGCAGGTCAGAGATTTACAATTCTGCACTGAATAATAGACTGTACGACAATACAGGCATGTTATATAGCAATAGATTTAGGCCATTCAGCCGATCTCTTCACTCTGAAACTGTCTAATTTTGTCATAGTCTCTAAGACTTGTGGCAATATCTTCTATACTCAAACTGTATCAATCTTTGCAGTAATCGCTCAGTTTCAATCAATTGCGCCCCCCATTCTTCTAAATTCCATTGAGTTCAGACATAGAGCCCTCAACTGCTGCTCATATGACAAGCCATCATTCCCAGGATAGATCATGTCCAACACCCGTAGATCCTTCCCCAGAACAGCTCACAATACTCCAAATCCAGTCTGTCCATAGCCCATTACATTCTCAGCAGTATGTCTCCGCCCTTGTATTCTCACTCTTTTGAAATAAATGCTAACATTGCATTTGCTTTCCTAACTGCCAACGTTACCTGCGCATTAACCGTAAGAGAGGACGATGACTCCAAACTCCTTTTGTGCTTCAGATTTCATGAAGCCTTTTAGAACATAGTGTCTGCCTGTATTCCGTCCACTGAAGTGCATAATCTCACATGTTCCCATATGGTGTTCCATCAGCCATGTGTTTTCCCAGTATCCTAAACTGTCCAAGTCTTTCTGCAGCCTCCCCACTTCCTCAATATCAGCTGCCCATCCAATCATCATTGTATCATCTGCAAACCTAGTAAAACTGCCAGGTCAGATGGTTCACGTAAATGGTACTTCTTGACTACCTAAGGACTATCCACCATTGGAAAGGCACAACACTCAAGATGTTTGACTCCATTTAGGTTAAAGCAGCATGACTGGAATTACACCTGCAATGCCTTCACTCCTTGCACCACTGGCACTGACACCCTGCTCACTATTTTATTATGAATTTACGCATTATGGTGACACAGAACATGATGCCGCACGATCCCAGTCTATTAATGGCAATCTGTCTGAATGCTGACTGTGTGGTGCTCACACCACGAATATCATTTTGTGTTGAAGGCGACAGAGGGAGGTGGGGGGAGGTGATGTCGATCATAAATGACTGTGTGACTGTCACTGAGGGCTGACACAGGCCGCCAAAGCCGCAGATGCAGCTATGTCTGTTGTCGCCGCTGCAGGCAAGGTCAGCTTTTCAATGAGTCAAATCAAAGAAAGTGATGGGCCTGGACAGTGTTCCTGGCTGAGCATTCAGATCCTGTTTGTACCAACTAGCAGAGGTATTCACATACAACTTCAGCCTCTCCCTCCAGAAGCCGAATCCCAATCTGATTCAAGAAGGCTATCATCATCCATGAGAAATCACATGGAACATGCCCTTATAGATGACCATCCAGTGGCTCTGACCTCAATAATCATGAAGTGCTCTGAGAGAATGGTTATGGCCTACACCAACTCCAGTCTCCCAGCCTGACCTGCTGCACTATAATTTGCCGACTGATGTAACGGGTGCACAACAGATGCCATATCCTAGCCTGCATGCATCACTGGAAGATCTAGACCATAAGGACACTTACACCAGACTCCTGCTCATTGACTAAAGCTCCACATTCAAAATCAATATCCCCTACAGACTAATCCCAAAATTCCATGACCTTGGTCTAGGTTCCATCCTCTGCAACTGGCTCCTCAGATTTCAGACCCACAATCGTGAAGATATGTTAAAACCACCTCCTCCACAATAACAATGAACACTAAAGCTGCTGAAGGATGTGTTCTCAAGACCAGACAATACTCCCTGAACACCCACGGCGGTACCCTCAGCCCACTACTGTCCTCCCTATACACCCATGACTGTGCCCTCAGCACCTTACTGTACGCCCTGTACACCCACAGATGTGCCCTCAACCCACTATTGTATTCCCTGTACACCAACGGTTGTGTCCTCAGCCCTCCACTGTCCTCCATGCACACCCAAGTCTGTGCCCTCAGCCCCTTACTGTATTCCATGTACTCCCACATCTGTGCCCTCAGCCCCTTATGGTACTCCAGGTACACCCACGGCTGTGTCCTCAGCCCCCCACTATCCACCCTGTACACCCACGGATGTGACCTCAGCCCCTTAGTGTGTTCCCTGTACACCCACGGCTGTGCCCTAAACCAACTATTGTACTCTTTGTAAACCCACGGTTGTTTCTGCAGCCCCCTAATGTCCTCTTTGTACACCACGGCTGTGCCCTCAGCCCCCTACGTAATCTCTGTACAGCCACGGCTGAGTTTCCAAATTCCAAACAATGCCAGCAACAGGTTCGATGATGACATCACGAGAGCTGTACGGATATTTAACAATAACGCGTCAGAATCTAGGAAGGCGATAGAGAGTTTGGTGGCATGGTGTATTGATAATTACCTCTCTCTCTAATCCGGCAAATGTCAAGAACTGATCACTGACTTTATGAAGAAAGGAGGGGAACACACCCCATCTACCTCAACCGTTTGAGGGAGGGCAGAGCATCAAGTCCCTCGGAGTGATGATAACTCACAACCTTGTCCTGAACTTCTCACATAGGACCGAAGGTCGGAAAGGTTAAACAATGCCTCTCCTTCCTGAGGTGATACAGGAAAATCAACATGCACTACTTCTACAGATGGACCATTGAGAGCGTATTGTCCCGGTGGATAACAGCCTGGTATGGCAACTGCTCTACTCAGGATTGTTAGAAACTACAGAAGGTTGGGTGCTCAGCTCTGACCAACATGGACTCTAACATCCCAACCATTGATTCCATTTACATGGCTCGTTGCCGCAGAAAGGCTGCCAACATCTACCCCAGATTACTGAGGGAAGGGAGACAGGAAATATCTGGGGCATTAACAGATATCTTTGTAGCATCCTTGAACACGGCCGAGGTCGTGGAAGACTGGAAAATTGTTAAACCCCTTGTTTAAGAAAGGTAGTAGGGATAATCCCGTCAATTATAGACCGGTGAGACTGATGTCAGGGGTAGGGAATCTGCCAGAGAAAATACTGAGGGATAGGATCTACTCTCATTTGGATGAAAATAGTCTTATTAGTGAAGGACAACATGGTTTTGTGCAGAGAAGGTCATGTCTTAACAACTCAATAGAATTCTTTGAGGAAGTGACAATGTTGATTGATGAGGGAGAGACTGTAGATGTCATGTACATGGACTTCAGGAAGGCGTTTCGTATGTTTCCCCTCGGTCGGGTTATGGAGAAAGTGAAAGTCACATGGTGCACTAGCTACGTGGAGAAAGAACTGACTGGGCAACAGGAGGCAGAGAATAGTAGGGGGAGGGAGTTTCTCAAAATGGAGAACAGGAAGGAAATCACGGTTTATTTGCGATATTCAGAAATGACGATTGTGAGAATGTGGAAGGTGGGGAGCAGTGAAATGATGACCAATGTTATGGATGACACAAAGATGAGCTGGGTGGATCACAATCAGGAGGAAAGTGTTAGGCTACAGGAGGATAGAAGCAGATTATTCAGATAGCTAGATCAATAACCTGATTAAATTTAACACCGATAAATTAGGAAGATTCAAGTCAGAAGTAACAAGACAAGTGAGTACTCAAAAGTGAGTATGAAAGAGGAGGGCTACATTTGCTCGTTTTTCTTTGCAGCAGGGAAGGTTGAGGAGGGAACCTGGCACAGGTGTACAAGAGCATAAGGGGTATGGAGAGGATGAACAGACAACAGCTGTTTTCCTTAGTCAAAGAAACAAAAGCAATGAGACACACTTTTAAAGTGAAAGGCAGGAGATTGAGAGAGGATTTATTGAATGGAATATGGAATATGAACTGAGAGGGTGGTATGAATCTGGAATGCGTTGTCTAGGAGGGTGGTTGAGGCAGGAAACCACAAAAACCTTTAATAAGCCTTTGGATGTGCACTTGCTGGCAAAGACCTGATCAGACTGCTTTTCATTGCATGATTCTTTGCAGTGGCAGCCAAGAACACTCTGATATATTCTGAAACAATAAGCAATGGCAGTTGCTGCTTTGTTCCTTTAACTGTACTCAATAAAAAGCTTTATTACAAACCAGCATCATCTCATGGAGCTTCAGCACTTACTCAACCAAACTCAGCCCAGTCATCTCTTGGAACATCCAGTGTAATTCACATGCTCTGTGTAAGCATTGTCCAACAACAGCACTGATAATATTCTAACTGTTTGCCACCATTATTATAGTCACAGCCATAACTTGAACACAACTTTTCCTCCATTATAATACAGATCTTTAGCAATAAGGATGTTATTTCTCTGAAGCATAATAACTTAATTCCCAGGTATTCACTTTGACAAACAGCAAGTTTTCCTGTGGTTTTTTTTGCCAGTTGTTTGTCTCAGAATTCACCACCCCAAACTTTTCCCACTTTAACATTTTCTTGTGCACTGTCTCCCTGATCTCAAACACCTGACTCCCTCACATCCCCCACACTCTCCATCCTTATTGATGAATCTCTGAAAAACCTGCGCCTCATCTCGATAATTTATTCCAACTCCCAACTCACATCTTGGACTGATTTGATTCCTTCTCTCGGCATGGTCATTAAACTGGGCGTGTCTGATGTCCTATTCACCTCGACCTTCTACTCAGTTCCTGATCTGCTGCTTTGGATCTCACTCTCCTGGTTTATTCAAATCCATATGACTCGCACTAGCAAACCTCCCCACAAGGATGTTGGTGCTCGTCCACTTAAGATACAACCTACCATTTTTGTACAGGTCCCCACCTGTTTTGGAAGAGATCCCAATGATCCAACAATCTGAAATACTCACCACTGAAGTAGCATGTTAACAACATGTTCAGCTATACTGTCTTCCTCATCCTTCCCTCTTTTCCACATGGCACGGGGAGTAATCCAGACATTATAGAGGATTAGTCTCTCTCTTTCTCTCTCCCCCTCTCTCTCTCCATCTCTCTCTGTCGCAGCCACCCCCCCCCCCCCACACACACACACACCCACACACACATTCAGGATAAAGACAGACAGACAGACACCACATTAATTTGCAGAAGAATACAAATAACCCAACCCTAAAATAATCGGAATGATAACGGGAATGAAGGGTTTAGTTTAAGGGAGGATGAGAGAAATTGCGCTTCTTCTGGATATCAGTTTGCTCGCTGAGCTGGAGAGTTCATTTTCAGATGGTCATCACTGTACAAGGGAACATTATCAGTGAGCCTCTGGTGAAGTTCTGGTATTATGCCCCACTTGCTATTTATGTGTTTAGGTTTCCTTGAGTAATGATATAATTTCCAGTATTGGTGATTTTATGTCCCATTCTTTTTCTCAGAGTGTTAGATTGAATCAAAATCGATGTGTTTGTTGATCGAGTTGATAGAATGCTATGCTTCTCGGAATTATCGTGCGTGTCTCTGCTTGGCTTGTCCTAGATGGATGTGCAGACGCAGTCAAAATGGTATACTTTCTTATCTGTATGTAAGGATACTAGTGATAGTGGGTTATGTCTTTTTTTTCTGGCTCGTTGTTCATGTATCCAGGTGGCTAGTTTTCTGCCTGTTTGTCCGATGTAGTGTTTGTTACAGTTCTGGCAAGGCTTATTCTTCCTGGAGCAGAACAGACAAAGATGTGAACTTATTGCGGTACTCAAAAGTATGAAACGATGTAAAACAGGAGTACTCAGTTTCCATTAGTTAGCATTACAGCATCAAGGAGTTCTAATTTCAAGATTATCAGCATAAGAGCCAGGAGTGAGATAAGGAAAATCTTCTTTATTGAGAGAATTGTTAGGATTTGGAATGGACTGCCTGGGAGAGTTGTGGATGAGCCAGACCTCTGTGGTGGGCAAGTTGTTGGAGGGAATCCTGAGGGACAGGGTGTACATGTATTTGGAAAGACAACGACTGATGCGGGATAGTCAACTTGGCTTTGTGCGTGGGAAATCAGGTCTCACGGACTTGATTGAGTTTTTTGCAGAAGTAACAAAGAAGATTGATGAGGGCAGAGCAGTGGATGTGATCTATATAGACTTCAGTAAGACGTTCGACAAGGATCCCCGTGGTAGACTGATTAGCAAGGTTGTATTTCATGGAATACAGGGAGAAGTAGTCATTTGGATACAGAACTGGCTCAAAGGTAGAAGACAGTGGGTGGTGGTCGAGGGTTGTTTTTCAGAATGGAGAACTCTGACCAGTGGAGAGCCACAAGGATCGATGCAGGGCCATCTACTTTTTGACATTTATGTAAGTGATTTGGATGCGAGCATACGAGGTACAGATAGTTTGCAGATGAGACCAAAATTGGAGTGGACAGCGAAGAGGGTTACCTCAGATTACAACAGGATCTGGGCCAGATGGGTCAATGGGCTGTGAGGTGGCAGAAGGAGTTTAATTCAGATAAATGCGAGGTGTTGCATTTTGGGAAAGCAAATCTTCGCAGGAATTATACACTCAATGGTAAGGCCCTAGGGAGTGTTGCTGAACAAAGAGACCTTGGAGTGGAGGTTCATAGCTCCTTGAAAGTGGAGTCGCAGGTAGATAGGATACTGAAGTAGGCGTTTGGTATGCTTTCCTCTATTGGTCAGAATATAGAGTACAGGAGTTGGGAGGTCATGTTGCAGCTATACAGAATATTGGTGAGGTCACTCTTAGAATATTGCGTGCAATTCTGGTCTCCTTCCTATCAGAAAGATGTTGTGAAACTTGAAATGGTTCAGAAAAGATTTACAAGGATATTGCCAGGGTTGGAGCATCTGAGCTACAGGGAGAGGCTGAAGACGCTGGGGTTGTTTTCTCTGGACCATCGGAGGCTGAGGGGTGACCTTATAGAGATTTACAAAATTATGAGGGGCATGGATAGGATAAATAGACAAAGTGTTTTCCCTGGGGTCAGGGAGTCCAGAACTAGGGGACATAGGTTTAGGGTGAGTGGGGAAAGATATAAAAAAGAGAGCTAAGGGACAACTTTTTCACACGGATGGTGGTACGTGAATGGAATGAGCTGTCAGAAGATGTGGTGGAGGCTGGTACAATTGCAATCTTTAAGAGGCATTTGGATGGGTATATGAATTGAACGGGTGTGGATAGATATGGACCGGTTGCTGGCAGGTGGGACGAGATTGGGTTGGGATAACTTGTCGGCATGGACAGGTTGGACCAAAGGGTCTGTTTCCATGCTGTACATCTCTATGACTCTAACTGGGTATATATTTGGAAATGTGAACTTAACAGGCTGCAGAAATAAGGCTGGCAAATGAGAGGGGCTTGGGAGACACTCCTGGAGCTAATGCACACACAGTGACCAATGGCCTCCTCCTATACTTAAAAGTTTTGCACTCTATCATGTGTCTGATGTGAATAAAAGTCAGTATCCGATTATTTCCCATTGTAAATGCTCGCGAATATCTGATTATTTAGTGCAGCATAAGCATTTAAAATACAAGTATTGCAAGGCCAGCATCATTATATAGTCGAATTATTGGTCAGAACATGAATATTTTAAATGTTTGTGAGATGATTTGCAGCTCGGCTGCTCCTTGTTGTCGTTCTCTTCACCGAGCTGGGAGTTTGTGTTGCAGACGTTTTGTCCCCTGTCTAGGTGACATCCTCAGTGCTTGGGAGCCTCCTGTGAAGCGCTTCTGTAATGCTTCCTCCGGCATTTATAGTGGTTTATCTCTGCCGCTTCCGGTTGTCAGTTCCAGCTGTCCATTGCAAAGATCGGTATACTGGGTCTAGGTCGATGTGCTTGTTGATTGAATCTGTGGATGAGTGCCATGCCTCTAGGAATTCCCTGGCTGTTCTCTGTTTGGCTTGTCCTATAATAGTAGTGTTGTCCCAGTTTAATTCATGTTGCTTGTTATCTGTGTGTGTGGCTACTAAGGATAGCTGGTCGTGTCGTTTAGTGGCTAGTTGGCGTTCATGGATGCGGATAGTTAGCTGTCTTCCTGTTTGTATTGTCTCCATCTAAAACTAAATGTGGAATGGTCTATTGATTTGCTGTTAGTTGCAGAGTGGGTAGTAATACTTTGGTTCCAGAGGCTTCAGTGAGAAGCAGTTCAGCAAAAGTTGGAGGTAAGCTCAAGTAAAGTCTTTTTAATGCTAGTCTGCCAGCAGTTGAGATGTCAGTTAGGGCAGTTGCATGTTCCTCCTGCGGGATGTGGGAGTTCAGGGAGATTTCCACCGTCCCTGATGACTATACATGTGGGCAGTGCAACCAGCTGCAGCTCCTGGGAGACCGTGGTCAGGAGCTGCACCTGGCTGGTCTCCGGATCATCCAAGATACTGAGAACTTCATAGGTAAGAGCTTTAGTGAGGTGGTAATGCCCATGTCCCCCCTTAGCCATGTAAAGACTATAATATCCCAGTCCCATCATCCACACCCTGAGTTCATATGCATTACCTGTCAGCCCTGTTGCATTTAAATAAATGAAATTTAATCCAACAGGCGTTCCTTGCTTACAGCCATGTTCCAGGCAGAGAGTAGCTGAGCGACTACCAGGAATGGCAAAGGGAATAGGCAGAGAGTGCAGGAATCCCCTGTGCTCATTCCTCTCGAAAACAAGTATACCATTTTGGTTACTGATTGTGTGTGTTGGGAGATGGGGGATGGGTGTCAGGCAATGACCGTTCAGGGGAAAGCAGCAGTAGCCAGATTGCTTGCTCTGTGACTGGCTCTGGGGAGCAGCAGGATAGGATAAAGATAAACAGCGTCTTAGAGATAGGAGATTCGATTGTTAGGGAGACACAAACGGGAACCCAGGATGGGGTGTGGCCTCTCAGGTGTCAGGGTTCAGCATGTCTCTGAGTGGCTGCTGAACGCTTTCGGGGAGCGGGGGTGTTTGAGCTGCTTGAAGTAATTATGCACGTTGATACAAATGACACAGGTCGACACAGGAATGTGGGCCTACAGAGTGATTAGTGAGAGCTAGGAGAAAAGTTAAAAATAAGAGCCTTGACAGTGATAATCTCCTGATTACTTCCAGTGCCATGAGGTAGTGAATGTAAGAATAGGAGGATATGGCAGATAAATATGTGACTAAAGAATTGGTGCAGGGGGAGGGATTCATATTTTTAGATCATTGGGAGCTTTTCTGTGACAGTTTTGAGGGGGACTGGTGGCACATGCACTGGAGGGAGTGGGGGGAACCAATATCTTCTCAGCCAGTTTTGCTCGTGCTGCAAGGGAGTGTTTAAATGAGATTGGCAGCAGGTGGTATCCTCAAGAGCTGGGCAGCAAATGTGAGGTTGGAAGGCGATCCACTATTCAGAATAGTACGTTGAAGAGATACATCAGGCAGGAATACCATAGGGAGCAAGGAATGCCTATGGATTAAATTGTACTTATTTCAATGCAAAAGGACTAAAAGTTAAGGCCGATGAATTTAGGGTGTGGATCGGTAATCGGCGCTGGATAGAGTAGCTATTACAGAAACATGGCTGAGGGATGGATAGGACTGACAGCTTAATGTATCAGGGTAAAGTGCATTAGGAGGTACAGAGATGGTGGAAAGAGGGGAGGGGCTTGCATTTCTGATTTAGAGGAGTACCACAGCAGTGATCAGAGATAAAATAACTGGTGAATCATCCAGTGAGGCTTTGTGGGTGGAACTAAGAAAAAAGAAGGGGATGGTGACATTAATGGGGTTGTACTATAGGCCCCCAAAGAGTCAACAGGAATTACAGGATCAAAA
Organism: Chiloscyllium punctatum; assembly: GCF_047496795.1. NCBI lineage: Eukaryota > Metazoa > Chordata > Chondrichthyes > Orectolobiformes > Hemiscylliidae > Chiloscyllium > Chiloscyllium punctatum. Next base: position 63,442,868 of record NC_092752.1, read on the forward strand.
ATATACACAGACATTGGGAGGACGTGCGGAAACATTCGGGTTGTCATAATAGGGGTTTTAGTTTTTATAACACAGACTAGAACTGCCAGAGCATCAAGCCATTCGATGGGATAGAATCAAGTAAGTGCGTCAGGAATCTTTCCTCAAGCAGTATATAGAGGGTCCTAATCGGGAAGGGGCAAAATTTGACCTAAAAATATGTCAGGACAGGTGAGTGAGGTGACAGTAGGTGTGCACTTTGGGACCAGTGACCATAGTTCTATTAATTTTTAAATCGTTATGGAGTAGAGAAAATAATTGGTCCAAAGATTCAAGTTCTAAATTGGGACAAGGTTAATTTTGATGGACTTAGACAGGAGTTTGCAGGGGTTGATTAGAGTAGCCTGTTTGCAAGCAAAGCGAGCTCCAACAAGTGGGAGTTTAAGATCTATATGTTCCTGTGGGGGTGAAAGGAAAGTTGACAGTAATGAGGAACCCTGAATTACAAGAGATGTTTAGGTTTTGACAAAACAAAATGTGGAGGCGTGGGTCAGGTAGAGACTGCTGGAATCAAGAAAATCCCTGGAGTTGTGCAGGGGATACAGGAGTTTACTGAAGAAGGAAATCAGGAGGGCGAATAGGGGGTATGAGGTAACCTGGCCTGAGAAGATCAGGGTGAATCCAAAGAGGCTGTTTAAGTATATTAAAGGAAAAACATTAACTAGAGAGAGAATAGGACCCCTCAAAGAACAAAGTGGACATGTATGTGTAGCACCATAACAGATAGGCAATGTCCTCATCAAATATTTCTCCTCTATATTTACAGTGGGGATACTTGGGAAGTTGGGGAAATTAGTGGTGATATCTTGGGGACAGTCCATATCACAGTAGAGGAGGTACTGGATGTACTAGAATGTTTGAAGTTGGAGAAATCTCATGGGCGTTACCAGATATATCCAAGAACACTGCAATGGGCTAGAGAAGAATTTGCGGGGACCTTGGCTGATAATTTTGATCATCAGTTACCACAGGTGAGATCCCAGTAGACTGAAGGATAGCAAATGTTGTGTCCTTATTCAAGAAAGACTGAAAAATAAAGCCTGGGAAATACACACCAGTAAGCTTAACATCTGTGGTAGGTAAATAACTGGAGAAGATTCTGAGGGATAAGAGGTGCATGTATTCGGAAAACAGGGTTTGATTAGGAATAGTAGGGAAAGCGTTTTGAGTGGAAGTTCATGACTGACGAATTTCCTAAAACTCTTTGTTGACGTGACCAGAAAGGTCGAGTAGGGCAGGCCGGTAAATGTCCAAACGTGTGGTGCTCGAAAAGCACAGCAGGTAAGGCAGTATTCGAAGGGCAGGAGAATCGACATTTCCGGCATAATTCCATCATAAGGAATGTACAAAACATCGATACTCCTGCCTGACCTGCTGGGCTTTTCCAGTGCCACACTTTTCGACTCTGATCTCCAGCATCTGCAGTCGTTGAAGAAAATGTATTCCAGTTATACCAGAACAGGATGAAGCTTTGCAGCCCCTGGAGCATGTTATAGAGTTACAGGAGGAGATCAATCAGCCCCTTGAGTCGATAGAACAGTTTAGATCATGCTGCAACAGTATCTGACTATTCAGCTACTTGAAGTCAGTAACACAGGAGTTGGAACAGGCAACAAAGTGACAGGACTATGGGGTATACTGGAATAACACCAGGCTATATCGCCCCTCAAGCCTGCCCTTCCCTCCAGTAAGGTCAGGGCTGATCTCTCTCAACCGCAATTTCTCTTTCCTGTCCAATTCTTTGTAGCCCTCAACCCCCTGATGGGTCAAAATCCATTAACATCTCCCTGTGCCCCAAATCATTTCAGAGGTTTAGCTGTCTGGGATAGAGAAGCCCCAACAGTCGTTACCCTCTGAAAGAAGGAAACAGTCCCCACACATATACCTTGGCCTATTGACATGAGCAAAAGTTATGGACATAGCGTCCAGCTGTCAACTGGATTCATTCCTATTATTGAGCAACTGGGTGGTATCCTTTACCTGTGTTCTCCACCTCACCATGCCGCCTCCTCCTACTCCCCCACCTCGCCTCTTTATCAGTACAAGCACCCCTAGTCCTAAAGAAAGGTATGGACTTCTTCTCCTGATGCTGCCTAGTTTGTGGTGTTCTTTTAGCCTCCTGCATTCCAACATCTGCATTTTTAAACCAAAATATCTTCTGGAATAATAGGTCAAGGAGAGTGAACGAGCTGTGCCTCTTCTTATCCAATAGCTGCGATGGGCTGAAAGGCGTTCTCATGTTTCCGTGAAACCAGCTTTAGATGCCGAATGAGCTCCTCATTTTTCGTCCTGTGGAAATGTTCAGATTCCAGTAGTAGTTTTACATGTGAACAGCACGAGCTTGAATGTTGTCTAGGTTTTGATGTTTTATGCGATCTTTTCTGAGCATCCTCACTTCTGATCGAACTATGGAGGGTCAGACGTTGCTGAAGCAGCTGAAGGTGTTTGTGCCGAGGAAGCTACCTGGAAGATCACCCAAAGAGATATCCTGGGACTGAGAGGATTGATCTCCATCAGCCACATTGTGTTCTGAATGGCCAACCAGTGGGAGTTTACAACTGATTCCCACTAGGTTCAATTTATTCATTCTCCTTGACACCTTGTTCAGTCATGGGGTAAAAACAAAGACTGCAGATGCTGGAAACCAGAGTCAAGATTAGAGTGGCGCTGGAAAAGCACGGAAGGTCAGGCAGCATCCAAGGAGCAGGAAAATCGACGTTTCGGGCAAAAGCCCTTCATCAGGAACAGAGGCAGGGTCCCTGCAGATGCAGAGATAAAGGAGAGGGGGGTGGAGGTGGGGAGAAAGTAGCATAGAGTACAGTAGGTGAATGGGGGTGGGGTTGGAAGTGATAGGTCAGGGAGGAGAGTGGGAGAAGGTAGCAAAGAGTCCAATGGATGAATGAGGGTGGGGATGAAGGTGCTAGGTCAGAGGAGAGGGTGGAGTGAGTAGGTGGAAAAGAGGATAGGCAGGTAGGAAAGGTCATGGGGACGGTAATGATCTGGAAGGTTGTCACTGGTGTGAGGTAGTGGAAAGGGGAAATGAGGAAACTAGTGAAGTCCAACTTGAAGCCCTGGGGTTGAAGTGTTCTGAGGCAGAAGATGAGGCGTTCTTCCTTCAGGCATCTGCTGGTGAGGGAGCGGCAGTGGAGGACGCCCAGGACCTGCATGCCCTGGAAGATTAGGAGGGGGAGGTGAAATGTTGGGCCATAGGGCGGTGTGGTTGATTGGTGCAGGTGCCCCGGAGATGTTCCCTAAAGCACTCTGCCAGGAGGCATCCAGTCTCCCCAATGTAGAGGGGACCGCTTTTGGGAGCAACAGCTGCAATAAATGATATATGTGGGTGTGCAGATAAAATTTTGATGGATATGCAAGGTTCCTTTCGAGCCTTGGATGGAGATGAGAGAGGAGGTGTGGGCTCAGGTGGCTGGGCAGGGTGCCAGGAAGGGAGAGTGGGTTGTTGGGAGATGTCGACCTGATCAGGTAGTCACGGAGGGAACGGTCTTTGCGGAAAGCGGAAATGGCTGAGGAGAGATATATATGGTGGGGTCCGTTTGGAGGTGGCGGAAATGTTGTCGGATGATTTGATGTATGTGAAGGTTGGTAGGGTGGGAGATGAGCACCAGGGGAGTTCTGTCCTTGGTTAGAGGGATGGAGTTTGAGGGTGGAGGTACGGGATGTGGATGAGATGCGTATGAGGGCATCTTTAACAACGTGGGAGGGAAAATTGCGGTGTCTAATGAAGGAGGCCATCTGTTGTGTTCTGTGGTGGAGGTGGTCCTTCTGGTAACAGATCCAGCGGAGGCAGAGGAATTGGGAATGCGGGATGGAATTTTTGAAGCAGGTGGGGCTATGGGACTCGGTTGGTTTGGGAAATGTCCTGTGGAAATGTTTAGGTAGCTATGAGATTCGTTAAAAATGTCATTGTCAAGTCAGTCATCATTAATGGAGATGGAGAGGTCCAGGAAGGGGAGAGCGGTGTCAGAGATGGTCCTGGTAAATTAAAGGTCGGTGTGGAATGCGTTGGTTAAGTTGATGAATTGCTCAACCTCCTCGTGAGAGCACGAGGTGGCACCAATGCAGTCATCAATGTAGTGGAGGAAGAGGTGGGGAGTGGTGCCGGTGTAATTACGGAAGATGGACTGTACTACGTAGCCAACAAAGAGACAGACATAACTGGGGCCCATAGGGGTGCCAATGGTTACCCCTTTGGTCTGCAGGAAGTGGGAGGATTCGAAGGAGAAATTGTTAAGGGTGAGGACCAGTTCAGCCAAACGAATGAGTGTGTCGGTGGAAAGGTGATGTTGGGGACGTCGGGAGAGGAAAGAACGGAGGGCTTGGAGGCCTTGGTCATGGCGGATGGAGGTGTAGAGGGATTGGATATCCATGGTGAAGATGAGGCGTTGGGGGCCGGGGAAATGGAAGTCTGGGAGGAGGTGAAGGGCGTGGGTGGTGTCTCGAACGTATGTGGGGAGTTTCTGGACTAGGGTGGATAGGACAGTGTTGAAGTAGGTCGAGATGAGTTCAGTGGGGCAGGAGCATGTTGAGACAATGGGTTGGCCAGGGTGATCAGGCTTGTGAATCTTGGGAAGGAGGTAGAATCGGGCAGTGCGGGTTCCCGGACTATGAGTTTGGAAGCTGTGGGTGGTAGATCTCCTCCTGAGGTGATGAGGTTCTGCATGGTGTGGCAGATGATGTTTTGTCTTTTGGGGGTGCGGACATGGTCGGGGGGAGGTAGGAGGAGGTGTCTTCAAGTTAGCGTCTGGCTTCAGCAGTGTAAAGATCAGTGCGCCAAACTACCACTGCACCCCCTTTATCTGCTGGCTTGATGGTGAGTTTTGGATTGGAGCAGGGGGAGTGGGGGGCTGTGCGTTGTGAGGATGAGAGGTTAGAGTGCGGGAAGGGGTAGACAGGTTGAGATGGTTAATGTCTTGGCGGCAGTTGAATATGAAGTCATCGAGGGCCGGTAATAGGCCAGCACGCAGTGTCCAGGTGGATGGAGTGTGAAATAGGAGGATGTCATTGATGCTACAAAATGACAAACTAACGAAGTAGAGACTGCAAAGACAGACTTCTCCATGTTGTTCCTCCTAGCTCCCTTGATAATGGTTCACATGCGTTACATTAACGTGGTTTCCTGATGGTAAGGAGACACACCGGATGGTTTGTGCGATGTCTCAAGGAGGCAACTTCCATCTCTGAGAAGACAGACTAATCTTCTGCACGGATGTCACAAGTTTTTGAGAATGGCCAACCCTATCAGTGTGTGGCTGCTGACAGGTTTGTGAACAACATGATGCTCAGTGCAGGGTCTCACTCCAACTGTACATTCAGACGGTGAGAGTTTGTTCAGAGCATGGAGCTCTCACTCAACCAACATGGGGGCTCCACACAGATATGTAAACTATCATAGAGTAATAGAGTGCAACAGGTCCTTTAGCTCAAACTGGCCCATTCTGACTAAAATGTTCATCCATGCTAACTCCATTCCCTGCATTTGGCCCATATCGTTCTAAACGTTTCCGATCATAAATTTGTCCAAATGTGAAAATATGTATTGCTAGAAACACGTTATATTTCACAATATCAATGTTTTGTTTTGGAAATAATGAATGTTGGTTAATACCGCTCAAGTTTTATTGCAATCACATTTTATTCTTTTGTCGCATTACAAGTTAAACACTCATTTCCTTCACAATCTCTCTATGGTACCATCACGGCATGGATTAGTCTCGTGTAGCTCCTTTACACTGTCTCATTGTGGCAAGGAGACCATTCCTTAAAAAGGAGAGAAAATCTGTTCAGAGTGGCCCAAATACTGTCTCAATATCACTCTACAACTTCAATAAAGTGTCTTCACTCTAATACTTCCATCATTTTTTCAAAGAAGGACAGCACACATGTACTGTGCTGATTCCATACTGCTCCGTATGAATTCTGTCAGTGGCTCATAACCAAGGACATCCAGCTCCTTTTCACTTAGAGCACTTCCCATTATCTCGCCTTCTTATAAATACAAAATAAGAAGGATGGTATGTTGCATTGCCTTGCAAAGCGCTATGCTTTAAGCACAACACTATTGCCATGGAGATGGTTGAAGATGCTGAGGAGGTGATGGCCTAGCTGTGTTATCTCTGGAATATTAACCCAGGGACACAGGTGATGACCCAGACCTCGGATTTGAATCTCTCCACGGCAAAGGTTGGAATTTGAATTCTATAAAATATCAGGAATTGAGAATCAAATGAAACCATGAAACCACTCTGTTTGTCCATCTGCACACTGATGCCCTTCAGGGACGAAAATCTACCACCTTCACCTGGTTGGTCTTACATATGACTCCAGATCTACAGCACAGTGGTTAACACACAATTGCAATTTGAAATGGCCAAGCCAGCCACTCTGTTAGATCAAAGTCTACAAAGAAATAAAACCGAGCAGATCTCAGCACTGACTACTTACAGCCCATGGACTGTAGTGCATCAGGAAGGCAGCTCCCCAATACCTTCTCAGGACAATGAGAAAAGTAAATTAATTATTGGCCCAGCATCCTATTAATGAATAAAGGAAGATAATCACACTCACGGAAGGGAGACAAAGGGACATAACTCACTTCAAACCGAGACTTTGAAGTACACCTTACACGGGCATGAATTTCAATATAATGGGAACAGGAGAAAAATAAATAAGATTAATCTGGATTTTTATTTCCATTCCAGCTGATCATCAACAATCCCTTTGTTTGTTTCTTCCTCTCTATCTCTCTTTCGTTATCTATTCAACTCCCTCCTTCTCCCCTTCACAACAGACATCCCTGTCACCAACATCAGTCACACTATTTCCCAGTTGCGTTCAGTTTTGATGTATGTTCGTTGTACCCGAAATGTCACTTCTATTTTTTTCTTGACCTGAGGCAGTCAAATCTCTTCAGTTTCTCTGGCACTTCCTCATTCTTTTTGTTTCTGAGCTCTAGCATCAATCTTTGTTTTTTTTTCAACCTTTCATGTTATTATTACATGGGATGTCTGCATCACTGGCAAGGGCAACACTTGTTGACCTCACTAAATGCCTTTTACTGTGAGGCCATTCCTAAAGGCAGTTGGTCTGACGTCAGTCTTAATCCAGACCAGATAAAAATGCTGGATATCTTTAACAAAGGACAATAGCAAAATAGATAAACTTATTGACAAAGTACTGGTGGGATTATATTAGTAAAATTCGCTTTTATTTCCTGTTCCTGTCATTTGAATTTAAGTTCTGTCATTCTCTGAAACAGGATTTGAAAGTGTCTTGAGTGTAGTACCCTGGGCCACTGAATTACGTGACAGCGGCATTACTACTCTGACACAGTGTCCCTGTCATGAATTTTCAGACCATAAAGTCTGAATTTTACCAAGGTATAGATAATTGTTTATTTAGCACCCGCACTGCCGTCAAGATGGGTCTGGGGATATCATGGAGCTGGTCGTGGGTAGCTTTGGTGATGGAGAGAATACCAAGACATAAATCAATTCATGGCAAATAGGTACTTCGGGATTGTGAACAGTCTTGTTCTCAGAGGTTTGTGAGGGCGGAGGTGTGGGGGGGGGGGGTTCTGAAATTTGTGGAGAATGAATGGATTTGCATTTGAAACTGAAGAGAAAAGGTTCGATCTTTACTAAATATTGATAACAGAAACATCACTGAAGTTCGCCATGGCTCGTGGGATTAATAAATCGATAGAGATGGAGAGACTTACCAGGAACGCCAACAATAGCAAGCATGGGAAAGTAACCAGCCTGAATAATCAGCAGTACACCGTGTATCCGATCTGATAAAATGTGCCAATACCAGGAAACAAGGTAAAGACCCCAGGATAAATTCCTGTCCATTGTTCCAACATTCCATTCTATTTTTCTTAGATTCTGAACCGCTGGTGCGACATTGCAGTCTACTGTTCTCAGATTCTGATCCATTTTTGGAACATTCCAGTCTATGGTTCTCATATTCTGATCTCTCCTCTCCCTGTCTCTGCTACAGCTGATCCCTGTTAGTGTTGAAGGTGATGCATCCGCAGCTATAATGGGATAAAGCAGTGCAAGAAGCCCCTTACATATAGAAGAGGAAAGCCATCCAGTGACATAATTAGGATCCATGGAGACTGACATCAATCACAGTCACAGAACAAACAGTCCCAGTTAACTCCTTTCAGTATGCTACCTTCACTTCACAATAACAATTGGATTGAATTGAATGTTGACATCGCTGGATAATGGTGGATAATCCCATCAGCAATTACTGTCGTGAAGTTAGTTGTAAGGGAAAATGATGGATGCCTTCTTGTCGCAGGCTCGATGCTTCTGCTTTGTTGTCCATTTGCAATACTGTAACTGCCTGAACGCTCCACCATGACTACCCAAAATAAACACAATCTAGATATTGTTAATATGCTGATTTCGTCTCGACTAGAACGAGTGCCTAGCAACAGATTTTCAGTGGGCATATTTGCCGTGAACATGCACAGGAAGTGCGGATCTGCCTGGACATTCCTCTCGTTGCTCTAATAAGACAATGTTGAATCTTCAACACACAATACGATTAAGCACTGTTTTCTGTAAACTCACGAACACCTTAATACACTTTATTGACTTCAAAGCAGTAAGATTTATAATTTTGGAATTCACTCCAAAGCCAAATGTAGAATGTTTCTCCCAAAACCAGTCCTTGATTGTCCTTGATTTCTTTAAATAGGCTCTAAACGACCCAAGATTCTAATATGTCAGAATTTTGAAAGGTTCGTTGGTGCCCTTTTGTTTATACCTAACAGAAAATGCCTCATCCAGAAACCTTTCATGTCTTTAAAAAGAAACCTGTATAATCAAGAGGACGTGGCCAGCTCCCTAGCTGGACAGGTTGGATCAGTTCTGGGGTTAGTTGAGTCAGGGTCACTGGACGCTCTCTGCCTCCTTCTGCGCTTCTGACCTTATAACCTGTCAGCAGTTGTGTCAGTTTTACACTTTTGCGAAGGAGTTTGTTTATTGGGATTTTTGCAAGTGTATTGGAAAAGCATCATTAAGTCATAATAGCCTGCTGGTTTCAGATACGATACGTTATTCAGGAATTCTATTTTCGGTTCCTTATGTTTAATTTGGTAAATTGGTAAATAAATGTTATGTATTTAAAACTCGGCGGTCTCACCAGCTAATTCACTCTGGGAATATCAGCGACACACTAACCTTCAACAAGCAGCAAAGATATGGTCTGGGCTACCTGCTTAAAATGTTTCGAGGGGTTGGGTTTGGCCCATAACGGACTGGGGGCCCTTTGCCGTATTTAGATAGCGAGTGGCAGGTGTTAGTGTCTCTTATTTCGTGTGTTGATTGGCGAATAAACAGAGCTTCAGATGGCGATGGTTCTTGCAGGAACCAAGCTTGTTTTGGAGGTGGAAAAAGTGAGCTTGGGGGTTTTACAAAATGTACATTAATCCAAGCAGCGAGAATTAGTAAACGAAGGGAATTGAAGCTACCTCCTAATGTGAGGAAAGATGAGATGATTGCAGCAGTAGCTCAGTATTCCAATTTGCTGGAAACTCCATCAGGATCTGCAGAGATGACTAAACTTCAATTGCAATTGAAGCAGCTTGAGTTAGAAGCAGAACTGAATCAGTTTGAGCTAAGACTAACATTAGAAGAGGAAGAAAGAGAACGAATAGGTTTAGTGGAGGAAAGAGATAAAAATAACAAATAGCTTTCGCAGGAGAGAAAGGAAAAGGGAGAGCATTTGAGCTTCAGAGGTGGAGACTTAGAGAAAGTGGCTAAACATTTTCAGTGGCCAGTGACCATGTGGGCTTTGTTGAACCAAACAAAACTTGTAGGTAGAGCTAGTGAGGTATTCACAACACTATCAGAGGAGGGATCTGGGGTGAATGAGGAGGGGACATGTGCATATGAGCTTGTGTCAGAAGCCTACAGACAATGTTTCAGGAATCTAAGGAGGGATCCTGGTCAAATTAATGTTGAGTTTGAAAGGATCAAACAAAGTAATTTTAATAGATGGATAAGAGCTTTAAAAATAGAGCAAACCTACAATGCTCTTCGAGAAACAATTAAATTGGAGGAGTTCAAAAATTCACTATGTGACACAGTGCAAACTCATTTGGAAGACTGACCGCTGAAGTGGCTAATGATTATGACTAGTGATTAGTGATTATAAAACTTGTTTTGGCTTCCAGAATCAATTTCAGTCCATGATGGATAGAACCTGGGGCAAAGAGAAATCCTCAAGTAGAAAGGGAAAGGTAGATCTCGGTGAAGATCGAAATGATAACTTTCCACAGGGTAAAAAGGAAATACTTGAAGGAGACAAAGAAGTTAACGAGCTCTGGTGTTTTCATTGCAATAAATTAGGCACATGAAATCACTGTGTTGGTGGGTTCAGGGAAAAAAAACAGACGCAGGAAAACGGAATAAGCCTGTGAGTTTTTTAGGAGTGGCAGCAGAAAACACAGTGGAAGCTAGAAATCTGCATCAGAGTGTACAAACTGATCAGATGTTTGTTCAGGAGAAGTGACAGATCTGCTCAGAAAAATATACCTGCAAAGTGAAAGTTTATTCACATAGGGCAGGTAAAGAGGATGCAATATTACGGGACACCGTATCCTCTCAGTCTATGCTTCTGAAAGATGAGGAGATATGTCCTCCTGAAGAACTATTTCCAGAAAATGTACTGCTAAAGAAAATTCATCTTGAGACAAAAAGTGCAACATTTTGTAAAGCAAGGATATCATATTCAGAAAAATGTGGAGCAATTGTGGGAGGGGTATTGGACAAACTCTCAGCTCCAGGAATATAATTTATCCTTGCAGAAAATATAGCTGATTCACCGGTTGGAGTCCTGCCTACTCTGGTTGAAGAACCAGTGGCGACGCAGGCAAATGAAGCATTGCAGGAGTCTTATCCTGGAAACTTTCCAGATTGTGGGGTAACAAGTTCCCAGTGTCACCACTTGAAACAGGAAACATCAAAAATGTAAAGATAAGGAAGCTTAAGTGGCATTAACAGAGAATTTGTTCCACCAGATAGTTGATATAAAACAGGAGCAAGTAGGGTATCATGCATGTATTTTGAGTTCAGCTAAACTAATTGAGTCACAGAAGAAAGAAAACAGATTAAACCAGTTGCATCAAAAAGCATATACGTTAGGAATTTTGAATGTATCCCTGAGTGTGATTACCTAAAATGATGTCCAGATAAGGAAATGGAGACAATCACATAGTCAAAGAGATGAGAAATGGGAAGAGATTCATCAAATCATTTTGCCAATCGTGTATAGAAAGGAGGTGATGCGAAAAGTGCATGAGCTACCAGCGAGAAGACATTTAGAAGTGACAAAAACACAGGGTGAAATACAGAGACATTTTACTAGCCTGGACTGCAACAGGATGTAGTTGAATTTTACCAGACGTGTCATACAAGTCAGGTAATTGTAAAAACACAGGCGATAATAAAACCTGCACCTTTCTTAACTATTCTGGCATTTGAGGCACCTTTTACAAGAGTCTTAATTGTTGGGTTGGGCCCCCAACACACACAAAAAAAGTGGGCACTAGTGTTTGGAAACAATAATGGATGCATAGACACGATTTCCAGAGGCAACCCTAAGATGCAATATCACAGCTAAAAGAATTGCAGAGGAATTATTCCTTTTTAAAATAGATAAGGACCACCAATAGAGCTACAGTGAGATTTAGGGTTCAAAGAACATATTTAAATTATTCACGATAATGTCTTCAGCATAAAGCAATACAAATCTACTGCGTACCATCCAAAATTACAGAGAGCACGATAAAGGTAACATTAAACATTATAGATCATGTTGAGGGTTTATGATCAGGATTATCCAGATGATTCAGTTAAGGAAGTTCCATTTGCGCTTTTTCTGATCAGGGATGCACCAAATTAACAGAGCAAACTCAATTCATTTGAATTAGTGTTTGAGCCATTAATATTGATTAAGGAGAAAGTAGTAAATCAGAATTGAATGGTCGCACTTTTGGACTATGTCTCTATTTTTTGGGAACGATTAATAGCGCTGGGGAATTGGCTGGACAGGATTTAAAAGTAGTGCAGCATGCATTAAAACAAGAAGCGGACAGGAAAGTTAAAATTTGCAATTTTGATATCGGCGATAAGTTATTACTGTTGCTTACAGTGATAGTTGAACCTTGAAAAGCAAGGTTTAGTGGACCTTGTAAAATAAAAAGGATATTGAGTGGGGTAATTACTTGATAAGGACTCCAGACAGAAAGACATCTCGCAGCGTATGTCATGTGAATATGCTCGAAAGGTATTTTGACAGGGAAGCAAGGAAAAGAAGGGGAGAAGGTGTTAATGATTATGGCATTTCTTAAATAAAGTGGACAATGAGGTAGTTGTCTAAAATTTCGATAAATTATTGTGTTACTTTTCTGAGAAAAATTGTAATGACTAGAAAGAGTTATTACTATTATATGGGAAGATAAGCAGAAATTAACTTGGAAGTACAACCCAATTGTGCATAATATAGCTATAGGAGATGCTGTTATGAGTAAGCAACATCCTTACGGGCATAATCCTCTAAAGTTGGCACAGGTTCAGAAGGAGATTGAATGCATGCTCTAAGACGACATAATCAGCATGCGTTACAGTGACTGGAACTCACCCATAGTCATGGTGCCAAAGCCAAAAAATACCCAAGGGTTATGTGTGGACTATTGTAAAGTCAATTCAGTTAAAAGGATTGATCTATGCCCAGTTCCGCAATTGGAAGACTGTGTTGAAAATGTGGGACAAGCAACTTACATTTGGTATGAAATTTGTGTCGGACACATTTTAGGCACTAACCAATAAATTACCAGATTATCCAATGTGTGATGTGCATTGACGACTTGGTGAATTTTAATCAGTCATGGAAGGAACATTTACAGCATTTATTGGATTTGATTATTTGGCATCAGAAGGCAGGCTTGGTGGTAAATCTGGCAAAAATTGAATTTGCCAAAGCATAAATCACCTTCCTGGGCCATGCTATTGGACATAGATAAACGGTGTCATGGGATGTAAAAGTGAAGGCAATTAGGGAATTTCCCATACAGTTGACAAAAGGAGCAGTACTATGGTTCCTGGAATTGTGTAGATTTTATCGAAGAATTGTGCCTCATTTTCGCAATGTGACTGCTCCACTCATTGAATTGTTGAAAAAAGACAATAGGTTTCAGTGGACAGAGGACTGTCAGAAGGCATTTGAAGGCATGAAATATGTATTAACCACTGCCCCACTATCAGCCACACCTTATTATGCACAACCATTCAAGGTGGCTTTAAATGTGACTGATGTGGGTGTCGGTGCTGGGCTCCTGCAGGAAAACGACGAGAAGAGAGAGAGACCTATTAATTATTTCTCCGAGAAGTTGAATGCTCAATGGTAGAAATATTCAACAGTTGTGAAATGACTGTGAGCTTTGTGTTAGCACTACAACGTTTCAGTATTTATATTAGCAGCAACACATCTGAGACAACCATTTACATTGAACATAAACCATTGACGTTTTTGGAGAAATTTAAGTACAAAACTGCGAGACGATTTTGCTGGAGCCTGTTGGTGCAGCCATTCAATTCGAAAATTGTGCATGTGAGAGGTCTTGAAAACATAATTGTTGATGCATTGTCAATACTTGAATGACAGATTGAGGCTCTCAGTGATGGGAATACCACACACTGAATCCGGATGTAGTTGTGCGTTTTTGCATGTTTATAGTAAATGTACGTACATCCGTATTTTAACCACAATTTCTTTTTGGGGGGCGGGGAGGGGTGGTGGTGTGTTGAAACCTGAAGACATCTTTGGATATTGATGATTCAGTTATATATCAGGGGAGTCGTCACAAAGGTATTCACTTTACAAAGTTATGTTGTTCTTGAACTGTTTTCAGAGATTTTCTAACCATCCCAACGTTCCAAGATGTCTCAATTTTGAATGCTTCATTAGGGTGCTTCAGTTTTTAACAAACAAATAATGTCTCGGGCAGAAGGCTTTCAAGTCTCCAACAAAAAAACTGTTGTAATCAAGGGGATATGGCCAGCTCTCCAGCTGCACAGGTCAGTACAGTTCGAGGGTTAGTTGAGTCAGGATCATGGTTGAATCTAGACGCTCTCGTCCTCCTTCTGCCCCCTGACGTTATAACCTTTGTAAGCTTTTTCTGTGTAATTTTTACTTTTTGTGCTCAGGGGTTTGTTTACTGTGATTATTGCAAGTAATCTGGAACAACATCATTAAGTTGTGTCAGCCTGTCAAGTTCGGATAGGATGAATTATTCAGGTACTGGATTTTCAGTTCGTTGTGTTCCATTCCATACTTTTGTAATTAAATTCTGTTTGTTTAAACGTCGGCAGTCGGACCAGCTAATTCAGTCTGGGAATATCCACCATACACATACTTTCAACAAATAACAATATTGCGGTCTGGGCTATTTGCTTAAAAATGTTTTGAGGCGTCGGGCCTGCTCCATAACAAGGTACCAAAGCTTTGTTCATTAAATTCCATGAATTAATGTGTATGGGAAGGAATGAATATTATATTGTCTATGAGACAGAAAGGACTGGGGCCAGAGGATGAAGAGCCCTGAACGGAGTACAGTAACTCCCAATCACGTGTCTTCAACCATCACTATATCTGACAAATGGAATGAAATGAAATGCAGAGCAAGAGAACAGATGACCTTTGGTACATGGAATGCTGAACAACAATGTGAACAGAACAGGTCATCTTTAAATGTGATGTACAGAATTATATTTTATATAGATACTGTTTAATCACAGGTTATACAGGTTGGTAAGATTGTTTTTATCTGGACCGGATATTCAGAAAAAAAAACCAGACACAGATAGCAAAATGTATTGAGTTACAGTGAGTTGCAGCAGAGTTAGAGTGAGGATTTAGCTCATACTGAGCTGGTACAGAGATGATGAGCTGCATGACAACCATAGAGTCATAGAGATGTCCAGCATGGAAACCAACCCTTCGGTCCAACCCGTCCATGCCGTCCAGATATCCCAACCCAATCTAGTCCCACCTGCCAACACCCGGCCCATATCTCTCCAAACCCTTCATATTCATGAACACATCCAAATGCCTCTTAAATTTGCAATTGTACCAGCCTCCACCACATCCTCTGGCAGCTCATTCCATACACGTACCACCCTTTGCACGAAAAAGTTGCCCCTTAGGTCTCTTTTATATCTTTCCCCTCTCATCCTAAGCCTATGCCCTTTAGTTCTGGACTCCCCGACACCAGGGAAAACACTTTGACTATATATCTTATCTATGCCCCTCATAATTTTGTAAACCTCTATCAGGTCACCCCTCAGCCTATGACGCTCCAGGGAAAACAGCCCTAGCCTGTTCAGCCTCTCCCTGTAGCTCAGATCCTCCAACCCTGGCAACATCCTTGGAAATCTTTTCTGAACCTTTCAAGTTTCACAACATCTTTATGATAGGAAGGAGCCCGGAATTGCATTCAATACTCCAACAGTGCCCTCACCAATGTCCAATTATTCAGAGAAATATATTGAAAATATTCAGCGACTGAGGAGACAATATGAGTCATAAAACGCACAATGTCATAATTAATTAACTATACCTGTTTTTTCTTCGAGTGTAGCTGTCTGAAAAAGGCCTTTTAAATTGAAATCACTTTCATGAGATCCACGCATTTATTTGCGGAACATTAATAAGAAACAGAATCTCGTGTAATGCATGCGTCACTGGCACAAGTAATGGAACAGGAATGGAGCATATTGTCCAAATATAACCGGGTTCAGCATCTAGCCCAATAAAAAAAAGAAAAATTTTAGAGATAGTGGAAATCTAAAATACAAATGAAAAATGATGGAGAAATGCAACAGATGACGCAGGATCTGGGCAGAGACACAGAGTTAACATATCAAGTCTTAAATGAACATGTTCTGAACAAGTCATAATGGACTCAAAATAAGTTAATTCCGTTTTTCTCTGCCCTGATACTGCCAGAACTGCAGGGTTTCGCTTCAGCAATTTCAATTGGTGCAATGGCAGAAGACAGAGAGTAATGGTGAGCGGTTACCTTTCGGACTGAACGCTTGTGCCCAGCAGTGTTCCACAGAGGTAGGTTCTGGGTGTTCATTGTTTGTCATTTATGTACATAATTTGTGTGAGAATATCGAAGGCAAGGTTAGTAAGTTTGCAGATGACGCCAAAACTGGTGGCACAGTGGACAAATAGAGTTCAAGCTGGATGAATATGAGGTGCACTCAATTTTGTTTGTTTGTTGCTGTCTAGTGAACCAGGAATGGAATTTTATTCCCCATCTCGTGGGGATCATTTACATATTGATGAAGAAAATTTTCGTGAACACGTTTGACAATTTTTTCACCATCCAACCCTTTAATACTGTGGTAGTCCCAATCAATTTTTAGAAAATTAAAATACCCCCTGTATTACAACTTTATTAAGCTTACATATATCCGAGATCTGGCTACATGTTTGTTTTTCAATTTCTTTCTTACTGTTGGAGAGTATTCGGTACAAAACCATTGACGTGCTCATTCCTTTCTTATTTTTAAGTTCTACCAATATATTTTCACTGGACGATTTGTCACAAATGAGCATTTAGTGGAATCTCTTCAAACAGATCTCTGCTTTCTTATTTTTAATGCTACCCGTATATTTTAACTGGATGATTTTTCACAAATATCTTTCTCAGTTGCAGCATTAATTGATTCCTTAATCAAAATGGGTAGACCTCCCCTCAAAGCCAAATGCATGATTTTTCTATCCTTTCTGTGACAGTTAACACCTGGAACATTGAATTGTCAGTCTTGAACATCTCTCAGGTGAAAGTGAGGACTGCAAATGCTGGAGATTGGCGTCGAGAATGTGGGGTTGTAAAATTAAGCAGGTCCGGCAGCATCTGAGGAGCAGGAAAATTGCTGATTCAGGCAAAAGTCCTTCATCAGCTCATTCCTGATGAGGGGCGTTTGCCAAAACGTTGATTTTCCTGCTTCTCACATGCTGCCTGTCCTGCTATGCTTTCCCAGCACTACACTCTCGAATTGAACATCTCTCAACCAACTTTCTGTAATAAATATGATGTCCTAGTCCCATGTTCTTAAACATCAGCCTTCCCTGTAAGACCCCTTACATTTAAATAAATGCAATTGATTGCTTCAGAATTACTGTATACTCTTGACTCTCTCGTCTTTTTTTTCTAATTGACATGCTCTCCTCACATTCATAAACTTCTCCATCCATCCTACAATGTGTTATGCTACCTGGAATATCCCCCTTGCTGTCTCTATCCATTTAAAGTCTCCCTACATAGAATGAGCAAATCTCTCTGCGAAGATATTGGTTGCTTTCC
The DNA here is from genome assembly GCF_047496795.1 of Chiloscyllium punctatum. Taxonomy (NCBI): domain Eukaryota; kingdom Metazoa; phylum Chordata; class Chondrichthyes; order Orectolobiformes; family Hemiscylliidae; genus Chiloscyllium; species Chiloscyllium punctatum. The sequence goes on from NC_092752.1 coordinate 63,460,317, forward strand.
AGTTTTGATTAGACCATTCCTTTCTGAACAGGTCTTTCATATTCTTGGATATTTAACACCCCAGTCCTGACCTTCCTATAACCACGTTTCAGTAATCTCCACAAGGCCATACTTACTTACCTTTGTTTGAGCTGTCCGTTCATTCATTTTACTCCAAGTACTGCACACATTTAGTTAAAAGGTTTACCAAATATTCAACTCAGCTATCATCCTCTTCCTTGCCTCACTTCCAGGTGGCATATGGAGCAATCCCAAGATTACAATCCTGGAGATCCTGCTTTTAAACTCACTTCGAGCTCCCTGAGTTTTTTTTTGCAGGACCTTTCACTCTTCATACCTATGTCATTGGCACCAACGTGTACCACGACCACTGGCTGTTCACTATGCCCTGAACATGCTCTGAGACATTCTTGATCCTGGCACTAACCACCGTTTGTATGAAGAATTCATAGAATCACAGAATCCTTACGTTGGGGAAACAGGCCGTTTCACACAGCATAACCAGGCTGACCCTCCAAAGAGTAACGTACCCAGACCCATCCCCCTACTCTGTTACTCTGCATTTACCCCTGACTAATGCATCTAACCAGTGCATTGCTGAACACTATTGGCGAAAAGTAAACATCCCAGGCCTATTCCACTACACTATGTTGAATCTGCTTTCTCACAACAGACACTGCCAGAACTACTGGGCATTTCCAGCAATTTCTGCTTTTGTCACTGATGACGATTGCATATTGATAAGAACATGTGCAACTCAGACTTGAAAAATGCTGAACTTAAACTTTCAGGAGAAAACTAAATATTTGGTTTTTCATTAATCCCATTAAACGTTCATTAAATTACTTCTGTCCTGTACATGAACGTCATGTGCTCACTTTTCAATCCTGAATAAAGGAGAGTTTTGCACCTTTCTTAATATCAGAAAGCTCGGAAACGTTGCACACTTATTTCTTCTTTTGGGAATGTGATTGCATCTCATTCTTTCATGTCAGTTTAATTATAGCGGTTTAATCACAAAACACACACACACACACACAGACACGCAAACAGACACACATACAATATATTACTTTGTTGAGGAATACCAGTAACATTGTTAGTAACTGGAATCATAACTGGAAAGAAGGATTTAGATAAAGGAAGGATGACAGTAAACGGGTCTTTTTATGGAACAGAATATGCTATTATGTGAACTTACTAAGATAATCAAATTTACAGAAAACAAAAGATATTGTTATGAAGGTGTAGAGGTGTACATTGTTCTGAAAGGAGTTAAAGTATAAAACTTGACTGTGAAGCGGAGTTGCCATGGAACAAAAACAAATTCAAATTGGGCCAGTCAGTTTAAATTATGCCCAAATACACTGAAATCCAATCGAGTTTGAAATATAATGTATTTTATGGCTTCAAAATCAATGAAATGATCCATTGCTTTGAGGTATAAAACCGTTCATTTTGAACATTTAGGGGGAGAACTGCCAAGGACAGCCACAAATATAGACTGCTAGCTGAAGAGCTTTCTAAAAGGTACCTGTCTAGAAGTGGTTTGTACAGCAGAAAAAAATCTGCAGAGCAAAATCTGCAAAGGAGTATTGAAAAAGCTGACTGGTTTTGAAATGCGATATATTTTTCTGTAAATATTAATCATGGTGTTTTGTTTTATCAGACCAGTATTGTATTGTGGTAGGTATAAGATAGGTTTACCGAAATGAGTTCTAAATAGTTGTTCATTTGAATATTCTCTGTTGGACTTAACTAACAAAATTGTTAGTTTTACTTTAAATAGTGAGCTCTGTAAATCGAACTTTGCTCTTGAAATTTAACAGATTCCAGTATGAAGTGAACCTTTTCTCTGTGTCTGGTTTTAATTAGGAGAGGGGTCTATCCTGTGTTGTAACAGTTTGCGGGCTTTTGTTTGCGATTTGAACAGGTTTAGACAGATCCAGTCGGAGATTTGGGCAGATTTAAATAGGTTTGGGTTGTGAAAAACACACAGTAGGTTTAATTATTTGCACATTATTGTCCAAGAGCTTTAAATAAAACGTCGGTGAGACAGTTTGTTAAATTTCGGTGACCTGTGATTGGTTAAATTAAAAGTGAGAGAAATGGCTCTTAAACATGTTAAAGAGGTTCTGGGGTTTGCAGATGATTGCCACATTTGCCGAAGGTGTTTAGAAGGAAAGATAAAGGCCAAACTTTTAGAATTAGCAAAGAACTTAGATTTGGGTCTAACCAAGAACAAGAGTAAAGCAGACATTGTCAGGAAATTACTGAGATTCTAAGGTGCGTCAGAGAAACAGACAAGTGCAGGAGATTTAGAAAAAAAACTGAATTACAATTGAAGAAAATGCAGTTTAAAGATAACCAAAGGGAGAAAATAAGAGAGAAGAAAGAAAGGAGAAGGTTCTTAGCTGATCAATCAGAGAAGACAGAGGGAGAAAAAGCGAAGGAAATTTCTTAGCTGAGGAAAGAGAAAGAGAATTCGAACTTGAGAAATTGCGATTTTGTCAGCAAAGCCAAGTTAACTGGATGGAGATTAGAAGGGGCGTTAGTGATATATACAACTGTATCGAAACGTTGCCACGTGTTGATGAGAAAGGTGCTGAAGCCTTCTTTACTTCATTTGAACAGTTAGCGAGGCAGGTGGAGTGGTCCAAGGATCGATGGGTAATGCTAGTTCAATCAAAGCTGGCACGCAGGGCTGGTGAGGTATTTGCTGCGCTCTCAGATGAGGGTTCAGGAGATTATGAAGACGTCAAACAAGCTATTTTAAGTACTTACGGATTGGTACTGGAAGCATATAGATAGCACTTCAGAAAAGTAAGGGAGGAACCAGGTCAGCCTTACTTTGAGTTCGAAAGAATTAAACATAGGCATTTTGATAGATGGGTGCAGGCTTTAAAGATAGCTTAGACCTATGGGGCTCTAAGGGAGATTTTTCTGCTGGAGGAGTTTAAAAACTCACTTCCAGAAATGATAAGAATTCACATGGATGAACAAAAAGTTCAGGAATTAAGAAGAGCAGGAGAATGAGCAGATGAATACATGTTGCTGCATAAGACAAGCTTCCAGCCAGAATTTCGTCCTGTGAGGGATAGAATTTCGGAGAAGGGGAGATGCTACAATATAAAAGAAAGAGTAGAGGATAAGAGATTACCGCAGGTTAAAGAAGATGCCCAAGAGAGTGGAAAGGAGGTGAAAGGCCTCAGGTGTTTTCAGTATAATGGAGTGGGACAAAGAAAATTACAGTATCGGTGGTTTCAGAAGTGCACTAGGAAAATGATGCTTTCACTGCGATAAGGAGGGATACGTATGGTCACAGTGCTGATCGTTAAGAAAGGCACTGTATAAAATGATGTGGTAAAACAAGCTAAGCCAGCGGCATTAGTGAAAGTTTTAAAGGAGACCCCCAACACGAGCTGAAGAGCTGCAGGAAAGTGCACAGCCTAGTCAGGGGCTGGGTGTGGAGTTCGTACCTGATATTTATAAAGAATTCACCTCTGTGAGTAACGTATACTCAGAAATAATAGGGGAAGAAGGGCAAGAAGTTATAATTTTGAGAGCTACAGGATTTAGCCAGTCTCTAATAGGAAGGGATGAGCAAATTTGCAATCTTTCTGATCTGTTACCCGAGAGTGTGGTGATTTGTTGAATAGATGTACAGAAATTTAGCATTCCCCGATGTCAGATCACATTGGAGTGCCTACTGATGACTGGGGAAGTTACAGTGGGTATGATTGACAGAGAGTCAGTTCCAGCAATCCAGTTTGTTCTTGAGAATGACTTAGCATGGTGCAAGTTGAGAGTGACACCCCTGGCTGTGGAGAAGCGCATGAAAGACCAAGAAACTGAGGACTTAAATCAGAAATATCCTGGTATTTTCCCAGGCTGTACAGTAACCGGATCCCATTGTCATAAGTCACAGCACGAAGCACCACTAAAGACAAAGACGAAGGAGTTGAGGTTCAGTTACCGGACACCCTGTTTGCCGTAATGATGCAAGGAAAACCTGAATAGGCAGTGGATCAGACTGAGGTGTTTAGTTCTGAAAGACTAAGGGACTTGCAACAGACAGACAAGATGATAAAATATTTATATGTGGATGTGTATTCTGAAAAGGAGGCAGAGGACATTCGTGAGGGTTATTATCAGAAAGATCGAATTTTAAAATGGAAATGGAGACCACGTCAAGTTAGTGCAGAGGAGAAATGTGCTGAAGTGCACCAGATTGTGTTGCCGATAGCATACAGACAGGAAGTGTTATGGGTAGCTCATGAACTACCTACAGGAGGTCACCTAGGGGTACGAAAGGTTCAGGCTAAGGAAAAAAATCATATTTATTGACTAACTTTTGGTTAACTTTTGACATACATGTCATATATGCCAAATGGTAGGTAGGCCAAAGGCAGTAATGAAACTATGAACTCTGTTGCCAATTCCCACAATCGAAGACCCCTTCATGTGGGTTATAAATGATTGTATAGGTTCCCTCCTGAAAAGTAGAGAAGAAAATCTGGAGAAACAGGGGTAAGTTACTACTGCGCAGAGTGAGGAATCAAATCCAAATCTTGTGGATTTTAATATGCCTCGAAGTATGTTAAAAATGCAAAAGTCCTTGAGCAGTCGGAAAGGTTCGTAAACTGTCTGTCTCAGGAACATAGAACAAAGTTGAAAGGTTTGTTTTGCAGTATTAGGACATATGTAAGAATCATATGGGGAGAACTAATGCTATTGTACATGAGATAGACGTAGGGAATACTGTTCCGATAAAACAGCATCCGCATTGGCTTAATCCTCTCAAAGCCAGACAGGTCCAGAAGGAGATGGAGGCCATGCTCAATGACGACATCATCAAACCAAGCCAGAGCGAGTGGAGCTCGCCAATTGTCCCAAACCGGACAGGAATCAATAATTTTTCTTGGAAGGTCAACACTGTTACAAATTCAGAAATATCCAATACCAACATTGGAGGACTGTGTCAAGAAAGTTGGACAAGTTAGTTATATCACCAAGTTGGATTTAATGTGTGGTCACTGGCAGGTATCTTTATCAGAGAGGGTGAAATAAATTTCTGAATTTTAACACCAAATCAGCTGTATCAATTAAAACTAATGCCCTTTGGAATGAACAACGCACCCAACACATTCCAAGCACTCAAGAACAGATGTGTGGCTGGGTTAACAAACTGTGCAGTCCATTTGAGCGACGTAGTGATCTTTAGTAAGTCCTAGAGAGATCACTTGGTACAGTTGACAGAGCTCTTTGAACGAATACAAGAAACAAAACTGGTGGTAAAATTAAATCCAACTGAATTTGTGAAAGCAGACGTGATGTTCCTGGGACATGTTCTTGACTCCATGGAATACAAAGACAAAAGCTACCGAGGAATTTCCACGACCAACCTCAAAGGAAAATAGTGCTTCATTTCTTCGGACTCAGCCGATTCATTCAGAGGTTTATTCCAAACTTCAGCAGTGTCGTGGCACCGTTAACCGATTTGCTGAAAAAGAACACAAAGATTTGGTGTACAGAACAATGCCAGGAGGCCCTCGACCATTAAAAAGAAATATTGACCACCAACCCAGTTTTAGATACACCAAATTTTACAAAACCTTTCAAAGCTGCAATCGATGCTAGTGACATAGCAGTTGGACCTGAATTGCTACAGGACGATGAGATGGAATTGTACTTTTCAAAGAAACTCAACAGCCATGAGAGGAAACATTCCATGATTGAGACAGAACTATTGAGTTTGGAACTAGACTTATGGCATTTTAATATGTAAGTCACGAATAATGCATTGGAGACAATTGTGTACACGGATCCCAATCTACTTACATTATTAGAACGCTTTAACAAATATTTCATTGGAGACTATGTTACAGACTTTTAATTTTAAAATTGTACATGCAACGTGTCATAAAAATGTAATTGCAAAGGCTTTATCACGGATTTAACTGATAAAGTTTAGGTGACATTTGTATTTATCCAATATTAAATATAGGTATATGAGAAGAAGTTAAGGTGAACTTGGATTTAAGTTATCAGTATGTTATAGTAATCTGTTTAAAGCATACAAAAAGAAATATGACCATGTTTTCATTATGATGGTTCTTTTTTGAGAGGGAAGGTTTTATCAAGGTATAAAGGGTATTGTACCATTAAGAGAGTTGAAGGATTTACAAGCACAGCGAGTTCTGGAAAAGTTATAATGTAACATTTGGTCCAGAAGCTGGCAGTACCTGGATAGCTATGAGACAAAAATAAAATGAAATTCGATCAATCAGTTTACATTATGCCCCAAGATTCTAAACACCAATCAAGTTTGAATTTTGCATTTTGACAATGTTTAAAAAAATAAAATGACCCGATGCTTTGGGGTATAAAACCGAAAAAAAAGAACAGTTGGCGGAGAACTACCAAGCCACCAACATCTGCAGACTGCCCAGAGAATAGCTCTCCGAAATGTACCTTTATTTGTCAATGACCTGTGAAACAGAAACCCGAAGGAGAAGACAATATGAGAGAGGAAAATACAAAGAGAAGATTTGACAGCGGTCTGGTTCTAAAATGTGAATGTTTTAGTAAATCTTAATTGGGTTTTTTTTTCAAAGTTTGGGAGAAGATGTTTTCATCGGATCAGTATTGTAGAAGGGAAAATAAAAGACAGGTAAGAGAAAGTAGTTGCAAATAGTTGTTAGTTAATTATTCTCTGTTAGACTTTTAAAAAACAAGTTGTCAATTTTTATTTTAGGATGGTTCTTGGCCTCCTGAATTTTAACAGATTACAGCACAGGTTCAACCTTTTCTGTGTTGCAGGTTTAAATTAGCGGGGGGGGGGGGGGGGGCAGGATTTACCCCGTGTTGTAACACATTAAGTCTGAATTCTCTGCACAGATGCTGCCAGACCTGTTGAGGTTTCCAGCGCGTTCTGTCATTGTTTACGAAATCTGCAGTTCTCTTGACTTTCTTTGTATCATTGACAGCCACGGTTGAGGTCCTGGAGGACAGGAAGACAGCTAATGTTGTTATATTATTTGTAACAAGGCTGCAAGGAAAAGCCAGGCAACTGCAGACCAGTGAGTTTGATGTCAAGCGTGGGTAAGTCTTTGTAGGAGATTCTGAGAGGCAGGATTTACATGCATTTGGAAAGGCAAGGACTGATTACGGATATTCAGCATGACTTTGTGTCTGGGACGCAACGTCTCACAAACTAGATTGCAGTTTTGAAGAGTTGACGAAGAAAATAGATGAAGGCAAAGTAGCAGACTTTGTCTACGTGAATATAGTGAGGACCAACGGTTTCCACGTGGTAGCCTGTTTAACAAGGTTACATCACAGGGGATCAGGGAGAGCTATCCAATTAGATACAAAATTGGTTTGACAGTAGGAGGTAGATGATGCTGGGAGAGATTTGTTGTTCCAATTGGAGGCCTGTGACCAGTGGTTGCCACAAGGACCAGTCTGCTGCTGTTCATTGTTTTTGTAAATGATTCGGATCATAATATAGGAACCATGGATAGTAAGTTCGTAGATGAAACCCCAAAATTGGTGTTAATATTGAACAGTGAAGAAGGTTATCTTGGAGAACAATAAGATCTTGATCAACTGGGAAAGTGGGCTGATGATTAGCAGATAGAGCTTCATGCAGATAAATGTGAAGTGTTGCATTTTGTAAGACAAGCCAGGACAGGAATTATACAGTTAACGGTAGGGCATTGGAGAGTGTTGTCATGCAGAGAGATCCAGGGTGCAGGTACATAGTTCCTTGAAAGTGGAGTCACAGGTAAACATGGTGATGAAGAAGACGTTAGGCACGCTTACCTTCATCAGTTAGAGCATTGATTATAGGAATTGGGATATTATGTTGTGGCTGTACAAGAGAATGGTAAGGCCATATTTGGAGTACTGAGTACAATTCTTGTCGCCGTGCTAAAGGAAGGATGTCATAAACCAGAAAGGAGACAAAATATTTTAAATAGTGTGAGGGAGATTGGAGGTTTTCAGGTATAAGGATAGGCTGTGATTTTGTTCGTTTTGCGTAGGAGGCTGAGGGTTGAACTTATTGGGATTTATAAAATCATGAGGGGCATTGATAGGATGAATAGCCAAAGTCTTTTCCCCAGGGTGGAGGTTCCCAAAGCCAGACAGGATGGGTTTAAGGTGAGAGGGACGAGATTTTAATGAGATCTAATGGCAGCTGTTTCTCACAGAGAGTGGTGTGGACATGTAGCGAGCTGTCAGAGGAAGTGGTATTGGTGCGTGCAATTACAACAATTGAAAGGCAATTTGATGTGTACATGAACAGGAACGTTTTGGAGGGGTATGTACCAAAAACAGAAAAATAGAACTCGTTCAGTTTCGGAAACCTAGTGAGCATGGATGAGTTGGGGCAAAGGTTCTGTTTTCATATTGTAAGGGCAAGGGGCTATTCATTCTTCATTGCCCTCAATTCATTTCCAAGTCAAAAGTCCTCTGTAAATACTTTCAGTGATATAAATCTCTGAACTTTCTTAAATACAGAATTCCTGACATTGATGTGGTGCTGTAGATCACAGCAGCAACATCAGCAGAAGCAGCATTATATTCAAGCACAATCTGTAAATTTTTTGAATGGGATAATCCCTCAGTCTAGCACTACCACCAAGCTGACAACTCTGACATCTCCCTGGCAATGCGGAAAAGTACTCAGCTGTCTCCACTTCCCAAAGAGAGGAATAGTTGCAATCTGACCAGTTACCACTCCCACAGTGCCATCACAAAAGGCAAATTAGTGGTCTTTTTTTCTGACAGAGCTGTCAAGCAGCACAGAAATAAACTGCTCAGTGTGGCTTCCGATAGGTCCCCATGTGGAAATGGTGCTGTTGTGGAAATGGCACTGGATTACTAATCCAGACAAGGTTAATGCACTGACAGCTGGGGGATGTTAAAAACAATTTTAAAAATATCGGGCTGTCAAATCTGGTGCGAGTAATACTCAGATTTAAGCCAATGTTGATTATAAACACCAATTTCCTTCCCCAATGTACTTTCAGGAAGTGAATCTCCCGTGTTTTCCTGGTCTGCCCTAAAAGTGACTCCAGATACACAGACATGTGATAAACTCTTCAATGGTCTCGGAAACGGTCAAGCAAGGCACTAAAATATATCAAACTGCTCCGAGGTTTGGAAGGATAAAACCGACAGAAAACTCGAAAACTCGATATTGGAAAAGGGAACGGGAAACACAGCCCTGTTGACACTGCAGAGATCTCCTTCCTAACATCTGAGAGCATGTGACAGCTGTACTCCAGCTGTCTGCTGTTCCCTTTCGAGTCCGGTAGTCCTTTTTATATTTAGTGTCCTGACATCCTCAGGACGTTCTCCCTTATGTGGGAGAGAACTCCCCAGGTTTACCAGTCTCGGAATAGAGACATTTATTCTCATCTCAATGCAGAGTGACCTGTCCATACTTAATACAGTTGCCCATTGTTTTGGACATCCCGGCCAGGGGAATTATCATCCCTGCTTCTAATCTGTCTCGCCCTGTCAGTGGGTTATATATGTCACTGAGATCTTCACTCATTTTCCTAAAGCCCATGGAAAACAGGTCCAATCACCCAAAAGTCTGCTCCCACAACAAGCTTGTCATCCCAGAGATCAGTCTGGTCATCCTTTACTGCACTTCCTCAATGTCAGGTTTGTCTTTTATTAAGTAAGGAAACCAAAACTGCACACAATACTGCACAATGTTCAAGATGGGATCTCACTAACCCCCTGTACAGCTGCAGTAAGATTCCCTTATTCCTGTACTCAAAATTCCCTGATATAAAAGTCAATACATCATTTATCTTCCTAACTGCTTACTGCTCCTGCAATATTGCATTCAGTGACTGGTGTACAAGGGGAGATCCAAATCCTTTTCAATGTTACAGCTCCCCACTTGGTGGGTCTGCGTACAGTGTGCAGCGTGCCAATGCCATTCCCAGTATTGTCTTCTAGATTCAGAACTCACTGCCCTGCATGAATATTGGAGGTCTGCAGAGAAGAAGCAAAGTAAGAACATAAATCTCTTTAAAGATCAACATGTTTCAACTAATCTCTTTTCAAATGATAGGTTGCTGTTCTACTGTTCCCACCAAAGTACATACCATCACAGCCACCCAATTGTTCTCCATCTGCCACGTATTTGCCCATTCACTCCAATTGTCTCAACCACCTTGGAGCTTTTTTACATCCTCCTCACCCACTCACAATCCAACCTCGTTTAGTGCTGTCAGCAGGTTGGGAAATATTGCATTTGATTCCCTTAACTAAGCGTTTGACATGCATTGGGAATCGCCGGGGCCCAAGCACCAATCCCTGCAACACCCAATGATCATTGTACTTCAAAACAGAACGTTTTATTCCTGTTCACTGTTTCCTGTCATCTCTACTATTCTAAAACCATAATGATATTTTAAACCCAATCCTGTAACATTTGACTTTGCAAATTAGGCCAGGGTCTTTACCAAGATCTTTCTGAAAATCCAAATGCATTGAATTCATTGCTTCTCTGTATGTATCAACCAGTCAGTTTCTCAAATGTGATTCCCATTTCATGTTGACCCATTGCATAAGAACTAGCAGCATCAGTAAGATCATGGCTGATCATTTCATTGCCTCAGCTCCACTTACCCGCCCGTTCACCATAACCCTTTGTTCCTTTACTCTCCCCAAAAAAATCTATCTGACATTTAAAGGCATTCAATGATAAAGCTTCAACTATTTCACTGGACAGGGAATTCCACAGATTCACAACCTTCTTGGTCAAGAAGTTCCTTCTCAAATCAATCCTAAATATGCTCCTCCTAATTTTGAGGTTTTGTCCTCTTGTCCTATTCTCACCTGCTACTGGAAACATCCTGTCTATTTTTATCTTATCGATTCCCTTCTTAATTATACCTGTTTCTTCCAGATTCTCCCTCATTCTTTCAAATTCCAATCACCATATAATTCTAGTCTACTCAGTCTCTCCTCATAAGCCAACCGCCTCAACTCCAGACCAACCTAGCGAACCTCCTCTGCATACACTGTAGTGCTAGTACATACTTTCTCAAGTAGGGAGACCAAAACTGTACGCAGTATTGCAGGTGTGACCTCCCCAGCACATTGTACAGCAGCAACATAACCTCCCTGTGTTTAAACTCAATCCTTTTCGCAATGAAGGACAACATTCTATTTGCCTTGTTAATTACCTGCTGCATCTGCAGAGCAACTTCTGTGATTCATACACAAGGACACCCAGCACCCTCTGCACAGACGCATGTTGCATTTTTAAAATGCAAATAATAGCCTTTTATTTAACTGTTATTCCTACCAAAATGGATGAAATCACATTTATTATATTGTACACCTTCTGCCAGTCCTTTGTCCACTCACTTAAACTATTTTTGTCGCTTTGAAAAGTTTATCAGTCATCTGCACATTTGCTCTGCCACTCATTTCCGTATCATCTACATTATTTGTGATATTACACGTGGTCACCAACTCCAAATCGTCCATCTAAGCTGTGAATAATTGCGGTTCCAGCACTGATCCCAAAGGCACACCACTAGTCACTGATCAGCAGCCAGAAAATCACTCATTTATTCCCACTCTCTGCTTCCTGTTAGTTAACCAATCCTCTATCCATGTGAATACATTACCCGTAACGCCGCACATCTTTACCTTATGCAGCAGCTTTTTTGGCGGATCTGTGTCGAATGCCTTTTGTAAATCTCGGTACACCACATCCACTGGGTCCCCGAGTCATAATGTCTTCATAGCTTTCCAGTAAATTAGTTAATCATGACCTGCCTTTCATGAACTGTGTCTGTCCAATGGGATAATTTCTATCTAGATGCATTGCTATTTTTTCCTTGATTAGAGCTTGAAGTATTTTCCCCACTACACATGTTAGGCTAACTGGTCTATAATTCCCAATTTTTTTCTACCCTTTATAAACAGTGGCATCTGATTTCCTGTTTTGTACTCTGCTGGAACTGGACCAGAGTCCAGTGAATTTAGAAAACAAATCATTTGCTATTTCTTCCACCACCTCTGTTAGTACCCTGGGATGCATTCCATCAGGCCCAGGAGACTTATCTAACTTTAGATCCATGAACTTGCCCAACACTATCTCTCTCATGGGAATGGCTGTTTCTAGGTCCTCACCTACCTTCCTCTCTTTGACAATTCTGGACTGTTATTAGTGTCCTTCACTGTGAAGACCGACTAAATATCTATTCAATTCCTCGGCCATTTCCTCACAAAATAACCCTTCTCACCCTCTGAAGGACCAATGCTTCCTGAGCCATTCTTTTCATTTTATATATTTTTAGAATTTTTTGATATCTGTCTTTATATTCTGAGGTAGTTTGCTCTCATAATCTATCTATTTTATGTTTCTTCACAGGTTTTTTTGTTGCTTTCTTTTAACCTTTATAGCTTTACCAATCGTCTAGTTACCCACTGATCTTTGCCATTATTTATGGCATTTATTTTATTTTGATAGCCTCCCTCATTTCATGAAACATCCATGGCAGATCACCCTTTTCCTACAGTCCTTCCATTTCACTGTTATATGCTGTTGCTGCCCATTTGCAAAAAATAAAACTGCTTTGAAAGCCAGCCACTGTTCATCGATGGTTCCACCCGAAAGTCTTTACTTCCAGCCAACCTTAGCCAACTCCTCCCTCATTCTTTTGTTGTCTCCTTTTTTCAGCTCAGGACCCTGGTATTGGACTTTATCTTTTCACCTTCCATCTGTATTCTAAATTCAACCATACTTTCAGTCCCAATAATTTCGCCCAAAGCATTCATTTACTAATTTCATTCTTTTTTTCTCCAGACTTACGCTTTGCAGTCTTGCTGGGAAGATTTGATTTATTTGGTTTGTTTCCTTCTGTGAAGACAGAACTGAAGCAATTGCTTCATAGTTCTGCTATTGCCCTGCTCTCTATTCTCCTTCCTCTGGGTTCAGACTGTAACGAAGCTGCACTTGTTTTCTCTAACATTTTCCATTGACAGATCACCCTTATCACTCTTCAGGAGCCCATCAATTCATGTCCACACCATACAATCTTAGGAGCATAGTCTTTGTACCGTCAGACATACAGCACGGTCTACACTCATCCCACTCTCCTACATGAGGCCTGCAGCCGCGAATTTTATGAAACTTCAAGAGCTTGTCCAAGTCCTTTTTAGCTGTTATGTGGTTACCATGACAACTCCCCTCTCAAGAAGTATATTCCAGAACCCAACACCCTCTGGATGAAAAACACTCCTCAAATCCTCAAACCCTTCACTTGAAAAATGTGTTTCCCTGATTTTGCCCCTTTGCCTAAAAGGAACAGTTGCTGTCTATCCACTCTGTCCATGCCCCTCGTAATCTTATCTATCTGAATCACACACCCCTCAGTCTTCTCTGCTTCAAAGTAAACAAACCAAGCTTTTCCAGCGTCTCTCCACAGGTTACATGCTCCAACCCAAGGAACATCCTGGTGAATCTCCTCTGCACCCCCTCCAGTAGAACCACATCCTTCCTGTAATTTGGCTCCCAAAACTCAATGCAGTATTCTACCTTGGCCGAACTAAAGTCCTGTATAGCTCTAATGATCTATGTTCCGATGAGTAAAGGCTATTTACGATTCTCAATGCCTTCTTAACTCAACTATTACCCTGGCCAGTCACATTCAGGGATGTGTGGAGAAGCACCCTCTGAGGTTCCTAGTGTGCTGCCATTCATTGAGTCCTCCCCTGTCTGCTTCCTTCTCCCAAATTTTTATTTGGGTTACATTCCATCTGCCATTGATCTGCCCATCTGACCATTCCATCTGTATCTCCCTGTAACATAAGGCCTTCCACCTCACTGCCATCTACCCGGACAATCTTTATGTGAAAGATACACTGATCTATCACACACACTCCACTCCCTCCACATTCACATCGACATCATTTATGAATAACACAAATAATAAGGGATACAGCACTGATCCCTGGGGTACATCAGGGGTCACTGGTCTCCAGTCACACGAACACCCTTCTTCCACCACCCTCTTTCTCCTGCCTCTAAGACAATTTGAACGTCATTTACCTAGTTACACATGATACCATGATATTGTACTTTCTTTATCAGTTTTGCATGTGAGGCTTTGTCAAAGGTGTTGCTCAAAAAGAAAACATATAAACGATCTCCTCGAAAAAAACTCAATAAATTTCGTTCGGCCTGACCACCCTCTCATAACGTCATGCTGTCGACCCCTGATCAAACATTGCCTCTCTCAATGAAGATCAATTGTCTCCTTCTCTGTTTTCCCCAATAGTTTCCCTGACACTGATCTGATACTCACTGATCTATAGTTCCCTGGTCTACCTGCACCAACACCTCCTCTAAAGGGTGCTCTCTATTACTCTGGCAACTCCCCTGTTACGAGATTCTACTAAAACATTTGAGTCAGGGCATTTCCTATCTTGTCTCCCACTGCAGCTGTGATACAACTCTTCCAGACCTGGGGACTTGTCCAATTTTATACCAGCCAAAACCATCCTTTCCTGCTCGTATCATATATCAATCTGTTCAAGAGCTTCCCAGTGCAGTCTTCTTGAAATATGTACCTGCCTCCTTCTTCTCCCAAGTAAAACAGATGCGAAGCTCTCATGTCACAATCTAGCCATCTTCTCCAGCTTCACACACAGATTTCTCCCTCGGTGTATAATGGGCCCTAATTATTCCCTGGGTATTCTACTCTGCTTGATGTCCTTGTGGAATACCTTGGGACTCTCGTTAATATTGCTCTCACTGGTCAATGCCCATGTTCGTCACTCCACTCTGTGTGGTTTTTTAAAAGTTTCATTTCGATCACCTCTCATTCTCTGAACTTCTCTGGAACACAGGCAGTGCTCTCTGATCAGACAATCTTGCCATCTGAGGCATTAGTCTCGAGAATGTCCTTACAGACCTTACAGTGTTTGTATGAATAAAAGACATTCCCTGTCTTTCATTAAATCATTTTAATGTACTTCTCAAATTCACTGAAGCCAACTTTATCCTCGCATCTTAATGGCTTGCATGACTGAGGCATGTACCATTAATATAAGGGGGAAAAAAAACTACTTTGTATTCAGATGTCACTTAAATTCAAAATATTAAGGTCACTGTTCCCAAAAGCTCCTTTACAACAAAGTCTTTAATTAGCTGTTCTGATCACACATCATCAATTCCAGAACAACCTGATCTCTAGCTCGGTGTTCAACATATCGTTAAAGCAACCCACCTCATAGACTCGCGTGAAATCCATTTTTCCAGCATTAACATTCACTTGGGTTAACACTCTTTAGATGTAACTTGAAGCTGCCCATTATTACTGCAATTCCCACAAAGTTGTATGTCTAATTTCCTGTTTTGTTCCATACCCAACATTTGTATCACAATTTCGACTTTGATATCTAACTCTGAATGTTTGCTTCTCCTTGCTGTTTCTGAGCTCCTCTTACCAGATTCTGTGGAATCTGCGTGAAATGGGCCACGGCGAGGTTCTTGGTAGATTCAGGCGAGATGGTTGGTGAGGCATATCTCAACATTGATATCATATCGCCACACATTACCTGTACTTCTCAAGTGTCATTGTGACGTTATCACCAGATCTCCCCTTATGCTGGTGGAGTAGAGAAGGAGAATGATTTTTCAACAATACTGTGTACTTGCCAGAGAGCTGAGACTGCTCTAACCTTCGTGTGAACCTTACAGCAGGCTGGTAAAGTGTTGCTGCTGCTGTACAGTGTCTTAGTGAGATCACTTCTGGAGTAGTGCACACAGATTTAATCTCCTCACCGAGGAAAGGATATTGGAATGAATTCAAAGATTGTTCACACAACTGATTTCTGCAACAAAGGTGTTAATCATAAAATCCCTGCAGTGTGGAAGCAGGCCATTTGGCCCATCGACTCCATACTAATCCTCCGAAGACCATCCCATCCAATCCCCACCACCCACTCCACCCAATCTTTATAACCTGGCATTTTCCAAGACTGATGCCCCTAGCCTCCACATCCCTGGACATTATGGGTAATTTAGCTTGGCCAACCCACCTAACATGCGCATCTTGTGACTGTGGGAGGAAACTGGAAACTGAAATTGAACTGAGATCTCTGGTACAGTGAGACAGCAGTGCTAACCACTGAGCTACCCAGTGTGGTCAACACAACTTTCCTAAATATTTCAGCCCTTGAAAAGTGACATTTGACCAGGGAGATTTCATAAGTCCCCAAACCTATCATTGAGCAACAGGAGGTGAACATTGAGATCTTGAGCAGCTTGGTCAGAAATAGGAGCAGCACATGCAAGTCCATTGAGACGATAATGTCGGAACGGCAGGAGGACATTCAGCAAAGCGGGTGTGAAAAGCAGAAACAGAATGAGTCCAATCAGCCACTCATGCCTCTTTTACAGCAATTCGAGCAGATCTTTTAAAGCCATATGCCTGTTACACAGGAATTGTGAAAGGGAACATAGACGTTATAGAAAAGGAAGGACTTCGAATAACCAGCTTCACTCGGGAATGAAAAGTCGTGAGAAAACTATTGGGATTGAAAACATTTGTTTAGAATCTATTATGAAGGAATTAATAACAGGAGATTTCCAAAGTCAAGCCACAATCCAGCACAGTCAGCATAGTTTTATGAAGGATATATCATGTTTGAATGATTTGACTAACTTTCTTTGAAAAAGCCGTTACAAGCAAGGTTGATAATTGGGATCATACAGATGTATTATATCTGGACTTCCAGACATCAGTGCATAACGTGCCTCGCAAAATATTAATATGGAAGACAAGGACACATGGGGTTCGGAACAACTTACTTGCCAGGGGAGAGGATTATCTTACCATTAAAAACCATGATATGGAGTCGCTGGTTTTGGACAGGTTTGGACAAGGTCAAAAATCCAATGAAACCAGGTTAGTGTCCAATGGGTTTATTTGTCAACACAAGGTTTCATTGCGCTGCTCCTTCATCAGATGTAAGAGGGAGGAAGACATTAAACACAGAAGGTCTAAGAAAAGATCAAATGCTTGTACAGCTTATGCACATGAATTGTCCACACCTAGGATGGCTCTTAAATACTTAATCAGTTAGAATGGAGATGCAAATTTGATTGACTAATATGCAAATCGCAGAATTTATTTGAAGCCACTCCTGGAAATAACTACAAGAAAATGACGTAACACTTGCGGTCAGACAATGTTTTCTAAGTGAAAGACCTTGTTTGGACGCTGTCTGTGTCTTTATCTGGAGTCAGACTGGTTTTATTTACAAAGTAGGAGTTTGTAAAATTCACACTGACTGACTGTCTACAAATTGTATGTTTTTGGAACAAAATAAAATGCACCTGCAAATACAAATGGGCAAATGTAAATTCACCCTGCAGATTTATATGTACATACATGTGTGGGTGTGTGCGTATGTAGGAGAGAGGGGCGTGTCTGTGTGAAGGGGGGGAGAGGGAGACACTCTATGGACTTGAGAGAGAGTGAGTAGGAGTGTGTGTGTGTGAGTGCGGGAGGGAGAGAGTGCATGCGTGCGTGTGACAGAATGGAGTGCGCGTGTGTGCATGTGAGAGAAGGAGAGTGTGTGTGGAGCAAATAGGGAGAGTGTGCATCAGTGTATGACACGGGGAGAATGAGAGTATGTGCTTGTCCAGGTGAAAACACAGACAGATACAGCAAATCCTTTTCCCCACACACACTCACTGCGTGGTTTCAGAGCTTCACTTCTCTGCAGCCTCTGCTCCATTTGTTGTTCATGTTACAGACCCAGATGCAGTAATTACAGTCCCCATGCTCCATCCAGAGTTGGGTCAGCAAACACTAAGGTCTCCCTGAATGTCTGAGGCAGCTCACAGAACAACCTCCAGCAATCCATCCCCAGCCACCCCACTAGCGTTTCAAGAACAGGAGTCAGTCAGAAGCCCCTGAGCTCCAAGTTAGATGCCTGTTCCTTTCCAATTATACTCCAGGATTTTCCTCGTGTTACTGACCGCACGATCAAGTGAGAGAGACAAACAGAGGCGTTCCGTGAGCAGGCCCATACCAAATTTCAAACACGTCAGTCAAAGCTGCTGAAACACCCCTGTCCATGGAGAACCACATGGGACACATCGGGAAGTGAACAACAGCCTAACACATACCATTTCACTGTTTCTGAGTTTCACAATGGCAGCAATTGATACAGGAGGGAGTCAAAAACTAAGGCCATGGAAAGATACAGAAAAGAAACAAATAATTTATTAACTGATAACTGGCTGAAAATATGGATAAGGAGATGAGGGGATTGGAATAACTGGATAAATGAGACAACAGTGGCCCAATGCACAAGAATGCAAACAAAGAATCAAAGGTATTGCCAGATCTGCTGGAATGGTCCATTGCCTCAAATTCTGAGAACCAACCCAGGGACCATAAACTGGGGTAACGTAACGTCTAAAATGGAGAGCTGTGCAAGCCATGCTAGAGGATTACTCCATAAACTGGACTATCTTCATAATATGGAGAGCATTGCAAACCTTTTCCAGGATATTGCTACTCTCTACCACCACCCTCTGCCTCCTACCTTTGAGCCAGTTTTGCATCCAAATGACTTTGATATGAACCAACCTTGTTAAACAGATGACCATGCACAATGTTATTCAACGCCTTACTGAAGTCCACATCGACAATGTACACCACTCATTCTAAATTAATCTTTTTAATCGCTTCTTCAAAAAAATCTCAGTCAAGTCATTGAGACGCAATATTACTTGCACAAAGTTATGTTGGCTATCCCTAATCAGTCGGTACCTTTCAAAATGCATGAAAATTTGATAACTCATAATCCATTCCAACAATTTACCCACCACTGACGTCAGGGTCACTAGCTTTTCCTTATTACCCTTCTAAATCCTTTAAATAGTGGCACCACATTAGTCAACCTCCAGTCTTCCAGCATTTTACCTGTGGCTATTGATGATAGCAAGGGGCCCAGCAATCACTTCCATAGATTCCCACAGAGTTTTAGCGTACATCCTATAAAAGCCAGGACATTTTCCTCCCTTTGTATGTTTTAAGACCTCCAGCAGCTCCTCTATAATGCAGTCAGTTTCCTAGATGTCACTACTATTTTCCCAAGTTCTCTAGCTTCCATATCCTCCTGCATAGTAAATACTGATACAATATATTCGTTCAATACCTCCCCCATTCACTGTGGTTCTGCACATGTGCAGTCTTGCTGATCTTTAAGGATGTCCTATTCTCTCCACAGTTACTCTTTTGTCCTTGACGCATTTGTAGAATTCCTTTGGATTCTCCTTAACTCTATTTGCCCAAGTTATCACATGTCCCATTTTTATGCTCGCAATTTCCCTCTTAAGTATACTCTTGTTGCCTTCAGAATCTTCTAGTGATTCACTTTAAATCAGGAATTAAGAGGCTAATGATGACCATTCCGATTGTCGGAAAAATCCACCTAGTTCACTGACACCCTTTAAGGAAACAAACTGCCATTCTTACCTGATCTGGCCTACAAGTGACTCCAGACCCAGAGCAATATGGTTGACTGCTAACTGCTCTCTGGGAAATTAGGGATGGGTAATAGATGCTTGCCTATCCAGGGTCACCCTCATCGTGTGAATGAATTAAGAAGAAACCCACAATTCCTGTTGTCTATACCTGACATAAACTTCCCTTTTATCCGTGGCCAGAACCTCAACTTCCCCAAACCTCCAGCATTCCTTACACGTACCAGCCTTACCCTTCACCCTAACAGAGACATAATGTCTCTGTACTCCTGACATCTCATTTTTGAAGGCTGCTCACTTCTCAACTGACTCCCCTTCTCTGCGAATATCTGTCCCAATCGACTTTGAACATTCTTAGTTAATATCATCAAAATTGGTTTTCAACAAATTAGAAATTTAAATTTTAGACCTGCTTCATCCCTTTGCATCTCTATTTTAAAACTGATAGAATTATGATGACTTGCCATAAAGTTCTCCCCCACTGATACCAAAACCACCCCCTCCCCACTGCCTTATTTCCCAAGTGTAAGGTGCCGATTAGCTCCTTCTCTGTGATGGAGTGCATTGGTCAAGAAACTGCAGCGTTGTCACTAGGATTGGGGTCAGCAGAGTCTTACACTCATTGGTTTGAGTGTAAAAATAATTTATGTCAGTGCCATTTTCATTGAGTGTGACGGAAGGGTTGTCTGGACGAGGCTGAGCCAGTTTCCTGGTGCGATCTTATCGGACTTACCTCATTCACTACCCACCCCACCCCACGGTGTCCCTCTCGTTCAATACCAGCCCGATTCTCCCACCCATCAAGGTTGAAGGTACTCAACATCACCTGCATTCCCCTTGGTATTCCATGATCCTTGGCACTGGTGCCATCGTTAAAAGGCCAATAGGCACATGGTTGAGCTTTCTCAGGTTATAGCTGCCCTGAACAGTTTACCCTGAGCAAGGAAGATAAGGGGCAATCACACCACGGTTTGTCGACAGGGGCACGGAGGTCCTGGTGAATGGTCTAGTACAGAGGGGGACTATTCTCTTCCCAGAGGAGGCCACGCCACCAGACCCAGCGATCATGGTCTGGGCTCACCACCCAGCATGCAATACTTCCCCTTACTCTCTCTCTCACTCTCTTTCCCCTCTAGTATAGCTCCTTCACTATTAGAGCCACATGCATACAACACTGTTAACTGACTCCCTCTGGACACATCACCATCTCCCACCCCCTCTCCCCACCTACACCATCTCCTATTAAAGGAGAAACAGCTCGGAATAGGATTGAAAGAGTGAAGCCAGGTGGTGGAGTGCCCGCTATCCATCTCCGCAAACACATGCGCCCAATTTACCTGTGTGTCTGTATTTGACTCTGTGAGCCTCTATACATGGGTGCAGGTCTGACAGTGTCTGCGGTGTTTAAAATGACACAATCTCTCCCTCAACTGGCCTCCCCACCCTACTGCAGTGACAGCGGCAGAGGGTGATAACCTTCGAAGATTCAGTCTGGGAGGGAGATAGGGCAGCAGCTCATATCACCATCCAAACTGACAAGCACCATCAACACATACACCTCCCCCCAAACCACCCACCCCCACCCCAACACAGACACACAATGCTGGTAGCTGGAGGGTTGCAAATATACTTGGGCCTGTCAGAATAGAAATGTTCATGCCTGAGTGAACCATTTTGTCAGGAGATGAGGTGAATTTATTTCTCATTCTGTGACTTTCAATGCCGAAATATTACGCGAGAAAGTATTGAAAAGTCCCGATAAAGGCCCAGTGGTGATGGTAATGACGCAGGAACAACATTGCTTAGTATCAGACAAAACTTTCTGTACTTCCAAAGATATTATTTGAAAAATCAAACGGCCGTACAATTTGAGAGATTCACAGCAATGGATTTGTTATCTTCTCAGAGAGTACAAAACTGTGCCAGTGATGCAGTGCTGCGGGGAGGCTAGCAGAGGGAGGTATTGAAAGAATCTGATCAGAAAACTCAATGGTTTGCACTGGTGCCTCACGGTGTCAGGCACCCAGGCTCGATTCCACCCTCGGGCGACTGTCAGTGTGGAGTTCCACATTCTCGCCGTGTTTGCCTGGATTTCCACCGGGTGCTCTGGTTTCCACCCACAGTCCAACTATGTGGATATTAGGTGAATTGGCCATGCTAAATTGTCCATAGTGCTCAGGGATGTGTCGGTTAGGGGCGTTATTCAGGAGTAAACGTAGGAGAGTAGGGAAATGGGTCTGGGTGGGTTACTCTTCGAAGGGTCAGTGTGGATGCGCTGGGCCAAAGGGCCTGTTTCCACACTGTAGCGATTCTGTCAGCTCTATGAACAACAGGGACAGACAGAGAGTCGATGAGGGAGACTTTGATTCCAATTTCGCTCTATTTACTTCAAAAACAGCATTGCAAGGCCATACAGACAGACCTACACACAAACTGAGATACTGACACTAATACATATAACACATGCCCACAGAGATACGCACGTAGATATGGACATTTACTTACAAAAACATGAACATAACCCCACATACAGGCACACACTGCCCTTAATACAGAGCTGTATAATTTTTTTATTAATAAGTTATCAATGGTCAGTCGAAGAAGGCAGGAGAATGGGATTCAGAAACATTTTAGCCACGATCAAATGCCATGGCAGACAAGATGGGCTGAATGGTCTAATTCTGCTGCAGGGTTCATTGCTCATTTGATATTGTGGTGCCTGGGTTTGTATTTCCACAAGGCCAGTGGAGGCTGAATTGGCTAAGTATTTGACTTAGGAGAGTGAATGGCAATGTGGACAGGTTTGAGGAGCTCAGTGGTTGATAATCTGTTTATAATTGTCGACTCCTTATATATCAAAAGAGTGGCGATTTATTTGAGGAGAACACATTTTTAGAATAAGGGCATTCCCATTTCTGACTGAGGCAGGGATATTTGTTTCTCTTTCGGGTTGTGTGATCTGTGGTGTTCTCGTGCCCAGGGAGCAGTGAAGACTGGGTTACTGAAAACACTCAAGGCTGAGTTCCATAGATCTTTGATGAACAAAATAATCCATGTTTATTAGGAACAGACAAGAATGGGATGTTTACTTACAACCACATCATCAATGCACATTCTGAATGGTGCAGTAGGTGTGAGGGGCTGAATGACCAGCTGTTGCTTCTTACCCATCTGTTGTTCTCTCAAGCGCTCCGTACTCTGACAGGGGTAAAGAAAGATCTCATTCAGCCAGTCAGCATAATTATAATGAGACAGGAGGAGGCCGTTCTGCCCTCTAAGGATTTATGCAGGAATAGATTGAAGTCATTCAGCCCGCTAAGTACATTACACAATGTAAAATGAGGCCATCCAACTTTTCCAGCCTTCTGCCTGCAACAAGGGTAACCCGATTAACTATCTGGGAATAAATATTCGGGATAGATGATTATTTTCATGTTATAAATTTGTAACTTGTTGGAGTGTCTCAGGGATCAGAGTGAGATTATCAGCTATTTACAATCTATACCAATGACTTGGATGAGAGGACAGATTGGCTTGGAGCTCAATTAGCTCATTCACCAAGATAGTCATTTAACTGGACATGGAGACTCTGCAATGTGATACAGACAGGGGACGTTCGTGAGCAAATCTTTGGCAGAAAACAGTATAATGTGGGTTAAGGGAAGTTAGTGTTGCGTTGAAAAGACAAAATATGGGGCAGTACGGTGGCACAGTGGTTAGCACTGCTGCCTCACAACGCCAGAGATCTGGGTTCAATTCCCGTCTCAGGTGACTGACTGTGTGGAGTTTGCACGTTCTCCCCGTGTCTGCGTGGGTTTCCTCCAGGTGCTCCGGTTTCCTCCCACAGTCCAAAGATGTGCAGGTCAGGTGAATTGGCCATGCTAAATTGCCCCGTAGTGTTAGGTAAGGGGTAAATGTAGGGGTATGGGTGGGTTGTGCTTTGGCGGGGCAGTGTGGGCTTGTTGGGCCGAAGGGCCTGTTTCCACACTGTAAGTAATCTAATCTACTCTAAAAAAATAACAGTAACCTTCTTAAAAGGAGAAACATCTATGAACTCATTAGTACAGAGGGATTTGGACGTCTTGGTACATGAGCCACATAAGTCAGCAGATTCAGCAAGTGATTAGGAAAGTGCAGCGAATGATGCTGTTTCATGCAATGGCTATTGGGTATAATCATCAGGTTGCTTTACTGCATGTGGACAAGACAATGCTGAGACTACATCGGATATATTGTGTGTAGTAATGAAACCCTGAACTGAAAGAATAATAGGCAATTGTTTTAGAAGCTTTTTACAGATGTTTCAATTTTCTCTTTGCTAGCATGAAGACCAAATGGAATTATATTTTCATACAGAACGGAAATAGACCCTTCAGTCCAGCTCATCTGGCCCGACGAGATATTCCAATCTGATGTAGTACCATTTGCCAACATTAGACCCATAGTGCTATAAACCCTTCTTATTCATACACCATTCATTCTCTCTTAAATGTTGTTATTGTACCAGCCTCCACCATTTTCGCTGCCAGCTCATTCCATACACACACTACACTCTGCACAAAAATGTTACCCTTCAGGTATCTTTACAATTTTGCCCTTCCCACCTTAAATCTGTACCCTCTGGTTTGGACTCCTCCGGCCTTGGGAAATAACCTCGGCTGTTCCCCGCCTCCATGCCCCCCATGGCCTCTACAAGGTCATGCCTGAGAATGAGAGATGTTCATATTGAACCATATAACACCATGAAGAGAGTTTATTGGGGGGTAGCTAATGGATGAGAGAATAAAACTAAGGATTCAGTTTTAGAAAACAATATACTCATTTTAATACAGGTACTATGAAAACATAAATTTATTGTTCAAAAATTATGCAGACACATATACACATGCCTTCAAATGATAAATTACAAATCATTTCAAAATGGAGCAGATTACAGGGATGGAGTCATGCAATCAGGGAAATGTTCAACCAGACCTGATATCGACCAGGCTAGTGTTCGGGTCACATTATTGTATGTTTCAGATCAGATCGGGGGAAAATGTAACCTGTCGTAGAAACAAACAGCCATTGCTCCATCACTACTTGTACTTCTCTACAGCAACATATGAGAGCTGAAAACCAATCAGCCATCTTTAACACTTTTTGAGGGTTACTGCTGAGGATTCATTGGGATCTCTCCACTGACTGCAGCAAAGGGAATTCAGCCAAAAACCAATTGTTCCAGGAGAAATCCCAGCGCGAGCAGCTTCTGTGAGGCAGAATAACGTCAGAGGCAGAATCACAATTGAAACATTTTCAATTTTGCTTTTGTCATGAAATTAACTGCTTTTTGGACAAAGCTCTTCCGAACTAATATTCTGCAGAGTTACATTTTTTTCTGCTGTGCCTTCAGACGTGTGTGTGTGTGTGTGTGTCTGTGTCTTTGTGAGCATGTTTCTCTGTCTCAGATTTAGACAAAATAAATGTTGATGTACATATTGTCAATTGTATATCAAATTGTATGTCATTTATGTATCCATCGTAATTCGAGTAACGTTGCTTTGGTTTTAGATTAGATATTTGTAAAAATTGAGGAAACCTATCTGGCTTGTTCCTAACTCTGAACCTGATCCAGTCTGAGACGGATATTATTTGCAATATCACACACTTAGTTACACATAGTTTATGTTTTCATAGTACCTGTATAAAAAAATGAGTATATTGTTTTCTAAAACTGAATCCTTAGTTTTATTGTTTAATTTGTTGTGACCTCTGGAGGATTGGGACTAGAAACGGAAACAATGAATCTCTAACCTTGGTAGGAACAGGGATAAGGAGGAATTCTCAAAAGGCCATTTGAGAGGGAATTCTCTGGCCCAAGGTTTGTGATACCTGTGTGGTTGCATTTACTCAAAGATGTGTCAGTTAAATATTTGACGGGAAAGTGACTCAAAGATAATGAGCTGCAGTTGGGAACGTGGGACTGGAACTGCAATCTGATCAGTCACAATCTTAGTTTCTGTTGGGGCAGGGACCCACACCTGTTTCTCAGTTCGACTTTGCCCCATTCCATTCAGCCCCTCGATCTGCTACTCAATAGCAGTTGGAGACCACTTGCTCCTACTACCTGGTGCACAGAAACCGAGGTGACCATTCAGCCCCTGAATACAGTCAGACATGATTTGGTGTGGATTGGAAAACGCTTTTGCGAAAAGAGTGGGTGTTACGATGAAACAGTCCCCTCCTCTCTCTTTACAGAAGTTCTCCTGGTTCCATTTATTGGTCGTGTTTTAGACCTAGATTCAAAGTGAATAATGCCCCCATACTGTACCCAGATGGTGATCACATAATCTTCTGGTCTCTCTGACTACAAGATTCCTTCACAGGATTTCCAGAAAAATAACAACGATGAAACTTCCAATAACAGAATGCAAGAACAAAAGAAGCAGGATAGGACATTCAGCTCCTACTGCCTGCCTTTCCCTTTAATAGGGTCATGGCTGATCTGCTCTCGGCCCCAGCTCCCGCAGTGTCTGATGTGTCAACATCCATCCATCCCTGTCTTTCAAGTATCTCAGTAATCTATCTCCCCTACCTCTCTGAATTAGAGACGTGCCGACGGTCACTCCCCTCATTGAGAAGGAAACACACCGCACACATACAGCGTGACCTTTTGACGTCAACGATATATATGAATACCAGGAAAGAGTGACTGGCCCTGATAACAAGGCAGTATTTGACTGATGATTGTACCAAAGAACGTGAAAAAAAATGGAACTTAATGGAATTTAGGAGGAATCTCCCCACCAGTTGGAGGGATTCAGCACATAGAAGATGGCTGTGGTTCTTGGACATCCACTACCTCAGTCCCGGGACGTCTCTGCGGGAGATCCACAGCACAATCTTCCTCAGTTTCTCCTCAACATCTTTCCCCCCATCATAAGCTCAGAAGTGGGGAAGGTCAATGGAGATCACAGAATGTTCAGAATTCTGTGTCCTCCCTCAGCACCTGTGTCCACGTGCAGCAAGATCCGGGCATCATTCAGGCTTGTGCTGTTAAAAAGTCGGTAACATTCATGTAACAGTACTGCTGGACACTGTGCATTACTACAGTAAAGGGAAGAGCTCATTCAGCACCTCAAGCTCGCATCACAGGAATGTGTGGAGCTCCTTCAGTCAATCAACACTATTCAATAAGAGTATGGATAGCCTATTCAATCCCGTCTGCCTATTACACAGGAAGAGAAGGAGCCGAGTCAAACACATTGAGCTGTTAAACAGGAACCAGGGATTGTGCAATCAGGCCCTTGAGCTTCTCCACTGACACCAGGAGGCGGCCATTCAGCCCTTCAAGCCCCTTGTACAGAAATAGAAGGATGTTATAGACACTCCACCATGATAAACCAATGAAGAGGAGAGACTGCATGGATACACTGCTCCATGTTGTTCCTCCTGGCTCCATTGATGATGGTACACAATCGATACATCAACTTGGTTTGCTGACGGTGAAGAGAGAAGACAAATGTTTCATGTGAAGTCTCGATGAAACATCTTTCATTACTGAGAAAGTAGACTGGTGTTCTCTATGGAGGGCAGAAGCTATTGGGAATGGCTAACTCTTTCAGAAGTAAGGCATTGTCTCTGCTGACAGAGTTGTGAACATTGTGAAGCTCAGTGCAGGGTCACATGCCATTTGCACATTGAGGTGGTAAGAGTTCAGTCAGGGCCTGAAGCAGTCTCTCAACCAACATGGGAGCTCCACAGAGCTACATAAAGTTCACAGAAACACGTATCATGGGGAAAATGCAATTTCTCATGCCAGTAATGTCTTTAAATGAAAATAATGTTCGTCCATGTTCTTAAAATTTCAATGTAGTAAACTCTCATTCTCTCACCGTGCTACAAATTAAACATCCATTTCCTTCACGGTCTCTTCATGTTACCATCATCCCAGAGATTATTGTGATAAAATAGCTTTGCACTGCCTCTGTGACAAGGAGATCATTGATTTATAAAAGAGAGAAATTCTGTTTGACACCATTATTTTAAGGACACCAATAACATAGAAACAGACTTCGCTTCATTATTATATAGACTCCTTGTATAAGGTTGTTATTTCTCTGAAGAATAATGAATTCCTTCTCATATATTCGCATTGACAAATAGTTAGTTTTCCAGCGAGTGGCTTGTGTCATACTCCATCCATCAGCAGTAATATTTACTCCCAGTTAAACCGACATATGAGATGCACAGCTGGAACTCCCTCTCAACAGCCACTTGAATGGACCAACACCAACTGGACTGGAACGTCTCAACGGCAATTAATGCTGGTCTAGCTCCATTAAAATCCCAAATGAACTAAAAAGGCAATTCGATTTTCTAATAATTATTAAACAATGAGGACATCTTATTGATTCAATGAGTTTGTCGCTGTCGTTGAAGTTGTGTGATCTATTTCTGTGAAACCATTTCGTGCATAAATTGAAAGAATAAAAGCTCAGGTCACAGATGCATGGTAAGTCAGCATTTAAACGCAAAATGCCAGGGAATGGTAGGCTGTAGATCTTCAGGTTGCTGGAAATAATGTAGTATGGTGTTTTCTGGCTGATGTAGTTGTATTGGGCTAGAGGGTCGGTTTGAATGCTGTATGACTCTGTCACTTTAATTGTTGGAAACAGAGCTTATTTCCA
Organism: Chiloscyllium punctatum; assembly: GCF_047496795.1. NCBI lineage: Eukaryota > Metazoa > Chordata > Chondrichthyes > Orectolobiformes > Hemiscylliidae > Chiloscyllium > Chiloscyllium punctatum. The sequence continues at coordinate 63,488,541 of NC_092752.1, forward strand.
CAGCTTGTGAGCATCAAATAGTGAGGAATGCAATCTCCAAGGGCCCACAGGATTTGAAGCTATATCATTCTCCCTTCACTATCAAATTGTTAAGAACCCCGTTTCTCTCTTTGTAACATACATGTTAGTGGTTCTGCACCACAAGAATGCCTGGGTTTATCACCATATTCTGAATTGAAATTAAACACAGGCAACAGAATGCTGGCCTTGCTAATGAAACGCACCTCACAAGAACAACTGAAAGGAATCTGCATTGTTAAAGTTATCTATTCGACCCAATCTGATTTCTAAAGCAGTTTCAAGCAAGGCTTTCCCATTTTCCTATGCTCCTGACCTCTCGACAACATCATGAATCTTTCCTGAGCGGTTTGGAGTGCCATTTAAAAGTCCCGTATGGAAAGCCGTGCCCCATAAACTGAAAGGAAAAGTCTTCATGCTCATGAGAAACGTGTCATAATTTTTTTCAGTATCGAAAGACAACAGAAATTTAGAAACTAGCATCCGAAGTAAGGAATCAAAACTGCTCCGTTATGCGATAAGATCGTGGATGATCTGATTGTGACCTCAATCACACATTCCTCCTTTGCCCTTACAATGTTAGTGCGTCATTCTTAGTCAAGAATCTGCCGGCCTCTGCCTGAGGAATATCCAATGTCTTATTCTCCATCGCTCTCTGTGAAGAGAATTCCACAAAGACACAACACAATGAGATGATTACACCGAATCACCAACTTCTTCACAGAGACATTCTTCAGTTTTATAATTCATCCACTCATGGTAATCTCTCACACAAGCTGAAACATTGTTTCGGAATTCAACTTGAAAGACTACTTGGAATATTCTGGGATTAAACAAGATCACATGTTGTTCGCCTAAACCCCAGCAGATCCAGAGCCAGTCAATTCAAGATATCCTCCAGAAATAAACGCTCCTCCCAGGAGTCAGCTGAGTGAATCTTCTATGGATTGCATTTCATATCATTGTGGACATCGCTCTCTCGATGTGCTTACACCATTACCTTGTCGATCTGTAGAAAATCGCCCCTACTTTTAAATGTATTCTGTTTTAGAAAGTTTCAACTTTTATCTTAGCTCCCTAAAAGTTTCATGTACACGTAAAGTTTTTATTTTGTAACCCAGGTGCCTGGTTCCTCTGTGCCTAAAGCCAATCTCTCCACTGAAATAATACATTACGTTTCCACTCAACCCGCCAATATCTTTGAGCACAGACACGTTTTTCCTACTATGTTCCATATACCAATATTTGCCTGTTCACTTGTCCCAACCTATATCTCTTCATGGACTCATGTCCTATTCATATCTTCCTTTTCCAACAGTTTCAACAATTTGTATGCTTTCCTAATACAGACAGAATATTTGACCAAAGAAACACACTGTGGCGACATTTCAAAGTAATTTGAAACGAAATATTTTTACTCCATTTCTAAACTATAAATTTAGAACAAAGCTAAAGTGTGCTGCAGTCCTATCACTCAGTTCCCATGACTCAATGTAGGGTCAGATGGTGTGGAATGGTGTTGTGTGGGTAGAATTGAGGAACCACAAATGTGTAAAACCATATTTGGAGTATTGTATCATTACTCCAATTATCATTACTCCATTACTCCAATTACTTTGAATCATAGTCAGGAGCTGATGTGCATGATAGACCAGGAGATAGAAAATATATGTAGAAAAGGCAAAGTTACAATGAGTGGGGGGATTTCAATATGCAGGTGGATTGGGAAAATCAGACTGGTAGTGGTTGCAAGGAAAGGAATTTGTGGAATGTCTACAAGATGGCTTTTTGGAGCAGCTTATGGTGCAAGCAACAAGGGAACGGCAATACTGGATTTAGAGCTGTGCAGTGAGTCAGACGTGAGAAGGAAGCTTAAGGTGAAGGAACCCTTGGGAGGTAGTGATCGTTATATGATTGAACCGAAACTTCAATTTGAGAGGGAGAAAGTAGAGTCGGAGTTAATATTACAGCTGAATAAATGCACCTACAAAGATATGAGGAAGGAGCTGGGGAGAATTGACTGGGAGACGAGCCGAGCAGGAAAGTAATGGCGGGAGTTTCTCAGAGTAATTTAGGAGTCACCGCAGAGATTTATCCCGAGGTAATAGATGCATTGTACAGGGAGGATGAGGCAACCATGGATGACTGGGGAATGCATGGCTAGGGTAAAAGAAAAAGAGAAAACAGATAACATGGCAAATGGCAGTGGGAAACCAGAGGATTGGGAAGCTTACAAAGAGGAACAGAGAGCAACAAAATAAGAAATGACGAGGGGAAGATTAAATATGAAGTTAAGCTATCCAGTGATAGAAAGGATGACTGGAAAAGTCTCTTTAGATATATTAAGGGCAAAAACGGGAAGCAGAAGTGGATATTGGGGCACTGGAAAATGACGCTGGAGTGATAGCAGCGTGGAACAAATAATAGATGAGAAACTGAATAATTATTTCACGTCAGGTTTCACGGAAGAAGACATGAATAATATCCGAAAAGTTCAAGAGAGTGAGGAGGCAGAGCTGATTAGGAGAAGTTGCTCATAAAACTAAATGGATAAATAAGCTGGATGGAGACATCAATGGTGATATTCCAGAAACCATTGGAATCAGGGAGGTTTCCAGAAGACGAGAAAATTACGAACGTGACACCCTGTTTGTTTTTAAAAAAAAGAAGATTTTTGATTTTTTTTACAAAATTACAACAATAGTACAAACTCGTGTATTCTGCTTTACAATATAATAACAACCCGAATATAGAATTTAAAAACAAATTACTAATCTATTCTCCAAACTAGCAAACCATAAAATAGGATATCTTACATTACTAAAACTCAACAAAAGGAGGAACGAAAATAAATAAGTAAATAAATAACTCGATACATATGTTTTAAAATATATATTAAGTCATAACAGAACCCGTATTGATACAGGATTCCTCCTCTCAGGGGCCCCCGAAGCAGCCAGAACTATCCCCACGGCAAAGCAAAGGCTCTGAACAATGTGGCTGATATATCTGTGTCAATGTATTTCAAAACGGACTGCCATGTTCTATAAAATAATTCCGTCTTTTGGTGCACCACATTCGTAAGGAAATAAAGGGGGATATATTCCATGACTATCCTGTCCCAATTTGAAAGTCCTAGGAGACCTTCGGATATCGAATTCACTAAAACGTTTTTGCCCGGACAAAAGAAAAGGATAATGAATAATTTCCTCCCGTATGCATCCAAAGAAGGGAAATTTGGGGAGCCCAAAAGTAGAGGCACTGGTTCCCACCCAATCTCAGTACCCAAAATCTTTGCCAAGGCATTCGCTACTCTGTCCCAACACATGCAGATCTTACGGCATGTCCTCAGACAATGCGTGAGAGTACTAACTTCTGTTTTGCATATGGGACACATTGGAGATGCTCCTGCCTTGAACTTTGCAAGTCACTCAGGTAACATCTGAGCCCAATGAAGTTTCTTGAATTGGATAGCCTGAGTTCTGTTACAGATAGTCATCTTCCTGACGTTTTTCCAGACATCCTCCCACATCTCTAAGGAGATTTCCATCCCCTATTCTTGACTCTAGATTTTATATAACCGTTCCATGTCTTTTGATACTTTATTAAATAGTTTATGGTAGAGAGTACTGACCACGGGAGGACCCATCGGCCGACTCACTCTCCTTTCCCTATCCGATTTATAAGGATCAATTATCAACATAGTCTTCTTTTGTATAAAGTCTCCTATTTGAAAATATCGAAAAAAGATCTTTGCTATGCAGCCCAAACTTCTCACGCAGCTGTTTCAAGGACATCATGACCTCCCCATCGAACAGGTCTCCCAAACGGGAGATACCTCTAGACTCCGAGGTTCTGAATACAGCATCACTCAGCCCTGGCTGGAATCCCAATATTCCCACCATAGGGGTATAGGGGGAGGATGTTGGTAGGTTACCCTCATCCTGTCGCATTATCGTCCAGGCTTTGATTGCATTTAATACAATAGGATTTTCACAATGATACATAATAACTCTCACCTTGTCCATAAACAGTAGATTGATGAGAGGATATTTTGCTTGGGATGCCTCAATATTGAACCAGATTGATTGTGGATCACAAGAGACCCAATCAGCTACGTAGGATAATAGAGAGCTCAATTGGCACCTCCTGAAACCTGGAAAACCCACCCTTTACTTGTGGAAGCTGTAGCTTTTCTAATTTAATAAGGGGCTGTCTATGACTCCAAATAAAGGAGCCGAGCCAACCATAAAGCTTACACAGTGCCTGTCTCGACAGCATCAAGGGGAGCATTCTCATAGTGTATAAAAGGACAGGTAGGATGTTCATGTTGACCAAAGCTATTCTACCTAGCCAGGATATCGGGAGATCTTCCCAGCGTTGAAGATCCTATCATAATGTCTCCAATAAATGTGTATAATTGACTTTATATAGCTGACCAAACGCCGGAGTATTAAAAACACCTAAGTAAAGAAAACCTCCCAGTGACCACCCAAAGGCAAAACGATATTCATTCAGAAAATTGGATATACTGGCAAGACTCCCAGCGACATGGCCTCTGATTTCACAAATTGATTTCATAACCTGAGAATATGCCAAATAATTTAACCACTTGAAATAAGCGGGGCACAGATGTCAGTGGATCATTTAAGAAAAGGAGGACATCAACTGCATAGAGAGTAATTTTGTGCTTACCCGAGCCAACCTCCGGAGCCATTATATGAAGGTCAGCTCGTAGAGATTCTACCAACGGCTCAATCACTAGCGTAAATAATAATGGTGAGAGAGGGCATTCCTGACGACAATCTCTGCCAACGTGAGAGCTACCTGAACTTAAACTGCTGGTGAACACCGCTGCTTTGGGATCATTATGAAATACTGTTATCCATTTAGTAAAGACCTCTCCAACACCAAACCGTTCGAGCATATAAACGAGATATGGCCATTCTACCCGATTGAATGCGTTCTCTGCCTCTAGGTAGACAACTAATCCTGGCATCGCTCCAGGCTTGTACCATATTTAAGACTCTTCTAATGATATAAGTTGATCTGCGACCATTTCTAAACCCCATCTGGCCTTCTTTAATAATGAATGGTAAAACCCTCTCCAGTCTTAATGACAACAATTTTGAGAGAATTTTAAAGTCCACATTCAACAAGGATATAGGTCTATATGAAGAACAATCATTTGGAGCCTTTTCCTTGTTGAGAATGAGACAAATATTTGCTTCTCTAGGAGAAGGCGAGAGGCAGCCCAGACTATGTGAGTAATTATACATATTTATAAGTGGCCCGACCAATTCCCCTATCAATTCGTTATGGAACTCAGCCTGGAATCCATCTGGTCCAGGTGCTTTGGCACTCTGGAGCTGCCTCACTGTCTCCTGTATTTCCTGGGTTGCTAGGGGGCATTGAAGAACAACACCTGTTTCCAGGTTAGGCCCGGGAGGGCAAGGCTTTTTTTTAAAATAAAGAATTTATCTTCTTTGTTCTATCCTCACAGCCCTGTGGCCTATAAAATTCGAAATAAAACCTTCTAAAGACTGCATTGATCTTTTTACGATCACAGGTCAAGGTACCAGCACTCTTTCTAAAGATGTAATGGCTTGGGCAGCCTTTTTCTTTCTGGCAAGGTATGTAGATACCTGCCAGGCTTGTCACCGTATTCAAATAGTCTCTGCTTCTCCAGTATTATCTCCCTCTTTGCTGTTTGATTAAGTGTGGTATTCAAGGTTACCCTAAGTGCTGTGACCCTCTGTAGTTTAATAATGGAGGGTCTATCCACATACGCTGTCTCAGCCGCCTTCAGGTGAGCCTTGAGCAGACACTGTTGTTCTCCCTTTTGTATTTTCTGGGGCACAGAATATGAGATAACCAAGCCTCATGCGTGTGCCTTAGCAGTCTCCCACATCACCGACGGGTTACTGGCCGTGCCTGAGTTGATATCCCAGAAGGTTTTAAATTCTTCAAGAAATATTTTATGAACTTACTATCCTTCAATAGAAAAGGGCCCATATACCATTGTCGGGAAGCTATCTCATTATCACTAGTCTTAACCTCCATTTATACTGTGGCATGGTCGGAAAAATATATATTACCTACTTCACAAAACAATATTGAGTTCAAAAGTATCAAGGGGACAGAAACATATTGATTCAGGTATGGCACTTGTGTAGGTTAGAATACAAAGTAAAGTCTCTAGCCTTCGGGTGAAGACACGTCGACACATCTACCATCCCCAACTCCCTGCTCAGATCCGCCAACTGCCTAGATTGCAAAGATATGCCCACAGAGCTCTAAGGTATTCTGGTCACTCCTGGGTCGATGATACAATTATAATCCCCCTCCATAATTGTGTGGTGCATCCCGAGAGCCATCAACTTGGAGAACGCTTCCATTACAAATTTAAAAGTGTGCACCGGGGGGCAATAAAGATTCAAAATCCCATATTCCTCTCCATATATTAGTGCATTAATTAATATATACCATCCAGAGTTATCTTTTATCTGGCTTACCATTTGGAAGGGAAGATACTTCCGAATAAGAATGGCTACTCTCCTACTTTTTTAGCTGAAAGATAAAACGAACACCGGCCAAAACCACCCTATTGCAGCTTTGAATGCTCCTTAGCAAGTAGATGTGTCTCCTGTAGAAGGATTATATCCACCCTCTCTTTTTTAAGGCTTGATAATATCTTTTGAAAATATCTTTTTCCTTTTGATTGGTGAGTGGCACCCCTTGACATTCCAAGTGCACCACCGAAACGAATGACTAGCCATTATCGTCCAAGTAAGCCCGAGACCCCCGAGGAGGGAGATCCCCAACCAAAGACATTGAATAAAACCAAAAATGATTCACACTTAAAACACTCTTTAAAACAGCTAAATCAAAACAACTAAGAACTACTCCTAAAAACAAACAACATAAAACAGACTTAAACGGATACTTTCCCCCTTGTTCACAGGAGACACTACTACCTTCCAATAATCCCGCCATAACATCTCCCAGTCAGAAACATGCCCTCGGCCCAGGCACTACAAATCAGAGCAATTAAATTCCAATGTCTTATAAGACAGAAGTTAAAGATGGGTGACCCACCCACTCCCCCCCCCCACACCATCACCTAGATACACTTAGCAAAACAACACAAGATGAAAATACATAAAATTACAAAATTACCATCCCAGCAAGTAATAAGCAAACAAATAAAAAAAAAACAGAAATATTCCCAACCCACGCGAGCTATAGATAAGAGTCCAGAGAAAGGATAAGGAATTATCCACACCCTACCCCCACCCCCACCCACCAAGGAAAGATGGAGAAGAGAAAGAGGAAGAAAGGAAGATGAAAAAAACAAAAGGAGGGCAAAATAAAGTCATTATCCTTCACAGCTCAAGTCCCGCAATCTACTTGAGAGCATTCAGGAATTAGTTTTCTTCTTCTGGTGATCCGAAGTTATGCACAGATCCTCCATGTCTGCAGTACAGTGTTGCCGGATATTGCACAGAATATTGAAAATTTAAATCCGTCAGACGTTTCTTTGCCTCAGCAAATGCCTTCCTCTTGCAGTCCACCGACGGAGAAAAGTCCAAAACTGCATTATCCTGGAGCTCTTGTATATCATGGCATGAGAATCCTTCCCCGAGACTATGGAGGCCTCTAGCAGCATCTGTTTTTCCCTGTAATGCTGTCGTCGAACTAGGACTGGGCGGGGTCGCTGGTGCGACCTGTACCAACGCACGGCAATCCGGTGGGCCCATTCAGCCCACACCTGGCCCAGTTCTGACTCTAGTTAGAGCAGCTGTGGGTGCCATTGCTCCAGGAAATCAAAACGCGGGCTTACCTCGTCCTGTTCAGGAAGGCCAAGCAACCGACCTGGATTTCCAATGTAATCAATATGTTCCTCTAAGTTTGGGACTCGATTTTCCAGAGCCCAGACCTGACCTTTGGATGACTCAGCAGTGGTCTTGGCGCTCTCCCCGACACGCTGCCCGAGTTTCTCGATCTCTTAGTCATGTTTCTGCAGTATGACCGAGACTGACTCCCACCTGGACTGGGTCTCTTCAATGGACGTATCAATCTTCTCTCGGAGTCTAACTAGCTCCGAGATCAGGCTCGCCCCTGCAGGTGAGTTCCCCGGGGCAGCCGCAGAGGTCTGTCTTGCTGCGGGGTTGGGGGAGGGGTCCCTCTCCGTTGTGAACTGCGAGAACCTTTGCCTTCGGTCATTTTAAAAAGCATCAAAGTCTAAAGTTTGATGTCGAATAGCTTAGGCTGCTGGGCAAAATCTGGTTTAATCAATTTAACAGGTGAGGTGAGGGTGGGTACCCCACTTTGCCTGAATATTGGGCAGAGCTCTGCAGACTCATACCTCCTGGGTCACCGCCATTTTGCATCTCCCTGACACCCTGTTTAAAAAAAAGGAATAAGGCAAAAGACATAAAATTACAAACTGATCAGCTTAACCTCGGTCATGGGTACATTCCTGGAATCCATTGTGAAGGATGAGATTTCTGAATACTTGCCAGTGCGTTCTAAAGTCGAGCGAAGTCAGTATGGTTTTGTCAAGGAGAGGTCATGCTCATGAATCTGTTAGAATTCTTTGAGGATGTAACAAACTGGTTAGACCAAGGAGAGCTAATGAATACTATCTATTTGGACTTCAAGAAGGACGTTGACAATGTGCTTCACAGGAGGCTGCTGAGTGTCAGGAGGCCCATGGTGTCAGAGACAAGGTACTAGCGTGTACAGAAGCTCAGCTGCCTGGCAGAAAGTCGAGAGTGGGAATATAGGGTTCCTTCTCTGGATCGCAGAAAATGGCAACTGGTGTTCAGCAAGGAAACCACAACTTTTTACTTTGAACATTAAGGATCTAGATGAAGGAACTGAGGGCATTCCGGCGAGGCTTTTAGATGACGCAAAGATAGGTAGAGGGACAGGTATCACTGAGGAGGCAGAAGGCTTTAGATAGGGTAGGAGAATGGGCAACGAAGTGGTAGATGGAGTACAACATGAGAAAGTGCGCGATGATGCACTTTAGAGGGTAGAAGAGAGGCATGGACTATTTTATAACTGGGGAGAAAATTCAGAAGTCTGAAGTACAGATAGATTTTCAAGATCCAGTTCGGGATTGTCTCAAGGTAAATAAGACCATAAGACCATAAGACCATTAATGTGCAAGTTGAGTCAGTATTGAAGAAGGTGTTATATCTGCCACACAGTGTGTTGGAAATCTTACATTCAGAAAAACAACTGAGTCAACTCTTATAAACAATAATATTTATTTATTGAACACATTTACTATTAGAACAATAAAATGCATTATAATGTAACGAAAAACACTACAAACTAACTTAACTTCGGATGATCACATACCACCCCACGAGAAGTTGACCGGATTCCATGTGGTGAAGTCTTTTTGTTCTTCTGATAGTCTCTGGGAGGGGTCTTCTCTTCAAGTGGTTATTCTCGAGGGGTTTTGCAGTAATTCCTATCCTTCTAAGTCTTCACACATTTTTGGGAGGGTGTGGAGGATCTGCCAATGGAATGATCAGGTTCATTTACCTTGATCAATCAGAGTCAACCTGGGGTTGTCACATTGATGGCCCAAGGACGGCATTCCATTATCCCATTCAGGTCCAACTTCATGATGGTATCACAGGTTCTGTAGCTGTCAAGTTTGTTGGCATTTGTAGGGAGATGCAGCCTGTCTGGATTCTGTAATATGTGCATTAACACAGAGACTTTATTCAAGTCTGGGTTCTACTTCCGAGCATGCTTTAATCATTGTTCATTTTTGTAACGCCATGATAAATTTTTTATTGTCCACCGTAAGATTATTATTTCAGGTGGTCCATCTGGTCAGAAAGGCAAATACAGTGATAGCATTTATTTTCAGAGGGCTTCAATATTAAAGCAGCATGGAGTATTGTCTTCCGTTTTGGGCCCCATAACTCAGGAAGGATGTACTGCCCCGGGCAGTGTTCAGAGGAGCTTCATAAGAATGGTCTTAGGAAGGAAAAACTTAACATATGAGGTCTCTGGGTCTATACTCGCTGAAGTTGAGAAGAATGAAGGTGGATCTAATTGAAACATATAGAATATTGGGTGCCTGGTCAAAGTAGATGTTGAGAAGATGTTTCCACTGTTAGGAGAGAAGGGACTCAAGGACATAGCCTGAGAGTCAAGAGAAGATCTTTTAGAATGGAGATAAGGAGAAATACCTTCAGCCTGAGAGTGGTGAATCGATGGTAGAATGGCAGTTTCATTCCCTAAAGGACATTAGTGAACCAGGTGAGATTTTCTTGACAATCGATTCAGAACCCCCATCAGTCTCTTAATTCCAAATTTGAAGTCAAGCTCTGCGACTTGCTCTGGCAGGATTTGAACCCAGGTCACTCGAACATTATCTGGGTTTAAGCACATACGAATTCAGTGATAACACCACGAGGCCATTAACTTGCCCAATCCTCCACACTGTGACTAACGTGCGCAGTATGACATGCCCTATGGTTTGCCTTCATGTTAACTTTGACTTCCTTATCAAGATATGAATGATTTTTCCCCGTTATGCAATTCCTCTTCGGTCTTTAGTATCTCCTAGTTATTTGCCAAATTTCTTCATCTGTCCAGCCTTTGACTGTTCTTTTCTCCCCCAGTCCACCCAGGCCAAATCCTTCCTTAGCCTAGTATAATTATCATTGCCTAACACTAAAATTCTCATGTATAACTCAGTCTTCACTCTTTCAATCTGAATGTGAAACTCCAGCAAGTTGTGGTTCCTCTTTCCAAGGCAAAGCTCATCCACCAATCCTTCCTTGTTACATAATATCAAATCTAAATTAGCCCATTTTCTGGTTGGTTCCATGACGTCCTGCTCTTAGAAATAATCTCTCATACACTCTATGAATCTTTATTTGAGGCTATCACTGTTAAGTTGATTAATTGAGTCAATTTGCATGTTCAAACCACCCATAGTTGCTATTATGCCCTTGTTACAAACCCACACTCTTTTCAAACTCAGAAGTACTTTGGGGGGACAGTGGTTGAAAATTACCCTTCCCAAGAGGTTTCTTCTCTTGTTTTTTATTTGCACTGAGATGGATTTCAAACATGTTTTGACACAAAACAGTTTGAAAAGGTCTGAGTTCCCACTCGCACAAACAAATGTTTATTTTCATTACACTAACCACATTTCACAGTAAATATTGAGGATTTAACAGAGCTACAAGTGGTCATGAGATATGTTTAGCAAACAGGGTTGAGGAAAATCCCAAAGCCTTCGTTTCCATATATAAGGAGCAAAAGTGTAACTAGAGAAATGTTTGTCCAACACAAGGACAAAGGAAGAAAGTTATGCGTTGTGTCAGAGAAAATGGGTGAGATTCTTAACAAGTACTTTGCATCAGTATTCACCAAGGAGAGGGACATGATGGATGTTGAGGTTAAGGATAGATCTTTGAGTACTCTGGGTCAAGTTGACAAAAAGAGGGAGAAGGTTTTGGATATTCTAAGAGGTATTAATGTAGACAAGCCCCCAGATCTGGATGGGAGCTACCACACATTACTAAGGGAATTGAGAGAAGAAATATTTGGGGCTTTAACTTATATCTTTGCAGGAATCTTGAACATTGTTGAGGTCCTGGAAGACTGGAGAATTGCTAATGAAGCCCCCTTGTTTAAGAAGGGTAGTGGGGATAATCCATGTAATTATAAAGCGGCGAACCTGACATCAGTGGTAGGGAAGCTGCTGGAGAAACTACTGAGGGACTTGAGTAAGGTGTTTTATTCGGTTCCCCATAGCAGGGTATTGGAGTAGATGAAGTCGCATGGGCCTCAGGGTGTGCTGTCTAGATGGAAAGAGAACTGGCTGGGCAACATGAGACAGAGAGTAGTAAGAAAAGAGGATTTCTCAAAATGGTGACCTATGACCAGTGGTGTGCAACAGCGATTTGTGCTGGGACCACTGTTGTTTGTGATATATATCAATGATTTGGAAGAAGGTATCGTTTGTCTGATTAGCAAGTTTTTAGATGATAGAAAATGTGTTGTTGGAAAAGCGAAGCAGGTCAGGCAGCATCAAAGGAGCAGGAGAATTGATGTTTCGGGCATAAGCGTCGATTCTCCTGCTCCTTTGATGCTGCCCTTTTCCAGCAACACATTTTTAAGCTCTGATCCCCAGCATCTGCAGTCCTCACTTACTCCTAGTTTGCAGATGATACCAAGTATGTTGGAGAAGCAGATAATGAAGAGGACTGCCAGAGAATGCAGCAGAATATAGATAGATTGGAGAAATTGGGCACAGATATGGCAGATGGAGTTCAATCTGTGCAAATGCGAGGTGATGCATTTTGGAGGATCCAATTCTAGAGCGAACTGTGCATTAAATGGAAAAGTCCTGGGGAAAATTGACGTACAGAGAGATCTGGGTGTTCTGTTCATTGTTTCCTGAATCTGGCAATGCAGGTCAGTAAAGTGGTCAATAAGACATTTGGCATGCTTTCCTCGATTGGATCAGTTGTTGAGTACAAGCACTGGCAGGTCATCTTACGGTTGCTTCGGACTTTGGTTTGGCCACATTTGGAATACTGCATATAATTCTGGTCACTTCATTATCAATAGGATGTGGATGATTGAATAGAGTGAAGAGTAGGTTCACCAGGGTGTTGCCTGGGATGGAGGGTGCTGGTTATGGAAAGAGGTTGGGTAGATAAGGATTATTTTAATTATAAGGACAAAGGTTGAGGGGGGATCTGATTGAGGTCTACAAAATCAAGAGAGAGATAGACAGGGTAGATACCAAGAAGCTCTACCACAAATTGTGAACTTATGACTCCTAGTAATTGAGTTCCAAAGTGAGACAGAAAGGTTTAGGGCCTGAGGGATTTATGTGGGAAGCTCGGAGACGGTAGGGGCAGGAACGATAGTGTCATCTAAATGTATCTGCCAGATACATGAATGGGCGGGGAGCAGAGGGATAGAAAATAGGTGGCAGGTTTAGAGGGTCTGGATCAGCGCAGGCTTGGAGGGCCGAAGGGTCTGTTCCTGTGTTGGAATGCTCTTTCTTCTTTATCATTCATTCTAAAAATAGCAAGTTTTCAACTTATTGTATGCTACAATTTAATAATATAAACCATTTATTTATTTGGCAGTGCATGTCCAATTATTGTCCTTGCTAAATTTCAGACACAGAGTCATACAGATGTCCAGCATGGAAACAGACCCTTCCACCCAACCCGTCCATGCTGACCATATATCCCAACCCAATCTAGTCCCACCTGCCAGCACTCAGCCCATATCACTCGAAACACATTCTATTCATATACCCATCCAGACGCCATCTAAATGTTGCAAATGTACCAACCTTCACTAATTCCTCTGGCATTTCATTCCATACACGTACCACCCTTTGTGTGAAAATGTTGCGCCTTACATCACTTTTACATTTTTCCATCCCAATCTAAACCTTTGTCCTCTAGTTCTGGACTCCCCCACACCAGGGAAAATAGCTTGCCTATTTCCCCCTTCAAACCCTCATGATTTTATAGACCTCTATAAGGTCACCCCTCAGCCTCCAACGTTCCAGGGAAAACAGCCCCAGCCTATTCAACCTCCACCTAGAGCTCAAACCCTCCAACCTTGGCAACATCCTTGTAAATCTTTTCAGAACAGTTTCAAGTTTCACAACATCCTACCGATAGGATGGAGACCAGAATTGCACATAATATTCCAAAAGTGGCCGAACTAACCTCCTCCACAGACGGAACACGACCTTCCAACCACAGTACTCAATGCTCTGACCAATTAAGAAAAACATACCAAATGTCTTCTTCACTGTCTTATCTATCTGTGACTCTACTTTCAAGGAACAATGAACCTGCACTCCAAATTCTCTTTGTTCAGCAACATTACCTTGGACCTCACCATTAAGAGTATAACTCCTGTTAAGACTTGCTTTCCCAAAATGCCGCATCTCGCATTTACCTAAATTAAACTCCATCTATCACTCCTCAGCCCATTGACCCATCTGATCAAAATCCCATCTTATTGTGAGGTAAAATTCTTCGCTGTCCTCTACACCTCCAATTTGGGTGTCATCAGCAAATTTACTAACTATACCATTTATACTCGCATGTGAATCGTTTATATGAATGACAAAAAGCAGTGGACCCAGCACCGATCCTTGTGACACTCCACTGGTCACATGCCAACAATCTGAAAAACAACTCTGCACCACTACCGTCTGCGTTCTACCTAAAGTCAGCGCTGTATCAAAATGGCTAGTAATCCCTGTATTCCAATAGATCTACCCTTGCAAACCTCGAATGCCTTACTGAAGTCCTTATTGATCACGTCCACTGCTCTGCCCTCATCAATCCTTTTTGTTACTTCTGTAAAAAAGCTCAATCAGTTTTGTGAGACATGATTTCCCACGCACAAAGCCATGTTGACTCTTCCTCATCAGTCCTTGCCTTCCCAAGTAAATGTGCAACCTGTCCCTCAGGATTCCCTCCAACAACTTGCCCTCCACTGACGTCAGGCTCAATGGTCTATAGTTCCCTGGCTTGTCCTTACCACCCTTCTTAAACAGTGACACCACGTTCGCCAACCTCCAGTCTTCCGGCGCCTCACCTGTGACTATCAATGGTACAAGTATCTCAGTAAGAGGCCTAGCAATTACTTCCCTAGCTTCGCACAGAGTTGTAGGGTAAACTTGATCGATCAGATCCTGGGGATTTATCCACTTTTATGCGTTTCAAGACATCAACACTTCCTCCCCTTTAATAAGGACATTTTTTCAAGATGTTTCCATTTATTTCTCTGTATATCTACATCTCCCATGTCTTCTCCTGAGTAAACACTGATACGAAATACTCGTTTCGTATCTACCCCATCTACTGCGGCTCCACACAAACGCACCTTGCTGATCTTTGGGGGCTCTATTCTCTCCCTATTTACCCTTTTGTCCTCAATGTATTTGTAAAATCCTATTGTATTCTTCTGAACTCAATTTGCCAAAGATATCTCATATTGCCTTTTTGCCTTCCTAATTTCCCTCTTTAGGATGCTCCTACTGCCTTTATACTCATCTAAGGATTCACTCGATCTATCCTGCCTGTACCTGACATATGCTTCCTTCTTTTTCTTAACTCGACCCTCAATTTCTTTAGTCATTCAGCACTCTCTATACCTTCCAGCCTTTCCATTCACCCTAACAAGAATATACTGTCTCTGGACTCTCGTTATCTCATTTCTGTACGCTTTCTATTTTCCAGCCATCCCTTTCCCCGCGAACATCTGCCGCCATCAGCTTTTAAAAGTTCTTGCCTAATAACGTCGAAATTGTCCTTTCTCCAATTTAGAACTTCAACTTTAAGTTCTTCTTTGTCCTTTTCCATTGTTATTTTGAAACTAATAGAATTGTTGGCAAATAGCTGGAGGTCACACATTTCAGTGAGAAATTAAATCGATTGATTATATTTAAATGTGTAACAATGATAAGTCGATTTGATTGTTCAATCATTTGCTCACTCTGAATATGCAATCAGTCAGAAGTCAACCACTTTGCAAATGATAGAGCAACAATGTATGCATTTGAATACTGAGATTCAATGTGTAATTGTGATCACCAAAGTAGTCAGACAACATGTTGTTTTTCGATACAAAACAAAATGTGCATTCGTAACTTTTGTATCATAAAAGGTTGTTTGGTGTTTATAACTTAATTCCATCAATGTAGAATCAACTTAATTGTTTTCAGAGATGGTGCAGTTATTGTGCAGTTGAATAATTGTAGCTCATACCTTATTGTATCCCAATTCACAAACATAGCAAACTCCTGATCATTGTTCAGGTCAGTAAACACATCACTTTACATCATGACCGACATTAAAAGTGGATTCAAAAAGGCCTGAATTCGGGTACAGTGCTACTGGACCTCACAGCTGCCTGTGGCACTGAGTGAGACACTGGCCTGCTCCTGAATCTGTCCAGAGAGTTTCCAACCTGACTCAGGGCAGTCATTCAAATATTCCCTCACAGAGAATCATTTCGAATCCACCTTCAGCAGCAGAAAACTAGCCACAGGCTATCACTGCTCTCAGTGTAGGTACAAGTGCTGTCTAAATAAGATACCAGCGACTGACTAGGAACCAGGTCTTACAAATTTATCCTCAGTCAGAGCCTGGCCCATGGAGCAGATGTATGGACGTGGAGTCTCAGCATCACACCACACAAGTTACTTCTGGTGATGACATCTGGCATGTCCCCCAGAGTCCATACCTTTGTCCCGTGGACCAGACACTGGGTGAAAATGTTCACAACTGGCAGTCTATTGCAGCATTTTGTGTCTCACAGTGAACCCTCTGAAACTGTATCCAATAAATGCACCTTCATATTCAACAGTATCAAAATAAAATTGTACATGTATGTGGATGGTCAGATACTAATTCATAGGTCATCCAACAGAATGTATCTGAAGAAACCAGGAGCAAACAGCAAGCCAAGAATCATTTTAATCACTGAACTTGTTGGATTTTGTCTGGTCTAGGTAACCATGCATATTGTACTGGCATTTAAGTGAATGTAACAATGCACATCAAAACTGGAAGTCTTGGTCTAACGTCCCACCCCAGCTTCCTGACCTCACACACTGCACTCCCTTGCACACCTCTCTCACTCGCACACCTTACTCCCTCGCTCACCTCACTCCATCAAACAATTACCAATTAATGAGAATCCACAAACTGAGTGAAACTTGGAACACAGAACAGTACAGCACAGTAAGAGCCCTTCAGTCCTCAATGTTCTGCTGGCCTTTTATCCTACTCTTAGATCAGACTAACCTACATAACCTTCAATGTACTAACTTCCATGTTCCTATCCAAGAGTCTTCTTAACTATCCCTAATGTATCTGATTCTACTACCACCACTGGGGGTGCATTCTGTCCGCCCACCCAACACTCTCTGAATAAAGAACCTACCTCTGACATCTTCTCTAACCTTCCTCCAATCACCTTAAAGTTATGCCCTTTGATGATAGCCAATTTTGCCCGCGGAGAAGGCTCTGGCTATCCACTCTGTCTATTCTCTCAACATCTTGTACACCTCTATTATGTCACCTGTCATCCTTCTTCGCTCCAGTGAGAAAAGCCCTAGCTCTCTCAACCTTTCTTCCTAAGACATGTCCTCCATCCAGGCAGCATCCTGGTAGATCTGCTCTGCACAGTCTCTGAGGCTTCCACATGTTTCCTATAATGAGGCAACCAGAACCGAACCCAATATTCCAAGTGTGGTTGAACCACAACTTTATAGAGCTAAGCATTAACCTTCCCGCTCTTAATCTCAATTCCCCCTGCTAATGAAAGCCAACACACCATACACCTTCTAAACAACCCTGCCAACTTGAGTGGCAACTTTGAGGGATCTGTGGACATGGATCCAAAGATCCTTCTGTAACTCCACACTATCAAGAGTTTTGCCTTAACTCTGTGTGGTGTATGAAAATGCAACCTTCCAAAATAAATCGCTTCACAATTTTTAATGTGCAACTCTATGTGCCATTAATCATCCCAGCTCTGCATCCTGTCAATGTCCTCTGGTAATCTGTACCAACCCTCCACACTATCCACAACTCCACCAATCTTCAAGTCATCGGCAAACTTATAAACCCACCATTCCACTTACTCATTAAAGTCATCTATAAAAATCACAAAGAGCACAGGTCCCAGAGCGGATCCCTGTGAAACATCATTGGTCACTGATGTCCAGGCTGAATACTTTCCATCTGCTACTACCCTGTCTTCTATGGGCCAGCCAAATACATATCTAGACATCCAAATTACCCTGTGCCCCATGCCTCCTTACCTCTGAATGCGCCTACAATGGGGAACCTTATCAAACGCCTTGCTAAAATTGTTGTTCACCACATCTACTAGTCTACCTTCATCAGTGTGTTTTTTTCACATCTTCAAAGAATTCAATAAGGTTTCTGCTCCTCACAAAGCCATACTGACTATCTCTGATCAAACTATAATTTTCTAAGTAATTGTAAATCCTGCCTCTCAGGAGCGTATCCAATACTTTGCCCACCACTGATGTAAGACTGACAGTTCTGTCATTCCCTGCGTAATCCCTATTCCCTTTCCTGAAGAAAGGAATAACATTTGCCATCCTCCAATCATCTGGCACTACTCCAGTGGACAATGACGATGCAAAGGTTATCGCCAAAGGCACACAAAGCTCTCCCTGGAGTAACCTCGGGTATACTCCATCTGATCCAGGTCATTTTTCTCTCCTTATGTTTGCACTTCAATCAGTCTGTACTTCTTATCAACTTTTCTACACCCTGTCCAACCAACTGATTCACTGTTTCCATTTCAATGCTATATAGAGTGCTGCCTGCCTGAGTAAGTACGGTTCCCAATGTCCTCTGAATCACAGAATGAAAAATTGGAATAGACCAATGCCTTTCTGATGAAGGGCTTATGCCCGAATCATCAACTCTCCTACTCCTCGGATGCTGCCTGACCTGCTGTGCTTTTCCAGCACCACACTTTTCGACTCTGATCTCTATCAACTGCAGTCCTCACTTTCTCCATTACTGAGGGCTGTCCCCTCTGCCCACTGAGGGGGGGAATTAACCATCAGAACTTCATTGTATGTGGAGCTGACTGCTCAGTTCTGGAAAGTTGCACTATATGAATATATTTTTTTTAAAAAAGGAAATTATAGTTCAACAAATGTTCATTCAATGCCAGAGTTATAATTTTGGTTCATGGTTTGAGCAACCTGAGAAGAAATAGTGAATGTCTGAAGAACTCCAAGGTACAGAGAGTCCCAGGTGTTATATTCCAGCTTACGTTAATGCTGGGAATATTATCAGACAGACTGATTTTTTAAGGGAATGAATTGATATGTGGAGGTGTGACATTTTTGCCATCACAGAGACATGTTTGAGGGAGGTCAGGGCCAAGAACTCAATATTCTCTTATACTGTAAAATATGGGCAGGAGAGGAGAGGGTGTTGAATAGATGGTGGTGTTTTATAATTAATTAAGAAGTCAGTTACTACATCTTGGAATTTTCTTCAAATGAGGATTTATGGGCCGAGGTTAGTATCAAAACGATGACAGAACACACTGCTGGGGATATTTTATAGAGCCCCAGAAAGATGAAAATACAGGAGAAGATATATAACCAATTCACTGAGGTGTGTAGGAAAGCAAGGCCAGAGATGTTACAGAGAGAGGAAAGCAAGTCTGGCGATGTTTCAGAGAGAGGAAAACAAGGCTGGAGATGTTGCAGAGATAGGAAAGCAAGTTTTCAGATGTTACAGAGAGAGGAAGCAAGGCTGGAGATGTTACAGAGATAGGAAAGCAAGTTTTCTGATGTTACAGAGAGAGGAAAGCAAGGCTGGAGATATTGCAGAGATAGCAAGGCAAGGCAGGAGATGTTACAGAAATAGGAAAGCAAGTTTGCAGATGTTACAGAGAGAGGAAAGCAAGGCTAGAGAAGTTACATCGATAGGAAAGCAAGGCCAGAGATTTAACAGAGATGGGAAAGCAAGGTTGGAGATGTTATAGATATAGGAAAGGAAGGCTGGAGATGTTGCAGAGATAGGAATACAAGGCTAGAGATGTTAGAGTGATAGGAAAGCAAGGCTAGAGATGTTAGAGTGATAGGAAAGCAAGGCTAGAGATGTTAGAGTGATAGGAAAGTAAGCTGCAGATGTTTCAGAGATAGGAAAACATGGCTGGAGATGGCCGAAGGACAGCGTGGCCTGACCATGCTAGAACAGGTTATTGAGGAATTTTAAATTAAATCACAGGATATAGGGAGAGGTGTAGCAGCTGAACGTTATAGAGATCGGGAGACATGTAGGGGCTGGCAGAATTTATAGCGATAGATGGGTCTGGAGTTTGAGATAAAGACTGTGGAGATATGGAGGGTTACTGAGATACAGATGGATGCAGCAGCTGGAGGAGATGACAGGGAAAGATACAGACATACACGCAGATAGGTTAAAAATGGAATTGAGCGATGTCTTAATCGAGAAAATATTATAGAAATCTTTGGAATAGACAAGGCACTGGGAGGAACTGAAGGAATGAGACCTTGGATTGTCCAATCACGAGAGAAGTAGAGTCAGTGTCATACAGCACAGGACAGGCCCTTCGGTTGACAGCGACAAAAATAAAAAGCCCTGCAGACCCTGGAAACCCCTCCTTCCGAACGTCTGGGGGCAAGGGCTAGATTTGGGAGAGGTGTCCTACAGGCTGTTCAAACAACAATGTGACAGAACAACACCTCACGGGGTCAGATCAAACACTGACACAGAAACCTCCTGCTGAGTCCCCTCCCTCAGCCTCACGGGGTCAGATCAAACACTGACACGGAAACCTCCTGCTGACTCCCCTCCCTCAGCCTCACGGTGTCAGATCAATCACTGACACGGAAACCCCCTGCGTCTCCCCGCCCTCAGCCTCACGGTGTCAGATCAAACACTGACAAAGAAACCTCCTTCTGACTCCCCTCCTTCATCCTCACAGTGTCAGATCAAACACTGACACAGAAACCTCCTGCTGACTCCCCTTCCCCAGCCTCACGGTGTCAGATCAAACACTGACACAGAAACCTCCTGCTGACTCCCCTCCCGCAGCCTCACGGTGTCAGATCAAACACTGACACGGAAACCTCCTGCTGACTCCCCTCCCTCAGCTGTTGGAGGACGCACTGAGAGGGTGACAGAGTTGGAGAATGTATACCTGGTGGGCCATTTCAAACCCCACCAAGAGTGGATCAGCAGCAGCACTGCTGATCGAGATGGTCGTGATCAAAAGGACACAGCTTCGAGATTGAGTCTGCACCAGGGCAGGGGGGAGCGACTGAGAGGGAGAAACACTCTTGATCTCATCTTCACCAACCTACTGCTGCAGACACATTGATGATGACCATATTGGGAACGGTGACTACCTCACACAGTATTCCGGGAGACAAGGTCACACATACATGCACCGACATATGAGAGATACTATCACCATGCTAAACGGGACAGATTTCGAATAGGTCTAGAATGCAGCACTGGCCTTTGTGAGGTGTTTCGAGTCATTACCAACAGCAGCAGAATTGTATTCCAGAACAATTTCCACTGTCACTACCTGGCAAATGCTCCACTTTACCCTGCCCATCAGGCCAGGGGATAAACTCTTGTTCAATGGAGAATACAGGAGGGCCTGCCAAGAGCAGCACCAACTACACCTCACAATGAGGTGATGTGACCAATCATGACCACTTACTGACCAAATAGCATAAACAGCCAGTGACAGACAGATCTAACGAACAAATCAGAACTAATCTCTGCAATCCTGTCACATGCAATCAGGGTGAATTGTGTGGTCAATCAAACAACTCACGGGAAGAGGAGGATCCACAAATATCACCCTCCTCAGTGATGGTAGAGGCCAAGATAAGGCTGAAACATTCACAACAATGTTCAGACAGAAGTATCGATGGGATGATCTATTTTAGTCTCCTCCAGATGGCAGTCGTCAGCTAATTCAATTCATTTGTGTTTGGTTTCTCCAAGTGGCTGGAGGGATGGGATAATGTAAAAGCTGTGGGCCCTGAGAACATTCCATTCAAGCTGTTCCTGCAGTGATATTGCACTGGGACCTACCTGACAATGTGGGAAACTATCCGGGTGGGTCCTGTACACACACAGACAAAACATCAACCAATCAATGACTGCCCCATTGCACTAATCAATATCACTAATAAAATGTTGTAATGTTATTGGAATCTACAGTGGGATCAAGTAGCACTTCCCCAGCACCAAACTGCTCACTGACACTCAGTTTAGTCTCTGCCAGGGCCACTCATCCCTTGGGCTCATTGAAGCCTTGGTTTAATGGTGTACAACAAGAAAACACATCGCTGAACTCTACAGGTGAGGCGACATTTTTTAACATTAGTATAACTGCATTTGACCAAGTGTCGTATTCAGGATTATCGGCAAAACTAGAGCAAATAAGTCTCGTATGCACTGGCTGAAGTTATATATCTGGCACAAATGACGGTGGATGGGGTTGGTGGAGAGAAGCCATCTCAGTTCCAGGACAGCTCTGCAGCAGTTCCCTAGGGAGGGGTTTCTGGGTTAGCCTGTAAATCAGAAATGGAAAGGTAAGGCACCATACTCCTACAGTATAATAGGGCTGCTCTCTCGTTAGACAGAGACAACTGGTGGTAGTTTAACTGATACCTCAAGGACAGTCCTTTAGTCATCCCAGTCAGTGCAGGAATTGAACCCACACTGTTGGTATTAATATCTAGCTGTCTAACAGATTGAGCTAACCAAGTCCTCACTCAGCTCCTTGGGGAAGATACTGCAATGTTATCCCATTCAGATATGTTGTTAAACACCTCTGGAGCAGGTGGAACGAGAAGCAAACTTCCTAAATCAGAGGGAGTGACAGTATCAATGAGCTATAAGAGTGATCTCCGCCCTCAGCCCAATCAGAAATGACCAGTCCGACAGTGTAAATACACAAGTGGGGATGTTTGCCATTGATGTTTGCCAATGTTCAATGCCATTCATGATTTACTCAGATACTGAAGCAGACCTTGTCTAAATGCAACAACACCTGGAAATATCCAGGTGGGTAATTAACAGTGACAATGCCATTCCCATTACACATGTGCCAGACAACAATTTACTCTAACAAGACAAAATTGAACCGTATGCTCTAACGTTCAATACCACCACCATCACTGAACACACAACTAGCAATATCCTGGGGATTACCGTTAACCCGAACTGGACTGACCATATGATTCATTATCCATTCCTGTGAAGGGCTTATGCTAAAACATCAACACTCCCGTACCTCAGATGTGGCCTGACCTGTTATGCTTTACCAGCGCCACACTTTGACATATGTAAATTAATTGGCCACAAGAATATGTCAGGGGCTAGGAATCCTGCAGAAATAACTCACTTCATGATCTCCGAAAGCCTGTCCCCCATCGATAAGACACATGTTGAATATGGGTGTGATGAAATATCCCCCCTTTCCTTGGGTGAGTGCAGCTTCACCCCTCTTCCACTGATACTCAGTCGTAGCTCAGCACCTGCCATCTACACGGTGCTCTGCAGAAATTTACCAAGGCTCCTTACAACGTACCTCTGAAGCCCGACCATCAAGAAGGACAAGGGAAGCAGATACACAGGACCCCCACCATGTTCGCGTTCTGTTCCAAGCTATCCACCATTATGATTGAGAAGTACATTGCTGTTTCTTCAGTGTTACTGTTTCAATGTCCCTCCTGAATGATATTGTAAGTCTAACTACAACACTTGGACTCCAGTGGTTCAGTGCGGCAGTTCACCACCACCTTCTCAAGGGCCACCAGAGATGGACAATAAATACTGGCCCAATCATATTCTATGAATAAATTAAAATGAAAAATATTGTCCAAACATGCCCAATGCTGGACACTATGCTTTGGGTTTTGTGAGCTCAGGCTAGTTGGGTTCAGTCTGTAACTTGCTTGTTGTGAACAGCTAAAGGGTTAATCTGTCAGTCACTCAGAGGCATGGCCTACATACCGAGCATCACACAGACATTGACATTCACACCCAACATCACTGAGCTCTGAGATAGACATTAGCAATTCAAAATGTATTCATATCTGACTAACATGCTTAAACACACAGTGCTATTGTTACCACAAAAATGATTATGATTGAATATTACCAGGGAGAAAGTGAGGACTGTAGATGGTGAAGATCAGAGTAAAAAACTGTGGTTCTGAAAAGGCACAGCTGTTCAGGCAGCATCTGAGGAGCAGGTGAGTCGACTATTAGTTCACAATATTAATACAAAGGAAAATAATTGCATATTTTCAAAGTTCTTGCACTTGATAATAATGTGGTCTTGGGTGTGGGAATGATATTCATCATTTCAATGTTCCTTACTGTGAGTTGGGCACTGTTTTCATCATCTTGTTGTTATAAAAGTGAACAGAATAAATGGGTGGATTTTATGCATTTTGGACAATCTAGAAGCTGGTATTATGAAAGGATGTCGGAACTTCAGTAAAGAGACTTTGCTGTTAATGGTTAGAACAATGTTGTAAACACTTACACAGAGATTTCCAGCTCAGGTCACACACAAGAACGTTGGGCTGGGATGATGCTGGCCATCAATGGAGCTGCACAATTCTGTTTGGATACTAACATTGTGGGGCTAACATACACTGGAATTTGTTTATGGTGGATTCAATGTAAGATGTCATGTGCTGCAGGAGTCCATCACCTTTACAACACCGTCATTCAGGATCAGATCCAAGGTTCAGAATTACAGAGTTTAGGGGCACACCAGAAGAAATATACTTACAAGACATGCCTGTTTACAGGTCATTGTTTCAATATTGAACTGCATCTGGACCAGCGCCATGTGCAAGTTCATTGAACAGTCTGTCCCACACACATCTCCCTGTTGTTCAGGTATGTCTGAACAGTTTATTGTGAGGGATTGTATGAGTAACTGCCCAACTCCAGTTTGGAAGGTCTCTGGACAGATTTTGGAGATGTCCAGTGTTTTAGAGGTCATGGTGAGGGCCAGTAACACTGTGTATGAATTCAGGATTTTCCTCAAAGTCATTTCCAACAGCTTTGTGCCTGCGAGATGGTGTGTTCACTGATCTGAACATGAATCGGCTGTTTACTATAGTTACTGAATTGTGTAATAGTTAGGCGTGCACTCTGGTATTTCAATTATTGTTCACTTCAATTGTTTTCAACAGAAAATTATTGATGTTTGGTTTATTCTAAAATATGTAAGAAATAAAGTGATATTAACTCTTCACTATACAAAATGTAAAATTGACCTGCTGCATATTTCCCTCAGACTAATCAAGCAACAATCAATATTGTCTTTCAAGTAGGATTCTGTGAACAGAACTATGTCCCATGCAACATCACCATCCTCTCTGGGATGTTCTGGCCAATGAAAGAGCAGAAGAGGGCAGGTCCTTGGCATATAGGGCAGCATGGTGGCTCAGTGGTTCGCACTGCTGCCTTACAGCACCAAGGATCCAGGTTCGATTCCAGCCTTGGGCAACTGCCTGTGTGGAGTTTACACATTCACCCTGTGTCTGCGTGGGTTTCCTCCCACAGTCCAAATATGTGCAGCTCAGGTGAATTGGCCAGGTGGGCTGTTCTCTGGAGGGTTAGTGCGGACTGGTTGGGCCGAAGGGTCTGTTCCCACACTGTAGTGGATCTATTCTAATCATAGTGCTCAGCATTGATGCTGGATCCTGTGACTGCTCTACAGCAGGTTTTGCGGGAATCAATAAAAGGGAAACCTATAATCGACCACATTGTCACCTTTCTGCCTGCTGCAGATACACTTCTCCATTTCATATATCTGTAAGAATGGTCACTCCACAGTCCTTATAATGAGCAAGGTCTATCTTCACATTTTGCAGACCCTCCACACAATGACATGTACTGAATGGTACTGATTTAAATAGGTTAAGCAACTAATGATGATGCATCCATGAGGTACAATGGCCCATCGGCGGCAGCAGCAGCATCATATTCTGTACAACTCATACAAGTCTGCAACCTCTTGGACCGTCATACCTCCCACTGTACAGTAACCATCGCGGCCCTACATACCTCCCACTGTTCAGTAACCATCGCGGCCCGACATACCTCCCACTGTACAGTAACCATCGCGGCCCGACATACCTCCCAATGTACAGTAACTATCACGGCCCGACATACCTCCAACTGTACAGTAACTATCAATACCCAATATACCTCCCAGTCTACAGGTGCTATCAAGAGCGGCATGGTGGCTCAGTGTTTAGCACCGCTCCCTCACAGCACCAAGGTCCTCGGTTCGATTCTGGCCTTGGGTAACTAACTGTGAGGAGTGTGCACATTCCCCCCATGTCTGCAGGGTTTCCGACTACAGTCCAAAGATGTGCAGGTCAGCTGAACTGGCCACATTAAATTGCCAAGTGTTTTATTCATAGGGAAATGGGTGTGGGTGGGTTACTGTCCGGAGGGTTGATGTGGACTGGTTTGGCCGAAGGACCTGTTTCCACACTGTAAGAAATCTAATCTACTCTCCAAGGTTCAAGTCATGAATATGATGGAATAATCAATTGTCTGAATGAGTGCAGCTCCAACAGAACTCTAGTATGGACTTACTAGCAACAGGCAACACAGTTGCATGGGGAAGATCATGTCTCACAAACTTGATTGAATGTTTCGAGGAAGTGACAAAATTGATTGATGAGGGCATAGGGCTGAATGTTGGACATTTGGACCTTAGCAAGGCCTTTGATGTGGTTCCTTATGGCAGGCTCATACAGAAGGTGAAGTGAACTGGGATCAGCGGTCAGTTAGTAAGATGGATAGAGAACTGCTTGGCTATTGAAGACAGAGTAGTGATGGAACAGTGTTTTTGTGACTGGAGATCTGTAAATAGATTGGCGGAGTTGCAGATTGTGAAGATGATTGCCAGAGAATACAGCAGGATGTAGGTCAGCTGCAGACTTGGACAGAGAAAACACAGATGTAACTTTATTTGGACAATTGTGATGTGATGCGTTTTAGAAGGTCTAATGCAGGAGAGAAGTATAAAGTGGATGGAAAAACTACTGATTGCACCAACATTCAAAGGGATCAAGGTGTACAGCTCCACATTTCCCTGAAAGTGGTAACACGGGTGGAGAGGGTGATCAAGAAGACTGACGGCAAACTTGCAGACAGGCATCAGAGCATGCAGTATGAAAGTTAGCAGGTCATATTGCAGCTGTAGAGAAGCTTAGTTCTGGCACATTTAGAATATTGTGTACAGTACTGGTTTCCACACCAGCAGAACGATGTGGAAGTGTTGGAGAGGGTATGGGAAGGTTTTACCAGGATGTTGCCTGGTTTGGAGGGTATTAGCCAGAAGGAGAAATTGAACAAACATGGTTTGTGAGCACCTGGGCAACATTGGCTATGGGGCTACATGATAGATACTTACACAATTATCAGAGGTATAGATAGAATGACAGTTAGGGGCTTTTTTCCAGAGGAGAAATATCAATTACTCAGGACCTTAGGTTTTAGGTAAAAGGGAGAAAGTTCAGGAGATGTGATCGGTAAGCTTCTTTTTTTTGCTTTTGGACAGAATGTGAAAGTACCTGGAATGCACTGATAGAGGTGGAGAAGCCAATATAGCAAGGTTTATGAGGGATTTTGGCACAAATATGAGTAAGTAGGGAACAGAATGACATAGAGGGTGTCAGAGCAAAAACTTTTGTTTTAACTTTAGAAAGGCATCATGTGTCAGTGCGGGCTTGCTGGGCTGAAGGGCCTGTTCCTGTACTAGACTGTTCTTTAAGACAAGATTAGAGCCCGGGAGTAGTGCGATGCTCACTGAATGATTACTGATTATCAACAGCCACATTATTGTGGACCCCCCCCCCCATCAACTTGCAGCTTCATATCCTCCCCCACTGTGAGGAAACGCAATATGGAGAATTTGACATGAATGTCAGACCTGGTACCTGGTGACTCCATCTCGCCGCACGTTTCTGCAGACTTCTAGCCTGGACACCAACATCTCAGGGGAAACTTCATGAACAGAAGCTGCATGTACTCCATACCCACCAATGCTGACATCTGACACATGCCAGCTTCACCATGCCATCCCAGCACATCTCCGATCCACCGACAGTACGCTTCTGTACTCCAATGCTGCAGCTCAGGGTGCACTGACAACTCTCATTGCAATGCTGCTGCAAGGACACTGTGCTCCGGCGCACACACCCAGCTCATGGCCTGACCTTCGGGGCTGCTCACTCCATGTTTGTACACACTCACTTTGAGCTGACTTGAATGCTCACAGAATTATTGCCTTGTCTTACCCTGGCTTTAGCAGTGTTTCCCCTCAGCCAGAGCTACCAGGCTCGCCCGCCTGCTGTATTGTCTTGGTGTTTAGCACAGACACAAACCCAGGAAGCTTGATATCATTGTCCACAGTCAGTCACGGTGCCCAGCACAGTGAATCAGGGGAGTCTCAGATCCCAGTCCGGGGGCTTGGACACGGTCAGTCACGGTGTCCAGCACAGTGAGTCAGGGGGAGTCTCAGATCCCAGTCCGGGAGCTTGGACGCGGTCAGTCACAGTGCCCAGCACAATGAGTCAGAGGGAGTCTCAGATCCCAGTCCGGGAGCTTGGACACGGTCAGTCACGGTGCCCAGCACAGTGAGTCAGGAGGAGTCTCTGATCCCAGTCCGGGAGGTTGGACACGGTCAGTCACGGTGCCCAGCACAGTGAGTCAGGGGGAGTCTCAGATCCCAGTCTGGGAGCTTGGACACGGTCAGTCACGGTGCCCAGCACAGTGAGTCAAAGGTACTCTCAGATCCCAGTCCGGGAGCTTGGACACCGTCAGTCAGCCTCTCATGATTGTTAGGGTCAGGATCCTTCCCCAGTTAGAGTCGAGGAGCAGAATGTTGGGAGCCCCCTATCCCTCTTGGCTGTTTCTCCTCTCGTGTGGGGTGGTTCCTTCTGAAATGTGACAATTACCAAGCGGTACTATGGGAGGTAGAATTGTTTGTTACAGCTGGTACAGACCGAGAGAAGGGGCTTTATTCAGTGAGAGTGGGAGAACATGAGCCTTTGTAGAAAGTGGGTGCAGTAACAGAGAGACAGTGAGGGCGAGCTCACAAAGTGTAGATGGTGGTACTTACCATGGTGGAGTGGAGAAGGTCACTGACCTCCTTCCAACACTGCTGGGAATTCAGTCCTGCCAGTCCTAGAGGAAGATAATGTCCCTCTCGTGCACCATGCCATCCACCAGAACCTCAGCGACTTGGTCTCAAAGTTAAGCCCCAGCTTTACCCCCTATGCCATGTCTTTGGCAGTTTCGGATTGACAATCTAAGAGTGTAATGACTTTTTTAACTAATGGCACCTGGAACAGGAAGGCCGGTGCATTCTGGGATATCCAGGCAGTGAGCAGTTGTTATGACGAAGAGGAAAATCATCGTGTTAGTGTCAGATGAGAAGATAACCACGTGTGCAGGGAGGATCGTTAATGAGGCAGATTGGGGATGGTATCATGTGAAAATGAACTTCACCTTGTGGAGAGAAACCCTCTATAAAACCTGACTAAAATGAGACTTGACCAAATCATAAGATGAGTTAGGCCTCTGTTTGTCTGAATCAAAGTAGGGATGCAGTGTGAAATATTGGGAGCAACAAACTTGGAGCGGAGAATTACAAAGGAGATTCAAATCCTTAAAAAGGGGTAACGCAACGTTCCAGACTGTTAAAAGGAGCCTGGAAAAATCCCTGCCTTATAGTTACCTACATTATCCAATCCTCTTTGGATGCAGGGAAGGTGCTGGAGGCCTGGAGAGTGGCTAATACCGCAACTTTTTTTAAATATAGAGCAAGGTACTGACTGAATAGGTCGCGACTAGAATTCTGAGACAGTGGATAAACGGTCACTAGGAAGTCCCAGGGACTCCAGGACAGTCTGTCTGGATTTGTGCAAGGAAGATCATGTGTAATTAATCTGACTGTATAGGTCTGACGCAATAACTTGTTACTGCATGTGACTTATTTGGATTTGATGAGAGATCCCATGGCAGATTGTCTAAAAACAGAAACTATGGGGTCCAGGTGAACGGAGCAAACAACCCAGAGAAGTGCAAGGCAAGGCATTTGGGGACATCAACAATAGAGAGGAATGGACAATAAATGAGAGCATAGTCTGTGTGGGCGGATAATTGAAGATAGCTGAAAACATCAATAATCTCGTTAATGTAGCAAATGGCATCATTTCCTCTATCAGCCAAAGGGCAGAATTTCAGAGCAGGAAACTTATGCTGGAAATGCATAAATAATGAGTTCAGTCAGAGCTTGGGGACTGTGTACAGTTCTGGTCACCCCATCACATGGAAGAATGGCATTGGACTGGAGAGGGTACAGAGGAGATTCTTCACCCTGTGAAAGTGGAAGTGCAGTTCTGAGGAAAGATATGAATGGAGGATACTGAGAGGAGATTTGATTGGGGTGCACATGCTGTCAGGGGCCTCGGTACAGAGGGAAATAACATCTTCTTCCTGTTGGTATTTTGCTTTACCAGTGGTGAATATTTAATATAATTGGCTGAAATATCCGAAAAGTGGTGAGGAAAGTTTTTATTTCACCCAGAGTATGGTCGGGATCTGGTAGTCACACATGGAAGCGGAGTAGAGGCAGAAACTATCAAACCATTTTAAAAAGGTGCCGGGATCTGCAGCTGAAGTCCTATAGTATCCGGGGAGTCAGAACTAGGACTTTAAAAAACAACATTACCTCTTGTCCAATGCAGACAGTGGACAGATTGATCTTGTCTATACCGCTATTTTCTTAAGTTTTCAAAGGTTACCAATATCTGACAGAATCAATACGCAGAGATGACGGTGAGGGCAAGCAGGAGCAGTGTGTGAATTGATCAGCATCACAATATTACTGATCCCATCCTTTATACACAATGCTCCTTCACTGTGTTGGCCTATTTACCCTTCCTGTAGAAATGGGGAAATCCTTTAATTATCCAGTTCCCGGTCATTGTCACACTGCAACCCGATCTCCAGCTACATCTGAGCTAGTTCACACTGTTTAAAGCTAATAGACAATAGACAATAGACAATAGACAATAGATGCAGGAGTAAGCCATTCAGTCCTTCGAGCCTGCACCGCCATTCAATATGATCGTGGCTGATCATTCCCAATCAGTATCCTATTCCAGCCTTATATTTTACTGGCCTCGTTGAAAAGTTCCCAGCTTCATTCTTGCCCCATTGAAGGCTGCTCTCAGTCAACTAATGTTTCTCACTCTCAATTACTGCATAGCATTCTCTATCATCATCCTGAACGTTACAATAAAATGATCCCCTCCTGACACTGGATCCACTTGCCACACTTCTTCCCCCAGGACCAGGTCCAACAGTACATGCTCTCTTGGGCTGGACACATACTCCTGCAGTGAGCTCTCCTCCATGTAATCCAGGAACACTCACCCCTCAGGACGCTGCACCACCAGTAACCCAGTCAATATCTGAATAATTAAGTTTCTCATTATAACTAATCTGTAATACTGTCATCGCTCTCAAATGACCCTGCATATTTATTCTCTCCATCATTTATTTGGTTGCTTGCTGACAGACTGTACCTCACAGTGCATGTGTACACTTTTTGTTCTGTAACTCCAGCCAAATTCATTCTGTCCTTGGACGGATCCTGTTTCTCTTGGACTCCTTAACTAACGTTAATCTAAACCAATACTTCTACCTTAATCCTTTCCCTTCCCTTCGATCATTTTGGAATATTTTATACCCAGCAATATTTAACATGCCGTCATGCCATCCCTTGAGCCAGTTCTCGGTGATCAATACATCAGATTACCACACACCAAACTGCGTCTGTAACTCCGCACACTCCCAGTATTCAGGTCCATGCAGAGTACCTCAGATTAAGGCTTTCTTTCTCACTCCGTCTTCCACTGTTAATCATGTTGTTGTAAATTATTACCAACTGTATCTCCCATTATTTTGAGAAACCTGGTACTCTCCTCTACTATTTCTTTTTGGATCCTAAGCACACACCAAGTTATTTACAATCACTCCCAAAAAACAACCCCATAAGAAATTCAGTCCCAGCTCTGTCACGTTAGCCCATCCAGGATGTACAGCTGCTGCCTTCCCCAGAACCAGTTCCAATGTCCCAGGAATCTGAAGCCCTTCCTGCTGCAACATCGTTCCAGTCACACTCTCACCTACCTAAAACTCTGAGTCCTGTTCTCACTTGGACACGGCACTGGGAGTATTCCTGGGATTGCTACATTTGCGGACCGGCTTGCTAACCATCCAACTAGCTCCCTAAATTCTGACTCCCAGACCACTTCGCCCTTCCTACCCAGGTCATTTCTACCAACATTGACATGATCTTTGACTGCTCACTGTCCCCCAGACGAATGTTCTGCAGACACGGCGACATTCTTAACCCCACTATCCTGGAATTACAGACACACTGACACCTTCTTCACTTTCCTGACTCCCCCGTGACTATTGCTCGTCCTTCCTTCTCCCTCCCCTCCTGTACAGTCAGGCCGCTTGTGGTGCCACAGACATGGCTCTGACTGCCCTCCCTTGAGCAGCCTACACCTTCATCAGCTTCCAAACTGGGAAACTAAATTGGGAGGGAAGCCCCAGGATATGCTTGTATTCCCTGACTGTTTCTCTTCGATTGGCAAACCGCCCAGACTCTTCCTTCTTCCGGGCCATCATGACTGCAGGGTGATCTGCTCTGTGTGTGTGCTTTCCACTTAATCTCTGCATCACAGATGTCCCATACTGTCTCTAGTCACTGTCTGAGCTCCATGACCCAGTGTCCATCTAGGACACGAGCAGTGGCTATGACTTCCCAATGTAACAGAACACATTTTCCATCTGACAAACATGTCCTAAAATGCATTTTGTCTCGAGTTACTTAATTCACTACTTCGAATGAAGTTAACATCCAGGAAATAACAATATGCTTAAATCCCTTATTCAACTGTGGCTTACTCAAGGTAATTTATTATATTGGCTCACAATTTTATTTCTCCCTCTTATTTCTGTGTTCAACCCTTATTTCAGATGTTGAAAAAAAATTGCCAACTTATAGCAATTAACTCAGTCGCTAATAACAGAGAATGTATCAGCCAATTCACATTCAGCAATTTCTGTGATGGCTCTTGCACTTGTTTCAAACTCAGTGCAGGCAGGTCCCAGCAGCAGAAAGTTATCTCTGTAACGACCAGGTCCTTCAACTCCCTGTCCACTCTGCTCCCTCACAGCGTCACCGTATCTGTGACTCCCAGGTATGTGTAATCCTCCAGATGCCACTCCACTCTGCTCCTTCACAGGATCACTGTCTCTGTGATTTCCAGGTATGACTAGGCCGCGATCCTCAGTGCTGATTTATATCCTCTCACTTTGGTGCTTCTAAACTCCCAGGCGTGAGTGAACCTCATGTTCCTGCTTCAAGTTATTCCCTCACATGGTCACTCCCTCTGTGGCTCGGTGCGTATTTCGCGCCTCCTACTCGGCTGTTTCTCCAACTCCAAGTCCCAGTCGGCCTCAATCCTCGCTGCTGATTAATATTGTCCAGCTCTGTGGTGCTCTCTCTCTCAGGTTCTCTCCCTTTGTGACTTACAGGTAATGGTAGGCCTCAAGCCTTAGCAGAGATGTATGACATCCCATTGCACACTGTTCCCTCACAGGATCGCCATGTGCCTGGACGACAGTGGAAAAGAGAAGGATTAGACAGAGCAGACAGTGTTACAGTGATTGAGGGAGCTGTTGGGGATGGAATAGGTCGGCAGACCTGCAGTGTCTAAAGCAGGTTACTGGAAGATACAGGGAGTGTTGTAGGCACTGAGGGAAACAAAAGAAGTAGAGAGATGGCGGCTTGTTGGTGATGGAGCCTTGTAGAGTCTAAAGGGATTTTTGTGAGCTGCTTACTGAGATGTGAAGATTTCAACAAATTCAAATTGATAGCCAGGGAGTGTTGTGTGGCACTGGAGACTGTTGGATGTTACAGAGTTAGAAGACTCGCAGTAACTGGGGGGTTACAGATGTTTGAAGCACTCGTGGTGTTCAAGGACACTCAGAACATAAGGAGGTTAAGAGATGGGAACAGTCTAAATAGTGGGATTGTAGGGGCTGGAAGAGTTAAGATGGATGAGGAGGATGAAAAGTACCAATTTAGCACAACCAGCCTCTGTAATTCACAGAGATTTAAGGAATGGAACCTGTGCTGTCATTGATTACAGTTATATGGCGAGTTACAGGTACTGAGGAGTTACAAATTTAGAAAGGAAGAGATTATAGGTGATCAGAAGTTTTAACAAGAATAAGGAAATTTGAGAGATCACTACCACAGATGGCAATGAAGGTGGTGAGACATTCTGATTAACAATAAGAGTTGTCAGCAGAGGAAGATGTCACATATACAGGAAGAGCTGCATTGTCTGTATGCAGTTACAGATATGAGGAGTGTTGTAGACAGATAACAACAGTCCCAACGACTGGTGCAGTGGTTCAGGAAGGCAGCTCACCATCACCTTCTCAGGGACTACTCCAAATCAATAATACATCCAGCAATGTTCATAACCACGAGTGAATAAATAAATAATGTATCTACAAGCAGCACTGAAGCCACTCAGGAAGGCTCATTCAGCAGCACTTCACAAACCCGGAACCACTATACCCTGGAAGGATAGGAGTTTCAGGTGCACGGTAACTTCATCATTTCCAAGGTGCTCTCCAAGCCACGCTCAATCCTCCCAGCACTGTGTCTGTCCCTACACCGAAAGGATTGCACTGGGTGAGGAAGGCAGCTCCCCACCACCTTCTCCAAGGTACTACAAATGGAAAGGTAATGATGGCCAAGCAAGTGATTGCCACATCACATCAATGAATTTGTACAAATGAAACTCATGGACTGTCCATGTCCCCTTTGCTTCGTCCACACAACCCACATTCCCATCTCGTTCTGTGTCAGCAACAAACATGGAAGCAGTAGATTTTGTCCATCAAATGTATCAAATCCTTTTGTGAATAGTTAGGGGTCAAGCACTAATCCATTTATTCCCACTTAGTTTTCTGTTAAAGAATTCCCAATCCGTGCCAGTACATTCCCTCCAATCCCACATTTGACAATTTTGCTTATCTACATCTTCAGTGGGACCTTGTTGAAAGGTTTCTGAAAATCCCGACAAACCATTCCTCCCTTTTACCTACTCTGCTTATTCACAGCCAGACAGGAAAACAAATCCAGCAGGGTTTGTGAAATAAAAGTTCAGTTTCAGAACAACATGCTTGGTGTGGGTAGAGGATTGGCTGATTAGCAGAAGACAGAGTAGGTATAAAGGCGTCATTTTCACGATGGGATATGGTGACGAGGGGAACTCCGCAGAAGTCAGTGTTGGGACCACGCTGCACATGTTATACATTAAGAGTCTGGACAAAGGATGTGAGGGGGTACAAGAACTAGTTTTACAAGAAAGAGCCCAGGCTGAAATGTTTGTTATATGAGAAGCTGGTGAAGTCTCTGAGTCTGTACTTGATGAATTTTCAGAGGCGGCGGTGGCAGGATCTCATTCAAACTTACAGAATACTGAGGGGCCTAGATGGAGTGGACGGGCGTGCGGAGATGTTTCACTGCTGGAGATACCAAGGCTCAAGAGCACGGCTTCAGAGTGAAGGAACAACCCTTTAGAATTGAGATATGGAAGAATTTATTCAGCTCGAGGGTGATGAATCTGTGGAATGGTTCCTACCGGAGGGAGGGTTATAGAAGCGGGTGGCATTTACTAGATAGGGTACAAGAGCTGGAGAAGGTTATGGAGATGATTAGAGGGATGGAGATACTAGAGGAGCTTACATTGACAGGGTGGGTGATAGTGACGGGAGAATGTTACACACATAGTGAGTCTTGAAGGAGAGACTTGGGAGAGTCACTGGCATTGGATTTGGTTCTGCAGATCGGGAGTAATGCAGTGACCTATTGGATTACACAGATAGGGAGGATTGTGGGGTCTACACATGTTGAGAGGTTTTCAGGAAGAGGTTACACCGATACTAGGAATGTTGGAGCTGTCGTAGTTGAAAGAGTTTGGGATGTTTGGAGCTGTTTAATTGTTAGAGGGATATTTTTCGGTTCATTAATATAGAACGCAGATGGAGAGTTTAGATTTTATTAGATTCCCTACAATATGGAAATGGCACTCCGGCCCAACAGGTCCACACCAACTCTCCAAAGAGTAATCCAGCCAGACCCACTTCTCTCTGAATGATGCACCTAAAGCTCGGTCAGTTTAGAATGGTCAATTTATCTGACCTGTAAGACCATAAGACCATAAGACATAGGAGTGGAAGTAAGGCCATTCGGCCCATCGAGTCCACTCCGCCATTCAATCATGGCTGCTGGGCACTTCAACTCCACTTACCTGCATTCTCGCCATAGCCCTTAATTCCCCGAGACAACAAGAATCTATCAATCTATGCCTTGAAGACATTTATCGTCCCGGCCTCCACTGCACTCTGTGGCAATGAATTCCACAGGCCCACCACTCTCTGGCTGAAGAAATGTCTCCGCATTTCTGTTCTGAATTTACCCCCTCTAATTCTAAGGCTGTGTCCACGGGTCGTAGTCTCCTCACCTAACGGAAACAATTTTCTAGCATCCACCCTTTCCAAGCCATGTGTTATCTGTACGTCTCTATTAAGTCTACCCTTAATCTCCTATACTCCAATGAATATTTTCCCAAGATCCTCAGCCGTTCCTCATATGTTTGGCCTACCATTCCAGGGATCATCCGTGTGAAACTCCGCTGGACACATTCCAGTGCCAGTATGTCCTTCCTGAGGTGTGGGGATCAAAACTGGACACAGTACTCTAAATGGGGCCTAACCAGAGGTTTATAATGTCTCAGTAGCACAATGGTGTTTTTATATTCCAACCCTCTTGAGATAAGTAACAACATCGCACTCACTTTCTTAATCACAGACTCAACCTGCATGTTGACCTTTAGAGAATCCTCGACTAGCACTCCCAGATCCCTTTGTACTTTGGCTTTACGAATTTTCTCATGGTTTAGAAAGTAGTCTGTGCTTTTATTCTTTTTGCCAAAGTGCAAGACCTCGCATTTGTTCACGTTGAATTCCATCAGCCATTTCCTGGACCACTCTCCCAAACTGTCTAGAACCTTCTGCAGCCTCCCCACTTCCTCAGTACTACCTGCCCATCCACCTATCTTCGTATCATCGGCAAACTTTGCTAGAATGCCCCCAGTTCCTTCATCCAGATCATTAATATATTATGCGAACAGCTTTGGCCCCAACACTGAACCCTGTGGGACACCGCTCGTCACCGGCTGCCATTCTGAAAAAGAACCTTTTTACCAACTCTCTGCCTTCTGTCAGACAGCCAATCCTCAATCCATCCCAGTAGATCACCTCGAACACCATGGGCCCTCACCTTGCTCAGTAGCCTCCCGTGTGGCACCTTATCAAAGGCCTTTTGGAAGTCGAGGTAGACCACATCCACTGGGTCTCCCTGGTCTAACCTACTTGTCACCTCTTCAAAGAATACCAACAGGTTTGTCAGGCATGACCTCCCCTTAGTAAATCCATGTTGACTTGTTCTAATCAGACTCTGCTCTTCTAATAATTTAGAAACATCATCCTTAATGATGTATTCTAGAATTTTACCAACAACCGAGGTTAGGCTAATTGGCCTATAATTTTCCATCTTTTGTCTTGATCCTTTCTTGAACAAGGGGGTTACAACAGCCATCTTCCAATCATCCGGGACCTTTCCTGACTCCAGTGACTCTTGAAAGATCTCAACCAATGCCTCTGCTATTTCCTCAGCCACCTCTCTCAGAACTCTCGGATGTATCCCATCGGGGCCAGGTGATTTATCAATTTTAAGACTTTTTAGCTTTTCTAGCACTATCTCTTTTGTAATGACAACCATACTCAACTCAGCCTCCTGACTCCCTTTAATTGTTGGGATATTACTCCTATCTTCCACTGTGAAAACTGACGCAAAGTACTTGTTATGTTCTCCTGCTATTTCCTTATTTCCCATCACTAGGCTTCCAGCATCAGTTTGAAGTGGCCCAATGTCTACTTTTGTCTGCCGTTTGTTTCTTATGTATTGAAAAAAATTTTTACTGTCGTTTCTAATATTACTGGCTAGCCTACCTTCATATTTGATCGTCTCCTTTCTTATTACTCTCTTTGTTATCCTCTGTTTGTTTTTGTAGCCCTCCCAATGTTCTGATTTCCCACTGCTCTTGGCCACTTTATAGGATCTCTCTTTTTCTTTAATACATTTCCTGACTTCCTTTGTCAGCCATGGCTGTCTAATCCCTCCCTGGATAATCTTTCTTTTCTTGGGGATGAACCTCTGTACAGTGTCCTTAATTATACCCATGTACTCCTGCCATTTTTGCTCTTCTGTCTTCCCTGCTAGCCACTGCTTCCAGTCTATTTTTGTCAGTTCCGCTCTCATGCCCTCATAATTACCTTTATTTAACTGTAACACCATTACATCCGAATTTGCCTTCTCTCTTTCAAACTGCAGACTGAACTCTACCATATTATGATCGCTGCTTCCTAAGGGTTCACTTACTTTAAGATCTTTTATAAAGTCTGGTTCATTGCAAAGCACTAGGTCCAGAATAGCCTGCTCCCTTGTGGGCTCCATGACAAGCTGTTCCAAAAAGCCATCCTGTAAGCATTCCATGAATTCCCTCTCTTTTGATCCACTGGCAACATTATTTACCCAGTCCACCTGCATATTGAAGTCTCCCATGATCACCGTGACCTTGCCTTTCTGACATGCCTTCTCTATTTCCCGATACATGTTGCGTGCCTGCTCCTGACCACTGTTAGGAGGTCTGTATACAACTCCATTTATGGGTTTTTTTGCCTTTGTGGTTCCTCAATTCCACCCACACAGACTCCACATCATCTGACGCTATATCATTCAGTGCCATACATTTAATATTGTTCTTAACTAACAAGGCAACCCCACCCCCTCTGCCGACCTCCCTGTCTTTTATATAAGTTGAAAATCCTTGGAGGTTTAACTGCCAGTCCTGACCCCCCGTAACCAAGTCTCTGTGATGCCTACCACATCATAATCATTCACTATGATCTGTGCCATTAGTTCATCTGCATTGTTATGAATGCTACGCACATTCAGGTAAAGCACCTTAATGCTAACTTTCTTATAATAAGAGATATTGGAAGTCATATGATGTCCTAAGTTATCCTTGCTTTTTTCTGCATTCCCAGTCTGCCTCAATTTTAAATCCGCCTGGACACATGCTATTCTGCTCCTTGTCTTTCCATTTAACGCCATACTCCCTGTTGCTTTCACTTTCCCTTCCCCCAAACTCAGAAGTTTAAAGTCCTACTGACCACCCTATTTATCCTCTTCGCTAGAACATTGGTACCTGCACATCTTTGGACTGTGGGAGGAAACCCATGAAGACACGGAGACATTGTGCCAACTCCATACAGACATTCACTGAGGCTGGAATTGAACCTGTGTCTCTGGCGCTGTGAGGCAGCAGTGCTCACCAGTGAAACACCCCAAACTGTAGAGCTACACAAAGAGAGAGTATTTGAGGGGCAGGGAGGAGCACAGAGAGATGGGAAGGTTTGTTGCAGCTGAAAAAGGGTCTGGAGGTTTTTTCACAGATAAGGAGTCCAGTTGGGATGGGAGATGGTTACAGAGGTCATGTGGTGCTATGCGCCAGGAGGCAGGAATGTGATCTGGCCTGCAGAAGGTTACAGTGATAACATGTTCTCTTGGGGCTTGGGATAAGTACATAGGTGAGTATTTTTGTCCAGGCTGGAGGATTTCACAGAGACAGGGTGGACTGTAGTTATTGTGGAAAACTACAGAAATAGAGATGTTTGTACTGAGTGCAGGATGAGGTTACTGAGATTGGGCACGTGTACCGAGTTTGGAGCAAATTACACATAGGGAGCGTCGTCAGCATTGGAGTAGGTTTCAAATAAACAGCACGATTATGGGAGGGGTGGAGGTTACAGATATTGGAACTTTTCTGTGAATTACAAGCATTCAAGACACTGGCACAGATGCATTGGACCGAAAGGTATGTCTCCTTGCTGTGTGACTCTATCACACGACAAGAGCCAGTGTGAGTAGGGGAATATAGAACAGAAAGACCCCAGGTTTTAACACCACCTTCTTAAGTCAGTTCTGCTTTCCCGTCTGTTGTCCTGATCCTCACTAAGACAGCACAGGCCTGGATTGATAACTCTCAACTTCCTATATTGACATACGAAAACTCAATACAGCGGTGATGAAAGTAAACAAGAGAGTGTGGATTGAGTCTGGGCCCATCATGCTCTGTATTCACCCTTCAATACTATATCTGTGTCATGTCTTCCGGACTAAACTTCGTTCCCTTAAATTTGCTCTGTTCTGTTCACTGTGAGTGATCTTACCTGGCTGCAGGATTTATTGAAGGTTCCAGATCTCCCTGCCCTCGGGCAGACCAACTGTGTTCAATGAGATGATGAATGACACACCGAGCAATTGGGAGGTTTATTGAGTCAGGAACATCCTGAGTTCCTGTAGGAGACAGAGAAATAGACAGAATGGGCAATTAGACTGATGCAGTGAGGGTTGCACAGGGAGAATGGCGCTGAGTACCACAGAGATCTGGAATATCCCAGTCTCCATCCCTGGCCTGTGCTGCTGCGTCTCTCTGGAGTGGAGAGTCCTGTTGGCTCAGGATCTGGAGTAACTACAAAAGCTGCAGTCACTGGCAGCAATTAGACTCTCACAGTGACAGATACCACATGGAGTGAGACTGAGTGATAGCATCAAATTGCCGGAAGGTATCAGGATCAAACCACGGTCAGGAAGAAGGGGTTTGATTCATGGTGCACTGGGAACAGTACTCAGGGATGAGGGAGCTATCAGTGGGACAGGCGATGGCCTAGTGTTACTCTCACTAGACTGTTCGTCCAGAATTTAATGACAGTGGCAGGGAGACCCATCTGAATGCTCGATATCCTTTCAGGAACGAAATCTGCGATAGGCAGCTGGTCTGACCTACATATGACTCCAGACCAAGAGCAATGGGGTTGACTCTAAACTGCCTTCTCTAATAGTCTCACAAGGCACTCGGCTCAATGGCAGCTCGAGGGTGGGCATGAAATGCTGGCCAGCCAGAGACAGCAACATCCCATGGAGTGAATTAAAAACAACACTGTTGGGACCAGTGCCCTGGCAAATTATGTCGGTGGGTTTATGGACAGGGCTTTAATGGACAGAGAAGATGCAGGGACAGGGTTCAGGTGAAAGGAGCCTTCCAAATCTAAAGCGAAAAGTGGACACACTGTAACAGCATGGGAATGTGGCTGAAGACAAGCAGAAAGGAACAGGAAGGGACAGAGTTTAACAAAAACTGTACATCAGTGAATTAGTGTGACAGGACATTCTGGGAAAAAGTCAATTACAATGGTCTTTTTTTGGAATGGACAAAGTATCTGCAATAAGGTAATAGACTTGATATATAGAGATAAATAAGATTTAGTCACCAGGAAGATGTGGTTCGAGGAGAAGCAAAAGGTGGAACATAAATATTCAATTGTACCCTTCCTGGAGGGGTCTCAGGAATTGCAGGATGGGTAACCCTGACAGTAATGGGTAACAAAGACATTCCAGAGAAAGCATTTGGCATCTGATGATACAGCTGAATCAGCCTGAATGCAGATTATGAGTAACACATGTCAAAAACAGTATTTCGGCTGCCTGATAGCATTTCATTGCTCAACACTGTTACATTTCCCAATGAATTCCTGTCTAATGCAAAGGCAATGTGATCATTTTGGGAGACTTCAATCTTTGTCAAAAATGATATTCTCCGAACTCCTCTTCAAGTGTTTGTGTCAGTGTTTCTTTCAATAATACGTTGTGTAAATGGCCAGGGACGTGACTATCTCAGATCGACCGTTGAGTGTCGAAGCTGAGTGAAGGAATAATGTCACACTGAGATAGCCTCTGGGAAATTGTAGTGTAGTGGAATTCTGTGAGATGATGGATTTTTAAAGTGACCAAAAAGCACACCCTACAATCACAACCAAAGCTATTTACATGTGTTTGAGAGGAGAATTGACCAAGGTCAACAGGGAATCAGTGAAGCGTGTGGCTGGAAATGGACAGTGCAAAACATTTCGTCATAGAGATGTACAGCACAGAAACAGACTCTTCAGTCCATCTCGTTTACGCTGCCCACATACACTAACATATTTTTGTCTCATTTGCCAGCACTTGGCCCAAATCCCCCTCAACCCTTCCTGTTCGTATACACATCCAGATGCCTTTTAGATGCAGTAATTGTACCAGTCTCCACCACTTCATCTAGCAGTTCATTGCATTCAGGCATCACCCTCTGCTTGAAAAAGTTGCCCCTTCGGTTCCTTTTATATATTTCCCTTCTTACCCCGAACCTAGGCCGTCTGGTTCTGGACTCCACTACCTCAGTGAAAAGACCTTGTCTGTTAAACCTATCCATGCCTCTCATGATTGTATAAATCTCTATATGGTCACCCCTCAGCCTCAAGTAGACCCAGCCCATTCAACCTCTCCCTTTAGCTCAAATCTTCCAATCCTGGCAACATCCTTGTAAATCCTTTCTGAAACCTTGCAATTTATACAACATCCTTCTGATAGGGAGGAGACAAGGACTGCATGCAATATTCCAAAAGTGGCTTATCCAATGCCCTCTACAGCCACAACATGATCTTCCAACTCCTCTACTCAGTGCTCTGATCAGTAAACGCAAGCAGAATAAACACCTTCTTCACTATCCTATTTACCAGGGATCATACATTCAAGGAACTATGAACCTGGACTCCAAGGTCTCTTTGTTCAGTTAAACTCCCTAGGACTTTACCACTCAGTGCACCAAGATCCTTCTGTTTATCAATGTCCCTCAGTATCCTAACTTTCTTCTTGAATTTGAC
This sequence comes from Chiloscyllium punctatum, assembly GCF_047496795.1. Taxonomy (NCBI): domain Eukaryota; kingdom Metazoa; phylum Chordata; class Chondrichthyes; order Orectolobiformes; family Hemiscylliidae; genus Chiloscyllium; species Chiloscyllium punctatum. The sequence goes on from NC_092752.1 coordinate 63,531,179, forward strand.
ATGACCTCAGACTTGTACAGATTAAACTCAATTTGCGATTTCTCTGCACATCTTTCCAACTGATCAGTAACCTCCTGCAACGTTGGATCTCCTTGCCCATTCACCCCAACTCCAGCAATTTTCATATCATCTGCAATAATTACGTTTGTCACTTCCTTTCATTTCAATTGTGTGAGAATGTGTAACCAGACGGCAGAAAATCCCAGCAAGAGCTCACCCATTTAAGATGGAGATGAGGAGGAATGTCTTCACTCAGAGGGTAGGGAATCTGTGGGAATTCCTGACTGCAGGGGGCTGTCGAGGCTGGGTCATTAAGGATATTGACAGCAGAGATGGTCAGATGTTAATGGATCAGGGAAACAAGGGTTTTGTGGAAAAGGCAGGAATGTAGAGTTGGAGAATATCAGGTCAGCCATGTTCTGATTGAAGGGCAGAGCATCCTCAATGGGCCAAATGGTCTCATTCTGCTCCGACATCTTATGGTCTTAACTCGAACTCAATATATGCATTATAACACTATGGATCTTTCCTCACAAAACTCCTCTAAAATGGGACTATTGGATATTTATTATTACACAGCATTTGATCTCCACTGGACAAATTTGTTGCTGGCTCCTTGATATGATGTTTTAGAAAATCATCTTGCATCCAATCCAGGCTTCCATCCATTACAGCCTGATACTCATTCGTTATCCAGTTGGGATGGAGACCACTATCACACACAGTTACTGTACTGCCCTTGCTGCAAGTACATTCCATGTCCTGACTGTAACCATATTGACATTCCCATCGCTGGTTGATTCCTTTAAAAGAATTCCAACCAATGATTGCTGCAGCTGTTTGTTCTTTCCCAGCTCCATCCAAATAGACTCTAAATTTTGATCTTCAGTTCCACGTGGCTATCTCATTAATGCATTAACTTCATCATTTCTTCACAACTTGGTTGCCTTTTTGCCTGTCCTGCCTAGATCCCAACAACCCTTCAAAATTCCCTTCCCAGCGATGGTCATTCTGCAGCTACATCTCCGGAATGACAGTTCCATCGTATCTGTTCACTGTCATTCCATCTGCCTGGTCTGTGCTGTTACGGATCGGAGGATTCTTTTGGCTCCGGATCCGGAGTAGCTGTAAGAGTGAGAGACGCTGACCGAAGCAGCAATTAGACCCACATAGTGAGGGATACCAAATGGAGAGAGACTGAGTGATATCATCAGAGTGCTGGAAGATTTGAGGATCAAACCATGGTGTCAGAAGAAGTGGGTCTGATGCAGTGGGCACTGCTACCAGTACTCAGGGAGGAGTCAGCTATTTTATTGAGATGGTTCAGTGCTGTGACCAGTGTGTGTCCTGGTGAATCATATGACAAGGACAATGCAGAGTGCTTTAAACTAACACAGACAAGGAGGGACAGGGCTCAGCTGAAAGCAAATTCCCAATTCCATAGAGAAATGTTCAAATATTGAAACATGGGGCTGTAGCTGAGGAAAAACAGGAAGAAACAGTAAGAGACTAAGTTTATCTAAAACTATACATCAGCAGATAGGTTTGTGATAGGAATTTGTGATTTCAAAAGTTAATTACTGTTTCGTCATTTTAATGCACGACGCATTTGTAATAAGGGATATGCTCGTGTGACTGTGATTTCTATCTAATCACCATCAGGGAGACGTGGTCACAGGGTGAACAAAAGGTGGGGCCTTAATATTCACGGCTACACAACATTGTGGAAAGTCAGGCAGAGTGGGAAGGAGAATGGGGAACTCTCATCGTTCGGGATAACAATGGGATTATATGGGGCCTCAGATTATCAATCGTTAGGAAACCAAATTCTGGGTAATAAGACTCAGAACACAGAAGGTGAAGGGCAGTGTTAAGGCCCCGTTACAGCATTACATTGTGAGGCATGGATTGGACAGGGAATTATTGGAATTTATAACAAAGACAGTAGGACAACTGAAAGAGGATTCAACTTCCTTATCTCACCATCTCATTGGTGGTGGGTCACAAACGAGGCTGACTCTCTCCCACTCTCAGGGGAGTCTGTGGGTGGCTGTACAGACAGATGTGGCCTTCCACACTTGGGGAAGAAGGTGGCCGTGGGATGGGGATGGGTGGGACGTTGGTGTGACAACGCGCTCCTTGTGCTGTTTTCTCCGGGATTCTCTTTTTTCCCCACGTCAAGTGTCCAACTCCTCGATGCCGTCTCAATGCTCCTCCCCCACTTTGGACGGTCTTGGCTCAGTAATTTCCAGGATTTAACAGGCTTCATGAAGCGATGTGCAGAAGACAAAAAACCTAACAATTCTGAAAAAGCCAATGCTTTAGAAATATGAAAGTATTTGTTCAAGGGATTGCTATGGGTCTACTCGCAGGAGGAGTGCAGTAGGAAGGGGGAACATTTTCAAGGTTTAATCAGATGATAGGAGCAGGGAGAGGTGAAGGTGCTGGAGGTGGTGAGAGTGTTACAGAGAGGGGCAAGGGCCTGAACGGTGTTACAAAGCCAGTACGGATTGCTGCGCTGGAGGGGATTGCAGTGGTAGGGAGGGACACTTTTTTATGTACTCTTCATTCGATAAGGATGTCACTGATTGAGTCAGCATTCTTTGCCCCATAGCTAATTTCCCAGAGGGCAGCTCAGAGTCAGCCATATTGCTACGGGTCTGGAGTCACACGTGAGCCATGGTGTCAGATGTCAGGAAACAATGTCAGATGTCCTTCCTTAAAGGACAGACGTGAACCAGTTAATTTTTCCAGGTTACCAACGCTATTTTTATGGTGGCCTCACTAATGTCCTGTACAGATATAACATGACATGACATCCCAACTCCTAATCTCAGAGCACTGACCAATGAAGGTAAGCATCCCAAATATCTGCTTCACCAACCTGTCTACCTGTGACACCACTTTTAAAGAACCTTTTACCTGCATCTCTGGGTCTCTGACAGTACAAGCCCAGTTCTGGTCAGCTTTACCAGAATGCAACATTGTGTATTTCTCCACTTGCTATTCCTAAATTCACTGGCCCACTCTCAGATAATCCTCTTCACTGTCCACTTTACCACCACTTCCAGTCGCACTTACAAACTTGCTAACCATGACTCCTGTATTATCATTCAAACCGTTTATATAAACGATGCACAACAGTTACCCAGCACCAAACCCCATGAAACACCATTGGTCACAAGCCTTCAGTTTGTGCAGCAAATCTCTATGAGCATGCTGCGTCTCTTCCCGTCAATCCAATTTTGTTTCCAGTTGGTGAGTGGTCCCTGGTTATGTATGATTTAAACTTACTAACCAGTCTGCCATGCAGAACCTTGTCAAAAGCCTTGCTAAAGTTAATGTGGACATCATCCACTGCTCTGCCTTGATCTATCACTTTTCTACCTCTACAAACACTCCATCCAGTTTGTGAGCCATGGTTTCCCATGCACAAAGCCATGCTGACTATCACTGATCCATCCTTGCCTTTCCAAATGCATGATGATCTTTTCTCTCAGAATCTCCTCCAACAACTTACCCACCTCTTCCTTCAGTCTCACTGGTCTGTAGTGGCTGTTGATGATACAAATATTTCTGTGAGGTGCCCTGTAAATTCCTCCCGAGCTTCTCACAGAGCACTTGGATACATCTGATCATGTCCCAAAGTTTTATCAATCTTTTTTCATTTTAAACCATCCTGTTATCCAATGTGAATTCTGTTCAATACATCACATCATTGCCTTTTCAGGGTCCCTATTCTCTCCCGAGCTAATATTTAGCCCCTGTTGAAACTTATCAAAATTCTTCCTAAATTTCAAATATACTTCGACTGCTACTAGCCTCCCCCACCCTTATATATTCTGCCTATTATGGTCACACCAAAATATAGAATCCAACAGATTTTTTAAAAATTCCCCATTTATAAAACCATGCATCGCCCATTGCACAGACTGGGAGTGTTGTACGCAGTGGAGGAGATCACACTGATAGGGATGGTTTTAAAGACGAAGCAATGTTGAGTAATAATGGGGATTGCAATGGTGACAGCATGTTTCAGCAAGTTGGAGGATATAGACCTAAAGGATGTTACACAGATAGCATTTTTTTAGGGACTGATGGGGGCTACACAGTTAAGAGGCCGTAGTAACTGGAGGCAGTTACAAAGATAGGGACAGTAATAGTGATAGGCAGAATTCACAAAAACGGGAAGGATTGTAGGGTCTTCAGGGTACTACAGACATGAGACGAGTTGTATCAACTTGATGATGAACACAGTCAGGGAGGGTTGAGAGGTTTAGAGCAGTTCACCATGATTGGCAAGAGCACGGTGACTTGGAGATGGTATTGAATTGCAGAAGTTTCAAATCACTGTAGGCAGTCATACGTCATGAGGGAGTGACAATGTCTGCTGGAGTTTCCTCAGATCTGGAGGATTGCAAAGACTTGATGATGTTGTATATGGAAGTAGGGTTGTCTGGACTGAAGCTGGGAACAGCGATAGTGGGATAAGCAGGGGATTAGAAATATGGTGGGTAGTGGCCTCTGGTGGAAGTTCCACATAGAGGGATGTTTTGTGGAACTGCAGGATTCTGCAGAGATATGGAGAGCTCGAGGGGTTTCACTGAGCAAAGAAGATTGGGAGGGGTGGAGCACTTTACAGGGATAAGGATGTTGTTAGGTTGGGGAGGTTTACACAGACAGGGATTGTTTAGGGACCGGAGCAGATGACAGAGATAAAGACGGTTGTACAGATGGGAAGAACATACAGGCTTATGGAGGGTAGTAATGACAGTAGATGTTTATAGATACAGGAAGGTTTAGGTTGTGCAGGTTATCTGGACATGGTGGATGTGGAATAGGACAGATTTTCCACGAGATAACAATGGCAATTTTGGTTGGAGACGGTTTCACAGATAAGGGAGCATTAGTAATCTCTTACAGTTGGTCAAAGTGGGAAGTGTTGTCGGTGACGATGATGTTGACACAGATAGGGGTGTAAGAGCTGGAGAAGGTTATACAGATGGGCGGATAGATACAGAGACTGGAGGAGCTTGCATTGACAGGGTGTGTGCTGGCGACGGTTGGATGTCACACAGATAGGGAATCTTATTGGAGCTGGACTGGGAGAGTCACAGGCATTGGTGCAGGTTCTACAGATCGGAATGCTGCAGGGTCCTGCGATGAATGGAGGGTCTTCACAGATTGATTGTGTCAATCAGTCTGGTGAGCTAGGTGAGGTAGATATGGAAAGCTTAAATACAAAGTATACCATCTTCATTTTCCACACCAGAACTTCAATATCCCTCATAAGCCACGAATCCCTAAACCTGCCCGCTTTTCCCTTCACTCTAACAGGGACAGATTTGCCCTGAATTCTTAATATCATACTTTTAAAAGGCTTCCATTTGCCAGTCATTCCTCTTCCTTCAAACAGACTCACCCAGTTGACGGTACCATGATGTGGAGGAGCCGGGAGTGACTGGGATGGGCAAAGTTAAAAATCACACAACACCAGCTTCCAGTCCAGCAGGTTTATGTGGAGGCACTAGGTTTCGGAGAACTGCTTCATCAGGGGGTTGTGGAGCACAATCATAAGGCACAGAATTTATAGCAACAGGATTGCAGTGTCATGGAATGTAATACCAAGCACATTTAGTTTAAGTTTTCATCTTTTAGGATGATCATCTGCGCTTTGAAAGCTGGCGCTGTGAGATAAACCTGTTGGAGTATAACCTGGTATTGTGTTATTTTTAATTCACCCGATCGACCTCTGCTCGATCCTGCCTCATGGCCCCAAACCTGGCCCTGCTCCAGTTTCACACCTCAATCAGTGGATCTGTCTGATCCTTTCCTGTAACTGTGTTAAAACTAAGACAGTTGTGGTCACTGGACCCAAAGTGCTCTCCAACTGATACTTCAGTCACTTGCCCGACCACATTTTCAGAGGGGAGGTCCAGTGTTGCACCCACCTGAGTAGAGTTGGACCTTGTTAGAGTTGCATCTTGATTTAGGAAACATTCTTGGACACATTTGACAAATTGCGCTCAGTACGGGCCTTTTATCCTGTGGGTGACCCAGTGAATGCTGGGAAAATTAAAATCTCCAACCAATACTACTCTATTATTCCGACAGGTATTTCCAATCTCTCTACACATCAGCTCCTCTAGTACCTGCCGGCTATTTGGGGGTCTATAACACAGTCCCAACAGAGTGACCACCCCGGTTTGTTTCTATGTTCTAAACATGTAGCCTCATTTGATGACTCTTTAAGCGTATCCTGTCTAAGCACTGGTGTTATGCCCTCCCTTATCGAAACGACAACTCCCCTCCTCACTTACATGTCCTTCTGTCCCGCCTGTAGCTTCTGTATCTTGGAACACAGAGCTGCCAGTCCGGCCCTTCTCTCAGCCATGTTTCAGTTATAGCTATAATATCCCAGTCCCCAGATCTAATCCATGCTCTGAGCTCATCTGCCTTACGAGTCAGGCCTCATGCATTGAAATAAATGAACTTTAAACCAGAAGTATTTTCCCTCCCTCGTCTGTGCCCCTGGATATCCTGAATAGGAAACTTGCTCTCGATGGTAATGTATTTTCTCCTCAGTTTTCGATGGTCCCTCTCTTAATCAGAGTCCCAATTTCCTGCCAAACTAGTTTAAACCTCCCAGGGTAACACGAGCAAATCTCCCCACAGTGATACTGGTGCCCCTCTGGTTCAGGTATAACCTATCCCCTCCTTGTACAGGTCACCTCTACCCCAGAAGAGATCCCAATGATCCAAGAACTGGAAACCCTGCCCCCTCCAACAGATCCTCAGGCCTACATCCACCCCCGCCCCGGCCTATCTTTCTATGTCTATCCTCACTGGGGTAGGTGGCACCAGGAGTAATCTAGAGATCACTGCCCTTGAGGTCCTGCTTTTTAACTTCTTACCTAACGCCTGATACTCATTTCACATTGTGTTCATGAAGAGGGAGTAGTAAAGGCAGCAAGTCCAGCGAATACAGATCAGGTGATATCGTGAGTTTGATGAAGAAAACACAGTGCAATATAACCAGGTGAAGCCATTCACAAGGATAGGGAGTGCAACGGGATCCTTAGAAATGGCTGTGAAATATCCTTGTCAGATCCTATGAAGGAAAAGCCACAAGGTACTTTGTCAGTATGGTTAGAATAAAAGGGTAACTGAGGAAAGGGTGAGGCCTATTCGAAACCAAAGAAACAATCTATGCATGGAGCCAGAGGAAATAGGTGAGGTCTTCAATGAATACTTCCCATCTGTATTCATGCAGGAGAAAGGCTTTGTAGCCGGGGATATCAGACAGGATGGTGAGGTTCTAGGACATGTTAAGAATAATAAGGAGGAGGTACTAAATATTTTCACAGGCATAAAAAGGTGCAGAAATCCCCAGTGCCCAATGAAATGTATCCCAGGCTGTTATGGGAGGTAAGGGAGGAGATTGCTGGGGCTCTGGTGGATTTATTTACGACTTTGCTGGCCACAGGTGAAGTGCTGAATGACTGGAGGATCGCTAATGTGGTTCCTTTGTTCAGGAAGGGCAGCAGGGGTAAGCCAGATAATTACAGAGCAGATAGTCTGACAGCAGGGGGAGGGAGATCATTGGATACCACCCTGAGGATGAATCAAAACTTGCAAATGCAAGAATCAACTCGGATAAGTCATCACGGATTTGGTAGAGGAAGATACTGTCGGAGGAATTCAGTTTAGTTTTTTGAAATGATGTCTAAAATACTGAAGAAGGCAGTGCTGATGATGTGGGTTACATGGAGTTCATTAAGGCCTTTGACAAGTTCCCACATGGAAGGCAGATCCAAAAGGAAAGAGCCCATGGGATCCAAGGCAAGTTCGCAAATTGGTAACAAAATTGGTGTATAATCTTTTCCGTGTTTGAAGTTGTTTCACGAGCGGGTGTACCACAGGGATCTGTGCAGGAACGATCGCTGGTTATTCTGGGGAATAATAACTTCGATGTGAAAGCAGAAGATATCATTAGTCTGTTTGCAGATGACAGGAAAGGTGAGGGTGTTGTTCAGAGTGAGCGGGATGATCTCAGGCTACAGTCTGATGACGATCAGATGATAATCTGAGCAGAGTTTTGTTCTGATCAATGTGAGGTCATACCCTGTGGAAGGTACGATAAGCGAAGGACAGACAAAATGAATGCTTGGACCTTGCGGAGTGCAGAGGAACACAGAGACCTCAGTGGACAACCCAAAGATGACTGAAAGTGTCAGCACAGGTGGACCGGGTGGGGAAGGCACCTGAACTGGGAGCAGGAGGGGGACCCACATCCTGATGGGGCGAATTGCTAGAGCTGCTTGAGAAGATATAATTTAATCTGGCAGGGTGTTGTATCTTAAACAGTCGAAGGGTCAGAAGGAAGATTGAGGCTGGTACACAAATTAAACAGAGCCATTTCAAGAGATAAGGCAGGCAAGAACATACCAGGGAATTGCGGAAAACTAATGATTAAACTGCATTTATTTCATTGCAAGGGGCCTGACAGCTAAGGAAGATGAACTCAGGACATGGATTTGAACATGGGACTGGGACATTATAGTTATTACAGCAACACAGCTGAGGGAGGGGCATGACTGGCAGTTCATTGTTTCAAGGTAGAGGGACTGCAGGAAGCATCGAAGGGGAGGCAAGACAGGATGTGTGGTGATGTGTTCTGATTGTATGACTCATCCCAGCATCCCAGCAGTACTTAGAGAGGATATTCCTGTGGGATCACCCAGCGAAGCTATGTTAGTGGAACTGAGAAATAAGAATGGGTCATCACTTCGATTTAATTGTCCTACTAATCCCTAATAACAAGTGGCAGACTGAGGAACAAATATGTCAGGAGATCTCAAATGTCAATCATTATAATAGGGCTGTTATGGTAGATGTTTTTTTAACTTTCCATCTTAGTCCAGGACTGCCAGTGTTCAGCGTTTGCAAGGGAGAAATTTGTTAATTGATTTCCAGTAAACTTGCAATTAATATATAAATGGCCAGAAAACAGAATTGGGCAAAATCTGACCTCCCTTTGGGAAACAAGGTAGGGAAAGGGAATGAGGTGTTTGTGGGAAAGCATTTTGCCAAAGTGATCACAGTTCTGTTAGTTTGGAAACAGCGATGGAAAAGGACAGGTCTGATCCACAAGTTCAAGTTATAAAATGGGGCCAGTCTAATCTTGATCGTGTTAGACAGGACCCTTCAAAAGGTGATTGCAGAGTCTATTTACAGGGAAAGCGAAGTCTGGCAAGTGAGAATATTTTAAAAGTGAGTTAAACTGAGCGATCAGCGCGAGCATGTTCCTGTTTTTGTGCAGGTTAATGCTGACAGCATTCGGAAGCTCTGGCTGTCTATTGAGGGTCTGGTCAAGGAAAAGGGGGCACATGTCAGGTATAGCCAGCTGGATCAAGGGAATCCCTGAGGATCACAGGGGCTGTAGGATGGAAATCAGGAATGCGGAAAGGGGACATGAAATCGCCTCGGCAAAGAAGGAGGAGTACAATCCAAAACTGATTTTAGATAATATAGATACAATAAGAGTAAACGACTAACTCAGGACAAAGTAGAGGCCCTTAAAGATCAATGAAGCCATCGAAGTGCATGACTTCTGGATATGGCTAAGATGCTAAACAAATTGTTCATTCCAGGAGTTACTGTGCACCAAGACTGGGGAACTCAGATTACTACGTTACAACACAATTGGAGTACTCTATGCAATTCTAGTCTCCCTGCTGTCAGAAGGATTTTGTGAAACTCGAAAGGGTTTAGAAAAGATTAATAAGATGTCTCCAGGGTTGTTGCTGAATAGGCTGGGGCTATTTTCCCTGGAGCATCAGAGACTGAGGGGTGAACCTACAGACATTTATATAAACATGTTGATATACATTTACCCCTTCACCTAACACTATGGGCAATTTAGCATGGCCAATTCACCTAAACTGCACATGTTGGATTGTGGTAGGAAACCGGAACAGCAGGAGGAAACCCACACAAACACGAAAAGAATGTGCAAAATCCACACAGACAGTTGGCTGAGGCAGGAATTGAAGCTGGGTCTCTGGTGCGCTGAGGCAGCAGTGCTAACCACTGTGTCACCGTGCCAGCCCAAGCAGGGGAGTGGAGACAATCCTGGTAGTGAGAGACCTGTGAGCCTTACTTTGATTCTGGGTAAAGTGTTAGAAAGGCTTGTAGGGGATAGGATTTATAATTATCTGGAGATGAGTTAGTTGATTAGGGATAGTCGAAACGGTTTTGTGAAGTATAGGTCGTGCCCTCGCAAACCTTATTGAGTTCTTTAAGAAGGTGAACAAAGAGATGGATGATGGTAAAGCAGTTGGTGTCGTGTATATGTATTTCAGTAAGGCGTTTGTTAAGGTTCCCCATGGTAGGCTTTTGCCGATAATACGGAGGCATGGGATTGTGTGTGAGTTAGCAGTTTGGATCAAAGATTGGCTCACTGAAAGTAGTCAGAGGGTAGTAGTTGATGGGAAATATCGATCCTGGAGTTCAGTTACTGGTGGGTACTGCCAGGATATGTTTTGGGTCCACTGTTGCTGTCAATTATATAAATGACCAGAATTAGGGCATTGAAGGATGGGTTAGTCAATTTGCAGAAGACACTAAGGTCAGTAGAGTTGTGGATATTGATGAAGGATGTTGTAGGTTACAGAAAGGTTTAGATAAGCTGCACAGCTGGACTGAAAGTTCGCAAATGGAGTTTAATGTGGAAAGGTGTGAGGCGATTCACTCTGGAGGGAGTAACAGGAACACAGGGTACTGGGATAATGGTAAGGTTGTTGGTAGTGTAGATGAACAGAGAGATATCTATGTCCATGTACAGAGATCCTTGGAAGTTTCCACCCAGGTTTATGGGTTTTTTAAAGAAGCCATTCAGTGTGTGAGCTTGTCTTGGTAGAGGGATTGAGTTTCAGAACCATTAGATCATGCTGCAGATGTACAAAGGTTTGGGCGTGGCCACATTATTTCAGGTCACTGCATTATAGGATGGATGTGTAAACTTTAGAAATGATTCCGAGCAGATTTACGAGGAAGTTACCCGGTATGGAGGGAAGGTCTTATGAAAGGAAAGGCTGAGGGACTTCAAGCTGTTTTTGTTCAAAGGAATGTGTTTGAGGTCAATTAATTGAGACATATAAGATAATCAGCATGTGAGATGGTTTGGACGGTGAGAGTATTTTCTCTTGGGTAGCGATACCTACCATGAGGGGAGATAGCTTTACATTGAGGTAGATATAAATATTAATAAATAGATATGGGACAGATGCCAGAGGTAGGTTTTTTACTCAGAATAGTCGGGGCATGGAATGCATTATCTGGAACAATGGTAGACTCACCAACTTTAATGGCATTTAAACGGTCATTGGATGGGCATCTGGACAAGAATTGGAATAGTGTTGGCTACTTGGGCTTCAGATTGGTTCCACACGTTGGTGCAAAATCGAAGGCCGAAGGGTCTGTATTGCGCTGTCATATTCTGTGTTCTAATGGGCAAACAAATGGCGTGGAGAGGAAAGACTTAAAAGCGATTTTAGGAGAAAAGTTTCTACACAGAGGATGGTGCAGTTATGGAATGAGCTTCCAGGGGAAGTGGTAGAGAAATGTTTAATTTGGGTAGGTATGTGCCTCGTCTCTCTGGGGTGGAGAATCCTGTTGCCTCAGGTTCTGGTGTAGCTTCAATAGAGAGAGAGAGAGAGAGAGAGAGAGAGAGAGAGAGAGAGAGAGAGAGAGAGAGAAAGAGAGAGAGAGAGAGAGAGAGAGAGAGAGAGAGATCGCGAGATACTAAGTGATATCACCAGAGTGCTGGAAGATATCAGGATCACACACAGCTGTGTTGGAAGAACAGGTTTTGCTTCATCATGCACTGGTATAACCGGTAAGGAATGAGTAACCTGTGAGCAGGTGAAGTGATGGCCGAATGGTTTTATTGCGAAAGCAGGTACCCGAAACCTCAGCTAATGTTCAGAGGAGACAGGTTTGAATCCCACCATCAGAAATGGTGTAATTTGAAATCAATAATTTTAAAAATAGTAATTAACAATCCACAAATAAGTATGAGACCATTGCTGATGTACAAAAAAACCCAAACACTTGTCCTTTCGGGAAAGACATCTGCCCATCCTTATATGGTCTGCACGACATCCCCACAGCAAAGTGTTTGCCTCTCAAAGACCCTCTGAAATAGCCGACCAAGTTACTCAGCTCAAGGTCAGCGAGGGCTGGGCAAGAAAGGCTGGTCAGCCAGAGAGACCCACATCCCAAACCTGATTCAATAAATAATCCATTAGGATGGTCCCACTGGAACCGTGCTGGGACCAGTATCCTGGCCAATCATGTCAGTAGGTTGATGGACAGGGCTTTAAACTGACAGAGAGGATGCAGGGACAGGCTTCAGGTGAAAGGAGCTTTCCAAATCCAGAGAGAAAACATGGAGCATCGGAACAGTATGTGGGTGCAGCTGAAGACAAGCAGAACGGAGCAGGAAGGGACAGAGTTGAACTAAAATTGTACATCAGCGAATACATTTGTGACAGAAAATTGTGGGAAAGAGGAAGTTGTGGTTTTGTTTTGAATGGACAACGTCGCTGTTATAAGGTAGATGGATTTGAGACACAGAGATGAAAGAGATTTAGACAGCTGGGAGACATGAATACAGGGTGAACAAAAATATTCAGTGATTCACAATCTTGTGCAAACTCAGGCAAAACGGACAATACAAACAATAATGGATAACAAAGGCAGTACAGAGAAAGCATTTGGCCTCAGATCATGAAGTACATTCAGTCTGAATGTAAATTCTGGCGACGACTTGCCAAGGACACAAGCAGCAGAACAGTTTTAGCCTCCAAACAGCATTCCATTGCTCATCACTGCATTACACAGGAACTAATTGAAATTTTTTAAGAAGGGCATTGTGATAATTTTGGAAAACTTCAATATTTCTGTAATCTGGGACAATCACACGGACAGCATTGATATTGGAAGAGGAGCTCGGAGATTTTTTTTTCAGTGTTTCTTTGAAAAAAACATTGTGCAACTGTTAAGGGACATAACTATCGCAGAGCGACCGTGTGATGAAACTTAGTGACTGAGTAATGTCACCTGGAGAGATCCTTCGGGAAATTGTGATAAAGTGCAGTTTAAAGAAATATAAATTTTTAAAGTGAATCGTAGAAAGGACAAGCTACAACTAGAAACAGAAATAGCCAGTTACAGAGGAGAACTGACCCAGGTAAACAGGCGAAACAGACTGAAATATGTGTCTGTAAATGAACAGTGGAAACCATTTGAAGGAACAGTGTAAAACACTCAACAAAAGGACATTCAATTGAAACAGTAAAAAACCTCAGCAAGAAATTCCCACTGATCCCTCACTCAGGACAAAAGGGATCATACTAGATTATGAGGCTGAGAAGATCACCAAAAAGTACTTAAAATCCTGAAGTGAGAGAGTGTTTTAGGAGTAAATGTTAATGAATTGCAATGTGTCTGCTCGCAGGAGGAGGGCTGTGGGAAGGGGAATCATTGTCAGGGTTCATTGACACAATAGGAACAGGGAGAGGTGAAGGTGTTGGAGGTGGTTAGAGTGTTACAGAAAGTGGTCAGAGTGTTCCAAAGCCAGGACGGTTGCTGCAACTGGAGGGGTTTGAAGAAGTAGGAAAGGACATAGGTATTTTTATATATTCATTCATGGAATGTAGGTGTCACTGCCTGGAACAACGTTCTTTGACCCCTCTGCTAATTACTGAGAGGGTAGCTCAGAGTCAGCCATATTGCTGTGGGTTTGGAGTCACATGTTAGCCAGACCAGGTTAGAATATTTGATGTCCTTCCCTAAAGGAGGTTAGTGAACTAGATGATTTTTTCCGACTGATCAACAATGTTTTAATGGTGGCCCCACCAATGTCTTTTACAGATACAACATGACATCCCAACTCTTACTCTTAATGCTCTCTCCAATGAAGGTAACCATCCCAAACGCCTGCTTCACCAACCTGTCTACGTGTGACACCACACTCAAAGAACTGTGTACCTGGGTCACTGACTGAGAACACTACCCAGGGCCCGAACATTAACTGTACAAGTCCCACCCTGGTTTGTTTCACCAAAATGGCACACCTACCTTTATCTAATTAAACTCCATCTGCTTTTCTTCAGCCCACTATCCCAGCAGTACTGTCCATCCTGTTGTATCATAGATAACCTTTTCCACTGACCACTTTCCCACCAATTTCAGTGTCACCCAAAAACCTTACTTACCAGGAAACCAATATTCCCATCCAAACCATTTATCCAAATGACAAACAACAGGGTACCCACTCCACCGCTGGTCACATGCCTCCAGTCAGAAAAACAACATGTCTCCCACCACCCTCTGTCTCCTACCATCAAGCCAATTTTTGTATCCAGTTCACTAGCTCCTCCTGAATGCCATATCCTTTTTACACTGATCTGAGCTTATTACCCAGTTTACCAGACAGAAAACAGAACGGAGAACAGTTCAGCACAAGACCCTTCGGCCAAGATTTCATGCCAACTTTTTATCCGACTAAGATCAAACTAAACTACATACCCTTCATGGTACTATCATCCATGTGTCTATCCAAGAGTCTATTAAATGTCACGAAAATGTCTAATTTTACTGCCACCATTAGCAGTGCATTCCTACCACCTACCATTCTCTATCCTCTTATCCATCCTCCATTCACCTTAAAATTATGCCGCCTTGTAATAGCCATTTATTCCATAGGAGGAAACATCTCTGACTATTCACTCTCTCTGTGTCTCTCATCATTTTGTTCACCTCTACCCAGGTCGCCCAACTCCCTTCTTCACTCCCATGAAAAAAGCCTTAGCTCCCTCAAACTTTCTTCATAAGAACTGCCCTCCATTCCAGGCAGCATCTTGGTAAATCACCTGTGTACACTCTCTAAAACGTGCACATCCTTCTTGTAACATGGAACCAGTACTGAACACAATATTCCAAGTGTGATTTCACCAGGACGCTGTAAAGATGCAGTAAAACCTCACGGCTCTTAAAATCAATCCCCTTCTCAGGAAAGCCAACACAACATATGGCTTTTTAACAACCCGATCAATGTGCGTGGCAACTTGAGGGAATAATGGATATACACCCCATGATCTCTCTGTTCCTCCACACTGGAAAGTATTCTGCCTTTCACCCTGTATTCTGCATTTAAATATACCTTCCAGAATGAATCACTTCACACTTTTCCAGATTGAACCCAACTGCCACTTCCAGCCCAGCTCTGCATCCTGTCAATATCCCATTGCAACCTACAACAGCCTTCCACATTCCCCACCACTCCAACAACCTTCATGTGATTAGCAAACTTACTAACCCACTCTCCAACATCCTCATCCAAGTCATTTATAAAAATCACAGAGAGCAGAGTCCCAGAGGCGATTGTTACAGAACACCACTGGTCACTGAGCTCCGGGCTCAATATTGTCCATCTGATGCCACCCTCTGTCTTCTCTAGGCCATCCAATCCTGTATCCAGGCAGACAGATTTCCCTGTATCCCATGCCTCCTTATTTTCTGAATGACCCATCATCGTATTCTGCCATATCCTCAATTAATTCAATAAGGTTGGTGAGGCATGACCTGCACCACACAAACCCATACTGATTGTCTAACCTTTAACTAAGGATTTATGACTACTTGGAAAACCAGTCTTTAGAATCCTGTCCAATAATCTGCACTTCACAAATATAGGACCAAATCTATTAATCCTGGGATTCTACCTCCGTAACATGGCTCGGACTTTACAAATTTTCCATCCTCTGCCATGTTCCCCAGAAGGGCACTGGAGTGTGGTGGGGGTTACAGAGAAGAGAGGAATATTAGGACAGGAGGATTTTGCAGATATTAGGAGGGTTGCAGATATTAGGAGGGTTGGTGCACTGAGTGGTAAGTTCCTAGAGAGTGTTACTGAACAAAGAGACCTTGGAGTCCAGGTGCATATTTCCTTGAAAGTATAATCCCAGGTAAATAGGATAGTGAAGAAGCTGTATATTCTGCTTGCGTTTACTGGTCAGAGCACTGAGAAGAGGAGTTGGGAGGTCATGTTGTGGCTGTACAGGGCATTGGATAAGCCACTTTTGGAATATTGCATGCAGTTCTTGTCTCCTCCCTATCAGAAGGATATTGTATAAATTGCAAGGTTTCAGAAAAGATTTACAAGGATGTTGCCAGGATTGGAAGATTTGAGCTCAAGGGAGAGGTTGAATGGGTTGGGGCTACTTGAGGCTGAGGGGTGACCATATAGAGATTTATACAATCATGAGAGGCATGGATAGGTTTAACAGACGAGGTCTTTTCCCTGAGGTAGTGGACTCTAGAACCAGACGGCCTAGGTTCAGGGTGAGAAGGGAAATATATAAAAGGAACCGAAGGGACAACGTTTTCACGCAGAGGGTGATGCCTGAATGCAATGAACTGCTAGATGAAGTGGTGGAGACTGGTGCAATTACTGCATGTAAAAGGCATCTGGATGTGTATATGAACAGGAAGGGTTGAGGGGGATTTGGGCCAAGTGCTGGCAAATGAGACAAAATTATGTTAGTGTATGTGGGCAGCGTGAACGAGATGGACTGAAGAGTCTGTTTCTGTGCTGTACATCTCTATGACTAAATGTTTTGTACTGTCCATTTCCAGCCACACATTTCACAGTTTACCCTGTTTACCTTAGTCAGTTCTCCTCTCAAACACATGTAAATGGCTTTGGTTGTGATTGTAGGGTGTGCTTTATAGTTACTTTAAAAATCCATCATCTCACAGAATTCCACTACACTACAATTTCCCAGAGGCTATCTCAGTGTGACATTACTCCTTCACTCAGCTTCTTCACCCAACGGTCGATCTGAGATAGTCACGTCCCTGGCCATTTACACAATATGTTATTCAAAGAAACACTGACACAAATACTTGAAGAGGAGTTCGGAGAATATCATTTTTGACAAAGATTGAAGTCTCCCAAAATGATCACATTGCCTTTGCATTAGACAGGAATTCATTAGAAAGTGTAACAGCGTTGAGCAATGAAATGCTATCAGGCAGCCTAAAAACTGTTCTCCTGCTTGTGTTTTTGACACGTGTAACTCATAATCTGCATTCAGGCTGATTCAGATGCATCATCAGATGCCAAATGCTTTCTCTGTAATGCCTTTCTTACCCATTACTGTCAGGGTTATCCATCCTGCACTTCCTTAGACCCCTCAAGATTGGGTACAATTGAATATTTATGTTCCACCTTTTGCTTCTCCTCTAACCACATCTTCCTGGTGACTAAATCTTATTTATCTCTGTGTCACAAGTCTATTACCTTATTGCAGATACTTTGTTCATTCCAAAAAAGAACATTGTAATTGACTTTTTCCCAGAATGTTCTGTCACAGCCTAATTCACTGATGTACAGTTTTAGTTAAACTCTGTCCCTTCCTGTTCCTTTCTGATTGTTTTCAGCCACATTCCCATGCTGTTCCAATGTGACCCCTTTTCTCTTTGGATTTGGAAAGCTCCTTTCACCTGAACCCTGTCCCTGCATCTTCTCTGTCAATTAAAGCCCTGTCCATAAACCCACCGACATAATTTGCCAGGACACTGGTCCCAACAGGGTTGTTTTTAATTCACTCCATGGGATATTGCTGTCTCTGGCTGGCCAGCATTTCATGCCCACCCTCGATCTGCCATTGAGCCGAGTGCCTTGTGAGACTATTAGAGAAGGCAGTTTAGAGTCAACCCCATTGCTCTGGGTCTGGAGTCATATGTAGGTCAGACCAGCTGCCTATCGCAGATTTCGTTCCTGAAAGGATATTGAGCATTCAGATGGGTATCCCTGCCACTGTCATTAAATTCTGGACAAACAGTCTAGTGAGAGTAACACTAGGCCATCGCCTGTCCCACTGATAGCTCCTTCATCCCTGAGTACTGATCCCAGTGCATCATGAATCAAAACCCTTTTTCTTGACCGTGGTTTGATCCTGATACCTTCCTGCAATTTGTTGATATCGCTCAGTCTCACTCCATGCGATATCTGTCACTGTGAGAGTCTAATTTCTGCCAGTGACTGCAGCTTTTGCAGTTACTCCAGATCCTAAGCCAACAGAACTCTCCACTCCAGAGAGACGCAGCAGCACAGGCCAGGTATGGAGACTGAGATATTCCAGATCTCTGTGGTACTCAGCGCCATTCTCCCTGTGCAACCCTCACTGCATCAGTCTAATTTCCCATTCTGTCTATTTTTCTGTCTCCTGCAGGTACTCAGGATGTTCCTGACTCAATTAACTTCCCAGGTGCTGGGTGTTTCATTCATCATCTCATTGAACGCAATTGGTCAGCCTGAGGGGAGGGAGATCTGGTTTCTTCAATAAATCCTGCAGCCAGGTAAGATCACTCACAGTGAACAGAACAGAGCGAATTTAAGGGATCGAAGTTTAGTCCGGAAGACATGACACAGATATAGTGTTGAAGGGTGAATAGAGATTATGATGGGCCCAGACTCAATCCACACTCTCTTGTTTACTTTTACCACTGCTGTACTGAGTTTTCGTATGTCAATATAGGAAGTTGAGAGTTATCAATCCAGGCCTGTGCTGTCTTAGTGAGGATCAGGACAGAGAGGGGAAAGCAGGCCTTCCTTAAGAAGGTGGTATTAATACCTGGGTCGTTGTGTTCTATATTCCACCTTTCACACTGTCTCTTATCGTGTGATAGAGTCACACAGCAGGGAGACATACCTTTCGGTCCAACGCATTTGTACCAGTGTCTTGAATGCCTGTAATTCCCAGAAAAGTTCCAATTTCTGTAACCTCCACCCCTCCCATAATCTTGCTGTTTATTTGAAACCTACTCTAATGCTGATGATGCTCCCAATGTGTAATTTGCTCCAAACTCGGTAACGTGTCCAATCTCAGTAACCTCATCCTGCACTCAGTACAATCATCTCTATTTCTGTAGTTTTCCACAATAACTACAGTCCACCCTGTCTTTCTGAAATCCTCCAGCCTGGACACAAAAAACCCACCGGTGAACTTTCCCCAAGCCCCAGGAGAACATTATATCACCTTAATCTTCTGCAGGTCCGATCAGACTCCTGCCTCCTGACCGATAGCACCACATGATCTCTGTAACCATCTCCCATCCTGACCGGACTCCTTATCTGTGTAAACACCTCCAGACCATTTTCCAGCTGCAAAAACACTTCCCATTTCTGTGTGCTCCTCCTTGCCCCTCAAATACTCTCTCTTTGTGTAGCTCTGCAGTTTGGGGTGGTTCAATAGTGAGCACTGCTGCTTCACAGCGCCAGAGACGCAGGTTCAATTCCAGCCTCGGTGACTGTCTGTATGGAGTTGGCACATTGTCTCCGTGTCTTCATGAGTTTCCTCCCACAGTCCAAAGATGTGCAGGTCAGATAAATTGACCATTCTAAACTGGCCGAGCTTCAGGTGCATCATTCAGAGGGAAGTGAGTCTGGGTAGATTACTCTTTGGAGACTTGGTGTGGACGTGTTGGGCCGAAGTGTCATTTCCATATTGTAGGGAATCTAATAAAATCTAAACTCTCCATCAGCGTTCTATATTAATGACACTAAAAATATCCCTCTAACAATTAAGCAGCTCCAAACCTCCCAATCTCTGTAAACTACGACAGCTCCAACATCCCTCGTTATTGGTGTAACCTCTTCCTGAAAACCTCTCAACATATGGAGACCCCATAAGCCTCCCTATCTGTGTAATCCAACAGGTCTCTGCATTACTCCCGATCTGTAGAACCCAATTCAATGCCTGTGACTCTCCCAATCCAGTTCCTGCAAGACTCACTATCTGTGTAACATTCTCCCATCACTATCACCCACCCTGTCAATGTAAGCTCCTCTAGTATCTCCATCCCTCTAATCATCTACATAACCTTCTCCAGCTCTTGTACCCTATCGAGTAAATGCCACCCTCATCTATAACCCTCCCTACGGTAGAAACCGTTGTACAGATTCATCCCCCTCTGGCTGAATAAATTCCTCCAGATCTCCATTCTAAAGGGTTGTTCCTTCACTCTGAAGCCGTGCTCTTGAGCCATGGTCTCTCCAGCAGTGAAAACATCTCCCCACCCCCGTCCAGTCCATCTAGGCCCCTCAGAATTCTGTAAGTTTGAATGAGATCCTGCCACCGCCGCCTCTGAAAATTCATCAAGTACAGACTCAGAGACTTCACCAGCTTCTCATATGACGAACATTTCAGCCTGGGCTCTTTCTTGTAAAACCTGTTCTTGTACCCACTCACATCCTTTGTCCAAGCTGTTAATGTATAACATGTACAGCGTGGTCCCAACACTGACCCCTGCGGAGTTCCCCTCGTCACCAGTTCCCATCGTGAAAACGACCCCTTTATACCTACTCTGTCTTCTGCTAATCAGCAAATCCTCTACCCACACCAAGCATGTTGTTCTGAAACTGAACTTTTATTTCACAAACTCTGCTGGGTTTGTTTTCCCGTCTGGCTGTGAATAAGCAGTGTAGATAAAAGGGAAGAATGGTTTGTCGGGATTTTCAGAAACCTTTCAACAATGTCCCACTGAAGATGTGGATAAACAAAATTGGCAAATGTGGGATTGGAGGGAATGTACTGGCACGAATTGGGAATTCTTTAACAGAAAACTAAGTGAGAATAAATGGATTAGTGCTTGACATCTAACTATTCACAAAGGGATTTGATACATTTGATGGACAAAATCTACTGCTTCCATGTTTGTTGCTGACACAGAACGAGATGGGAATGTGGATTGTGTGGATGAAGCAAAGGGGACATGGACAGTCCATGAGTTTCATTTGTACAAATTCATTGATGTGATGTGGCAATCACTTGCTTGGCCATCATTACCTTTCCATTTGTAATTCCTTGGAGAAGGTGGTGGGGAGCTGCCTTCCTCACCCAGTGCAATCCTTTAGGTGGAGGGACAGACACCGTGCTGGGAGGATGGAGCGTGGCTTGGAGGGCACCTTGGAAATGCTGAAGTTACCATGCACCTGGAGCTCCTGTCTTTCCAGGGAATAGTGGTTCTGGGTGTGTGAAGTGCTGCTGAAAGGGCCTTCCTGAGTGACCTCAGTGCTGCTTGTAGATACTTTATTTATTCATTTATTCACTCGTGGTGATGAACACTGCTGGATGTATTGTTGATTTGGAGTTGTCCCTGAGAAGGTAGTGGTGAGCTGCCTTCCTGAATCACTGCACCAGTCGTTGGAACTGTTGATATCTGTGTGCCCTCCAGCAGGCGCTGCAATAGTCTTCACGTCTGTAACTGCATACAGACAATGCAGCTCTTCCTGTATATGTGACATCCTCCTCTGCTGACAACTCTTATTGTTCATCAGAATGTCTCACCACCTCCAGTGCCATCTGTGTTAGTGATCTCTCAAATTTCCTTATTCTTGTTTAAATTTCTGATCACCTATAATCTCTTCCTTTCTAAATTTGTAACTCCTCAGCACCTGTAACTCGCCATATAACTGTATTCAATGACATCACAGGTTTCCTTCCTTAAATCTCTGTGAATTACAGAGGCTGGTTGTGCTAAATTGGTACTTTTCATCCTCCTCATCCATCTTAGCTCTTCCAGCCCCTTCAAATCCCACTATTTAGAATGCTCCCATCTCTGTACCTCCTTATGTTCTGAGTGTCCTTGAACACCACGAGTGCTTCAAACATCTGTAACCCACCAGTTACTGCGAGTCTTCTAATTCTGTAACATCCAACAGTCTCCAGTGCCACACAACACTCCCTGGCTATCAATTTGAATTTGTTGAAGTCTTCACATCTCAGTAAGCAGCTCACAAAAATCCCTTTAGACTCTACAAGGTTCCATCACCAACAAGCCGCCATCTCTCTACTTCTTTTGCTTCCCTCAGTGCCTACAACACTCCCTGTATCTTCCAGTAACCTGCTTTAGACATTTGCAGCTCTGCCTACCTCTCCAGATAACCTGTTCCATCCCCAACAGCTCCCTCAATCACTGTAACACCGTCTGCTCTGTCTAATCCTTCTCTTTTCCACTGTCTTCCAGGCACACCGCGATCCTGTGAGGGACCAGTGTGCAATGGGATGTTATACATCTCAGCTGAGGCTCGAGGCCAACATTACCTGGAAGTCACAAAGTGAGAGAACCTGAGAGAGAGCACCACAGAGCTGGAGAATATTAATCAGCAGCGAGGATTGAGGCCGACTGGGACGTGGAGTTGGAGAAAAAGCAGAGCAGGAAGCGCAAAATCAGCACCGAGTCACAGAGGGAGTCACCATGTGAGGGAATAACTTGAAGCAGGAACATGAGGTTCACTCACGCATGGGAGTATAGAAGCACCAAAGTGAGAGGATAAAATCAGCACTGAGGATCGAGGCCTAGTCATACCTGGAAATCACAGAGACAGTGACCCTGTGAAGGAGCAGAATGGAGTGGAAGCTGGACCATTACACATACCTGGTGACCCTGTGAAGGAACAGTGTGGAGTCTGAGCTGGAGGATTATACATACCTGGGAGTCACAGAGACGGTGACGCTGTGAGGGAGCAGAGTGGAGTGGGAGCTGGAGGACCTGGGAGTTACAGAGATTACTTTCTGCTGCTGGGACCTGCCTGCACTGAGTTTGAAACAAGTGCAAGAGCCACCAAAGAAAAGGCTGTAAGTTCATTGGCTGATAAGTTCTCTGTTATTAGTGATTGTCAGTTAATTGCAATAAGTTGGCAATTTTTTTTCAACATCTGAAATAAGGGTTGAGCACACAAATAAGAGGGAGAAGTAAAATTGTGAGCCATTATAATAAATTACCCTCAGTAAGCCACAGTTGAAGAAGGGATTTAAGCATATTGTTATTTCCTGGATGTTAACTTCATTCTAAATAGTTAATTGAGTAACTCGAGACAAAATGCATTTTAGGACATGTTTGTCAGATGGAAAATGTGTTCTGTTAATTGGGAAGGCATAGACCCTGCTCGTGTCCGAGATGGTCACTGGGTCATGGAGCTCAGACAGTGACTAGAGACACTATGGGACATCTGTGATGCTGAGATTAAGTGGAAAGCACACACACAGAGCAGATCAACCTACAGACATGACGGCCTGGAAGAAGGAAGGGTCTGGGGGGTTTGCCAATTGAAGAGAAACAGTCAGGGAATACAAGCATATCCTGGTGTTTCCCTCCCAATTCAATTTCCCAGTTTGGAAGCTGATGAAGGTGTTAGATGCTCAAGGGAGGGCAGTCAGAGCCATGTCTGTGGCACCACAAGCAGCCTGACTGTAAAGGAGAGGAGGGAGAAGGAAGGAGGGGCAATAGTCACAGGAGAGACAGGAAAGTGAAGAAGGTGTCAGTGTGTCTGTAATTCCAGGATAGTGGGGTTAAGAATGTCGCTGTGTCTACAGAACATTCGTCTGGGGGACAGTGAGCAGTCAAAGATCATTTCAATGTTGGTAGGAATGACCTGGGTCGGAAGGGTGAAGCGGTCTGGGAATCAGAATTTAGGGAGCTAGGTGGATGGTTAGCAAGCCGGTCCGCAAATGTAGCAATCCCTGGAATACTCCCAGTGCCGTGTTCAAGTGAGAAATAGACTCGGAGTTTTAGGGATATGAGAGTGTGACTGGAACGATGTTGCAGCAGGAAGGGCTTCAGATTCCTGGGACATTGGAACTGGTTCTGGGGAAGTCAGCCACTGTACAAGCCAGATGGGCTAACGTGACAGAGCTGGGACTGAATTTCTTATGGGGTTGTTTTTTTGGGAGTGATTGTAAATAACTTGGTGTGTGCTCAGGATCCAAAAAGAAATAGGAGAGGAGAATACCAGGATTCTCAAACTAATGGGAGATACAGTTGGTAATACTTTACAACAACACGATAAACAGTGGAAGATGGAGTGAGAAAGAAAGCCTTAATCTGAGGTAATCTGCATTGACCTGAATACTGGAAGTGTGCGGAGTTACAGACGCAGTTTGGTGTGTGGAAATCTGGCTCAAGGAATGGCAGGGCGGCATGTTAAATATTGCTGGGTATAAAATATTCCAAAATGATAGAAGGGAAGGGAAAGTATTAAGGTAGAAGTATTGGTTTAGATTAGCGTTAGTTAAGGAGTCCAAGAGAAACAGGATCCATCCAAGGACAGAATGAATTTTGCTGGAGCTTCAGAACAAAACGTGTACAATTACACTGTGAGGTACAGTCTGTCAGCCAGCAACCAAAGAAATGATGGAGAGAATAAATATGCAGGGTCATTTGAGAGCGATGACAGTATTACAGATTAGTTATAATGAGAAACTTAATTATTCAGATATTGACTGGGTTACTGGTGGTGCAGCGTCCTGAGGGGTGAGTGTTCCTGGATTACATGGAGGAGAGCTCACTGCAGGAGGATGTGTCCAGCCCAAGAGAGCATGTACTGTTGGACCTGGTCCTTGGGGAAGAAGTGGGGCAAGTGGATCCAGTGTCAGTCGGGGATCATTTTGGGGGGCAGCGATCATTTTACTGTAACGTTCAGGATGATGATAGAGAATGCTATCCAATAATTGAGAGTGAGAATCAGTTGACTGAGAGCAGCCTTCAATGGGGCAAGAATGCAACTTTGAACTTTTCAACAAGGCCAGTGAAATGTTAGCTTTAAACAGTGTGAACGAGCTCAGATGTCGCTGGGATTATGGAGATGGGGTTGCAGTGTGACCATGACTGGGAACTGGATAATTAAAGGTTTTCCCCTTTCCACAGGAAGGGTAAATAGGCCAACACAGTGAAGGAGCATTGTGTATAAAGGATGGGATCAGTAATATTGTGATGCTAATCAATTTACACACTGCTCCTCCTTGCCCTCACCGTCATCTCTGCGTACTGATTCTATCAGATATTGGTTACCTTTGAAAACTTCAGAAAATAGCACAGTATAGACAAGATCAATCTGTCCACTGTCTGCATTGGACAAGAGGTAATGTTGTTTTTAAAAGTCCTAGTTCTGTCTCCCCGGATACTATAGGACTTCAGCTGCAGATCCCGGCACCTTTTTAAAATGGTTTGAGAGTTTCTGCCTCTCCTCCGCTTCCATGTGTGCCTCCCAGACCCCAACCATACTCTGGGTGAAATAAAAACTTTCCTCACCACTTTTCTGATATTTCAGTCAATTATATTAAATATTCACCAATGGTAAAGCAGTTTACCAACAGGAACAAGATGTTAATTCCCTCTGTACCCAGGCCCCTGACTGCATGTGCACCCCAAACAAATCTCTGCTCAGTATCCTCCATTCGTATCTTTCCTCAGAACTGCACTTCCAGCATAAGCTTCCTGCTCTGAAGAATCTCCTCTGTACCCTCTCCAGTCCAATGCCATCCTTCCATGTGATGGGGTGACCAGAACTGTACACAGTCCCCAAGCTGTGACTGAACTCATTATTTATGCATTTCCAGCATAAGCTTCCTGCTCTGAAATTCTGCACATTGGCTGATAGAGGAAATGATGCCATTTGCTACATTATCGAGATTTATTGATGTTTCCAGCTACCGTCATTTACCCGCCCACACAGACTTTGCTCTCATTTATAGTCCATTCCTCACTATTGTTGATGTCCCCAAATGCCTTGCCTTGCACTTCTCTGGGTTGTTTGCTCCGTTCACCTGGACCCCATAGTTTCTGTTTTTAACCAATCTGCCATGGGATCTCTCGTCAAATCCAAATAAGTCACATGCAGTTCCAAGTTACTGCCTCAGACCTATACAGTCATATTAATTACACACGATCTTCCTTGCACAAATCCAGACCGACTGTCCTGGAGTCCCTGGGACTTCCTCAGTAACCGTTTATCTACTGTCTCAGAATTCCAGCCTCGACCTATTCAGTCAGTCCACATTAAACAAAGTTGCGGTATTAGCCATTCTCCAGGCCTCCAGCACCATTCCTTCATCCAAAGAGGATTGGATAATGTAGGTAACTATAAGGCATGGATTTTCCCCAGCTCCTTTTAACAGTCTGGAACGTTGTGCTACGCCTTTTTAAGGATTTGAATCTCCTTTGTAATTCTCCGCTCCAAGTTTGTTGCTCCCAATGTTTCACACTGCATCCCTACTTTGATTCAGACAGACAGAGGCATAACCCATCTTATGATTTGGTCAAATCTCATTTTAGTTAGGTTTTATGGAGGGTTTCTCTCCACAAGGTGAAGTGCATTTTCTCATGATACAATCCCCAATCTGCCTCATTAACTACCCTCCCTGCACACATGGTTATCTTCTCATCTGACACGAACACGATGATTTTCACTTTCGCCATAACAACTGCTCACTGCCTGGATATCCCAGAATGCACCGGCCTCCCTGTTCCAGGTGCCATTAGTAAAAAAGTCATTACACTCTTAGATTGTCAATCCGAAACTGCCCAAGACATGGCATTGGGGGTAAAACTGGGGTTTCACTTTGAGACCAAGCCGCTGAAGTTCTGGTAGATGGCAAGGTGCACGAGAGGAACATTATCTTCCTCCAGGACTGGCAGGGGAGGTCATGATACGATATCCTACCAGCTTGGTTGGTGGTTGACCCCTGTGTCAGTGAGGTGCCAGCCTGCTGGGTGAATGCCCAACAATGTTGGAAGGAGGTCAGTGACCTTCTCCACTCCGCCCTGGTAAGTACCACCCTCACTGTCTCTCTGTTACTGCACCCATCTCCCACAAAGCCTCATGTTCTCCCACTCACACTGAATGCATCACCTTCTCTCGGTCTGTACCAGCTGTAACAAACAATTCTACCTCCCTTAATACCGCTTGGTAATTGTCACATTTTGGAAGGAACCACCCCACACGAGAGGAGAAACAGCTAAGAGGGATAAGGAGCTCCCAACGTTCTGCTCCTCGCTCCCTAACTGGGGAAGGATACTGACCCTAACAACCACGAGAGGCTGTCTGACTGTGTCCAAGCTCACAGACTGGGATCTGAGACTCCCCCTGACTCTCTGCTCTGGGCACCGTGACTGACCGTGTCCAAGCTCCCGGACTTGGACCTGAGACTCCCCCTGACTCACTGCACTGGGCACTGTGACTGACCGTGTCCGAGCTCCCGGACTTGGATCTGAGACTCCCCCTGACTCACTGCACTGGGCACCGTGACTGACCGTGTCTGAGCTCCCGGACTGGGATCTGAGTATCCCTCTGACTCACTGCGCTGGGCACCGTGACTGACCGTGTCCGAGCTCCCGGACTTGGATCTGAGACTCCCCCTGACTCACTGTGCTGGGCACCGTGACTGACCGTGTCCAAGCTCCCGGACTGGGATCTGAGACTCCCTCTGACTCACTGTGCTGGACACCGTGAATGACCGTATCCGAGCTCCCAGACTGGGATCTTAGACTGCCCCTGACTCACTGTGCTGGGCACCGTGACTGACTGTGGACAATGATATCAAGCTTCCTGGGTTTGTGTCTGCGCTAAACACCAAGACAATACAGCAGGCGTGTGAGCCTGGTAGCTCTGGCTGAGGGGAAACACTGCTAAAGACAGGATAAGGCAAGGCAATAATTCTGTGAGCATTCAGGTCAGCTCAAAGTGAGTGTGTACAAACACTGAGTGATTAGCCCAGAGGGTCAGCCCATGAGCTGGGTGTGTGTCCATGAGCACAGTGTCCTTGCAGCAATATTGCAATGTGAGTTGTCAGTGCCCCCTGAGCTGCAGCATTGAAGTACAGAAGTGTACTGTCAGTGGGTCGGAGATGTGCTGGGATGGCATGGTGAGGCTGGCATGTGTCAGATGTCAGCATTGGTGGGTGCGGAGTACATGCCGCTTCTGTTCATGCAGTTTCCCCCAAGACGTTTGTGTCCAGGATAGAAGTCTGCAGGAGTGAGCGGCAAGATGGAGTCACGAGGTACCAGGTCTGACTTTCATGTCAAATTCTCCATAATGAGTTTCCCCACAGTGGGGGAGGACATGAAGCTGCAAGTTAATGGGGGGGGGGGGGGGTGATCCACAATAATATGGCTGTTGATCATCAGTAATCATTCAGTCAGCATCTCGCCTCTCCCACGCTCAAATCTTGTCTTAAAGAACAATCCATTACAGGAACAGGCCCTTCAGCCCAGCAAGCCCGCACTGACATATGATGCCTTTCTAAAGTTAAAACAAAAGTTTTTGCTCCGACACCCTCTATGTCATTCTGTTCCCTACTTACTCATATTTGTGCCAAGATCCCTCTTAAACCTTGCTATATTGGTTTCTTCCCCTCTATCAGTGTATTCCAGGCACTTTCACATTCTGTCTGGGACAGCAAAAAAAAACCTTACCTATCACATCGCCTGAACTTTCTCCCTTTTAGCTAAAACCTACAGTCCTGAGTAATTGATATTTCTACTCTGGGTGTGGGGTGTGGGGGGGAGGTGGGGGTGGTGGTGGGGGGAAGCCTCTAACTGTCCTTCTATCTATGCCTCTGATAATTTTGTAAATATCTATCAGGTAGCCCCATAGTCAATGATGCCCAGGTTCACACGAACCATGTTTGTTCAATTTCTCCTTTTGTCTTATACCCTCCAAACCAGACAACATGCTGGTAAAACGTTTCCATACCTTCTCCAACACTTTCACATCGTTCTGCTGGTGTGGAAACCAGTACTGTACACGATATTCTAAATGTGCCCGAACTAAGTTTCTCTGCAGCTGCAATATGACCTGCTAACTTTCATACTGCATACTCCGATGCATGTCTGCAAGTTTGCCGTCAGTCCTCTTGATCACTCTCTCCACCCGTGTTACCACTTTCAGGGAACTGTGGAGCTGTTCATCTTGATCCCTTCGGATGTTGATGCAATCAGTATTTTTCCATCCACTTCATACTTCTCTCCTGCATTAGATCTTATAAAATGAATCACGTCACAACTATCCAAATAAAGTTACGTCTGTGTTTCTTTGTCCAAGTCTGCAGCAGACCTATATTCTGCTGTATTCTCTGGCAATCATCCTCACAATTTGCAACTCCGCCAATCTATTTACAGATCTCCAGTCACAAAAACACTGTTCCATCACTACTGTCTCTTCAATGACCAAGCAGTTCTCTATCCATCTTACTAACTTACCACCGATACAATTTCACATTCACCTTCTGTATGAGCCTGCCATAAGGAACCATATCTTAGGCCTTGCTAAGGTCCAAACGGCCAACATCCAGCCCCATGCCTTCATCAATCAATTTTGTCATTTCCTCGAAACATTCAATCAAGTTTGTGAGACATGATCTTCCCCATGCAACATGCCTGTTGCTAGTAAGTCCATACTGGAGGGCTGTTGGAGCTCCACTCATTCAGACAAGTGATTATTCTATCATATTCCTGACTTGAACCTTGGAGAGTAGATTAGATTCCTTACAGTGTGGAAACAGGCCCTTCGGCCTAACCAGTCCACATTAACCCTCTGGAGAGTAACCCATCCACACCCATTTCCCTATGACTAAAACAGTTTGCAATTTAACGTGGCCAATTCACCTGACCTGCACATCTTTGGACTGTGTTGGAAACCCATGCAGACATGGGGGGAATGTGCACACTCCACACAGTTAGTTACCCAAGGTCAGAATGGAACCAAGGACCTTGGTGCTGTGAGGGAAGCAATGCTAAACACTGAGCCACCACACCGCTCTTGATGGCGCCTGTAGACTGGGAGGTATATTGGGCCGTGACAGTTACTGTACAGTGAGAGGTATGTCGGGCTGTGATGGTTACTGTACAGTGGGAGGTATATCAGGCAGTGATGGTTACTGTACAGTGGGAGGTATGTCGCTCCAGGAAGTTGCAGACTGTATGAGTTGTACAGAATATGATGCTGCTGCCACCACCGATGTACCATTGTACCTCATGGATGCATCATCATTAGTTGTTTAGCCTGTTTAAAGTCAGTACCATTCAGTACATGTCATTGTGTGGAGGGCCTGCAAAATGTGAAGATAGCCCTTGCTCCCTGTAAGGTCTGTGTAGTGACCATTCTTACAGATGTATAAAATGGAGAGGTGTATCTGCAGCAGGCAGAAAGGTGACAATGTGGTCGATTCCCGCAAAACCTGCTGCAGAGCATTCACAGGATCCAGCATCAATGCTGAGCACTATGATTAGAATAGATTCACTACAGTGTGGGAACAGACCCTTCGGCCCAACCAGTCCGCACTAACCCTCCAGAGAGCAACCCACCTGGCCAATTCCCCTGAGCTGCACATATTTGGACTGTGGGAGGAAACCCACGCAGACACGGGGTGAATGTGTAAACTCCACACAAGCAGTTGCCCAAGGCTGGAATCGAACCTGGATCCCTGGTGCTGTAAGGCAGCAGTGCTAACCACTGAGCCACCATGCTGCCCTATATGCCAAGGACCTGCCCTCTTCTGCCTGGCTGTGTCCTGTCAGTGGAACAGAGCCTACGAGAGAGGATGGTGATGTTGCCTGGGACATAGTCCTGTTCACATAATCTTGCTTTCCAGACAATACTAATTTTTGCTTGATTAGTCTGAGGAAAATATGCAGCAGGTCAATTTTACATTTTGTATAGTGAAGAGTTAATATCACTTTATTCCTTTCATATTTTAAAATAAACCAAACATCATTATTTTTCAGTTGAGAACTGTTGAAGTGAACAGTAATTGAAATTCCAGAGCGCACAGCTAACTATTACACAATTCAGTGACTGTAGTAAAGAGCTGATTCATGTTCAGATCAGTGAACACACCATCTTGCAGGCAGCAAAGCTGTTGAAAATGACTTTGAGGAAAAGCCTGAATTCAGACACAGTGTTACTGGGCCTCACCATGACCTCCAAAACACAGGCCATCTCCAAAATCTGTCCACAGAGCTTCCAAACTGGAGCTGGGCAGTAACTCACACAATCCCTCACAATAGACTGGTTACAGACATACCCGAACAATGGGGAGATGTGTGGGGGGCTGACTGTTCAATGGACTCGCACACGGCGCAGGTCCAGACGCAGTTCAATATTGAAACAATGACCTGTAAATAGCCATGTCTTGCAAGTATATTTCTTCTGGTGTGTCCCTAAACTCTGTAATTCTGAACCTTGGACCTGATCCTGAATGAAGGTGTTATAAAGGCTCCTGCAGCATATGGCATCTTACATTGAATCCATCATAAACTATATCCAGTGTATGTTAGCCCCACAATGTTAATATCCAAACGGAATTGTGTAGCTCCATTGATGGCCAGTATCATCCCAGCCCAACGACCTTGTGTGTGACTTGAGCTGGAAATCTCTGTGTAAATGTTTACAACATTGTTCTAACCATTCACAGCAAAGTCTCTTTACTGAAGTTCCGACATCCTTTCATAATACCAGCTTTTAGATTGCCCAATATGCTTAAAATCCACCCATTTATTCTGTTCACTTTTATAACAACAATATGATGAAAACAGGGCCAAACTCACAGTAAGGAACATTGAAATGATGAATGTCATTCCCACACCAAAGATCACATTATTATTAAGTGCAATAGCTTTGAAAATATGCAATTATTTTCCTTTGTATTAATGTTGTGAACGAATAGTCAACTCTCCTGCTCCTCCGATGCTGCCTGAACGGCTGTGCTTTTTCAGAACCACAATTTTTTACTCTGATCTTCAGCATCTGCAGTCCTCACTTTCTCCCTGGTAGTATTCACTCATAATCATTTCTGTCTAAACAATTTCACTGTGTGTTTAAACATATTAGTCAGATATGACTACATTTTGAATTGCTTATGTTTATCTCAGAGCTCAGTGATGTTGGGTGTGAATGTCAATGTCTGTGTGATGCTCGGTATGTAGGCCATGCCTCTGAGAGACTGACAGATTAACCCTTCAGCTGTTCACAACAAGCAAGTTACAGACTGAACCCAAGCAGCCTGCGCTCACAAATCCCAAAGCACAGTGTCCAGCATTGGGCATGTTTGGACAATATTTTTCATTTTAATTTATTCATAGAATATGATTGGGCCAGTATGTATTGTTCGTCTCTTGTTGCCCTTGAGAATGATTTGGTGAACTGCCGCACTGAACCACTGGAGTCCATGTGTTGTAGTTAGACTTCCATTACCATTTGGGAGGGACCTTGAAACAGTAACACTGAAGGAACAGCAACATACTTCCCAATCATAATGGTGAATGGCTTGGAACAGAAAGCGAACATGGTGGAGGTCCCATGTATCGGCTCCCCTTGTCCTTCTTGATGGTCGGGTTTCAGAAATACGTTGTAAGGAGCCTTGGTAAATTTCTGCAGAGCACCGTGTAGATGGCAGATGTTGCTACTACTGAATATCAGTGGATGAAGGGTGAAGCTGCACTCACCCAAGGAAATGGGAGGTATTTCATCACACCCATATTCAACATGTGTCTTATCGATGGGGGACAGGCTTTCGGAGATCATGAAGTAAGTTATTTCTGCAGGATTCCTGGTCCCTGGCGTATTCTTGTGGCCAATTAATTTACATACGTCAAAGTGTGGCGCTGGTAAAGCATAACAGGTCAGGCCACATCTGAGGTACAGGAGAGTCGATGTTTTCGCATAAGCCCTTCACAGGAATGGGTAATGGAATCATATGGTCAGTCCAGTTCAGGTTTACGGTAATCCCCAGGATATTGCTAGTTGGGTGTTCAGTGATGGTGGTTGCATTGAACGTTAGAGCATACGGTTCAACTTTGTATCGTTCGAGGTAATCGTTGTCTGGCACATGTGTAATGGGAATGGTTTTGTCACTGTTAAGTACACACCTGCATATTTCCAGGTCCTTGTTGCATTTAGACAAGGGCTGCTTCAGTATCTGAGTAAATCACGAATGGTGTTGAACATTGGCAAACATCAATGGCAAACATCCCCACTTGTGAATTTACACTGTCGGGATGGTCATTTATGATTGGGCCTAGGGCAGAGATCACTCTTATATCTCACGGATACTTTCACTCCCTCTGATTTAGGAAGTTTGCTTCTAGTTCCACCTGCTCCAGAGGTGTTTAACAACATATCTGAATGGAATAATATTACAATATCTACCACAAGGAGCTGAGTGAGGACTTGGTTAGCTCAATCAGTTGGACAGCGAGATATTAATGCCAACAATATGGGTTCAATTCCTGCACTGACTGGGGTGAGTAAAGGACTGTCCTACTCAACCTTTCCCTTACTTGAGGCATGATGACTGTCCAGTTAAACTACCACGAGTCGTCTCTGTCTAATGAGAGATCGTCCCATAACAGTATGGTGCCTTACCTTTCCATTTCTGATTTACAGGCTTACCCAGAAAACCCGCCCCTAGGGAACTGCTGCTGAGATGGCTGCGCTCCACCAACCCCAACCACCGTCATTTGTGCCAGATATAACTTCAGCCAGTGCAGACGAGACTTATTTGCTCTAGTTTTGCCCTTAATCCTGGATACGACATTTGGTCAAATGCAGTCACTGTCGCCTCACCTGTAAAATTCAGTTGTGTGTTTTCTTATTATACATCGTTAAACCAAGGTGTCAATGTGCCCAAGGGATGAGTGGCCCTGGCAGAGCCTAAACCGAGTTTCAGTGAGCAGGTTGGTGCTGAGGAAGTGCGACTTGATCCCACTGTAGATTCCAATAACATTGCAACACTTTATTAGAGGTATGGATTAGAGCAATGGGGCAGTCATTGATTGTCTGATGTTTGTCTGTGTGTATACAGGACCCGCCTGGATAGTTTCCCACATTGTCAGGTAGGTCCCAGTGCAATATCCCTGCAGGAACAGCTTGAATGGAATGTTCTCAGGGCCCACAACTTCTGCATTATCCCATCCCTCCAGCCACTTGGAGATACCATACAAAAATGAATTGAATAAGCTGATGACTGCCATCTGGAGGAGACTAAAATAGATCATCCCATCGATACTTCTGTCTGAACATTGTTGTGAATGTTTCAGCCTTATCTTTACTGTTGTTGTGTTGGGCTCTTCCATCACTGAGGAAGGTGATATTTGTGAATCCTCCTCTTCCAGTGAGTTGTTTGATTGACCACACAATTCACCCTGATTTTATGTGACTGGATTGCAGAGACTAGATCTGATTTGTTGGTTAGATCTGTCTGTCACTGGCTGTTTATGCTATTTGGTCAGTAAGTGGTCATGATTGGTAATGTCACCTCATTGCGAGGTGTAGCTGGTGCTGCTCTTGTCAGGCCCTCATGTATTCTCCATTGAACAAGGGTTTATCCCCTGGCCTGATGGGCAAGGTAAAGTCGAGCATATGCTAGGTAGTGACATGGAAATTGTTCTAGAGTACAATTCTGCTGCTGTTGGCAATGATCCGAATCACCTCACATCGGCCATTTCTGAGATCTAGATGTATTCGAAATCTGTCCCATTTAGCGTCGTGATAGTTAGTATCTCTCACATGTGCGTACATGTATGTGTGACTTTGTCTCCCGGAATACTGTGTGTGGTAGTCACCGTTCCCAATATGGTCATCATCAATGTGCCTGCAGCAGGAGGTTGGTGAAGATGAGGACAAGTGTGTTTCTCCCTCTCTGTCATTCCCCCCTGCCCCGATGCAGACTCAGTCTCGAAGCTGTGTCCTTTTGGACACGGCCATCTCGATCAGCAGTGCTGCTGCTGATCCCCTCTGGGTGAGGTTTGAAATGGCCCACCAGGTAAACATTCTCCAGCTCTGTCACCCTCTCAGTGCATCCTCCGCGTGTTGTTCAATGTGGAGTGACACGGATCCATCAGCTGAGGGAGGGGTGTCAGCAGGAGTTTTCCGTGTCAGTGTTTGATCTGACCCCATGAGGCTGAGGGAGGGGAGTCAGCAGGAGGTTTCTGTGTCAGTGTTTGATCTGACACCATGAGGTGTTATGTCACATTGTTGTTTGAGCAGTCTTTAGGACGCCTCTCCCAAATCTAGCCCTGCCCCTACACGTTCGGAAGGAGGGGTTTCCAGGGTCGGCAGGGCTTTTTATTTGTGTCGCTGTGAACCGAAGGGCTTGTCCTGTGCTGTATGACACTGACTCTACTTCTCTCGTGATTGGACAATCCAAGGTCTCACTTCTTCAGTTCCTCCCAGTGCCTTGTCTATTCCAAATGTTTCTAGAATATTTTCTCTATTAAGACATCGCTCAATTCCATTTTTAACCTACCTACGTGTATGTCTGTATCTTTCCCTGTCATCTCCTCCAGCCTCTGCATCCATCAGTATCTCAGTAACCCTCCATATCTCCACAATCTTTATCTCAAACTCCAGACCCATCTATCGCTGTAACTTCTGCCAGCCCCTACATCTCTCCCTATCTCTATAACTTACAGCTGCTACACCTCTCCCTATATCCTGTGACTGAATTTAAAAATACCTTACTAATCTGTTCGAGAATGTGCAGGCCACGCTATCTCTCGGCCATCTCCAGCCATGTTTTCCTATCTCTGAAACATCTGCAGCTTGCTTTCCTATCACTGTAACATCTCCGGCCTTGCCTTCCTATCTCTGCAACATCTCCAGCCTTGCTTTCCTATATCTGTAACATCTCCAACCTTGCTTTGCTATCTCTGTTAAACCTCTGGCCTTGCTTTCCTATCGCTGTAACATCTCTAGCCTTGCTTTCCTCTCTCTCTAACACCTTCAACCTTGCTTTCCTATCTCTGTAACATGTCCGACCTTACCTTCCTATGTCTGTAACATCTTTAGCCTTGCTTTCCTCTCTCTGTACCATCTGCAAACTTGCTTTCCTATGTCTGTAACAACACCAGACTTGCTTTCCTATCTCTGTAACATCACCAGCCTTGCTTTCCTATCTCTGTAACATCTCCGGCCTTGTTTTCCTACATTCCTCAGTGAATTGGTTATATTTATCTTCTCCTGTATTTTCATCTTTATGGGGCTCTATAAGATATCCCCAGCAGTGTGTTCTGTCATCGTTTTGATCCTAACCTCGGCCCATAAACCATCATTTGAATACACTTCCAAGATATTGTCCCTCCTTATTGCCGTAACTGACTCCTTAATTAATAATCCAACACCACCTTCTATTCAACACTCTCTCATGTCCTGCCCATATTTTACAGTATAACAGAATATTGAGTTGTTGGCCCTGACCTCCCTCAAGCACGTCTCTGTGATGGCAAAAATATCACACCTCCACATGTCAATTCATTCCCTTATCACATCAGTCTGTCTTTATAATATTCCCAGCATTAATGTAAGCTGGAATATAACACCTGGAATACTCTGTACCTCGGAGTTCTTCAGTCATTCACTATTTCTTATCAGGCTGCTCAAACCATGAAACAAAATTATAACTCTGGCACTGAATGAACATTTGTTGAACTGTAATATCTTTTTTTAAAAAAATATATTCATCAAGTGAAACTTTCCAGACCTGAGCAGTCAGCTGCACATACAATGAGTCCTGATGGTTAATTCCCCCTCAGTGTGCAGAGGGGACAGCCTTCAGTAATGGACAAAGTGAGGACTGCAGTTGATAGAGATCAGAGTCGAAAGGTGTGGTGCTGGAAAAGCACAGCAGGTGAGGCAGCAACCGAGGAGCAGGAGAGTTGATGTTTCGGGCGTAAGCCCTTCATCAGTAAGGCATTGGTGCATTCGTTTTGTTCATTCTGTGATTCAGAAGACATTGGGAAATGTACGTACTCATGCAAGCGGCACTCTATTTAGCATTGAAATGGAAACAGTGAATCAGTTGGTTGGACAGGGTGTATAAAAGTTGATAAGAAGTACAGACTGATTGAAGTACAAACATAAGGATAGATAAATGACCTGGATCAGATGGGGTATACTCGAGGTTACTCCAGGAAGTGATGGGAGAGGATTGTGTGCCTTTGACGATAACCTTTGCATCGTCATTGTCCACCGGAGTACTGCCAGATGATTGGAGGATGCCAAATGTTATTCCCTTGTTCAGGAAAGGGAATAGGGATAACCGTGGGAATGACAGAACTGTCAGTCTTACATCAGTGGTGGGCAAAGTATTGGAGAAGCTTCTGAGAGGCAGGATTTACAATTACTTAGAAAACCATAATTTGATCAGAGATAGTCAACATGGCTTTGTGAGGAGCAGGTCATCCCTCCGAAACCTTATTGAATTATCTGAAGATGTGAAAAAAACACACTGATGAAGGTAGACTAGTAGATGTGGTGAACAACAATTTTAGCAATGCGATTGATAAGGTTCCCCATTGTAGGCGCATTCAGAAGGTAAGGAGGCATGGGTCACAGGGATATTTGGATGTCTGGATATGGATTTGGCTGGCCAATAGAAGACTAGAGGGTAGTAGGAGATGGAAAGTATTCAGCCCGGGACATCAGTGACCAATGGTGATCTACAGGGATCCACTCTGGGACCTGTGCTATTTATGATTTTTATAGATGACATTGATGAGTAAGTGGAATGGTGGGTTAATAATTTTGCCGATGACATGAAGGTTGGTGGAGTTGTGGATAGTGTGGAGGGTTGGTATAGGTTACAAGAGGACTTTGACAGGATTCAGAGCTGGGCTGATAAGTGGCAGATGCAGTTGAACCTTAAAATTGTGTAGCGATTTATTTTGGAAGGTCGTATTTGCAAACACCACACAGAGATATAGGCAAAATTCTTGGCAGCGTGGAGTGACAGGGGAATCTTTGGCACCATGTCCATAGATCCCACAAAGTTCCCACCCAAGTTGGCAGGGTTGTTCAGAAGGTGTATGGTATGTTGGCTTTCATTACCAGGGGGATTGAGATGAAGAGTGGCGAGGTTAATGCTCAGCTCTATAAAGCTGTGGTTCAACCACACTTGGAATATTGGATTCAGTTCTGGTTGCCTCATTATAGGAAATATGTAGAAGCCTCAGAGAGTGTGTACAGCAGATCTACCAGGATGCTGCCTGGATGGAGGACATGTCTAAGGAAGAAAGGTTGACTGAGCTAGGGCATTTTCTCACTGGAGCAAAGAAGGATGAAAGGTGACATAATAGAGGTGTTCAGGTTGTTGAGAAAATAGACAGAGTGGATAGCCTGAGGCTTTTCCCAGGGTAGAATTGGCTATCATCAAAGGGCATAACTTTACGGTGATTGGAGGAAGGTTTAGAGGAGATTCTTTATTCAAAGAAGTAGGTTCTTTATTCAAAGAGTGGTGGGTGGGCGGAATGCACCGCCAGCAGTGGTAGTAGAGTCAGATACATTAGGGATAGTTAAGAAGACTCTTGGATAGGCACATGGAAGTTAGTACATTGAAGGGTATGTAGGTTAGTCTGATCTAAGAGTAGGATAACAGGCCAGCAAAACATTGAGGGCTGAAGGCCTCTTACTGTGCTGTACTGTTCTGTGTTCCAAGTTTCACTTAGTTTGTGGATTATCATTAACTGGTAATTGTTTGAGGGAGTGAGGTGTGCGAGGGAGAGAGGTGTGTGAGGGAGTGAGATGTGTGAGGTCAGGAAGCCAGGGTGGGACGTTAGACCAAGACTTCCAGTTTTGATGTGCATTGTTACATTCACCTAAATGCCAGTACAATATGCGTGGTGACCTAGACCAGACAAAATCCAACAAGTTCAGTGATTAAAACGATTCATGGCTTGCTGTTAACTCCTGGTTTCTTAAGATACATTCTGCTGGATGACCTATGAATTAGTATTTGACCATCCACATACATGTACAATTTTATTTTGATACTGTTGAATATGAAGGTGCATTTATTGGATACAGTTTCAGAGGGTTCACTGTGAGACACAAAATGCTGCAATAGACTGTCAATTGTGAACATTTTCACCCAGTCTCTGGTCCACAGGACAAATGTATGGACTCTGGGGGACATGCCAGATGTCATCACCATAAGGACCTTGTGTGGTGTGATACTGAGACTCCTTGTCCATACATCTGCTCAATGGGCCAGGCTCTGACTGAGGATAAATTTGTAAGACCTGGTTCATGGTCAGTCGTTGGTATCTAATTTAGACATCATTTGTACCTACACTGAGAGCAGTGACAGCCTGTTGGCTAGTTTCCTGCTGCTGAAGGTGGATTCCAAATGATTCTCTGTGAGGGAATATTTGAATGACTGCCCTGACTCAATTTTGAAACTCTCTGGACAGATTCCGGAGCAGGTCAGTGTCTCACTCAGTGCTCAGGTAGCTGCGAGGTCCAGTAG
Organism: Chiloscyllium punctatum; assembly: GCF_047496795.1. Taxonomy (NCBI): domain Eukaryota; kingdom Metazoa; phylum Chordata; class Chondrichthyes; order Orectolobiformes; family Hemiscylliidae; genus Chiloscyllium; species Chiloscyllium punctatum. The sequence continues at coordinate 63,570,331 of NC_092752.1, forward strand.
CACTGTATCCGAATTCAGGCCTTTTGGAATCCACTTTTAATGTCGGTCATGATGTAAAGTGATGTGTTTACTGACCTGAACAATGATCAGGAGTTTGCCATGTTTGTGAATTGGGAAACAATAAGTATGAGCTACAATTATTCAACTGCACAATAACTGCACCATCTCTGAAAACAATGAAGTTGATTCTACATTGATGGAATTAAACTATAAACACCAAACAACCTTTTATGATACAAAAGTAAAGAATGCACATTTTGTTTTGTATCGAAAAAGAACATGTTGTCTGACTATTTCGGTGATCGCAATTACACATTGACTCTCAGTATTCAAATGCATACATTGTTGCTCCATTATTTGCAAAGTGGTTGACCTCTGACTGATTGCATATTCAGAGTGAGCAAATGATTGAAAAATCAAATCGACTTTTCATACTTACACATTTAAATATAATCACATTAAGATTTAATTTCTCACTGAAATGTGTGACCTCAAGCTATTTGCCAATAATTCTACTGGTTTTAAAATAACAATGGAAAAGGACCGACAAGAACTTAAAGTTGAACTTCTAAATTGGAGAAAGGACAATGTTGACGTTATTAGGCAAGAACGTTTAAAATCTGATGGCGGCAGATGTTCGCGGGGAAAGGGATGGCTGAAAAATGGAAAGCGTACAGAAATGAAATAACGAGAATCCAGAGACAGTATATTCTTGTTAGGGTGAAAGGAAAGGCTGGTAGGTATAGAGAGTGCTGAATGACTAAAGAAATTGAGGGTCTAGTTAAGAAAAAGAAGGAAGCATATGTCAGGTACAGGCAGGATAGATCAAGTGAATCCTTAGAAGAGTATAAAGGCAGTAGGAGCATACTAAAGAGGTGAATCAGGAATGCAAAAAGGCAACATGAGATATGTTTGTCAAATTGAGCTAAGAAGAATCCAAAATGATTTTACAAATATTTTGAGGACAAAAGGGTAAATAGGGAGAGAATAGAGCCCTCAAAGATCAGCAAGGTGCCTTAGTGTGGAGCCGCAGGAGATGGGGTAGATACTAAACGAGTATTTCGTATCAGTGTTTACTTGGGAGATGTAGATATACAGAGAAATAGATGGTAACATCTTGGAAAATGTCCTTATTACAGATAAAGAAGTGCTGATGTCTTGAAGCGCATAAAAGTGGATAAATCCCCAAGATCTGATCGATCAAGTTTACCCTGCAACTCAGTGCAAAGCTAGGGAAGTAATTGCTTGGCCTCTTACTGAGATACTTGTACCATTGATAGTCACAGGTGAGGTGTCAGAAGACTGGAGGTTGGTGAACGTGGTGTCACTGTTTAAGAAAGGTGGTCAGAACAAGCCAGGGAACTATAGACCATTGAGCCTGACGTCAGTGGAGGGCAAGTTGTTGGAGGGAATCCTGAGCGACAGGTTGTATATTTAATTGGGAAGGCAAGGACTGATTAGGGAGAGTCAACATGGCTTTGTGCGTGGGAAATCATGTCTCACAACCTGATTGAGTTTTTACAGAAGTTACAAAAAGGATTGATGAGGGCAGAGCAGTGGACGTGATAAATAAGGACTTCAGTAAGGCATTTGAGGCTTGCAAGGGTAGATCTCGTGGAATACAGGGAGAAAGAGCCATTTTGATAAAGAACTGACTTAAGGTAGAACGCAGACGGTGGTGTTGCAGATTTGTTTTTCAGATTTTTGGCATGTGACCAGTGGAGTGTCACAAGGATCGGTGCTGGGTCCACGACTTCTCGTCATTCATATAAATGATTTGCATGTGAGTATAAATGGTATAGTTAGTAAATTTGCTGATGACACCCAAATTCGAGGTGTAGTGGATAGCGAAGAAGGTTACCTCACATTAAGATGGGATTTTGATTAGATGGGCCAATGGGCTGAGGAGTGGTAGATGGAGTTTAATTTCGATAAATGCGAGACACAGCATTTTGGGAAAGCAAATCTTAGCAGGAGTTATACTCTAAATGGTGAGGTCCAAGGGAGTGTTGCTGAACAAAGAGAACTTGGAGTGCAGGTTCATTGTTCCTTGAAAGTAGAGTCACAGATAGATAAGACAGTGAAGAAGACATTTGGTATGCTTTTCTCAATTGGTCAGAGCATTGAGTATAGTGGTTGGAAGGTCGTGTTGCAGCTGTACAGGAGGTTAGTTAGGCCACTTTTGGAATATTATGTGCAATTCTGGTCTCCATCCTATCGGTAGGATGTTTTGAAACTTGAAAGGGTTCTGAAAATATTTACAAGAATGTTGCCAAGTTTGGAGGATTTGAGCTATAGGTGGAGGTTGAATAGGCTAGGGATATTTTTCCTGGAACTTTGGAGGCTGAGGGGTGACCTTATAGGGGTCTATAAAACCATGAGTGGCATGAATGGGGAAATAGGCAAGCTATTTTCCCTGGTGTGGGGGAGTCCAGAACTAGAGGACATCGGTTTCGGTTGGGATGGAAAAATGTGAAAGTGACGTCAGGGGCAACATTTTCACAAACAGGGAGGTACATGTATGGAATTAACTGCCAGAGGAAGTAGTGAAGGTTAGTACAATTGCAACATTTAGATGGCGTCTGGATGGGTATATGAATAGAAAGTGTTTAGAGGGATATGGGCTGAGTGCTGGCAGGTGGGACTAGATTGGGTTGGGATATATGGTCAGCATGGACGAGTTGGACAGAAGGGTCTGTTTCCATGCTGTACATCTGTTTGAGTCTGTGTCTGAAATTTAGCAATGACAATAATTTGACATGCACTGCCAAATAAATAAATGGTTTGTATTATTAAATTGTAGCATACAGTAAGTTGAAAACTTGCTATTTTTAGAATGAATGAGAAAGAACAAAGAGCATTCCAAAACAGGAACAGACCCTTCAGCCCTCCAAGCCTGCGCTGATCCAGATCCCCTATTTTCTAAACCTGCCACCTATTTTCTAAGTGCCTGTATCCCTCTGCTCCCCGCCCATTCATGTAACTGGCAGATACATCTTAGATGACACTATCGTTCCTGCCCCTACCACCTCCGAGCTTCGCACATATATCCCTCAGGCCCTAAATCTTTCCCTCTCACTTTGGAACTCAATTACTAGCGGTCATGAGTTTACAATTTGTGGTAAAGCTTCTTGGTATCTACCCTGTCTATCTCTCTCTTGATTTAGTAGACCTCTATCAGGTTCCCCCCTCAACCTTTGTCCTTATAATTAAAATAATCCTAATCTACCCAACCTCTTTCCATAACCAGTACCCCCCATCCCAGGCAACACCCTGGTGAACCTACTCTGCACTCTCTTCAATCAATCACATCCTTTTGGTAATGAAGTGACCAGAACTATATGCAGTATTCCAAATGCGGCCAAACCAAAGTCGTAAGCAACCATAAGATGACCTGCCAGCGCTTGTACTCAACAACTGATCCAATCAAGGAAAGCATGCCAAATGCCTTATTGACCACTTTACTGACCTGCATTGCCAGATTCAGGAAACAATGAATAGAACACCCATATCTCTCTCTGTATGTCAATTTTCCCCAGAATTTTTTTCCATTTAATGCAGTTTGCTATAGAATTGGATCCTCCAAAATGCATCACCATGCATTTGTACAGATTGAACTCCATCTGCCATATCTATGCCCAATTTCTCCAATCTATCTATATCCTGATGCATTCTCTGCCAGTCCTCTTCATTATCTGCTACTTCAACAATCTTGGTATCATCTGCAAACTAGGAGAAAGTGAAGACTGCAGATGCTGGGGATCAGAGCTTAAAAATGTGTTGCTGGAAAAAGGCAGCATCAAAGGAGCAGGAGAATCGACGCTTATGCCCGAAACGTCGATTCTCCTGCTCCTTTGATGCTGCCTGACCTACTTCGCTTTTCCCGCAACACATTTTTTATCATCTGCAAACTTGCTAATCAGGCAAATTATACCTTCTTCTAAATCATTAATATATATCACAAACAACAATGGTCCCAGCACCATTTTGAGAAATCCTCTTCTATTACTACTCTCTGTCTCATGTTGCCCAGCCAGTTCTCTTTCCATCTAGATAGAACACCCTGAGGCCCATGCGACTTGACCTACTCCATCAGCCTACTATGGGGAACCGAATAAAACACCTTACTCAAGTCCCTCAGTAGCTTCTCCAGCAGTTTCCCTACCACTGATGTTAGGCTCGCCGGTCAATAATTACCTGGATTATCCCCGATCCCCTTCTTAAACAAAGGGGCGTCATTAGCAATTCTCCAGTCCTCCAGGACCGCACCAATGTTCAAGGATCCTGCAAGATATAAGTTAAAGCCCCACTTATTTCTTCTCTCAATTCCCTTCGTAACGTGTGGTAGATCCCATCCAGATCTGGGGGCTTGTCTACATTAATACCTCTTAGAATATCCAAAACCTCCTCCCTGTTTAAGACGACTTGACCCAGAATACTCAAAAGATCTATCCCTAACCTCAACGTCCGTCATGTCCCTCTCCTTGGTGAATACAGATGGAAAGTACTCGTTAAGAATCTCACCCATTTTCTCTGACACAACGCATAACTTTCTTCCTTTGTCCTTGTGTTGGACAAACATTTCTCTAGTTACACTTTTGCTCCTCTTTTATGAAAACAAAGGCTTTGGGATGTTCTTCAAACCTGTTTGCTAAAGATATCTCATGAACACTTGTAGCTCTGTTAATTCCTCAATATTTACTGTGAAATGTGGTTTGTGTAAAGAAAATAAACATTTGTTTGTGCAAGTGGGAACTCAAACCCTTTCAAACTGTTTTGTGTCAAAACATGTTTGAAATCCGTCTCAGTGTAAATAAAAAACATGGGAAGAAACTTCTTGGGAAGGGTAATTTTCAGCCTCTCTGCCCCAAAGTACTTCTGAGGTTGAAAAGAGTGAGGGTTTGTACCAAGGGCACAACAGTAACTATGGGTGGTTTGAACATGCAAATTGACTCAATTAATCAACTTAACAGTGATAGCCTCGAATAAAGATTCATAGAGTGTATGAGAGATTATTTCTAAGAGCAGGACGTCGTGGAACCAACCAGAGAATGGGCTAATTTAGATTTGATATTATGTAACAAGGAAGGATTGGTAGATGAGCTTTGCCTTGGAAAGAGGAACCACAACTTGCTGGAGTTTCACATTCAGATTGAAAGAGTGAAGACTGAGTCATACATGAGAGTTTTAGTGTTAGGCAATGATAATTATACTAGGCTAAGGAAGGATTTGGCCTGGGTGGACTGGGGGAGAAAAGAACAGTCAAAGGCTGGACAGATGAAGAAATTTGGCAAATAACTAGGGAGATACTGAAGACCGAAGAGGAATTGCATAATGGGGAAAAATCATCCATATCTTGATAAGGAAGTCAAAGTTAACATGAAGGCAAATCACAGGACATGTCATATTGCGCATGTTAGTCACACTGTCGAGGATTGGGCAAATTAGTGGCCTTGTGGTGTTGTCACTGACTTCGTATGTGATAAACCCAGATAATGTTCGAGTGACCTGGCTTCAAATGCTGCCACAGCAAGTCACGGAGCTTGACTTCAAATCTGGAATTAAGAGACTGATGGTGGTTATGAATCGATTGTCAAGAAAAACTCACCTGGTTCCTTGATGTCCGTTAGGGAATGAAACTGCCATTCTACCACTGTCAGGCTGAAGGTATTTCTCCTTATCTCTGTTCTAAAAGATCTTCACTTGACTCTCAGGCTATGTCCTTGAGTCCCTTCTCTCCTAACAGTGGAAGCATCTTCCCAACATCTACTCAGACCAGGCAACCAGTATTCTGTAAGTTTCAATTAGATCCACCTTCATCCTTCTAAACTCCAGCGAGTATAGACACAGAGACCTCATATGTTAAGTTTTTCCTTCCTAAGGCCATTCTTATGAAGCTGCTCTGAACACTGTCCAGGGCAGTACATCCTTCCTGAGTTATGGGGCCCAAAACGGTGGACAATACTCCATGCTGCTTTAATATTCAAGCCCTCTGAAAATAAATGTCATCACTGTATTTGCCTTTCTGACCAGATGGACCACCTGAAATAATAATCTTTCGATGGACAATAATTAATTTACCATGGAGTTACAAAAATGAACAATGACTAAAGCATGCTGGGCAGTAGAACCCAGACTTGACTAAAGTCTCTGTGGCAATGCACATTTTACAGAATCCAGACAGGCTGCATCTCCCCACAAATGCCAACAAACTTCACAGCTACAGACCCTGCAACACCTGCATGAATTTGGACCTGAATGGGATAATGGAATGCCGTCCTTGGGCCATCAATGTGACAACCCCAGGTTGACTCTGATTGATCAAGGTAAATGAACCTGATCATTCAATTGGCAGATCCTCCATACCCTCCAAAAATGGCGTGAAGACTTGGAAGGATAAGAATTACTGCAAAACATCTCGATAATAACCACTTGAAGAGAAGACACCTCCAAGAGACTATCAGAAGAACCAAAAGACTTCACCACATGGAATCCGGTCACCTTCTCGTGGGGTAGTATGTGATCATCCGAAGTTATGTTCGTTTGTAGTGTTTTTCGTTACATTATAATTCATTTTATTCTTCTAATATTAAATGTGTTCAATACACAAAAATTATTGTTGATAAGAGTTGACTCAGTTCTTTTTCTGAATGTAAGATTTCCAACACACTGTGTGGCAGATATAACACCTTCCTAAATACTGACTGAACTTGCACATTTACCTTGAGACAATCCCGGACTGGATCTAGAAAATCTATTTGTACTTCAGATTTCTGAATTTTCTCCCCAGTTATAAAATAGTCCATGCCTCTGTTCTATCCTATAAAGTGCATCACGGCGCACTTTCTCAGGTTGAACTCCATCTACCACTTCGTTGCCCATTCTCCTACCCTATCTAAATACTTCTGCCTCCTAAATGATATCTGTCCCTCTACCTATCTTTGCGTCATCTAAAAGCCTCGCCGGAATGCCCTCAGTTCCTTCATCCAGATGCTTAATGTTCAAAGGAAAAAGTTGTGTTTTCCTTGCAGAACACCAGTTGCCATCGTCTGCTATCCAGAGAAGGACCCTTATATTCCCACTCTCTACTTTCTGCCAGACAGCTGAGCTTCTGTACACGCTAGTACCTTGTCTCTGACACCATGGGCCTCCTGACACTCAGCAGCCTCCTGTGAAGCACATTGTCAACGTCCTCCTTGAAGTCCAAACAGATAGTATCCATTAGCTCTCCTTGGTCTAACCTGCTTGTTCCATCCTCAAAGAATTCTAACAGATTCAAGAGCATGACCTCTCCTTGACAATACCATACTGACTTCGCCCTACCTTAGAACGCACTGGCAAGTATTCAGAAATCTCATTCTTCACAATGGATTCCAGGAATGTACCCATGACCGAGGTTAGGCTGACCAGTTTGTAATTTTCTGTCTTTTGCCTTATTCCTTTTTTTTAAACCGGGTGTCAGGGAGATGCAATGGGGCGGTGACCCAGTAGGTATGAGACTGCATAGCTCTTCCCAAGACTCGGGCAAAGTGGGGTACCCATCCATACCTCGCCTGTTAAATTGTTTAAACCAGTTTTTGCCCAGCAGCCTTGGCCATTCTATATCAAACTTTAGAATTTGCTGCTTTTTAAAATGACCGAAGGCAAAGGTTCTCGCAGTTCACAACGGAGAGGGATCCCTCCCCCCACCCCGCAGCAAGACAGACGTCTGCGGCCGCCCCGGGGGACTCACCTGCAGGGGTGAGCCTGATCTCGGAGCTTGTAAAACTCCGAGAGAAGATTGATGCATCCATTAAAGAGACCAAGTCCAGGTGGGAGTCAGTCTTGGTCATGCTTCAGAAATATGACTCAGAGATCTAGAAACTCGGGCAGCGTGTCGGGGAGAGCGGGGTAACAGGCCGTGACCTCCAAGACCACGGCTGAGTCATCCATGGGTCAGGTCTGGGCTCTGGAAAATCGAGTCCCAAACCTAGAGGAACATATTGATGACCTCGGAAATCCAGGTCGTCGGAAACCTATTCGGTTGCTTGGACTTCCTGAACAGGACGAGGAAAGCCCGTGTTTTGATTTCCAGGAGCAATGGCACCCACAGCTGCTCTAACTAGAGTCGGAACTGGGCCAGGTGTGGGCTAAATGGGCCCACCGGGTTGCCGTGCGCCGGCATGGGTCGGACCAGCGCCCCCGCCCAGTCCGAGTTCAACTACAGCATTACAGGGAAAAATAGATGCTGCTAATGGCCTCCATAGTCGTGGGGAAGGATTCTCATGCCATGATATACAAGCGCTCCAGGATAATGCAGTTCCAGGACTTTTCTCCGTCGGTGGATTGCAAGAGGAAGGCATTTGATGAGGCGAAGAAACGTCTGAGGGATTTAAATATTCAATATTCTGTGCAATATCCGGCAACGCTGTTCCGTAGTCATAGAGGATCTGTGCATAACTTCGGATCACCAGAAGAAGTAAATTAATTCCTGGATGCTCTCAAGTAGACTGTGGGCCTTGAACTGTACGGATAATGACTTTATTTTGCCCTCCTTTTGTTTTTTTTCCTCCTCCTTTCTTCTTCTTTCTCTTCTCCACCTTTCCTTGGTGGGTGGGGTTGGGGGTAGGGTGTAAATCATTCGTTATCCTTTCTATGGACTCTTATCCATCGCTCGCTTGGGTTGGGAATATTTCTTTGTTTTTTTTTATTTGTTTGCTTATTACTTGCTGGGATGGTAATTTTGTAATTTTATGTATTTTCATCTTGTGTTGTTTTGCTACGTGTATCTGGGTGATGGTGTGGGGGGGGGGAGTGGGTGGGTCACCCATCTTTAACTACTCTCTTATAAGACATTGGAATTTATTTGCTCTAATTGGTAATGCCTGGGCCGAGGGCATGTCTCTGGCTGGGAGATGTCATGGCGGGGTTATTGGAAGGTAGTAGTGCCTCCTGTGAACAAGGGGGAAAGTCTCCTTTTAAGTATGTTTTATGTTGTTTGTTTTTAGGAGTAGTTCTTAGTAGTTTTGAATTAGCTGTTTTAAAGAGTGTTTTATGTGTGAATCATTTTTGGCTTTATTCAACGTTTTTGGGTGGGGATCTCCCTCTTCGGAGGTCTCGGGCTTACTTGCACGATCGTGGCTAGTCATTCATTTCGGTGGTGCACCTGGAATGTCAAGGGGTGCCACTCACCAATCAAAAGGAAAAAGATATTATCAAAAGATATTATCAAGCCTTAAAAAAGAAAGGGTGGATGTAACGCTTCTACAGAAGACACATCTACTTGCTAAGGAGCATTCGAAGCTGCAATAGGGTGGTTTTGGCCGGTGTTCTTTTCATCTTTCAGCTGAAAAAGTAGGAGAGTAGCCATTCTTATTCGGAAGTAGCTTCCCTTCCAAATGGTAAGCCAGATAAAAGATGACTCTGGATGGTATATATTAATTAATGCACTAATATATGGAGAGGAAAATGAGATTTTGAATCTTTATTGCCCCCCCCCCCCCCCCCCCCCCCCCCCGCCGGTGCACACTTTTAAATTTGTAATGGAAGCGTTCTCCAAGTTGATGGCTCTCGGGGTGCACCACACAATTATAGCGGGGGATTATAATTGTATCATCGACCCAGTAGTGGCCAGAATACCTTAGAGCTCTGTGGGCATATCCTTGAAATCTAGGCAGTTGGAGGATCTGAGCAGGGAGTTGGGGATGATAGATGTGTCGACGTGTCTTCACCCGAAGGCTAGAGACTTTACTTTGTATTCTAACCTGCACAAGTTCCATACCTGAATCAATATGTTTCTGTCCCCTTGATACTTTTGAACTCAATATTGTTTTGTGAAATAGGTAATATATATACTTCCGACCATGCCACAGTATAAATGGAGGTTAAGACTAGTGATGATGAGATAGCTTCCCGACAATGGTATATGGACCCTTTTCTATTGAAGGATAGTAAGTTCATAAAATATTTCTTGAAGAGCTTAAAACCTTCTGGGATATCAACTCAGGCACGGCCAGTAACCCGTCGGTGATGTGGGAGTTGCTAAGGCACACGCATGAGGCTTGGTCATCTCATATTCTGTGCCCCAGAAAATACAAAAGGGAGAACAACAGTGTCTGCTCAAGGCTCACCTGAAGGCGGCTGACACAGCGTATGTGGGTAGACCCTCCATTACGAAACTACAGTGGGTCACAGCCCTTAGGGTAACCTTGAATACCACACTTAATCAAACAGCAAAGAAGGACACAATACTGGAGAAGCAGAGACTATTTGAATACAGTGACAAGCCTGGCAGGTATCTAGCGTACATTGCCAGAAAGGAAAAGTCTGCCCAAGCCATTACATCTTTAGAAAGAGTGATGGTACCTTGACCTGTGATCGTAAAAAGATCAATGCAGTCTTTAGAAGGTTCTATTTCAAATTTTATAGGCCACAGGGCTGTGAGGATAGAACAAGGAAGATACAGTCTTTATTTTAAAAATAAGCCTTGCCCTCCCGGGCCGAACCTGGAAACAGGTGTTGTTCTTCAATGCCTCATAGCAACCCAGGAAATACAGGAGGCAGTGAGGCAGCTCCAGAGTGGCAAAGCGACTGGACCAGATGGATTCCAGGCTGACTTCCATAACGAATTGATTGGGGAATTGGTCGGGCCACTTATAAATATGTATAATTACTCACATAGTCAGGGCTGCCTGTCGCCTTCTCCAGAGAAGCAAGTATTTGTCTCATTCTCAACAAGGAAAAGGCTCCAAATGACTGCTCTTCATAAAGACCTATATCCTTGTTGAATATGGACTTTAAAATTCTCTCAAAATTGTTGTCATTAAGACTGGAGAGGGTTTTGCCATACATTATTAAAGAAGGCCAGATGGGGTTTATAAAGGGTCGCAGATCAACTTATATCATTAGAAAAGTCTTAAATATGGTGCAAGCCTGGAGTGATGCCAGGATTAGTTGTCTCACTAGAGGCAGAGAACGCATTGAATCGGGTAGAATGGCCATATCTCGTTTATATGCTAGAACGGTTTGGTGTTGGAGAGGTCTTTACTAAATGGGTTACAGTATTATATAATGATCCTAAAGCAGCGGTGATCACTAACAGTTTAAGTTCAGGTAGCTCTCACCTTGGCAGAGATTGTCGTCAGGAATGCCCTCTCTCACCATTATTATTTACGCTGGTGATTGAGCCGTTGGTGGAATCTGTACGAGCTGACCTTCATATAATGGCTGCGGAGGTTGGCTCGGGTAAGCACAAAATTACTCTCTATGCAGTTGATGTCCTCCTTTTCTTAAATGATCCACTGACATCTGTGCCCCGCTTAATTCAAGTGGTTAAATTATTTGCCATGTTCTCAGGTTATAAAATCAATTTGTGAATTCAGAGGCTATGCCCCTGGGAGGTCTTGCCAGTATATCCAATTTTCCGAATGAATATCGTTTTGCCTTTGGGTGGTCACTGGGATGTTTTCTTTACTTAGGTATTTTTAATACTCCGGCATTTGGTCAGCTATATAAAGTCAATTATACACATTTATTGGAGACATTATGATAGGACCTTCAACACCGGGAAGATCTCCCGATATCCTGGCTCGATAGAATAGCTTTGGTCAACATGAACATCCTTCCTGTCCTTTTATACACTATGAGAATGCTCCCCTTGATGCTGTCGAGACAGGCACTGTGTCAGCTTTATGGTTGGCTCGGCTCCTTTATTTGGAGTCATAGACGCCCCCTTATTAAATTAGAAAAGCTGCAGCTTCCACAAGTAAGGGGTGGGCTGGATTTTCCAGGTTTCAGGAGGTGCCAATTGAGCTCTCTATTATTCTACGTAGCTGATTGGGTCTCTTGTGATCCACAATCAATCTGGTTCAATGTTGAGGCATCCCAAGCAAAATATCCTCTCATCAATCTACTATTTATGGACAAGGTGAGAGTTATTATGTATCATTGTGAAAATCCTATTGCATTAAATGCAATGAAATCCTGGACGATAATGCGACAGGATGAGGGTAACCTACCAACATCCTCCCCCTATACCCCTATGGTGGGAATATTTGAACTCCAGCCAGGGCTGAGTGATGCTGTATTCAGAACCTGGGAGTCTAGAGGTATCTCCTGTTTGGGAGACCTGTTCGATGGGGAGGTCATGATGTCCTTCAAACAGCTGCGTGAGAAGTTTGGGCTGCATAGCAAAGATCTTTTTTCGATACTTTCAAATAGGAGACTTTATACAAAAGAAGACTATGTTGACAATTGATCCTTATAAATCGGATAAGGAAAGGAGGGTGCGTCGGCCGATGGGTCCGCCCGTGGTCAGTACCCTCTACCATAAACTATTTAATAAAGTATCAAAGGACATGGAACGGTTATATAAAATCTAGAGTCAAGAATTGGGGATGGAAATCTCTTTAGAGATGTGGGAGGACGTCTGGAAAAACGTCAGGAAAATGACTATCTGTAACAGAACTCAGGCTATCCAATTCAAGATACTTCATTGGGCTCAGATGTTACATGGGTGACTTGCAAAGTTCAAGGCAGAAGCATCTCCAATGTGTCCCATATGCAAAACAGCAGTTAGTACTCTCACGCATTGTCTGAGGACATACCGTAAGATCTGCATGTGTTGGGACAGAGTAGCGAATGCCTTGGCAAAGATTTTGGGTACTGAGATTGGGTGGGAACCAGTGCCTCTACTTTTGGGCTCCCCAAATTTCCCTTCTTTGGATGTATCCGGGAGGAAATTAATCATTATCCTTTTCTATTGTCCGGGCAAAAACGTTTTAGTGAATTCGATATCCGAAGGTCCCCTAGGACTTTCAAATTGGGACAGGATAGCCATGGAATATATCCCCCTTGATTTCCTTAAGAATGTCGTGCACCAAAAGACGGAATTATTTTATAGAACATGGCAGTCCGTTTTGAAATACATTGACACAGATATATCAGCCACATTGTTCAGAGCCTTTGCTTTGACGTGCGGATAGTTCTGGCTGCTTCGGGGGGCCCTGAGAGGAGGAATCCTGTATCAATACGGGTTCTGTTATGACTTAATATATATTTAAAAACATATGTATCGAGTTATTTATTTACTTATTTATTTTCTTTTCTCCTTTTGTTGAGTTTTAGTAATGTAGGATATCCTATTTTATGGTTTGCTAGTTTGGAGAATAGATTAGTAATTTGTTTTTAAATTCTATATTCAGGTTGTTATTATATTGTAAAGCAGAATACACTAGTTTGTACTATTTTTGTAATTTTGTAAAAAATTCGAAAATTTTCTTTTTATTAAAAACAAACAGGGTGTCCCGTTCGTAATTTTCTCGTCTTCTGGAACCCTCCCTGATCCCAATGATTTCTGGAATATCACCATTGATGTCTCCATCCAGCTTATTTATCCATTTAGTTTGTCGAGCAACTTCTCCTAATCAGCTCTGCCTCCTCACTCTCTTGAATTTTTCGGATATTATTCATGTCTTCCACCGTGAAATCTGACGTGAAATAATTATTCAGTTTCTCATCTATTATTTGTTCCACGCTACTATCACTCCAGCGTCATTTTCCAGTGCCCCAATATCCACTTCTGCTTCCCGTTTTTGCCCTTAATATATCTAAAGAGACTTTTCCAGTCATCCTTTCTATCACTGGATAGCTTAACGTAATATTTAATCTTCCCCCTCGTCATTTCTTATTTTGTTGCTCTCTGTTCCTCTTTGTAAGCTTCCCAATCCTCTTTTTCCCACTGCCATTTGCCATGTTATCTGCTTTCTCTTTTTCTTTTACCCTCGACATGCATTGCCCAGTCATCCATGGTTGCCTCATCCTCCCTGTACAATGCATCTATTACCTCGGGATAAATCTCTGCGGTGACTTCTAAATTGCTCTGAGAAACTCCCGCCATTACTTTCCTGCTCGGCTCGTCTCCCAGTCAATTCTCCCCAGCTGCTTCCTCATATCTTTGTTGGTGCATTTATTCAGCTGTAATATTAACTCCGATTCTACTTTCTCCCTCTCAAACTGAAGTTTAGGTTCAATCATATTACGATCACTACCTCCGAAGGGTTCCTTCACCTTAAGCTTCCTTCTCACGTCTGACTCACTGCACAGCACTAAATCCAGTATTGCCGTTCCCTTGTTGCCTGCACCATAAGCTGCTCCAAAAAGCCATCTTGTAGACATTCCACAAATTCCTTTCCTTGCAAACCACTTCCAGTCTGATTTTCCCAATTCACCTGCATATTGAAATCCCCCCACTCATTGTAACTTTGCCTTTTCTACATATATTTTCTATCTCCTGGTCTATCATGCCCACCAGCTCCTGACTATGACTCAAAGTAATTGGAGTAATGGAGTAATGATAATTGGAGTAATGATACATTACTCCAACTATGGTTTCCACATTTGTGGTTCCTCAATTCTACCCACACACATTCCACACCATCTGACCCTACATTGAGTAATGGGAACTGAGTCATAGGACTGCAGCACAGTTTAGCTTTGTTCTAAATTTATAGTTTAGGTATGGAGTTAAAATATTTCGTTTCAAATTACTTTGAAATGTCGCCACAGTGTGTTTCTTTGGCCAAATATTCTGTCTGTATTTGGGAAGCATACAAATTGTTGAAACTGTTGGAAAAGGAAGATATGAATAGGACATGAGTCCATGAAGAGATATAGGTTGGGACAAGTGAACAGGCAAATATTGGTATATGGAACATAGTAGGAAAAATGTGTCTGTGCTCAAAGATATTGGCGGGTTGAATGGAAACGTAATGTATTATTTCAGTGGAAAGATTAGCTTTAGGCACAGAGGAACCAGGCACCTGAGTTACAAAATAAAAACTTTACGTGTACATCAAACTTTTAGGGAGCTAAGATAAATGTTGAAACTTTCTGAAACAGAATACATTTAAAAGTAGGGGCGATTTTCTACAGATCTACAAGGTAATGGTGTAAGCACATCGAGAGACCGATGACCACAATGATATGAAATGCAATCCATAGAAGATTCACTCAGCTGACTCCTGGGAGGAGCGTTTATTTATGGAGGATATCTTGAATTGACTGGCCCTGGATCTGCTGGGGTTTAGGCGAACAACATGTGATCTTGTTTAATCCCAGAATATTCCAAGTAGTCTTTCAAGTTGAATTCTGAAACAATGTTTCAGCTTGTGAGAGAGATTACCATGATTGGATGGATTATAAAACTGAAGAATGTCTGTGTGAAGAAGTTGGTGATTTGGTGTAATCATCTCATTGTGTTGTGTCTTTGTGGAATTCTCTTCCCAGATAGCGTTGGAGAATACGACATTGAATATTCCTGAGGCAGAGGCAGGCAGATTATTGACTCAGAATGACATTGTAAGGGCAAAGGAGGAATGTGTGATTGAGGTCACAATCAGATCATCCACAACCTTATCGCATAACGCAGCTGTTTTGATTCCTTACTCCTGATGCTAGATTCTAAATTTCTGTTATCTTTAGATAGTGAAAAAATTATGACACGTTTCTCGTGAACATGAAGACTTTTCCTTTCAGATTCTTGGGCATAGCTTTCCATACGTGTCTTTTAAACGGCACTCCAAACCGCTCAGGAAAGATTCATGATGATGTAGAGAGGTCAGGAGCATAGGACAAAGGGAAAGCCTCGCTTGAAACTGCTTTAAAAATCAGATTGGGTCGAATGGATAACTTTAACAATGCAGATTTCTTTCAGTTGTTCTTGTGAGGTGCGTTTCATTACCAAAGCCAGCATTCTGTTGCCTGTGTTTAATTTCTATTCAGAATATGGTGATAGACCCCAGGGGTTCTTGTGGTGCAGGAACACTAACAGGAATGTTACAAAGAGAGAAACGTGGTTCTTAACAATTTGATAGTGAAGGGAGAATGATATAGCTTCAAATCCTGTGTGTCGTTGGAGATTGTATTCCTCACTATTTGATGCCCATAAGCAATGGAAATAGTGAGACTACAGTCTCTGTTGCCAACAATTAAAGTGACAGTCATACAGCATACAACCCGACCCTTCAGCCCAATGCAACTACATCAGCCAGAAACCACCAAACTGCATTTTTCCCAGTTACCTGAAGATCTACAACCTACTTTTCCCTGGCATTTTGCATTTAAATGCTGAGTTACAGTGCAGCTGTGACCTGAGCTTTTTTTCTTTCAATTTATGCACGAAATGGTTTCACGGAAATAGATCACACAACTTCAACGACAGTGACAAACTCATTGGATCAATAAGATGTCCTCATTGTTTAATAATTATTAGAAAATCGAATTGTCTTTTTAGTTCATTTGGGATTTTAATGGAGCTAGACCCGCATTAATTGCCGTTTAGACGTTCCAGTCCAGTTGGTGTTGGTCCATTCAAGTGGCTGTTGAGAGGGAGTGCCAGCTGTGCATCTTATGTACTGGTTTAACTGGGAGTAAATATTACTGCTGATGGATGGAGTGTTACACAAGCCGCTTGCAGGAAGAAAAACTCTTTGTCAATGCGAATATATGAGAAGGAATTTATTATTCTTCAGAGAAATAACAACCTTACACGAGAAGTCTATATAACAATGAAGCAAAGTCTGTTTCTATGTTATTGGTGTCCTTAAAATAATGATGTCAAACAGCTGAAATAATGCTGATGCTGTCGTTGGACGATTCTTGTACTGAGCATGTGAATTAACATGGATGTTTTAAGAGATGCATGGGCTGTCCTAGGTTGAGTAAGTGCTGATATTCTATGGGATGATGCTGGTTTGTAAACTCACCACTTACTGAGCACTCATTGGTCTCATTGGTTGCTGCTTCAGGATATATCAGAGATTTTCTGGCTGCCATCACATGAAATCTTGTATTAAAGACAAGGCCCATCGAGTCTGCACCATCCAATGCCCATACAAGTACTTTATAAAGTTTGTGATGTTTTCTTTCTTATCCGCCCTCTCAAGCAATGCATTCTAGACACAAACCATCGCCTGGGTTCAAAACAGATTCCACAAATCCTCTCTTCATGTCTTGTCTTTCATTTTAAACGTGATCCTCCTTATTTTTTGACCCTTTGACTAAAGGGAACCGCTGCTATCTGTTCACTCTGCTCATATCTTTCATCTGCCTAAACACCTCTGTTAGGTTCAGTTTCCTCCCACAGTGAACACAGGTTAAGTAGATAGACCATGCTAAATTACCAATCATGTGCAGCTCGGAGTATTAGCTGTGGAAGATGCAGGGACAGGTTAGGAGTCGGGTAAGCCATGGGAAATGCAAGAGTGGTGTATGAGGTGGGTTTGGGTGCAATGTTCTGCAAAGGGTCAGTGTGGACTTGATGGGCCAATGTCCCATACAATAACAAAAATAAAGGTTAAATCCAACAAAGAAAGATACTGGGGTTCTGAACCAAAAGGAAACAGAGTGCTGGGGAAATGGAGTGGGTTTGGCAGCCTCTGTCGAGAGAAAAACAGAGTTAGCATTTTGAGTCCACTAGCCATTCATCAGTCATGAAAGCAGCTGGGAAATAGTTTAATATGTGTTGGCGGATTGTGTTGAACATATGGAGAAATAGAGACAGAAGACAAAAACAAAGGGACTGTCGATAATCAGCTGGTATGAAAATAAATTGAGAGATCATTTTCATTTATTTTTCTCCTTTTCCCATATCCCTAGCATCATGCCCATGTTGATATATATATCCAAATCCCTGTTTCAAGGGAGTTCTGTCCCCTCTATCTCTCCATCCTGTGTGTGGTCATCTTCTTTTCTTTATTAATGGGACATGGGTGTTGTTGGCTGGGCCAGCATTTATTTCTCTTTCAGAGTTGATTTCAGAAAGTGCTGAAGAACTGCATCTCTGAACCACTGCACTTCTACGTGCTGTAGACTGGCCGTGCTCAGGTCTGTCTGGTTTCACTTCTTTGAGACCTTGAAGTGTAAAACTGAATATCAGACTTGGCCATTGCAAAGAACATTTGAGAGTCTACCACTGCTGAGGTCTGGAATCACATGTAGGCCAGACCAGTGAGCATAGCAAATTCCTTTCCCTGAAGGACACTAGTGTGGCAGATGTTCCTAATTCTGACAACCATCAATATTTCATTAGATAGTTAATTCTAAATATTTTATTGAATTCAAATTTCACCATCTGATGTGGCGGGATTGAAGTCCTGGTTTGGTTTATCACCTGGGAAAGGTATAACATTGCGAAATATTTGTGGAGATCTCAGAATTTATAGTCTAGACAAAATGCTGTTCGACCATCACCTATCCTAGCATCTCCACCATTAATCACGGTGTTGCTGTTATCGTGACTGAGGTACAGAAAATTGTGCAGTTACATTGTCAACTATTTCCATGGAGAGCAGAACTATTCATATTTCAAGGACTGCACTGAAATGTAACAGTTTATCAGCCAGGAATAGAAACAGAGGAGAGGTAGGCATCTTCAACATTGAGTTGGTGTGCTATATATGTACGTATTGACTTGCTCCAGACATTGGAACGTCAGTGTAGGTTCTCTGGATAGTTTGCTTGGATTTGTGTTGTCAGCTGCTGCATTCATTCAGGGAGACTAGAGGGTCTGGTGTGCCTACTCTGTGCAAGGTATGGGGATATATTTTACAGTGTATCTGGGTCTGTGGAGACTGCGTGGGGAGGAGCAGGGCACTGCACTATTCTTTCTATGATTTCCACAACTATTTCCCAATGGTATATCTTTCCCAGGTGCAAAGAGCGAAGCCAGTTTATTTGAACAATAAGGAGGTCACAGAGCTGTGCATTCTCACAGCACGGAGAGGGCTGCACTCAAAATGCCCATCAACCATTTCGATCCTGGAACTTTAAAGGCAGGAATGGGGACATATCCATTATGCCTGAGCCCCATCCTCTCACGTATTCACGAGGTGACAGAGGCCATCTCTGTCCAGTGAGGTGAATACATTTGTTCTGTCCAAACATAAGACGCAACAGAAAGTCTTTTTGGAAATATTAGAGAACAGGGTGACTGCGAAAGCAAGGAACTTCAGGAAGTTTAGAATTAGTAAAGCTGAAATCCTGGAAAAACTCATTGTGTTGAAGATTTGTAAGCTGCTGGAACAGATAAGTGATGAATTTAGAGGGCTACAGAGATAGGGTTGGAGAATTGAGCTTGCTGGATAACTCTTTTCAGACCTGATGCAGACAGAATGGGTCAATCGCGTCCTTCTCTCCTGCCTTTTCCTTAATTATATGAGGTTGGTTAAAGCTCTTTAGATTCTGTAAAGGATCCTGCAGACTGGAAAGCGGCTGTTACAACCATACATATTTACAACAGGACGGAGGATGAAAACAGTAAACGAACTGGGGGATAGGTTTACGTCACTAGTGAGGAAACTATGAACAATTTTTGTAATTAATCATAAATAGATCATTGGAGAACAATGATATGATTGAGCAGCACCAACCTAGATTCAGGACAGGAAAACTATCTTTGAAAAACATATTGGAGTTTATGGGGGGTATTGGTTGTGACATCGACGAGTGAGAACGAGGGTGAACGGTGTATTTGAATTTTCAGAAGAAGGTTGGCACGGTTGCACACAGGTGAGTGAAAAAAGTTACAGTGCTTGGGTACGGGGGAGATATCCAACATGGATTGAGAATTGGATGATGGAAAGAACACAGAGACTAGGGCCACTTGGAACACCGCTATTTGTAACACAAAGAAGTGATTTGAATGTGAACAACACATACAGTCCTTGACATGTTGAATTTATTAGAAGGTGAGAGGTTGGGAAGTGTTTTTTGCAGTAAAGGACCTGGATGCTTTGATCATAAGTCATGAACAGAATTCATGCAAGGCATCCATTAACAGTACAGGAAATGAAATGCCAGCTTTCATTACAAAATGAATTATTTGTAGGAGCTGTGGAGTGTTGTTGAGGCAGCATTTGGGCTATTGTGAACAGGCTCTCTCTCCTTTATAAATCCCTGTCATAGAGGCAGTGCAAAGCTATTTTATCACAATTATCTCTGGGATGATGGTAACATGAAGAAGGTGTGAAATAATGGATGCTTAATTTGTTGCATGGTGACAGAATAAGAGTTGACTGCATTGAAACCTGAAGATCATGGATGAACACACATGAAAGGCATTAGTGGCATGAGAAATTGCATTTTTCCCATGGTACGTGCCTCTTGGCAGCTCTGTGGAGTTGGTTGAGAGAGAGCTTCATGCTTTAACTGCATTCTCACTACCTCAGTGTGCAGTTGGTGTATGACTCTGCACTGAGAGTCGCATTGTTCACAAATCTGTCAGCAGCTACAATGCCTTACCTCTGAAAGAGTTAGCCATTCGCAATAGCTTCTGCCCTCCATAGAGAACGCAAGTCTACCTCCTCAGAGATGGAAGATGCTTCTTTGAGATTTCACATGAAACATTTGTCTTCCTTCTTCACCGTCATCAAACCACATTGATGTATCGATTGTGTACCATTAGAAATGGAGCCAGGAGGAATAACATGGAGTAATGTATCTGTGCAGTCTCTGCTTCATTGGTTTGTCATGTTGGGCGTTAATAACATCCTCCTATTTCTGTACAAGGGGCTTGAGGGCCTCAATGGTCGCCTCCTGGTGTCAGGGGAGAAGCTCAATGGCCTGATTGGGCAAGACCTGGTTCCTGTTTAACAGCTCAATGTGTTTGGCTGGGCTTCTTCTCTTCCTGTGTAATTGGCAGGAGGGATTTAATGGGCTATCCCTATTCTTATCCAATAGTGTTGATGGGCTGAATGAGCTCCTCACATTCCTGTGAAGTGAGCTTGAACTGCTGAATGAACTCTTGCCTTTACTGTGGTAATGCACTGTGCCCAGCAGTACTGTTGCACGAATGTTACCGACATTTTAATAGCACAAGCCTGAATGCTGCCCCGGTCTTGCTGCACATGGACACACACTGCTACAGGAGCTGAGGGAGGACACGTTATTCTGAACATTGTGTGATCTTCATTGACCTTCCCCACTTCTGAGTTATGATGGGGGGAAAGACATTGAGGAGCAACTGAGGATGCTTGTGCTATGGATCTCCCGCAGAGATGTTGCGGGACAGAGGTGGTGGATGTGCAAGAACCACAGCCATCTTCTTTGTGTTGAATCACTCCTACCATAGAACATAGAACACAACAGCACAGAACAGGCCCCTCAGCCCACGACGTTGTGCCAATCATTGATCCTCATGTAAGGCAAACCTAATGTATGAACCCTCAAATTTCTGTGACCATATGCATGTCCAGCAGTCTCTTAAATATCCCAAATGACCTCGCTTCCACAGCTGCTGCTGGCAACACATTCCATGCTTTCACAAGTCTCTGCGTAAAAAACCCGCCTCTGACATCCCCTCTATACTTTCCGCCAAACACCTTAAAACTATGACCCTTCGTGTTAACAATTTCTGCCCTGGGAAAAAGTCTCCGGCTATCAACTCTATCTATACCTCTCATTAACTTGTATACCTCAATTAGGTCCCCTATTTTCCTTCTTTTTTCCAATGAAAAAAGTCCGAGCTCAGTCAACCTCTCTTCGTAAAATAAGCCGTCCATTCCAGGCGGCAAGCTGGTAAACCTCCTCTGAACCCTCTCTAAAGCATCCACATCTTTCCTATAATAGGGCAACCAGAACTGGACACAGTATTCCAAGTGCATTCTAACCAAAGTTTTATAGTGCTGCAACAAGATCTCATGACTTTTAAACTCAATCCCCCTGTTAATGAAAGCCAAAACACAATATGCTTTCTTAACAACCCTGTCCACCTGGGATCCATATACCTGCACACCAAGATCCCGCTGTTCCTCCACACTGCGAAGAATGCTGTCGTTAATCTTGTACTCAACTTTCAAGGTTGACCTTCCAAAATGCATCACTTCGCATTTATCCAGGTTGACCTCCAACTGCCACCTCTCAGCCCATCTCTGCATCCTGTCAATGTCACGCTGCAGCCTAGAACAGCCATCTGTACTGTCAACGACACCTCCAAACCTTTGTGTTGTCTGCAAACTTGTGACCCATCCTTCAATCCCCTCATCCAAGTCATTAATAAAAATTAAAAAGAGTAGAGTCCCAAGAACATAGCCCTGTGGAACATCACTCACCACTGACTTCCAGGCAGAATACTTTCCATCCAATACCATTCGCTGTCTTCTGTCGAACAGCCAATTCTGTACTCAGACAGCTAAATTTCCCTGTACCCCATTCGTCCTGACGTTCTGAACGAGCCTACCATGGGGAACCTTATCAAGTGTCTTGCAGAAGTCCATACACATCACATCCACAACTCGACCCTCATTAAATTGTCTAGTAACATCTTCAAAGAACTCAATAAAATTTGTGAGGCATGACCTGCCCCTCACAAAGTCGTGCTGACAGCATTTAATGAAGCCATGCTCTTCCAGATGATCAAAAATCTTATTCCTCAGAATCCTTTCTTACACCTTTCAGACGACAGAAGTGAGACTGACTGGTCTGTAATTGCCGGGGATTTCCCTATTTCCTTTCGTGAAGAGAGGAGTTACATTTGCCTCCCTCCAGTCCTCAGGTATAACTCCGGTGGAGAGCGAGGATGCAAAGATCTTTGCAAGCGGCGAAGCAATCACATTTCTCGCTTCCCATAGCAGCCAAGGACATATCTGGTCTGGCCCTAGCGACTTGTCAATCTTAATATTTGTCTGAATTTTCAGCACATCAGCTTCCTCAATCTCTATCCATTCCAGCATGCTGACCTGCTCCTCAATGGTTTAATTCACTACAAGGTCCTTTTCTTTAGTAAAGACAGAAGCAAAAAATGCATTAAGGCCTTACCCTACCTCCTCACACTCTATACACTTTTTCCCTATCCTATCCCTGATCAGCCATACTCTTTCATTGATCATTCTCTTTTCCTCATATACGTGTAAAATGCCTTTGGATTCTCCCTAGTACTTCCTGCCAAGCCCCTCCTGGCTCTGCTCAGACCATTTTTGAGTTCCTTCCTCGCCTGCCTGTAATCCTGTAGAGCTGAGCAAGACCCTTGCTACCTCCACCTGATGTAAGCTGCCTTCTTTCTTTTGAAAAGAAGCTCCTCCGCTCTCGTCATCCAAGGTTCCTTTATCTTACCCCATCTTACCTGTCTCAGAGGAACACAATTATGCATCACTTGCAACAACTGTTCCTTAAACAGTCACATGTCTATGATGCCCTTTCCATGGAACAATTACTCCCAGTCCGTGCTTCCCAACTCACGTCTGATAGTATCATAGTTTCCTTTTCCCCAATTAAATATCCTCCCATTGTGCCTGCTTCTCTCCTTTTCCATAGCTACATGGAATGTGAGGCAGTTGTGGTGACTAGCACCAAAATGCTCTCCCACAGCAAGATCTAACACCTGTCCCAGCTCATTGCCGAGCAACAAATCCAAAATAGCCTCTCCCCTTATCGGCCTGTCAACGTACTGAGTTAGGAAAACCTCCTGAACACACCTTGCAAAAACAGTTCCTTCCAAACCATCTGCTCGAAGGAGGTTCCAATCAATATTGGGAAAGTTAAAGCCATTACAACAACCCTACTACATTCACACTTTTCCAGAATCTGCCAACCTCTGCTTACTTCAATCTCCCTGCTGCTATTGGAGGGCCTGTAGTAAACCGCTGAGGTGACTGCTGCCATACTGTCCCTAATTTCCACCCATACTGACTCAGTAGGCAAATCCTCCATGACAATGGCAACCTCTGTAGCTGTGCTACCCTCTCTGATTAGCAGTGCTACACTCCCTCCTCTCTTCCCCACTCCCTATACTTTTTTTAATGTTCTAAATCCTGGAACATCCAGCAACCATTCCTGACCCTGAGAAACCCATGTCTCTGTTATGGCCACAACATCATAGCACCAGGTACTGATCCATGCTCTAAGCTAGTCACTTTTATTCCTGATACTCCTTGCACTGAAGCAAACACATTTCAACCGATCCCTTGGTGCTTTCCCAGGAAATTCCTTCCCTCTGGCTAATGCTACCTCTTGCTATTGCCTCATCACCATCAAATCTCACCTCCGGTATATAGCTCAGGTTCCCACACCCCTGCAATACAATTTAAACCCTCCTGAACCACCCTTGCAAACCTTCCGCCCAGGACATTGGTCCCCTTCCAGTTCAGGTGCAACCCCTCCTTCATGTACAGGTCCCACCTCCCCCAAAAGGCATCCCAATTATCGACATATCTGAAGCCCTCGCTCCTACACCAGCTGCGCAGCCATGTGTTAAGCTTTGCCCGCTCCCCTGTTCCTCGCCTCGTTATCCTGTGGCACCGATAGTAAACCTGAGAACACTACTCTGTTCATACTGCACTGCAGCTTCCACCCTGACTCCCTGAAATCACTTTTTATATCCTCAATCCTTTTCCTGGCTATATCATTAGTGCCAATATGTAACACGACGTCTGGCTGTTCGCCCTCCCCTTTCAGAATCTTATACATCCGATCGGAGATGTCGCAGACCCTGGCACCAGGGAGGCAACATACCTTCTGGGAGTCCCGATCCTGTCAATTCTCCTTACAATCAAGTCTCCTACCACTAGCGCTTTTCTCTTCTGCCCCCTTCCCTTCTGAGCCACAAGGCCTTGCTAATATATATGGTCACTTACTTTCCTTCCTGGCTACCCCTCTGGTCCACGTCACTTCCGCCGCTGCTCCCGCTCCTACTGTGAAGGAAAAACACCGCTGACCACGACCGGTAAGTAATTGTAAAATCTCCCTTTCCTTAGCTCTAGCCTTCCTAGTTCGCCTTACCTTCGCTCTTGCTCCCACTCAAAAAAAAGTGGGGAGATTCCTCATAATCTCCATTATGTTCTATTTACTTTATTTCCTTGATACCATCATCAGTCAAATACTGCCTTGTTATCTGGGTCAGGAACTCTTACCTGGTGTTCATATATTTTATTGATGTCAAATGGTCACAGTGTATGTGTGCGGTGTGTCTCCTTCTCACAGAGGGGAGTGACCATCGGGACTTCTCTATCCCAGAGAGGTTGGGGAGATAGAACATTGAGGTAGTTGGAAGTTAGGGATGGATGGATATTTGACACGGCAGGCACTGCAGGAGGTGGGGCCTACAGCCGATCAGCCATGATCCTATTGAATCGAAAGGCAGGCTGTAGGAGCTGAATAACCTACTCCTGCTTCTTATGTTCTTGCATTCTGTTCTTGGAAGGTTCATCGTTGTTATTTTCCTGGATGATTTGTGAAGGAATGCTGTAATCTTAGAGACCAAAGGATTTTGTGAGCAATATCAGGGTACAGTATGGGGGCTGTAATCACTGTGAATCTGGGTCAATAACATGACTAATAAATAGAGACAGGGAACTTCTGAAAAGAGAGTGGTGGGGACTGTTTCACAGTAACACCCACAGTAACACCTCACTAGCGAGGTTAGAGAGTCATTCCTGAAGAAGGGCTCATGCCCGAAATGTCGATTCTCCGGTTCCTTGGATGCTGCCTGACCTGCTGCGCTTTTCCAGCAACACATTATCAACACCCACTCTTTTCCCAACAATGTTTTCCAATTCACACCAAATCATATTTGACTGTATTCAGGGGCTGGATGGTCTCCTCGGTTTCTGTGCATCAGGTAGTAGGAGTAAGTGATCTGCAACTGCTCGTGGGTAGCCGATTGAGGGGCTCAATGGAATGGGGCAAAGTAGGACTGAGGAACAGGAGTCGGTCCATGCCCCACCAGGCTCTAAGGTTGTGGGTGACCAGAGTGTAGTCTCAGGATCAGAGTGTAGTCTCAGCCCCACGAGGGGAAAATTAAAAAGATACCTGCGTGGTAAGTTTTTCATTCAGAGTGTAGTGTGTGTATGGAGCGAGCTGGCAGCGAAAGTGATGGAGGCTGGTTCAATTACAACATTTAAGAGGCAATGGATGGGTATATGAATAAGAAGGGTTCAATCTATTCCTGTGTAAGTCCTTAGAGAGCAGAATGGTCTCCGCCTGTCTCATTATAAAGATGTTGACTGGCTGAATGGGATCTTTCTTTACCTCTGTAACAGTATTGAGTGGTTGAGAGAACAACATATGGGTTAGTGGCAGCAGCTGACCATTCAACCCCTTGAGTCTGCTGCACCATTCGGAATGTGCATTGTTGATGTGATTGTTACTAAACATCACTTTCCTCTCTGTTCACAATAAACATGGATTCTCCAGTTCATCAAAGTTCTATGGAACTCAAACTTGAGTGTTTTCAGTAACCCAGTCTTCACTGCTCCCTCGGGATGAGAACATCACAGATCGTACAACCCTAAAGAGAAAGGAGCATACCTGTCTCAGTCTGAAATGGAAAGGTCCTTATTCTCAAAATGTGTTCCCCTCAAACCAATCACCACTCTTTCGATATATAAGGAGTCGTCAATTAGAAACAGATATCAAACACTCAGCCCCTCAAACCTGTCCACATTCCCATTAACTCTCCTAAACCAAATGCTTATCAAATTCAATCTCCACTGACCTTGCGTAAAGACAATTCCAGGAAAGATCATATGAGCAATGAACACTGGAGCAGAATGAGGCCATTCATCCCATCTTTTCTACCATGACATTTGATCACGGCTAAATTATTTCTGAACGCCATTCTCCTGCATTCTCTGACGAACCAATGATAAATAATTAACTAAAAAATGTATATATCTCTGTATTAAAGACTGTGTGTGCCTGTATATGGGGTTATGTTTGTGTGTTTGTGTGTAAATCTCCATATCTACGCGCGTATCTCTGTGGGCATGTGTTATGTGTGTTAGTGTCAGTATCTCAGTTTGTGTGTACCTCTGTCTGCATCTCTGTGAAAAGTTGTTTTTGAAGAAAATAGATTGAACTTGGAATCAAAGTCTTCTTCCTCCTCTCTGTCCGTCTGTCCCTGTTGTTCATAGAGTTCATAAAATCACTACAGTGTGGAAACAGGCCCAACAGGTCCACACTGACCCTGCGAAGAGTAACCCACCCCCAGACTCGTTCAAATGCTATCCTACGCTTACCCATGACTAATGCCCCTAACCTACACACCCCTCGGCACTATGGACAATTTAGCATGTCCAATTCACCTAACATCCACATTGTTGGACTGTGGGTGGAAAACAGAGCACCCAGAGGGAACCCACACAGACACGGTGAGAATGTGAACCTCCACACAGATAGTCGCCTGAGGGTGGACACGAGCCCGGGTGCCTGGTGCTGTGAGGTAGCAGAGCTCGCCTTTGAGTTTTGTATTTAGATTCATACAATACCTCCCTCTGCTGGACTATCCACACCACTGCATCGGTGGCACACTTTTTAACTCTGAGAAGATAAAAAATCCTTTGCTGTGAATCTGTCAAATTGCATGGCCGTTTGATTTTTCAAATAATATCTTTGGAAGCACAGAGCAGTTTTGTCTGATACTAAACAATGTTGTTCCTGTGTCATTACCAACATTACTGCACCTTGTTTGGGACTTTTCAATACTTACTCACATAATTTTTAAGCATTGCAAGTCACAGAATGAGAAATCAATTCATCTAATCTCCTGTCAAAATGGTTCACTCGGAGGTGAGCATTTTATTTCTGATAGGCCTAAGAATATTTGCAACCCTCCACCTACCAGCATTATGTGTGTGTGTGTTGGCGGGGGGGGGGGGGGGGTGTGTGTGGAGGGGGTTGGGGCAAGGTGTACGTGTTGATGGTGTTGTCAGTTTGGATGGTGCTGTGAGCTGCTGTTCTCTCTCCCTCCCAGACTGAATCCTCGAAGGTTTTCACCCTCTGCCACTGTCATTGCAGCAGGGTAAGGAGGCTAGCTGATGGAGAGATTGTGTCATTTAAAACACCACAGAGACTGTCAGACCTGCACCTACGTATAGATACCCACAGAGTCAATTACAGACACACAGGTAAATGGGTGGGGTGGGGAAATGGATATTGGGCACTCCACCACCCGACTTCACTGTTGGTGTCCTATTCCGAGCTGTTTGTCCTGGAATCGGAGACGGTGAAGGATGGAATAAGGGTGGGATTGGGTGACCCTGCTGTTCGTGCTGTTCTGGGTGGGGGGGAGATGGTGCCGTGTCCAGAGGAAGTCAGTCAACAGTGTTGTATCCATCCAGTGCAATTAGTGAGGGAGATATAGTAGATAGGAAAGAAAAAGGGAGAGAGAGATGATGCTGCATGCTGGGTGGTGAGCCCAGACCATGCTCGCTGCGTCTAGTGGTGTGGCCCCCGCTGGGAAGTGAATGGTCCCCCTCTGTACTAGCCCATCCATCAGAACCTCCGTGCCCCTGTCAACAAACCATGATGTAATTCCCCCTTATCTGCCACGGTCTGGATAAATGCTGCAGGGCAGTGCCAACCTGAGAAAGCTCAAACATGTACAAATTGGCCTTTTAAAGATGGCACCAGTGCCAAAGATCACGGAATACCAAGGGGCATGCGGGTGATGGTAATTACCTCCAAGTTTGATGGGTGGGAGAATCAGGCTGGTATTGAATGAAAGGGACACGATGGGGTGGGGTCGGTAGTTAATGAGGTGACGCCAATCGGACAGCACGAGGTATCTAGCACAGTATCGTGCAGACAATCCCTGTGACACACTCAATGAAAATGGCATTGAGACAAATTATTGTTCAATTCAAACCAGTGAGCCGAAGACTGCTGACCCCAATCTCAGTTACAACCCTGCAGCTGCTTGACCAATGCTCTCCATCACAGAGAAGGAGCAAAACTTCACCTTACCCTTGGGAATTAAGGCAGTGGGGAGGGGGTGGTTTTGGTATCAGTGCGCGAGCACTTCATGGCAAGTCATCATAATTCTATTAGTTTTAAAATAGAGATGGAAAAGGATGAAGCAGATCTAAAAGTTAAAGTTCTAAATTGTTGAAAACCAAT
Source organism: Chiloscyllium punctatum (assembly GCF_047496795.1). Classification (NCBI taxonomy): domain Eukaryota; kingdom Metazoa; phylum Chordata; class Chondrichthyes; order Orectolobiformes; family Hemiscylliidae; genus Chiloscyllium; species Chiloscyllium punctatum. The sequence continues at coordinate 63,599,197 of NC_092752.1, forward strand.
TTTGATGATATTAACGAAGAATTTTTCAAATACGATTGGGACAGATACTCTCAGAAAAGGGGATCAGTTGGGAAGTGGGAAGCCTTCAAAAATGAGATGTCAGGAGTACAGAGACATTATGTCCCTGTTAGGGTGAAGGGTAAGGCTGGTTCGTGTAAGGAATGCTGGAGGATTGGAGAAGTTGAGGTTCTGGTCACAGATAAAAGGGAAGCATATGTCAGGTATAGACAGCAGGAATTGAGGGTTGTTTTCTTAATTCATTCACGGGATGAGGGCGTCCCTGGCTAGGCATGCACCTATTACCCTTCCCTAATTGCCCAGAGGGCAGTTGGCAGTCAACCACATTGCTGTGGGTCTGGAGTCACGTGTAGGCCAGACCAGGTTCGAATGGCAGTTTGTTTCCTCAAAGCATGTCAGTGAACCAGGTCAATTTTTCCATCAATCGGAATGGTCATCATTAGCCTCTTAATTCCTGATTTAAAGTGAATCACGAGAAGAGTCGGAAGGCAACAAGAGTATACTGTGGGAAATTTGGAGCATAAAAAGGGGACATTTGATCGCTTTGCCAAATAGAGTTAAGAAGACTCCAAAGGAATTCTACAAATACATCAAGGACAAAAGAGTAACTGTGGAGAGAATAGGACGTCCTTAGAGATCAGCAAAACTGCCCATGTGCAGAACCACAGGCAATGGGGGAAGTACTAAACGAATATTTTGTATCAGTGTTTACTGTGCAGGAGGATATGGAAGCTAGATAAATTGGGGAAAAACGTAGTGACATGTTGGAAAGTGTCTGTATTACAGAGGAACTGCTGGAGGTCTTAAAACATGGAAATGCAGGAAAATCTCCTGGCCTTTATTAGATGCACGCTAGAATTCTGTGGGAAGCTAGGGAAGTGATTGCTGGGCACGTTGGTATCACTAATAGCCACAAGTGTCGGAAGACTGGAGGTTGGCTAACGTGGTGCCACTACTTAAAGGATTTAAGAAGGGTAATAACGAAAAGTTAGTGAGTCTGACGTCAGTGGTGGGTAAGTTGTTGGAGGGGATTATGAGCCATTGGGTTTTCACGCATTTTGAAAACTAACGATTGATTAGGGATAGTCAACATGTCTTTGTGCAAGCAATATTGTGTCTCACTGACTTGACTGAGATTTCTTTGAAGAAGCGACTAAAAAGATTGAGATAGAGTGGTGTATGTTGTCGGTATGGACTTCAGTAAGGCATTGAATAACATTGTGCATGATCATCTTTTTATCAGGGTTGGTTCATATTAAAGCCATGTGGACACAAAACTGGCTCAAAGGTAGGAGGCAGAGGGTGAAGGTCGAGGGTTGCAATATCCTGGCAAAGATTTGCAATGGTCCCCATGCTGTGCAGATAATCCAGTTTATCGAGTAATCCACTAGCACGGCCTACACAGCTCTCCATATTAGTTGTTACCTTACCCCAGTTTATGGTGTCTGGGCTGGTTCTGTGCAGAAGATTCAGAATTTGAGACAATGGACCATTCTAGCAGACCTGGCAATGTTTGCTTTCTTGGGATTGGACACACCATTGTCTCCCATATCCCGTTATCCCAATCCCCTCATCTCCTTATCCATATTTTCAGCAAGTTATCAGTTAATAAATTATTTGCTTTTTTTCTGTATCTTATTTGGCCTTAGTTTTCGACTCCATCGTGCCTCGAGTGCTGGCATGGTGAAGCTCAGAAACATTGAAATGGTGTGTGTCAGACTGTTGTTCACTTCCCGGTGTGTCCCATGTGGTGTTCCATTGGCAGGAGTGTTCCAGCAGCTGTGACTCAAGTGTTTGAAACTTGGTATGGACCTGCCAATGGAACGCCTCTGTTTGTCTCTCTCAGTTGATCGTGCAGTCAGTAACACGAGGAAAATCCTCGAGTATAATTGTTAAGGACCAGGCATCTAGCTTGTAGCTGAGGGGCTTCTGACTGACTCCTGTTATTGAAAAATCAGTGGTGGGGCTGGGGATGGTTTGCTGGAGGTTGTGCTGTGAGCTGCCTCACACATTCAGGGAGACCTGAGGATTTTCTGACCCAACTCTGGATGGAGCATGGTGACTGTAGTTGCTGTAGCTGGGTCTGTAACATGGACACCAAATGGGGCAGATGCTGCAGAGAGGTGATGCTCTGAAACCACGGAATGTGTGTGTGTGAGGGGAAAGGGATGTGCTGTATCTGTCTGTGTTTTCGCCTGGACAAGCACATACTCTCACTCTCCCCGTTACATACACTGATGGATACTCTCCCTATCCGCTCCACCCACACAATCTCAATATCCCTGTCTCACATACAGACACGCACACTCCACTCTGTCACACGCACGCATGAACACACAGCCTCTCTCTCTCACTCCCGCACTCACACACACAATCCCCCTCACTCTCTCTCATGTACATAGAGTGTCTCTCTCTCTCTCTCTCTCTCTCTCTCTCTCTCTCTCCCCTTCACACAGACACGGTCCCCTCTCTCCCACATATACACACACGTATGCACATATAAATTTGCGGAGAGAATTTGCATTTGACCATTTGTATTTGCAGATGCATTTTATTTTGTTCCAAAAACATACAATTTGTATTCAGTCAGTCAATGTGATGTTTTATAAACTCCTAACTTGTAAATAAAACCAGTCTGACTCCAGGTGAGGACACAGAAAGCGTCCAATCAAGTTCTCACCTTAGAATACATTGTCAGACCGCAAGTGTTACTTCATATACCTGAAAGTAACTCCAGGCAGTGACTCGAAATAAATTCCGTGCTTTGCATAATGATCAATCAAATTTGCATCCCCATTCTTACTGATTAAGTATTTAAGAGCCATCTCAGTTGTGTGGACAATTCATGTGCACAAGTTGTACAACCCTTTCATCTTTTCCTTATAACTTCTGTGGTTAAAGTCTTCCTCTCTCTTACACCTGATGAAGGAGCAGTGCAATGAAACCTTGTGTTTACAAATAAACCCATTGGGCTCTAACCTGGTGTCGTTTGATTTTTGACCTTGTCCAACCAAGTTCAAAACCAGCGACTCCATATCATGGTTTTTACTGGTTAGCTAATCCTCTCCCCCAACAAGTAAGGTGTGGACATGAATTGATGGGTTTCTGAAGAGAATATTGACAAGAATTATGAGAGTGAACTGTCAATGGAAAAGGTAAGAGTAAACAAGAGCAGCTTCGTTGCAGTCTGAACCCAGAGGAAGGAGAATAGAGAACAGAGCAATAGCAGAACTATGAAGCAATTATTTCAGTGATGTCCTCACAGAAGAAAAGAAATCAAATCTTCCCAGGAAGACTGGAAAGCCTAAGTCTCAAGAGAAAACGAATGAAATTAATAAATAGGTGCTTTGGGAGAAATTGTTGGGACTGAAAGTATGGTTGAATTTAGAATAGAGATGGAAGGTGAGAAGGTAAAATCCAATAACAGGGTCCTATGCTTAAACAAAGTAGACAACAATGGGATGAGGGAAGAGTTGGCTAATGTTAACTGGAAGCAAATACTTTATGGTGGAACTGTATATGAACAGTTGTAGGCTTTCAAAGCAATTTTTCCAAGTGCTCTGCAACAGCATATAACAGTGAAATAGAGGGACTGTTGGAAAAAAGGTAAGCTGCCATGGATGTCTCAATAAAGTAGGCTATCAAATTGAAATAAATGGCATAAGTAATGGCAAAGACCAGTGCAAAACTAAAAGATTGGGAAAACTTTAAAGGTCCAAAGAGCAACAAAAAAACTGTCAAGAAATATAAAATAGATAGATTATGAGAGTAAACTACCTCAGAGTATAAAGACAGATATCAAAAGATTATATAAATATATAAAACGAAAAGAGTGGCTCAGGTAATCATTAGTCCTTTAGATTGTGAGAAAGGGATTTCATTAATGGGATATGAGGAAATGGCCAAGCAATGGAACAGATATTTAGTCGGTCTTCACAGTGAAGGACACCAATAACATGCCAGTAATTGTCAAAGGGAGGAAGGTAGGAAGGTAGGTGAGGACCTGGAAACAACCATTCCCACAATGGAGAGAGTGTTGGGCAAGCTAATGGATCTAAAGGTAGGTAAGTCTCCAGGACCTGATGCAATGCATCCCAGGGTACGAACAGAAAGGTGGGAGAAATACCAAATGCATTTGTGGAACTTTTCTGAATTCACCTGACTCTAATGCAGTTCCAGAAGATTGGAAAACAGGAAATCAGACACCACTGTTTAAAAAGGGAAGTAGGAAAAAAGTGGCGAATTATACACAGTTAAGCCTAACATGTGCAGTGGGGAAAATATGTCAATCTATAATCAAGGAATAAATAGCATGCATTTAGATAGAAATTGTCCCGTTTGACAGACACTGCATTAGTTCATGAAAGACAGGTTATGCTTAACTAATTTACTAGAAATCTATGAAGACATTACGACCACGGAGACCCAGTAGATATAGTGTACCGTCATTAACAAAAGGCATTCGACACAGTGCCACCAAAAACAGCTGCTGTGGAAGGTAAAGATGCATAGCATTACGGTTAATGTATTAACATGGATAGAGGATTGGTTAATTAACAGGAAGCAATGAGTGGGAATAAATGAGTGATTCTCTGGTTACTGATCAGGGACTAGTGGTGTGCCTCTGGGATAGGTGCTGGAACCGCAATTATTCACAGCTGACATCGACGTTTTGGAGTTGGGGACCACGTGTAGTGTCTCAACGATAGCAGATTATACTAAAATGAGTGGCAGAGCAAAGTGTGCTGAGAACTGATAAACTTTACAACGGAACATAAATATTATAAGTGAGTGGTCAAAGGTCTGGCAGATGGAGTACAATTATAATAAATGTGAAGTCATCCATTTTGGTAGGAATACCAGTAAAAAAGACTATTATTTGAATGGTAAAAATGCAGCATGCGTCTGTGCAGAGGGACCTGGATGTCCTGGTGCATGGATCACAGAAGTTGACCTGCAGGTACAACAAATAATTAACAAGGCAAATGGAATTGTGTCCTTCATTGTGAAAAGGATTGATTTTGAACTCAGGGAAGTTGTGTTGCAGCTGGACAGGGTGCTGGGGAGGTCACACCTGCAATACTGTGTGCAGCTTTGGTCTCCCTCCTTGTGAAAGGATGTCCTGGCTACAATGGATACAGAGGAAGTTCGCTATGTTGGTTCTGGTGTTGAGGGGGTTGGCTTATGAGGAGATACTAAGTGGACTAGAATAATATATTGATTGAAATTTGAAATAATGTGGGAGGACCAGATAGAAACATATATGATTATGATTGGAATAGATAGGATAGAAACAGAGAGGATGTTTCCAGTAGCAGGAGGAACTTGGGCAAGAGGGCAAAATCTCAAAATTAGGTGGAGCAGATTTAGGACTGAATTGAGAAGGAACTTCTTAACTAAGAAGATTGTGAATCAGTGGAATTCCCTGCCCACTGAAATAGTTGAGGCTTTATCATTGAATGTTTTTGAAGCTCAGATAGATAATGTTTTGAGCATTAAAGGAACAATGGGTTATGGAGAGCGGACGGGTACGTGGAGCTGAGGCCATGAAATGATCAGCCCTGATCTTATTGATGCTCAGAGATTTTATGTAATGGGTCAATACTTGAGGGAATCATACTTGAGAAAATGACTGGTTGATACGTACGAAGAAGCAATGGATGAATGCATTTGGATTTTCAGAAAGATCTTGGAACAGACTCTGGCCTCGTATGCAAAGTTAGATGTTACAGGATTTGGGCTAAAATCTCAACATGGTTTTAGAATAAGAGAGCTGACAGGAAACAGTGAAAATGAATAAAGCCATATGTTTTGAAGTGGAAGGAACATGGCGTGTCGCAAATATCCGTGCTTGGGTCTCAGCTGTTCCCAATGAATGTCAAACATTTAGTTGAGGGAATCAAATGCAATATTCCCAAAACTGCTGCAAGCACTAAACGAGGTCGGATTGTGCGTGGGTGATGAGGATGTAGAAAAACTACAAGTTGATTGAGACAAGTGGAGTGAATGGGCAAATACGTGGCAGATGGAGAGCAATGGGGGTGGATGTGATGGTGTGTATTTTGGTGGGAACTACAGAACAGCAACCTATCATTTGAAAAGGGATTCATTGAAATATGTTGATCTTTAAAGGGATTTATGTTCTGTCTTTGTTTCTTCTGTGCAGCCCTCCGAGGTCCATGCAGGGCAGTGAGTTCTGAACCCAGAAGTCAATACTGGGAATGGCATTGGCTCACTGACCAGTGAACACAGACCCAACAAGAGGAGAACTGTAACATTGAAAAGGACCTGGAGCTCTTTGTACACCAGTTACTGACAGCAATATTGCAGGAGAGAAAGCAGTTAGGAAGATAAATGTTGTGTTGACCTTCATTTCACGGAGATGTAAGTCCAGGAGTAAGGTGTCTTACTGCAGCTGTACAGGGCCTTAGTGAGACCCCATCGCGAACATTGTGCAGTATTGAGTTCAGATTTGGTCTCTGTACCTCATAAAGAACAACCTGACATTGAGGGAGAGCAGTGAAGGATGACCAGACTGATCTCTAGGATCACTGGCTTGTTGTGGGGCAGCTCTTGCATTGACTGGATTGGGCCTGTAATCCATGGGCTTTAGGAAAACGAGTGGAGATATCAAGGAAATATATAAAACCCAGACTGGGTGAGACAGATTGGAAGCAGGGATGGTAATTCCACTGGCTTGGACGTCTAAAACAAGGAGCCACAGTTTTAGGCGCAGGCAGGTCACTCTGCATTGAGATGATAATAAATGTCTGCACTCACAGGGAAATTGGGAAATTCTGTCCCACATAAGACTGTGGAAGCCAGGACATTGAATATAAATAAGGATTCCTGGACACTAAAGGGATCAGGAGACAGCTGGAGTGCAGCTGTAAGAGAATCTCAGGCGTTAGGAAGGAGATCTCTGCTGTGTCAACAGGACATTGTTTCCCATTTCCTTTTCCGATACCGAGTTTTCTGTCGGTTTTATCCTTCCAAGTCTCGGAGCAGTTTGATACATTTGAGTGCCTTGCTTGACTGTTTTAGAGACCATTGAAAAGTTTATCACAAGTCGTGTGTCTGGAGTCACTTTTAGGCCAGTCCAGGAAAGCAGGGGAGATTCACTTCCTGAAAGTATATTGGGGAAGGAAATAGATGTTTACAATCGACATTGGCTTCAAGGTCACTGCTGCTGACACCAGATTTTAATTCTTGATATTTTATTTATTGTTTTAACTTCCACCAGTTGCCAGAGCATCAACCTGGTATGGATTCGTAACCCAGTGACATTTCCACAACAGCACCATCTCCACATGGGGACCTATCAGATACCACACTGAGCAGGTTATTTCTGTGCTCCTTGACAGCTCTGTCAGAAAAAAAACAACCACTAATTTGACTTTTGTGAAGACACTGATGGTGTGATAATTATTCAGATGGTAACTATTTCTCTCTTTGAGAACTGGACATAGCTGAGTAATTTTCCGCATTCCCAGGGAGATGTCAGAGTTGTCAGCTTGGTGGAAATGGTCGATTGAGGGATTATCCCAGTCAAAAAGTTACAGATTGTGTATGAATATAATGCTGTTTCAGATGCTGCTACTGCTGTGGTGTACAGCACCAAAACAATGCCAGGCATTCTGTATTTAAGAAAGTTCAGCGAGTTGTATTATTGAAAGTATTTACAGAGGAGTTTTGACTTGGAAACTTATTGAAAGCAATGAAGAATTAGTGATGAAAGAGGAGTTCTCGAGTCATAGACTCTTAGAGTCATACAACATGCAAACAGACCCTTTGGCCCAACTCATCCACGCTCACCAGGTTTCCTAAACTTCCAAACCTTTCATATTCATGTACACATCAGATTGTCTTTCAATTGTTGTAATTGCACTCATCAATACCTCTTCCTCTGACAGCTACATATATACACCAATCTCTGTGAGAAACAGCTGCCCTTAGATCTCTTTTAAATCTCTTCCCTCTCACCTTAAACTTATCCTCTCTGATTTTGGATATTCCCACCTGGTCTATTTATCCTATCCCTGTCACTCTTGATTTTGTAAACTTCTGTAAGGTCACCCCTCAGCCTCCTACGCAAAAGGAACAAAATCCCTGCCTCTCCAGATATCTCAAAACCTCCCGTCTCCGTCACATCATTTTAAATACTTTGTCCTTTTTCCGGGTTATAACGTCCTTCCTACAGCAGGGCGACAATAATTGAACTCAGTACTCCCAATGTGTCCTTACCATTCTCTGGTGCAGCCACAACATGATGTCCCAATGTCTGTACTCAATGCTCTGACTGATGTCGGTAAGTGTGCCTAACGCCTTCTTCACAGCACTGTCTACCTGCGACTCCACTTTCAAGGAACTATGTACCTGCACCCTGGGTCTCTCTGTTCGAATACTATCCCCAATGCCCTACCGTTAACGGTATAAACCCTGCCCTAGTTTGTCTAACAAAACAACAACACCTCACATTTATCTGCATGAAGCTCTACCTGCCAATCCTCAGCCCACTTTCCCAGTTGATCACGATCTCATTGTTCTCTAAGATAACCTTCTTCACTGTCCACTATTAACCCCAATTTTGGGGGGTTTGTCTACGAACTTACTATCCATGGTTCCTATATTCTCATCTAAATTATTTACAAAAACAATGAAGAGCAACAGACTGTTCCTTGTGGCACACTACTGGTCGCGGGTCTCCAATTTGGACAAAAGATCTCTCCCAGCATCATCTACCTCCTACTGACAAGCCAATTTTGTGTCTAACTGGGTAGTTCTCACTGATCCCCTGCGATGTAACCTTATGAACCAGGCTACCATGAGGAACCTTTTTGGGCCCCACTAAGGTCCACATAGACACCGCATGCTGCTTTAAATTCATCTATCTTCCCGATCACCTCTTAAAAAACTGCAATCTAGTTTATGAGACATGGATTCCCAGACGCAAAGCCGTGCTGAATATCCGTAATCAGTCTTTGCCTTTCCAAATGCATGTAAATCCTGCCTCTGAAAAATCTCCTACAAACACTTATCCAGCCTTGACATGAAACTCACTGGTCTGTAGTTCTCTCGGTTTTCCCTGCAGCCAAATTACAAATAATATAAAAACATTAGCTGCTTCCTGTCCTCCAGCACTTCAACCATGGCTGTCAATGATACACATAAGAAAGTCAAGAGAACTGCAGACTTCATAAACCAGAAATCTAAGACAGGAATGTGCTGGAAAGGTTCAGCAGGTCTGGCAGCATCTTTGCAGAGAAATCAGAGTTAAAGTGTTACAACATGGGTAAACCCCACCCCCACCCCCATCCCGCATGCAAATGTAAACTTGCAAGACAGAAAAGATTTAACCCGTGATGTAATCTGTAAAAGTTCGGAAGGCCAAGAACCATCCTAAAGGTCAATATTTAAAGTAAAAATTACCAACTTTGTTTTTAAAGTCTTAAAGGGAATAATTACCTAACAACTATTTGCGACTCCTTTCTCTGACCTATCTTTTACTTTCCCTTCCACAATACTGGTCCGGTAAAAACAAACAATTCAGATTTACCAAAGCAGACAAGTTTCACAACCTGCCAGCTGCCAAATCTTCTCTTTGTATCTTCCTCTGTCTTCTTTTCCTCTCCGTACAGTTTCTGTTTCACAGGTTATTGATAAACATAGGTGCATTTAAGAGAGCTATTCTGCGGGCAGTCTGCAGACGTTGGTGGCGTGGCAGTTCTCCCCCAACTGATCATTTCTTCTTCAGCTTTATACCCCAAAGCATCGGGTAACTTCAATTTTTTATACTATTGCAAAATGCCAAATTTAATCTCGATTGTAGTTTAGTTTCTTGGGAAATAATTTAAACGGATTGGTGAAATTTGATTTTTTTTCTCTCTCATAACATCCCAGGTACTGCCAGCTGCTGGACTACATGCTACATTGTAAATATTCCAGAACTCACTGTGCTTGGACATCCTTCAACTCTCTTAAAGGTGCAGTACCCTTCATACGTTCATAGCACCAACCCTCTGAAAAAAGAAGCATCATAATGAAAACACGGTCTCATTTGTTTTTCTATACTTTAAACACATTACCATAACATACAGATAACTGAAATCTAAGATCACCTTAACTTTTCCCATATACATCGGATAAATACAAATCTCGTCTAAAATTTATCAGTTAAATCTGTGAGAACGCATCTGTGATTATATTCTTACGACATGCTACATGTCCAATTTTTAAACGAAAAGTCTGTAACTTAAGACTCCAATGAAATAGTCTTTAAAGCATTCATAGAATGTAAGCAGATTGGGATCCATGTACACAACCATCTGCAACACGCTGTTTGTGAATATACATTAAAATGTCGTAAGGCTAATGCCAAACTAAATAGTTCTTTCTCAGTCATGGAATATTTTCTCTGGTGGATGTTGAGTTTCTTTGAAAAGTACAATCCCATCTCATCGTCCTGTAGCAGTATAGCACCAACTCCTATATCACTAGCATTGATGGCAACTTTGAAAGGTTTTGAAACGTTTGGTGTATCTAAAACTGATTTGTGGTCAATATTTCTTTTTAATTGTCGAGTGCCTCCTGGCGTTGTTCTGCCCATCAAAACTTTGTGTTTTTCTTCAGCAAGTCGGTTAATTGTTCCACGACACTGCTGACGTTTGGAACCAACTTCCAATAGAATCCGCTGACTTCTAAGAAGCAAAACACCTTTTTCTTCAAGTTTGGTCGTGGAAATTCCTGGGTAACGTCTGTCTTTGTGTTCCATGGGGTCAACTTTTCATGACTGATGTTTTGTCCAAAGAACATCCCATCTGCTTTTGCAAATTCAGTTTTGTTTAAATTTATCAGCAGTTTTGTTTCTCGTATTCATTCAAAGAGTTCTGCCAACTGTATCAAGTGATCTTTCCAGGACTTAGTAAAGATCACCACATCGTCCAAACAGAGTGCACAGTTTATGAATCGTGCCACAACTCTGTTCATGGGTCTTTAGAATGTGTTGGGTGTGTTCTTCTTTCCAAAAGGCATCACTTTGAATTGATACAGTCGATTCGGCATTACAATTCAGACATTTATTTTACCTTCTATGATAAAGGTACCTGCCAGAAATAAGTCTGATTTTGTAAGTGTTGACCTTCCAATAATCCAAGCAAAATCATTGAGTCCCATTCGGTTTGGGAACGAAGATAATTGGCGAGCTCCACTCGCTCTGTCTTGGTTCGCTGATGACCTAATTGAGCATAGCCTCCACCTCCTCCTGGACCTGTCTGACTTTGAGAGGGTTAAGCCTATAGGGGTGTTGATTTCTCAGAATAGTATTCCATACGTCTACTTCAGGTAAAATGGCATTAGTTCTCCCCATATAATTCTTACATATGCCCTCATATTGCAATAACAAACGTTTCAACTGCATTCTATGCTCCTAAGGCAGATTGTTTACGAACCTATCCACTGCTCAAGGACTTTTTACATTTTTAACTTATTTTGAGGGACATCAAAATCCACAACATTTGGAAATGATTCCTCACTCTGTGAAGCAAAAACTTGCACCTGTTTCTCCAATTTTTTCCCTCCTCTACTTTTCCGGAGGGCACACTAATTTATAAGCCACATGAAGGGGTTTCTGAATGTGGGAATTGGTGACCGAGGTCCTAGTCCCATTACTGCATGTGGCCTACCTACTATTTGGCGTGTATGACACATATGCCATAAGTTAACATATCTTTGTGCATTCCAGGTCAATAAAAATGTTTTTGTCCCTTAGCCTGAGTCTTTTGTACTGCTCAGTGACCACCCACAGGTAGTTCACGTGCTACCCGTAACACTTTCTGTCTCTATGCTACCGGCAACACAATCTGGCGCACTTCAGCACACTACCCCTCTGCACTAACCTGCCGTAGTCTCCATTTCCGTTTTAGGATTCTATATTTCCGATAATAATCCTCAGGAATATCTCTGTCTCACTTTCAGAGTACGCATCCACATATATATCTTTTATCACCTTGCCTGTCTGTTGCAAATCCCTTAGCCTTTCAGGACTAAACACCTTTGTCTTACCCTCTCTTTGTTCATGTTTTCCCTGCACCATTACGAAAACCAGGATGCCAGCTAACTGAACTTTAACTCCTTCATCTTGTCTTCAGTTTGTGCTTCGTGCTGTGACTGATAATGGTGGGATATGGTTACTGGACAGTCTAGGAAAATACCAGTATATTTCTCTTTTAACTTTCCAGTTTCTTGGTCTTCTCCACAACAAGGGGTACCGCTCCCAACATGGACCCCACTAAATCATTCTCGAGAACAAACTGGATTCCTGGAAATCACACTCTGTCAGTCACTCCCACGGTTACTTCCTCAGATTTGATAAGGATTTCCAACCTGATCTTTTGGAGAGGAAAGCTAAATTTCTGTCCAACTATCCCCAAAATTATAACATTCTCAACTAACAGATCAGAAATACTGCTAATTTGCTCATGTCTTACTATTAGAAACTGGTTAGATCCTGTATCCCTCAAAATTATAACTTCTTCTCCTTCTCCTCATGTTGTGTCTGAATAAATTTTACTCACAGAGGTGAATACTTTATAGAGATCAGGTACTAACTCCATACCCAGCCCCTGCCTCGGCTGTGCACTTTCTTGCAGCTCTTCGGTTATTGTTGGGGTTTCCTTTAAGACTTTCACTAATGCCACCAGCTTACCTTCTTTTACCACATCTTTTCCCACAGTCCCTTTCTGAACGATCAGCACTGTGACCATATATATCCCTCCTTATGGCAGTGAAAACATCTTTTCCCAATGTCCTTCCGAATCCACCGGTAATGTAGCTTTCTGTGTCCCACTCGACTGCAGTGAAAGCACCTGATGCCTTTCATCTCCTTTACATCGTCTTGGGCATCTTCTTTAACCTGTGGTAAACTCTTATTCTCTACTGTTTCTTTTACAGCAGTTACTGACTGGAACTGACAACTGGAAGCGGCAGATTCAAACCACTATAAATTCCCGAGGAAAGATCAGGAAGCGCTTCACAGGAGGCTCCCAAGCACTGAGGATGTCACCTAGACAGGGGACGAAACGTCTGCAACACAAATTCCCAGCTCGGCGAACAGAACCACACCAACGAGTACCCGAGCTACAATTCTTTGCACAAACTTTGAATACCAATCTGAAGCCTATCTCACCTACACTACTCCATATACGTCCATATGCTTGTCCAATGATGACTTAAATGTAAAGTTGGCGAATCTACTACCGTTGGAGGCAAATCATTCCATACCCTTACTACTCTCGGAGTAAAGAAACTACTTCTTACAACTGTCCTATATGTATCACCCCTCAATTTAAAGCTTTGCCCCCTTGTGCTCGCTATCATCGTACTTGGAAAAAGCCTCTCTCTGTCCACCTTATCTAACCCTCTGTTTATTTTATGTCTCTGTTACATCACCTCTAAACCTTCTTCTCTCCAATGAAAACCGCCTCAAGTCCCTCAGCCTTTCCTCGATACCCTCCACACCAGGCACCATCCTAGTAAATCTCCTCTGCACCCTTTCCAAAGCTTTCACATCCTTCTTATAATGCGGTCACCAGAACTGTGCACAATACTCCAAGTGCGGCTGCACCAGAGTTTTGTACAGCTGCAGCATAACCTCATGGTTCCGGAACTCGATCCCTCTATTAATAAAAGCTTAAACACTGTATGCCTCCTTAACAACCCTGTCAACCTGGGTGGCAACTTTCAAGGATCTGTGTACCTGGACATCGAGGTCTCTCTACTCATCTACACTACCAAGAATCTTACCATAAGTCCATTAAATTGCATTAAGTTTACTCGAACCAAGGTGAATCACCTCACACTTGTCCACATTAAACTCCATTTGCCACCTCTCAGCCCAGCTCTGCAGCTTATTTATGTCTGTCTGTAACCTACAACATCCTTCGTCACTATCCACAACTCCACCGACCTTCGTTTCATCTGCACATTTACTAACCCACCCTTCTACGCCCTCATCCAGGTCGTTTATAAAAATGACGAACAGCAGTGGACCCAACACCAACCCTTGCGGTACACCACGAGTAACTCGACTCCAGGATGAACATTTTCCATCAACCGCCACCCTCTGTCTTCTTCCAGAAAGCCAATTACTGATCCAATTTGCTGTATCTCCCACAATCCCATTCCTCCGCATTTTGTACAATAGCCCACTGTGCGGAACGTTATTGAACGCCTTGCTGAATTTCATATACACCATATCAAGCTGTTTGCTTTCATCGACCTGTCTGGTCACCTTCTCAAAAAACTGAATAAGGTTTGTGAGGCACGACCTACCATTCACAAAATCGTACTGACTATCCCGAATCAAATTATTCTTTTCTAGATGATTATCAATCAAATCTCTTCTAAGCTTTTCCAATACTTTACCAACAACTGAAGTAAGGCTCACTGGTCTATAATTAGCAGGGTTGTCTCTATTCTCTTTCTTGAATAGGGGAACCACATTTACTGTCCTCCAGTGTTCTGGCACTATTCCTGTCAACAATAAAGTTTTAAAGATCAATACCAAAGGCTCGGTAATCTCCTCCCGAACTTCCCAGAGAATCCTAGGATAAATCCTATCCAGCCCAGGGAACGTATCTATTTTCACACTCTGCAGCATTTCTCATGCATCTTCCTTGTGAATCTAAATTCCACCTAGTCTAGTAGCCTGTATCTCAGCATTCTCCTCGACAACACTATTGTTTTCTAGAGTGAATACTTCAAAAAAATAATCATTTAGTGCTTCGCCTATCTCCTCTGACTTCACACACAACTTCCCACTACAATCTTTGATTGGCCCTAATCTTACTCTGGTCATTCTTTTATTCCTTAAATACCTAAAGAAAGCCTTAGGGTTTACCCTGATCCTATCCGCCAACAACTTCTCATATCTCCTCCTGGCTGTTCTGAGCTCTCTCTTTAGGTCTTTCCTGGCTACCTTGTAACCCTCAAGGCCCTAACGGAGCCTTCACATCTCATCCGAACGTAAGCCTTCTTCTTCCTCTTGACCAGAGATTCCACTTCCTTTGTAAACCACAGCTCCCGCGACTACACCTTCCTCCCTGCCTGACAGGTACATACTTATCTCGGACACTCAGGATCCTTTCGTTGAAAAACTCCAATTTTCTAAGGTGCCCATTCCCGGCAGTTTCCTTCCCCGTCCTATGCTTCCTAACTCTCGCCTAATTGCATGGTAATTGCCTTTCTCCCAGCTGTAACTCTTACCCAGTGGTATACACCTATCCCTTTCTATCACTAAAGTAAACATAACAGAATTGTGATTGCTATCACCAAAGTGCTCACCTACTTCTTTTTCTAACACCTGGCCGGGCTCATTACCCAGTACCAAATCTAATGTGGCTTCACCCCTTGTTGGGTTGTCTACATACAATAGTAAGATGCCCTCGTGCCCACACTGAACAAAAACTGACCCATCTACATTACTCGTACTAAAGTTGAAGTCCCCCATGACAACTACCCTGTCTCTCTCACTCCTATCAAGAATCATCTTTACTATCCTGTCCCCTACATCTCTGGAACTATTCGGAGGCCTACACAAACTCCCAACAGGATGACACCTCCTTTCCTGTTTCTAGCCTCATCCCATTCTACCTCAGTTGACGATTCCCCAAACATCCTATCTGCAACTGTAATACTGTCCTTGACTTACAGTGCCACACCTCCCCCTCTTTTACCATCTTCTCTGTTCGAAATGAAACATCTAAATCCTGGAACCTACAAGAACCATTCCTGTCCGAGCTCTTACCTTTTCTCCGAAAGGGCCACAACATTGAAGTCCCAGGTACCAACCCATGCTGCAAGTTCACCCACTTTATTCCAGATGCTCCTGGCACACTTCAACTTCTTGCTTGGCAGTGCCATTTTGTGTCCCTGAAACTCGATGTTGGACCTCCCTACTCTCAACCTTTTCAATACTTGAACTACAAGTTTGGTTCCCATCCGCCTGCTGGATTAGTTTAAAACCACCTGAATAGCCTTAGCGATTTCCCCTCTCAGGATATTGGTACCCCTCTGGTTCAGATGAACACCATCCTGTTTGTAGAGGTCCCACCTACACTAGAAAGAGCCCCAATTATCCATGAATCCAAAACCCTCCCTCCCACATCATTCCTGTAGCCACGTGTTCAATTCCTCTCTCTCCCTTTTCCTCGCCTCACTAGCATGTGGCACGGGCAACAAACCAGAGACAACAACTCTGTTCGTCCTAGCTCTAAGCTTCCATCTTATCTCTCTGAATTTCTCCCTTAAATCTCCATCTCGCTTCCTACCTATGTCGTTGGTGCCTATGTGGACCATGACTTGGGGCTGCTCCCCCTCCCCTTCAAGGATCCCAAATACACGATCAGAGACATCACGAACCCTGTCACCTGGGAGCCACAAACCAACCGTGAGTCTCTCTCGTCCCCAGAGAACCTCCTATCTGTCCCCCTAACTATGGAGTCCCCAATGACTACTGCTCTGCTCCTCTTCCCCGTTCCCTTCTGAGCAGCATGGCAGACTTTTTGCCAGAGCACTGTGCCTACTGCTTTCCCCTGGTAAGTCGTCCCTCCCAAATGTATCCAAAAATGGGATACTTATTGTTGAGGTAAATGGCCACAGGGAATCCCTGCACTGCCTACCGGTTCCCTTTCCATCCCCTGACTGTAACCCATTTGCCTTTTCCTTGTACCTGAGGAGTGACTACCTCCCTGTAACTCCTCTCAATAACTCCATCTGCTTCCCGAATGATCCGAAGTTCATGCTTCTCCAGCTCCAGATCCCTAACATGGTTTTCGAGGAGCTGGAGTTGGGTGTACTTCCCGCAGATGTAGTCAGCAGGGACACTGGTGGTGACCCTTACCTCCCACATTCTGCAGGAGTAACATTCAACTGCCATCACCTCCATTCCCATTATTCTAACTTCCCAAAGAGTCTGTTAAAAAAATAAGGAATAAAAAAAAACTCGCAACCTTACCAATCTGGCGCACAGAAGGATTTATTTGGTCAGAGGAGGAGAAGACACTGCCCGAGTAGTGTTTCTGATAACGCACCACACAAATATATGACTTCCCAGAAGTCGTTTGCTCCTCCCTCACACCTCTCAGCAAACGGAGGCCCGACTCCCGAGGTAAGTCCCTTTTAAGTCTTTATATATGTCTACGCATGTCAAGGAACGGGCAAATATTGGTCCTTGGATCATAGTTAGAAAATGTGTCTGTGTATGAGCACAATGACGAGTTGAATGGAAAAACAGCGCATTATTTCAATGAATTTAGTTCAATGAATTATTTCCTTATTATTGAGCCTTCGAGTAAGGGGAAGAGCTCCTCTTTGATTTCCTTGTCTAGACCCCTTATGTTGTTAAACATCTCCACCAGGAGCACCTCTCAGCCTTCTTTGCTTAAAAGTAAAATCAAGTAAATCCAGCCTCTCTTCAGTTTGAGTACACTCTTGTCTTGTTACTTCTGAAAGGTATCAGTGTTAAATTTCATTAGCGATTGATCTGTTCACCTGAACAACAGGTTTATACCATCCTGTAACCTCACACGTTCCTCCTCACTGTGAACAACGAGGTTATCTTTCTGTCATCCACAACATTATTTATTATTCTCTCCAAATTCCACCCTCCCATTCTCATCATCGTTTATGAAGTTCGCAACTGAGCCTTGATTTTCTCCTGTTCTTCAGATGTTGTTCACAGGGAAAGTATTGAGAATTCCATTCTCTTATTTTTCCGATTTTGGTGAATTGACAGCGTGATGCAGTTCAGCTCTTTTTTACGAGGGAGCCACAAATTTTATTTTGGATATGGAGCTGGATTCCACTTTTACACTATGCTCCTCTGTATGTTTTAATAATTAAGCTTGTACGTAATTAGTATTGGATTAGGTTTAGATGGCTTTCACTGCAACATTTGTGTTCCACGTGGACCTGGATAATGTTCTTTGTATAGTTCCCTGCAACAGTCAGAGCTGAAGCAAGTTTCCGTCTCTCCGACAGAGACACATTCATAATTTTGTTTGAAAGAGTTGGAGTGATGAGAATAAAGATTCAACTAAATTCTATATCTAGACTCACAGCAGGAGATCAAATCATATCGTCAAGTCCACCTTGATCTGGAAACAAATTATTAAATCATATGCCCACTTTTCTCTATATTGTAGAAATATTTTCAAAATATGTTCTTAGAGCAGCACGGATTTATAGCTGCTCCTGGGATTGCAGGCAATTAAATATTTAATATAGTCTTTTTGAAGTTGATATTATAGTTTATTAATTTAACATAATTTTTTCTATTTTGTTCTATTAACATTCTCAAAATATACAAAACAGCAAAATAAACTCACGATTTTCTTTCAAACGAACTTTTTATTAAAAGAGTTTTTAAAGGGCGGTTTACAAAAAAAACGGAAAGTCTATTTTTGTTTGAAAAGGTTTCTTTTATTATACTGCAGAAGTTTTTTTGTTTTGTTAAATTAATTAATTAAAATAAGGAGGTATACCTTCCTTACGGAGAATCCTACACATTTTAAGCTCTGGAGAGGACTATTTTCTTCTCGGATTTTATTGAAGAGGAATATTTTTATTAATTTAATTAGCTAAATGGTTGATTTTGTTTAATGTTTCGACGATTGATACGTATATGTAAATATTTTTACAATTTTAACATTATTGTCTGTAGGTAATGAAAGTTAACAGAAGGTGTCGTAAAAATCTGTTTTTAGGCATAACAATATTCAGGTCTCATATAAGGCGCAGAGAGGATGGCTGGTAGATTTAGAAAAAAAAATTATCCAGCATATCCGTTGTATAGATGTGTGGCTTTCAGGAAAGATAAGAAAGTAGTTCAAAATTCTCCAGTGGCTACTCCTCTATCAAAATGCTTTTCAGCTTTTCAAACAGCTGAAAGGGATTGTCTCTCTGCGGAAAATGGAAGAGCCATCAATTATTGGGCACTTGGAATGAATCTTATATTCAGCAGCGTTTGAGAAGATTTAGTAGAAT
The DNA here is from genome assembly GCF_047496795.1 of Chiloscyllium punctatum. Taxonomy (NCBI): domain Eukaryota; kingdom Metazoa; phylum Chordata; class Chondrichthyes; order Orectolobiformes; family Hemiscylliidae; genus Chiloscyllium; species Chiloscyllium punctatum. Next base: position 63,618,256 of record NC_092752.1, read on the forward strand.
TATTGCTTCAGTGGACTTTTCTATCGGGGCATTAACAGAGGATTCTGTGGCAGTGACCGTTAATTAAGGAGGGTTTGTTGCTTTCCCTGTGCGAGGATTAAGAACGTCTCGAAACATTTCAAGCATGTTGTTAAAGGTGAGATTGAGTAGAGAAATATTATTGTAGATATTGGCAGGAATGATATTTTTTAGGGAAAAATTAAAGCAGTACAGAGTGAACTTAAGAGGTGAGGTAGAGTATTAATAATAAAACCTTTAAAGCAATACTTTCTGATTTACTCCCAATGCCAAACCCAACTGGGAAGGAAGAAAAGGTTAACGGAGAAAAACCAATGGCTGAAGAGCTACTTGTTGTTGAGGGGTTTCGATTTTTGGGAAATTGGAATCTATTTTAGAATAGAAGTGACCTGTTCAGAAAGGAATTTGGTCTAATCTAAACTGGAACGCAGCCAATATCTTAGCAGGGAGATTTGTTCCTTCTATGTAGGGAGACTTTATGTTGATAGAGTTGACAAGGGGGATATATCAAGTAGAATTATAAATGGCAGGATGGATGGAGAGGTTTATGAATGTGAGGAGTGCACATCAATTAGAAAAGAAAAACGAGAGAGTCAAAAGTATATAGTAATGCTGAAGCACAAAATTGCATTTATTTCAATGTGAGTGGTCTCACAGGGGAGGCTAATGAACTCAGGGCATGTTTAAGAATATGGGATCGGGACATCAAATGTATGACAGAAAATTGATTGAGAGATGTTCAATTCGGAAATGGAGTGCTGGGAAAGCACAACAGGTCAGGCAGCATGTGAGGAGCAGGACAATCAATGTTTTGGGCAAAAGCCCTTGATCAGGAATGGACTGATGAAGGGCTTTTGCTTGAAACGTTGATTTTCCTGCTCCTTGGGTGCTACATGACCTGCTGTGCTTTTCCAGCACCACACTCTCGACTCTAACTTCCAGCATCTGCAGTGCTCACTTTCGCCTGAGAGATGTTCAAGACAGGCAATTCAATGTTCCAGCTGTAAAGTGTCATAGAAAGGATGGAAAATATATACGGAGGTCAGGGAGGGGCGGTCTGACATTTTTGATTAAGGAATAAATTATTTCCGGAACTGGGAAAGATATTTCTGGAAAAACTATCCAGTTAAAATATGCAGGTAGTATTAAAACTAAGAAAACAAAGTTCACTTTGAACAGATTGCACTAAATGCTCTGTTGTGAAAAACCATCCAGTGAAAATATATTGATTAAAATTAAAAATAAGAAAGGAAAGAGCACCTTCATTGTATTGTAACATATGCTCTCCAACAGTGAGAAAGAAATTGAGCAACAAACATGTAGGGAGAACTCGGATATATATAAGCTTAATAAGGTTGTAATAATGAGGGATTTGAATTTTCTTAAAATTGATTGGGACTACCACAGCGTTAAATGGTTGGATGGTGAAGAATTTGTCAAATATGTTCACGATAATTTTCTTCGTCAATATGCGGATGATTCTAACAGACAAGGAGCAAAATTAGGCCTTCTTTTATGTAATAGGCAGGGCAAGTTACTGAAGTAAACGTGAGGGAATATTTTGGGCATTGCAATCATAATTGTATTAGTTTCATAATGGTTATGGAAAAGAAAAAGCCTTTCATTTATGTTTTTTTTTAATTGGAGTACCATAAACTTTAATGGCATGGGACAAGGACTTAACAAGTTTAATTGGAGTAGGCTGTCAGCAGGTAAAACAGTGTCTGACAAGAGGGAGGCGTTCAACAGTGTGACGACGGGAGTTGAGAGGCATTATGTTCCTGTTAAAGTGAAGGGAAGATTAAGGAACAATGGACAACTACAGTTATTGAGCTTTTATTCAAGAATCAAAGAAAACCTTACATTAGATATAGACAACTGTATTCAATTTTATCTCTTAGTCAATATTAAGTGTGTGGGGCATTATTTCGAGAGAAATCAGAAAAGCAAAAAGTCGATATGAGATAGGATGGGCAGATAAGGTTAAGGATAATCCAAAGATATTGTGCACCTACATTAACAGCAAGAAGGTAACCATAGAGAGGGTTAGGCCTCTCAAAGATCATGAAGGATATCGATGATTTGAACCCTGAAGATGGGGAATAAAATCATCCCATTCCTGGTTCCCTAGACGGCAACAAACACACTATTGCCTGCACTTCACATTCATCCAGCTTGAACACTATCTGCTATCTGTCAGTCTATTGACCCATTTCATCAAGATTCTTTTGTATTCTTATAAGACATTCTTCACTGTCCACTGTGCCACCAGTTTTGGTGTCATCCACAGACTTACAAACCATGCCTTCGATATTCTCACGCAAATCATTTACATTAATGACAAACAAAGAAAACTCCGAACCAACCTCTGTGGAACACTGCTGGGCACAAGCCTTCAGTTCGAAAAGCAACCGCTCACCATTACTCTGTTTCCTGCTATTGCACCAATTAAAAGTGCTGGAGAGAAACCCCACAGTTCAGGCAGTATCCGAGTGGAGAAAAATGGAATTAACTTTTTTTTAAGTCCAACATAACTTGTTCCAGATAGGTTCACATAAGACTTGATATGTTAACTCTGTTTCTCTGCCCAGATCCGGTGTCATCTGTTGCATGTCTCCATTATTTTGCATTTGTAGTTCAGATTTCCACTGTCTCTAATATTTTGCTTTATCTTGATTGGTCTGGATGTTGGTTATATTTGGACAATATGCTCCATTCCTGTTCCTATCACTTGTGTCAGTGATACAAGTATTACACTGGAGTCTGTTCCTTCTTTAAGTTCTGAAAATAACGGCGCGGATCTCACCCATGTGATTTTGATTTAAAAGGCCTTTTAGAGAGAGCTACACTTGATGAATAAGTAGGAATAGTTTATTAAATATGATATTGTATGTGTTTTTTATGACTAGACTTGTCTCCTCAGTCTCTGAACATTTTCAATACGTTTCACTACATAATTACAACAAAGATGGTTGTCATGCAGCCCATCTTCACTGTACCAGCTCAGTATGAGCTGTGTCTTCACTCTTAATCTGCAGCAACTCATGTAACCCAACACATTTTGTAGTGTGTGTTTTTATTTCTGTACATCCCGTCCCGATATAAATAATCTTAACAGCTTATATAACCTGTGTCTATATATAAAATATAATTATGTACATCACATTTAAATTGTCCTATTCCATTCACATTGTCGTTTAGCATTCCATGTACTAAAAGTCTTCCGTTATCTTGCTCTGAATTGCATTTCATTCCATTTGTCAGAATCAGAGATGGCTGAATACTAGTGACTGGGAGATATTGCTGCACTCCCCTCAGGTCTCCTCAGCCACTGGCCGCAGCCCTTTCTGTCTCATAGCCATAATCATATTCATTCCATCCCTTACTCATTAATTCTGACTTTTAATAAACAAGGTTATTGTACATTGTTATGGACCAGGCCCGACCACTCAAAACATTCGTAATGCTGCCATTTGTTGAAGGTAAGTGTATAGTGGATATTCCTAGCGTGAATTAGTTAGTCCGACTGCCTACTTTTAAACAAACAGAATGTATTTGTAAAAATAAGGAATGAAACACAACGAACCGAAAACACTGTACCTGAATAATTCATCCTACCCAAAACTGTCAGGCTACCTCGAATTAAGGATGCTGATCCAAATTATTTGCAACAATCCCAATAAACAAACCCCTGAGTGCAAAGAGTAAAAATTACATTAAAAAGCTTATAGTTTACGAAGTCAGAGGACTGAAGGAGGGAAAGAGCGTCCAGTTTCAACAGTGAACCTGACTCTACTGAACTGAACTGACCTGTGCAGCTGGAGAACTGGCCACATCCCCTTGATTACACCAGTTTTTTTAAAAGGCTCAAATGCCTTCTGCCCGAGGCATTATCTGTTAGGTAAGAAAAAGACAAAGGACCCCCAATTAAGCATTCAAAATTGAGACATGTTGGAACATTTGCTCATTTAGAAACTCTGAAAAAAATCAAGGACAACATAATCTTGTAAAGATCCCACCTGTGTGACAACTCCCCCAGTATAAAACTGAATCTTTAATATCCAAGATGGTTTCAGTTGTCAAGACTCACGGAAATAGTAGTTTGTACTCTACAATGAGCATGTACATTCGTTTACTATAAACATGGAAACATGCACAACTACATCCAGATTCAGTGTGTTGTCCTTCCATCATTGAGTGCCTCCATTTGTCAGTCAAGTCTCAACAATGCATTGGAAATCATGTTTTCAAGACCTGGCCTGTGCACAATTTTCAAATTGAATGGCTGTAACAACAGTCTCCAGCTAATTCGTCTCACAGTTTTGTCCTAAAATTTCTCAAAAAGAATTCATTGAGTTGTGATCAGTGTAAATGGTTGTCTCCAGTGCGTTGCTGTTAATATAAACACTGAAATGTTGTCAGACCAACACAAAGCTCACAGTCTCCTTCTCAACTGTTGAATATTTCTACTAATGAACATTCAACTTCTTGGAGGAATACCCAGTATGTCTCACTGACTTCTCGGCATCTTCCTGCAGGAGTCCAACACCGAAATCCACATCATTCGCACTTAAATCCACCTTGAATGGTTTTGCATAATCAGGTGTGTCTGATCGTGGGGCAGTGGTTAACACATATTTCAAATTCCGTCAAATGCCTTCTGACAGTCCTCTGTCCACTGAAACTTCTTGCCTTTCTTTAACAATTCAGTGAGTGGAGCAGTCACACTGCAAAAATGAGGCACAAATATCTGATAAAACTGACTTAATCTCAGGAACTGCTCATTTTGTCAACAGGATGCGAAATTCCCCAATTACCGTCACTTGTCAATCTCATGGCATTGTTTACTTTTCAATATAAGGAGGGATCCTGGTCAAACCTATATTGAGTTTTAAAGGAACAAACAAAGTAATTTTGATAGCTGGAAAAGAGCTTTAAAAATTCAATAAACCCACGATGCTCTGAGAGGTACAATTACTTTGGAGAAGTTCAAAGATTCACTGCCTGACATAGTGCAAACACATTTGGAAGAGCAGAGAGTTAAAACGGCAAGGTTGGCAGCTGAAGTGGCTGATGATTATGAATTGGTCCATAAAACGTGGTTTGTCTATCTTTGAAGCACAAACCCTTTCTATTTTTCTTTCTCTCCTGCTAAGGATATTCATTGTTTTTTTTTCTTTCCCCTGCTAAACCTAGTCATTCTCTTTCTTTCTCCTTTGATTTTAGCCATCACACCAACTGCTTCATTTCCGCTTTTAACTCAAGCTGCGTCATTTGCAATTGAAGTCTGCTCATCTCTATAGATCCTGATGGAGTTTCCAGCAAATTGGAATGCTGTACTACTGCTGCAACTATCTCATCTTTCCTCACGTTGGGAGGTAGCTTCAACGCAAGCTTGTCCACTACTTCCCGCAGCTTGGATTTAAGTGCATTCTGTAAAGAAACCCAAGGTTTTTCCACCTCCAAAACATCCTTTGTTCCTGCAAGAGTCATTGCTATCTGAAGCTTGGTGTCCCCACCAAATCCACACACAGAATCGGAGACACTAATACTTGCCACTCGCTGCCTAAATCCCGCAAATGGCCTCCATTCGGTTATGGAACAGGCCCGACCCCACAGAACATTTTAAGCAGCTAGTTCAGACCGTAACTTTGTTATTTCTTAAATGTTAGAGTGGAGTGGATCTTCCCAGAGTGAATTAGCTGATCAGACTGCCGAGTTTTAAACAAAACATTTATTTACCAAATTACCGAATGAAACACAAGGAACCAAAAATAGAATGCCTGAATAACTAATCCTATACAAACACGACAGGCTATCCAGACCTTAGGATCCTGTTACAAATACTTGCAACAATCTCAATAAGCAAACTCCTTAACACCAAGAGTAAAACTGACACAAAGGCTTACAGGTTATAAGGACAGAAGGACAGAAGGAGGAGGAGAGCGTCCAGTTCCAACAGTGACCCTGACTTAACTAACCCCAGAACTGATCGGACCTGTCCAGTTAGAGAGTTGGCCACGTCCTCTTGATTGTCCAAGTCTCTTATTAAGTACGAGAGAGCCTTCTGGCTGAGGCATTACCTCTTAGATATAAATAAAATGAAAACATTCAGAGTTCAGACATATTGGAATCATTGTTCATTTAGACTCTCTGTAAAAAATTAAGGAAGCACCGTTTTGTGACAACATGCCACATATGGCTTTGAACTGAATTCAGTAAATGTAAGTCTTACTGCTTTGAAGCCAATAAAGTGTATTCAAGTGTTTGTGAGTTTACATAAAACAAAGCTGAATCGCATTGTGTGTTGAAGGTTCAACATTGTTTTATTAGAGCAATGAGAGGAATATCCAGACAGATCCACACTTCCTGTGTATCGTCAGGGAAAATATGCCCACTGAGAATTGATTGTCTGGTGTCTGGTCGAGTTGAGGAGAGATTAGCACTTTAACTACATCTCGATCGCATATTTTGCGGGTGGCCGTGTTGGAGGGTGGGGGGGCGGGTGTGGTGTTCAGCTAGTTACAGCATTGCAAACGGACAACACAGCAGAATCATCTAGCCTGTGAGCAGGAGACTTCCATCATTCTCCCTCACAACTAGCTTCACAAGAGCAATTGGTGATGGGAGATGTGATCAATAGTCAGCGATGTCAGCATTCAATCAAGTCCAGTTGTTATTTGTACCATACTGAAAGGGGTTAACTGGATCTGTTTGTTCGGGGATCTGTGATTGATGTCAGTCTCCATGGATCCTAATGATGTCGCTGGATGGTTTCCCTCTTCTATTAGTAAGAGGCTTCTTGCAGTGATTTATCCTATTATAGCAGCAGAGGTAGCACCTGCAACACGAAGAGGAATCAGCAGTTGCAGAGACGGGGAGAGGAGAGGTCAGAATCTGAGAGTAGACTGGAATGTTTTAACAATGGATCAGAATCTGAGAACAGTAGACTGGAATGTTCCAACAATGGTTCAGAATCTGGGAACGGTAGACTGGAATGCTGCACCAATGGCTCAGAATCTGAGAACCCAAGGATGGAATGCTACAACAATGGACAGGAGTTTATCCTGGGGTCTTTTATATGTTTCCAGGTATTGGAACATATTGCGACTTCGGATATTCGGTGTACTGTGGATTATTCAGGCTGGGTACTATCCCATGCTCGCTATTGTTGGAGTTCCTGGTAAGTCTCCCCATCTCTAACTACTTATTAATCCCATAAGCCATGGTGAACTTCAGTGCTATTTCTGTTAACTATATTTGGCAAAGTTGGAAACTACTGTCTTCAGTTTCAAATGCAAATGCATTCATTACCACAAATTTCAAAACCGCCCACACACACATCTGAGGACAAGACCGTTCACAATCCGGAAGTATCTATTTGCCCTGAATTGATTTATGTCTTCACATTCTCTCCATCACCAAACAGACCCACTACCAGCTCCATGGTATCCCCATTCCACAGCTTGACGTTTGTTCAGTTGCTAAATACACCATTATACATGCCTTGGAAAATTTCAGACTTCATGGTTCCAGCTCTCTACTAATCACTCTTTCCATTGCAATGTTTTCATTATGACCTTGTTCTTGTCTCTAAAGTAAATTCATGTCAGGGACACTGTGTCAGAATAAGAATGTCACTGGCCACGTAATTCAGTGGTACAGGTTACGACACTAAAGACACTGTTTCCAATCCTATCTCAGACGATGAGAGAACTTAAACTCAAATGACAGGAACTGGATATAAAAGCGAATCTCACAAAGATGACCCCACTAACTCTTTGTCAATAAGTTTATCTATTTCACTGATGTCTTTTGGTAAAGAAATCTAACATTATTACCTGGTTTCGATAAGGACGACCTCCGGTCCAAAGCAATGTGCTTTGCTCTATACTGCCTTAAGGAATGACCTCACAGTAAAGGGCATTTAGTGAGGGCAACAAACGGTGCCCTTAACAGCGATGCAGACATCCTATCTAATGACAACACTAAAGTCTGGGGAAAAAAGAATGATGCGTGAGGTCAGAAGAATGAGGAAGTACCAGAGAAACTGAGCAGATTTGGCAGCCTCGGATCGAGATAAAAATAGAATTGGCATTTTGAGTCCAATGACCATCCATGAGAATTGCACACAACTGGGAAATAGTGTGATTGATGTTAGTGACAGGGACGTCTGTTGTGAAGGGGTGAAGGAGGGAGTTGAACAGATAGAGAAAGAGAGAGAAAGAGAGAGATAGAGAGAAAGAAGCAAATAGAGGGATTGTTGATGACCAGCTGGAATGGAAATAAAAATCAAGATTAATCTTATTTATTTTTATCCTGTTGCGATATTTACGAAAATCCTGTCCATGTAAGGTATACATCAAAGTCACGGTTTGAAGTGAGTTATGTCCCTTTGTCTCCCTTTCCTAAGAATAATCATCTTTTAAAAATTCATTAATGGGATTTTGGGGCAGCATGTCATTCCCTTTCCACGTTGTCCTTGAGAAGCTGTTGGTGAGCTGCCTTCTTGACCCACTGCAATCTGTGGGCTGTAAGCATTCAATACTTCGTTCCGTCTGGTTTAATTTCTTTGAGATTGATATACTGAGTGATATAACTGAGTGGTTGGGATTGGACATTTCAAACGGCATCCGAGAGTTAACAACATTGTTATGGGTCTAGAGTCACATGTAAGCCCGATCAGGTGAAGATGATAGATTTCATTCCTTGAAGGGCATTAGTGTGCCCGGTAGTTTTTCTGACAATCGTTTCATTGTTTCTTAACTCGTGATTATTTATTGAACTCAAATTCCAATATTTGCTGTGGTGGGAATTGAATCTGTGCCCTTGGTCATAACCTGGGTCACTGCATTAATAATCCGGAGATAAAAACTAGACCATCGCCTCCTCAGCCAAGTGCAGGGAAATGGAGTTAACATGAATGAACATTTTGGTTGGCATAATCTAATTTGGGCTAAAGGGCCTGTCTCCCTGCTGTTAAACTCTTTGACTCTCTGATAGTTTACACTCTCTGTGGAGACACCATGTTGGTTATGAAGGAGCTGCAGATTCTGAATGAACTCTCATCATCTCAACGTACAGTTGGAGTGAGACCCTGCACTAAGCAGCATGTTGTTCACAAACATGTCAGCAGCTATACTCTTATAGAGTTGGCCATTCCCAAAAGTTTCTGATCTCCATGCAGAAGAAGAGCCTGTCTTCTCGGGGATGGCAGATACCTCCTTGCGACTTGGGACAAGGCATCCGTTGTGCTCCTCTCCATCAGCAAACCACATTAATGTAACACATGTGTAACATTAGCAATGGAGCTAGGAGGAACAACTTGGGCCAGTGTGTCGGTGCAGTCTCTGCTTCATTGGTTTGTCGTGTTCCAGCATCAATGACAATCTTCTATTTCAGTGTAACAATTTGGAGGGACTGAATGGCCTCTTTGTTTCGTGTGTCAGCGTCTCGAGGGGTTGCATGTCCTCCTCCTCATCCCAGGGAAGAGGTTCATTGTTGGGTGACTCATGATAGCTGCTAACCAGCTTTTGTGCTGACTAGACTCCTTATCGTCCTGTGTAATAACAGACAAACAGGAGGCTGGAAGAACACAACAAGCCAGGCAGCATCAGGAGGTAAAGAAGTCAATATTTCTGGTTTAACCGTTCTTCAGGATACAGGGTGGGGGTAGGGGGAACTGCCGATAAAGTTAGAAGGAAATGGTTGGGGGTGGGGAGAGCAGGGGAAGGGGAATTGAAATGGGTGGTGACTGGGAGTTCACTTTGGGCCCGGCTGTGTTGGTTGCGAAAATGTGCCCTTAGTTTACGTTTGGTCTCTCTAATGTAGAGAAGACCACATCGGAAGCACCTGATGCAGTGCACTAGGTTGGAAGGGAGGGAGTTGTATTTCACCTGGAAGGACTGTTTGGGGCGCTGGATGGATGTGAGGGAGGTGGTGTACAAGCAGGTAGTGCAACTTTTCCATTTGCAGGGGCAGTGCCAGTGGGGATTGGAGGGTTTGGTGAAGAGTGTGGCACGAACCAAAGATTAGAGAAGGGAATGGCAATTGTGGAAAATGTGCCAGATGTTGGATCCAACCTAGTTTACTCTATCTGGTGCTCCCAATGTCGTCTCCTCTACATCGGCGATCCCAAATGTAAACTAAGGGGATGTTTTGCTCAGCATCTCAGCTGGGCCCATAAGGGCTGAGCTGACCTCCCAGTCACTCCCTATTTCAATTCCCCCTCCCACGCCCTTGACTTCCTCCATTGCCACTATGAAACAAACTGCAAATCGGAGGAACAACATTTCATCTTCTGCCTGGGCAAGCCTACAGCCCGGGGGACTCAGCATTGAGTTCTCCAATTTCAAATAACCTCATCTCCAATCTGCCAAATACTTTTTCAGACCCTCCTCCTCCCTTCCATTCCACTGATCAGCCCTTCTTCCATCTCCCAATTGGATTCATTCCCCCCATCGACCAACCCGGTCATAACCTCTACTTTTGTTCACCTATCCCCACCCCACCATCCTGTCTCCACCTCTCCCATTCCGCCTCTTTAAATGTAGACCCCCTTAACCCCCCTCCCACCCCAGTCCTGAAGAAGGCTTTTCCTCAAGTCATTGACTTCTCACTTCCTGAAGCCGCCTCTATTGTTGTGTTGTTCTGGTGTCCTGACTGTCTACTTTGAATTCCAACGTTTGCAGATTTTTAAAAAAAATCTCTTCTTGTGGACGAAACAACAGAGGATGAATTGGTTGTGTCTCTTCTTATCGAATAGTTTTGATGAGCTGAATGGCTTTCTCACATTCTAATGAAACCAGCTTGACATGCTGAATGAGCTCCACTTTCTATACTGTGGAAATGTCCAGGGTCCAGCAGTGCTGAATCACAAATGTTATCTGCACGTTAACAGAAGAGCTTGAATATTGTCCAGGATTTCATGCTTTATGTGATCTTCACTGAACATCTTCACTTCTGATCGAATGATGGAAGGAAAGACATTGATGAAGCAGCTGAAGATATGTGTGCTGAGGAAGCTACCCTGAGGATCGCCTACAGAGATATCCAGGGACTGAGAGGATTGATGTCCACCAACTACATTGTGTTCTGAATGACCCAAACAGTGGGGAGTTTCCAACTGATTCCTATTAAGTTCAATCTTTTTCGGACTCTTTAAAACCTTGCTCATTCAAATCTTGATGTAATGTCAGGGCCAGTCACTCTGACGCTGTGTTCATATCTTTTGTTCATGTCAATAGGCCAAGGTATATGTGTGGGGAGTGTTTCTTTCTCTCGGAGGGTAGTGACTATTGGGGCCTCTCTATCCCAGACAGTTGGATCCCTGAAATTAATGGGAGAGGGTAAGGAGGCTGTCAATTGATTTTGAGAGAGTCGAGGGCTGCAAAATTATGGCATGAAAAAGAAATCGCTGCCAAGAGGAGATCAGCCCTGACTTTACTGAAGGGAAGGGCAGGCTTGAGGAGCTAAATAGCCTCGTGTTATTCCTGCATTCCCCAGAGTCCAGTCAGTTTGTGGTCTCTTCCATTTCCTGTGTTACTGACCTGAAGTAGCTGAATAGACTGATCCTGTCGCTGCATAACAGGATACCAGTGCTGCATGATATAATCTCGGTACAATTGTGTAGGTTCGATGGGCTGATTGGCCTCTTCCTGTAACTGTATATCAGGCTCCTGGTGTAACTGAAATCCACTAGAATTTACCACCCTAGATCTAGATCGACCACCCTAGCAGAAAGTGAGCACTGCAGATGCTGAAGATTAGAGTCGACAAGTGTGATACTGGAAAAGCATGGCAGGTCAGGCAACATCCGGAACAGGGTCATCGATGTTTTGGATATTCCTGATGAAAGGCTTATGCCTGAAATATCGATTCTCTTGTTCCTGCCTGATCTGCTGTCCTTTTTCCAGATCCACACTTTTTGACGTCTACCGCCCCGACCTAACAACCTTCCTGGTCACATCATCAAATAACTTTAAGAAACTTTTCAAACACATAGCCATTCTCAATATTCCTAATCAAACACTGTATTTACAAATTAATGTATATTTTATCTTTCAGAATTTTCTCAAGTAACGTACCTACCACAGATGTTAAACTTACAGCTCCATAGTTACAAGGCTCTTTCTTCAGTCCTTCTTCAGTCCCCAACCTCAAGCATTCCAGTGTGTCCAGTACCTCCTAAACTGTGATATGGACTGTCCCTAAGAAATCACCACGAACTTCGCCAAGTTCTTAAGTATTCGTGTCTTTCTTCATGTTAAACACATTGGAGAAATATCCATTGAGGATCTCGCCCATCTCTTATGGTTCCACACATACATGTCACTTTCGTCTTTGAAGGGTCCTACATTCTCACTAGATTTTTGTTTTTCCTTTAATGTACTGAAGGTACCATTTTAGATTCATCTTAATCTTCTCAGCCCCCTTTCATGTCCCCTTTTCACCCAACCGATTTCCTTCTTCAGTAAATTCCTGTATCCCTTATATACCTCCTGCGATTCACTTGATCCCAGCTGCCTGTAAAGGAGCTGCTTTTTTTTGGGTCAAAGCCTAAATATCTCTTGTCATCCAGGGTTGCCCATTCCTGCCAACTTTCCTTTCACGCCTAAAGCAACAAATAGACCTTGAACTCCAGTATTTCACATTCAAAGGACTCCCACCTGCCAGAGGTCCCTTTGCCAACACCAAACTATTCCAACAAACCCCTGCAAACTCCAACCTAATTCCATCTAACTTCATCTTGCCCCAATTTCGAACTTGAAGCTGTGGACCAGTTTTGTCTCTCTCCATAAATATGTTAAAATTAATAGAACAATGGCCATTGGTTCCAGTGTGCTCCCACACTGTCACCTCCGTCCCCTGTTCTGTCTTATTTCGTAAGAGTAGTTCGAATTTTGCCCCTTCCCGAGTAGGCCCAACTACATACTGCTTGAGGGAATTTTCCTAGCATAATTAATGTATTCCACCCCACCTAATCCCTTAACGCTCTGGCAGTCCCAGTCAACGTTATAAAAATTAAAATCCCCAATTATGTCAAGCCTTTTGCTTCTGCATGTCCCACCTCTCTGCAAGTATAGTAGTTACTCTAATTCCTGGTGACTATTTCGGGGCCTATAGTACAGCCGCAATAACATCACCATACATCTTCCTATTTATTATCTCCATCCACAAATCCTCGCTATTTGATCCTTCAGTTACTTCATCTGTGATTACTGCTGTGATACTCCCTTTAATCAGAAATGCAACCCCCTTCCCCCTTTCCACCATCCCTATTCTGCCTAAAGCAGATATACCCTGGCACATTAAGCTGCCAGTCCTGTCCCTCCCTTAGCTATGTTTCTGTAATGCCTGTAATATCCCAGTCCTTCATACCTATCCATGCTCTGAGTTCTTTGGCCTTCCCTTTCAGTCCTCTTGCATTGAAATAAAAGCAATTTAATAAAAACAGGCATTCTTGCTCCCTGTTGTGTTTGAGCGTGACCTGTCTTTTCACTGGACTGTTTATGATTACTGTATCTCCTTCCAGCCTCGCACTTTCCACCCTGCTCTCGAGGATCTCACCCCCTGTCAATCTCATTTTAACCCTACTGGGAGCACGAGCAAACCTGACGCCAAGATATTTGTTCCCCCCTCTAGTGCCGATGCCACCTGTCCCTATTGAACAGGTCAACTCTGTCGCAGAAAAGACCCCAATGATCAAAAAATCTGAGCGCCTCCCCCCTGCACCAATTCTTTAGTTATGCATGTATCTGCCATATCCTTCTATTCTTACTTTCCTGAGCTCATGAAATAAAAAGTAATCAGGGGATTACCACTTCGAGGTCTTGGTTTTTCACTGTTCTCCTAGCTCTCTGTAATCACACTGGAGGACCGCAATCCTATCTCCATGTGTACCATTTGTGATGCCAACGTGCATAATGACTTCGGGCAGCTCACCCTCCACCTTGCTCAGCGACTTCCTGGACCCTGGCACCTGGGACGTGGCACAACTTGCTGGATTCCCGTTTGAGGCTCCAGAATCTCCAATCTGTCCCTCCAACAATCCACTCTCCTAATTCTAAGACCCTGTTTAAATTTACCCTTTTCCGGTATGCTCCAAAACCGGTGGTAGTACCACCAATTTGGCTACCGCTGCTTTCCCTTGAAAGGTCGTTTTCTCCAACAGTATCAGAAGTGGTATACTTGTTTTCGTGGAGAATGGCCACAGGGGATAGCTGCATTCTCTGCCTACTCCCTTTGCCATTCCAAACCTACTCTCTGCCTGGAACATGATAGGGAGCAAGGAATGCCTGTTGGATTAAATTATGTTTATTCAAATGCAACAGGGCTGACAGGTAAGACTGATGAACTCAGGGCATGGACCTTTATGTGGGACTGTACCATTATAGTCATTATAAAAACATGGTCAGGATGGTGGATCTTGGGTGTGACCACTACACTAAAGCACTTATATACGAAGTTCGCAGCATCCCCGATAATACCGAGTGCATCCAGCTCCAGCTCCCAAACATGGTCTTCCAGGGTTTGCATCTGGGTGCACTTTCTACACGTGTAGTCAACAGGGACAGTGTAAATCTCTCTGAGCTCCCACATCCCGCAGGAGGAACGTACAACTGGCCTAACTGCTATCTTGACTGCTGTAATACTAAATTAAAAGGACTTTATTTGAACTTGCCTGTACGTTTTTTCTGAGCTGCTGCTGTCTGAAGCCTCTCAAACTAATGACTTACTAATTACTCTGCTACCAACTGCATTTTCTCTATTCCTCCACATTTACTTTTGTTTAGGGAAGAAGGGAGACACTACAGTAATGCGATGTTTGTGCCTTAAACACTCCTTGACACACAAGCCCATGACGACCTATCCTCCAGAGCACATCATTACTTGTACTTGGAAGGTGTCTTGCTGAGTCTTTCTCCTGCTGGTGGTGGCTTCGCTGACACAAATATTCATCCCAACAGCCAATCCGCGTTGACCCAGTCCCCTGGTCCTTTCTGTCTATTAATACTGCATTTATGAAATCCTTGGATCCGTCGATTGCATTCCGAACTGTGTCTCACTCCAAAGGAGACAAGTTATCTTCAAGTGAATACAGGGCTGTTGGAAAAAGAATTGCATTAGACATTGGAGCAACATTCTTGCTATCTGCCCACTAAGTCTGCTTTTCTGTTCAATTCCGTTATATTTATTCTGATAATACCCCATTCTACTTTATTTCTTTTTCCCTGTAACCAACACTTGTTTACAAATCAGTCTGCGTCACCCTTCAAGATGTTCAACAGCCCTCAGAATATTCCACAATTATTTCTCTCTCGCTGTTGGAAGATGTGGTGATCTTTATTGCCATACCTCATTTCTAGCACTCTGTGTGAGAGTTGTGCCAACATTAGATGTTATCATGTCCCATCACACCTTCGCTGTGGCCAGAGAGAAGAGAAAAAATAAAAATGTCAGAGCCTGTACTCTTCTCCCTCATCTTCCGCATCAGCCTAAGTTACAGCTCACTCGGATCTGGGGATTTGCCCACTCTTTCCCCTGAATAAACTTCCAATTCTTTCTTGGCTTCTCTATCATTTCGTTCAAGGGGCACACTGTCACTCTCCCTGAATCGAGGAAATGCTTCTCCCAACTGAAGACCGATATGAAGCCCGTGGTTAACATATCCTGTGGGTCCGTGCACAGGTTGTCCCTTTGGTCTCTAATGTTCCCCCTTCTTTCTCTTGTTACCCTCTTTCTCTTAATAAACTGATATAATGTCTTTGGATTCATGTTAATCTTACCCAGTAATGTTTTATCGCGATTCCCCTTCTGCTCTTCTACTGAAGTTTAAGATTAGCCTGACACTTTCTATATTTATTTAGTGCATCCATTGATCTGCTCACTTTGTACCTGCTTTAAGCTTCTCTTTCGTTTTTAATTCTGTTCTGATATTTTTGTTGACACGCGAGGTTCTCTGGGCTTATTTTCCAAATTTTCATCTTTCGTGTAACACGTTGGGCGGACACTCTCATTAATTCCATTTTGATCAAGTGATTCCCCCATCCCCCCGCCACATGGTGTTCTGCTACAGTTTCACTCAGAAGCCACTGCACTTTGGCCAGATCCCGTCATATTATTTCATAAAACCGGTATCTCCAATCCAAAAACCTTTTATTTATCAGAGACTGCGTTTTTAAAATCATTTCCTTACCAAACATAAAATGTATGATGTCACGGTGACTGGCCGTATACCACTCTCCCAATCCTGCCTGAAATATGCTGACTGACTTCATTCCCCACAGTGAGGCACATCACTGCCCCACCCATTGCTGTATCTGCTCCTTGATGATACAAGGAGCTTTCTGGAATAAATTTCAAGGCATCTGTCCCCTCTTAAAACGTTATCACGGCCCTAATTAGTGCTTGGAAATGAAATGCCTGTGTATAATGAACCTATTATTGTTTTTACACACCTCAGTAAATTGGCTTTATATCTGCTCCTGTACTTTATTTTATCTGGGGATCTATAATATGTCCCTAGCAGTGCCTCTGCCATGGCTTTGATCCTGTGCTCTGACCACCAAGCCTCATTAAAAGATCTTTCCAAGATATTATCCCTCCTTACTGTAGTAACCGACTCCATAACTAATAATGCAACACCACCTCCTATTTTACCCCTCTCCTGTCCTGCCTATAGTTCTTGTACCACCGCATATTGAGTTGTCAGCCCTGACCTCCCTCAAATGAATCTCTGTAATGGCAACAATGTCACATTTCCACTTGCCGTCTTTTTCCCTTATCACATCTGCCTGTCCGATAATATTCCCAGCATTAAGGTAAAGCACATCCACCCTGGAATATAACACCTGGAATACGCTGCACCTTGGAGTTCTTCAATCAATCAGTGTACCTTATTAAGCTGCCCAATTCATGAACCAAAACTGTAACTTGGGGCTGAATGAGTATTTGTTAAAATGCAATTTAGTTGTTAATAAATTTATTAATCTAATGCAATTTTCCAGAACCGAGCAGTCTGCTCCACATACAACGAGTTTCTGCTGATGAATTCCCTGCTCAGTGTGCAGATGGGACAGCCATCAGTAATAGGGAAAATGAGGATGGCAGATGCTGGAGATCAGAGTCGAAACGTGTGGCACTAAAAACGAACAGTCAGTCAGGCAACATCTGAGGAAGAAGAGAGTCAAAGATTTGGGCATCACCCCTTCATCAGGAGCGCATTCATGCCTTCCCATATTTTTCATTCCATGGTTCACAGGATATTGGGAACCATGCATGCTAAGTGAAGCAGCACGGTATATAGGCCTGAAATGGAAAGCAGTCAATCAGTTGGTTGGACAGGGAGTAGACAATTTCAGGCGAAGTACAGACTAATTGAAATACAAACATAAGAATAGATAAATCCCCTGGGCCAGAGGAGAAAACACCCTAGGTTGCTACAGGAAGAGAAGAAAGAGATTTCTGCGCCTTTGGCGATGGTCTTTGCGTCCTCACTCTCCATTGCAGTAGTGCCAGATGATTGAGGGTGGAAAATGTTACTCCCTTGTTCAGGAAAAGGAATTGGGATAATCCTGAAAATTACAGTCCAGTCAGTCTACATCAGTATTGGGCAAAGTAGTGGAGAGGATTCTGGGAGACAGACTTTATGATTACTTGGAAAATCATAGCTTGATTAGAAATAGTCAGCATGGTTTTGTGAGGGCCAAATCATGCCTCACAAACCTTATGGAATTCTTTGAGGATGGGATCAAACACATTGAAGAAGGTAGAGCAGTGGATGCGGTGTGCATGATTTTAACAAGGCGTTTGATCACGTTCCCATTATTGATTCATTCAGAAAGTAAGGAGGCTTGGGATACGGAGAAACCTATCTGTCTGGATACAGAATTGACTGGCCCATAGAGACACAAAGTGGTAGTAAATGGGAAGTACTCCGTCTGCAGCTCGGTGAAAAGTGGCGATCTGTACGATTCGGTTCTGGGATCTCTGCTGTTTGTGGTTTTTATAAATGATTTGGATGAGGAAGTGGAAGGGTTGGCTATTATATTTGTCGATGGAACAAAAGTCAGTAGAAGGTCGGTAGATTTGTGTATAGTGTGGAGAGCTGTTGTAGTTTGCATTGGGGACATTGACAGGATGAAGAACTGGGCTGATAAGTGGCAGGTGGATATCAACATGGAAAAGTGTGAAGTGATTCATTCTGGAAAATCACTTTTGAATGCAGAATACAGGATAAAAGATAGGTAGTTCTCCTCAGGTCCACAACAATTCACCCTCCTGTCTAGGCGCCTTTCCCTGCCACCACAGGAATATAAGACCTGTGTTCACACTCCCCCCCCCCCCCCCCCCCAGGCCCTAAAGATCCTTCCACATCCATCAAGGTTTCACCTGCAGTTCCACACATGTCAGCTACTGCATCCGTTGTTCGTAATGCGGTCTTGTATACGTTGGGAAGATAGGACCTTTACTCGTATAGCACTTCAGAGAACATCTCTGGGACACCCGCACCAACCGACCCTACTGCCCCGTGGCCCAATGCTTCAACTCCCCATCCCACTCTGCTGAGGACATGCAGGTCCAGGGCTTCATCCATCGCCACTCCCTTACCACCTCATCTTCGACCTCGGGACACTCCAACCCCATGGCATCAATATGGATTTCACCAGTTTCCACATTTCCCCTCCTCCCAACTTATCACAGTTCCAAACTTCCAGCTTAGCACCGCCCTCATGACCCGTCCCATCTTTTTATTCAAAGTGGAAATGGATCTTTTTAGATTTCCCACAGAGTGGAAGCAGGACCTTTGGCCTAACAAGTCCGTACAAAACCTCTGAAGAGGAACCCATTTCTCTCTGACTAATGCACTTATAACTATGGGCAATTTAGCATGGACAATTTACCTGGCCTGGGCATCATTGGACTGTGGGAGAAAACCAGAATACCCGGAGGAAACCCATGCAGACATGTTGGACAAATGTGCAAACTCCGCACACAGAGTCGCCTGAGGCTGGAATCGAAACTGGTCCCTGGCACTGTGAGGCCCCAGTGCTCACCACTGAGCCACCGTGCCCACCTGTCCATCTTCCTTCCCACCTACCTGCTCCACCCTCGCTCCGATGTATCACCCATTACCCACACCTCCATCCAACTATCGCACTCTCAGTTACCTATCCCTAGCCCCAACTCCTCCCATTTATCACTCCACCCTCATGGATCCCATTTTTATTGCTGATGAAGGGCTTTTGCATGAAACATCGATTTTCCTGCTCCTTAGATGCTACCTGAGCTGCTGTGCTTTTCCAACTCCAGCCTCACGAATCTAACTTCCAGCATCTGCTGTCTTCGCTTTACGTCTCCACTCAGTGCCTGTCAAGGTTGCAGATGTACGGAGTCTGGGAGGTAGGCCAGATGTCATCACCGTAAGTAATTTGTGTGGTGTGCTTCTGACACTCCATGTCCACACATCTGCTCTCTGGGCCAGGGTCTGAGTGAAAATGAATTTGTAAAGCATGGTTGCTAGCCAATCATTGATGTCTAATTTGGACAGCATTTGTATTTACACAGAGACCATGATAGCCTGGTGGACAGTTCCCCCCCGCCACCCCCCCAACCAAGGTGGATACCAAATGATTTGCTGTGAAATAATTCTTGAATGACTGCCCTGAATCACGTGGTCGTGCTCTGGATAAATTTAGGTGCAGGCCAGGATCTCACTAAGTGCCACAGGCAGCTGTGAGGTTCAGGTATGAGGTTGACTGAATTCAGATCCTTTTAAATCTATTTTCAACGAAGCTTACTATTACAAGGTGATGAGTTTATTATCCGAATATTTGCTATGTTTCATGAATTGCGCAAAAATAAGATGTAAAGTATGATTATTCAACCAAATAATAATTACATCATCTCTGAAAACAATGAGTTTGATATTATATTTATGAAAAAAAATACAAGCTCCTGTCAACATTTAATGATTCAAAAATAAAGATGGACATTTTATTTTATTTCGAACAAAGAATATGCTATCTGACTATGGACGTAATTACAATTACATACTCATTGTCGGTATTCAAATAAATACATTGTCACACCAACATTTGGAATGTGCTTGGCGTCTGACCGATTGCATATTCAGACTGAGAAAATAATTGAATAATCATAAATAAAAAGCATTCTTATATATTTAAATAACAATCAGTTTAATTTCTCACTTTAATGTACGAGCATCAGCTATTTATCAACAATTGAGAAATGACAATAATTCTAAATGCACTGTGAATATTAACTTAAATAAATGATTTGTGATATGACTTTGTAGTGAACAATAATTTGAAATCTTGCATTTAACTTAAATAAATGATTTGTGATATGACTTTGTAGTGAACAATAATTTGAAATCTTGCATTTTTTAAAAGAATGAATGGCATTTAATGCAACATTTGGTTAATGATATAAAACAATGAACACATTTCCGTATGTGCCAAAGCAAAGAAATATTTGTTTTAGTAATTGGGATATAAGATTTAAAATACTTATGTGCTGAGTAATAATTAGACTTCATCATCAAGCTGACATTGCAATACTTGCATTTTAAATGGTTATGATGCAGCAAATATGATCAGATAATTGCCAGCATTTACAACAGGAAATAATCAGATACTGATGTTGACTTGCATCTGTACATGATTGAATACAGAACTTTAATGGACAGAACGGGATTATTGGGCCACTGTGTATGCATCAGCTCCGGAAATTTGCCACCCGGTCTCTGCAGCCCTTTACGTTCGTAACTTACAAATATATAATCCAGTTCCCTTTTGAATCTTCATTCGCAACTCTGCCAGGCAGAGCATTCTAAAATCTAAGAGATCTCTCAATAAAGAGGTTTTTCCTTATCTCACTCCTCGCTCTTGTGCTGACAATCTTGAAACTAGGACTCCTTCGACGCTGAAATGCCAACGAACAGAAACAGAGTATCCGTATTTTCAGCTGCCATTTTTTTCCATAATTTTGAGCCCTGCAATAATCTCACAGCTTTGTCCGTTCTGCTTAATGAAGAGTAATCCGAAATGTTCGCATCCCACCTTTAACCAGTTCGTTCATTCCAGTTGTCATTCTGATTATTTATAAGGTTACTGGGTATACTTCTACAAAGTAATGCGGTGTTTGTGTGTCTGTGTGTGTTCATGTGTGCATTTGTGTGCATACGTCTGTCTGTGTGTGCATGCGTGTGTGTGTGTGTGAGAGAGAGAGAGAGAGAGAGAGATAGAGAGAGAGAGAGAGAGAGAGAGAGAGAGAAAGAGAACAATCCGCTGGAATGCCTGAATTGATCCCAGTGCCACGTGGAAAAGTGGTAATGATTAGGCAGGTGGTATAGTTTGACATGTGGTTAAAGACCTAGTACAGGGGTGAGGCTTTCAATTTTTGGATCATTAGGTTCTCTTCCAGGGCAAGTGAAAGCTTTCAAAAGTGGAAAGGTTGCATCTTAACTGGAGGAGCACCAACATCGTCATGTGGAGGTTTGCTAGTGGAAATTGGGTGGATTTAAACGAATAAACCAGGAGGCTAGGAACCAGAGCAGCTAGTCAGAAGCTGAGCAGAACGTAAAGGTGAATAGGACAGCAGGCATGGCCAGTCTCATGACCATGATGAAGGATGGAACATGTCAATTCAAAATGTGAGTTGGAGATTGGAATACATCATAGAGATGAAGCGCATAATTATCAGGGATTAACAAATAAGGTTGGACAGTGTGGGGGATGTGAGGGAGCGAAATGTGTGAGATCAGGAAGCTAAAGTATGAGAAGGGAAAGACAAACCAATAAAACATATTTAAATACTTTGTACCTGAAAGCACAACGTTGTTGGAAAAATACTGATGAGCTGACAATAGGTACAGAGACAAATGTGTATGACCTGGTACAGATTGCTGAAAAATGGTTACAGGGAAATCAAGACAGGGCAGTGACATGTCCGAGGGCACTCACGTTTCTGGAAGGTTAGACAAGAAGGAGCAAGAGGTGAAATTGATGTATTGGTGAAGTATGATATCAAGGCTGCACTAAGAAATGATATTGGCAGGACGGAACGGCATGTAAATCAGTCCAGGCGTAAATAAAAAGCAAGAGAAGAAATCTCTTGGGAAGAGTAATGTTCTGCTACTGTCCCCCCGAAGTATTTCTGAGATGGGAAATAATGACGGCTGGTGACAAGAGCACAACAGCGGGCTGAGCATGCATATTGACTCAATTAATCAACTTGGCAAAGGTAGCCTCGAAGAACAATTCGTAGACTGTATGAAGGATTGTTTTTGAGAGCAACATGTCATGCATTCAACCAAAGAATGGGTTACCTCAGATTTGATTTTATGTGACAAGGAAGGATCCTTTTGGAAGCAGTGTCCGCAACATGCTGTAGTTTCAAACTCAGATTGAATGTAAAAGGCAAGAGTCACATATGACGGTTTTAGTGTTGAGCAATGATAATTATATTGGGCTAAGGAAGGAGTTGGCTTTGGTGGAATGGCCAGGAAAAAGAAACAAAACTATCAAGGCCAGAACAGATAAAAAGAAAGGTAAAGATACAAGGAGATACTAAATAACCTCTCAATTCAAGTATATTAGTGAGTGGAAGATGAATTGCGTAATGGAGAGAAATCATCCATGATTTGACACGGAAATCAATAATAGCTTGAGGGAAAAGTCTCGGGCAATTCATTTTACACAAGTTAGTCATACTCTGGAGGACTGGACAAGGCAGGGGCGTAGTGGTGTTATCGCTGAACTGTTAAGCAAGAGACCCAGATAATGTTCTGATGACCTGGATTTTAACTCTGCCATGGTAGATGGTGGAGCTTGAATTCAAATGTGGAATTAAGAGACTGATGGTGATCATGAATCAATTGTAAGGGAAAGCTCATCTGGTTCACTAATGTCCTTCAACGAAGAAAACTTCCATCCTTACCATAGATTCATCATTCTCTGACTGAAGACCTTTCTCCTTATCTACGGTGTAAAAGGTCTTCCCTTAACTATGAGACTATGCCTTTGGGTCCTTTCCCTCCGAACAATGGAAGCATCTTTCTAACATCTACTCTGGCCAGGTATTTAGTATTCTGAATGATTCAATTAGATCCCATCATCCTTCTCAACTTCAACGAGTTTAATCCCAGAGATCTCATATGTTAGGCTTTTCATTCCTGAGGCCATTCCTGTGAACTGCCTCTGAAGATGCCCCGGGGCAGTACATCCTTCCTGAAATATGGGGCCCAAAACATCACACAATAATCCAAATGTAGTCTGATTAGAGCCTTTCAGGATCTCAGAAGTACATCCATGCTTTTATATTCAAGCCCTCTCAAAATAAATATCATTGTATTTGCCTTTGTGACCAGTCGTGCCACCTGAAATAATGAAATTATGATGGACAGTAACAAAATACCATGGAGTTACAAAAATGAACAATGCTTAAAGCATGCTGGGAAATGGATCCCGGCCTTGAGTAAACTCTCTGTGTTAATCCGTATGCTGCCGAATCCAGACAGGCTGCAGGTACCCACAGACGGTTTGTAAACAGACTTGACAACTACAGACCACGGAATACAAACCTGGATCTGAACTTGAATGGGACAATGGAATGCCTCCCTTGGGCCATCAATGTGCCAACCCTTCGTTAGGTCTGATTGATCAGAGTTATCCAACATGGTCATTCTGTTGACAAATCATTGCATATCCTCTCAAAATGAGGTGAAGTCTCTGAAGAAGGAGAATCACTGCAAAACCCCATTTAGCGCAGTAAATTAAGAATAACCACCAAAGCAGAAGTTACCTCCAAGTCCATCGTAAGAAAGAGACATCAGCACGTGGAGCAAGGCAATATTCTGTTGGAGTGGTATATGATCATACAGAGTTAGGTTAAAGCATATGGTAGTTGGTAGTGTGTTTCGTCACGTTACAGTACAATTTATTGTACTAATATTAATTGAGTTCAATAAACAGATGTTGTTGTTTATGAGTAGACTCACAGTTCTTTGGTGAATGCAAGACTTTAAAACACACTGTGTTGTGATATAAAAGTTTCCTAACAATTGGTTCACCTGCAAATTTACCTTGAGAAAACCTTGGTCGAGAACTCGCAAGTCTCTTTGCATTTCAGACTGAAGACTTTTCCCGAATTTAGAAAATAGTCCATTCCTATATTCTTCTTACCAAAGTGCATGACCTCACACTTACCCCCATTGTACTCCATCTGCCACTCCTTTGTCCACACTCCTAACGTGTCTAAACCCTTCTGTAGCCTCTCCACTTCCGCAATGCTACCTGTCTCTCCACCCATCTTGAGATCATCTGAAAAGTTACCAGAATGCCCTTAGAACATTCATCTAATTTACAAAGTAAAAAGTCGTGGTCCCAACACTGAGCCTTGTGGAATATCACATGTCACTGGCTATAATACTGTCATGATCATTTTTATCCTCACTCGCCGTTTTCTGCCTTTTAAACCTTTGTTGTTTCTCAATTCCACCCACACAGATTCTACACAATCTGTCCATATTTCAGTGATGGGAACTGAGTGATGGGACTGCAAAATACTTTAGTATTGTCGCTAATTTATGGCTTGGACATGGACTAAATATATGACATTTTCGATTCCACTGAACTGTGGCGTCAACCTATGCCTTTGTCGAAATATTCTGTTTGCATTATGAAAGAATATAAACATGTGAACCTGCTTGAGAGGACACAGACAATTTCAAAGGTTTGTATTCTTCCATAATACAAACTGAATATTTGGTCAAAGACATCGGCTGCCGCAACATTCCAATGGAATTGACAATGTCATTTTTTTTTTGTTTTTATTTGGATATGAATAATACACGAGTTAATAAAGAGATAAAACTTGGTCAAATGAACAAATATTGCTGTATGGAGGTAAAATGGAAAATGTGTCTGTGTTCAAATATGTTGGAAGTTTAATGGAAACGCACGAATTATTTAAATGAAGACATTGAATTGAGGCACAGAGGAATCAGGCACCTGGATCACACAAAAAAGGTCGTGTACATCAAGGTTTTAGAGAGGCCAGACAAATGTTGAAACTTTTTTGAAACAGAATTCATTCAGAATAGGAAGAATTTTCTACAGTTTTATAGGGTACTGGTGAGACCACATCGAAAGAGCTATGGTCATAGTGACACGTAAAGCATTCCAGAGAAGATACTTTCCACTGACTCCTGTGAAGAATTGTATTTCAGGAGGAAATATTTACCAGACTGGCCCTGGATCTTCTGGAGTTTAGCTGGACAATATGTGATCTTGTTTAAGCTCATAATATTCCGAATAGTCTTTTTAAGTTGAATTCTGAAAGTATACTTCAGATTGTATGAGAGATTACAATAAGTGGATGGAAAGTAAAATTGAAGAATATCTCATTTAATAAGACGTGTGTTGTTTCAGCCCTCTCAAAGTAATGTGTATTTGTGAAACTCTCTTCCTAGAGAGTGATGAAGGCGAGGACATTTAATATTCCTGAGGCAGAGGCAGGCAGACTCTTGACTAAGAATGACACAGTAACGTTGTAAGGGCAAAGAAGGAACACTTACGCCTGATGCTCGCTTCTACTTTTTGTTGCCTTCATCTTCCAAAAAATTAGCAGATCATTCTCATAAACATGAAGAGTTTTTCTTTCAGACTGATGGGCACAACTTTCCAAATGTGTTTTTTTAAACAAGTGAAAAACCCCTTTGAAACTACTTTAGAAATTAGATAATGTGGAATAGATCTCTTCGAAGTGCAGCTTCCTTTCAGTTGTTGTTGTGAGGTGAGTTTCGCTAGCAATGCCACCGATCCGTTGCCTATGTTTAATTTCCACTCATAATGTGTTAGTGAACCCCAGTGGACCTCGTGGTGCAGGAACAGTAACATTTTTGTTTCAGAGACAGTTGCAGGATTCGGAACAAGTGACAGTGAAGGGACAATGCTTTCTATTCAAGTCAGAATGCAACGTGACCTTGGAGACTATATTCTTCACCAAATGATGCTCACAAGCTATTGAAATGGTGAGACTCTTTTCTGTTTTCAAGAATTAAAGTGATAGAGTCTTATGGCACACAAACAGGCCATTCAGCGCAACATCTCTGCACCAACCAGAAAACACCAAACTACATTAATGAAAGTTACGTCAATGTGCATGGCCGACTCTGCTCTGGCATTTTGTCCTCATTCAGCTGCTGATTAAATGCTGCATTAACTTGTGTTATTCGTGACCTGGGCTGTCAGCTGGCCTTTTATTTCGATGTATTTACGAAATGGTGTCTGCAAATGCATCACACTATTTCAAAGTCCGCAACAAGCTCATAAGATCAGTAAACATCGTCACATTGTTCAATTATTATTAGGAAATTGGATCATTCAAAAATTCATTTGGGATTTTAACGGAGCTCCTCCAACATTAATTGCCGTTGAGCAGTTCCAGTCAAGTTGGTGTTGGTCCACCCAAAGTGGCTGTTAGGAGGGAGTGCCAGCTGTGCATGTCATCTGCCAGTTCAGCTGAGAATAAGTATTACTGGTGGTGGAGGTAGTGTTAAACAAGCTGCGATACTGTGATGAACAGCTGGCAGAGGGTGGTGCTTCATGATATATCATGGAATCGTATAAGAAAGAAGATGCCTATCAAATCGGGCACCATCAAGTGTTAATGCAAGTTCTTTGCCAAGTTTGTACGGTTTCCTTCCTCAACCACCGTCACAGACAATGCATTCCAGAAGCATATCACCCTCTGGGTTCAAAACAGATTTCACAAATCATCGCTCAATCTCTTGTGTTTCACTTTAAACGTGTATCCCCTTGTATTTAACCGTTTGACTAAGGGCAACAGCTGCTGTCTGTTCCCTCTGTCTATATCTCTCATGTTGTTATACACCTCTGTCAGGTTCACCCCATAACCTTCTCTGCTCCAAAGTAAAGCTAAAGCAAATCTAGCCTATTTCCATAGTTTGAGTACTGTCTTGTTTTGTTACTTCATTCAAACTGCAGCATCTCACATATTGCAGTGTTAAGTTTTTCGGTCATTGATGTGGCCGTTTGAACAATCCTTATGTACCCTCCTGTAACCTAACACTTTCGTTCTCACTGTGAGCCAAAGGACAGATGTCGAAGGTCGTTTCTTTACTCAGCGAGCAGCAGGGGTGTGGAAAGCACTGCCTGCAACAGTAGTAGACTCGCCAACTTTAAAACCATTTAAGTGATCATTGGATAGGCACATGGATGAAAAATGGAGGAGTGTAGTTTAGATGGGCTTCAGATTGGTTTCATAGGTCGGTGCAACATCGAATTCAGAATGGTCTGTACTGCGCTGTAATATTCTATGTTCTATATGTGCACAACCCAGTGATTGAAATACTTATGCAGCATACTATTCTTTCCATTTGAAATAGCCCTGTTCACATTCATCGAATGTATGTAGTGTGGAAACAGGTCCTTGGATGAGTAACCTGACCAGACCCATTCGTCAATCCCTCCCCACCCGCCCCCGATATTGAGCCCTCACTATTGTGCCTAACCTGCACATCAGTGAACACAATGAGAAGATTAGCTTGGCCAATTCACCTCATGTGCACGTCTTTGAACTGTGGGATGAAATACATTAAGACGTGGGGAGAATATGCAAACTCCACAGAGATTCGCCTGAGGTTGGAATCGAACCAGGCCCTAGCACTGTGAAAGTGTAGCGCTAATCCCTGACCCACAGAGCCACATCAGCAACCAGCATTCTGTCTCATTTTGGTTGCTTTGCTTTGCATTTCATTCTTTCTGTCAGAAAGCGTAATGGTGTCTGGGGGAATATCGTTGTCTTCCCCTCAAATCTCCACAACTACTGCTCCCATTCCTTTCTGTCTCCTAACTAATGTTATTTTCATTCTGTCCCTGGCTCATTAATCCAGGGGTTTTAATGAAACAGATCTTTGTACATTCCGTTTTTTTTTCTTTGGACTGAAGTCAAAAAATGTAAATCTCACAGTTTTAAAGCGAATAAAACAGCAATAAGATGCTTGTCGATTAAAAAAAACCCCGAAGCGTAACTTGTGTGTTGACATTACAGCGTTGCCTTCAGATAGCAGTCAGAGTCATGTCCAGACCTATCCAAACTTTCTCTGTACGTCAACAGCAACTCTGTCCAGCGACAATCTTTTGGTTGGCAGTTTTTCTAGCGGAGGAGAGAACAGCACAATAACAACAACTTGATTGTGTGATATTTGGGGCTGCAAGCCATTACAACATTGTACATGAACAGCACAGCAGAATCATCTAACCTGCAAAAAGAAAACATCCATCACTCCCACCCCGCCCTCACCTCGCCACCGACTTAGTAAGAGAAATTAATGTCTGGAGATGTGGCCAATAGCTAGAGATTTCGACATCCAATCCATTCCAGTTGTTAATATGAGCTGCAAGTTCAGTAGTGAAAGGGTTAAGTGGAAATGTTTGTTCAGTAACTGTGATTGATGTCAGCCTCCATGGATTCAACTGTGTCAATAGAGGCTTTCCCTCGCCTATTAGTAAGGGCCTTCTTTCGGTGCCTTATCCCCATGGTAGCAGCAGATCCGCCACCTCCGACACTAGTGGAGTCAGCAGCTACAGAGACAGAGAGAAGAGAGATCAGAACCTGAGAACAACAGACTGGAAAGTTCCAGTAATGGATCATAACCTGAAAACATTAGACTGGAATGTTACAACAATGTACAGGAGTTTATCCGATGGTCTTTTCTGGTTCTCCTGGTCTCGGTCAACATTAGCAGAACAAATATACGGTGTACTGATGATTATTCAGTCAGGTTATTATCCCATCCTCGCTATTGTTGGTGTTCCTGGTAAGTTTTTCCAGCTCTATCTATTTATTAATTACATAAACCAATGTTCAACTTCATTGTTTTTGTTTTTGTTAACTTTATCTGGTAAAAACAGAAAATACTGTATTTAGTTTAATTATAAATTCCACTCATTCTCCACAAATTTCAGACATCTTCCTCAAAAACATCTGACACAAAATTCTGAGGAACCTTTTTGCGTTGAACTGATGTATGTCTTGGTATTGACTCCATCACCAAACCTGCCCATTACACGCTTCATGATACCCTGAGTCTGCACCATTGTGTCAGTGCTGTTGCTGAATTAGCCATTATCTATGCCTTGATAAAGGTCAGATTTTAAAGATGCAGTTCTCTTCTCGCCACTGCTCCAGTTACGAATAGATCGATTACAAACTTGTAATGTCCCTTAAGTGAAGTTCATGTGTCAGAGTAGTATTGTCGCTGGATGGGTAATGCAGAGGCACAGGTCAGAATACTAAAGATACTGTTTCAAATCCTACCACAGCTGATCGCAAGACTTAAATTCAAATGACAAGAATGTAAATAAAAACAAATGCACGAACTGTAACCATAAAACGAGTAGAATTTTGTCTAAAAATCTACCTGTTTCACTGATGTCCTTTGCTAAAGAAATCTAGCATCGTTATTTGGTCTGAATTGAGAGAGTTCAGACCCACAACGATGTGCTTGGCTCTGTAATGAGTTGTGGAATGGTCACAATTAAGGGCAATTAGTGATGGCCATCAAATGCTGTCCTTGGCAGTGGTGATGACATCCCATCAAATCCAAAATATAAACATTAAATCGAACAAAGAAAGCTACTGAAGATCTAAAACAAATAGACACAAAGTTTGGAAACGGAACAGGGTTGCCAGTTTCTGTTGAAAGAAAAACAGAGTTAACATTTTGAGTCCACTCACCATGCATCAGATCTGAAAGCATGTGGGAAATAGTTAATTTGTGTTGGTCGAGTGAGGTGCATGTACGGAGAAATAGAGAGATAGAGAAAAATAATCAAACAAAAGAATTGTTGATAATCAACTGGAACGGAAATAAAAGGTGATATTAATCTCGTTGTTTTTTTATCTTTCCCATATTCCTGAGTATCAAGCCTATCTATCCAAGTCCCTGCTTAAAACGAGGTACTTCCCCTCTGTCTCTCTTCCCTGAGTATGGTCATCTTCTTTTCTTCAATAATGGGACATGGGTGTCACTGGCTGGGCCAGTATATATTTCACTTTCCGGATTTCCCATGAGAAGGTGTTGGTGAGCTGCCTGCTTGAACCAATGCAGTCCAAATGCTATAGGCTGCGAGTGCTTAGATCTGTCTGTTTTCATTTCTTTGAGATCTTGTAGTGAAATAACTGAATGGATGGCTTGGCCATTTCAAAGTGCAATTGAGAGTCAATCACATTGCTTTCGGTCTTGTGTCACATGTAGACCTGACCACGTGAGAATAACAGATTTCCTTCCACGAAGGACACAAGTAGGTCAGGTGTTTGCTTTTATTTGACAATTGACAATCTTCATTAGATTGTTAACCCAAATACTACATCGAATTCAAATTCCACAATCTGATGAGGCGGGATTCATGTCCAGGTCTGAGTCATTAGCTGGGCCCCCGGATTAATAGTCTGGAGACAATAGCACTAGATCATTGCATTCTCAGCATCTACACTGGTAATGGTAGTGTTGCTGTTATTGTGACTGAGGTACAGAATTTTTTTTTCAGTTACATTGTCAACTACTTCCATGGAGAACAGAACCAGTAATATCTCAGCTCACAGCGACTGTGCAGAGCTGCAATGGTTTGTCAGCCAGGAATAGAAACTGAGGAGAAAAAGTCATTTCTAAACTCTGAGTGGGTGCGACATGTGTACAGAGGTTTGACTTGTACCCATCACTGCAAAGTGAGTGGAGGTTCTCCGGATTGTTTTCTTGGGTTTGTGTTATCAGCTACTGCAATGACTTAGGGAAACTTGAAGGTCTGTTGTCACTACTCTGGACAAGGTTTGGGCACTGCATTTTGAAGAGAGTCTGGGTCTGCAGAGACTGCATAGGAAGGAGCAGGATACCACACTAGCCTTTCTGAGATTTCCACAAATATTTCCCAATGTTGTACCTTTCCCATGTGCAAAGTGTGAAGCCAGTTAATTTCAACAATGAGGTCACAGAGCTGTGATAACTCCATCAGCACAAACTATAGTCTCACACCAGGGAGAGGACATGACTCAAAATGCCCATCAACTGTTTTGATTCTGGAACTTTCCAGGCAGGAGTCGGTGAAGCATCCACTTTGCCAGAGTGCGATCCTCTACTCACAAGTTTACAGAGGCCATCTCCTTCCGGTGAGGTGAATATGTTGCTTCTGTCTCCACAGAGGAAGGAAGAGAAAATCTTCCCGAAATGTTAGGGTGAGTGGCAAAAATGTGGAACTGCAAGAAGTTAGAATTATCAAAGATGAAGTACTGGGGAAAAAACAAAGCTCATTGTATTGAATGTTGGTAAGTTGCTGGACTAAATGAGTTATGAAATGAGAGGGTTACAGAGTTAGGGCTGGAGAGTTGTGCTTGCCAGGGAGCTCTTTCAGGAGCAGGTACAGAATGAACTGATTCTGTACAGTCAATTCCTTAACTCTTTGAGAGAGGGCAAAGTTTGTCAAAGCTTTTTATGTTATGGAAAGGATACTGCAGACTTAGAAGTAACTACAGTGACCACAAATATTTAAAACAGAATACTAACTGATGAATAAATCGATCTCAGATGTGAGGGAAAATATTAGATTTTTTTAGTAATTCACAATAACTATATCCTTGGAGAATAATGATATTAATTAAGGAGTTAGCCTAGATTTTAGAAAGGGAAATCGTATTGATAAACCACCTGGAGTTTATGGAGGATGTTGATTGTGACATCGACAAATGAGAACCAATGGGAACAGTGCATTTGGATTTTCAGGAGGCTTTTGACAGGAAAGGAAGAATGTTAGAGTCCTTGTGTAAGTGGTGAATATACTACATGGAAATGAGAATTGGATAATGGGGGGAATACAGAGAGTAAGATTCTGCTCTGGACTAAAGACCATTGCTCAAAAGGAACACATGTATCAGTGCTTAGAGAAC
The DNA here is from genome assembly GCF_047496795.1 of Chiloscyllium punctatum. Classification (NCBI taxonomy): domain Eukaryota; kingdom Metazoa; phylum Chordata; class Chondrichthyes; order Orectolobiformes; family Hemiscylliidae; genus Chiloscyllium; species Chiloscyllium punctatum. Next base: position 63,650,266 of record NC_092752.1, read on the forward strand.
GGCTGCTCACAAGGCAAAGAAATGATTTGAATATCAGCAACAAATACAGTCCTTTTCGTTTTGTATTTATTAGAAAACTAGAGATTGGGAACTGCAGTTATCACTTGCACAATCCACACGAGCCAGCAAGTAATCAGGGCAGTAAATGGCATGTTGTCCTTCATTATAAAATGATTCAACTGTTGAAGTAAATTCATTTGCCTGCAGTTGTAGAGTGTTGCTTGATCAGTATTTAGGCCACTGAGTACAGATTCTCTCTCCTTTATAAGGAATGATTTCATTGCAACTGAGATAGTGCAAAGTAGTTTCACCAGACTTATTCCTGGGATGATGGTACCGTGAGGAATGTGTGAAGACAATGAATGTTTAATCCGTGGCGCTGAGAGCGAATAACAGTCTTTTACATTTAAACTTGAAGATTAGTCACTAACACTCGTATTGTCAAGACAAAGACAGTGATCATGTGAAACGTCATGTGATCATGACGTTTTCCCATGATATTTGATTCCCAATAGTTCACATCCCTGCCGCGGACCCCCATGTTGGTTGAGAGGCAGCTCCAGGCTCTGAATGAACTCTCACAGTCTCAATATGCAATAGGTGTGTGAACCTGCACTGTTCACAAATCTGTCAGCAGCCAGATCTGTCAGGAATACCGTATTCCTGAAGGATGTAGCCATTACCACCAGTTTCTAGTCTCCATAAAAACACCAGTCTCTCTTCTCGGAGACAGAAGCTATTTAATTGCGACTTGACACGAACCATCCACCTTCCTTTCTCACCTTCAGTAAACCAAGTTAAGTAACAGGTGCACCACTGGCAATGGATCCAGGTGAAACAACATAGAGCTGTTTATCTGTGTAGTCTCTGCTTCACTGTTTGTCATGTTGGGGCATGAATGACATCTTCCTATTTCTGCATAATTGAGTTGACAGGTGATTGGCCTCGTCCTGCTCACATGGAAGAGGCTCAACGACCTGACTTGGCAACTCATGTCTCCTGTTGAATTCCTCGATGTTCTGTCTACACTCCTTCCCTCCTTGTGTAACAGGCAGGAGGAACTGAATGGGCTACCCCTGTTCTTGTCCAATAGTTTCAGTAGGTTGAATACATTCCATTGCAACCAGCTTGAGGTGCTGATTAAGCTCCTCTTATTTAAATGTGGGACTAGTTGGACAGCTACATGAATGTTACCTTCACTTTAGCAACACAGTTTCGATGCTATCCAGGCATTGCTGCACATGGACATGGACTGCTTCAGCAGTGGACAGGTGACAAATTATTCTTAACAATCTTCAGTGAACATCTCCCACTTCTGACCGTCCGATGTGGGAAAGACGTTGACGCAGCTGAAGAAAGCTACCTTGAGGGTGCGCCCTGAGATGTCCTGTGACAGAATGATTGATCCTCACCAACCACAAATATCTTCCCTTGTCCTCTGAATGCATCTAACCAGTGGGGAGTTTACTATTCGTTCCCATTACATTCCATTGTATTCGGGTTCCTTGATACCATTCACAGTTAAACCCTGTCTTGATATCAGCGTCAGTCACTCTTACCACGTCTTCATATCTTTTATTCATGTGTAAAGGTCACGGTGTGTTTGTGAGGGGCGTTTCCTTCTCACAGGGGTTAGTGACTGTTAGGACTTCTGTATTCCAGAGAGGTGGGAAGGTAGATCACTAAGATGTTTGGAAGGGGGCACAATGGATATTTGAGGCATCAGAATATTGAGGGCTGCAGGGATTGAGCATAAAAGAATAGTTGAGGATTTTGCAGATTAGCTATGATCATATTGACGAGAAAAAAAAGACAAGAAGGGCTAAATGACCTATTCGTGTATATGACCTTCTCTCATTCTGTTACTGGGAAGGTATTTTCCTGGAAGTTCTGTTATTGGTTGTTGCAATCAGGGAGACCAGAGGATTTTGTGGGCCATCGCTGGGTGAGGTATGGGCGCTGTATTTACAGTGAATCTGGATCGGCAACATGACCAACAAATGAAGACAGTTCTGTAGACAGAGGAGTGAGATGCTTCACTCCCCACCTACCCTTTCTTTCCCCAAGAATATTTTCCAACGCCATGTCAAAATGTGTGTGACAGTCTTCATTGCCTGAATGGTTTCCGCTGTTTCTGTGCACCAGGTTATTGGGGTAAATGGCCTCCGACTGTTGCTGTCCAGTAGGTTTGAGAGGTTCAATGGAACATAGGAACATGGGACATGGGACAGTGGAGATGGGTTGGCCATTAGACACTTTGAGCGTTCTCCAGCAGGCACTAAGATTGTGGCTGATCAGGCTGTAATCCATTGTCCTTTACTACCCGATATCGTAGTTGCGTGGCTTTGAATAAATGCAAACACACAAGCACCACAAACTTTTGGGGAAGACCATTCCCACTCAAAAAGCCTTTTGTGAATTTCTCCTCATCCCTGTTCAGACTTGGCATCGAGATGTCTCTGTTTCAGTTTCTACTCCAGCTCCTCCATTGGTCATGACACATGTTAAATGTGACGAGGTTGGTGACATGACCAATGATGTAGTTCTCAGACCAGGTTTCTTTGTTCGGGACAAGTCAGGTAGATAGCTTAAACTTGGAAAGGTAATTTACCAAAGTAAACTTACTCAACCTATGATGTAAAGATACATGACAAGCAGTGTGGACAAATATGAACTTTAATATTTATCTTTCAATGTATACTGAGACGCAGTTTGTATACACAGAAACGTGCACATACACAGACACAAACACTGAGACTCTGACAGTGTCACATACACAGGTGACAACAGACACACACATACACATGCATGAAAACAAACAGAAAGACCACTCTGCAGAATATCAGTTTGAAAGAGCTTCTCGTAGCAAAAGTTAAATTCAAGACAAAAGGAAATATTAAATTGTATTCTGCATCAGAGGTCATTCTGTTCACACAAGCTGCTGTCAATCAGATTTCTTCCTGGAACATTTGGATTTGGTTGAATTCCCTTTGCTTCTGGCAGTGTGGAGATTCCAATGAAGCTTCAACAAGAATCCTTCACAAATGCTAAAGATGAATTTTCCCCTCTAATACGTTGCTGTGAGAAGGAAAAAAACAAACGAAGGAAACAATAAGCCGTGACTTCTCTAGCAGGTTGCAATTTCTCCAACTTTTAAATGAAATATGCAATAATGTTATCTGACCACCGAATTGGACCATGTGAAGCCTCGTTTAACATGCTTGGGACTTTACGAATCCGTCCCTGTTCCCTGCTCCATGTCGGAGCAATTGATATGATGTCATTTGAAGATGCGTTTGGATGTGTCCTCATAATTTTGTCCAATAAATTCATGTCTTTGGGCTATCTGTGTCAAAATGAATACATTATTCTCTTAAATTTGAATCTTTAATTCTAGTTTCCCACACCAGAGGAAATGTCCATCAGCCAAGCACCTGATGCACTCTCCTCAAAATCTTATATGGTTCAGTATACAAATATCTCATTCTCAAACCTGAAGTGTTCTGGCCTTGTAGAGGTTTATAAAATCATGGGGGGCATGGAAATGGTAAATAGCCAAGGACATTTTCTGAGGTTTAGGGAGTCCAAAATTAGAGCTCATAGTTTGAAGGTGAGGGGGAAAGATTTAAAAGAAATAACAGTGGTAATCTTTTCTCGGAGTGTATGGAATGAGCCACCAAAGGAAGTGTTGGCGGCTGGGAAAATTACAACATTTAAAAACCATTTGACTGGATACTTCAATAGGAAGGGTTATGGGCAAAGTGCTGGCAAATGGGACCAGATTAATTGAGGACATAGGGTCGTCATGGACAAGGTGAACCGAAAGGTCTGTTTCTGTGCTGTATGACAGAAGAAGGCCTTCTTTCCAGGAACAAGTACATCTTTATAAAGTTTCCGAATCAATTTACTATATTTATTTTTCAGTTTAGGGAATCATAACTACCCGCAATACATCAGATGTGGCCTCAGAAAGCCCCTTTACAGATGCAGTAAAATATAGTGATTGCCTTGGTATGGAATAGAATAACCACTTACCACATCTGCATAATTACTTTGTGTGATACATGTACCAGGATGCACAAATCGCTTTGTACCACTGGGTTTTGTGATCTCTCTCCTTTTAAGTTGTTTACTGGTGTTTTACCCTATTGTCACAGCATAAACTTCATTCGCGCAGGTTATACTCTTTCTGCTAAAGTTTTACACACTAACCTCCCCTGTCTCTACCCCCATTAGAGACTCTCTATCTCCACTTGACATCTTATTGAATGAATGTCTTGATGGCTGAGCTAATTGAGCTCCAATCCAATCAATCCCCACATCCAAATCATTGACAGGTTCGAAATAGTTGTTGATCTTGCACTGATATCAAAGGAACTCCACCACTTTAAAGATTTCCAAACTGAAAACAAACATCAATCCCTACTGTCTATTTCCTGATAGATACCCAGGGTTCCCTGTTCCTGCGGAGCAGCTCAGAATGGTTGGATGGCCTCCTCGTGTGATTTGTAATGTACTCAAATGGCTGAATGACTTTAGCATTTTCCTTTGTAAATCCTTAAAGGGCAAAGAAGTTCTCCTCGTGTCTTATTGCTGAGGGGTTGAATTGGATCTTCCTCTCCCTCTGTAACAGAATCGAGGATTTGAGTGAGAGAACAAGACATGGGTTCTGAAAGGCAGGTGGCCACTCAGCCCTTCGCGCCTGCTGCTCCATTTAGAATGTGCATTGTTGCTGTGACTGTAACTAAACTTCCCTTTCCTGTCTGTTCCCAATAAACGTGGATTCTTTTGTTCATCAATGATCTAGGAAACTCAATTTTGAATGTTTTTAGTAACCCAGTCTTCACTGCTGCTTGGGCGTGGGAACACAACCCAAAAGAGAAAGGAACATCCCTGTCTCAGTCAGAAATTCTTAAAATATGTCCCCATCAAGCCAGTCACCACTCTTTTGACACAGGGACACAACAGTTAGAAACAGATATAGGCCATTCAAAACTCAAACTGTCCACATTTCCTTTAACAACCGACAATCAAATACTGACCAAATTTAGCCACAACTGAGGTTAGATGAACTCCAGATACCATAAGCTGACAAGAGTGTAGGAAATTGGAACATAGAACAGTACAGCACAGCACAAACCTTCAGCCTTCGATGTTGTGCCAATCTTTTATCGGAGTCTAAGACTAAACTAAACTTCATAACCTTCATTTTATTATCATCCATGTGTCTATCCAAGAGTTGCTTGAATGTCCCTAATGTATCTGTTTCTACTACCACCGCTGGCTGTGCATTTCACGCACCTACCACTATCTGTAGAAAAAAAATTGTCTCTGACATCTCCCCTCAGGCTTCGTCCAATCACTTTAAAATGATACTTCCAGCGTGATAGCCATTTCCACCCCACTAATAAGTCTCCAGTTGTCCACTCTATCTATGCCTCATCATCTTGCACACCTATATTATGAAGCTCTCACCCTTCTTCACTCCAATGAGAAAAGGCTTGCTCCCTTAGAAATTCTCCATAAGACATGCCCTCCTGCACAGGCAACATCCTGGTAAATCCTGTCTGCACCCTCTGGAAAGCTTCCAATTTCTTTCCGTAATGGGGCGACCAGAACTCAACACAATAATTCATGTGTTGTCTAACGAGGGCTTTATAGAGCGACAGCATAATCTCGCGGCTCTTAAACTCAATCTCCCTGTTATCGAAAACCAACACACCATACTCCTCTTAACACCCCTATCAACTTGAATGGTAACTTGGAGGTACCTACGGACGTGAACACTAAGATCCATCTGTTCCTCCTCACGGCCAATAATGCTACCTTTGACCCTGTAATCTGCATTTGAATTCGATCTTCCAAAATGAATCACTCCAGAAAATATGAAATTAGAGCAGAATTAAGCCGTTTAGCCAATCGGATCTGCTGTGCCGTTTGATCACGGGTAAAATGTTTCTCAGCCGCATTCTATTGCCTTCGCCAACTGATCAAATGGTTCCCTTGTTAATGAAAAACGTATTTATCTCTATCGTTAGTAAACTACGTTTGCTGTGTGCAGGAGTGTGCATGTGTTAGTGTGTAAGTGTTCATACCTGTATCTATCTGCGTTGTGTGTTTAATGTGTCTATGTATGTTTGTGTGTATCTCTGTCTGCATCTCTGTTCAACGTGGTCTTTGTAGCTTTTAGGGTAAATACACTGAAATTAACACCAACACCCTCCCCCTTCCTCCATCTCTACTGTCTGTCAATGTTAAGTGTAGAGCCATACAATGCCACCCTTTGCTGGCCTCCCCTGCACAATGTTAGATTTTTTTCTCTCTCAGTGGACATCAAATTCTGTAAATCTCTCAGATTGCACGGTTGCTTGGGTTTTCAAATAACTCCTTTTTAAGCACAGAGCAGGTTTCGTCTGATATCTAGTGATATTGTTCGAGAGATATTACCAACATCACTGGGTCAGTTTCAGGACTTTTCAATATTTTCTAACTTATAATTTGTAAGAGTGCACTACAAAAGTTTTCAAGTTAAAGAACGTGCAATAAACGCGTTATATCACCTTACAAATGTTTCGTTCGAGCTTGGTTGGATGCAGTTGCAGTGGAAATACTCTATTATGTACACTCTGTGAATAATCTTCAAAGACAAATCACTTCTACGTTGTAGTAGGAGCGCAGGCATTCCTCTACATGAACATTCTCCAATCTTAGGGTCCACAGTACAATTATGATCGTCCATATTCCTGCGTATGGGTGTGTGCGCGTGTGTGTGGTGACGATGCTGTCAGTTTGGATGGTGCTGTGAGCTGGTTCCCTCCCAGACTGAAACTCTGTTGTGAGAAATTGAGGTCCGGAGATGCTGGAGATCAGAGTCCAGAATGTGGTGCTGGAAAAGCACCGAGGTCAGGCAGCTTCTGAGGAGCAGGAAAATCAATGTTTTGGTCCGGAGCACTTCACGAAGAATTCCGTCGATGTAGTAGAGTATGAAGGCCAAACGACTGGGCATTGCTTCACTTTAAACACCACAGAGGCTGACCTATCCGCTATGCACATGGATACAAACAGAGACACGCAGGTACACACACAGACGAATAAAGACATCGAAAGCCACACAGTAATGAATACAGACACACACACACGCACAGAAAAATTGATGCAGTCACACAGGTACTAATACAGACATACAGAGACACATAGTGATACGCTGATTCACATGCACACACAGATACACTGTAATCAATACATACATACTATACACACACTGCTACACTGATGTTTATGCAGACATGGATAATCTGCCAGTATTTATTTTTTTCGTGTGGTGACATTCTCAATATTTCATTTGCTCTGTGTGCTGTGTGTCGATATTTCTATTTCACTTCAGGAAACCCTCTGCACCATCTTTATAGCTTCCACACCTTTTCTATGACAAAACGACCAGAACTAAACACAATGTTCCACGTGTAGTGTTACATCATGGCGATGAACCTTTCCGCTAATTAAACCAAACAGCCAGAAAAGCTCAAGTCGCCTCGTAAGCTGTTAAAATACGAGTGACAAATCCCAAATTTCACATTTTAAGGATGAATTATATCAATTTATTCCTGAACTTTAAAAGTGAACATTGAACAACTATTCACAACTCTAAGCCCCTCTTTCTCTGAACCGCTTGGTATCTCCCTCCAACTTTATAATAACATCATGTTCCAACAAGAAAAGACCATATTAAAATTGCATCTACTTAATTTCAAAACCACCAGGCATCTGTCATCTCCACTGTTCTCCGTCTTTCAACTGAAGATCTTCCTGGATTGTCTTCTGAATTTTAGTGCAAGGATGTTTCATACAAAAACAGTATCTTTGACAGAGGGAGTTTTGCATGGCAGTTTCTCGCTAGATGGCAGTTACTCTCAGCCTAACTCGTGAACTGCCTGTTTCTATTATGCCCCTCAATATTACATCATCTCTTTGGTTGGATGTTGGCAAAACAATAAATTAAAAATCGATGGAATTCAGTATCCCGGGGCATAATTTAAACTGATTGGTTAAATTCGAATTGTTGTCAAAACAGCAACCAGTTTCACAGTCAAGCATTGCATGTTTTATCTTTTCCAGTGTACTCTGGGACTGCTAGCTAGTCATACAACAGGTGCTTGCAAGCTCTCAGTGGAGAACAACAGTCACTCTCTCTTAAAAGGTACTACACACAGCTTCAACTTAATAAAAATGGTTTAATCCGTGCTTAATAGAATTGAAGCACAACCTCACAACTCTGAAACTCAGTTCCCTAGCTTGTGAAAGCCAAGACAATATACACTGAATGTGCCTACTGTGGGCAAATTTATCAAAAGTCTTGCTAAAATCCATATACACCACATCCATTGAACTACCTTCATAAATGTGCTTTGTCGTATCCTCAAATAGTTCAGAAGGATTCGTGAGGCATGACCTGCCCCTCACAAAGTCATACTGACTATCTCAATCAAACGATGTTTTTTTTCACGTAAGCATAAATCATGTCTCTCAGAATCCTCTCCAATTCTTTGCCCGCCACTGTCGTAAGATTGATTGGTCCATAAATCCCGAGATTATCCCTATTCCATTTCTTGAACAAGGGAATAACAATTTGCCAATCTCTTTTCATTTGGCCTAATTCCAGTGCTCAGCGAGGATGCAAAAATCATTGCCAAATGCGCAGCAATCTCTTCTCTCGTTTCCTGTAGCATCCTTGCTTATATTCTGTTTGGCCAAGACGAATTACCTATCCTTGTGTTTCTCAAATTTTTCATGATATCCTCCTGTTCTAGCATATCACCCTGTTTCACGCTCTCCCCATAAACTTCAGAACGTCTTCGCTTTTACCTTAATCCTACCCACCAAGGATTTTTCATGCTTGCTTCTTGCTATCCTGAGTTCATTCTTCAGTTCCTTCCTGGCTAACATATAACCTTCTAGAGGCCTCTCTGATCCTTGCTTCCTCAACCTTATGCAAACTTCCTCCTTCCTTTTGACTAGTTGTTCTATATCACTTGGCACAATTGAAGTTTGAAGCTGTAAATGGATGGGGGCTGCATATCCTGTCACTTCCAGCATGGGCTGCAAGTTTCCCCACACTGGGCAGTGATCTAACACAGTGTTACTGAACAATGTACTAGGGTGATGGACACAGCTCTACATGCTGGGAGGGTAACTGCTCCAGGTTTACAGATCAATGCACTGGGGTGATGTACACAACTCTACATGCTGGGAGGGTAACTGCTCCAGCTTTACAGAGCAATTCACTGTTATACACTGCAGAGCGCCCCATGGACTGGTGTGGTCTGCGCTCTCTGTGCAGAGTACAGGGTTGTATTGAGCAGTACACTCGCCTGGTCTGCACTGTGCTCCATGCTAAACAAATATCTCATCTGGATTATGGTGCTTGATTCTGTGCGGCGGATTAGACATCTCATATAACTGACCATTTGAGCTTATCGCTCAGCATATTTATTTTATGTTCTCATTCTTGTTACTGGACCCTGCCCCCAAAATCTGATATCTCCAGCTAGCCCGATTTCTCTGAGACGAGTCACGCTTATTCGATTTGTCAGTGAAGTAATCATCCAATTATAACATGAATATCCGTACTTCTGCGCCTTAACCTAGCAGTTAATCGTCATACTCCTGGATTCCCAAGGACATCATTATCAAGCTCAGAAACAATGTGCAAGATGTATGCGTGCGCTCTCCTGCATGTTCCGGCTGTTCCGGATCACCCTTGACTCCTTAGTGTATCGAGAGTTGGCATTGTGAAGCCGTGTTTGTTGAGAATTCTTCCTCCCATGAGGCATCTAGGACACCAGACACAATGCTTATGGTTACAAAAAGGCCCTGAACAAAATAGCCAATAAGTCTGTGCCGACATGTTTCAAAAAGGGCCGCCACGTCCTATCAGAAAGTTCAATTTTCTGGTGCCAGTTAATTGTAAGGAAGACCAGGGGATGTGCTCCATAACTAACTTACACCACCCCGAGAATCCTGGGGGATTTTCCGGCACCCACCACATCAGAATGTTCTTCCTCGCACAAAATGAAAGGATACTAAACAATCTCTTCCCAAAGACATGTGATTCGGCGAACCCAAGAGGCGGAACATCAGATCTATCTTGACCTCGGTTCCCAAGACACCTTCCAAACACTCTCTATAGCGACCAAAAATCTACAATGTTTGTGCCGTGGCCACAAGCAATGAGTAAGAGTACCAACATCTGTTTTACATTTGGGCACTTTGGGGACGTTCCTGTCTTAAATTTGGCAAGCCACTCCGATGCCAAATAAACCCTGTGGAGTACCTTCAGTTGCATAGCTTGTGTCCTATTGCAAATCGAAATCTTCCAGACATTCTTCCAAATATTTGCCCACTCCTCTGGTGAAGATATCCACCCCCAGTTCCTGAACCCAAAATCCACACAGCTGTTCGATGTCCTTTGAGACCCTACCTCCTATCACATGCCAGAAAGTACTGATCGAGAGAGTGCCCGTGGACTGAAGAACTCTCACCTCCATATTCGACTTATGGGGACTAACCATTAATGTAGTCATTTTCTGTATAAAAATCCATAATCTCCTCGATAGCTCATTTTTCAGGCTCAGCGGCTCGAAAGATGTCATGCCATCCCCGTCAAATAAGTCTCCCAAACAGGAAAATCCTCTGGACTCCCAAAGCCAAAAGCCAGCATCCAACAATCCTACAATGGGAGTAAAAGGGTAAGTTTTGTTTTGTAGATTGCCCTCACTTTGTTGCATCATTCTCCATGCTTTAACTGTGTTCAGGACAGTGGATTTCTACAATGGTCCGTAACAGTCCTCATCTTGTCCATGAACAACAGATTAATGTGCGGACATTTTGCCTGGGAGGCTTCGATGTCCAACCACATTGACCGCGGGTCTTGGCAAGCCCAATCAGCCACATAGGCTAGGAAGGAACTCAATTGGTATTTCTTAAAGTGTGTAAAATCCACATCCCTCAGACCGGCGGAAGCTGAAATAGGGTGAGCTCCATAAGAGGCCGCCCGTGATGCCAAATAAAAGATCAAAGCCGACTGTAAACCTCCGTATAGGCTACCTGGGCAGCATCAAAAGGTGCACTTGCATGGGATATAATGAACGAGGAAGTACATTCATTTTGACCAGAGCAATTCTACCCAACTATGGTATCAGAAGATCCTCCCAGCACTGGCGGTCCTGCCTATATTCTCAAGCAACTGCAGCAAGTTAGTTTATCTCATTGATTGAAGGCTGGGGTGATAAAAATGCCTAAATACGGGAAACCTCCCTCTGACCATCTGAAAGGGAATCGGATTCAACTTCCAAGATAAGGTATTCTAATATGATCCGAGACAGGTATGGCCTCTGATTTCATAAAATTTATTTTATACCCCGAGAAAGATCCAAATAAATTAATCACTTGTATTAAATGGGGCATAGATATCATCAAGCTAGTAAGAAACAGAAGAACGTCATCTGTGTAAAGGGTGGTCTTACGCCATCCTGATCCTACGTCCAGGGCAATTATCTTGTGGTCAGTCCGGACGGCCTCTGCCAACGGGTCAATCTCCAGTGTAAATAGTAACAGTGTAACGGGAAACCGTTGACGGCTGCCTCAGCCATTGGTAAAATTCTCAGACCTTAAACCATAAGTGAAATCCGCTGCTTTAGGGTCCCAATATAACACTGCCACCGACCTGACAAAGACCCCTCCAAGGCCAAATCTTTCCAGGACACAAAAGAGGTACTGCCACTCCACTCAGTCAAGTATTTTCTCTGCATCCACTACCATTCCTGGAATCGACCCTTGCTGGCACACCTGAACATGTTAGCACTCTCCTACTATGATTAGACGACTGTAACGCCTAACAAAAATTGTCTGGTGTTATTTCACAATGAAGGGCAAGAAATTCTACAGCTTCAACGTCAGCATTTTCACCAAAATATTATAGTCCACGTTTAATAAGGATATAGGCCTACATGAAGTGCAATCCTCTGGAGAATAAGATAAATATTTCTTTCTCTCGGAGAGGATGGGAGGCAGTCCTGACTGTACGAATAATTGTACATATCCAACATTGGACCAGCCATCAAGTCGATGAACTCCTTTTAAATCTAACTCTAAAATCCATCTGGGCCCGGTGCTTTACCACTCTGCAGCTGCCTCACCGCCTCCTGTATCTCCTGGATTGTCAGAGTGGCATTCAAACAAGTGTCTACTCTGAAGTTACACCTGGGAGTTCCAGGGTCCAGTCAAAGAGCTCCATCGTCGCCAATCTGTCCTCACAGCCCTCTGAATGGAACATCCCAGAAAATAACTTCCTGAATGCTGCATTAATCTTTCTGAGATCGCAGGTGATAGTAACAGAGCACTCACGAATGAATATGATAGACTGGGAACACTATTCTTTCTGGCCAAGTATGCCAGATATCTACCCGGATAATCAAATAACCTCTGTTTCGCAAATGAAAATGCTCTCTTCGCTGTCTGGGTGAGGGCAGCGTTCAGAGCAGCCAGGAACATTGTAATCTGCTGCAACTTAGTTACAGACGGTCTCCAAAATATCCTCTGTCAGCTGCTGATGTCCCTTCCAAGTCGCCGAGTAAGAAATACTCACACCCCTTGCATAAGTCTTGGCCATCTCCCAGAGCATGGTCGTATTGCTGGCTGTCCGAATTAATGTACAAAAACATTAAATCCCATGAAAAATATTCAATGCTCCAGCTCTCCTTCAGGAGGAAAGTATCCATGCACCAGTGCTGTGAGCCTGTCCCGTTGCCCCCATACTTAACCTCCATGTAAACTGCCACATGATCAGAAATGGCTATGTTTCCAATTCTACAAAACAGCAATGAATTCAAAAAGGCCAATCGGGCAAAAACATGTCAATCCTAGTTTGGCACTTATGTGGCTTAGATAAAAAGGTGAAGTACCGACCCTTAGAATGAACCATCTCCACACATGCACCAGGCACAATTCCCTGTTTAGATCCACCAGCTGCCTGGATTACAGGGAAATATCCTCGATAACCCGAAACATGTTATCCACCTTGGGATCCAGATGTCTGGTTAAAGTCTCCCCCTTTAATTGTATGACGCCCCCCCCAAGGGACATCAACCTGGAGAGCGCATCTGTTAAAAAATTGAGGGGTGTACCAGGGGCAAGATGGAGGACAGGAAACATTTCTGGCTGTAAGAGCTCCACCTTTTTTGAGGTGTTTTAGGTGGTGGAGGTTATTTTCTCGAATTCTAGGAGCAGCAATTACTGTTTTATGCTGTTGCATTGTTTTGGAAATTTGGGGAAGAAAGAAAAACAACAGCAGTTTAAAATGGGAGAAGCACAGACAAAGGAAGCACATGGTGAGGAAAGTGGAGGGGAGACAGAGAGAGAGAGAGAGAGAGAGAGAAAACCTACAGAGTTATTGCCTTTGCTGTTTTTGAATTTGTGTATCACTGGACATCATAGTGCTTCTGGGAAAATTAACAAACAGTGAATTTCACGACTAATCTTGGAGAAGCTTGTTTGGGTGAAGTTCACAGCACAGCATCAGATAATTTAATCGTTGTTTTAAATCTGTCCAGTAGAAAGGCTGCAGTAGTGAGTGCAGCGGGTTCTTTCTTGATTATATGTTTTTAGAGGTAAGTATCTTGATTAAACTTAAAATATAAGCCATAACTATAAATTTAACCTGGTGCAGTGTTTTGTAGAGGAATAAGGCGGTGTTATTTTCTGGATCTGTAGATTGTGGCGGACCAAAGATGGTCTTTGCAGTGATATGTACTTCTTGTCAGATGTGGGAGTTTAAAGAGTGTTTAAGGGTTACTGCGGATTATATCTGCCATAAATGCTGTTGGATACGAATCTTATCAGATCGAGTGGATCGGTTGGAAAGACAGATAGAAGCGAGGAGGGATTTGCAACAGCAACAGGATGTGATGGATGGCAGTTATAGGAAGGGGGGGGTGGAATCTCAGATACAGTCACATAGACGTGTTAACTCCAGGAAATGTAAGAGAGGTAGGCAACTAGGGCAGGACTCGATTGTGGATATACCCATTTCAAACAGGTATGCTGTTTTGGAAAATGTAGGGGGTGATGGATTCTCAGGAGAACGGAGCCCGAACAGCCAAGTTTCCGGTATTGAGACTGGCTCTAATGCAACGAGGGATACAATGGCTTCCAAGAGGACAATTGTGTTAGGGCATTCTGTAGTCCGAGCTACAGACAGACGTGTCTGTGGCCAGCAGAGAAAAAGCAGAATGGGGTGTTGTTTCCCTGGTGCCAGTATCAAGTATGTCTCAGAGAGGGTGCAGAATGTTCTCACAGTGTGGGGGGGGGGGGGGGGGGGGAGGGGGGGTTGGGGGGAGAGGTGCCAGCCAGAAGTCATTGTCCACATTGGAACCAACGATACAGGAAGGGAAAAGTTTGAGATTCTGAAGGGAGGTTACAGAGATTTAGGCATAATTTTTTAAAAGAAGGTCCTCAAGAGTAGTAATTACTGGATTGCTCCCAGTGCTACGAACGAGTGAGGGTAGGAATAGGAGGATAGAGCAGATGAATGCCTGGCTGAGGAGCTGGTGTATGGGAGAAGAATTCACATTTTTGGATCATTGGAATCTCTTTTGGGTAGGAGTAACCTGTACAAGAAGGAGAGATTGCACCTAAATTGGAAGGGGTCTAATATACTGGCAGGGAAGTTTGCTAGAACTGTTCGAGAGGATTTAAACTAATAAGGTGGGGTGGGGGGATCCATGGAGATAGTGAGGAAAAGAGATCAATCTGAGACTGGTACAGTTGAGAACAGAAGTGAGTCAAACAATCAGGGCATGAGGGGACAATGTAGGCCTAATAAATTAAACTGCATTTATTCGATGCAAGGGGTCTAACAGGGAATTCAGATGAACTCAGGGCATGGTTAGTAAAATGGGACTGGGATATCATAGCAATTACAAAAACATGGCTCAGTGACTGGCAGCTTAATATTCCAGGATACAAATGCTACAGGGAGGATAGAAAGGGAGGCAAGAGAGGAGGGGGTGTGGCATTTTTGATAAGGGATTGCATTACAGCTGTGCTGAGAGAGGATATTCTCAGAAATGCATCCAGAGAAGCTATTTGGATCGATCTGAGAAATAAGGAAGAGATGATCACCTTTTTGGGATTGTGTGGGATTGTATTATAGACCCCCCCCCCCAATAGTCAGAGGGTAATTGAGAAACAAACTTGTAAGGCAATCGATGCTCTCTGTAAGAATAATAGGGTCGTTATGGTAGGGGATTTTTAACTTTCCAAACATCGACTGGGACTGCCGTAGTGTGAAAGGTTGAGAAGGAAAGGAATTTATTAAGTGCGTACAAGACAATTTTCAGATTAAATATGTGAATGTACCTACTACAGAAGGTGCAAAACTTGACCTGCTCTTGGGAAATAAGGCAGGGCAAGTGACTGAGGTGTCAGTGGGGGAGCACTTTGGGGCCAGCGACCATAATTCTATTCGTTTTAAAATCGTGATAAAAAGTATAGACAAGATCTAAAAGTTGAAGTTCAAAATTGGAGAAAGGTCAGTTTTGACGGTATTAGGCAAGACCATTCGAAAGCTGGAGTTTGGGGGGTGGGGAGAGCAGATGTTCACAGGTAAACGTACGGCTGGAACATGGGATGCCATCAGAAATGAGATAACGTGACTCCAGAGAAAATATATTCCTGTCAGGCTGAAAGGAAAGGCTGGTCGGTATACAGAATGCTGGGTGACTAAAGAAATTGAGGGTTTGGTTAAGAAAAAGAAGGAAGCGTATGTCAGGTATAGATAGGATAGATCGAGTGAATCCTTAGAAGGGTATAAAGGAAATTGGTTTATACTTAAGAGGGAAATCAGGAGGGCAAAACGGGGGCATGAGATAGCTTTCGCCATTAGTCTTAAGGAGAAGGCAAACGTTTTTTTTTTACAAATATGTGAAGGAAAAAAGGGTAACTGGGGAAAGAATAGAGCCCCTCAAAGATCAGCACAGCGGCCTTTGTGTGGACCTGCAGAAAATGGAAGAGATACTAAATGGCCAGTTAGCATCAGTTTTACTGTGGGAAAGGATATGGAAGATATAGACTGTAGGGAAATAGATGGTGACATCTTGCAAAATGTCCAGATAACAGGGAAGGAAGTGCTGCATGTCTTGAAACGGGAAAAGGGAATAAATTCCCAGGACTTGATCAGGTGTACCCGAGAACTGTGTGGGAAGCTAGAGAAGTGATTGCTGGGCCCCTTGCTGAGTTTTTGTATCATCGATAGTCAGAGGTGAGGTGGCGGAAGACTGGAGGTTGGCAAACGTGGTGCCACTGTTTAAGAAGGGTGGTAAAGACTAACCAGGGAACTAAAGACCGGTGAGCCAGATGTCGGTGGTGGACAAGGTGTTGGAGATAATCCTGAGGGACAGGATGTCCATGTATTTGGAAAGACAAGGACAGGCTCGGGATAGTCAACTTGGCTTTGTGCATGGGAAATCATGTCTCACAAACTTGATTGAGTTTTTTGAGGAAGTAACAAAGAAGATTGATGTGGGCAGAGCTGTGGATGTGATCTATGTGGACTTCAATATGGCGTTCGACAAGGTTCCCATGGGAGACTGATTAGCAAGGTTAAATCTCATGGAATACAGGGGGAACTAGCTATTTGATACAGAACTGGCTCAAAGGTAGAAGATAGAGGGTGGTGGTGGACTGGAGGCCTATGACCAGTGGAGTACCACAAGGATCCGTGGTGGGTCCCCTACTTTTTGACATTTGTATAAATGATTTGGATGCGAGCTTAAGAGGTACAGTTAGTAGGTTTGCAGATGACACAAAATTGGAGGTGTCGTGGACAGCAAAGAGGGTTACCTCAGATTACAACAGGATCTGGACCAGGTGGGCTAATGGGCTGAGAAGTGGCAGATGGAGTTTTAGTCAGATAAATGCAAGGTGCTGCATTTTCGGAAAGTAAATCTTAGCAGGATTTATACACTTAATGGTAAGGTGCTAGGGAGTGTTGTTGAACAAAGAGACCTTGGAGTGCAGGTTCACAGCTCCTTGAAAGTGGAGTCGCGGATAGATAGAATAGTGAAGAAGGCGTTTGATATGCTTTCCTTTATTGGTCAGAGTATTGACTGCAGGATTTGGGAGGTCATGTGGCGGCTGTGCAAGACATTGGATAGGCCATTATTGGAATATTGGGTGCAATTCTGGTCTCCTTCCTAACGGAAAGATGTTGTGAAACTTGAAAGGGTTCAGAAAAGATTTACAAGGATGTTGCCAGGGTTGGAAGATTTGAGAGGTAGGGAGAGGCTGAACAGGCTGGGGGTGTTTTCCCTGGAGCATTGGACGCTGAGGGGTGACCTTATTGAGGTTTACAAAATTATGAGGGTCATGGATAGGGAAAATCAGCAAAGTCTTATTGATGGGGTCAGGGAGTCCCGAACTCGAGGGCATAGTTTTAGGGTGAGAGTGGAAAGATATAAAAGAGGCCTGAGTGGTACTTTTTAACGTAGAGGGTGATACGTGTATGGAACGAGCTGCCAGATAAAGTGGTGGGGCTGGTACAATTGCAACACTTAGGAGGCGTTTGGATGGGTAAATGAATAGGAACAGTATGGAGGGATATGGGCCGGATGTTGGTAGTTGGGACTAGATTGAATTGGGATAAATGGTCGGCCTGGACTTTTTGGACCGAAGGTTCAGTTTCCATGCTCTGCATCTCTATGACTCTTTGACTCTATCTCATGTTCCTCTCTATGTATTAAGCTTTAAGGATTAGAAACAGCTGACATTCATCCTTAATTTAGTCAAACAACTGATATAGAAAGTTCTTCTGAATGAAAAAAGCTACTCCTCTACATTTTGAATTAAAGAATGAAAATAACACCCAGCAAAACACTCTGCTGTAACTTTAAATGTTCCTTATTGGTTATATATTTTTTTGGCACGAAGGTTACATTGACCAAGGTTACTTCTAAGGCCTGAAAGCATCAATTGGTGAATGAAACCCGTTTAATGTGCCAGGTGCACCATTTAAATCAGCGATTCGCCATAACCATCCGAAACAGCCCGTGACCCCTCTGTGGGGAAGGACCCTTATATTGTGCACCGTGCGAATGTGGTAAACAGTTCGTATAAACTTGAAAATACAACCGCAAAAACAACCAACTCGAAACTTCTAACAACTCCTTGTACAATCAACCAACATATAACACAAATAAGAGGAGATTTTACCCGCTTCCCCACAGGGAGAGCTCACTAATCCCCCTTGGCGTCTACTAACTGAAGCAGCTCCCCAAACGCACACAAAAAAAAGTTTAAAAAATATACAGGTGTCTTACAACAAGAAAATTAAAAATGGGCACTCAACCCGTCCCATCCATATCCAAGGCAGTCCTGGTGAAAAGGAATTCAACCCTCCCCCCACCCCCCCCCACCCCACTACCCCCCCCCCCCCAGCAAACGCTATTCCCATTCCGTACTAAGAGAGAGAGAAACGAAAAGAAAATTATAGAAACATCAAAGGTTAATGGGAGGTGAGGAAGTAAGGAGAAAAGAGAGAAAGAGAAATGAATGGGACCCCGCATATTAAAAAAACAAACCCAGGTAAATGAGGCAAATGACAGAAGAAACAAAGAGAACATGATTGTCCATATTATTTGAGCCAGCCAATCTATTTAAACGTGTCCTGGAAGTCCTTTGCATTTTCTAGTGAGTGAAAATTAAACACGGACCCTCCGTGGTTGAAACTAATATTGTCGGGTATCTTACAGTGTATTGAATATTCAATTTCCTCAGCCCCCTTTTTACCCTATCAAAGGCCTGCCTCTTGTGGACCATGGCCATAGAAAGGTCCTGGAAAAACATAATTCGTAATCCTTTGTATATAAGAACCTGTGGATCCTTCCCCAGTGTTGGAGACGCATTTGTTTCTCTCCATATTGCTGGAGTTATACAAGGACGGAGCAGGGGTGCTGGTCTGACCCGGGCTTGTGCACTGCGACCTGGTGGGCCTGCTCGACCTGCAACCAGCCCGCCTCGAATTCCAGCTTCAAAGATTACCGGAGCCATTGCTCCAAAAACTGACGGGCGGATCTTCTTCTTCCCGCCCCTCCAGACAGATATTCTTATGGTGTCCTCGATTTTCAAAGTCGACCTGCTCCTTCGAGGCCCGTACCCGCTATCCCAAGGCCTGGACCCGACCGGATGCGGATTCCACTGCAGTTTTAGAGGACACAGTCCGCTGCTCCACCTCTGTGGCATGTGTCTGAGACGCTGCATCTACTAGTCGTGCTTCTGCAGCATGGCTGAGATCGGTTCCTGCCTGGTCTGGGTCTCCTCATCTCTGCATCAATCTTCTCTCTCAGTTTTACGTACTCCATGACCAAGCTCTGCTATAATAGTAAGTCCCCTGGCGGGTTCGCAGAGGCGGACGGCTGCAGGTGTATCCGTTGCTGCAGGGCAGTGCCTGCTAGTAGCGATCCACGTGATCCTTTACAGTTAGTCATTTTCCTTAAACATTTCAACAGACTTACAGCAATACAGTGGGTCAGTATTTTTACACAGTGGCTCAGAAAGAGAAAGTGAATGCACCACCTTGTCTGGGTTCTGGTGTAGAGCTGAGCAGGGCAACCTACTGGGTCGCCAATATCTTGTATCTCCCCCGAAAAGAAATCACCTCTAATGACATTATTAAAAAATGTTTGAAGCTGTTTCTTGTAGACAGAGACAGTGGAAAACCAGTAGATGTGATGTAGTTAGATATTCAGGTTTAAGAGCTCAGACAGTAAGTAGGAACTAATATTAAACCAAAGCGGTTAAGGAAAAGCGGTTCCATTTGGAAATGGAAAGGTAAAAGTGAAGTTGGCCTTCATTTAAAGTGAACGGGAACATAGAGTTAAAGACATTCTGCACAGGATCCGTGGAGTGCGGATGAGATTATGCCTGTGTTCTGTACTGTTTCAAAGAATAAGACGTGATTTCAGGGAAACTTAGAAAATTCACACACAGGAGACTGACTAACACAGGCACTTGAAGAAGTGCAGCAAGCAAGGTTAGGGAAAATCCCAAGATATTCTACAAAAAAAATAAAGTAGAACAGAATAACCGGGGAACAATCAAAACCAATTAGAAATTAAGGGGTCAATCAGCATATGAAGCTGGAGAACATTGATGGATTATTTCATGAAAGCTTCGTATCTGTATTACCTGGGAGACCAGGATGCAGTTACAGAATTCGAGAAGATGCATTGTGAGCTCTCAAATAAGATGCAAGTTGGGATGATGTAAAGTCAAGATGAGTTGTATCACAGGATAATGTTTCAGCCAAGAGACGAAATGATCTGACCCAAATGTTCACGACAACGAAGGTTCCAGAGGACTGGAGAGCAGCTAATGTGGTCCCACATTGCAAAAAAAAAGTGGTGGAGATAGATCAGTGCCTTTTGGGAGAAGTGTAGTGTATCTTATTTTTTGTGGTATTCATAAATGATGTAGATTTGAATGTGGAGGGATGGTGAGAGGGGAGAATTGTTTCGTGTGATTGGTAAGTTTGTGTTTGACACAAAGGTTCGCCAGGTGGTTGGCAGTTAGGAGGAAAGCCTTATTTTACTGGAAGATATCAGACGGAATGGTCAGATGTGAAGATCAATGGCAGATGGAATATAACCCTGATAAATATGAGGTGATGCACTTTAGAAGAAGGAACCAGACAGGGTTCAATGGTGGAGTCAATGAATGGCAGCATACTAGGAAGCTCAGAGGGTACGTCTTCATAGATCTCTGAATGTAATTGGACAGGGTAATTAGCTAGTTAACAAAGCACATGGGACTGTAGGCATTTTGTTTATTCATCGAGGCGTACGTAATATGATCCAAACACACCATTGGTTAGGCCATAGATAGAATGCTGTGTGCAGTTCTGGGAGCGCCATTACAGGAAGAATATGATTGCACTGGAGGGGGTACACAGGAGAATCACCGGGATGTTCCCTGGGATGGAGCTTATCAGGGATGAAGAGAGATTGGATAAGCTCGGGTTGTTTACTTTGGAGCAGATAGGGCTGAGTGGGACGTGATTCAGAAGGATAAGATTACAAAGGGCATGGACGTGGTGGACAGACAGCAGCTGTTTGTTTTTGTCAAAGGGCCAAGAACAAGGAATAAGACATTTAAACTGCAGCTTTTGAGGTTTAGAGAGGATTGAAAGCATGTTTTTCACGCAGAGTGTGTTGCTGTCTGGAATGTACACTCTGAGAGTGGAGTTGTCGTTGGTCACCTCACAACCGTTAAGAAGTATATGGACCAGCATCAAACTCGCATAGCATTCCCGGCTACAGTCTACATGTAGGAAGGTGGGAATAGTGTACATCGTGATGCATTTCTGATGGTGTAGAATATCTCCTTCTCTGATTGTATGATTGTGAAAACGTCGTTACTGAGCAGCCTAAGGCAGAAATTGCAGGGTTTCTGATAACACGTATTAATAAAGATTATGCGACTCAACTGCAATAGCTTCCAAAAGTATGCTATTGTGAAAGTAAACGAAAAATAGCAGCTTATTACAGTCTGAAACCAGAGAATGGAGACTGGAAAACAGGGAAATGGCGGAACTGTAAAGCAAATACTTCAATTCTGTCTTCACAGAACAAAAAAAATCAACAAAACAAAAAAAGACTTCCCAGCACGACCAGGAAACCCAAGTCAGGTGAAAAAAAAGGAATAGAATGAAATTAGTAAATACATGGTTTTGTAGAAAATATTGGGACTGAAAGTAATTAACATCGACAATGTCAGCATAAATTTATGAAATGGGAATCATATTTGAGATACTGGCTGGTAGATTAATTCTGGTGAAGCAATGGATGTAATCTATTTGAATTTTTGTAATGTATTTTTCGGTAAAGTCCCAAAACTAGTGTGCAGCATCACATCTTATGGAACTGGGGCTAACATATGGACATGGCCTTACCACAGCATAGCTGGCAGGAAATAATGAGTGGAATATTTTGATATAAATTTTGAGTTTACTCTCATGTGTATTTTACAGCCTAAATACAAGAAATTTCTCCCTCAAACTGGCACCGTTATAAATAATTTGTATATTGTATCTTGAAAAAAAAAGGTGTCGCTGGAAGAAAGTCCATGGGTCCTGAGTCAGAACTTACTATCGGTGACACCTGCATCCCCATCACTGGATACCAGCTTCATCACCATCGACAGCAGAGGCCACCAACATCGAAGTTGCTGATCCTCAGGTGCCATCTTTTCTGCTGGGCCAATACACTTCCATCA
Source organism: Chiloscyllium punctatum (assembly GCF_047496795.1). Classification (NCBI taxonomy): domain Eukaryota; kingdom Metazoa; phylum Chordata; class Chondrichthyes; order Orectolobiformes; family Hemiscylliidae; genus Chiloscyllium; species Chiloscyllium punctatum. The sequence goes on from NC_092752.1 coordinate 63,672,589, forward strand.
CCGCCTCGTTGCCCTCAGTGCCAGACCCACCAATGTCAGAGACATGTCTCTTACAGTTGTGCTCATCTCATCAATGATTCCATGATACCTTTCCACCGTCTACTTCAGCAGCACCAGCGCAGCACCCAACCAACAACGAATTCTCGATCCTGCGGCATCACCTTATGCCACTGGGCCTACCTCACATACATTGCCTCTGCTGATGTAGCAGTCGCCAATTCAAGGCCCTGTGCTTGCTCCGGAAAAGTAAGCAGGAACACACTCTCCTCTGCACTGGGCACAGCTCAAGGTTCTTACACTGCTCCGGTTGAGACCTCTCGAGGGCCATGCCCTGAGTCCACTCAAAGTCTGCATGTTTGGGCTCTAGTTGCTGCTGATGCTGCCCAAGCTACAAGGACAGTAAGTTACAGAGAGAAAAGGGAGGGGGAGAAAAAAGGGGAAAAAGTAAGTTAGAGTGTACAAGCTCCAGAAAAGGAGCCATTGAACTAGAAACACTGGAATAAAATGACTCGTTTATTGGAGACGAAGGCTCATGGTGTATCACAGGGATCGGGGATTGGGCCCCAGCTATTCCAAACACACATCCAACATTTGTTGAGGGAACCAAATGCAATATGTCACAGCCTGCTGACAGCACTAAACCATGTTGGATTGTCAGTCGGTGAGGAGGATGTAGAAAAGCTCTAAATTGATTGAGACAAGTGGAGTGAATGGGTAAGTGCTTGGCAGATGCAGATCAGTATGGGTAGATGTGATGTTGTGCACTTCATTTAAGATATAGAACAGCAGCCGGCCATTTGAAAAGGGATTGGTTCTAAAATGTTGATCTATAAAGGGACTTATGCCCCTTTATTTGTTTCCTTCTGCGCAGCCCTCCGAGGTCCATGCAGGGCAGTGAGTTCTGACCCCAGAAATCATTACTGGGAATGGCATTGACACACTGACCAGGGTATATAGACCGAGTAAGTGGGGAGCTGAAACATTGAAAAGGATCTGGATCTCTCTTTACACCAGTCACTGAAAGCAATATTGCAGGAACAGAAAGCAGTTATTAAGATAAATAATATGTTGACCTTCATTTCAGGGGGATTTGAGTCCAGGTGTAAGGGTGTTTTACTGCAGCTGTACGGGACATTCGTGAGACCCCATCTCAAACATTGTGCAGTATTGTGTGCTGTTTTGGTCTCCTTACCTAATAAAGGAGAAACCTAACATTGAGGGACAGCAGTGAAGGATGGTCAGACAGATCTCTGGGATGACAGGCTTGTTGTGGGAGCAGAGTTTGATGCGACTGGGCCTATATTCCATGGTGTTTAGGAATGTGCACGGAGATCTCAGTGAAATATATAAAACTCTGACAGGGTGAGACAGATTGGAAGCACAGATGATAATTACCCTGGCTGGGATGTCTAAAATCACGGGCAAGAGTATCAGGTGCAGTCTGGCCTTTCTGCATTGAGATGAGAATAAACGTCTGCACTCAGAAACTGGCGAACTGAGGGAATTCTCCCCCAGATCAGGCTGTGGAAACCAAGGCATAAAAGGGTGACAATAACAGTCTTATGGTGTGGAGATAAAGGACCAGCTGTCATTGTAATGAATCGGGTAGAAAACTCTCCGACTGCAATTCCTATTTTATATTTTTCCGATGGTTAATCACGTTATGGGATATGTATATTGTATGGGAAAACTGAATTGAGGCGATTTCCTCCATGAGCTAGAATGGGGGAAAGGCTCAGTGTGATGAATGGCCTACTCCTTTCCCGATGTTTCTGTGCAGTTTCTGGGAAAGCTCGGTAAATGTTGACAGAAGCTCTCAGATGTTAGTAAGGAGGCCTCTGCAGGGTCATCAAGACTGTGTGTCCCATTCCCTTTTCTGATACTGACGCTGATGCCAGGTGTTGTGTCCAGCTTTATCGTTTAAGACCTCGGAGCAATTTGATGCTATTGAGCATCTTCCTTGGCCAATTTAGGTACCATTGAATAGTGTATCACATATCTGTGTGTCTGGGGTTACTTTTAGGTCAGATCAGGAAAGCAGGGGAGATTCACTTCCTCAAAGTACATTGGGGAAGGAAATTCGTGTTTACAAATTGGCTTCAAGGTCACGACTACTGACCAGATTTTACAACACGATGTTATATTAATTGTCTTTAACTTCCACCAGCTGACAGAGCATTGGCCTGGTCTGGATTAGTAATCCAATTACATTTCCACAACAGCACCATCTCCACATGGGGACCTAACAGAAACCACAGTGAGCAGGGTATGTCTGTGCTATTTGATAGCTCTGTCGGAAATGACTCCTACTCGTATCGTGATGGGACAGTTGGTGTGGTAATTGGTCAGATTGTAATAATTCCCCTCTTAGGGGACTGGACATACCTGAGTAATTTTATGCATTGCAAGGGAAATGTCATAATTCTAGCTGGAATGAAACAGCTTCCCCAAGGACATGGCTTGTTGTGCAGCACAAGTCTTCAGTCCTTTTGCAGGAATGGGGTCAGGGACCATTGCCTTTGTCGTAACTTCTGTGTTCAGCTGTTTCTTCATGTCACGCGAAGCGAATCGAATTGCTTGAAGACTGTCATCTGAGATTCTGAGGGCATCGTGGCGAGGATGAGGTGGATCATCAACTCTACACTCCTGGCTGCGGACGGTGTAGAAACTACATTCTTGTTATTTTTTAAATGGATGTACCGGGCTGTTCCGTTATTTAGGATAGAGATATTTCAGGAGTACTCTCCACCAGTAAATTGTTTAATGTTCCATAGACCTTTATCCCTGGATGTAGCAGTACTGCAGATTTTAGATATGATCTGTTTGAATTGGGATCAATTCTCCCTCTCTATCAGATGTGAATTCTGTTGTTTGGAGTGTAACCAGTCAAGTGCGGCAGCTTTAACGAGGTATCATCAAGTTTAGGTACACATAGTTCTGACTCTGGCATGTTCAGATACACTCATCACTTAACCATGGATTGTCTTGTTGGTAATAGTAGACTGAGGGATTATCCTCAGGAAAAGGTTTCAGGCTATGATTGAGTAATATTCTGCTTCTGCTGCTGCTGTTGTTTACAGCATCACGTGATAACCCAATTATAGCTGCAATATCTTTGATTTAATTCTCCCAGTCTGTCCAGCAATGGTGGCATGTTTAGGTCCAGTATCCACAATTATTTGTCTAATTGAACATTTGTGCTGTTCCTATTCATTTCTAGAGAAATTCTGCAGGTTTGACAGCATCTGCAGAGACATAAAAACAGAGTTAGAGTTTCAAGTCCAGTATGATGCTTCTTCTGAACTGAAAATGATTGTAAAATGGGCTTGTAATCCCATGCCAGAAGTGGGGGATGGATGATAGGGAAAAGACGATGTGGCAACAGATAAACGGACGTTTAGCAGTGGTGAACGAGAAGATGATATAAAACGTGTTTAAATTAAGATATGAATGGGGGAAAGGGGTTTCTTCTCTTGAGTGCAAGAGAAGGAGACATAACCAGACAAGGTCATAGGGAGGTCAGGAGGGAGACTGTTAACTATGTGCTATTATGTAGATCTGGCCAGAATTAAGTTTTCACTGTCAAGGTCATCACACCCTTCGCAAAAAGGAATTCAGGTGTTTGACTACTTATTGACACGAGTAAAAGTTTCCTGCTGCTTCAGTATTGTAACATAGAGAAAAGCAAATCACAATATGAAGTTTGGACTGTCTGTTGTTTACCAGTCACTTTTAGTATTTTTTTCAAATTTGCGATGTTTATTTTTAAATACTTGATCTTGAAGTTAGTATCAGATGGAGTGAAGGAGGTTGCTGGGTGACATCGAAATCAGAAAATCATGGGAGGCATGGATTGGGTGAATAGCCAAGGTCTTTCCAACAGGTTGGGGAGTTCATTCATAGGTTTAAGGTAAAAGGGGGAAGATTTAAAAGGGATGAAGGAACAATGCTTTTAAACAGAGGGTGGTGTAGGTATGGAATGAGCTGCCAGAGGAAGAGTGGTAGATGCATGTACAACTGTAACATTTAAAAGACACTTGGACAAACATATGGATGGGCAACATTTCGAGGCATACGGGCCAAATGCAAGCAGATGGGACTAATTTATTTTGGAAAAGCCTGACCAGCATGGACATTTAGAAAAGCTTCACTCAGATCCAATGTCGTTTTGTGAATGAGAAATTATATTTTGCCCTTTAAAGTCATGCAATATATTTCTGGAAATCCCTGACAACGTAACAAGCGGACTTTATAAAGGGGAACGTGCGGACACGATGCTTTCCAGAGATTTTCCACAAGGTATCACAAAATAAAGGTTCTCACACAAGACAGAAGATGGATAACGTATAAGCACGGGATGACGATTGGTCAACACATAAAAATCGGAGAATCAGGATTAATGGATCGTTATGATAAAAGTGCTGGAGTACCACAGATATCAGTCCGATGGCATCAGTTATTTACAATCTATACTAATCGTTGAAAAATGTGGTGCTGGAAAACACAGCAGGCCAGGCAACATCCGAGGAGCAGGAGAATTGACGTTTCGGGCATAAGCCTGAAGAAGGACTTATGCCCAAAACGTCAATTCTCCTGCTCCTCGGATGCTGCCTGGCCTGCTGTGTTTTTCCAGCATCACATTTTTCAACTCTGGCACTCCAGCATCTGCAGTCCTCACTTTCTCCTAGTTAATCTGTACTGATAGCCTGAAGGAGAGGGCTGAGTGCAATATACATCCGAGATGGAGGATGACACTGAGAATCAAAAGGCAGGCTGCTATTCAATGGAGAGGACTTCCAGAAAAGGAACAGTACAAAGGGATTGGAGTCTTCCTGTGTATGAAACATAACGCCAGCATGCTGATACAGCAAGTAACTAGGTTGGTACTTTAGGTAGGTTCTTGTGATGAAAGGATTGTGTTATTGAGAACCTCTAAAATGGGGAGGTAATTACTCATTGTGGTTGAAATGATTGAGGAACAATACTGCTGAGGAATACAAGATACCGAGGGGACTTGACAAGTTAGATGTTGAGAACGTGTTTCCACAGCTGGATGTGGTATTGAACTCAGGGATGTTGATACCGAATATGGGATATCGATTTCAAACTGAGATGCAGAGTAATGTCTTCACTCAGAAGGTAGTGAATGTCTGGAATTCTCAAACCCAGAGAGTTGTGCATGGGTGCAAGGAGTCAGCAAGAAAGCGGAGTTGAGCTGTGGAGTAGGTCAGCTATGTTCATATTAAATGACAGAGCGTGTGCGGCTGAATGGCCTTCTCCTGTTCCTATTTCTTATGTTCTCATGTTATGCTTTTGGAAAGTTACTGGATATTTTGATGGAAGCCATGAAATACAATGTTGCATTCAGGAGGAGAAGAGGATTTGTTTGAGTTCAGCCTGGGTGAGGTAGGAGGCTTTCTTCACAGTGAATCTGGGTCTGTAACAAAACCCACATCTGCAGCAGATGTTACAGAGAGGGGAAGCCTGTGTGTGGGGTGTCACTTCCTGACCAATCCTGGATTTTCCAAGTACATTTCTGAAACTACACCTCACCATCGGAGTGAACTCGATATGCTCCTGTGTAACAGGTCTAATGGTCTGAATGGAACATCGGAACATAGGGCTGAGGGACACGAGTGAGCCATTCGGCCCTTTGATTCTACTCCAACAGTAAATAAGATCCTGGCGCATCTTATTGTGGTCCCAACTGCACTTTTCCCTCCATGCACCATTATTCCTGATTGTCTATCGACAATCAGACAAAGAAAAATCTCGATATAATATAAAGATTCAGCCATCCCAAACTTCTGGGAAAGAGAAGTACCACTGGAATAAAATCCCATTTTGTGAATTTCTCCTCATTCATGTTCTGACTGAGGTTGGAAGATGTCACTGTTTGCTTTCCTAGTTCCACTCCTCCACTGCTCACAACAAATTTTAAATGAAACCAGGTTGGCGACATAGCCAATGATAAAGATCTCAGACTGGGTCAGGTTCAGTGATCGGAACAAGTCAGACTGATTTCTTTAATGAGCCACAAGTAACTCATAGAACTAACGGAGGAGCATGTTGAATCTGTGAGTACCACTGCTGCCTCACATCACCACAGAGCTGAGTTCAATTCCAAACTCGGGCGACCACCTATGTGTAGCTTAAACATTCTCCCCATGTCTGTGTTGCTTTCCTGTCAGAGCTCCAGTTTCACTCAAAGTCCGACAATGTGCTGCTGAGAGTGGGTTGGACATGCTCGGTTGCCTATAGTGCCCATAGATGTGTGGGTTCGACCTGGGGAACGCAGGATTACATGCATAGGGTTTGGGACAGGGCTTTGTGGGATGCTGTTCGTTGGTCAATGTGGACTCGATGGGTAGAATGTTCTTCTTCCACTCTAGAGAGTTTCTATGACAATGACAACAAGTTTGGATTATACAAACACCCAGTGTTTGTATAATACCTGATCTTGTGTGTTTCAACAAGAACACCTCTCATTACACTAATAATCTGTTAAGGCCTCTATAATATAAGCCTTTCATCCCTGGAATACATGAAGTGAAACATCTTTGAATTGTTTCCAATGGAATTATATAATTTCTCAGGTAAGGAGCCAAAAATACCTCACAACTCTGATGAGAGTAATTTTTGTTTTCTCGAATTGTCTTGAGTCTTTGGAACTCTCTTCTCCGCAGAGCATTGGAGGCAGAAATATTGAAATATTAAATGCTTTTGAAGCACAGACAGAAGATTCGTAAATAACAACAGAGTCAAGGATTATCGTGAAATGGGCAGGAATGTGCAGTGTGGTGGAAATGCTGACATCGGTACAAATGAAATGACAGCAGAACATCCAGGAATATAATGAAAAACTAAATTATAACATAGATGACATTTTAAAATGTTAACAGTGATAGAATACTGTACCAGATGACCATGGGGCTGCTCTGTCATGAGAGAGAGACCGCTCGTGGTGGTTTGCCCTAAGGGTTACCGCACCTCGGGTGATGGGTTGAGGGTGAGAGAGCGTCCCCTTCATGGTAACCTCTGTCGGGGGGGTGGGGGGGGGGACTTGAACCTGCGCTGTTGGCATCCCTCTGCATCACAATCCAGATGTCCAGACAACTGAGTGGAAGACTGTGTCACTTCTATAGACAGAAACAGTGACAGACAATGGGTAAGAGAAACTTTCATAACAAGGAAAGAAGATGCAATTCAGATATCGGTCAAGATAAAGGTTGAGGACGAAAATGTTCTCTGCCAGAAATTGTATTTTATAAGGAGACAGAGAAACATAGAAACATACCGCGAAGTACAGGCCCTTTGGCCCTCGATGTTGCGCCGATCCAAGCCCACCTAACCTCCACTAGCCCACTATCCTCCATATGCCTATCCAATGCCCGTTTAATTGCCCATAAAGAGGGAGAGTCCATCACTGCTACTGGCAGGGCATTCCATGAACTCACGACTCGCTGAGTAAAGAATCTACCCCGAACATCTGTCCTAAACATACCACCCCTTAATTTAAAGCTATGCCCCCTCGTAATAGTTGAATCCATACGTGGAAAAAGGCTCTCATGGTCAATCCTATCTAAACACCTAATCATCTTGTACGCCTCTATCAAGTCACCACTAAACATTCTTCTCTCCAATGAAAACAGCCCCAAGTGCCTCAGCCTTTCCTCATACGATCTTCCTACCATACCAGGCAACATCCTGGTAAACCTCCTCTGCACCGGTTCCAGTGGCTCCACATCTTTCCTATAGTATGGCGACCGAAACTGCACACAATACTCCAGATGCGGCCTTACCAGAGTCTTATACAACTGCAACATGACCTCAGGACTCCGGAACTCAATTCCTCTGCCAATAAAAGCGTGTACGCCATATGCCTTCTTCATCGCACTATTTATCTGGGTGGCAACTTTTAGAGATCTGTGTACATGGGCACCAAGATCACTCTGCTTATCCACATCACCAAGTATCCGAGTATTAGCCCAGTACCCCATCTTTTTATGACTCTTACCAAAGTGAATCACCTCGCACTTACCTACATTGAACTCCTTTTGCCACCTTTCTGCGCAGCTCTGCAACCTATCCATATCCCGCTGTAACCTGACACATTCTTCCTCACTGTCAACAACTCCACCGACTTTCTTATCACCCCAAACTTGCTCACCCAAACTTCTAGCCCCTCCTCCAGGTCATTGATAAAAATGACAAACAGCAATGGTCCCAAAACAGATCCTTGCAGAACACCGCTAGTAACTGCACTCCAAGATTAAACTGCACTCCTCAACTACTACTCTCTGTCTTCTTCCAGCCAGCCAATTCCTAATCCAAACCTCCAACTCACCCTCAATGCCATACCTCCGTATTTTGTGCAGTAGCCTACCATGGGAAACCTTATCAAACGCCTTACTAAAATCCACATACACCACATCTACCGCTTTACCCTCGTCTACCTCCTTAGTCACCTTCTCAAAGAATTCAATAAGGTTTGTGAGGCACGACCTGCCCTTCACAAAACCATGCTGACTATCCTTGATCACATTATTTCTATCCAGATGTTCATAAATCCTATCCCTTACAATTCTGTCTAAGACTTTGCCCACAACAGAAGTGAGATTCACCGGCCTATAGTTACTAGGGTTATCCCTACTCCCCTTCTTGAACAAGGGAACCACATTTGCTATCCTCCAGTCTTCTGGCACTATTGCTGTAGACAACGAGGACATAAAAATCAAGGCCAATGGCTCTGCAATCTCCTCCCTTGCTTCCTAGAGAATCCTAGGATAAATTCCATCAGGCCCAGGGGATCTATTTTCACCCTTTCCAGACTTTCCAACACCTCTTCCCTACATACCTCAAAGCAGTCAATTCTAATTAATTGTGATTCAGTATTCATATCGACAACAATGTCCTGTTCCTGAGTGAATACTGACGAAAAGTATTCATTCAGTGTCTCCCCAATCTCTTCAGCCTCCACACACAACTTCCCACTACTATCCTTGAAAGGACCTATTTCTAGTCATTCTTTTATTCCTGACATACCTATAGAAAGACTTAAGGTTTTCCCTAATCCTACCAACTCAGGTCTTTTCATGGCCCCTCCTTGCTGCTCTTAGATCTCTCTTCAGGCTACCTTATACCTCTCAATCGCCCCAATTGAACCTACACGCCTCATCTTTACATAGGCCGCCCTCTTCCATTTAACAAGGGATTCCAATCCCTTATTAAACCACGGCTCCCTCACACGACCCTTTCCTCCCTGCCTGACTGGTACATACTTATCAAGGACACTCAATAGTTGTTCCTTGAACAAGCTCCACATATCAATTGTGCCCGTGCCTTGAAGCCTATATTTCCACGCCACGCATCCTAAGTCGTGCCTCATCGCATCATAATTTCCCTGCCCCCAGCTATTACTCTTGCCCTGCAGTGCACACTTATCCCTCTCCATCACGAGAGTAAAAGTCACTGAATTGTGGTCACTGTCCCCAAAGTGGTCACCTACCTCCAATTCTAACACCTGGCCTGGTTCGTTACCCAGAACCAAATCCAGTTTGGCCTCACCTCTTGTTGGCCTGTCTACATATTATGTCAGGAAACCCTCCTGCACACATTGGACAAACACCGACCCATCTGACGAACTCAAGTTATAGTTTTCCCAGTCAATATCTGGAAAGTTAAAGTCCTCCATAACAACCACCCTATTACTTTCACTCTTCTCCCGAATCATCCTCGCAATCCTTTCTTCTCCGTCTCTAGAACTATTAGAAGTCCCGTAGAAAATTCCTAACAGGGTGACCTCACCTTTCCGATTCCTAACCTCAGTCCAAACTACTTCAGATGGCGAGTTTTCATCCATCGTCCTTTCCACCGCTGTAATACTAAATGATTTAAAACTGTCTTTGGCTGAATATAATGAGGTGAGAGAAGTGAAGTAACCAGAGTGACTAATTGTTATTGGATATCAACAATAATTAAATTAGAACATATTTTTGATGGGTCTGTTTAAAATGTGCTTGCCATTATGGAGAAATGTAGAGTTGATATTGTTAGGAAAGTCTGATCCCGTGGGAAAGGCCCTCGAACAGGCACTTGAAGAAAACCGGGGTAGAAGTGCCTGCGTGTCATCTGGTTACTGACAGGAACCCAGAGGTTTGAATGGCTGAATGTTCCTGTAACATGGAGCTGAGAAAACTATCAAATCAGCCACGATCTTATTAAATGCTAGAGCACGTTTGAAGGGCTGAATAGTCTCATGATGGATTTGAATTATATGCGATTTGAAAAACGTACATTTCTAATCCTTTGCTTTATGCATCACATACGGGAACATCGACATTTTTTTCTGAAAATGGGAATTGTTTGGAACAGTATCTGAACATTCTATAATCAGCATGATCCAGAATATTCTACCACGTTGTCGGGGTGTTGCAAAGATGAGAAAGAGAGAGAGACAGACAGAGGGAGACAGACAGAGAAGAAGGGAAGGTGCTGCATGCAGTAGTGAGAGTGGTAGGTGCTGTAACAGTGAGTGTGAGTGAACAAGAGAATACGGTGATCCTTATCCTGACACAGTGGGCAAGTTTATTAATGCTTGTCCTGTATTGCTGCACATTTCTTCATACTGCAGATACTGCACTGATCTGGGTTGGTGAACTCAGACCATGCTTGGTGGATCTGCTGGTGTAGCCCAATATGGGAAGAGAATGATCCCTGTCTGTAGTAGCCAATCCATCTGCCTCTGTCGACAAAACATGCTGAAATTGCCCCTTATCTGTTATGCACGGCAGATCCAAACTGAGAAAGCTCAAACATGAGCTCGTTGGTCGTTAAAGATAGCAGCCGTACAAGGATCACAGAATATCCAGGGACATCCATGCGATGGCGAGCACCTCCAGCCATGATGGGTGGGAGAATCGGGCTGGTATTGAATGATACGGACGTCATGGAGTGGAGTGGGCAGTTAATGAAGTGAGTTTGATAAGTTATCACCAGGAAACTAGCTCAGCCTCGCGCACACAATCCCTCTGTCACACTCAAAGAAAATGTCACTGAGACAAATTATTGCCAGATTCAGCCCAATATTTCAGCATTTTGAAACCTCTGATTTTCCATGAATTTGTCTCTCAATCTCGTTTTCTGTTTTTCCCAAAATCTTTTGCTTATTGGTATTTAAAGTTGTCTCCCCATAACCCTCCCCTACCATCTCTCTGTGGCAGTGATGTTTGTACCCACAGCACCGGTTGTCATGGCACAATGGAATTATGGAGCTGGAAATCCTCATATTGAAGGGACAGCTTGTGGACTGGTGAAACTTGCACAGTATTCCATCGTGGACAGTTTGCTGGTTTGTACTGATTCTGGTCTGTACAGTGTTCCATAGTGGGCTTATACGTGTCTGGGCTAGGTCTGTGAGGTGGATTAAGTATCCGGTCCATTTCCTAGTCGAGCTATCACTCCTCCAGCAAGGCACATATTGCTATCAAACCCCATATTTCTGCAACATGTTGTCCATTAAGTAATTACCCAAGTAAAACGTAAATATCTATCCCTCTTATTATGGACCCAAGCAGATCTCCTCAATGTACATGGAAAAGGTAGTCTCGACCTGAACACTTTCTTATTTTAAAAGCAAATGCGAGGTGATTTATTTCAGATGCAATTCACTTGGTCGAAATATTCAACTTTAGGCAAAACACAATCTATTCAAACACAGTCGACAAAATAGAGCAACAACAAGAGCAACTTGGAATAACTATTGGAAAACTTAACAGAATAACAGTTTATTTAACTGCTAAACAGTAACTGTTCCAATATGGTAACATCCCATAAAGACACACTTGCCAAAAGCACATTCAGGAAACAGATTGTCTCACAAGCAGTTCTCCAATAGAGGAGGAAAGCACATCAAAAGACAATTCTGAGAGAAATATCAGAGAGAATGTGTAGCATCCTGCAGCGATGTATTACCTTCCAACCCTGCTGAGACCCCAGCAATAACTGGCGAAAGGTAAAACTTAGAATCCTGGCTCTGTGAGAGTTTGACCATCGCTCCACAGGACTCGGCCGCGGCTGCAAGGACCACAAGGAATAGATTGTATCTACACTGTCGATGGCACTGTAGGAGCCTCTCAAAAATGCCTAACCCTGCCTAAGCCATTAAGTGAAGTAAAAATAAATAAATGAAACGAAAGGATGCAGCAGCCCTCGTGATCAGACGCAGATGGCCTCGGCAGCCCAGCAATTCCAACTCTGCCAAAATGCAGTAGAACCATCGAGCTTGTGAAGAGAAAGCATCGGCTCTCTGCCTCACTCCTAACTTTGCAATTGGAGATGTGCCATTCACCCAATCGTCAGGGATGTCCACATCCCACCCAGACCAAGTATTATTGTGGCATATGAGGGTTATAGTGAATGGAGGTTAACTGGAGCTGTTTGTTCAGTGCCTGTGATTGATGTCAGTCTCCATGGAACCTAATTGCGTCACTGGAGGGTTTCCTCTTCTATTAATGCAGGGCGTCCTTCAACCTGCTTTCCCATTGTATAAGCAATAGCGTCATCCTCAATATGATTTGGATCTGCAGGACAAAAAGAGGGAGAGAAAGAGAATCTTATAACAATAGACTGGAATGTTCCAACGATGGATCAGAATCTGAGAACATCAGACTGGAATGTTCTGATAATGGACAGGAGTTTATCCTTGTGTCTTTACTATCTTGTTCGAGATTGGCCATGGTTAGAGTTGCTGATACAAAACGTACTGATGATTATTCAGGTAGATTACTACCCCATCCTCACTGTGGTTGGTGATTCTTGTGAGCCTATACCTGTCAATTCTATAAGCAATGGTGAAAGTTATTCCTATTTCAGTTATTTATATTTAACAAATACATAAACTGTTATCCTTAGTTTCAGTCACAAACACCATTCCATCAATTTCAGACTCCTCATTCATAAACATCTAAGAAGGAACAAGGCTATTCAGACACTTAAATCTTCCTTTACCCCTGAACTGTTATGTGCCTCTGTATTCTCTCAGCCTCAGTGCTGTTGCTGAATTAGCTGTAACATGTCCCCTTGTTAACTTCGAATTTTATGGCTCCAGTCCTTTTCTGATCAGTCTTCCAGATACAAATATCTTGACAATAAGCTTGTACTTGTCTCTTCAGTTATTTCATAATAGGGACCCCATATCATAGTAATGATGGCACCGGATGGGTAATTCGGGGCACAAGTTCTGAATTTAAAGACATTGTTTCAAATCCTACCAGAGCCAATGATAGAACTTAAATTCGTATGACAAACATTGGAATGAAACCTCATTTTACTTACATCAGCAATAAGACATCCAATATTTTTCTCATTATTTCACTTATAGCCTTTGGTAAAGAATCCAAGTATGACTGCAGACAAAAAACAATATGGTTGGCACTATATTGTCTTGACAAATGGCCTCACAGTCAAGAGCAATTATTGGTAGACAACAAATGCTGCCCTTGTCAGTGATGCTTTATAAATAATGATCTCTATGTCACCGAGAGAGTGCAAATGATTTTCACCAGACCAAACCCTGGCATTATAGTACAATCAGGAGGTAGTGTTGTAACGATGTGTTTAACCTGTAGCACTGTCAGAGAATAAGAAGTTGAAACTTGATGGGTATGGACAGACACTCATTATGATGTTTCAAGCAGCCATTGATAAGGTGAGAAATTCCAGATTTCCCACAGGATGCTCGATTCCCAATAGTTTACACGCCTATGCGGAACCCTCATTTCGGTTGACAGAAATGTACGGGCTCTGAATGCACTTTAATGCGCAGTTACTGTGTGAGCCTCCACTCAACGTTACATTGTTCACAATCCTGCCAGAAGTTATACTACCTTCAGTCTGATACAGTTAGCCATTCCTCACCCACTTGACTTTCAGAAAGAACATCACTCAGCTATGAAAGATGCTTTTGAGTCTGGTTTAAAAAATGGCTTCATTCCCACTGCCAAACAACCACACTAACACAACACGGATGTATTTTGGGTAATGGCGGGGAATAACATGGAACAGTCCTTCTGTGCAGTTCCTGCTCTACGTGGTTATGGGCTGACACCTTCCTGTTCCTGTGTTAGTGACTTGAGAAGCTGAGTGACTTCTTCCTGTTCCTTTCCAAGTGACTACAAGCGTAAAATGGTCACGTTCAGATCCCGTGTAAGTGATGTGGGGGGCTGAGCAGAATCCTTGTCTTTCTGTGTAACCGCCGGGAGGGACTGAAAGGACTGACCCTCTTCTTGCCCAGTTTTGATGGGCTGAATGGCTTTCCCTCATTCTTGTGAAGCCAGAATTAGGCTCATATCCTCTAAATCCTTCCTATTAATATGCACATCCAGAAGCTTTTTAAATGTTGAAACTGTACCAGCCTCCATCACGTTCTCTGACAGCTCATTCCATACACACACCACAATCTGCATGAAAATTTTGTCCATTTATGATCTCTCTCCTCTCACCTTAAGCCTTTATCCTATAGTTTTGGAATCCCGGATACTTGGAAAAAAGACCTTGCTATTCAGATTGTCCTTGTCACTCACCATTTTATAAACCTCTGAAATGTCACACCTCGGCCTCCGTTGCTCCGGAGTAAACAAACCTTAGCCTGCCCACCCTTTCCCTGTAGCTCATTCCCTCCATGCTCGGCAATATCGTTGTAAAACCTTTCTGCACCCTCTCAAGATTAAAGGCATGCTTCCTACAGCAGACAGAACTGAATTAAACATAGTATTCTAAATCTGGCCTCACCAATATTCTGCCCTATCGAAATATGATCTCCCAACTCGCATACCCAATGCACTGACCAGTAAAGGCAAGCACCCAAACCCCTTCTTCCCCACCCTGTCTACCTGCGACTCCATCTCCAAAGCTGAATGAGCCTGCACCCTTTTGTTGGACAACACTCCCCAGGGCTCCACCATTAATTATGTAATTCCTGCCCGGTTTTATCTTATTAAAAATGCAACACTACACATTTGTCTAAATTTAACTCCATTTGTTACTCCTTGGCCCATCTGATCGAAGTCCATTAAACTCAGAGGTAAATCTTGCTGGCCACTGCACCTCCAATTTTGATGTCATCTATAAACATAATAAAAAGGCAAATATTCAGATCCAAATCATTTATATAAATGACAAATGCAGTGGATTCAGCACCTTGTGTTACACCATTGGTCACAGTGTTCCAATCTGAAAAGCTGTCCCCGACCACCCTGTCTCCTACCTTCACTCTAATTTTGTAGTCGATTGGTTAGCTCATCTTGGATCCATTTGTCATCTAACCTTACTAACTTGTCTGCCATATGGAATCCTGTCGAAAACCTTGCTGTGGACTGTATAGGTAGCGTCTACCAAACTGCTTTCATTTTTTCTTGCCACCTCTTGAAAAACGCAATCAACATTGTTAGACACGATTTCCCATGCAGAAAGTCATGTTGACTATCCCTAATCAGTACTTGCATTCGCAAATGCATGTAAATCCTGTCCCTCACAATCGCCTCCAACAACGTGCCCACGTCAGGCTCAGCATTCAATAGTTTAGGTCACTATGCCCTTTCCTCGTCCCATGCTTCCACTGATCTCTGTAAATGTTAATATAAATAACTTGGTGATATGACCAACAATATAGGTCTCATACTGAGTCCGAATTAGGAACAAGTCAGGTAGAATTCATTAATCTGCTACAATTGACAAGTGTATGACCGAAACAAAGTTACTCAAACTACGATGGAAAGATGAATGACGAACATTTTGGATAGTGCAAATCTGAGTACCGATGTTTCTCTCTCTTATAATACTGACAGATGCACACGCTTGATGACAAACTGAAAAATAAAATCTCTGCAGAGAGTTAACTTGAAAGAACTTTGACCAAATATTAATTGAAGTCATTATGATGGTTCCAAATACCATTCAGCTTATGGAGCTATTCTGCTCTTACAAGCTACTGGTAATGGGATAACTTGCTGGAACAGGTGGATTTAGCTGAATTCCCTTTACTTCAGGCAGTGGGGTGATTCCAGTGATTCCTCGAAAGGAATCCTCCATGAGTGGTAAAGATGACTTAGGAGTTTTCATCTAACCTTCTCAGGAAAGTTACATTTCCCCACTCTCTGAGTTGAATCACATATTAACGTTATCCAGTCGCAAACTGGACCAGATGAGGTCTCTTTGAACAGTATCTGAACTGTACGACTCCATCACGTTCCCTGCTCCATGCAGGTGCATCTTTGCTGCGGTCGGACACACAGCCATTTCTTTCATAACAAATCTCCCCATTAGATTTGAAGATGTGTTTCTATGTTCCCGTACACGTTTATAATACAACTTTTAATATCTTCATAATATCCGTACTTAAATGAATGCATTTTATTCTTAAATTATTTCCCCAGTCTTATTCCCCAGTCTAGAAGATAAAATATTCATCAGGTATTCACTCGCTCAAAATCGGATATGGTCAATAAGAACATTTCTCATTGTCAGGCCTAAACCTCTGATCGTTCAAAACATAATGGGCGGCACGCTGGCACAGTGGTTAGCACTGCTGCCTCACAGCACCAGATACCTGGGTTCAATTCGCGACTCAGGTGACTCACTGTGTGGAGTTTGCACATTCTCCCCGTGTCTGTGAGGGTTTGCTCCGGTTTCCTCCCACAGTCCAAAGATGTGCAGGTTAGGTGAATTGGACATGCTAAATTTCCTGTAGTGTTAGGTAAAGGAATAAATGTAGGGGTATGTGTGTGTTGCGTTTCTGCGGGTTGGAGTGGACTTGTTAGGCCAAAGGGCCTGCTTCCATACTGTAAGTAATCTAATCTTTAAAAAAAAATGCCTTCATCGCAAGAACGAGTAAAGAGAACCAAGTTTCAAAAGCAATTTTTTTTTTACTTCAGTGGAATTACAACCCCCACACAGTACATCAGATGCTGTCTCAGCAATTGCGTGTCCAGGTGCTGTAAAACAACCTTAAAATCATACCCGATACCCTTTGCAAGGTAAGGTATCATTCCATTTATTTTCCAAAACACGTGTTGTATCTATAGATGAACTTGTTGCGAAATATGTACCAGGACACACGAATCCCTTTGTACCACCGAATTCTGCATTCTGCCTCCAGTTATATAATTTACTGTTGTTTTATGCTTCCTCCAAAACAACCTTCCCATCACTGACATTATACAATTTTTTTGTGCGTAAAGTTTGCACACGACCCTGCCCTGTCTGTATCTCGTTGCAGTCTCTCTGCCTCCACTTCACATCTTATTGAATGTTTATCCTGGTGTATGAGCAACCTGAGCTCCAATACATTCAGCCCCTTCATCCAAATCATTAATCTAGATTGTAAACTGTTCAGAAACTCACACTGATTCCTCAGGAGTTCCACTAGTTACAGCTTTCTAACCTGAAAACAAGTAATTATCTCTACTCCATATTTCCTGGTACTAACCAGGGCTCCCTTAGAGAATTTTCATGGCCTCCTGCTATACTGTGAAGTTGGTTGTCGATTTGTCCCTGATCTAAGCGGTCCTCCATTCGAGCCATTTGTTGTCATATGATCAGGTGGAGTTCTTACCATCAATGATCCAGGTCCCTGACAGTTTAAAAGATGAGCACTGAATATAGACTAACTTTTCATGGGATTGCTGCCAGGTCAACACTGTTGTCATTTAGATTCAGTAATAGAACCATTCTGCAATATTAGACATGTGCTCAAATTTCACCAGACAGGCACTGAGGGGGAGGAGAGGTTTCCTGTTAGCTTGATGAGCATTCATCCATTTAAGAACACAAACATTAATCTTCATCATTAATTTCATTTTTGGCTGTTTGTGCTACGTTGAAAAATTGCTGCAGTCACTACACATTAAAATAAACTATTGTCTTTGAGAGGGGACCTTATAGAGGTTGATAAAATCTTGACCAGCATGGATAATGTAAATAGGCAAAGTCTTTTCCCTGGGGTAAGGGAGTCCAAAACTAGAGACCATAGGTTTAAGGTGAGAGGGGAATGATATAAATGAGAACTAAGGGGCAATTTGTTCACACAGAGTATTATGTGTGTATGGAATGAGCTGCCAGAGGAAGTGATGGAGGCTGGTGTGATTACAACATTAAAAAGTAATCCAGATGGATATATGGAAAGGAATGATTCAGAGGGATATTGGGGAAATGGTGGCAAATGAGACTGAATTACTTTAGGACCTCTGATTGGCAAGGATGAGTTGGACTAGAGAGTCTGCTTTCCTGATGCATATCTCTATTACACTATAACAACTCCTTCATTCTATTGCTGTGTATCTTATTAGAGGGGCAGAATGATCACCTCCTGCTCCATTGCAGTGATACTGACTGGCTTAATGGGGTCTCCCTCTTCCATTCTAACAGCCTGAATGGGTGCAGTGAGAGACCATGGGATAGGTGCTCCAGCTGGCTGCTCATTTTATAAAGATCCTGGCTGGTCTGTTTGCGAGTGAAAAGCCCTTTCCTGTCTATTGTCAATAAACACTGACTTTCCTGTCCAACAAAGGTCAGTCAAGGTCAGACTTGAATATCTTCAATGACCGAGTCTTCATTGTTCCCGGGGGATGAGAATACCACAGACAACACAATCATAAGGAGATAGGAACATCCGTTTCTCAATCTTAAACGGTGGAACCTCTAAATTTAAATGTGTACGAATCTCAGAGCAAGTCACCTTCTCTTTTATTTTAGGAAAGAGGACACAACCAATTGGAAAGATGTAGACCATCCAGCCCCTCAAACCTATCCCACGTTCCCATTGACTCTGTTCATTAAAGTATTTATCAAACTCAGCCTTCACTGCTCTCTTGGGTCAACATTTCCGATAGTGTAAACCATGAACTGGACTGTTTGGAACATCGAGTCTGATCAGCTGTTCGATCATCACTGATATGTTTCTCAACAAAATGTTCCTACGTTCTCATTGTAATCCTTCATCCCCTTATCAATCAACACGGATCTCCCTCTGACTGAAAAAGAAACAGAACTGTGTCTGTGTCTCTGCATGTCTGTATGCGCACGAGTGCTTCTGCTTATTGACAGTAGACAGAGGCTGGTGGAGGAAGGTTGTCTTTTGGACTGGAAGCCTGTGACCAGCAGCGTTCCACAGGGTGTCGTGCTGGATCCACTTTTGGTTTTCATTTATATCAATGATTTAGGTGAGTATTATAGAAGGCATGGTTAGCATGTTTTCGGATTACACCAAAATTAGTTACATGGTGGAAGGTGAAGAAGGTTACAAGCACATCATAATTAATTAGATCAATGAATCATAAAGACATGCAGCTCGGAAACAGAACCTTTGGTTGAACTCATTCGTGCCAACCAGATCTTGTAAGTTAACTTAGTTTTATTTTCTAGCATTTCTTCTATATCAATCTAAACGCTTCCAATTCATGTCCCCACCCAGATTCCTTGTAAACGTTGTAATTGTACAAGCCTCCACCACTTTTTCTGACAGTTCAGCACCAGCCTCTGCGTGAGAATGGTCCCCTTAGGTCCCATTTAAATCTTGTCCATCTCACCTTAATTCTATGTCCTGTAGTTGTGGACTTCCCTACCCTGTAGTAAAGACCCTGACTATTCACACTATCCATGGTCCTCATGATGTTATAAACCTCTAGAAGGTGCATATGTGACTTCAATCAATATGAATGGCTGTGTTTTCAGTCATCCCAGGCCTAAATTCTGAAATTCAATTCTGACACCTATTCCTTCTCCACCACATCTGAATTCTAAAATCATTTTAATCAACTTGTTCAGTCACATTATAAAACACCTCTGTGGGATTTGAATCTAGAGTTTTGGGCTTACACTATCACCATTTGGCAATAGTACCAGAACTGCAACATTATTCTCCTGTGTGTTTGTCCATCAGCCTGGTTTGAAATACTGTGACATAACTCCGTGACTTGAATCTAAACCTTCTTGTCCAGAGGGAGAGGCACTTCCACGCAAGTTCAGGTATTGGAAAATAACCCAGAGCTCTGGCTTAGAGGCGTGGGCGTTACCCACTACACAAGTCTTAAACCATGCCCAGATTTTGGGTCACATTTTAAATGTCAGCTTTCAGCTCGTTGTGGATTCGTTAAAAATTGGTTCACTTTTACTGAATTACACAGTTAAAAGAATTACATTGTTTAACAGATGAAAGGTACTCACCTCAAAAATAGGATGTTGAGTTTATGTGGTCTGCCTTCGAGACAAGCTATGAAGCTCTTTAATTGTTTGGCTATGATTTCCACCTTAAGTGGCTATTATCTGACACTTGCAATATGAGGGAAAGAAATCCTGCAGACACACTCTGCACTATAAAGGATCTGCAATCGATACTTATCACTGAACAGAAGAGATGTAGAAAGAGCATACTTTTTGGATCCAAAACACCAATCACTCTTTCCCGCCTGTAACGTGCGACGGCTCTCTTCTGAATACCACGAAATGATTCAAGGCAGCGAATTACTTTCCAGCCTTTCTACCCCAGTACTATCACTCGCTGGGCTGACGAGTGGCAGATGGAGTTTAGTTTCGATAATTACAAGCTCTCAGAATTTGGTAAAACAAACTACGAGAAGATATATACAATTCAATGTCAGGCCATTGGTAGTGTTACAGAACAGAGAGATCTAGTGGTTCTGGTATACTCCTTTGAAGTTTGCATCATGTGTAGGCAGGGTGGGTATGAAGGCGTTTGACTTGCTGGCCTTCATTGCTCAGACCTTTGAGTACAGGAGCTGAAACATTATCTTCAGGTTATGCTGGACGTTCATGAGGTCTCTCCTGGAGGACTGTGTGCAGTTCTGGTCATCCAGTCACATTGGATATTATTAAACTGAAGACGGTTCAGGAAAAAAATTAACAGGATGTTACTGGGAATGGAGTGTTTAAGTTATGAGGACAGCCTCGATAGACTGGGACCTTTTCCAGTACAGCGTAGAAGGTTGAGACCTTATCAATCTTATAGAGGTTTATAAAACAATGAGGGGTATCGATAATGTTGAATGGCAGGTGGCCTTTCCTTAGAGTGGCGGATTTCAAGACTGGCGTAATTTTAAAATGACAGGAGAAAGTTTAACAGAAGACCTAGTGTCATAGAGCTGTCCAGCATGGAAACCGATCTTTCTATCCAACTCGTCCCTGCTGACCAGATGTCTTTCATTAATGTCGTTCCATTTGCTAGCATTTGGCCCATATCCAGAAAACGCATCCTTTTCATGTGCTCATACAGATGCCTTTTAAATGTTGTAATTGTACCAGCCCACAACTTCCTCTGGCAGTTCGTTACATACACAGCACCCTCTAATTGAGACGATTGATCCTTAGGTAGGTTTTAAGTCTTTCCCCTCTCACGTTGAACCTATGCCCACTAGCTTTGGAATGTGCTACCTTGGGGAAAAGATCTTGGTTATTCACGCTATCCATTCCACTTGTGACTTTGGAACCTCTGAGATGACCTCTGAATCGCTGGTGCTCCAGGGAAAATAATCCCGGCCTACTCAGACTCTATAATTCTCAGAACCCGAAATCCTGGCAAAATCTTTGTAAATCTTTTCTGAATCCTTTCAGTTTTCACCCATCCTTCCTCTATGATCGAAACCGTAATTGCACGAAGTATTCAAAAGTGGCCTAACCAATGTTCTGTCCAGCCGCAATATGACCTCCCAACTCTTATATTCAATGCACTGACCAAAAACGGCAAGCATATCAAACACCTTCTTCACTATCCGATATACCTGTGATTCCACTTTCCAAAAACTGTGAACCTGCACCCCAAGATCTCTTTGTTGAGCAATGCTCCCAAGGAACTTAACTTTAAATGTATAAGCCAAGCCTTGATTTTCCTTTCAAAAATGCAGTATTTCATATTTATTAAAATTAAATTTCATCTGTCCCTCCTCAGCCCATTGGTTCATCTGATTAAGATCCAGTATACACTGAGATAACCTTTTTTCTCTGTCCACTGCACATCCAACTTTGTGTCATCTATAAACGTACTAATCATGCCTCCTATGTTCATATCCAAATCATTTATATGAATGACAAATAGCAATAGAAGCAACACCGAACTTTGTGGCACTCCACGGGTCACAGGCCTCCGGTATGAAAAGCAACCCACCAGCACAACCCTCTATCTTATACCTTTGAGCCAGTTCTGTATCCAAATGGTTAGTTCTCCCTGTATTCCATGAGCTCTAACATTGCTAACCAGTCTTCCATGAGAAAATTTGTCGAACGCCTTACTGAAGTCCACATAGATCACGTGAACTGCACTGCCCTCATGAATCCTTTTCATTACTTCTTCAAGCTAAAATAATCGTGTTTGTGAGACATGATTTCCCATGCACAAAACCATGTTTACTATCCCTAATCGGTCCTTGCATTTCCAAATAAATGTACATACTGTCGCTCAAGATTCCCTCCAACAACTTGCCCACCACTGATGTCAGGATCATTGATCTATAGTTCTTAGTTCTTCCCAGTTTGTTGAATGATGGCACAACGTTAGTCAGCCTCATGTCTTCCAACACCTCACCGTTGGATATTGATGATCAGAACATGCCATTAAGATTCCCAGAACTCATTTCCCGAGCTTCTCACTGAGTTCTCATGTATACCTGATCAGGACCCATGAAGTGCATGTTCATTGCACATCATTTGGTTCGTGAATGGAATGAATGTCCTGAGAAGTGATGGATGTGGGTAAAGTTACAACGTTTAAAAGACATTTGATGAAGTACAAGTATAAGGGAAGGTTTGGGAAAATATGGTCCAAGCGCAGGCAGGTGGGACTGGTTTAGTTTGAGATTATCATCAGCATGGACTGTATGAGCCAATAGGTGTGTTTCCAAACACCCAGTGTAACTCTATGACTCCATGTGTGTTTGTATGTCCAAGCATGTATCTAAATATTTCCTTCCGCGCTTGTCTACTTTTGTGTGTCTATATGTGTCTCTGCGTGACCCCTGAGTGTATCTATCTCTCTGTATATGTTATGTTCTGTTTATCACTGTGTGTGTGTGTGTGTGTGTGTGTGTGTGTTGATGGTGCTGTGAGCTTCTGCCTTCCCACGACACACTGTTACACACTGATATACACAACATTAACACAGAGACATAGAGACACTCACTAATACGCGGAAACTAACACAGATATGGAGTGTCAGTCAGTAATTCTCTTGCTCCATGTTTTTCTTGTCAATATTTTACTTACACTGTCTGGTGTGTGTCAGTATTTAATTCTGTCCTCAGGGAGTTCGTTAGTATTGCACTTGTTCAAAATAATGAGTAGTCGGCATTTCTGTGTGGCGTGTAGGACAATTTCAATGTTTGAATAAACCAAACCTGGATGAATTATAAAATTTGTGATGGACAGTGTGGAACCCCAACAGGACAATCACACGTTGGTGTAGATTTCAGTTTTAGGGCAAACGAGGTTCAATGCAGAGCAGTGTGAGGTGATGCACTTCGGCAAGAAGAACATTGAATTACAATATAAAACATCCAAAACTCTCCATCATCTGACCTTACACCAATATCCCGTTCACCCATCATTCCTGGAAATACTGGCTTATGTTGCAAGACTCTGTTGAAAAGTTTACATTTCAACATTCTGGAACCTGGGAACACATCCATCCATGGCATTGTCTCTCAGTTTCGCCCACTCTGTCTTAACCCAAACTCCTCCCATTTGTTGATATTTAAACTGATTCCCAGACGATCACTCTCTGGCAGTAATGTTCATACCCATAGTACCTCTTATAATAACACAGTGTATGTATTGAGTTGTAAATGGATGGGAGATGCACATTCTGTCACTCCCAGCATGGGCTTCAAGTTTCCTCATGCTGGACATTGATCTAACACAGTGTTACTCAGCAATGTACTGGGGTGGTGAACACAGTTCCACACCCTGGTCACATGTCTTACCTGGGTTTATAGATCAATGAACTGCTGTGGTCTGCATACATTTCCACTCTGGGTAGATTGTGGCTTTCATTGCACAGTACATCAGCCCGGTCTGCACAGTGCTCCATGCTGAAAACATTTCTGATCTGGGTTTATAGGTCCATTCACTCCTATGGTCTGCCCAGTGTTCCTCGCTGGAACAATTGCAGGGTTGTGTTCAGCAGTACACGAGCCTGGTCTGCACAGTGCTTCATGCTCAACAAATATCTCCTCGGGATCTATGGTGTCAGGGCTGGTTCTCTGAGGTGGATTGAGAATGTGATATAACTAATCATTTCAGTCGAAAAAGCCATGCTTTTATTTTTGTTCTCATTCTTGTGATTGGATCCTCCAAATTCTGAATCCTGCAGCCAGTCCCATTCTTCAGTCTACTTGCATATTTTGGCAACATGTCCCATGAGTAATTGTCTAGTTATAATGTGAATAACTATCCTGTCTATTTCCCTGGTCTTTGACATTGTTCACCATGGAGCATCAGGATTCACCGTGATGAGTCTCAGTGAGGTCACTCCTCAGACTCAACGCTCAAGGGAACATAGCCCCAGCTCTCCATGTAGCTAATCATCACTCGCTACCTCAACATCAGCAACCTATTTGCAAATCTTTAATGCACCCTTTCAAGTTTAACGACATCTTTTCTATAGCAGGGAGAACAAAATTCAAGACAGTATTACAGAAGTGGCTGAACCTAGGAAGTAGGCGAAAGTGAGTACTACAGGTGCTGGAGATTAGAGTCGAGAGTGTGGTCTGGTCTGTTCAATTCCCGGTGTGTCCCATGTGGTGCTCCATGTCAGTGGTGGGGGTATGTGTCAGTCTGTTGTTCACTTCCCGGTGTGGTTTATGTGGGTGTTCCATGTTCAGGGGAATGTGTGTCGGGCTGTTGTTCAATTCCTGGCGTGTCCTGTGTGGTGCTTCATGTTGGATAGGCTTTTCAGCAGCTTTGACTCACTTTTTGTAAGCTTGATCTGTGCCTATTCACTGAACGCCTGACATCTGTGTTGGTCCTTTTTAGCTGATCGTGTGGCCAGTAACGCAAGGAAGCCCCTTGAGTATTATTGTAAAGGACCAGGTACCTAACATCTCTGACAATGGTGTCACTTTAAAAAAGGTTATTTGCTCCTTTTCTTTAAAGAGAGATCTTAACGGCCAAACTGCCTACTGCAAATGGCTGAAGTAAATAACATAGGAAGCTTTCGGGTTTTTTTTAAATTAATAGTAATAACAATGGTCAGTTCGCACAGACCAGGCTTTCTAGTTTTTTCTGAGCTGTAACAATCACTAGGTTCCTGGGATCAGGGTTGGATGCTTCAGTAAATGATCCCTCGCTGCTATTCTCTCTGAAATCTGTCTTGATGCTGTTTCCTCCTGGATTGCAGAACTGCATGCATGATTGATTGGTCTTGGGTGTGTCTTTTTGCTAATGGACGATTTTATGGGATGACCATACATTGGAATACTTCATTAGTGGAAGGTTCTACGCCCATTATTTTATTAAGATTTCCAGTAGTTAAGTTATTCTACATTCCTCTTCTTTTTGTCTGTATTTTTATTAGAGTGTTTAAATAAATTGTGATTTCGTTTACGTTGAGTTGTTTGAACAGCTGCATCACATCTGCAACACCCATTTCACATCTATCTTTACTATAAGACAAAGTTGGCATCCAGGCTGCCATCTTAAAGTATTTTAAGGCAGTCTGCTCTGGTCCATAGCAAAGAGGGGATTCTTGTCTGTTGCGAATTCGATAATTCCAAATTGGGTTCAGGTTCAGAATCCCTACAGTGTGGAAACATTCCATTTGGCCCAACAAGTCCACACCAATCCATCGAAGAGTAACCCACCCAGACCCATTCCCCTATCCTATTATTCCATATTTACCTCTCACGAATGCACCTAATCTACACGTCCCTGAAG
The DNA here is from genome assembly GCF_047496795.1 of Chiloscyllium punctatum. NCBI lineage: Eukaryota > Metazoa > Chordata > Chondrichthyes > Orectolobiformes > Hemiscylliidae > Chiloscyllium > Chiloscyllium punctatum. The sequence goes on from NC_092752.1 coordinate 63,698,524, forward strand.
AGTATGGACAATTTACCATGTGCAATTCACCTAACCTGCACATTTTTGGGCTGTGGGAGGAAAACTCAGGAATATGGTGGATGAGGTTAATGCAATGTTTTCTCCCTCAGCAGGGATCTGCCGAGTGTATCCTTGATTTCCCAGTAATTTTCCCAATGATGTACTTGGCTCTGCGGATCCCTATGTCAACGAGATCATGGAGGGGAACTGCAGAAAATCTCACTCCATTAATGTTACAGTGCGCCCATGCACAGTACATAATGTTGGTGAATACTCACTGTCCTCCCAGCAGCCACAGCCTCTTCGTTCAGAAGCAGTCAGACCATCCCTTCATCATCGGTCTCCATGTAGAAAGGAATGAATGTATCTTAAAGGCCCTTGCAACACGTTTCAAAATACTGTCCCAATTGCCAACAAACAACATCAAAATATCTGGTATGTACTGAGAGCAACTGGGCCCCTGGGAATGTCATGGAGCAGACCATCAGAGAGCTGGAGCAAAACTTCCCATGTCTGAATGGGTCTGAGTGAACTCCCCAATGCACAGTATTACTATGCCCTTTCGTCGCACTCCATTTCAGGAACATACTCCCTTCCATTCTTCCTGTAAATAAAATGACAAGTTATATCATGTAATATTCCACTGCCTCACTTCATAATCTAATGTCTTGCTTATCACAGAGTCATAACCAAATGTAATTACAGTACATCTGTTCCATACTCCTGATCATTGATATAGATTGCAAATAGTTGAGGACCAAGCACTGGTCATTGTGTGAATCCACTGGTGACGTTTTGTCAAACTGATATATCCGGAGTGCCTGCTTCCTGTTTTATAACCAGTCCTTCCCCATTCCTGTGAAACATATTCAAAGAGCTAAATAAGAACAAGGAACATCAGTCAGTAATTCAGCCGTTCCAGCCTGCTCCATCACTGAATACAATCATGGCTGATGTCATCGCGGCCTTTGTTCCACATTCCTGCCATCTCTCCATCCTGAAACTCTGGTCTCTTGCTTTAGATTGCTGCACATGATCAAATATCTACTCCATATCTACACTGTCAATTACTTTTAGCATTCTACACACCTCAATGACATCTCCTTTCTTTGCAATAAACTTGAGACTATAGACCTGAACTGCTCAATCTCTCTTCATAAAACAAACCCCTCTTCTCTGGAATCAATCTAATGAACCCCTTCTGAATTGCCTCCAATGCGAATGCATCCTTCCGCAAGTCAGGGCACCCAAATTCTACTCCAGTTGCAGCGTCACTAATGTTTGTGTGGCTACATCAACACTCCCTACCTTTCTACTCTGTCCGTTTACAAATAGAAAACTGAACCTACACTTGACTTTCCCATTATTAGCTGGACCTGCATGCAGGTTTTCTGTGATGTGCACGTGAACACACTGACCCCTCTGCACCTGAGCACTTTGAAGTTTCTCTCCATTTAGATAATAATTTGCCTTTCTATTTCGCTGGCCAAATTGAATAATCTCACAGTTATACACTTTAATTTTCATTGCCAAATGTAAGCCCATTCACCCAAACTATCCATATTCATTTTAAACCTCTTACATCTTCATTCCACAGTAATTTCCCACCGATGTTAGTGTCTTCCGAAAAAGTGGTTATAGCATTTTTTATCCTGTCAACCGAGTAATAATATTGATGAAAAATAGTTAAAGCATGAGTACAGAAATCTGTGGCACGCCACAAGGTATATTTGCCAGAAGAAAATGGCACATTTATTCCATCTGACTGCATTTTGTTGGTTCACTAATCCTCCATCCAAGTTAATACATTACTCCTAAACCCATGTTGTCTGATCTTACCACTTACTCTTTGGAGAAGCGACATATTCAATGCTTTCAGGAAGACCAGATATATTCCATCTCCAGGATTCCCACAATCCACCATGTTTGTGACATCGTTAAGTAACTCAAGCAAACAGTTCGAACACGAAAAACCATGTTGACCCGGACGGAGTGTGATTTAACTTTGCAAATGTTCTGAACAATTGACTTTAACAATTTGCATTAAATTACAGTAGTTTATTGTTACACTTTCGTCCCTAATTTATACCATTATTATAAGTTCTTCCCTTTCAAAAACATTTACGTTTTCATTCAATTCCTATTTAATGGACACACGTTTTTAAGAGTTCTGTTCCAATTGCTGTGTAAGAGGCATGTGTGGCTAAATGGACTCATCATCTTGCTCGTGAACAAAATCGATGGGCTGACATCTTTTTGGTGATCCGATGTTGTCGTCTTCAAGGACAGAATGACCTCCTCCTGTTGATGTGTTAGAGGGTTGGCGATTATGGAATCTTCCTGTTGCTGTGCAACAGCTCGAGGGGCTGATGGGCCATCTCATAATCCTGCATCATAGGCTGGAAATACTGAACGGTGTCCTCATGCATCCCTGAGATGATAACGAGGGAGTGATGTTCCCTTACAACGTGCCTGAATTACCTCTTCCTTTCTCAAGAAAAAAATGGCTCAGATAGATTATATCCTTATCCAATTCACTTCTCATAGGCTCAATGGAAGTGAATGGCCTTCTGTTATCCCAACATAAAAATCTCCAGTCGCAGTGTGGCCTTGTCCAATTCCTGAGTAGCAGACTTGACGGGGCTAAATGGACTGATCCTGTTGCTGTGTAATAGGATACTGGTCCGTTATGGCCTACTCTGGGTCCAGGGTTATAGGCTTGAGGGGCTGATTGACCGCTCCCTGTAACTGTATATGAGGACCCAGGGGCTGAACAGCCGAGTCCTATTCTGGTGTAACAGTGTTGAAGGCCTGAATATCCTTCTGTTGTTCCTGTGTAACAGGCTGGAGAATGACATGGATTTCTCCATTATGTGTGTAATTGGCTTCTGTTGCTGACTCCTTCTGGTCATCTATGTTGAAATAAGATCATCTTTCTTTCTTGTAAAGTCCGATGTGTATTGGATCAACCTGACCATTCTTTCCTTATAAACTAACATCTTCATTACACGAATCAGTGGAGGGAACCGTCTCTGAGCTGCTTCCAATGTAACAATTTCCTTTCCTCAGTGAGGAGATTAAATCTGTACACATTACTCCAGATGTGATCTCACTGAGATCCTCCTGTAAGGTTCCCACCAAGGTTTCAGCAGTCTCAGCTGTCACTGGGATACACAGGACAAAAGTGAGTACTGCAGATGCTGGAATCTAGAGTTTCGATCAGAGTGGTGCTGGAAAAGCACAGCAGGTCAGGCAGCATCAGAAAAGCAGCAAAGTCAATGTTTCGGGAAAAAGCCGTTTATCAAGAATTGATGATGAAAGGCTTTTGTCCGAAACATCGATTTTACTGCCCCTCGGATGCTGTCTGATCTGCTGTCCTTTTCAAGCACAACTCTGATCAAAACGCAGGGAATACACAGCATTGTTGAAAGCTCATTGTCTTTCTCTACTCCATCGGTATAACGGGAGATCTAGAGAAAAATCTCACAATAAAGCTGGAGAACAGCATAAGTGATGTGGTGAGATGATTTCCACTATTAATCTCCCCAGAACCGACATCACTGAGATTTAACTGAATCATATAAGGTGGAGATCAGAAACAGCAAGGAGGAGCAAACATTGATGGGAGTGATATACCAAAGTGAAAGCTGCAATACATATGTTGGGCATGTTATAAAAGAGGAAATGGGATATATAAATATCTGTGTACTGCAGTAATAATGTACTGTTTAAATTATATCTAAGCTGTGCTAACCCAACTCAATGCTAATGCTGGGAAAAATGGATTTCATGAGCACATGTGAGATGGCTTGCATTAACATTATTTCGAGCACCGAATTCGAGATCAGGTTATTTAGGAATTGGTGTTGGGTGATCAGAAGAGCTAATTGAAAACTTTGCTGTAAATGACCTTTTGGGAACAGTGACTGTAACTTTTTATTTGATATTCGATTCCCACAGTATGGAAACAGGCCTTTCAGAACATAAAGTCCACATCTACCCACCAAAGAGTTACCCACCCAGATCCGTTTCCCTCTGATTCATGCACCTACCGCTATGGGCAGTTTAATATGGCCAATTCACCTGGCCTGCACATCTTTGGACTGTGGGAGGAAACTGGAGCACTCAGAGGAAACCCACACAGACGCGGGGAGAATGTGAAACCTCAACATAGACAATCGCCCATGGCTGGAATCAGACAGGGGTCCCTGTTGTTGTGAGAGCGGCAGTGCTAGACAATGAGTCACGGCACTGCCTCTATTGGTTTTCCTGTATGCTGTTTGAGTACACGACAGTTTTTGGTTTTTTTTGAAGTAACGGTTATGAATCTGAGTCATGCAAGCCATGAAGATGTGAGGAGAAAGTCGGGACTGCAGATGTTGGAGATCAGAGACAAAGAATGTGGTGCTGGAAAAGCACAGTCGGTCAGCCAGCATGTTAGTAACATGAGAATCAATGCTTTGGGCTCGAGCCCTTCATGAGGAATGAGGATGGTTGTCCAAGGGGGCTGAGCGATAAATGAGTGGGAGGTGTGGTGGGGGGACGTAGCCAAGAATCTGACAGGTAGATGAAGGAGGGGTTGAAAGTGATAGGTGATGAAGGGAGATAGAACGCCTCATCTACTTCATCCATTCAACCCGATGTGGTCTCCTCAACATCAGCGAGACAGGAGTTCAACTTCTTGATCGTTTCAGAGACCATCTCTGGTACAGCCACACTGACCAACTTAACCACCTTGTGGCTGAACACGTTAACTCCCCCTACCACTCCACAAAGGACATGCAGGTCCTGGGTCTCCTCCATCGCCAAACCCTAACCAACTGATGCATGGAGGAAGTGCCCCTCATCTTCCACCATGTGACCCTCTAACCATAGGTAATCAATGTGGATTTCACCAGTTTCCCCCATTTCCCCTCCTCCCACCTTATCCCAGGCGAATCTCCCAACTAGGGACTACCCTCTTAAATGTTCCTATGCATCCGTCTTCCTTTCCCACTATCCACTCGACGTTCCTCTCGACCTATCACTTTCACGACCCCCTCCCCCCACCCCCATTTACTTATTAGATCAAAGGAAGCAGCTTAGAAAAAATGCCAAGTATTGTAGTAGGCCAGTGGATTCAGAGAAATGTAGGACACAGCAAAGGAGGACAAATAAACTGAGAATAAAACAAAAAAAGAGAAAAAGCATGCAAACAAAATCCATCGTTAAAACTGCTAAAAAGCTTCTATGAAACAATAATGAAAACAAGGTCAAATGTGAAACAATGAGTTTGTAGACAGGATAATTTATTGTAGAGAACAGAGACATTACAGGAAAACGAAAGAGTTTATTTATGCCTGTCTTCATGGAAGAATATCCAGAAATTCTCCCAAAATACAAGTGACCTTGGGACTTGTGTGAGTAAAGTCTAAGATCATTCAATCTGGAATGAGGTAATATTTGAATAGAAATCTGGATTTAGGGCTGATAATTCTGACAGACCAGATTTACTTCATACAAAAATTTCAGGGGAAGCAGAAATAGTCATATTGGTTGCATTACGGATTTTCACATTATTTTGCGACATATTCCCGAAAGGCAGGTAGCCACTCGGGATAAGGGACGGTTATAAATATTATCCGCCAGTTTAAGTAAGGATGAAGATGGAGAGTGGTGAACTACGGACCAGTAACTTGTCATCGGCAGTCGGATGTCTGTTGGACTCGATTACAAAGATCATGCTACTAGATATATAGAAGGTAATGGGAAAACTGGGGGAGTATGAGAATGCATTGATGAAGGGAAAACCATAAGGAGCAAACCATTCTTGGGAATGGTTTGAAGATGATTCTTGTAGACATCGGCAATGAGGATAACGTAGAGTTGGATATTCAGGAGGATTATTTTAAGAACTCACACACTAATACCATAAGAAAAATTAAAGTGAAAGGTATTGGGAAGAACATACGCAAATGGGAGTTAAAATTAGGTTTACATTCATCTGAATGTAATTGAATATAGATGATTTAGTGCACCAGTTGCATCGAGTGTTTGTGGGCCTAAAGTTGAAGTATTATGTACTGTTTTGGAGTCCCCATCTAAGAAAGTATATACTGAATACAGAGTAACTGCAAAAGGCAATCTCCAGATTAATCCCGAAAATGGCAAGATTGTCTGATGGGGAAACTCAGCCTGTGATCTCGAGTTTCAAATAATGAGAGGTGATCATAGTGAATCTTAGAAGCATAGAAACATAGGTGGTACTGAATAAGAGAGGGACATAGAGAAGTGCAAACAGGCGAGACTAGGGAGAATCCCAAGATATTCCACAAGGACAACACGTAGAACAGAATAATCAGTGAACAGTTAGTGTCCATTAGAAACCCACGGGGCAATCTGTGTGTGAAGCTGGAGAATATTGAGAGATTGTGACATGAGAGCTTCACATCTGTTTTACTTGGAAGAAGGAGGGGACACATACACAATTCGAGAAGATGGATGGAGAAGCTATTGAACAGATTGATGTAAAATGCGAGGAGGGATTTGAGGCTTTGTCTTGTATAAAATTGTACTGATTGCCAGCTTTGAATGAGCTGTATCACAGCCGGCTTTTGGAGGCAAGGGAGGAAAGATCCTGACTGAAAATAATAATTAAATTACGACCATAGGATGGGTGCCAGAGGACTGGAGAACTGCTAATGCGATTCCACTTTACAGTAAGGATGGTAGAGATAGACCGAGAACTAAAGTCAAGCAAGTATTACATCACTGTTAGGGAAACTACTGCAGAAAATAGGGAAGGAGAACATTGAACTCCGATCAGAATGGCAAAAATAATCGGGGATAATCATCATGACTTTATCAGAGGAACGTCACACCTACCGAACGTGAATTAGTTTGAGCAGGTCGCTGAATTAGTTTTGCAGCAAGGCCTTTAACAAAGGTCCCCATGGGAAAATAAAGCATAAAGTAAAATCTCATGGAATCAAGGATAACTTGACAAGTTACAACGAAAATTGTCTTAGTGGCAAGAGACAGAGAGTGGTGGGAGAAGGCTGTTTGTGTGACTGGAGACCAGTGTCCCCTGGTGTACCACAGGGATCAGTGTTTCTCCCTTATTATTTGTGGTATTCATAAATGGTACAGATGTCAATGGAGGGGGGTAGGTGAAGGGGGTGGGGGTTGTGATAAGTAAGTTTGTGATTATCTGGTTGGTTGGCAGTGAGGAGGAAGGGCTTATGCTCCAGAAAGATACAGGTGGAATAGTCAGATGGGCAGATCAATGGCAGACGGAATGGAAACCTGATAAATATGATGCGATACACTTTGGAAGAAGAAACCAGACAGGGGAGGACTCAATGAATGGCAGCAGACTAGGAAGCTCAGAGGCTACTTCTCCACACATCCCTGGATTGGACTGGATAAGATAATAGGTTAGTTAAGAAGTATACCTTGGGTGTAGCATTTATTAATCGGGGCGTAGATTATAAGAGCTATACAGGGCTTTGGTTAGGCCAAGATGGAATACTGTGTGGAGTTCTGGGAGCCACATTACAGGAATGATGTGATTGTACTGGAGGGTGTGCAGAGGAGATTCACCGGGATGTTCCCTGGGATGGAGCATATCAGCTGTGGAGAGAGGCTGGATAAGCTCGGGTTGTTTAGTTCGGAGGAGAGAAGATTGAGGGGTCAGTGATTCAGAAGGGATAAGATTATGAGGGACATGGACAGGGTGGACAGACAGCAGCTGTTCCTTTTAGTCAGAGGGTCAAGCACAAGTGAGCACACATTTAAAGTGAAGGGTTTGCGGTTTAGTGAGGATTTAAAGATAGTATGTCTTTCACCCAGAGGATGTTAGTGTCAGGAATTTATTTCCTGAGAGGGGAATTGTCACGAGTATCCTCACAACCATTAAAACGTGCCTTCACGAGCACGTAGAAGTGTCACAACTTTCCCGGATATGGGCGTGGTGTAGATCATGCTGTGTTTCTGATAGTGCTGAATCTATGCTCCTGTGAGTGTATGGCTGTGCATCGTCAATCATTGAGCAACCTAAGACAGGATTGTTGGGTTTCTGAAGAGTATATTCACAAGGGTAATAAGAGTGAACTGTAATAGCTTGTCAAATTATGTCAAAGTGAAAATTATGAGAAAACAAGTGCAGCTTCCTTACAATCTGAAACCAGAGAATGGAGAATGCAGAACAGGGAAATGGCAAAACTATGAAGCCGTTACTTCAGTTCTGTCTTCACAGAACATTCTAACAACATTACTTAAACGAAGTCTGGTGTGGAAAAAAGGTATAGTACATAGAACGTAGAACATAGTAAGTAAATGGTTTAGGAGAAATTATTGGGACTGAAAGTAGCGGTCATAGACAACTCCAAAGTGGATTTACGAATTATGTTTGAGAACAGACTGGGAGACAAATGAAAGAGAAGCAATGGATGTAAAACATGTGAACTTTCAGAAAAAATTTTGGTAAAACTCCCAAGCCTCATTTGCAAAATCAAATCTGAGTGTATTGGGACGAATATATGGCCATGTTTCTAGAATGGGACAGCTGGTAGGAAACAGTGAATAGAAATAAACAGACTCGTCAAGCAACAGCAGAACATTGTCTGCAAGGTATGATTCTGTCAGCATGACCATGTCCCAGACACCCCATCACCTTCCCCAGATATCTCCTGTCTCATCAGCAGGACAGACACAGCAGAAGTGGCGGCACAGTGGGATAGAGTTGGAAGGAAATTGCTCTGGGGATCCTCAACAGTGACTCCATATCCCAGGAAGTCTCATGGCGTTACTTTGCATATGGAAAAGGAAACCTCCTGCTGATTACCAAGTGCCAGCCTCCCTCATCTGATGAATTAGTAATTCTACATGCTGACCAACACTTGGAAGAAGCTCTAAGGTTGGCAAGGGCGCAACATGTAGTCTGGGTGGGGCATTTTAATGTCCACCACTGAGAGTGACTCTGCAGCAGCATTACTGATCAAGCTGGTCAGGTCCAAAAGGAATTAACTGCTATATTGGGTCTATGGCAGGTGGTGAAAGAACCAACAAGAGGAAAATACATACTTGACCACATCATTACTAACCTGTCAGTTGCAGAAGTATTTGTCTATGACAGTATCGGTAAGAGTGACCACCGTATAGTCATTGTGGAAACAAAGCCACACCTTCACATTGAGAATAACCTCCATCATTTGGGTGGCACTATCACCGTGCTAAATAGGACAGACTTCGAACAGATCTCGCAGCTCAAATCTGCGGTGCTGTGGGTCATCAATAGCAGCAGAATTGTACTCCAGCACAACCTCATGGCCTGGCATATCCCCCTCATAACAATTACCATCAAGCCAGAGGATCAACCTTGGTTCAATGGAGTGTGCAGGAGGGAATAAGCAGTACTGGGAATACCTGAAAATGAGGTGTCAGCCTGGTGAAGCCACCAAATAGCACTACTCACGTTCCAATTGGCATAATAAATAAGTGATAGACAGTGCTAAGTGATCCCACAAGCAACGGTTCATATCTAAGCTCTGCAGACCTTCCACTTCTAGTTGAGAATAGTTATGGACCATTAGACATTGGAGAAGGAGATTCCACAAGTATGCCCATCCTTAATGATGGAAGCGTTCAGCACTTCAGTGCAAAAAATAAGGTTGATGCATTTGTAACAACCTTCAGTCAGAAATGCTGAGTGGATGATCCATCTTGGCCTCCTCCAGTGGTCCTCAGCAATTCATTAACCAGTCATCAACCAATTTGATTCACTCCACACGATATCCAGATTCAGTTGGAGACACTGGATACCGCAGAGGGTACATATCCTGGCAACAGTACTGAAAACGTGCCCTGACGAACTTGTCACTGCCTTAACTAAGCTGTTCCAATATCATTACAACAACGACATTTCTCCGATTACTTGGAATATTACCCAAATATCTCCTACACAGAATAAGCAGAACAAATCTAAACTGGCCAATTACCAACCCATCAGTAAAGTGATGGAAGGTGTCAGTGCTTTCAGCAATACCCTGGTCAATGACGCCCAGTTTTGGGCTCCACAAGGGCTACTGAGCTCCTGATCTCATTAGCTTGGTTCAATCATGGATAAAAGAGCTGAATTCCAGAGGTGGGGTGAGAGTGACAGCCCTTTAAAGCAAGACTGTCTTCGACCAAGTGTGGTATCAAGGCGTGTTTGCAAAACTGGATTCAATGGGTATCAGGGGCAAACTCCCCGCTGGTGAGAATCATACCTGACACTTAGGAAGATGGTCATTTTTGATAAACATTAGTAAACGCAGCTCCATGACAAGTCTGTAGGAGTCCCTCGGGCAGTGGCCTAGGCCCAAACATCTTCAGGGCTGCTTCATCAATGACCTTCCCTCCATTTTAAGGTCAGAAGTGGGGATGTTCGCCAATGATTGCACAATGCTCAGCAACATTTGTGGGTCCTCAGATACTGAAGCAGTCCGTGTCCAAACGCGACAAGATCTGGACAGTATCCAGGCTGACAAGTGGCAAACTCGAGGGATCAAAGGAACTACTGCACTTCATATTTTACATCTTCCCAAAGTTAATCATATTAACGGATATATTCATTGTTTGGGATAAGTGCATTGTGGAGATTTTTGAAAATGACACACAATGAGGAAGTCTCAATGTGTCCTTTACCGATGTTTCTGTGCAGTCTGTGGGAAAGCTCTGTCAATGTTGTCACAAGCTGTCAGATGTTAGGAAGGAGGCCTCTGCAGGGTCAAAAGGACTGTGTTTCATGTTCCCTTTTCGAATATTGCCTGGGGCTGGGAGTTCTGTCCGGGTTTATCCTTTAAGACCTCGAAGCAGTTTGATACAATAGAGTGTCTTGCTTGGCCGATTCAGAGACCATTGAAGAGTTTATCACAAGTCGTGTGTCTGGAGTAATGCTTAGCCAGACCAGGAAAACACGGGAGACTCACTTCCTGAAAGTACATTGGGGAAGGAAATTGGTGTTTACAATCGACATTGCCTTCAAGGTCACTGTTACTGACACCAGATTATGCATCTTAATATTTTATCAATTGTTTTTAACTTCCACCAGCTGCCAGAGCATTATCCTGGTCTGAGTTAGTAATCCCAGACATTTCCAGCACCATCTCCAAATGGGGACCTATCAGAAACCACGCTGAGCAGGATATTTCTGTGCTGCTTGACAGCTCTGTCAAAACGAACTCCCACCAATGTGACTATCGTGATTGGACTGAGGGGGTGGTAATTGGTCAGATTGTAATTATTCTCCTCTAAGGGTACTGAACATTGTTGAGTAATTTTCCACATTCCCAGGGAGATGGAGCTGGAGCGAAACAGCTTCCCCAAGGACACGGCTTGTTATGCAGCACAAGTCTTCAGTCCTATTGCAGGAATAGTGTCAGGGCCCATTGCCTTTGTCGTATCTACGGTGTTCAGCTGTTTCTTCATGTCACGAAAATCGAATAGGTTGAAGGCTGCCATCTGTAATTCTGTGGGCAACATGACGACAGTGACGTGGATAATCAACACAACACTTCTGGCTGAGAATGGTGCAGATACTACATCCTTGTGTTTTACACTGGTGTACAGGGCAGTTCTGTTATGCAGTATGGGGGTACTTATGGAATCATCTTCTCCTGTCATTTTTTTAATCGTCCATAACCATTTGTGACTGAATATGGCAGGACTGCGGAGCTTCAATCAGACCTCTTGGTAGCTTTAATGTGTTAGCATCACTTTTAGGTTCACATGGGTCTGACACAGACATGTTCATCCACAATCATTACTGAAACATAGGTTGATGGTAATGGCTGACTGAGGAGATTATCCCTGGGCAAAAATGTTACAGATTGTGGTTGAATGCTGTTCTGCTTCTCCTGCTGTTGTGGTCTACAGCACTACATAAATATGCAGTTTTGAGCTTCAGTATCTGAAATGCAATTCTGCTGTCTGTCCCCTAGTTCACATCGAGACCCAGTCACCCATCAGCCCTATACTCAGTGACCTACTCTGGATTCTGATGTGGTAACACTTCCATTTTCATATTCTCATTCTGCTGAGGGTCTCTCCCCGGGTCATGCTTCCAATTTGACAAATTCTGAAAAACCAATTAACTAATTTTAATTCAACGGTTTAATTAATCTGATTTTTTTTCTTTGAGTAATAACATCTTCTGTGTTTAAAGTGAATGCCTTTCCCTCTGTTTCTCTCCCTGACCATGATTAAGAGCTCTGTAGTGTCAGTGATGCCAGCCTTTTGTAGTTTCAGAGCCAATGAATTCTCTGGATTCCCAATCATCTTCACCACATTGTATTTTTTCTCTTTTGGTTTGATGCCTTATCACTTATGGCTGCCCTGTCCTCCCATGAGTATGGTTCATCTCCTTTTTGGATGAATTTCTGATATCCTCCGAATTATCCCCAGACACTCCTGCCACTGCTGCTCTATGGTCTTTCCTGTTCGGCTCCCTACCAATTAATTCTGGCCAGCTCCTCCCACATGTCATTGTAGTTACATTGTTCAATTATAATCACATTACATCAAGAAGAGAGCAATAGTTACAAACCAAAAGAAGGATTTTTGAGAGAAAGGGTGTGATGAATAATTGGTAAATTTCTTAACTAGATAAAAAGAGAGAACGAGAGAGAGGATATAGTTGAGGAAATGTGAAAAATTAGAAAACCTGATTATTAAAAGGTTTGATGTACATCCATCAATGCTTTGGCAATGCCTGTGTGCTGTGGTCCTTTATACAGTGCATGTACAATAGAGCAATGTGTTCAAATACTGGGTCTGATGGTAGAATTTTTATCTCCAATGAAATGACAGACACTAACTTTATAAAGAACCCAGCAGGCAAATATATTGAAGTCCCGGTAGAAAGAGATTAACTGAAATATGTTGGGATACCAGGAGCAAGAATTTATAACACACATCTTGATAAGAATGAGAGATTAGAGTAGAGAATTCCAGAAAAGGACGTAACATTGAGAGAAGTGGAACATATCACTTTAGATGAGGATCAAATAATGTTTTAATGTTTCATAAGTTTTATAGATCATATGCATCATTTTTCGTTAACTGTGTCTCCATTGTTCATTTAGAAAGTGTTGTGCACATATGAAAAATGTTACTTATCCGCACACACACATTGATTAAACAGTGCATATAAAGTCATTTTCCCGCCATTGAAATAGCCCTGTTGTCGTATTACCTGGATACATGAACACCAACTGGCCACCAAAAGACACGACCCATTACCACTATGTTCCATACATACAAAGAAAGACACCACTTTGGTTTGGACAACACACAGACACACACACACACACACACACACACGGACATTCTTAGAGGAATGGCATTCTAACTAGACGTCCATCAATAAACACATTAATTTAGATCCTATCTACCTTCTTTTGTAAATCATAAGAATTGGAAATGACCCACCTACATTAAGAAAACCAAGACCTATAAACATGCCACCAACGCTTCAGCGGAGACTCTCATTGATGATGTTACCTAGCCATTGTGTCAAAACATCTGAAAAGAAACCTTCAAGCAGAACGAGGTAACTTGCATACATATAAACTGTTATTTTACTTTTATTAGTGTAATTTGGGAATTCTCATGTTTAAACAGATTACGAGGTGAAGTGAGCTTTTCTGGGTGTGTGGTTTTAATGAACAGAGGGGTTCGATATTGATTTCATAACAGTTTGGGGCCTTGCCGTATGGGATTTGGACAGATTTGGAATACAAAAGGTCCCAGCAGATTCCAACACGTGGCAATTAGTGGCCTAGATCTTCAAATAAAACCGTTGGGAAATTTCACCCTCCTCTCCGATCTATCATCATCTCACCCCACCTGCATCTACTATCGCCTTCCAAGCTCCAGTCCATCAAGCTCCAACCCCACCCTCCTATTTATTTCTCAGCCCGCTTTCCCCCAGCCCCCTTACCCCCCCCCCCCCCGCACTTTCCTTATGAACGATTTATGCCTGAAACGTCAACTCTCCTACCTTTCGGATGCTGCCTGACCTATTGTGTTTTTCCAGCGCCACACCTTTCAACTCTGATCTCCAGCATCTGCAGTCCTCATTTTCTCTTGGCCTCCAATAGTAAAAATTGGAAGTATTTTCACTCTTTCTGACGTGTTATTCAAGAGCGTGATAATTTGTGGAATGGAGACTGAAATTAAGCATTCCCTTGTGTAACATCAGGTTGGAGTGCCAAATCAAGATTGGGGAAGTAACAGTGAGAGTGAGCGACAGAGTGTGCGTTCCAGGAATACAGTTTGTTCTTGTAGTTGGGATCCAAGATGGGAGAGGCACACCTTGTGGTGGAGAAGACAAAGGAAGACTAGGGAATTGGGGAGTTAAATGAAAAAACACCCAGGAATTTTTGCAGACAGTGTAGTAACAAGATCCCACTGTAATAAGTTACAGCAGGAAGGAAAAATGGAAATAAGAGACAAAGGATTTGATGTTAAGGTACCTGACACCCTGTTTGATGTAACGGTGCAGGAAACAAAACCTGAACAGGCAGAGGATCAGGCAGACGTGTTTAGTCCCAAAACGCTAATGGACTTAGAACAGACACACACACACACACACACACACAGAAATATATTGTCGAACGTTATTAATTTAAAGATAGAATCCTAAAATTAAAAGGGAGCCCATGACAGGTTAGTGTAGAAGGGAAATGGGCTGAGGTGCACCGGATTGTGTTACCGGTAGCAGACAGTGTTATGGGTAGCACATGAACTAACTACAGGCGATCACCTAGGTGGACAGAAGACTCAGGCTAAAGTACAGAAGCATTTCTAGTGGCCTGGAATGCACAAGGACGTGGTTAATCTTTATTGTGCATGTCCAACATGCCAAATAGTAGGTAAGTCACAGGCAATAATAAAACCAGCACTTCTGTCACCAATTCCTGCATTTGAACAACCTTTCACATGGGTTCTGATTAACTGCATAGCTCCCCTTTCTAAAGTAAAAGTGGAAACTATTATTTGCTGACCATAATGGATGTGTCTACCAGATTGCCAGAGGCAATTCCATTACAGAGTGTTAAGGCAAGAAGGGATGTGGAGGGGTTGGTAGCTTTCTTTACTCGCTGTGGGCTAAGCAGTGAGATTCAGTCAGACCAGGGGTTTTATTTACCGCTCAACTCTTCAAGGAAATCATGGATAGCTTAGGTATTCAACACTTCAAATCGACTGCTTCCCATCCGGAATCCCAGGGAGCCTTGGAAAGTTAGCATCAGACACTGAGGACCATGCAAACAGCGTACTGTCAGGATTACCCGAATGATTGGGATAAAGGTGTCTCATTAAACTGTTTGCCATCGGAGATGTCCCATATAAATCAACTCAGTTTACTTCCTTTGAATTAATATTCATACATGAAGTGAGAGTTCCTTTGAAATTAATTCAACATAAAGCAACAAGACCGAAGTCGGCAAACTCACACTTGGATTATGTATGTGAGGTGAGGGAGAGATTAGACCGAGGAGGTGAGTTAGTTTAACAGCACCTGAAGAGGGCACAGCCAAGAGTGAGGCAGGTGGCAGATAAAAACTCTGAAACTTTGAGGATATCCCGTGGGGATGACGTGTTAGTATTGCCACCAATCGCTTCAAAGTCCCTTTGAAATCCCTTCAAAACCAGATTTAGTGGCCCCTTTCAAATTAAAAAAAATGCTGAGTCAGTTAAACTATCTGGTAAAGATACTGGACATGCTAAAACGTTGTGGAGCATGTTTTGTGAATGAATGATGCACCATCCACAATTTGCACTCAGGAACAGAGTTGTGGCCAGATGAACAAACTGTGCAGCTTATCTGTATGATATAGTGATCTTAGCAAGTGATTGAAAACTCACATGTTACAGTTGGGAGAGCATGTTGAACAATTACAAGAAGCAAATTTGACAATAAACTTAAAGAAAATAGAATTTGCGAAGGCAGAGGTGATGTTCTTGGGACATTACATTGGACATGGGAGGTTGACTCCATGGAACACAAAGACGAAGGGCTTTGAGGAATTTCCACGACCATCCTCGAAGAAAGAGGTGCTTCGATTTTTAGAACTGAGTGGATTCTATCGGAAGCTTGTTGCAAACTTCAGCAGTCTATTGGCACCACTGCTGGATTTACTGAAGAAGAACACAATATTGTGGTGGACAGAACAATGCCAGGGGGTATTTGAGAATTTTAAAGCAGGATTAATCACTGCACCAGTTTTAGCTGCACCAAATATTTTGAAACCGTTTGAAAATTGTGTTTGATGCTCGGGATATAGTGGTCGGAGATGGGATTTTGCAAGGACTGCACAAAACACTACATAGGACAAACAGGAAGACAGCTAACGATCCGCATTCATGAACACCAACTAGCCACGAAACGACACGACCAGCTATCCTTAGTAGCCACACACGCAGATGACAAGCAACATGAATTTGACTGGGACAACACTACTATTATAGGACAAGCCAAACAGAGAACAGCCAGGGAATTCGTAGAGGCGTGGCACTCATTACCAGATTCAATCAATAAGCACATCGACCTGGACCCAATAGACTGACCACTACAGCGGACAGCTGGAACTGACAACTGGAAGCGGCAGAGACAAATCACTATAAATGCCAGAGGAAAGATCACAGAAGCGCTTCACAGGAGGCTCCCAAGCACTGAGAATGTCACCTGGACAGGGGACGAAACGTCTGCAACACAAATTCCCAGCTCGGCGAACAGAACCACAACAACGAGCACCCGAGCTACAAATCTTCTCCCAAACTTTAATATGAATGGTATAACTGAGATTAATACTTTTGTATTTCATAATAATGGGATTAATAATGAGAGGAAAAAGAATGATGACATCTTTTCATTCTGATTGCTCGTTTTCTTTTCCGAAGGGGGGAGGTGTTATGAAGCTGAAAGCATGTCTCGTCACTTTAAGACAGAACGGGTCTTGCTGAATAGAAAGTACAGCCACAGATGCCGGCTAAATGTCAGACTGTTTCACATGTCACCATTAGCTGGGAAATGGATACCTGGGTTTTGGTTGCTGTTTTGACAGCAATTCAAATGCAACCAAGAGTTTAAATAACGTTTTGGATACCAGAAGCCAACGGGATTTGAATGTTATTGTTTGCACTCTTGAAAAGCAATCCGTTTTGAGAAATAATGTATCATGGGGAGTTTATAAACCCAGCATTTTGAACACTAGAGTGAGAGCCACTGCCATCCAACAACAGAGTAATTTCTGTAGAGCAGAACTGCTAACTAGCCACCTCAAACACTCTCTATCAAAGATACATGTGCATGTCAAACCTACGTGCGTAAAAAAAATGACCCAGGGAGATCAGCAGCTGGAAGAGTGAACACAGCGGGGAAGATGGAGACTGTGTGGCCTTGAGATTGTAATGTTTAATATGTGGGTTGTTGGAACAGCAGATTTTTACAGAGTTGGAGTGAGATAGTAAGTAGCTAAGAAAAGAGGAGCTTGTATTTGCGAATTGTTGTTGTTTAGTGTTCACTATTAAAGTTAAGAAACTAACTTGTTATTTTTTGTTTAAATTGTGGAATGTAGGAGATCTGTGTCACTCGAATTTTAACAGATCACAATGTGAGGCGAACTTTTCTGGGTGTTTGGGTTTAATTAACAGAGGGGTTTGACTCCACCTTGTAAATGTCCATCCTCGCTAACCCCATTTCCCTGCAGTTGGCCCATATGCTTCCAGTCCTTTCTGATCCACATATTTATCCGAATGCTTTTGAAATGTTGTTAATGTTCCCCCTCAACCTCATCTGCTAGCAGCTCATCCACGTACCAGCCTCTGTGTAAAGAAGTGGCCCCTCAGGTTCCCTTTTATTCCTTCCCCTTTAACCTTAAACTGATCCCCTCGATTCCTCAATTCTCTAAACATTGGGAAAAGGCTCAGAGCATTAACCCTATCAATATGCCTCGTGATCTTAGACAACTCTATAAGGACCACCCCCCACCTCCCTCAGTCTCCTACACTCTAAAGAAAAGGTCCGAGCTTTTCCATCCTCTCCCTATAAATCAGACAGTTGGGTCCTGGCAACGTCCTGGTCAATTTCTTCGGCACTCTTTCTAATTTCATAATACCCTCCCCATAACAAGGTGACAAAAACTGAACACAATACTCCAAATGAGGCCTTACCAAAGTCCTGTGTAACTGCAACATAACTTCCCTACTTCTACACTCAATATCCTGCCTGATGAAGGCCAGTGTGCCAAAATCCTTCTTCACTGCCCTGTTGTCCTGTCTACCTGTAACTTCACTCTCAGAGAACCATGCACCTGAATGCTAAGGTCTTTCGGCCCGCCAAACCTATTAAGGCCTTCCCATCTCCCGTGAAATTCTTACCTTGATTTGAGTTTCCAAAATGCAAGACTGCATACGTCTATATTAAACTCCATTTGCCATTTCTCAACCTACATCCCCACCTGATAAAGGTCCTGCTGCAAGTTTTGATAAACATCATCACTGATCACGATACCACTTATTTTAGTGTCATCGGCAAACTTACTAATCATACCTTGTACATTCTCAACTCAATCATGGATAACAAACAGCCATGGACCCAGCCTCCGGTCTAACAAGCATCCTTCCACTAAACTCTATGCTTCCTACCATCAAGCCAACTGTATTGGCCAGTTCTGCCAGCAATCCACGTGATTGAACCTTCCAGACCAGCCTGCCAAGTGATACCTTATCAAAGGCCTTACTGAAATCCATAGAGACTACATCTACCGCTCTGTCTTCATCAACCTTCTTGGTCACTTCATCAAAGAACGCTAACAAATTTGGGATGCATGATCTCCCACTCACAAGTCTATGCTGACTGCTCCGAATCAAACCCTGTGTAAGTAATGGGTGCAGTCAATGGTATGCTGTCCTTCATTGTAAGATGATTCAAGTACATAAGTAAAGCCATCTTCCTGATGTTGTAGAGCCTTGCTGAGAGAGCATTTAGAACATAGAACATAGAACATAGAAGAATACAGCGCAGTACAGGCCCTTCGGCCCTCGATGTTGCGCCGATCAAAGCCCACCTAACCTACACTAACCCACTATCCTCCATATACCTATCCAATGCCCGCTTAAATACCCATAAAGAGGGAGAGTCCACTACTGCTACTGGCAGGGCATTCCATGAACTTACGACTCGCTGAGTGAAGAACCTATCCCTAACATCAGTCCTATATCTACCCTCCCTTAATTTAAAGCTATGCCCCCTTGTCATAGCTGACTCCATACGTGGAAAAAGGTTCTCACTGTCAACCCTATCTAACCTCCTAATCATCTTGTACACCTCTATCAAATCACCCCTAAACCTTCTTTTCTCCAATGAAAACAACCCCAAGTGCCTCAGCCTTTCCTCATAGGATCTTCCTACCATACCAGGCAACATCCTGGTAAACTTCCTCTGCACCCGTTCCAGTGCCTCCACATCCTTCCTATAGTATGGCGACCAAATCTGCACACAATATTCCAGATGCGGCCGCAGCAGAGTCTTATACAACTGCAGCATGACCTCAGGACTCCGGAACTCAATTCCTCTACCAATAAAAGCCAGTACGCCATATGCCTTCTTCACTGCACTATTTACCTGGGTGGCAACTTTCAGAGATCTGTGTACATGGACACCAAGATCCCTCTGCTCTTCCACACTACCAAGTAGTCTACCATTAGCCCAGTAATCCAACTTTTTATTACTCTTACCAAAGTGAATCACTTCACACTTAGCTACATTGAACTCCATTTGCCACCTTTCTGCCCAGCTCTGCAGCTTCTCTATATCCCGCTGTAACCTGCCATATCTTTCCACACTGTCAACAACTCCACCGACTTTCGTATCATCCGCAAACTTGCTCACCCAACCTTCTAACCCTTCCTCCAGGTCATTTATAAAAATGACGAACAGCAATGGTCCCAAAACAGATCCTTGCGGAACACCGCTAGTAACTGCACTCCAAGATGAACCTTTGCCATCAACTACTACCCTCTGTCTTCTTCCAGAGAGCCAATTCCTAATCCAAACCTCCAACTCACCCTCAATGCCATATCTCTGTATTTTCTGCAGTAGCCTACCATGGGGGACCTTATCAAACGCCTTACTAAAATCCATATATACCACATCTACCGCTTTCCCCTCATCTACCTCCTTAGTCACCTTCTCAAAGAATTCAATAAGGTTTGTGAGGCACGACCTGCCCTTCACAAAACCATGCTGACTATCCTTGATCATATTATTCCTATCCAAATGTTCATAAATCCTATACCTTACAATTCTCTCTAAGACTTTGCCCACAACAGAAGTGAGACTCACTGGCCTATAGTTACTAGGATTATCCCTACTCCCCTTCTTGAACAAGGGAACCACGTCTGCTAGCCTCCAGTCCTCTGGCACTACTCCTGTCGACAAAGAGGACACAAAAATCAAGGCCAATGGCTCTGCAATCTCCTCCCTTGCTTCCCAGAGAATCCTAGGATAAATGACATCAGGCCCAGGGGACTTATCTATTTTCACCCTTGCCAGAATTTCCAACACCTCTTCTCTACATATCTCAAAGCCATCCATTCTACTTATTCGTGCCCCAGTATTCATATCGACAACAATGTCCTGTTTCTGAGTGAATACTGACGAAAAGTATTCATTCAGCGCCTCCCCAATCTCTTCAGCCTCCACACACAACTTCCCATTACTATCCTTGATTGGACCTATTCCTTCCCTAGTCATTCTTTTATTCCTAACATACCTATAGAAAGCCTAAGGGTTTTCCCTAATCCTACCAACTAAGGAC
This sequence comes from Chiloscyllium punctatum, assembly GCF_047496795.1. Taxonomy (NCBI): domain Eukaryota; kingdom Metazoa; phylum Chordata; class Chondrichthyes; order Orectolobiformes; family Hemiscylliidae; genus Chiloscyllium; species Chiloscyllium punctatum. The sequence continues at coordinate 63,719,367 of NC_092752.1, forward strand.
CTTTCATGTCCCCTCCTTGCTGCTCTTAGCTCTCTCTTCAGGTCCTTCCGGGCTACCTTATAACTCTGAATCGCCCCTATTGAACCTTCACGCCTCATCTTTACAAAGGCCGCCCTCTTCCATTTAACAAGGGATTCCAACTCCGTATTAAACCACGGCTCCCTCACACGACCCTTTCCTCCCTGCCTGATAGGTACGTACTTATCAAGGACATTCAATAGTTGCTCCTTGAACAAGTTCCACATATCAATTACGCTCTTGCCTTGGAATCTACTTTTCCAATCCACACATCCTAAATCATGCCTCAACGCATCATAATTTCCCTGCCCCCAGCTATAACTCTTGCCCTGTAGTACAGACTTATCCCTCTCCATCACTAGAGTAAAAATCACCGAATTGTGGTCACTGTCCCCAAAGTGCTCACCTACCTCTAGTTCTAATACCTGGCCTGGTTCGTTACCCAGAACCAAATCCAGTATGGCCTCACCTCTTGTTGGCTTATCTACATATTGTGTCAGGAAACTCTCCTGCACACATTGCACAAACACTGACCCATCTAACGAACTTGAGCTATAGCTTTCCCAATCAATATCAGGAAAGTTAAAGTCTCCCATAACAATCACCCTATTACTGTCACTCTTCTCCTGAATCATCTTCGCAATCCTTTCTTCAACCATTCTAGGACTATTAGGAGGCCTGTAAAAGACTCCTAACAGGGTGACCTCACCTCTCCTATTCCTAACCTCAACCCAAACTACCTCAATGACAAATCTTCGTCCATCTTCCTTTCCACCGCTGTAATACTATCTTTGACAAGCAAAGCCACACACCCCCCCTTTTACCCCCACCTCTGACCCTACTAAAACATTTAAACCCTGGAACCTGCAACAGCCAATCCTGTCCCTGATCTAGCCATGTCTCCGTAATAGCCACAACATCGAAGTCCCAGGTACCAACCCACGCTGCGAATCCACCTACCTTATTTCGTATACTTCTGGCATTAAAGTATACACACTTCAAGCCACTCTTCTGTTTGCAGGCACCCTCCTTTAAGATTGATGCCATATTCCAAACCTCCTATTTGGGCACTCTCTACAGATTTGATCACCTTTGTAAGGAATGATCTCCTTACCACAGACACTGGTGATAGTAAAATGAGGATAGAGTGAAGAAGCTGAGTGTTTAATCTGTAGAGCTCTGAGAGACCAAGAAATGGTGATACTGAAACACGAGGAGTGGCAGCGATCACTTATTTCCAAAAGAGACATTGATACGGTGAGAAATTCCATACTTTACCCAGGATTGATTGGTTTGATTTATTGTCACGTGTACCTCAGTACAGGGAAACACTTTATTTATGAGCAGAGGAGGAAGATCATAGTAAACATGGCCAGACAGATCAGAGGGTGGAAATAGAATTGGACAGAGTAAGGCATACAGGTTACACTGCACAGGACATGCACTAGACAAGATCAACATGAACAAAATCACCATTATTTGAACTTAGAGAGTCCATTTATCAGTCTAACGAGGCTTTCCTAAAAGTTTATATGCCTTAATTAACTCTCCCCATGTTATTGTGCAGTCGGCGTGTGAACCCTGTACTGAACGTCAGGTTGCTCCCAATCCCCAACAGCAACCACAATACCTTCCGTCTGAAACAGGTAGCCATTCCCACCAGCATCCGCCCTACATAGAGAACACCAGGTTTGTCTTCTTGGAGATGGAAGGTGCCTTCTTGAGATTTCACACAAGACATATGGCTTCCCTGCTCACTGCTAGAAAACCACGCTAAAGTCCCACGTGTTTATCATGAGCAACAGAGCCACGAAGAACTATGTGGAGCAGTCTGTCTGTGTACCCTCTGCTCCATTTGTTCATCATGTCAGAGCATCAATTAGGAGACAGTGAGGACTGCCCATGCTGGAGAATGGAGTAGAGAGTGGATTGTTGGAAAAACACAGCAGGTCAGGCAGCATCCGAGGAGCAGGAGAATCCACATTTTGGGCATCAGCCATTCATCAGGAATCAGCATCAATTACCTCATTCTGTCCCTTTGTAAGTGCGTAGAGGGGGGAATGGCCTCTTCCTGTCCTGTATAAGTGACTTAAGGGGCTGAATGGCCTCCTCCTGTTCCTGTGTAAGTGACTCAAGGGACTGAATGGCTTCTTCCTCATCCGATTGGACAGGATCAAAGGCCTGACGGGGTTACCCCTGGTTCCTGTTTGACAGCTCGATGTACTGACAAGTGTTTGATGATGCTGCAGCTTTAAGAGGTTATTTTGTCCTGGTTTCTTTTCAGAGAGAGATTGAATGATCGTTACCAAGCTGGATAGTTAAGATCACTTGAGTAAACACCGAGGGAGGCCTTGTGTTTATTTTAATGCAGCCTGAATGGGTGTGGCCAGCACTCACAGATTAGGATCTCTGGGTTTTGGTTTCTCACTTTTGGGGTATCCACAGAGTTGGAAGCTTCACTGGATGTTACTCTCTCTGAATTTTCTTTTGATGCTGTTTTTAATTCCTGGATTGGAGAAATGTTTGTGACATTCTGTGTCTGAATATTCCTTTTTGCCAAGGGCTGTGTTTATAGAATTTTCCAATATCGGAACAGTTCATTAGTAATAGTTCCTAGATCTATTATTCTGTTAACTTGTCCAAACGAATTATGTTATTCTAAATTCCTCTTTCTTTGGTTTTATTTCATATATCATGTTTTAATAAATGGTGTTATGCTTCTCACCGAGTAGTCTGACCAGTCAAATTACATCTGGGACAGACAGTTTACATTTCCATTAAAATAAGAAAATATTAGAATCTACACTACCACCTTCAAATATTTTCTAGGGGCTGTAGTGTGGCCCATCACACTAGACTCCTTCTGTTCCTGAGTAATACGCTGGAGACACTGAATAGGCTGTCCCTGTTTTTCTCCAATAGTGTCAATGGGTTGAACACCTTCCTCATATTCTTGTGAAACCAGCGTGAGATGCTGAATGAACCCTTTTTATACTGTGGCAATGTGCAGTGCCCGCCAATGCTGTTACATGAATGTTATGGACACTTTAACAGCACAAATCACAATAGAGTCTGGGTCTTGCTGCAGATGGACACAGAACAGTTCAGGAGCTGACGGAGGACAAAATGTTCTCAACATTGTAGAATTTTCAGCGACCATCCCCACTTCTGATCTTATGTTGTGGAGGGAGGGGGCGGGGAGACATTGATGAAGCAGCTGAAGATATTTGTGAAGGTGAAGCTACCCTGAGGATCTCCCACAGAGGTGACCCAGGACTGAGATGATGAACATCTTCCTTTGTGCCATGTTTGACCCCAAACACTGGAGAGTTTACTCTGATTCCCATTAAGTCTAGTTTTGTTAAGCTCCATGATGTAAACAGAAGGCAACCACTGCCTTGATATCAGGGCCAGTCATTTTTATCTGAACCCTTGTCTCAACCTCGTTTGTTCATATCAATAAGCCATGATTTCGAAGCAGCAAGTGTTTTCTTCAAACAGGTGGTATTGAATGTCAGGATGTCTCTTCTCAAGAGTGTTGGGGTAGCTAGATGTCTTAATGTATTTGAAAAGGATGTAGATGGATATTGACCTGTCAGAGGCACAAGTTGGAGGGAGGGATAGCTCTGTAAAGCGAGAGGAGGGGCCTCTTTCATACCCGTGCCTGGATTTTCCAATTACATTTCTCAAATCACCTCAAAGCGTGTGTGACACTCTTGAGGGGCTTAATGGTCTGCTCTATTCCTGTGCACCAGTTTACAGCAGTAAGTAACCTCCAACTGCTTCTGCCTAGCAGGTTTGAGGGGCTGAATGGAACACAGAAATATGGGACTGAGGAGCAGGAGTGGGTCATTGGATACTTTGAGCCTTGTCCACCAGGCACTAAGATTGTGGCTGATCAGGTTTTGCCTCAGTCCCACTTTCCTGTCTGTGTCCCATTATCCATGATTCAATTCCCTGTCAAACATTTAACTAACGCAGCTTTCAATCAATGTGAACATAGAGGCACGATAAACTTCCAGTGAAGAGAATTCCCACTTGAAAGGTCCTTTCAGAATTATTCGTCATCCATCTTATAGAATCAGAGAGTCATACAGAACGGAAACAGATCCGTTAGTCCAACTGTTCACTCCGATCAGATATCAAATCTGATCCAGTCCCATTTGCCAGCATTTGGTCAATATCCCTCCTCTTTCAGATACTTTTTAAATGTGCGATTGTAACCGCCTTCACCACTTCCTCTGACAGCACATTATGTACACACACCACTTTCTGCGTGAAACATTTATCTTCAGGTCCATACTAAGCATTTTCCCTTTCGCTTTCAGCCTATTCGCTCTTGTTCTGGACTCCCCTATCCTGGAGAGCAGAACGTGGCTGTTCAGAATATCCATGCCCCTGATGGTTTTATAAACCTCTATTATGTCTTACCTCAGCCTTTGCCACTCCAGGGGGGAAGTACCACAACCTAATCAACCTCTACCTAAAGCTCAAACCTCCAGTCCTGGAACAACTATGTCCATGTTTTCTGCAGACAACCGAGTTGTACACAGTATTCTTAAAGTGACCTCACCAACATCCTGAACTGATGCAACATCCCAACCCAACTCCTATACTCAATGCTCTGACTGATTAAGGCAAATGTGCCAAATGTGTTCAGCACCACTTTGTCTACCTGCGACTTCACTTTCAAGGAACAATGCAGCCCCTTTGTTCCACAACACTCCCCAGGACCTTACCATTAAGTGTATATTTTCTCCACTATTTGACTTCCGAAAATGCAAAACCTCGGATTTATCTAAATTAAACTTCAACTGTCACTCCTTGCCTCTTTGTCCCATCTCATTGTGGTCTCGTTGTACTCTGAGATAATCTACTACACCACGTTTCTGAAGTAATCTGTAAATTTACTAATTCTACTTAAAAATGGGTTGCTGGAAAAGCGTAGCAGGTCAGGCACCATCACAGGAACAGGAGAATTGACGTTTCGGACATAAGTCCTTCTTCAGGAAGGATTCCTGAAGAAGGGTTTATGCCCAAAACGTCGATTCTCCTGTTCCTTTGATGCTGCCTGACCTGATGCACTTTTCCAGCAACACATTTTTAAGCTCTGATCTCCAGCATTTGCATTCCTCACGTTCTCCTACTTACTAACTATGTTCCCGATATTCACATCTAAATCCTTTACAAAAATGATGAAATGCAGTGAACACAGTACTGATTCATACAGCACACTGCTGCTCACAGCTTCCAGTCTGAAAAAACCCTCTTCCTTCAAGACAATTGGGACTAGCTTCCTCTGTATCCCATGTCACCGAAATTTACTAATCAGTGCATCAATCAGAATGTCATGAACATCTTGCTGAAGTCCATATGGACAATGTCTACTAAACTGCCTTCATCAATCTTCTTTGTCACCTCTTCGTAAAACTCAATCAAATTAATGAGCCATGATTTCCCATGCAGAACGCCACGTTGTCTATCCCGATCAGCCCTTGCCTTTCTAAATGTATATAAATGCTATCCCTCAGAATCCCCTCAAACTGCTTACTCACCACTGACATCAGGCTCACCGGTCTATCGTTCCCCGGCTTTTTGGGGTCATTGTTTCCTTTTCTAGTCCCACTCATTCACTGCTCAGAACAAATGTTAAATGTAACCAGGTCGGTGATTTGGCCGATGATATCGGTCTCAGACTGGGTCAGGGTCAGTTTTAGCAACAAGTCAGGCTAGTTTCTTTAAACTGCTAAAATATCACCTTTATGAACCAGAGCAATGTTACTCAAACTATGATGGAATGATGATTGGCAAACTGTTTGGATATTACAAATATAGAATCGTTATTTCCATTTCTAAAATCACTGACTGACACACACACACACACACACACACACACACACACACACACACACACACACACACACACACACACACACAACCACCCACAGACTCACAGACGCACAGACACACACGCACAGACACACACACAGCCACACACACAGAAACACACAGATACACACAGACACACACAGACACACACAAATACGCACACAGTCACACACACGCACAGACACACTCACAAACTCACACACACACAGAGACAGACACACAGACACACACACACACGCACACACACAACGATATAGAAAATCTCTGCAATTTCAATTGAAAGAACGTGGTCCGGATATTCGTGTAATTCATGACAAAAGGAAAAATTGAGAGATTGTCCAAAATATGATTCTGCTTCTGAAGATATTCTACACACACAAACTGCTAGCAATGGGATTCCATCCTGGAACAGTTGGATTTGGCTGAATTCCCTTTGCATTAGGCAGTGAGGAGATTCCAATGAATTCTGTTCAGGAATCCTCCAATGGTTAGCGTAGTGGCTCAGTGGTTAGCATTGCTGCCTCACAGTACCAGGGACTTGGGTTTAATTTCAGCCTCCATATTATCTGCGTGGAGTTTGCACATTCTTCCCTTGTCTGTGTGAGATTCTCATGGGTTCTCCAGTTTCTGCCCACAGTCCAAAGCTGTGCATGTTAGTTGGATTGGTCATGCTCAATTGTCCATAGTGTTCACAGGTTTCTGGGTTCGATGCATTAGTCAGGGGTAAATGCAAGGGAATGGGCCTGGGAAGGTTAATCGTTGGAAGGTTGGTATGGATTTGTGAGGCCGAAGGATCTGTTTCCACACTGCAGGAATTGTATAAAAATAAGAATGGTAATGATTACTGTAGAATTCTTTTTTTAAATCGCACATTGCTGTGATGAAGAACAATGAAGGAGAGAGAGTGCAATAGGCCGTTCCTTCTCAGGCAGATGACATTTTCTCCCTCTCTGAGCTGAATCACACAGTAATGTCATCCTCTCCCAAACTGGACTATGTGAGATCTCCTTGTACATTGTCCAAACTATGTCTCCATCACATTCCCTGTTCGACGTAGGTACATCATTGCTGCTGTCATACACAGAGCCATACCCTTAGCAGAAGATGGTCTCGTTCGATTTGAAGATATGTTTATATGTCCCTGCGTCATTAAAAATATAACATGTTTAATGTATTCAGAATAACTGTATCAAAATAAATGCATTTTTTTAGCAAATACAGAAATTGCTGGAAAAGCTCGGCAGGTCTGTCAGCAACGAGATGCCTTTTGCATGCTGCAGTTGTTCCAGCCTCCACCACTTCCTCTGATATCATTCAATACACACAGCACCCTCTGTGTGAAATGGTACCACTTAGATGTCTTGAAAACCTTTCCCCTCTCACTTTCAACCAATCTCCTCTAGTTTTGGATGCCCCTAACCTGGGGAAAGATCCTGACTACTCACCCTACCCATGACCATTCTGATTTTATAACCCATTACTGCTGTGAAATGTGAATCCAATCAACACGAATAGCTGTACTTTCAGTCATCCTGGGCCTAAATTCTGAAATGCAATACTGACACCTCTTCCTTCTCCATCAAGTCACAATTCTAAATCCATTTTCATCAGTTTGTTCAGATGTATCATGAGACACTTCTGTGGGTTTTACACCTGGACCTTTGTGCCCGGAGTTAGGGAAACTAGCATCACTCAGCAATACCCATAAAGCTGTAACAGTATTCTCCTGTGTGTTTGTTCATCAGCCGGTTCTGACATGCTGTGACATACCACTGCAATAGGCAGGACTTGAATCCAGGCCTTCTAGTCCAGAGCTAGGAACACCACCACACAAGTTCAGGAATTGGAATCAAATCCAGAGCTCTGGCTCAGAGACAGGGACACTACCAACTAAACTACCATACCCAGAGTTTGGGTCATATTTTAAGTGCCCACTTTCAGCTCGGTATGGATTTGTTATAATCAGGTTACTATTACTGAATTACAAACAACACGTTGTATTGTTAAATGCAAGATATTTGTCTCAACTGTAGGATATTGAGTGTACTTGCTATGCTATCGAAATTAACTATGAACATCTGTAATGGCTATTATCTGTAGTCTGCAATATTAAGGAAAGAAATCCTGCAGACACAGTCTGCCCAATGAAGGGTCTCGAATAGATATTTATTACTGAACACCAGAGACGGAGAAAGAGCATAATTTCTAGTCCCAAAACACTGATCACTCTTACCCAACTCTAATTGTGTTAGACTATGTCTGCAATCTGTCCCTCCTCTCCCTAACCATACAAGGCAAACCAAGCTCAGGGTCTTTGTGAAAATCAAGCCCGGAGTGTGCAGGCCTTCTGGAGAGGGTGATGGTATTTTACAATTGAAGGTGGAGGGTGATGAGGCAGTAATATATTACACTGGACTGAGGGGTGGCTGATGGAGTTTAGTTTGGATTAATGTGAGGTATTGGATTTGGTAAATCAAACAAGAGCAGGACCTATACAAATAAAAGCAGGGCCTTTGGCAGTATTGTAGAACAGAGGCCTAGTCCGTCACGTATGATTCTTTAAAAGTTGCATCTCATATAGATAATGTGGTTAAGAAAGTGTTTAGCACACTTTCTTCAATGGTTAGACCGTTACATATCGGAATTGGGACGTCATGTTGTGGTTGTACAGGACATTGGTGAGACATGTCCTGGAATACTGTGTCCAGTCTGGTCACCCTGCCCGCTCATTCCATAGGCACACCACCCTCTGGGTGAAAACGCTGTCCCTTAAGTCTCTTTTAAATGTTTCCCCTCTCACCTTAAGCTCATGTCCTCTAATTTTGGAGGACGCTTAGAAAATATCTTGATTATTCACTTTGATATCATTGACCTTGATATTATTAAGCTGGAGAGGGTTCAGAAGAGTTTAACCTGGATGTTGCTGGAAATGGAGGGATTGAGCTATAAGGGGAGGCTGGATAGGCTGGGACTTTTTTCACTGGAGAGTATGAGATGGAGGGGTAACTATACAGAGGTTTATAAAATAATGAGGGGTACAGAGAAGCTGAAGGGCTGATGTCTTTTCCCGAGGGTTGGGGATTCAAATTTGAGGGATATTTTAATGTGCGAGCAAAATGTTTTACAAAAGTCATGAGAGGTAATTATTTTAGACAGAAGCTGGCTTGTGTGTGGAATGAACTTCCAGAGGAAGTGGTGAAAGCAGGGACAGTTACAACGTTTAAAGGACATTTAGATCAGTACATGGATAAGACGTCAGTTTGGATGGTGCTATGAGCAGCTGCCCTCTCCCTCCCTCTCTCTGAATGAATCCCTGTTGGTTTTCACCCTCTGCCAATGCCTGTGTAGTGGCGTGGGGAGGCCAGCAGAGGGTGGTATTGCATCACTGCCAGACCTGCCCCACACAGAGACTGCCAGACCTGCCCCACACAGAGACACACAGATACACGCACAACAATTGTTAGGACACGGCATGAAGCCCATCTGGTAACTTAAATGAAACATAAAGAAATGCTCAATTCGACTCATAAACTGTTAAAGTATGAGTGATAGATCTGCCAAATTCCACTGTTTAAATAAAAATATCAATTGATGTTTTCACTATGAAAGTGAACATTTTACATCAACTATGCACAACTCTGGGACCCCCTTCCTCTTAACTGCTTATTACCCGACTCCAGCTCTATAGCAACATACTGTGCCTGGGTCTGCCACCCTCTCATACCACAGGAGCTTGTAAGCTCTCAGTTCAGAGCAGCATTCACCCTCTCTTAAAGGTACAGTACACACTTTCAACTTCATCACATTATACCCTGATGAATATAGAGAAGTGGAACCTATCTGCATTTCTCTTGCTCTGTGGTTTATCAATATTTCATCTACTCTGTCTAGTACATGTCGGGGATTTTGTTGCTCCATTGACAGCATGTCCGTGGGACACTGTCCGTGGGAATATATCAGTATTTCACTTGCTGACAATCGTGTGTGTGGGGCAGGATTTCAGTTGCTTCATGGGGACTGTGATGCTATGACAATCTCAATGTTTGTAGATGGCACCGAACCTGGAAAACTCTGAAGTCTATGGAGGAGAGTGTGGAACTCTAAAAGGACAGTGACACGTAGGTGTCGTGTTCAGGTGTAAGGCAGGTGGGGCTCAGTGCAGAGCTGTGTGAGGTGATACACTTTGGTAGGAAAGACAATGAAAGACAGTTTAAAACAGGCTGTACCATTATAAAGGGGGTGCAGGAACAGGAGGCTCTGGGTGTATATGAGCACAGATTGTTGAAGATGTCAGGATAAGTGAGGAGAGCCGTAACTATCACAGATTAGTTTCAGTATCTGAGCTGGTTACAGGGGGAGGTATAGGAGGGAGTCTCCGTGCTCCCTTCCTGGGAGATGGTGGTGACGATTTGTTGTGAACCCACCCTCCTGCCCACCGAGACTATGGGGATTCCATTTGTACCAGCTCGACACAAAAGGGAGATGGCATCAGGGCCACAGCTTCTAAGTTGTGCCGGGGGGAAACAGTGCTGCCAGTGGGTTTAAAGTGAGAATTGCCCTTCACTGAACATTGCTCCTTACTCGGTCGGTGGGACGTGGATGTTTCAGAATCTCCACACGAGGCGTCCCGGTCCTCTCCGACTCGTACCAGGGTCCTCCCGACATGGTGGGGGGAGGGGGAGGGAATGGATATCGGGCACCCCACCAACCAGCTTGGCCCTTTCTGTCCTATTCCAGGCTGTTTCTCCTAGAATGGGAGGAAGAGAGGGAGGGAGTGAGGGAGGGAATGGGTGTGGTCCTACTGTTAGTGTCAGTTAGGTGGGGAGGGGGTCATGGTGAGTGGTCCGCAGCGAGTCAGTATACAGTGTTGTAGCAATGCAGTGTTATTAGTGTGGGGGTGAAGTGGAGGGTGGGGAGAGAGAGAGAAAGAGACAGAGACAGAGAGAGAAGGTGCACCATGCGGCAGTGAGAGTGGTGGACCATGAGTCTTGTTCAGGGGTCGGTAGTATATCAGATATAAGTGAGTGTGAGGGAGCAGGGAGAGTGCAGTGACTCTTATCCTGACAGAGCAGGGAAGGATATTGATGCTTGTCGGTATTGCTGGGCATTTCTTCAGACCACAGATACTGCACTGAGCTGGGTGGGGAGCTCAGACCATGCTCGGTGGGTCTGGTAGTGTCGCCCCCTCTGGGAACAGAATGGTCCTCCTCTGTACTAGCTCATCCACCAGGACCTCCGTGCCCCTGTCGACAAACCGTGGTGTAATTGCCCATGATCTGCCATGCTCCGGGTAAACTGTGCATGGCAGCTCCTAACGGAGAAAGCTAAAACATGTGCCCATTGGCCTTTCAAAGATGACATCAGTGTCTGGGATCACGGAATATCCAGGGGCGCCCGGGCGATGGTGAGTACCTCCAGCCATGATGGGTGGGAGAATCGAGCTGGTATTGAATGGGGTGGGCTGGGTAGTTAATGAGGTGAGTTCGATAGCACCAGGAAACTAGCTCAGCCTCGTGTGGATGATCACTCTGTCACACTCATGGAAAATCAAACAAAGATAAATTATTGTTAGAATCTGCCCAATGAGGCTTAGATTCTGTTGCAACTATTTCCAGTAACAAAGATGCAGAACAAATGATCATCTGACTCTACACCAATATCCCTTTTTCCCATCTTTCCTGGGAAGACTGGCTCATGTAACAGGATGCTATCGAATAGTCTACATTTCTGCATTCTGAAACCTGGGAATACATCCTTCCATGACACTGTATCTCAGTCTCACCCTCTCTGTCTATACCCCAAACCCCTCCCATGTGGTAATATTTAATCTGATTCCCCCACCATTTCTCTCTGGCAGTGATGTTCGCACCCACAGCACCCCCTTGTCCGGGCACAATGGAAGGATGGAGCTGTAAATGGATGGGAGCTGCACATCCCGTCACTTCCAGCATGGGCTGCAAGTTTCCCCACACTGGGCAGGGATCTAACACAGTGTTACAGATCAATGAACTGGGGTGGTGTACACAGTCCTACATGCTGGGAGGGTAACTGCTCCTAGGTTACAGATCAATGCACTGGGGTGGGGTACACAGTCCCTACATACAGGGAGGGTAACTGCTCCTGGGTTATAGATAAATGCACTGGGGTGGTATACAACAGCTCTACATGCTGGGAGGGTAACTTCTCCTGGGTTATAGATCAATGCCCTGGGGTGGTATATACAACAGCTCTACATGCAAGGAGGCTAACTGCTCCTGGGTTACAGAATAATTCATGGGTGATCACTGCACAGTTCGCTGTGCTGGTCAGACTATCTGGTTGAGGTTTATAGATATTGCAATGATATGGTTTGTGTAGCTCCTTATGCTGGATGGATATTTGTTTGAGGTTCACACATTCGTGCCCTGCTGTGGTCTCCAAAGCTCCCAGTGCTGGACAGATATCTAGTCGAGGTTTATAGATCAATGCACTGCTGTGGTCTGCACAGCTCCCCATGCTGGACAAATATCTAGTCCAGGTTTATACATCAATGCACTGCTGTGGTCTGCACAGCTCCCGGTGCTGGACAAATATCTAGTCCAGGTTTATAGATCATTGCACTGCTGTGGTCTGAACAGCTCCCGGTGCTGGACAGATGTCTAGTCCGGGTTTATAGATCAATGCACTGCTGTGGTCTACACAGCTCCCCGTCCTGGACAGATATCAAGTCTGGGTTTATAGATCAATGCACTGCTGTGGTCTACACAGCTCCCCGTGCTAGACAGATATATAGTCCAGGTTTATACATCAATGCACTGCTGTGGTCTGCACAGCTCCCGGTGCTGGACAAATATCTAGTCCAGGTTTATAGATCATTGCACTGCTGTGGTCTGAACAGCTCCCGGTGCTGGACAGATGTCTAGTCGGGGTTTATAGATCAATGCACTGCTGTGGTCTACACAGCTCCCCGTGCTGGACAGATATAGAACATAGAACATAGAACAATACAGCGCAGTACAGGCCCTTCGGCCCTCGATGTTGCGCCGATCAAAGCCCACCTAACCTACACTAACCCACTATCCTCCATATACCTATCCAATGCCCGCTTAAATACCCATAAAGAGGGAGAGTCCACTACTGCTACTGGCAGGGCATTCCATGATCTTACGACTCGCTGAGTGAAGAACCTACCCCTAACATCAGTCCTATATCTACCCCCCCTTAATTTAAAGCTATGCCCCCTTGTAATAGCTGACTCCATACGCGGAAAAAGGTTCTCACTGTCAACCCTATCTAACCCCCTAATCATCTTGTACACCTCTATCAAATCACCCCTAAACCTTCTTTTCTCCAAAGAAAACAACCCCAAGTGCCTCAGCCTTTCCTCATAGGATCTTCCTACCATACCAGGCAACATCCTGGTAAACTTCCTCTGCACCCGTTCCAGTGCCTCCACATCCTTCCTATAGTATGGCGACCAAAACTGCACACAATATTCCAGAAGCGGCCGCACCAGAGTCTTATACAACTGCAGCATGACCTCAGGACTCCGGAACTCAATTCCTCTACCAATAAAAGCCAGTATGCCATATGCCTTCTTCACTGCACTATTTACCTGGGTGGCAACTTTCAGAGATCTGTGTACATGGACACCAAGATCCCTCTGCTCTTCCACACTACCAAGTAGTCTACCATTAGCCCAGTAATCCATCTTTTTATTACTCTTACCAAAGTGAATCACTTCACACTTAGCAATATATCAAGTCTGGGTTTATAGATCAATGCACTGCTGTGGTCTACACAGCTCCCCGTGCTGGACAGATATCTAGTCCGGGTTTATAGATCAATGTACAGCTGTGGTCTGCACAGCTCCCTGTCCTGGACAGATATCTAGTCTGTGTTTATAGATAAATGCACTGCTGTGGTCTACACAGCTCCCCGTGCTGGACAGATATCTAGTCTGGGTTAAGAGATCAATGCACTGCTGTGGTCTGCACAGCTCCCTGTGCTGGACAGATATCTAGTCCGCGTTTATAGATCAATGTACTGCTGTAGTCAGCACAGCTCCCTGTGGTGGACAGATATCTCGTCTGTGTTTCCATAACAATGCACTGCTGTGGTCTACACAGCTCCCCATCCCGGACACATATCTCGTAAGGTGTAATAGATCAATGCACTGCTGTGGTCTACACAGCTCCCTTTGCTGGTCAGATATCTTGTCTGGGTTTATAGATCAATGTACTGCTGTGGTCTGCACAGCTCCCTGTCCTGGATAGATATCTAGTCTGGGTTTATATATCAGTGCACTGCTGTGGTCTACACAGCTCCCTGTGCTGCACAGGTATCTAGTCTCGGTTTATCGATCAATGCACTGCTGTGGTCTGCACACCTTCCCATCCTGGACACATATCTAGTCCACGTTTATAGATCAATGCACTTCTGTGGTCTGCACAGCTCACTGTGCTGGACAGCTATCGAGTCTGGGTTTATAGCTCAATGCACTGCAGTGGTCTGCACAGCTTCCGTGCTGGACAGAGATCTCGTCCGGTGTTATAGATCAATGCACTGCTGTGGTCTGCACAGCTCCCCGTGCTGGACAGATATCCAAACTGGGTTTATAGATCAATGCACTGCTGTGGTCTGCACAGCTCGCCGTGCTGGACAGATATCTAGTCTGGGTTTATAGATCAATGCACTGCTGTGGTCTGCACAGCTCCCCGTGCTGGACAGATATCTTGTCCGGGTTTAGAGATCAATGCACTGCAGTGGTCTACACAGCTCCCCGTGCTGGACAGATATCTAGTCCGGTGTTATCGATCAATGCACTGCTGTAGTCTGCACAGCTTCCCGTGCTGGACAGATATCCAGTCCGGTGTTATAGATCAATGCACTGCTGTGGTCTGCACAGCTCACTGTGCTGGACAGATCTTTAGTCTGGGTTTATAGATCAATGCACTGCTGTGGTCTGCACAGCTCCCCGTGCTGGACAGACATCTAGTCTGGATTTATATATCAATGCACTGCTGTGGTCTGCACAGCTCCCCGTGCTGGACAGAAATCTAGTCCGGGGTTATCGATCAATGCACTGCTGTGGTCTGCACAGCTCCCCGTGCTGGACAGACATCTAGTCTGGATTTATATATCAATGCACTGCTGTGGTCTGCACAGCTCCCTGTACTGGACAGATATCTAGTCTGGGGTGATAGATCAATGCACTGCTGTGGTATGCATAGCTCGCCGTGCTGGAGAGATATTTAGTCTGGGTTTATAGATCAATGCACTGCAGTGGTCTGCACAGCTCCCCGTGCTGGACAGATATCTAGTCTGGGTTTATAGATCAATGCACTGCTGTGGTCTGCACATTTTCCCGCCCTGGACAGATATCTAATCCGGGTTTATAGATCAATAAACTGTTATGGTCTGCACGTCTCCCCGTGCAGGACAGATATCTAGTCCGTGTTTATAGATCAATGCACTGCTGTGGTCTGCACAGCTCCCTGTCCTGGACAGATATCTCGTCTGGGTTTATAGATCAATGCACTGCTGTGGTCTACACAGCTCTCCATCCTGGGCAGATATCTAGTCCGGGTTTATAGATCAATGCACTGCTGTGGTCTACACAGCTCCCCGTGCTGAACAGATATCTAGTCCGGGTTTATAGATCAATGCTCTGCAGTGGTCTGCACAGCTCCCCGTGCTGGACAGATATCTAGTTCTGGATTATAGATCTATGCACTGCTGTTTTCTGCACCGTTCCCAGTCCCGGACCGATATCGAGTAAGGTGTTATAGATCAATGCACTGCTGTGGTCTACACGGCTCCCTATCCTGGACAGATATCTGGTCTAGGTTAATAGATCAATGTACTGCTGTGGTCTGCACAGCTCCCCGTGCTGGACAGATATCTAGTCTGGGTTTATAGATGAATGCACTGCAGTTTTCTGCAAAGCTCCCCGTGCTGGACAAATGTCTCGTCCGGGGTTATAGATCAGTGCACTGCTGTAGTCTGCACAGCTCCCTGTCCTGGACAAATATCTAGTCCGGTTTTATAGATCAATGCACTGCTGTGGTCTGCACAGCTCACGGTGCTGGACAGATATCTAGTCTGGGTTTAAGGATCAATGCCCTGCTGTGGTCTGCACAGCTCCCTCTGCTGGACAGATATCTAGTCTGGGTTTACAGATAAATTCACTGTTGTGGTCTGCACAGCTCCCTGTCCTGGACCGATATCTAGTCTGGGTTTATAGATCAATGCACTGCCGTGGTCTGCACAGCTCCCCGTGCTGGACAGATTTCGAATCCGGGGTTATAGATCAATGCACTGCTGTAATCTGCACAGCCCCCCGTCCTGGACAGATATCTAGTCTGGGTTTAGAGATTAATGCACTGCTGTCGTCTACACATTTTCCCGCCCTGGACAGATATCTAATCCGAGTTTATAGATCAATGAACTGTTGTGGTCTGCAAAGCTCCCCGTGCAGGACAGATATCTAGTCTGGGTTTATATATCAATGCACTACTGTGGTCTGCACAGCTCTGCATCCTTGTCAGACATCTAGTCCGTGGTTACAGATCAATGCACTGCTGTGTTCTGCACAGCTCCCCGTGCTGGACAGATATCTAGTCCAGGTTTATAGATCAATGTACGGCTGTGGTCTGCATAGCTCCCTGTCCTGGACAGATATCTAGTCTGTGTTTATAGATCAATGCACTGCTGTGGTCTACACAGCTCCCCGTGCTGGACAGATATTTAGTCTGGGTTAAGAGATCAATGCACTGCTGTGGTCTGCACAGCTCCCTGTGCTGGACAGATATCTAGTCCGCGTTTATAGATCATTGTACTGCTGTAGTCAGCACAGCTCCCTGTGGTGGACAGATATCTAGTCTGTGTTTCCATAACAATGCACTGCTGTGGTCTACACAGCTCCCCATCCCGGACACATATCTCGTAAGGTGTAATAGATCAATGCACTGCTGTGGTCTACACAGCTCCCTTTGCTGGACAGATATCTTGTCTGGGTTTATAGATCAATGTACTGCTGTGGTCTGCACAGCTCCCTGTCCTGGATAGATATCTAGTCTGGGTTTATATATCAGTGCACTGCTGTGGTCTACACAGCTCCCTGTGCTGCACAGGTATCTAGTCCCGGTTTATCGATCAATGCACTGCTGTGGTCTGCACACCTTCCCATCCTGGACACATATCTAGTCCACGTTTATATATCAATGCACTTCTATGCTCTGCACAGCTCACTGTGCTGGACAGCTATCGAGTCTGGGTTTATAGCTCAATGCACTGCAGTGGTCTGCACAGCTTCCGTGCTGGACAGAGATCTCGTCCGGTGTTATAGATCAATGCACTGCTGTGGTCTGCACAGCTCCCCGTGCTGGACAGATATCCAAACTGGGTTTATAGATCAATGCACTGCTGTCGACTGCACAGCTCCCCGTGCTGGACAGATATCTATTCTGGGTTTATAGATGAATGCACTGCTATAGTCTGCACAGCTGCCCTTGCTGGACAGATATCAAGTCCGGGGTTATAGATCAATTGACTGCTGTGGTCTGCACAGCTCCTTGTGGTGGACAGATGTCTTGTCCGGGTTTACATATCAATGCACTGCTGTTTTCTGCATCGTTCCCATCCCGGACAGATATCGAGTGAGGTGTTATAGATCAATGCACTGCTGTGGTCTGCACAGCTCTGGATCCTGGACAGATACCTAGTCTGGGTTTATATATCAATGCACTGCTGCGGTCTGCACAGCTCTGCATCCTGGACAGATATCTAGTGTGTGTTTATATATCAGTGCACTGCTGTGGTACACACAGCTCGCTGTGCTGGACAGATATCTAGACCGGGCTTATAGATCAATGCACTTCTGTGGTCTGCACAGCTCCCCGTCCTGGACAGATATCTAGTCTGGGTTTATAGATCAATGCACTGCTGTGGTCTGCACAGCTCTCCATTCTTGACGGATATCTATTTGGGTTTATAGATCAATGCACTGCAGTGGTCTGCACAGCTCCCCATGCTGGACAGATGCCCAATCCGGTGTTATAAATTAATGCACTGCGGTCGTCTGCACAGCTCCCCGTGCTGGACAGATATCTAGTCTGGGTTTATAGATCAATGCACTGCTGGGGTCTGCACAGTTCCCCGTGCTGGACAGATAGCTTGTCCGGGTTTAGAGATCAATGCACTGCAGTGGTCTACACAGCTCCCCGTGCTGGACAGATATCTAGTCCGGTGTTATCGATCAATGCACTGCTGTAGTCTGCACAGCTTCCCGTGCTGGACAGATATCAAGTCCGGGGTTATAGATCAATGCACTGCTGTGGTCTGCACAGCTCACTGTGCTGGACAGATCTTTAGTCTGGGTTTATAGATCAATGCACTGCTATGGTCTGCACAGCTCCCCGTGCTGGACAGACATCTAGTCTGGATTTATATATCAATGCACTGCTGTGGTCTGCACAGCTCCCTGTCCTGGACAGATATCTAGTCTGGGGTGATAGATCAATGCATTGCTGTGGTATGCACAGCTCCCCGTGCTGGAGAGATATTTAGTCTGGGTTTATAGATCAAAACACTGCAGTGGACTGCACAGCTCCCCGTGCTGGACAGATATCTAGTCTGGGTTTATAGATCAAATCACTGCTGTGGTCTGCACATTTTCCCGCCCTGGACAAATATCTAATCCTGGTTTATAGATCAATAAACTGTTGTGGTCTGCACAGCTCCCCGTGCAGGACAGATATCTAGTCCGTGTTTATAGATCAATGCACTGCTGTGGTCTGCACAGCTCCCTGTCCTGGACAGATATCTCGTCTGGGTTTATAGATCAATGCACTGCTGTGGTCTACACAGCTCTCCATCCTGGACAGATATCTAGTCCGGGATTATAGATCAATGCACTGCTGTGGTCTACACAGCTCCCCGTGCTGAACAGATATCTAGTCCGGGTTTATAGATCAATGCACTGCAGTGGTCTGCACAGCTCCCCGTGCTGGACAGATATCTAGTTCTGGATTATAGATCTATGCACTGCTGTTTTCTGCACCGTTCCCAGTCCCGGACCGATATCGAGTAAGGTGTTATAGATCAATGCACTGCTGTGGTCTACACGGCTCCCTATCCTGGACAGATATCTGGTCTAGGTTAATAGATCAATGTACTGCTGTGGTCTGCACAGCCCTCCATCCTGGACAGATATCTAGTCTGGGTTTATAGATCAATGCACTGTTGTGGTCTGCACAGCTCTCCATTCTGGACGGATATCTAGTTGGGTTTATAGATCAATGCACTGCAGTGGTCTGCACAGCTCCCCATGCTGGACAGATGCCTAATCCGGTGTTATAGATTAATGCACTGCGGTCGTCTGCACAGCTCCCCGTGCTGGACAGATATCTAGTCTGGGTTTATAGATCAATGCACTGCTGGGCTCTGCACAGCTCCGCGTGCTGGACAGATATCAAGTCCGGGTTTATAGATCAATGCACTGCTGTGGTCTGCACAGCTCAGTGTGCTGGACAGATCTTTAGTCTGGGTTTATAGATCAATGCACTGCTGGGGTCTGCACAGCTCCGCGTGCTGGACAGATATCAAGTCCGGGGTTATAGATCAATGCACTGCTGTGGTCTGCACAGCTCCCCGTGCTGGACAGACATCTAGTCTGGATTTATATATCAATACACTGCTGTGGTCTGCACAGCTCCCCGTGCTGGACAGACATCTAGTCTGGGTTTATATATCAATGCACTGCTGTGGTCTGCACAGCTCCCTGTCCTGGACAGATATCTAGTCTGGGGTGATAGATCAATGCACTGCTGTAGTCTGCACAGCTTCCCGTGCTGGACAGACATCTAGTCTGGGTTTATATATCAATGCACTGCTGTGGTCTGCACAGCTCCCTGTACTGGACAGATATCTAGTCTGGGGTGATAGATCAATGCACTGCTGTGGTATGCACAGCTCCCCGTGCTGGACAGACATCTAGTCTGGGTTTATGTATCAATGCACTGCTGTGGTCTGCACAGCTCCCTGTCCTGGACAGATATCTAGTCTGGGGTGATAGATCAATGCACTGCTGTGGTATGCACAGCTCCCCGTGCTGGAGAGATATTTAGTCTGGGTTTATAGATCAATGCACTGCAGTGGTCTGCACAGCTCCCCGTGCTGGACAGATATCTAGTCTGGGTTTATAGATCAAAACATTGCTGTGGTCTGCACATTTTCCCGCCCTGGACAGATATCTAATCCGGGTTTATAGATCAATAAACTGTTGTGGTCTGCACAGCTCCCCGTGCAGGACAGATATCTAGTCCGTGTTTATAGATCAATGCACTGCTGTGGTCTACACAGCTCTCCATCCTGGACAGATATCTAGTCCGGGTTTATAGATCAATGCACTGCAGTGGTCTGCACAGCTCCCCGTGATGGACAGATATCTCGTTCTGGATTATAGATCTATGCACTGCTGTTTTCTGCACCGTTCCCAGTCCCTGACCGATATCGAGTAAGGTGTTATAGATCAATGCACTTCTGTGGTCTACACGGCTCCCTATCCTGGACAGATATCTGGTCTAGGTTAATAGATCAATGTACTGCTGTGGTCTGCACAGCTCCCCGTGCTGGACAGATATCTAGTCTGGGTTTATAGATCAATACACTGCTGTGGTCTACACAGCTCACGGTGCTGGACAGATATCTATTCGGGGTTTATAGATCGAGTAAGGTGTTATAGTTAAATGCGCTGCTGTGGTCTACACAGCTCCCTGTGCTGGACAGATATCTAGTCTGGGTTTATATATCAATGCACTGCTGTGGTATGCACGGCTGCCTGTCCTGGACAGATATCTAGTCTAGTTTAATAGATCAATGCACTGCTGTGGTCTGCACAGCTCGCCGTGCTGGACAGATATCTAGTCTGGGTTTATAGATCAATGCACTGCTGTGGTCTGCACAGCTCCCCGTGCTGGACAGATATCTTGTCCGGGTTTAGAGATCAATGCACTGCAGTGGTCTACACAGCTCCCCGTGCTGGACAGATATCTAGTCCGGTGTTATCGATCAATGCACTGCTGTAGTCTGCACAGCTTCCCGTGCTGGACAGATATCCAGTCCGGGGTTATAGATCAATGCACTGCTGTGGTCTGCACAGCTCACTGTGCTGGACAGATCTTTAGTCCGGGGTTATAGATCAATGCACTGCAGTGGTCTACACAGCTCCCCGTGCTGGACAGATATCTAGTCCGGTGTTATCGATCAATGCACTGCTGTAGTCTGCACAGCTCCCCGTGCTGGACAGATAACTAATCTGAGTTTATAGATCAATGCACTGCTGTCGATTGCACAGCTCCCCGTGCTGGACAGATAACTAATCTGAGTTTATAGATCAATGCACTGTTGTGGTCTGCACAGCTCCCCTTGCTGGACATATATCGAGTCCGTGGTTATAGATCAGTGCACTGCTGTAGTCTGCACAGCTCCCTGTCCTGGACAGATATCTTGTCCGGGTTTATAGATCAATGCACTGCTGTGGTCTGCACATTTTCCCGCCCTAGACAGATATCTAATCCGAGTTTATAGATTAATGAACTGTTGTGGTCTGCAAAGCTCCCCGTGCAGGACAGATATCTAGTCTGGGTTTGAGATTAATGCACTACTGTGGTCTGCATAGCTCTGCATCCTGGACAGATATCTCGTCCGGCGTTATCGATCAATGCACTGCTGTGGTCTGCAAACCTCCCCGTGCAGGACAGATATCTAGTCTGGGTTTATATATCAATGCACTACAGTGGTGTGCACAGCTCTGCATCCTGGACAGATAGCTCGTCCGGGGTTATAGATCAATGCACTGCTGTGTTCTGCACAGCTCACTGTGGTGGACAGATATCTAGTCTGGGTTTATAGATCAATGCGCTGCTGTGCTCTGCACAGCTCACGGTGCTGGACAGATATCTAGTCTGGGTTTAAAGATCAATGAACTGCTGTGGTCTGCACAGCTCCCCGTGATGGACAGATATCTCGTCCGGGTTTACAGATCAATGCACTGCTGTGGTCTGCACAGCTCCCTCTGCTGGACAGATATCTAGTCTGGGTTTTCAGATCAATTCACTGTTGTGGTCTGCACAGCTCCCTGTCCTGGACAGATATCTAGTCTGGGTTTTTAGATCAATGCACTGCTGTGGTCTGCACAGCTCCCCTTGCTGGCAGATATCTAGTCTGGGTTTATAGATGAATGCACTGCAGTTTTCTGCACAGCTCCCCGTGCTGGACAAATGTCTCGTCCGGGGTTATAGATGAATGCACTGCTGTGGTCTGCACAGCTCCCCTTGCTGGACAGATATCTAGTCCGTGGTTATAGATCAGTGCACTGCTGTAGTCTGCACAGCTCCCTGTCCTGGACAAATATCTAGTCCGGTTTTATAGATCAATGCACTGCTGTGGTCTGCAGAGCTCACGGTGCTGGACAGATATCTAGTCTGGGTTTAAAGATCAATGCACTGCTGTGGTCTGCACAGCTCTCCATTCTGGACGGATATCTAGTTGGGTTTATAGATCAATGCACTGCTGTGGTCTGCACAGTTCCCTCTGCTGGACAGATATCTAGTCTGGGTTTACAGATCAATTCACTGTTGTGGTCTGCACTGCTCCCTGTCCTGGACCGATATCTAGTCTGGGTTTATAGATCAATGCACTGCCGTGGTCTGCACAGCTCCCCGTGCTGGACAGATTTCGAATCCGGGGTTATAGATCAATTCACTGCTGTAATCAGCACAGCCCCCCGTCCTGGACAGATATCTAGTCTGGGTTTAGAGATTAATGCACTGCTGTGGTCTACACATTTTCCCGCCCTGGACAGATATCTAATCCGAGTTTATAGATCAATGAACTGTTGTGGTCTGCAAACCTCCCCGTGCAGGACAGATATCTAGTCTGGGTTTATATATCAATGCACTACTGTGGTCTGCAAAGCTCTGCATCCTTGACAGACATCTAGTCCGTGGTTACAGATCAATGCACTGCTGTGTTCTGCACAGCTCACTGTGCTAGACAGATATTTAGTCTGGGTTTAGAGATTAATGCACTGCTGTGGTCTGCACAGCTCACGGTGCTGGACAGATACCTAGTCTGGGTATATAGATCAATGCACTGCTGTGGTCTGCACAGCTCCCCGTGCTGGACAGATATCTACTCCGTCGTTATAGATCAATGCACTGCTGTGGTCTGCAAACCTCCCCGTGCTGGACAGATATCTCGTCCCGGTTTATAGATCAATGCACTGCAGTGGTCTGCACAGCTCCCTGTTCTGGACAGATATCTCGTCCGGGTTTATAGATCAATGCACTGCTGTGGTCTGCACAGCTCCCTCTGCTGGACAGATAACGAGTCTGGGTTTACAGATCAATTCACTGCTGTGCTCTGCACAGCTTCCTGTCCTGGACAGATATCTAGTCTGGGTTTATAGATGAATTCACTGCAGTTTTCTGCAATGCTCCCCGTGCTGGACAAATGTCTCGTCCGGGGTTATAGATGAATGCACTGCTGTAGTCTGCACAGCTCCCCTTGCTGGACAGATATTGAGTCCGTGGTTATTGATCACTGCACTGCTGTAGTCTGCACAGCTCCCTGTCCTGGACAGATATCCACTCCGGGTTCATAGATCAATGCACTGCTCTGTTCTAAACAGCTCCTCGTGCTGGACAGATATCTAGTCTGGGTTTATAGACCAATGCACTTCTGTGGTCTGCGCAGCTCCCAGTGCTGGACAGATATCTACTCCGCGTTTATAGGTGAATGCACTGCTGTGGACTACACAGATCCTCATCCTGGACAGATATCTAGTCGGGGTTTATAGATCAATGCACTGCGGCGCTCTGCACATTTCCTGGTGATGGACAGATATCTAGTCTGGTTTTATACATCAATGCAATGCTGTAGTCTGTACAGCTCCCCGTGCTGGACAGATATCAAGTCCGGGTTTATAGATCAATGCCCTGCTGTGGTCTGCACAGCTCCCTCTGCTGGACAGATAACGAGTCTGGGTTTACAGATCAATTCACTGTTGTGGTCTGCACAGCTACCTGTCCTGGACAGATATCTAGTCTGGGTTTTTAGATCAATGCACTGCTGTGGTCTGCACAGCTCCCCTTGCTGGACAGATATATAGTCCGTGGTTATTGATCAGTGCACTGCTGTAGTCTGCACAGCTCCCTGTCCTGGACAGATATCCACTCCGGGTTTATAGATCAATGCACTGCTGTGTTCTGCACAGCACCCTGTGGTGGACAGATATCTTGTCTGGCTTTACATATCAATGCACTGCTGTGGTCTGCACAGCTCCCCGTCCTGGACAGATATCGAGTAAGGTGTTATAGATTAATGCACTGCTGTGGTCTACACAGCTCCCCGTGCTGGACAGATATCTAGTCTGGGTTTATAGATCAATGCACTGCTGTTGTCTGCACAGCTCTGCATCCTGGACAAATATCTAGTCTGGGTTTATATATCAGTGCACTGCTGTGGTCTACACAGCTCCCTGTGCTGGACAGATATCTCGTCCCGTTTTATAGATCAATGCACTGCTGTGGTCTGCACAGCTCCCCATCCGGGACACATATCTAGTCCAGGTTTAAGGATCAATGCACTGCTGTGGTCTGCCCAGCTCCCTCTGCTGGACAGATATCTCGTCTGGGTTTTCAGATCAATTCACTGTTGTGGTCTGCACAGCTCCCCGTGCTGTACAGATATCTCGTCCGTGCTTATAGATCAATGCACTGCTGTAGTCCGCACAGCTCCCCTTGCTGGACAGATATATAGTCTGGGTTTATAGATGAATGCACTGCAGTTTTCTGCACAGCTCCCGTGCTGGACGAATGTCTCGTCCGGGTTTATAGATGAATGCACTGCTGTCGTCTGCACAGCTCCCCTTGCTGGACAGATATCCAGTCCGTGGTTCTAGATCAGTGCACTACCGTCGTCTGCACAGCTCCCTGACCTGGACAGATATCTGGTCCGGGTGTATAGATCAATGCACTGCAGTGGTCTGCACATTTTCCCGCCCTGGACAGATATCTAATCCGAGTTTATATATCAATGCACTGCTGTGGTCTTCACAGCTCTGCATCCTGGACAGATATCGAGTCCGGGGTTATAGATCAATGCACTCCTGTGGTCTGCACAGCTCACTGTGCTGGACAGATGTCTAGTCTGGGTTTATAGATCAATGCACTGCTGTGGTCTACACAGCTCACCGTCCTGGACAGATATCTAGTCTGGGTTTATAGATCAATGCACTTCTGTGGTCTGCACAGCTCCCGGTGCTGGACAGATATCTAGTCCGCGTTTATAGGTCAATGCACTGCTGTGGTCTACACAGCTCCACGTCCTGGACAATTATCTAGTCTGGGTTTATATATCAGTGCACTGCTGTGGTCTACGCAGCGCCTTGTGCTGGACAGATATCTAGTCCAGGTTTATAGATCAATGCACTTCTGTGGTCTGCACAGCTCACTGTGCTGGACAGATATCTAGTCTGGGTTTATAGATCAATGCACTGCTGTGGTCTGCTCAGCTCCCTGTCCTGGACAGATATCTAGTCTGGGAGTATAGATCAATGCACTGCTGTCGTCTGCACAGCTCTCCATCCTGGACGGATATCTAGTCCGGGTTTACAGATCAATGCAATGCAGTGGTCTGCAAAGCTCCCCGTGCTGGACAGATATCTAGTCCGGTGTTATTGATTAATGCACTGTTGTAGTCTGCACAGCTCCCCGTGCTGGACAGATATCTAGTCTGGGTTTATAGATCAATGCACTGCTGTGGTCTGAACAGCTCCCCGTGCTGGACAGATATCGAGTCCGGGGTTATAGATCAATGCACTGCTGTAGTCTGTACAGCTTCCGTGCTGGACAGATATCAAGTCCAGGGTTATAGATCAATGCACTGCTGTGGTCTGCACAGCTCACTGTGCTGGACAGATCTCTAGTCTGGGTTTATAGATCAATGCACTGCTGTGGTCTGCACAGCTCCCACTGCTGGACAGATATCTAGTCTGGGTTTATATATCAATGCACTGCTGTGGTCTGCACAGCTCCCTGTCCTGGACAGATATCTAGTCTGGGTTTATAGATCAATGCACTGCTGTGGTCTGCACAGTTTTCCATCCTGGACAGATATCTAGTCCGGGTTTATAGATCAATGCACTGCTGTAGTCTGGACAGATCCCCGCCCTGGACAGATATCTAGTCCAGGGTTATAGATCAATACACTGCTGTAGCCAGCACAGCTCCCAGTGCTGGACAGATGTCTAGTCTGGGTTTAAATATCAATGCACTGCTGTGGTCTGCGCAGCTCTGCATCCTGGACAGATATCTAGTCTGGGGTGATAGATCAATGCACTGCTGTGGTATGCACAGCTCACTGTTCTGGACAGATATCTAGTCTGGGTTTATAGATCAATGCACTGCTGTGGTCTGCACAGCTCCCCGTCCTGGACAGATATCTAGTCCGGGGTTATAGATCAATGCACTGCTGTGGTCTGCACAGCTCCCCGTCCTGGACAGATATCTAGTCCAGGGTTATAGATCAATGCACTGCTGTGGTCTGCACAGCTCCCCGTGCTGGACAGATATCTACTCCGGATTTATAGATCAACGCACTGCTGTGGTCTGCACAGCTCTCCATCCTGGACAGATATCTGGTCCGGGTTTATAGATCAATGCACTGCTGTGGTCGACACAGCGGCCCGTCCTGGACAGATATCTAGTCTGGGTTTATAGATCAATGCAGTGCAGTGGCCTGCACAGCTCCCCGTGCTGGACAGATTTCTAGCCCGGGGTTATAGATCAATGCACTGCTGTAATCTGCACAGCTCCTCGTGCTGGACAGATATCTAGTCCGGAGTTATAGATCAATGTACTGCTGTGGTCTGCACTGCTCCCTGTGCTGGACAGATATCTAGTTTGGGTTTATAGATCAATGCACTGCTGTGGTCTGCACAGCTCCCTATCCTGGACAGATATCTAGTCTGGGTTTATCGATCAATGCACTGCTGTGGTCTGCACAGCTCCCCGTCCTAGACAGATATCTAGTCCGGGTTTCTATATCAATGCACTGCTGTGGTCTGCACAGCTCCCCGCCCTGGACAGATATCTTATCCGAGTTTATAGATCAATGCACTGCTGTGGTCTGCACAGCTCCCCGTGCTGGACAGATATCTCGTCCGGGTTTATTGATCAGTGCACTGCTGTGCTCAGCTCATCTCCCGGTGCTGGACAATATCTAGTCCGGGGTTATAGATCAATGCACTGCTGTGGTCAGCCCAGCTCCCGGTGCTGGACAGATATGTAGTCCGTGTTTATAGATCAATGCACTACTGAGGTCTTCACAGCTCCCGGCGCTGGACAGATATCTAGTCCGGGTTTATAGATCAATGCACTGCTGTGGACTACACAGCTCCCGGTGCTGGACAGATATCTAGTCTGGGTTTATAGATCAATGCACTGCTGTGGCCTGTACAGCTCCCGGTGCTGGACAGATATCTAGTCCGGCGTTATAGATCAATGCCCTGATCTGATCTGTGCATTGTACCCCTCTGAACAGATTGCTGGATTTCATTGATCAGTGTAATGAATGAATCGGGACAGATTGATGGTTTGTACTGCGCAGTACACTGGCCTGGTCTCCACAGTGTTCCACGGTGAACAGATATCTCCTCTGGGTGTATGGTGTCTCGGCTGGTTCGGTGAGGTGGATTGAGAATGTGGTATATCTCACCATTTCAGCTGATCTGGCAATGCCTTTAGTTCCCATTCCTGTGATTGGACCCTCCATCTCTCACCGCATTAATGTTACAGTGTGTCCAGGCACAGTACATCATGGTGGGGTGGGTAGGTGGGAAAGGTGATGGACAGGTCAAGGGCTTAACTGGAACATTCTGTCCCTGACATTCTATAACTGACATTCCCCGGAACGTCCTGTCCCTGACATTCTATAACTGAAATTCTCCGGAACGTTCTGTCCCCAACATTCTATACCTGACATTCCCCGGAACGTCCTGCCCCAAACATTCTATACCTGACATTCTCCCGGAACGTTCTGTCCCTGACATTCTATAACTGACATTCCCTGGAACGTCCTGGCTCTGACATTCTATAACTGACATTCCCCAGAATATTCTGTCCCCAAAGTTCTATGCCTGACATTCCCCGGAAAGTTCTGTCCCTGACATTCTATAAATGACATTCCCCAGGACGTCCTGTCCCTGTCATTCTATAACTGACATTCCCCAGAACGTCCTGTCCATGACATTCTATAACTGACATTCCCCGGAATGTTCTGTCCCCAACATTCTATTACTGACATTCCCCGGAACGTTCTGTCCTCAACATTCTATATCTGACATTCCTCGGAAAGTTCTGTCCCTGACATTCTATAACTGACCTCCCCCGGAACGTCCTGTCTCTGACATTCTATAACTGACATTCCCCGGAACGTTCTGTCCCAGACATACCAAAACTGACATTCCCCGGAACATCCTGTCCCCAACATTCTATAACCAACATTCCCCAGAACGTTCTGCCCCCGACATTCTATAACTGACATTACCCGGAATGTTCTGTCCCCAACATTCTATTACTGACATTCCCCGGAACGTTCTGTCCTCAACATTCTATATCTGACATTCCTCGGAAAGTTCTGTCCCTGACATTCTATAACTGACCTCCCCCGGAACGTCCTGTCTCTGACATTCTATAACTGACATTCCCCGGAACGTTCTGTCCCAGACATACCAAAACTGACATTCCCCAGAACATCCTGTCCCCAACATTCTATAACCGACATTCCCCAGAACGTTCTCTCCCCGACATTCTATAACTGACATTCCCCAGAACGTTCTCTCCCCAACATTCTATAACTGACATTCCCCAGAACGTTCTGCCCCCGACATTCTATAACTGACATTCCCCGGAACGTTCTGTCCCCAACATTCTATAACTGATATTCCCTGGAACGTTCTGTCCCCAACATTTTATAACTGACATTTCCTGGAACGTCCTGTCCGTGACATTCTATAACTGACATTCCCCAGAACATCCTGTCTCTGACATTGTGTAACTGACATTCCCCAGAATGTTCTGTCCCCAACATTCTATAACCGACATTCCCCAGAGCGTTCTGTCCCCGACATTCTATAACTGACATTCCCAGAACGTTCTATCCCTGACATTCTATAACTGACATTCCCTGGAACGTTCTGTCACCAACATTCTATAACTGACATTCCCTGGAACGTCCTGTCCCTGACATTCTATAACTGACTTCCCCGGAACGTTCTGTCCCTGACATTCCATAACTGACATTCCCCGGAACGTCCTGTCTCTGTCATTCTATAACTGACATTGCCCAGAATGTTCTGTCCCCAACATTCGATACCTGACATTCCCCGGAACGTTCTGTCCCTGACATTCTATAACTGACATTCCCCGGAACGTTCTGTCTCTGACATTCTATAACTGACATTCCCCGGAAGGTCCTGTCCATGACATTCTAAAACTGACATTCCCCGGAACGTTCTGTCCCCAACATTCTATACCTGACATTCCCCGGAACGTCCTGACCCTGACATTCTATAACTGACATTCCCCGGAACGTCCTATCCCCGACATTCTATAAGTGACATTCCCCGGAACGTTCTGTCACTGACATTCTATAACTGACATTCCCCGGAACGTTCTGTCCCTGACATTCCATAACTGACATTCCCCTGAACGTTCTGTACCCAACATTCTATAACTGACGGATCGCCCCCCTCGCCTTCCGCCCCCTCGCCTACTGCCCCCCAGCCTTCTGCACCCCCTCATCTTCCACCAGCCTTACCTTCCGCCCCCCCGCCTTCCGCCCCCCGCCTTCTGCCCCCTGACCTTCTACAATCCCCTCGCCTTCCGTCCTCCCGCCTTCCGTCGCCCCTCGCCTTCCGTCTTCCTGCCTTCTGTCCCCCCTCGCCTTCCACACCCCCCTCGCCTTCCGCCTCCCCTCCTTCTGCTCCCCTCACCTTCCGCCCTCCCTCACCTTCTGCCTCCAACGTTCCGCCCCTCACCTTCTGCCCCCCTGACCTTCCTCACCCCCCACCTTCCTTCCCCATCACCTTCCACCCCCTCGCCTTCTGCACCCCCTCGCCTTCCGGCCACTCACCTTCCAGCCCCCCTCGATTTCCACCCCCCTCGCCTTCTGCCCCCACTTGCCCTGCGCCCCTCACCTTCCAGCCCCCTCGTCCCGGCCGGTTTCCCCGGAAACACCAGCTTTCGGAGAATCCTGTTACATTATAACCTGGAGTTGTCCCTGTCCAACACTGCATCTCCATCATTGAATATAAAGATCACCATCGAGATTTTAACCAGATGCTTGCTTGAAATTCTTCCTCTGTGTTCCCCCCTCTCACTGTCTCCATCTTGAAGATCTTTCTCTGTGTCTCTCAGATTCCTCACATTTTATCCCCCTGGTCTATGCACATGACACTGACATTAGACTGGTGCTTTGGAGAGAGTTTCTCATGTTAAGGTATTAATTCCCTCCTCCAAGAGTCCTTCCTCTCAGACCCTTGGGGAATAACCAGTTTGTGTCACAATCCCAAGGCCCCGTTTCCTATAACCTCAGGTCTTAAATCCATTTTAAACCAATGAACCTTCCAATGGGACAGTCAGCACTCTCTTTCACTTCTCTCTGTCTCTCTCTGTCTCTCCCGCCCCCATCACACCCCCATTCTCCCTCCACCCCTCTCTCTGTCCCTGGAGCTGGAGTGAGAGAGGTAGGCAGTGACATCTGTGGGATCAGACTGTGCAGCAGCTTCCCCCTCCATCTTTTCCACCCTTTGTCTCCCCCAGTCCAGACCAGGACACAGCCCCTTGTAGAAAAAATCCCTGAGACAGCCTGAACCCCACAATTCTTTTTCCTGTGTATGCGTGTGTGTGTGTGTTTATGTGTGCGTGTGTGCGTGCGTTTGTGTGTGTGTGTGTGTGTGTGTGTGAGAGATTGCTTGTGAGTGTGTGTGTGTGTGGTGTGTGCGTATATGTGTGCGCATGTGTGTGTGCGTGTGTGTGTGTGAGAGACTGCGTGTGAGTGTGTGTGTGTGGTGTGTGCGTATATGTGTGCGCATGTGTGTGTGCGTGTGTGGGTGCATGTGTGCTTGTGTGTGCGTATGTGTGCGTGTGAGTGTGCATGTGTATGTGTGTGTGTGCATGTGCATGTGTGTGTGTGCGGGTGCGTGTGTGCGTGTGGGTCTGAGCGGGTGCGTGTGTGCGTGCGTGTGCGCGGGTGTGTGTGTGCGTGTGTGCGTATGTGTGTGTGCGTGTGCATGTGCGTGTTTGTGCGTGTGCATGTGTGTGCATGTGCATATGTGCGTGCGCGTATGTGTGTGCGCGTATGTGTGCGTATGTGTTCGTGTGTGTGCGTATGCATGATTGTGCATATGTGTGCATGTGTGCGTATGTGCGCATGTGTGCGTATGCATATGTGTGCGTATGCGTATGTGTGCATGTGCATGTGTGTGTGTGTGCATGTGTGCGTGTGTATGTGCATGCGTGCGTGTGCGTGCGTGTGTGTGTGTGTGTGTGTGTAAATGAACGACTAGCAGACAGGACAGTTTCTGATTAACTTCTGATCAGACACAGCGAAAGAATATTTAATTCTCTCTGTCTCTGCATCGTCCTGTGCTTCAGCCCCTGGATCCAATCTCCTCCTCAACCCCAGGGTTAGGTGGAGCGGGGTATAGGGAAACCCAACGAAAAATATTAACAAGTAAATTTGAAATAAAATACAACAGTGGCACCAAAAGCATAGCAAGATCCGACAGCTCTCTGCCTTCCCCAATCTTCCACGTGACCCTGTGACACTAGTTCAGTTTAATTATTGCAGAATGAATGAATGAATTGCTGACCATCACAGCGACATTGAAATACACAGACAACACCGCAGAGCAGTTGACCAGAGGCTAGAACCATTAATAAACACGTACGCAAAGGAAGATCCCACAAGCAGCAATCTAACCCCACACACATCGTGGGTGATGCTGGTTAAGGGTTGACGTATTTGTGTCAAATCCCAAGGCCCCAGTTACATTAGCCCCAGGCTTCAAACCTGTTCAAAAACGACAAGGCCGCAATCCAACAGGACCCAGTTAAGCAGAGGTCCCGGTAAAAGCCAGCCCCCCTTCCCAGAGGGAGGAGATTAAACCTCGGGGTAATACACAGACAACACTCACCTGGGCCCAACAGGCTGCAGCCTGTCAAACAGGCCTCAGGACTGCGTTCCCCCTCTGGAGGAAGCTCTTGTTTGAAGGTTGCCTGCTCCCAAACACACTCTTTTCAAGATTTCTTTGGGAGGAAAGAGGCAGCATTAGTGGGAAGGCTGAGCAGGAAAATCTTTCACAGGGAGATAGCACAGAAAGATCCCAGGTTTTCCCTTCTCAGTGAGACTGACAATTTCTCAGCAAAATCCAAACATAAACACGTCGGGTGATGAGTTGAGTTTTCATGTTGAAAAGTTTTTGAAATGTTGGGTTAGCTGATTCAACCACTCACTGCCTGCAACGATGGCATTAGGGCAATTGACGTACAGCAAGATCCCACAAGTGACAGTGCTGCAGAAGCTCGATAATCTGATTTTTTTTATTTGCAGTTTAATTTTTCCTGGCACCCCAGCATCAAATATTGCAGCTATTTCACAATCTCACACAGCCTCTCTCTCTCTCTCCTGTTTCTCTTGCTCTCACCATTTTCCATTTCTTTCTCTCACTCTCTTTCTCTCCGTGTCCAATTCGATCATCCTGCCCTCTCTATGACCCACTTTCCTCTGATAGTGTGACAATTCTTTCAAGAGGGTCAGATAATTTGGGTTAGAGTTCCCTCCCGAGGGATTCCCATCTCCCAGATCCTGGGAGTTTCACCTGTTTGTGTCACCAATGCCCCAGTGACTTTAACCCCAGGCTAAAAACCTGTTTTAAAACCGACAAGGCCGTGATCTGACAGGACCCAGTTAACCAGAGGCCCCGACAAACCAGGCTCCCACACCCACCACATTCCCCCTTCCCCAGAGGAGATGAAACGTCGGGAAAATAAACAGACCCCTACTCACCTGGGCCCACGGGCTGCAGCCTGGCCAACAGGCCTCAGGCCTGTGCTCCCTCCCCTCTGGAGGTTGTTTTTGTCCAATGCTTTCCTGGCCCCCAGGCAATTTGGATTCACTTTCCTGCTTTCCCAACAGAAGTTCCTCGGGATAAAAGAGAGAAGAGATGAGTTTGTGGGAGGACAGGAGAGCGAGAGCAGTGTGATGCAAAATTACACAACAAGATCCCAGTTTAAATACAATCCCACCACTCCCTTCCCCCATCCCCGATGCAATTCATAACCTCACAATAACATCAAAATACGATCAAATCACAAGAAAGCAATTAACCAGAGGCTGGAAACATTATAAACACACACACACACACACACACACATACTGTCACAACCACACAGGGAGGGCTGCTCACTCTCCATTCAGAGAGAGAACAGGGTATGAAAATGAATCTGACCAATTCCTTGTGCATATTTATTCTGGGTGAGGGGTTAGTGCAGCCCAACCCTGCCCTCTCTGACACGTTGCATTGTCTGTCAGTCTGCTCCCTGGGGAGGGCTCTGTCTGATTGACATGTTAATTCCCAGGACAGGAGCCTTGTGGATCTTGCTGCCCACTGAGTTGTTCATTCTAGAGAAACAAACTGTCACCTTTCCCAGCTGCTACAACACTTTGTTTTAGCTTTGTTAGTTGTGTCAGTGCAGTTTGAAAGTATTAAAGATTACTCCCACACTAGCGTCTCAGATCCTGACTGTAGGTAGGCTCCCTGAGACACACACACACACAGGGCTGGGAATGGAAAGGGAGATATTTGCTGAGGTTTTTTTGGGATATTCCTGCTTTATGTGTGATTCCTAGAATTAATCTCTGTCTCTGTCCCTGTCTGACTGTCTCTGTGTGTGTCTCTCTCTGTCACTCTCTTTCTCTCTGTCTCTTTCTCTCTGTTCCTGTGTGTGTGTGTGTCTCTCTCGCTTTCTCTCTGATCCTGTGTATCCCACTCTCTGTCTCTCTCTCTCTCTCTCTGTCCCTGTGTGTCTCTCTTCTCTGTGTCTCTGTCTCTCTCTTTCTGTCCTCATGTGTGTTTCTCTCTCTCGCTCTGTCTCTCTCTCTCTCAGTCTGTCTGTCTATCTGTCTCTCCCTGCCCTGCTCTACATCCAGCCACATTTAACTTGATTTTCAATCTTTTATTTCCTTTCCATTTGGGAAGTTAAATCATGGATCACGTGCCTCCCCCTCAACAACCACATTTCACCCTCTCTGCTCCCCTACCTTCACCCCCCCCACACACACAGACAGACAGACACACGCACACATACACATGCACACAGCCACACACACACATACACACAAAGACACAGACATACACGCACAAACAGACATAGACACAGACACAGACACACACACACACACACACACACACACACACACACACACACACACACACACACACACACACACACAAAGACAAGACACAGACAGATAGGCACAGACACACACTCACATTCACCATCTCATCTATTCTCACTCTCACACGCTCACTCTCTCTCTCCAAAACTCTGTCTCTCATACACACACTCACAAAGTCTCTCACATACACTAACATACTCTCCTGTCACACACACACACTTTTTCTCAGAGGCACAATCGGTATTTCTCTCACGCAGACTCATACTGTCTTTCCCCCTCTCTCTCTCATACACACACACAATCTCTCTCTCTCACCCCCGTCTCTCAGGCACACACTCAGACAGATTTTGTGAGCACAAAACCTTCCTCTCACATGCAGACACTCTCTTGCACGCACACACACTCTCTCACATGCATGCGCTCTCTCTCTCGGACACACACACACTTTCACGCTCTCACACTCTTTCTCACAAGTGCACACGCTTTCTCTTGCACACACACATATTCTCTCGTGCACACTCTTCCACACACAGACAGTCTTTCTCTCACACATGCTCTCTCTCACGTCCACACTCACTCTCGTTCCCTCGTACACACACACTCTCTCACATGCAAATGCACACTCGCTTGCAGTCACTCTTTCTCATACACGCAGACACTTCCTCTCTCTCACTCCACACTCTCTTTCTCTTACACACACACAATCACTCTTTCTTGCGTCCACACACACTCACACACACACTATCTTGCACCCATACACTCTCGCACACATACACTCTCTTTCGCTTACACACACATTCTTTCTTGCACCCACACACACTCTTATACATATACACTCTCTTTCTGTTACACACACACTCACTCTTTCTTCCAACCACACACACTCACACACAAACTATCTTGCACCCACACAATCTCTCGCACACATACACTCTCTTTCTCTTACACACAAATTCTTTCTTGCACCCACACACACTCTTGTACATATAAACTCTCTTTCTGTTACAGACACACTCACTCTTTCTTCCATCCACACATACTCTCACACTCTCACGCACACTCTTTCTTGCACCCACACACACTCTCGCACAATCGCCCTCTGTCTCTCATCCCCTCATATGCTCTCTCTCGTGTTCGCACACACTTTCTCTCTGTCTGTCTGTCTCTCTCTGTCTCTCTGTCTCTGTCTGCTTGACTCTCTCGCTGTCTCTCTCTGTCGGTGTCTCTCTGTCTCTGTCTCTCTCACTGACCCTTACTCTCTCTGTCTCTGTCTCTCTCACTGACCATTACTCTCTCTGTCTCTCTGTCCCTCTCTCTCTGTCCCTCCCTCTCTTCGATCCCTCTCTGTCCGTCTCTCTCTCCATATATATATGTCACTCACTCTCTATGTCCCACTCTCTCTGTGTCCCTCTCCCTATCTCCCTCTCCGTCTCTCTCTCTCTCTCTCTGTCTCTCTGTGTCCCAGACTCTCTCTGTGTCCCTCTCTCTCCCTGTCTCTCTCTCACTGCACTTCTCTCTCTGTGTGTCCCTTTCTCTCTGTTTCTCTCTCCCTCTGTCTCTCTCTCTGTCCCTCTCTCTCTCTTGATCCCTCTCTGTCCTCTCTCTCTCACTCTCTGTCTCTGTGTCCCTCGCTCTCTCTCTGTCCCTCTCTCTCTCTGCGTCCCTCTCTCTCTGTGTCCCACACTCTCTCTCTGTGCCCCACACTCTATCTGTCTCTCTCTCTCTCTCTCTCTGTGCTGAAAATGTGTTGCTGGAAAAGCGCAGCAGGTCAGGCAGCATCCAAGGAGTGTACCTCTTGACGTTTCGGGCATGAGCCCTTCTTCATTCCTGAAGAAGGGGTCATGCCCGAAACGTCGATCCTCCTGCTCCTTCGATGCTGCCTGACCTGCTGCGCTTTTCCAGCAACACATTTTCAGCTCTGATCTCCAGCATCTGCAGTACTCACATTCTCTCTCTCTCTCCGCCCTTCTCTCTCTCTGTGTCCCTCTCTCTCTCTCTCTTTCACTCTCTGTCCCTCTCTCTGTCTCTCTCTCTGTCTCTCTGTCTCTGTGTCCCTCACTCTCCATCTCTGTCCCACTCTCTCTCTGTCCTTTTCTCTCTCTTTGTCCCTCTCTCCCTCTTTCACTCTCTGTACCTCTCTCTATGCGTCTCTCTGTACCCCTCTCTATGTCCCTCTGTCTCTCCGTGTCCATCTCTCTCTCTGTCCCTCTCTCTGTATCCCTCACTCTCTCTGTCCCTCACTCTCTCTCTCTCTTTCGCTCTCTATCCCTCTCTCCGTCTCTCTATACCTCTCTGTCTATCCCTCTCTCTCTCTCTGACTGTCTGTCTCTCTCTCCCCCCGTCTCTCTCTGTCTCTCTGTACCCCTCTCTGTCCCTCTCTCTCTGCGTCCCTCAGTCTCTCTGTCCCTCGGTCTCTCAATCCCCCACTCTCTTTGTGTCCCTCACTCTCTCTCTCTGTGTCTCTCACTCTGCCAGCGTCCCTCTCCCACTCTGTGTCCCTCCCTCTCTCTGTGTCCCTTCCTCTCTCTGTGTCCATCACTCTCTCTCTGTGTCCCTCTCTCTCTGTCGCTCTCTCTCTCTGTGTCCATCACTCTCTCTGTGTCCCTCTCTCTGTGTACCTCCCTCTCTCTGTGTTCCTCTCTCTCTCTGCATCCCTCTTCCTCTCCGCGTCCCTCTCCCTCTCTGTGTTCCTCTATCCCTTTCTGTGTCCCTCAATCTCTCTGTGTCCCCCACTCTCTCTGTGCCCCCCACACTCTCTGTGTCTGTCACTCTCTCTGTGTCCCTCCCTCTCTGTCTCCCACTCTCTCTGTGTGTCCCTCTCTCTCTCTTTCTCTCTCTCTGTCGCTCTCTCTGTATCCCTCTCTCTCAATCTCTCTCTATCCCTGTCCCTCTCTGTCTCTCTGTGTCCCTCTCTCTCTGTTCCCCCCCCCTCTCTCTCTGTGTCTCTTTCTCTGTACCCCTCTCTCCGTGTGCCTCTCTCTCTCTGTCTCTCTCTCTCTTTCTCTCTCTATCCCTCTCTCGGTCTCTCTGTGCCACTCTCTCTATCCCTCTTTTTCTCTATCTGTCTGTCTCTCCCCCCACCCACCCCCCTGTCTCTGTATCCCTCCTCTCTCTCTCTCTGCGTCCCTCAGTCTCTCTGTCCCTCGGTCACTCTATCTCTCACTCTCTCTCTGTCCCTCTCTCTCTCTGTCCCTCTCTCTCTCTCTGTCCATCACTCTCTCTGTGCCCATCTCTCTGTGTCCCACTCTCTCTGTGTCCCTCTCTCTCTCAGTGTCCCACTCTCTCTCTGTCTGTGTCCCCGGCCCTCTCTCTCTGCCACCCTCTCTCTCTGGGTCCCTCTCTCTCTTTGTCCCACTCTCTCTCTGTGTCTCTTTCTCTGTCCCCCTCTCTCCGTGTGCCTCTCTCTCTGTCTCTCTCTGTCCGTTACTCTCTCTGTGTTCCTCTCTCAGTGTCTGTGTCCCTCTCTGTGTGTGTCTCTCTCAATCTCTCTCTGTCCCTGTCTCTCTCTCTCTCTATCCCTCATTCTCTCTCTGTCCCTCTCTTTCTTTCTCTCTCTCTATCCCTTTCTCGGTCTCTCTATCCCTCACTCTCTCTCTGCCCCTCTCTCTCCCTCTGTCCCTCTCTCTCTCTGTGTCCATCACTCTCTCTGTGTCCATCTCTCTGTGTCCCTCTCTCTCTCAGTGTCCCCCTCCCTCTCTGTGCCCCCCTGTCCCTCTTTCTCTGCGTCCCACTCTCTCTTTGCGTCCCTCTCCCTCTCTGTGTTCCTCTCTCCCTTTCTGTGTCCCTCTCTCTCAGTGTCCCTCACTCTCACTGTGTCTGTCACTCTCACTGTGTCCCTCCCTCTCTTTCTCCCTCACTCTCTGTGTGCCTCTCTCTCTCTGTCTGTCACTCTCTCTGTACCTGTCCCTCTCTCTCTCTGTCCCTCTCTCTGTACCTGTCCCTCTCTCTCTCTGTCCGTCACTCTCTCTCTGTGCCTCTCTCTCTGTGTCCCTCTCTCTCTGTGTCCCTCTTTCTCTGTGTCCCTCACTCTGTGTCCCCCACTCTCTCTGTGTCTCTCACACTCTCTGTCTCTCTCTCTCTCTGTCCCTCACACTCCCTCTGTCTGTCACTCTCTCTTTATCCCTCTCTCTCGATCTCTCTCTGTCCCTGTCCCCCTCTCTCTGTGGGTGTTCCTCTCTCTCTATCCCCGTCTCTCTCCGTGTATCTTTCTCTGCCCCCTCTCTCCGTGTGCCCCCTCTCTCTCTCACTGTCCGCAATCTCTCTGTGTCCCTCTCTCAGTGTCTGTGTCCCTCTCTGTGTGTCTCTCTCAATCTCTCTCTGTCCCTGTCCCTCTCTCTCTCTGTCCCTCTCTCCCTCTCTGTCCCTCTCTCCCTCTCTGTGTCGCTCTCTCACTCTGTCTTTCTATCTTTCTGCCCCTGTCCCTCTTTCACTCTCTCTCTGACCCCCTCTCTCTGTGTCCCACACTCTCTCTGTGTCCCACTCTCTCCCTTTCACTCTCTGTCCCTCTCTCTCTCTCTGTCTCTCTGTACCTCTCTGTCTGTCCCTCTCTCTCTTACTCTATCTATCCCCCTCTCTCTCAGTCTCTCTGCCTCTCTGTACCTCTCTCTCTATCCCTCTCTCTCTGTCCCTCTCTCTCTTTCCCTCTCTCTCCCTCTCTCTCTCTCTGTCTCTCTGAACTTCTCTCTCTGCATCCCTCAGTCTTTCTGTCCCTCACTCTCTCTGTGTCCCTCTCTCTGTGTGTCCCCCCTCTCTCTCTCTGTCCCTCATTCTCTCTGTGTCCCTCCCTCTCTCTATCCAACTCTCTCTGTCACTCTCTTTCTCCCTCTCTCTCCCTCTGTCTCTCTGTCCCCCTCTCTGTCCCTCTCTCTGCGTCCCTCAGTCTCTTTTATCCTTAGTCTCTCTGTGTCCCTCTCTCTCTGTCCCTCACTCTCTCTGTGTCCCTGCCTCTCTCTGTGTGTCCCTCACACTCTCTGTGTCCATCACTCTCTCTGTGTCCATCACTCTCTGTGTCCCTCTCCATCTGTCCCTCTCTCTCTCTGTCCCTCTCTCTCACTGTGTTCCTCACACTCTCTGTGCCCCCCCCTCTCTCAGTGTCCCCCTCTCTCTCTATGTCCCTCACTCTTTCTGTGTCCCCCACTCTCTCTATGTCTGTCACTCTCTCTGTGTCCCTTCCTCTCTGTCTGCCTCTCTCTCTCTCTGTCCGTCTGTCTCTCTCTCTGTCTGTCTCTCTCTCTGTATCCCTCTCTCTCGATCTCTCTCTGTCCCTGTCCCTCTCAGTATCTCTGTGTCACTCTCTCTCTCTGTCCCAGTCCCTCTCTATGTGTGTCCCTCACTCTCTCTCTGTCCCTCTCTCTCTGTGTCCCTCTCTCTCTGTGTCCCTCACACACTCTGTGTCCCCCACTCTCACTCTCTCTGTGTCGCTCTCTCTCTCTCTGTCACTCCCTCTCTCTGTCCCTCCCTCTCTCTGTCCCTCCCTCTCTCTCCCTCTCTCTCCATCTGACACTCTGTCCCCCTCTCTGTCCCTCTCTCTCTGTGTCCCTCTCTCTCTCTGTGGCGTGCCTCTCTCTCTGTATCCATCACTCTCTCTGTGTCCCTGTCTCTCTGAGTCCCTCTCTCTCTGTATCACTCTCTCTCACTGTGACCCTCACTCTCTCTGTGTCCCCCAATCTCTCTGTGTCTGTCACTCTCTGTACCTTCCTCTCTGTCTCCCTCCCTCTCTCTGTGTCCCCCTCTCTCGCTCTATCTCTATCTGTCACTCTCTCTGTATCCCTCTCTCTCGATCTCTCTCTGTCCCTGTGCCTCTCTCTGTCCCTCTCTCTCTGTGTCCCTCTCTCTCTGTGTCCCTCACTCTCTCTGTGTCCTTCTCTCTCCCTGTCCCTCTCTCTCTCTCTGAGTGTCCATCACTCTCTCTGAGTCCCCCTCTCTCTCCGTGTCCCCCCTCTCTGTCCCTCTCTCTCTGCGTCCCTCTCCCTCTCTGCGTCCCTCTCCCTCTCTGTATTCCTCTCTCCGTTTCTGTGTCCCTCTCTCTCTCTTTGTCCCCCACTCTCCCTGTGTCTGTCACTCTCTCTGTGTCCATCCCTCTCTGTCTCCCTCTCTTTCTCTGTGTGTACCACCCCCCCTCTCTCTCTCTCTCTCTCTGTCACTCAATCTGTATCCCTCTCTCTAAATCTCTCTCTGTCCCTGTCCCTCTCTCTCTCTGTCCCTCGCTCTCTGTACCTGTCCCTCTCTCTCTGTGTGTTACTCGCTCTCTCTCTGTCCCTCTCTCTTTGTGTCCCTCTCTCTCTATGTCCCTCACACTCTTTCTGTCCCCACTCTCTCTTTGTCCCCCACTCTCTCTGTGTCTCTTACTCTGTCTGTGTCCCTCTCTCTCTCTCTCTCTCTCTCTCTCTCTCCCTGTCTGTCACTCAATCTGTATCCCTCTCTCCCGATCTCTCTCTGTCCCTCTCTCTCCGTGTGCCTCTCTCTCTCTGTCTGTCACTCTCTTTGTGTCCCTCTCTCAGTGTCTGTGTCCCTCTCTGTGTGTGTCTCTCTCAATCTGTCTCTGTCCCTGTCCCTCTCTCTTTCTGTCCCTCTCTCCCTCCCTATCCCTCTCTCCCTCTCTGTGTCCCTCACTCTTTCTCTGTCCCTTTCTCTCTCTGTGCCCCACACTCTCTCTGTGTCCGACTCTCACACTTTCACTCTCTGTCCTTCTCTCTCTGTCTCTCAGTACCTCTCTCTCTATCCCTCTCTCTCTCTGTCCCTCTCTCTCTTTCCCCCTCTCTCCCTCTGTCTCTCTGTCCCCCTCTCTGTCCCTCTCTCTCTGCGTCCCTCACTCTCTCTGTCCCTCACTTTCTCTGTGTCCCTCTCTCTCTCTGTCCATCAATCTCTCTGTGTCGCTCTCTCTGTCCCTCTCTCTCTCTGTCCCTCTCTCTCACTGTGTCCCTCACTCTCTCTGTGTCCATCTCTCTCTCTCTCGCTCCCGCTCTCTCTATGTGACCCTCACTCTCTCTGCGTCCATCACTCTCTGTATCCCTCTCTCTGTCTGTGTCCCTCTCTCTCTTTCCCCCTCTCTCCCTCTGTCTCTCTGTCCCCCTCTCTGTCCCTCTCTCTCTGCGTCCCTCACTCTCTCTGTCCCTCACTTTCTCTGTGTCCCTCTCTCTCTCTGTCCATCAATCTCTCTGTGTCGCTCTCTCTGTCCCTCTCTCTCTCTGTCCCTCTCTCTCACTGTGTCCCTCACTCTCTCTGTGTCCATCTCTCTCTCTCTCGCTCCCGCTCTCTCTATGTGACCCTCACTCTCTCTGCGTCCATCACTCTCTGTATCCCTCTCTCTGTCTGTGTCCCTCTCTCTCTCTGTGCCCCCGCTCTCTCAGTGAACCCATCTCTCT
Source organism: Chiloscyllium punctatum (assembly GCF_047496795.1). Taxonomy (NCBI): domain Eukaryota; kingdom Metazoa; phylum Chordata; class Chondrichthyes; order Orectolobiformes; family Hemiscylliidae; genus Chiloscyllium; species Chiloscyllium punctatum. The sequence continues at coordinate 63,761,147 of NC_092752.1, forward strand.
CTGTCCCCCTCTCTCTGTCCCCTTCTCTCTCTCTACCTCTCTCTGCGTGCCTCTCTGTCCCTGCATCCCTCTCTGTCTCTGCAACACTCTCCCTCTCTGTGTCCCTCACTCTCTCTCTCTGTGTCCCACACTCTCTCTGTGTCCCACTCTCTCCCTTTCACTCTCTTTCCCTCTCTCTCTGTCTCTCTGTCCCTCTCTCTCTTTCCCCCCTCTCCTTCTGTCTCTCTGTCCCCCCTCTGTCCCTCTCTCTATGCGTCCCACACTCTCTCTGTCCCTCACTTTCTCTGTGTCCCTCTCTCTCTGTGTCCATCTCTCTCTCTCAGTCCCTCAATCTCTCTGCGTAACTGCCTCTCTCTGTGTGTCCCTATCTGTCTCTCTGTGTCCCACACTCTCTCTGTGTCCCACTCTCTCCCTGTCTCACTCTCTCTCAGCCGTTCTCTCTCTCTGTCCCTCGATCTCTCTGTCCCTCTCTCTCTCTGACCTTCACTCTCTCTGTGACCCTGCCTCTCTCTCTCTGTGTCCATCAATCTCTCTGTGTCCCTCTTTCTGTCCCTCTCTCTCTCTGTCCCTCTCTCTCACTGTGTCCCTCACTCTCTCTGTATCCATCTCTCTCTCTCGGTCCCTCTCTCTCTATGTGTCCCTCACTCTCTCTGTGTCCATAACTCTCTGTAACCCTCTCTCTCTCTGTCCCTCTCTCTCTCTGTGCCCCCTATCTCTCAGTGAACCCATCTCTCTCTGCCCCCCTCTCTCTCTGTCCCCGTCTCTCTCTGTCCCCCTCTCTCTCTGTGTCCCTCTCTCTCTCTGTGTCCCTCACTCTCTCTGTGTCCGTCACTCTCTCTTTGTTCCACACTCTCTGTGTGTCCCCCACTCTCTCTGTGTCTGTAACTCTCTCACGATCTCTCACGATCTCTCTCAGTCTCTGTTCCTCTCTCTCTCTCTGTCTTTCTCTCTCTCTCTCTGCCCCTGTTCCTCTCCCTCTCTGCCCCTGTTCCTCTCTCTCTCTGTCCCTCACTCTGTCTGTGTCTCACACTCTCTCTGTGTTCCACTCTCTCCCTGTCTCACTCTCTCTCTGCCCTTCTCTCTCCCCCTGTGTCCCTCACTCTCTCTCTGTCCCTCTCTCTCTTTCTCTCTCTATCCCTCTCTCTGTCTCTCTGTACCTCTCTCTCTATCCCTCACACTCTTTGTGTCCCTCTCTCTCTCTCTCTCTCTCTCTCTCTCTGTCCCTCTCTCTCTCTGTGTCTCTTACTCTCGCAGCGTCCCTCCATCTATCTCTCTGTCCATCACTCTCTCTGTGTCCTTCTCTCACCCTGTCCCTCTCACTCGCTCTCTGTGTCCATCAATCTCTCTGAGTCCCCTCTCTCTCTGTGTCCCCCACTCTCTGTCCCTCTCTCTGTGCGTCCCTCTCCCTCTCTGCGTCCCTCTCCCTCTCCGCGTTCCTCTCTCCCTTTCTGTGTCCCTCTCTCTCTGTGTCCCCCACTCTCTCTGTGTCTGTCACTCTCTCTGTGTCCATCCCTCTCTGTCTCCCACTCTCTCTCTCTGTGTCCCTCACTCTCTCTCTCTCTCTCAATGTCTGTCACTCAATCTGTATCCCACTCTCTCGATCTCTCTCTGTCCCTGTCCCTCTCTCTCTCTCTCTCTCTCTCTCTGCCCTTCTCTCTCCCTCTGTGTCCCTCACTGTCCCTCTGTCCCTCTCTCTCTTTCTCTCTCTATCCCTCTCTCTGTCTCTCTGTACCTCTCTCTCTATCCCTCATACTCTTTGTGTCCCTCTCTCTCTCTCTGTCCCTCTCTCTCTCCGTGTCTCTTACTCTCCCAGCGTCGCTCCATCTCTCTCTCTCTGTCCATCAGTCTCTCTGTGTCCTTCTCTCTCCCTGTCCCTCTCTCTCGCTCTCTGTGTCCATCACTCTCTCTGAGTCCCCCTTTCTCTCTGAGTCCCCGCCTCTCTCTGTCCCTCTCTCTCTGCATCCCTCTCCCTCTCTGCGTCCCTCTCCCTCTCCGCGTTCCTCTCTCCCTTTCTGTGTCCCACTCTCTCTCTGTGTCCCCCACTCTCTCTGTGTCTGTTTCTCTCTCTGTGTCCATCCCTCTCTGTCTCCCACTCTCTCTCTCTCTCTGTGTCCCTCTCTCTCTCTCTTTCTCTCTCTCTCTCTCAATGTCTGTCACTCAATCTGTATCCCTCTCTCTCGATCTCTCTCTGTCCCTGTCCCTCTCTCTCTCTCTGTCCCTCGCTCTCTGTACCTGTCCCTCTCTCTCTGTGTGTGTTACTCACTCTCTCTCTGTCCCTCTCTCTGTGTCCCTCTTTCTCTGTGTCCCCCACTCTCTCTGTGTCTGTCACTCTCTCTGTGTCCATCCCTCTCTGCCTCCCTCTCTCTGTCTGTGTCCCTCACTCTCTCTCTCTCTCTCTCTCTCTGTCTGTCACTCAATCTGTATCCCTCTCTCGATCTCTCTCTGTCCCTGTATCTCTCTCTCTCTCTCTCTCTGTCCCTCGCTCTCTGCACCTGTCCCTCTCTCTCTCTGTGTGTATTACTCACTCTCTTTCTGTCCCTCTCTCTCTGTCCCTCTGTCTCTATGCCCCTCACACTCTCTGTCGCCCCCACTCTCTCTGTGTCCCCCACTCTCTCTGTGTCTCTTACTCTCTCTGTGTCCATCTCTCTCTCTCTCTCGGTCCCTCTCTCTCTATGTGTCCCTCTCTCTCTATGTGTCCCTCACTCTCTCTGTGTCCATCACTCTCTGTATCCCTCTCTCTGTCTGTGCCCCCTCTCTCTCAGTGAACCCATCTCTCTTTGTCCCCCTCTCTCTCTGTCCCCGTCTCTCTCTGTTCCACTCACTGCGTCCCTCTCTGTGTCTGCGTCCCTCTCTGTCTCTGCATCACTCTCCGTCTGTGTGTCCCTCACTCTCTCTCTGTGTCCCTCTCTCTCTGTGTGTCCCTCACTCTCTCTTTGTCCGTCACTCTCTCTTTGTTCCTCACTCTCTGTGTGTCCCCCACTCTCTCTGTGTCTGTAACTCTCTCTGTGACCCTCTCTCTGTGTGTGTCCCTCATTCTCTCTCTGTCTGTCGCTCTCTCTGTATCCCTCTCTCTCACGATCTCTCTCAGTCTATGTCCCTCTCTCTCTCTCTCTCGTCCCTCTCTCTCTCTGTCCGCATCTCTCTCCGTGTCTCTCTCTGTCCGTCCCTTTCTGTGTCCCTCTCTCTCTGTCTGTGTCCCTCTCTGTGTGTCTCACTGACTCAATCCCTCTCTGTTTCTGTCCCTGCCCCTCTCTATCTCTCTTTCCCTGTCTTCCTCTCTGTGTCCCGCTCTCTGTCTTTCTCTGTCTCTCTCTGTCCCTGTCCGTCTCTCTCTCTCTGTCCCTCAGTCTGTCTGTGTCCCACACTCTCTCTGTGTCCCTCCCTCTCCCTGTCTCACTCTCTCTCTCTGCCCTTCTCTCTCCCTCTGTGTCCCTCACTCTCTCTCTCTGTCCCTCTCTCTCTTTCTCTCCCTATCCCTCTCTCTGTCTCTCTGTACCTCTCTCTCTATCCCACACTCTCTTTGTGTCCCTCTCTTTCTCTCTGTCCCTCTCTCTCTCTGCGTCTCTTACTCTCCCAGCGTCCCTCCCTCTCTCTCTGTGTCCATCACTCTCTCTGTGTCCCTCTCTCTCTGTGTCCCTCACTCCTTCAGTATCTTTCACTCTCTCTGTGTTTCCCTCTCTCTCTATGTGTCCCTCACTCTCTCTGTGTCAATCACTCTCTGTGCACCCTTTCACTCTGTGTCCGCCTCTCTCTCTGTGTCCCCCTCTCTCTCTGTCCTTCTCTCTCTCTGTGTCCCTCTCTCTCTGCATCCCTCTCTGTCTCTGCGTCCCTCTTCCTCTCTGCATGCCTCTGCCTCTCCGTGTCCCTCACTCTCTCTCTGTGTCCCTCTCTCTCTGTGTCCCTCACTCTCTCTGTGTCCCCCGCTCTCTCTCTGTGTCCCTCACTCTCTCTGTGTCCCACACTCTCTCTGTATCCCTCTCTCTCTCGATCTCTCTCTGTCTCTGTCACTCTCTCTCTCGATCTCTCTCTGTCTCTGTCCCTCTCTCTCTGTCCCCATCTCTGTCCCTCTCTCTCTGTCCGTCCCTTTCTGTATCCCTCTCTCGCTGTCTGTGTGCCTCTCTGTGTGTCTCAGTCTCTCAATCTCTCTCTGTCTCTGTCCCTGTCCCTCTCTCTCTTTCCCTGTCTTCCTCTCTGTGTACCTCTCTCTGTCTTTCTCTCTCTCTTTGTTCCTGTCCCTCTCTCTCTCTGTCCCTCCCTGTCCGTATCCCACACTCTATCTGTGTCCCACTCTCTACCTGTCTCACTCTCTCTCTGCCCTTCTCTCTCCCTCTGTGTCCCTAAATCTCTCTCTGTCCCTCTCTCTTTCTCTCTCTATCCCTCTCTCTGTTTCTCTGTACCGCTCTCTCTATCCCTCTCTCTCTCTTTCTGTCTGTCTGTTTCCCCCCCCCCCCACCCCCTCTGTCTCTCTGTACCCCTCTCTGTCCCTCTCTCTCTCTGCGTCCCTCAGTCTCTCTGTCCCTCGGTCTCTCTGTCCCTCACTCTCTCTGTGTCCCTCTCTCTGTCCCTCTCTCTCTCTATGTCTCTTACTCTCCCAGCGTCCCTCTCTCTCTCTGTGTCCATCACTCTCTCTGAGTCCAACTCTCTCTCTCTGTGTCCCCCCCTCTCTCTGTCCCTCTCTGTCTCTGCGTCCCTCTCCCTCTCTGCATCCCTCTCCCTATCTGTGTCCCCCTCTCTCTCTGTGTGTCCCTCTCTCTCTCTTTGTCCCTCACTCTCTCTGTGTCCCCCACTCTCTCCGTGTCTGTAACTCACTCTGTGACCCCCTCTCTCTCTGTGTCCCTCACTCTCTGTCTCTCTGTCCCTCTCTCTGTGTGTGTCTCTCTCTCTCTGTCCGCCACACTCTCTGTTTCCCTCTCTCTCTGTCTGTCACTCAATCTGTATCCCTCTCTCTCGATCTCTCTCTGTCCCTGTACCTCTCTCTCTCTGTGTCCCTCGCTCTCTGTACCTGTCCCTCTCTCTCTCTGTGTATTACTCACTCTCTTTCTGTCCCTCTCTCTCTGTCCCTCTGTCTCTATGCCCCTCACACTCTCTGTGTCCCCCACTCTCTCTGTGTCCCCCACTCTCTCTGTGTCTCTTACTCTCTCTGTGTCCCTCTCTCTCTCTCTCTGTCTGTCACTCAATCTGTATCCCTCGCTCCCGATCTCTCTCTGTCCCTGTCCCTCTCACTCTCTCTCTCTGTCCCTCTCTCTCTCTCTCTGTGTCTCTTACTTTCCCAGTGTCCCTCCCTCTCTCTCTGTTTCTATCACTCTCTCTGTGTCCTTCTCTCTCCCTGTCCCTCTCTCTCTCTGTATCCATCACTCTCTCTGAGTCCCCCTCTCTTTGTGTCCCCCACCCTTTCCTTCTCTCTCTGCGTCCCTCTCCCTCTCTGCGTCCCTCTCCCTCTCTGTGTTCCTCTCTCCCTTTCGGTGTCCCTCTCTCTCTCTGTGTCCCCCACTGTCTGCCTCCCTCTCTCTCTGTGTCCCCCTCTCTCTCTCACTCTCTCTCTCTCTCTCTCTCTCTGTCACTCAATCTGTATCCCTCTCTCTCGATCTCTCTCTGTCCCTGTCTCTCTCTCTCTCTCTCTCTGTCCCTCGCTCTCTGTACCTGTCCCCCTCTCTCTCTGTGTATTACTCCCTCTCTTTCTGTCCCTCTCTCTCTGTCCCTCTGTCTCTATGCCCCTCGCACTCTCCGTGTACCCCACTCTCTCTGTGTCCCCCACTCTCTCTGTGTCTCTTACTCTCTGTGTGTCTGTCTCTCTCTCTCTCTGTCTGTCACTCAATCTGTATCCCTCTCTCCCGATCTCTCTCTTTCCCTGTCCCTCTCTCTCTCTCTCTGTCCCTCGCTCTCTGTACCTGTCGCTCTCTCTCTCTCTATGTTACTCACTCTCTCTCTCTGTCCCTCTCTCTCTGTGTCCCTCTCTCTCTATGTCCCTCACACTCTCTGTGTCCCCCACTCTCTCTGCGTCCCCCACTCTCTCTGTGTCTCTTACTCTCTCTGTGTCCCTCTCTCTCTCTCTCTGTCACTCAATCTGTATCCGTCTCTCCCGGACTCTCTCTGTCCCTGTCCCTCTCTCTGTCTCTCTGTCCCTCTCTCTCTCTCAGTCCCCATCTCTCTCTGTGTCTCTTTTTCTGTCCCCCTCTCTCCGTGTGCCTCTCTCTCTTCTGTATCGCTCTCTGTCTGTCACTGTCCCTGTGTCCCTCTCTCAGTGTCTGTGTCCCCCTCTGTGTATGTCTCTCTCAATCTCTTTCTGTCCCTGTCCCTCTCTCTCTCTGTCCCTCTATCCCTCCCTATCCCTCTCTCCCTCTCTGTGTCCCACACTCTCTCTGTGTCCCTCTCTCTCTCTCTGTCCCTCTCTCTCTATGTGTCCCTCACTCTCTCTGTGCCCATCACTCTCTGTGTCCCTCTCTCTCTCTGTGTTCCTCTCTCTCTGCGTCCCTTTCTGTCTCTGCGTCCCTCTCCCTCTCTGCATCCCTCTCCCTCTCTTTGTCCCCCTCTCTCTCTGTGTGTCCCTCTCTCTCTCTTTGTCCCTCACTCTCTCTGTGTCCCCCACTCTCTCCGTGTCTGTAACTCACTCTGTGACCCCCTCTCTCTCTGTGTCCCTCACTCTCTGTCTCTCTGTCTCTCTCTCTCTGTCCCCATCTCTCTCAGTGTCTCTTTCTCTGTCCCTCTCTCCGTGTTCCTCTCTCTCTCTCTGTGTCTCTCTCTCTCTGTCCGCCACACTCTCTATGTCCCTCTCTCTCTGTCTGTGTCCCTCTCTGTGTGTCTCACTCTCTCAATCTCTCTCTGTATCTGTCCCTGTCCCTCTCTCCCTCTCTGTGTCCCTCTCTCTCTGTTTCTCTCTGTCGCTCTGTCCCTGTCCCTCTTTCTCTCTGCCCATCTCTCTCCCTGTGCCCTACACTCTCTCTGTCTTTCTCTCTCCCTGTCCCTCTCTATCTTGGTCCCTCCCTCTCTCTGTGTCCCTCTCTCTCAGTGTCCTGCTGTCTCTCTGTGTCCATCACTCTCTCTGTCTTGCTCTCTCTCTCTCTCTCTGTCCCACTCTGTGTGTGTGTGTCTCTCTCTCTCTGTGTTCCACTCTCTCTCTGTCCCACTCTCTCTGTATGTGTCTCTCTCTCTCCCTGTGTCCCACACTCTCTCTGCCTTTCTCTCTCTCCCTGTCTCTCTCTCTCTCTGTGACCTTCAATCTCTTTCTGTCGCGCTCTCTCTGTGTCCTTCACTCTCTCTGTCCCTCTCTCTCTCTCTGTCCCTCTCTCTCCCTGTCTCTATCTCTCCTTCTGCCCTTCTCTCTCTCTCTCTGTGTCTCTCTCTCTTTCACTCTCTGTCCCTCGCTCTCTCTGTCCCTCTCTCTCTCTTTTTTCCACTCTCTCTCTGTTGTCCCTCTCTCTTTGTGTCCCTCCCTTCTCTGTGTCCTTTCTCTCTATGTCCTCCCTCTCACTGTCCCTCTCTATGTTCGTCCCTCCCTCTCTCTGTGTCCCTCTCTCTCAGTGTCCTGCTGTCTGTCTGTGTCCGTCACTCTCTCTGTCTCGGTCTCTCTCTCTCTCTCTCTGTCCCACTCTGTCTCTCTCTCTCTGTCTCTCTCTCTCTCTGTGTGTGTGTGTGTGTGTGTGTCCCACTCTCTCTGTATGTGTGTCTCTCTCTCTCCTTGTCCCTCTCCCTCTGTGTCTCTTTCTCTCTGTGTCCCTCTCTCTCTGTGTCCCTCTCTCTTTCTCTGTTCCTCTCTTTCTCTGTCCCTTTCCTGTCCCTTTCTCTTTGTATCCCCCTCTCTCTTTGTGTGTCCTTCACTGTCTCTATGACCCTCACTCTCTCTTTGTCCCTCTCTCTCTCTCTGTCCCTCGCTCTCTCTTCCCCCCCCTCTTTGTCTCTCTCTCTCTCTCTGTGACCCCGTCTCTCTGAGTCCCTCTCTCTCTGTTCCTCTCTCTCTCTGTGTCCCTCTCTCTCTTGTCCCTCTCTCTCTGTGTCCCTCACTCTGTGTCCCTCACTCTGTCTTTCTCTTTCTATCCCTCTCTCTCTCACTGAGTACCTCTCTCTCTGTCCCTCTCTCTCTGTGTCTCTCTGTCCCTCTCTCTTTCACTGTGTCCCTCTCTCTCTCTGTCCCTCTTTCTCTGTCTACCTCTCTCTCTGTCCCTCTGTCTCTCTGTCTCTCTCTCTCTCTCTCTTTGTATCCCTCTGTCCCCCTGTTTCTCTGTCCTTCTCTCTCTGTCTCTCATCCCTCTCTCTGTGTGTGTCTCACTGTCGTCCTCTCTCTTTCTATGTCCCTCTCTCTCTTACTGAGACCCTCTCTCTGTCCCTCTCTCTCTGTATCTCTCTGTCACTCTGTCACTCTCTCTCTCTCTGTCCCTCTTTCTGTCCCTCTTTCTTGTCTACCTCCCCTCTCTGTCCATCTATCTTTCTCTGTCCTCTTTCTCTCTGTCTCTCTCTCTCTGTGTCTCTCTGTCCCTCTGTTTCTCTGTCCCCCTCTCTCTCTCTGTGTCTCTCTGTCACTCTGTCACTCTCTCTCTCTCTCTCTCTCTCTCTCTGTCCCTCGGTCTTTCTGTCCTTCTTTCTTGTCTACCTCTCTCTCTCTGTCCATCTGTCTTTCTCTGTCCTCTTTCTCTCTGTTTCTCTCTCTCTCTGTGTCTCTCTGTCCCTCTGTTTCTCTGCCCCCCTCTCTCTGTGCGTCTCACTGTCCCCCTGTCTCTTTCTATGTCCCTCTTTCTCTCATTGATTACCTCTCTCTCTCTCTTTCCCTCTCTCTCTGTGTCTCTCTGTCCCTCTCTCTCTCTCTTTTCTATGTCTCGCTCTCTAACTGTGTGCCTCACTGTCCCCCTCCCTCTTTCTATGTCCCTCTCCCTCTCACTGAGACCCTCTCTCTCTCTGTCCCTCTCTCTCTGTGTCTCTCTGTTACTCTGTCTCTCTCTCTCTCTCCCTGTCCCTCGGTCTTTCTGTCCCTCTTTCTTGTCTACCTCTCTCTCTCTGTCCGTCTGTCTTTCTCTGTCCGCTTTCTCTCTGTCTCTCTCTCTCTCTCTATGTCTCTCTGTCCCTCTGTTTCTCTGTCCCCCGCGCTCTCCCTGTGTCTCCCTGTCACTCTGTCACTCTCTCTCTCTCTCTGTCCCTCGGTCTTTCTGTCCCACTTTCTTGTCTACCTGTCTCTCTCTGTCCGTCTGTCTTTCTCTGTCCTCTTTCTCTCTGTCTCTCTCTCTGTGTCTCTCTGTCCCTCTGTTTCTCTGTCCCCCCCTCTCTCTCTGTGCGTCTCACTGTCTCCCTCTCTCTTTCTATGTCCCACTTTCTCTCACTGAGTACCTCTCTCTCTCTCTGTCCCTCTCTCTCTCTGTGTCTCTCTGTCCCTCTCTCTCTCTTTTCTCTGTCTCGCTCTCTCACTGTGTCCCTCTCTCTCTCACTGTGTCCCCCTCTCTCTGTTCCTCTTTCCGTCTCGACCTCTCTCTCTCTCTCTGTACCTCTATCACTCTGTCTCTCTCTCTCTCTCTCTCTGTCGCTCAGTCCCTCTGTTTCTCTGTCCCTCTCTCTCTGTCTCCCTGTCACTCTCTCTCTCTGTGTCTCACTGTCCCCCTCTCTCGTTCTATGTCCTCTCTCTCTCATTGAGACCCTCTTTCTCTCTGTCCCTCTCTCTCTCTGTGTCTCTCTGTAACTCTGTCACTCTCTGTCTCTGCCTCTCTCTCTCTCACTTTGTTCCTCTCTCTCTCTCTGTCCCTCTCTCTCTCTGTCCCCCTCTCTCACTGTCCCCCTCTCTCTATCTGTCCTGCTCTCTCTCTGTCCCTCCTTCTCTCTGTCCCTCCTTCTCTCTGTCCCTCACTCTCTGTGTCCCTCTCTGCCTCTGTCGCTCCCTCTCCGTTCCTTTCTCTCTCTGTTTCTCTGTCCCCCTCTCTCTCTCTGTCTCTCTGTCGCTCTCCCTCTCTCTTTCTGTGTCCCTCTGTCTCACTGTCCCTCTCTCTCTCTGTCCCTCTCTCTCTGCACCTCTCCCTCTCTCTCTCTGTTTCTCTCTCTTTCTCTGTCCCCCCCCCTCTCTCTCTGTCCCTCTCTCCCTCTCTGTCTCTCTGTCCATCTCTCTCTCTGTCTCTCTGTCGCTCTCCCTCTCTCTTTCTCTGTCCCTCTGTCTCTCTGTCCGTCTATCATTCGGAATCTCTGTCCCTCTCTCTCCCTCAGTCTCTCTGTCCCTCTCTCTCTCAGTCTCTCTCCCTCTCAGTCCCTCTCTCTCTCTGTCCCTCTCTCTCTCTCTGTGTCTCTCTCTCTTTCTGTCCCTCTGTCTCTCTCTCTCTCTCTCACTCTGTCTCTCTGTCCCTCTCTCTCTGTCCCTCTCTCTCTCTCTCTGTCTCTCTCTCTCTTTGTCCGTCGGTCTCTCTTTGTACCTCTTTCTCTGTCAACCTCTCTCTCTCTGTCCCTCTGTAACTTTATCTGTCTCTCTCTCTCTCTCTCCAGGTGTCTCTCCGTCCCTCTGTTTCTCTCTCGCTCTCTGTCTCTCTCTCTGTCTCTCTGTCCCTCTCTCTCTCTGTGTGTCACACTGTCCCCCTTTCTCTTTCTATGTCCCTCTCTCTCACACTGAGAACCTCACTCTCTCTGTCACTCTCTCTCTCTGTCCCACTCTCTCTCTGTGTCCTCCTCTCTCTCTATCGCTCTCTCTGTGTCTCACTCTCTCACTGTGTCCATCTCTCTCTCTCACTGTGTCCCTCTCTCTCTCTGTCCTTCTCTCTCTCTGTCCTTCTCTATCTCTGTCCCTCTTTCTCTGTGTCCCTCTCACTCTCTGCTCCTTTCTCCCTCTCTCTGACCATCACTCTCTGTGTCCCTCTCTGTCTCTGTCCCTCCCTCTCTGTCCCTTTCTCTCTCTCTGTCTCTGTGTCCCTCACTCTCTCTGTCCCTCATCGTCTCTGCCCCTCGTGCTCTGTGTCCCTCTCTCTCTGTCGTTTTCTCTCTCTCTGTCACTCTCTCTGTTCCTGCCCCTTTCTCTCGCTCGCTGTCCCTCTCCCCTCTCTGTTTCCCTCTCTCTCTGTCACTCGCTGTCTCTGCCGCTCTCACTCTCTCTCTCTCTGTTTCTCTCTCTCTCTCTTTCCCTCTCCCCTCTCTGTCCGTCTCCCTCTCTCTCTGCGTCCCTCTCTCCCTCTCTATCTCACTGTCCCTCTGTCACTCTGTCTCGCTGACTTTCTCTCTCTCGGTGTCTCTCTGTCCCTCTGTTTGTCTCTCTCTCTCTCTCTCACTCTCTCTCTCTCTCTGTCTCTCTGTCCCTCTCTCTGTGTGTCTCACTGTCCCCCTTTCTCTTTCTATGTCACTCTCTCTCTCTCTCTCTCTTTGTCTCTCTCTCTCACTGTGTCCATCTCTATCTCTCACTGTGTCCCTCTCTCTCTCCTTCTGTCTCTCTGCCCCCCCTCTCTGTCCCTCTCTCTCTGTCCCTTTCTCTCTCTGTCTCTCTGTCCCTCATTGTCTCTGCCCCTCGCGCTCTGTGTCCCTCTTTGTCTCACTGTCCCTCTCTCTCTCTGTCCCTCTCTCTCTCTGTGTCCCTCTGTCGCTCTCCCTCTCTCTTTCTGTGTCCCTCTATCTCTCTGTCTCTCTCTCTTTCTGTCTCTCTGTCCCTCGGCCTCTCAGTCTCCCTCTCTGTCCGTCTTTCTCTCTGTGTGTCCCACTCTCCCTCTCTGTCTCTCTGTCTCTCTGTCACTCTCCCTCTCTCTTTCTGTGTCCCTCTGTCTCACTGTCCATCTCTCTCTGTCCCTCTCTCTCTCTGCCCCTCTCCCTCTCTCTCTCTGTTTCTCTCTCTCTCTCTCTCTGTCCCTCTCTCTCTCTGTGTCCCTCTCTCCCTCTCTGCCTCTCTGTCCCTCTCTCTCTCTGTATCTCTGTCGCTCTCCCTCTCTCTTTCTCTGTCCCTCTGTCTCTCTGTCCCTCTATAATTCGGTCTCTCTGTCCCTCACTCTCCCTCAGTCGCTCTGTCACTGTCTCTCTCTCTCAGTCTCTCTCCCTCTCTGTACCGCTCTCTCTGTCCTTCTCTCTCTGTGTCTCTCTCTCGCTTTCTGTCCCTCTGTCTCTCTCTCTCTCTCTCTCACTCTGTCTCTCTGTCTCTCTCTCTCTCACTCTGTCTCTCTGTCGCCCTCTCTCTCTCTGTCCCTCTGTCCCTCTATCCCTCTCTCTCTGTCCCTCTCTTTCTCTGTCTCTCTGTCCCCCTCTCTTTTTCTATGTCCCTCTCTCTGACTGTGTTCCTCTCTGTCTCTGTCCCTCTCTCTGTCCCTCTCTCTCTGTATCTCTCTCTCTCTCTCTTTGTCCCCCACTCTCTGTGTCCCTTTGTCACTCTCTCTGTGTTCCTCTCACTCTCTGTCCCTTTTTCTCTCACTGTATCCCTCTCAATCTGTGTCCCTCTCTGTCTCTGTCCCTCTGTTTCTGTTCCTCTCGCTCTCTGTGACCCTCTCTCTCTGTCCCTCTCTCTCTCTCTGTCCCTCTCTCACTCCCTCTCTCTGTCCCTCTCTCTCTGTCCCTCTCTCTCTCTGTGTCCCTCTCTCTCTGTCGCTGACCCGTTCGGTCTCTGTCACTCTGTCCCTCTCTGTGTCCCTCTCTCTCTCTGTCCCTCTCTCTCTCGCTCTATCCCTCTCTCTCTGCCTCTTTGTCCCTCTGTCTCTGTCTCTCTCTCTCTGTCTCTCTGTCCCTCTCTCTGTCTCTATATACCTCTCTCTCTGTGTGTCCCTCTGTCTCTCTGTCCCTCAGTCTCTCTCTCTCTCTCTCGCTCTGTGTCCCTCGCTCTCTCTGTCTCTCTCTCTCTCTCTCTGTCTCTGTCTCCCTCTCTCTCTCTGTCTCCCTCTCTCTCTGTCCCTCTCGCCGTCTCTGACCCTCTCTATTTGTCTCTCTGCCCGTCTCCCTCTCTCTCTGTGTCTCTCTCTCTCTCTGTGTCCCCCCCCTCCCCTCTGTCTCTCTCTCTCTGTCTCCCTGTACCTCTCTCTCTCTCTCTGTCCCTCGCTCTCTGTCTCCCTCTCTCTCAATTTGTCAATCTGTCCCTTTCACTCTCTCTGTCCCTCTGTCCCTCTCACCCTGTGTGTGTCTCTCTCTGTTTCTCAGGCTCTCTGTCCCTCTCTCTCTCTGTCCTTCGGTCTCTGTCTCTGCCTCTCTCTCCCTCTGTCCATCTGTCCCTCTCTCCCTCTCTCTGATCCTCTATCCATCTCTCTCTCTCTGTGTCTCCCTTTCCCTCTCTCTCTTTCTATGTCCCCCTCTCACTCACTGTGTCCCTCTCTCTCTGGCCCTCTCTCACACTGTCTCTCTGTCCCTCTTTCTCTGTGTCTCTCTTTCCCACTTTCTCTCGCTCCCTCTCTCTCTCTCTCTCTCTCTCACTCTCTCTTGGTCCCTCTCTGTCTCTGTCCCTCTCTCTCTCTCTGCCCCATCTCTCTCTCTGTCCCCCACTCACTGTGTCCATCTGTCACTCTCTCTGTGTTCCACTCACTCTCTGTCCCTTTCTCCCTCACTGTGGCCCTCTCAATCTGTGTCCCCCTCTGTCGCTGTCCCGCTCTCTCTGTGTCTCTCTCTGCCCCTCTCACTCTGTGTCCGTCTCTCACTCTCTCTCTCTGACCCTCTCTCTCTGTGTCCCTTTCTCACTCTCTCTCTGTCCCTTTCTTTCTCTGTCCCTCTTTCTCTCTCTCTCTCTCTCTGTCCCTCAATCATTCGATCTCTCTGTCCCTCTCTCTCTCTCTCTCTCTCAGTCTCACTGTACCTCTCTCTCTCTCTCTCTCTCTGCCACCCCCCACTCTCTGGCCCTCTCTCTCTGTATCTCTCTCTCTTTGTCCCTCTCTTTCTTTGTCCCTAAGTCACTCTCTCTGTGTTCCTCTCACTCTCTGTCCCTTTCTCCCTCACTGTGTCCCTCACAATCTGAGTCCCTCTCTGTCTCTGTCCCTCTCTCTGTGTCTCTCTCTCTGTCCCTCTCTGTCTGTGTCCCTCTCTCACTCTGTCTCTCTCTGACCCTCTCTCTCTGTCCCTCTCTTTCTCTGTCCCTCTCTCTCTCACTGAGACCTTCTCTCTCTGTGACCCTCTCTCCCTCTGTCCCGCTCTCACTCTCTCTCTATGAAACTCTCTGTCCCTCTCTTTCTCTGTCCCTCTCTCTCTCTGTGACCCTCTCTCCCTCTATCTGTCTCTCTTTCTCTGTCTCTATGTCCCCCTCTCTCTCTCTTTCCCTCTATCTCTCTGTCCCTCTCTCTGCCCTCTTTCTCTCGCTCTCTGTCCCTCTATCAATCGGTCTCTCTGTCCCTCTCTCTCTCTCAGTCTCACTGTCCCTCTCTGTCTCTGTCTCTCTATCCCTCTCTCTGTCCGTCTCTCTCTGTCCCTATCTCTCTCACTGTCCCTCTCTCTCTCTCTGCCCCCTCTCTCTGTCCCTCTCTCTCTGTATCTCTCTCTCTTTGTCCCTCTCTCTGTGTCCCTCTGTCACTCTCTCTGTCTTCCTCTCACTCTCTGTCCCTTTCTCCCGCATTGTGTCCCTCTCAATCTGTGTCCCTCTCTGTCTCTGTCCCTCTCTGTCTGTCCCTCTCTGTCTGTCCCTCTCTGCCTGTCCCTCTCTGCCGCCCTCTCTCTCTCTGTCCCTCTCTCACTCTCTCTCTGTCCCTCTCCCTCTCTGTCCCTCTCTCCCTGTGTCCCTCACTATCTCTGTCGCTCCCCCTCTCTGTCACTCTCTCCCTCTCTGTATCCCTCTCTCTCTCTCTCTGCCTCTTTGTCCCTCTGTCTCTGTCTCTCTCAGTCTCTCTGTCCCTCTCTCTGTCTCTCTGTGCCTCTCTCACTCTCTGTGTCCCTCTGTCTCCCTGTCCCTCTCTCTCTTTCCCTCCCTCGCTCTCTCTCCCTTTATCTCTCTCTCTCTGTCCCTCTCTCTGTCCCTCAGTCTCTCCGTTCCTCAGTCTCTCTCTCTCTCTCTCTAACGCTGTGTCCCCCTCTCTCTCTGTCTTTTTGTCCCTCTCTCTGTCTGTCCATCTCCCTCTCTCTGTGTCCCTCTCTCTCTGTCTCTGTCTCTCTCTCTCTGTCTCTCTGTCTCCCTCTCTCTCTCTCTGTCCCTCTCTCCCTCTCTGTCCCTCTCTCTCTGTCTCTCTGCCAGTCTCCCTCCCTCTCTCTGTGTCCCTCTCTCTCTGTGTCCCCCACTCTGTCTCTCTATCTCTCTCTCCCTCTCTGTCTCCCTGTCCCTGTCTCTTTCTTACCCTCGGTTTTGTCTCCCTCTCTCTCTCAACTTGTCCTTCTTTCCCTCTCTCTCTCTCTGTCCCTCTGTCCCTCTCTCTCTGTGTCTCTCTGTCCATCTCTCTTTCTATGTCCCTCTCTCTCACTGTGACCCTCTCTCTCTGTCCCTCTCGTTCTCCGTCTCTCTCTCTCTGTGACGCTCTCTCCCTATCTCTCTCTGTCTCTCCCTCTGTCTCTTTGTCCCCCTCTCTCTCTTTCCCTCTGTCTCTCTGTCCCTCTCTACCTGTCCCTCTTTCTGTCTCTCTCCCTGTCCCTCTATCATTCGGTCTCTCTGTCCCTCTCTCTCTCAGTCTCACTGTCCCTCTCTCTCTCTCTCTGTCTCTCTGTTCCTCTCTCTCTGTGTCCCTCTTTGTCTCTCTGTCCCTCTCTCTCTCGCTCTGTGCCTCGCTGTCCCTCTGTTTCTCTGACCCTCTCTCTCTCTATGTCTCACTGTCCCCCTCTCTCTTTCTATGTCCCCCTCTCTCTCACTGCGTCCCTCTCTCTCTCTCTGTCCTTCTCTCTCTCTTCTCTGTGTCTCTCTCTCTCACTGTGTCCCTCTGTCATTCTCTGTCCCTCTCTCTCTCTGTCCCCCCCTCTCTCTCTGTCCTCCTCTCTCTCTGTGTCCCTCTCTGTCTCAGTCCCTCTCTCGCTTTTCCTTTCTCTCTCTCTGTATCTCTGTCCCTCTCTCGCTGTCCCTCATTGTCTCTGCCCCTCGCTCTCTGTGTCCCTCTCTCTCTCTGTCCCTCTCTCTCTCTCTGTCCTTCTCTCTTTGTGTCTCTCTGTCCCTCTCTCTCTCTCATCTCTGAGTCGCTCTTTCACTGTGTCCCTCTCTCTCTCTCACTGTGACCCTCTGTCACTCTCTGTCCTCCTCTCTCTCTGTCCCCCTCTCACTCTCTGCCCCTTTCTCCCTCTCTCTGTCACCCTCTCTCTCTCTCTGTGTTCCTCTGTCCCTCTCTCTCTCTGTCCCTACTCTCTCTCTGTCCTTCTCTCTCTGTGTATCTCTCTCTCTGTGTCCCTCTCTCTCTGTCCCTCTCTCCTCTCTGTGTCCCTCTCTCTCTCTCTGTCACTCTATCTCTGTCCGTCTCCCTCCCTATCTCTCTCTCCCTTGTCTCTCTCTGTCCCTCTCTCTCTCTCTCGCTCTGTCTCTCTGTCGCTCTCCCTCTCTCTTTGTTCGTCCCACTGTCTCTCTTTCCCCCTCTCTCTCTGTCTCTCCGACCCTCGGTCACGCAGTCTCCCTCTCTCACTCTCTCTCTCTGTCCCTCTGTCTTTCTGTCCCTCTATCATTCGGTCTCTCTGTCTCTCTTTCTCCCTCAGTCTTTCTGTACCTCTCTTTCTCTGTCTTTCTGTCCCTCTCTCTCTCTGTCCCTCGGTCTCTCTCTGTCCGTCTTTCTCTGTCTACCTCTCTCTCTCTGTCCCTCTGTCACTCTGTCTCTCTCTCGGTGTCTCTCTGTCCCTCTGATTCTCTCTCTCTCTCTCTCTGTCTCTGTCTCTGTGTGTGTCTCTTTGTCCCTCTCTCTCTCTGTGTCTCACTGTCCCCCTTTCTCTTTCTATGCCGCTATCTCTCTCAGTGAGACCCTCTCTCTCTGTGTGTGTCCGTCTGTCACTCTCTCTGTGTTCCTCTCACTCTCTGTCCTTTTCTCCGTCACTGTGTCCCTCTCAATCTGTGTCCCTCTCTGTCTCTGTCCCTCTCTGTCTGTCCCTCTCTCTGTCCCCATCTCTCTCTGTGACCCTCTCTCTCTCTCTCTGTCCTTCTCTCTCTGTGTCCCTCTCTCACGCTCTCTCTCTCTCTGTCCCTCTACCTCTCTCTCTCTCTCTCTCTCTCTCTCTGTCCGTCTCTCTCTGCCTCTTTGTCCCTCTGTCTCTGTCTCTCTCTCTGTCTCTCTGTCCCTCTCTCTGTCTCTTGTCCCTCTCTCACTCTCTGTGTCTCTCTGTCTCCCCGTCGCTCTCTCTCTGTCCCTCTCTCGCTCTCTCTCCATTTATCCCTCTCTCTCTGTCCCTCTCTCTGTCCCTCAGATTCTCCGTCCCTCAGTCTCTCTCTCTCTCTAACTCTGTGTCACTCTCTCGCTCTCTCTCTGTCTTTCTGTCCCTCTCTCTGTCTGTCCATCTCCCTCTCTCTGTGACGCTCTCTCTCTCTGTCTCCCTCTCTCTCACTCTCTTTGTCCCTCTCTCCCTCTCTGTCCCGCTCACTCTGTCTCTCTGCCAGTCTCCCTCCCTCTCTCTGTGTCCCTCTCTCTCTGTCCCCCCCCCCCCACCTCTCCTCTCTCTCTCTCTCTCTCTCTCTCTCTCTCTCTCCGTGTCTCTGTCCCTCTCTCTCTCTGTCCCTCGGTTTTGTCTCGCTCTCTCTCTTTCAATTTGTCCATCTGTCCCGACACTCTTTCTATCACTCTGTCCCTCTCTCTCTGTGTCTCTCTCTGTCACTCTGTCCCTCTCTTATTCTGTCCCTCGGTTTTGTCTCCCTCTCTCTCTCTCAATTTGTCCATCTGTCCCTCTCTCTCTCTGTGTGTCTCTCTGTCCCTCTCTCTCTTTCCATGTCCCTCTCTCTCACTGTGTCTCTCCTTCTCTGTCCCTCCCTCTGTGTCTCTCTCTGTCCCTCTCTCTCGCTGTCTCTCTGTCCCTCTCTCTCTCCCTCTGTCCCTCTCTCTCTCTGTCCCCCTCTCTCTCTCGGTCCCCCTCTCTCTCTGTCCCTCGCTCTCTGTGTCCCTCTGTCACTCTCGCTGTGTTCCTCTCACTCTCTGTCCCTTTCTCACTCACTGTGTCCCTCTCAATCTGTGTACCTCTCTGACTCTGTCCCTCTCTCTCTCCCTCTCTCTCTCTCTCTGTCCCTCTCTCTCTCTGTGACCCTCTCTCTCTCTGTCACTCTGTCTCTTTGTCCCTCTCTCACTCTCTCTCTGTGACCCTCTCTCTCTGTCGCTCTCGTTCTCAGTCCCTCTCTCTCTCTGTAACCCTCTCTCCCTCTCTCTCTCTATCTCTCTCTCTGTCTCTTTGTCCCCCCCCCCTCTCTCTTTCCCTCTGTCTCTCTGTCCCTCTCTCCATGTTCCTCTTTCTGTCACTCTCCCTGTCCTTCCATCATTCGGTCTCTCTGTCCTCTCTCTCTCTCTGTCCATTGGTCTCTCTGTGTCCCTCTCTCTCTCTCTCTGTCCCTCTCCCTCTCTGTCACTCTCTCCCTCTGTCACTCTCTCCCTCTCTGTGTCCCTCTCTCTCTCTCTCTCTGCCTCTTTGTCCCTCTGTCTCTGTCTCTCAGTCTCTCTGTCTCTCTCTCTGTCTCTCTGTCCCTCTTTCTCTGTCTACCACTCTCTCTCTGTCCCTCTGTCACTCTCTCTCTCTCTCTCTCTCTCTCTCTCTCTCTGTGCCTCGCTGTCCCTCTGTTTCTCTGTCCCTCTCTCTGTGTGTGTCTCACTGTCCCCCTCTCTCTTTCTATGTCCCCCTCTCTCTGTCCTTCTCTCTCTCTTCTCTATGTCTCTCTCTCACTGTGTCCATCTTTCTCTCACTGTGTCCCTCTGTCACTCTCTGTCCCTCTCTCTCTCTGTCCCGTTCTCCCTCGCTCTGTCCCTCACTCTTTCTGCCCCTCTCTGTCTCAGTCCCTCCCTCGCTTTCCCTTTCTCTCTCTCTGTCTCTCTGTCCTTCTCTCTCAGTCCCTCATTGTCTCTGCCCCTCGGTTTCTGTGTCCCTCTTTGTCTCTCTGTCCCTCTCTCTCTCTCTCTCTCTGTGTCCCTCTCCCTCTCTCTGTCACTCTATCTCTGTCCGTTTCCCTCTCTATCTCTTTATCCCTTGTCTCTCTCCCTCTGTCCCTCTCTCTCTGTCCCTCTCTCTCTCTCTGTCACTCTCTCTCTCTCTCCGTCTCCCGATCTATCTCTCTGTCCCTCTCTCTCTGTCTCTCTGTCGCTCTCCCTCTCTCTTTCTGTGTCCCTCTGTTCCTCTGTCCCTCTCTCTCTGTGTCTCTCTGTCCATCTCTCTTTCTATGTCCCTCTCTCTCACTGTGACCCTCTCTCTCTGTCCCTCTCGTTCTCCGTCCCTCTCTCTCTGTGACGCTCTCTCCCTATCTCTCTCTGTCTCTCCCTCTGTCTCTTTGTCCCCCTCTCTCTCTTTCCCTCTGTCTCTCTGTCCCTCTCTATCTGTCCCTCTTTCTGTCTCTCTCCCTGTCCCTCTATCATTCGGTCTCTCTGTCCCTCTCTCTCTCAGTCTCACTGTCCCTCTCTCTCTCTCTGTCTCTCTGTCCCTCTCTCTCTGTGTCCCTCTTTGTCTCTCTGTCCCTCTCTCTCTCGCTCTGTGCCTCGCTGTCCCTCTGTTTCTCTGACCCTCTCTCTCTCTATGTCTCACTGTCCCCCTCTCTCCTTCTATGTCCCCCTCTCTCTCACTGCGTCCCTCACTCTCTCTCTGTCCTTCTCTCTCTCTTCTCTGTGTCTCTCTCTCTCACTGTGTCCCTCTGTCACTCTCTGTCCCTCTCTCTCTCTCTGTCCCCCTCTCTCTCTCTGTCCTCTTCTCTCTCTGTGTCCCTCTCTGTCTCAGTCCCTCTCTCGCTTTTCATTTCTCTCTCTCTGTATCTCTGTCCCTCTCTCTCTGTCCCTCATTGTCTCTGCCCCTCGCTCTCTGTGTCCCTCTCTGTCTCTCTGTCCCTCTCTCTCTCTCTGTCCCTCGGTTTTGTCTCGCTCTCTCTCTTTCAATTTGTCCATCTGTCCAGACACTCTTTCTATCACTCTGTCCCTCTCTCTCTGTGTCTCTCTCTGTCTCTCTGCCCCTCTCTCTCTCTGTCCCTCGGTTTTGTCTCCCTCTCTCTCTCTCAATTTGTCCATCTGTCCCTCTCTCTCTCTCTGTGTCTCTCTGTCCCTCTCTCTCTTTCTATGTCCCTCTCTCTCACTGTGTCTCTCCTTCTCTGTCCCTCCCTCTGTGTCTCTCTCTGTCCCTCTCTCTCGCTGTCTCTCTGTCCCTCTCTCTCTCCCTCTGTCCCTCTCTCTCTCTGTCCCCCTCTCTCTCTCTCTCGGTCCCCCTCTCTCTCTGTCCCTCACTCTCTGTATCCCTCTGTCACTCTCGCTGTGTTCCTCTCACTCTCTGTCCCTTTCTCACTCACTGTGTCCCTCTCAATCTGTGTACCTCTCTGACTCTGTCCCTCTCTCTCTCTCCCTCTCTCTCTCTGTCCCTCTCTCTCTCTGTGACCCTCTCTCTCTCTGTCACTCTGTCTCTTTGTCCCTCTCTCACTCTCTCTCTGTGACCCTCTCTCTCTGTCGCTCTCGTTCTCAGTCCCTCTCTCTCTCTGTAACCCTCTCTCCCTCTCTCTCTCTCTATCTCTGTCTCTCTCTGTCTCTTTGTCCCCACGCCCTCTCTCTTTCCGTCTGTCTCTCTGTCCCTCTCTCCCTGTTCCTCTTTCTGTCTCTCTCCCTGTCCTTCCATCATTCGGTCTCTCTGTCCCCCCTCTCTCTCTCTGTCCATTGGTCTCTCTGTGTCCCTCTCTCTCTCTCTCTGTCCCTCTCCCTCTCAGTCACTCTCTCCCTCTCTGTGTCCCTCTCTCTCTCTCTCTGCCTCTTTGTCCCTCTGTCTCTGTCTCTCTGTCTCTCTGTCCCTCTCTCTGTCTCTCTGTCCCTCTTTCTCTGTCTACCACTCTCTCTCTGTCCCTCTGTCACTCTCTCTCTCTCTCTCTCTCTCTCTGTGCCTCGCTGTCCCTCTGTTTCTCTGTCCCTCTCTCTGTGTGTGTCTCACTGTCCCCCTCTCTCTTTCTATGTCCCTCTCTCTCTGTCCTTCTCTCTCTCTTCTCTGTGTCTCTCTCTCACTGTGTCCCTCTCTCTCTCACTGTGTCCCTCTGTCACTCTCTGTCCCTCTCTCTCTCTGTCCCGTTCTCCCTCGCTCTGTCCCTCACTCTCTCTGCCCCTCTCTGTCTCAGTCCCTCCCTCGCTTTCCCTTTCTCTCTCTCTGTCTCTCTGTACCTCTCTCTCAGTCCCTCATTGTCTCTGCCCCTCGGTTTCTGTGTCCCTCTTTGTCTCTCTGTCCCTCTGTCTCTCTCTCTCTCTGTGTCCCTCTCCCTCTCTCCATCCCTCTCTCTCTGTCCCTCTCTCTCTCTCTGTCACTCTCTCTCTCTCTCTCCGTCTCCCCATCTATCTCTCTGTCCCTCTCTCTCTGTCTCTCTGTCGCTCTCCCTCTCTCTTTCTGTGTCCCTCTGTCTCTCTGTCCCTCTCACTCTGTCTCTCCGTCCCTCGGTCTGGCAGTCTCCCTCTCTCAATCTCTCACTTTGTCCCTCTATCATTCGGTCTCTCTGTCCCTCTTTCTTCCTCAGTCTCTCTGTCCCTCTCTCTGTCTCTCTGTTCCTCTCTCTTTCTCTGTCCCTCGCTCTCTCTCTGTCTCTCTTTCTCTGTCTACCTCTCTCTCTCTATCACAATGTCACTCTGTCTCTCTCTCTCTCTGTGTGTCTCTCTGTCACTCTCTCTCTCTCTGTGTGTGTGTCTCACTGTCCCCCTTTCTCTTTCTATGTCCCTATATCTCTCAGGGACCCTCTCTCTGTCTGTGTCCCTCTGTCACTCTCTCTGTGTTCCTCGCACTCTCTGTCCCTTTCTCCCTCACTGTGTCCCTCTCAATCTGTGTCCCTCTCTGTCTCTGCCCCTCTCTGTCAGTCCCTCTCTCTGTCCCCTCTCTCTGTGACCCTCTCTCTCTCTGACCCTCTCTCTCTGTGTCCCTCTCTCACTCTCTCTCTGTCCCTCTCCCTCTCTGTGACCGTCTCTCTCTCTGTCCCTCTCTCTCTGTTTCCCTCTCTCACTCTCACTCTCTGTCCCTCTCCCTCTCTGTGTTCCTCTCTCACTCTGTCCCTCTCTCTCTGTCCCTCTCTCTCTGTCGCTGTCCCGTTCGCTCTCTGTCACTCTCTCCCTCTCTGCGTCCCTCTCGCTCTCTTTCCCTCTCTCTCTGTATCTCTCTCTGTCCCTCACTCTCTGTGTCCCTCTCTCTCTCTGTTCCTCTCACTCTCTGTCCCTTTCTCCCTCACTGTGTCCCTCTCAATCTGTGTCCCTCTCTATCTCTGCCCCTCTCTGTCAGTCCCTCTCTCTGTCCCCTCTCTCTGTGACCCTCTCTCCCTGTCCCTCTCTCTCTGTGTCCCTCTCTCACTCTCTCTCTCTGTCCCTCTCCCTCTCTGTGACCGTCTCTCTCTCTGTCCCTCTCTCTCTCTGTTTCCCTCTATCACTCTCACTCTCTGTCCCTCTGCCTCTCTGTGTCCCTCTCTCTCTCTCTGTCCCTCTCTCTCTGTCCCCCTCTCTCTTTCGCTGTCCTGTTCGCTCTCTGTCACTCTCTCCCTGTCTGCGTCCCTCCCTCTCTCTTTCCCTCTCTCTCTGTATCTCTCTCTGTCCCTCACTCTCTGTGTCCCTCTCTCTCTCTGTTCCTCTCACTCTCTGTCCCTTTCTCCCTCACTGTGTCCCTCTCAATCTCTCTCCCTCTCTGTCTCTGTCCCTCTCTGTCTGTCCCTCTCTCTGTCACCCTCTCTCTATGTGTCCCTCTCTCTCTCTGTCCCTCTCTCTCTGTGTGTCCCTCTCTGACTGTCTCTCTCTTTCCCTCTCTCTCTGTCGTTGACCCGTTCGCTCTCTGCCACTCCCTCCCTCTATGTGTTCATCTCTCTCTGTCTCTCTGTCTCCCTCTCTGTCTCTCTGTCCCTCTCTCACACTCGGTGTCCCTCTGTCTCCCTGTCCCTCTCTCTCTGACCTTCCCTCATACTCTCTCCCTTTATCCCTCTCTCTGTCCCTATCTCTGTCCCTCAGTCTCTCCGTCAATCAGTCTCTCTCTCTCTCTAACTCTGTGTCCCCCTCTCTCTCTGTCTTTCTGTCCCTCTCTCTGTCTGTCCATCTACCTCTCTCTGTGTCCCTCTCTCTCTCTGTCTTTCTGTCCCTCTCTCTGTCTGTCCATCTACCTCTCTCTGTCTCCCTCTCTCTCTCTCTCTCTCTCTCTCTCTCTGTCCCTCTCTCCCTCTGTCCCTCGGTCTCTCTCTGTCCGTCTTTCTCTGTCTACCTCTCTCTCTCTGTCCCTCTGTCACACTGTCTCTCTCTCTCGGTGTCTCTCTGTCCCTCTGTTTTTCTCTCTCTCTCTCTATGTCTCTTTGTCCCCCTCTCTCTCTCTCTGTATCTCACTGTTCCCCTTTTTCTTTCTATGCCCCATCTCTCTCAGTGAGACACTCTCTCCCTCTGTGTCCGTCTGTCACTCTCTCTGTGTTCCTCTCATTCTCTGTCCTTTTCTCCGTCACTGTGTCCCTCTCAATCTGTGTCCCTCTCTATCTCTGTCCCTCTCTGTCTGTCCCTCTCACTGTCCCCCTCTCTCTCTGTGACCCTCTCTCTCTCTGTCCCTCTCTTTCTGTGTCCCTCTCTCACTCTCTCTCTGTCCCTCTACCTCTCTGTCTCTCTCTCTCTCTCTCTCTCTCTCTCTGTCCGTCTCTCTCTGCCTCTTTGTCGCTCTGTCTCTGTCTCTCTCTCTGTCTCTATGTCACTCTCTCTCTGTCCCTCGGTTTTGTCTCCCTCTCTCTCAATTTGTCCATCTGTCCCTCTCACTCTGACTGTCCGTCTGTCCCTCTCTCTCTGTGTGTCTCTCTCTATCTCTGTCCCTCTCTCTTTCTGTCCCTCGGTCTTGTCTCCCTCTCTCTCTCAATTTGTCCATCTGTCCCTCTCGCTCTCTCTCTGTCCCTCTGTTCCTCTCTCTCTCTCTGTCTCTCTGTCACTCTCTCTGTCCCTCGGTTTTGTCTCCCTCTCTCTCTCTCAATTTGTCCATCTGTCCCTCTCGCTCTCTCTCTGTCCCTATGTCCCTCTCTCTCTCTGTGTCTCTCTGTCCCTCTCTCTCTTTCTATGTCCCCCTCTCTCACTGTGTCCCTCTCTCTCTGTTCCTCTCTCTGTGGCTCTCTCTGTGCCTCTCTCTCACTGTCTCTCTGTCCCTATCTCTGTGCGTCTCTCTGTCCCACTCTCTCTGTCTCTCTCTCTCGCTGTCCCTCTCTTTCTCTCTGTCCCCCACTCTCTGTGGCCCTCTGCCACTCTCTCTGTGTTCCTCTCACTCTCTGCCACTTTCTCCCTCACTGTGTACCTCTCAATCTGTGTACATCTCTGTCTGTCCCTCTCTCTCTCTCCCTCTCTCTCTCTGTCCCTCTCTCTCTCTGCGACCCTCCCTCTCTCTCTGTCCCTCTCTTTCTCTGTGTCCCTCTCTCACTCTCTCTGTTACCCTCTCTCTCTGTCACTCTCGTTCTCTGTCCCTCTCTCTCTCTCTGTGTCTCTCTCTCTGTCACTTTGTCTCCCCCTCTCTCTTTCCCTCTGTGTCTCTCTGCCCCTCTCTCTCTATCCCTCTTTCTGTCTCTCTCCCTGTCCCTCTATCATTCCGTCTCTCTGTCCCTCTCTCTCTCTCAGTCTCTCTGTCCTTCTCTCTCTCTGTCTCTCTGTCCTCTCTCTCTCTCTCTGTCCCTTGGTCTCTCTCTCCCTCTTTCTCTCTCTACCTCTCTCTCAGTCCCTCTGTCACTCTGTCTCTCTGTCCCTCTCTCTCTCTCTCTCTCTCTCTCTCTCTGTCCCTCTTTCTGTCTCTCTCCCTGTCCCTCTATCATTCGGTCTCTCTGTCGCTCTCTCTCTCTCTCTCAGTCTCTCTGTCCTTCTCTCTCTCTGTCTCTCTGTCCTCTCTCTCTCTCTGTCCCTTGGTCTCTCTGTCCCTCTTTCTCTCTCTACCTCTCTCTCAGTCCCTCTGTCACTCTGTCTCTCTGTCCCTCTCTCTCTCTTTCTCTCTGTGCCTCGCTGTCCCTCTGTTTATCTGTCCCTCTCTCTCTCTGTCTGTCTCACTGTCCCCTTCTCTCTTTCTATGTCCCTCTCTCTCACTGAGTCCCTCTCTCTGTCCTTCTCTCTCTCTCTTCTCTGTCTCTCTCTCTCTCTCACTGTGTCCTTCTGTCACTCTCTGTCCCTCTCTCTCTCTCTGTGCTCTTCTCTCTCTGTGCCCCTCTCTGTCTCAGTCCCTCCCTCGCTTTTCATTTCTCTCTCTCTGCATTTCTGTCCCTCTCTCTCCCTGTCCCTCATTGTCTCTGCCCCTCGCTCTCTGTGTCCCTCTTTTTCTGAGTCTCTCTCTCTCTGTGTGTTTCCCTCTCTCCCTCTCTGTCTCTGTGTCCCTTTCTCTCTCTGTCCTTCTCTCTGTGTGTCTCTCTGTCCATCTCTCTCTCTCTCTTTTCTGTATCTCTCTCTCTCACTCTGTCCCTCTCTCTCTGTGTGTGACCCTCTGTCAGTCTCTGTCCCCCTCTCTCTGTCTGTCCTCTCACTCTCTGTCCATTTCTCCCTCTCTCTGTCCCTCTCTCCCTCTCTCTGTCCCTCTCTCTCTCTCTCCCTCTCTCTCTCCCTCGGTCCCTCTCTCTCTTTGTCCCTCTCTCTCTCTGTCCCTCTCTCTCTCTGTCCTCCTCTCTCACTGTGTCCCTCTGACTCTCTGTCCCTTTCTCCTTCTCTCTGTCCCTCACTCTCTG
This sequence comes from Chiloscyllium punctatum, assembly GCF_047496795.1. Taxonomy (NCBI): domain Eukaryota; kingdom Metazoa; phylum Chordata; class Chondrichthyes; order Orectolobiformes; family Hemiscylliidae; genus Chiloscyllium; species Chiloscyllium punctatum. Next base: position 63,786,756 of record NC_092752.1, read on the forward strand.
TCCTTCTCTCTCTCTTCTCTCTGTCTCTCTCTCACTGTGTCCCTCTCTCAATCACTGTGTCCCTCTGTGACTCTCTGTCCCTCTCTCTCTGTGTCCCTCTCTTTCTCAGTCCCTCCCTCGCTTTCCCTTTATCTCTCTCTGTCTCTCTGTCCCTCTCTCTCTCTGTCCCTCATTGTCTCTGCCCCTCGCTCTCTGTGTCCCTCTTTGTCTCTCTGTCCCTCTCTCTCTCTCTGTCTCTCTCTCTCTCCCTGTCTTTTTGTCCCCCCCCCCCTGTCTCTTTCCCTTTGTCTCTTGGTCCCTCTGTCTCTCTGTCCCTCTTTTTCTTTCTCTCTCTGTCCCTCTATAATTCGGTCTCTCTGTCCCCCTCTCTCTCTCTCTCGGTTTCTCTGTCCCCCTCTCTCTGTGTCTCTCTGTCCCTCTCTCTCTCTGTCCCTCAGTCTCTCTGTCACTCTTTCTCTGCGTACCTCTCTCTCTGTCCCTCCTTCACTCTGTCTCTCTGTCGCTCTCCCTCTCTCTTTCAGTGTCCCTCTGTCTCTCTGTCCTCTCTCTGTGTCTCTCTGTCCCTCGATCTGGCAGTCTCCCTCTCTCACTCTCTCACTCTGTCCCTTTATCATTCGGTCTCTCTGTCGCTCTCCCTCTCTCTTTCTGTGTCCCTCTGTCTCTCTGTCGCTCTCTCTCTGTCTCTCTGTCCCTCGGTCTCGCTGTCTCCCTCTCTCACTCTCTCTCTCTCTGTCCCTCTGTCTCTCTGTCCCTCTATCATTCGGTCTCTCTGTCCCTCTATCTCCCTCAGTCTCTCTGTCCCTCTCTTTCTCTGTCTCTCTGTCACTCTCACTCTCTCTCTGTGACCCTCTCTCTCTCTCTGTCCCTCTCTTTCTCTGTCTCTCTCTCTCTCTCTCTCTCTCTGTCTTTTTGTCTCTCTCTCTCTCTTTCTCTCTGTCTCTCTGTCCCTCTGTCTCTCTGTCCCTCTATAATTTGGTCTCTCTGCCCCTCTCTCTCTCTCTCGGTCTCTCTGTCCCTCTCTTTCTCTGTCTCTCTGTCACTCTGTCTCTCTCTGTCTCTCTCGGTGTCTCTCTGCCCCTCTCTCTCTGCGTGTCTCACTGACCCCTTTCTCTTTCTATGTCCTTCTCTCTCTCACTGAGACCCTCTCTCTCTGTCCCTCTCTCTTTGTGTCTCTTTCTCATTCTCTCTCTTTCTCTGTGTGTCTCTCTCTCTCACTGTGTCCCTCTCTCTCTCTGTCCCCCCTCTCTCTGTCCTCCTCTCTGTCCCTCTCGCTCTGTGTCCCTCTCACTCTCTGTTCCTTTCTCCCTCTCTCTGATCCTCTCTCTCTCTGTCCATCATTGTCTCTGCCCCTCGCGCTCTGTGTCCATCTTTGTCTCTCTGTCCCTCTCTCTCTCTCTTTGTCTTTAACTCTCTTTCTGCCCCTCACTCTGTTCCTGTCCCTCTCTCTCTGTCCCTCGCCCATCTCTGTGTCCCTCTCTCTCTGTCACTCTCTCTCTGTCAGTCCCTCTCCCTCTCTCTCTGTTTCTCTCTCTCTGTCCCTCTCTCTCTCTGTGTCCCTCTCTCCCTCTCTGTCTCTCTGTCCCTCTATTCTCTCTGTCCCTCTCACCTCTCTGTGTCACTCTCTCCCTCTGTCACTCTCTCTCTCTCTCTGTCCATCTCCCTCTCTATCTCTCAGTCCCTCTCTCTCTCTGTCTCGCTCCCTCTCTCTTTCTGTGTCCCTCAGTCTCTCTGTCCCTCTCTTCTCTGTCCGTCGGTCTCTCTCTGTCCCTATTTCTCTGTCTACCTCTCTCTCTCTGTCCCTCTCTGTCCCTCTGTTTCTCTCTCTCTTTGTGTGTCTCAATGCCCCCCTTTCTCTTTCTATGGCCCTCTCTCTCTCACTGAGACCCTCTCTCTCTCTGTCCGTCTCTCTCTGTGTCTCTCTGTCATTCTCTCTCACTCTCTGTCTCTCTCTCTCTCTCTCTCTGTCCATCTCTGTCTCTCACTGTGTCCCTCTCTCTCTCTGTCGCCCCCTCTCTCTGTCCTCCTCTCTCTCTGTCCCTCTCTCTCTGTGTCCTTCTCACTCTCTGTCAATTTCTCCTTCTCTCTGTCCCTCACTCTCTGTGTCCCTCTCTGTCTCTGTCCCTCCCTCTCTGTCCCTTTCTCTCTCGCTGTCTCTCTATCCTTCTCTCTCTCTGTCCCTCATTGTCTCTGCCCCTCGCTCTCTGTGTCCCTCTTTGTCTCTATGTCCATCTCTCTCTCTCCCTCTCTCTGTCCCTGTCCGTTTCTCCCTCTCTCTCTCTCTCCCTCTGCGCTCTCTGTGTCCCTTTCTGTCTCAGTCACTCTCTCTCTCTATCCCTCTCCGTCTCTCTCTGTTTCTCTCTCTCTCTCTCTGTCCCTCGGTCTCTCTCTCTCTCTTTCTCTCTCTCTGTCCCTCTCTCCCTCTCTCTCTTTCTATGTCCCCCCCTCTCTCACTGTGTCCGTCTCTCTGTCCCCCCTCTCTCTGCCACCCTCTCTCCCTGTCCCCCACTTTCTGTGTTCCTCTGTCACTCTCTCTGTTTTCCTCTCACTCTCTGTCCCTTTCTCCCTCACTGTGTCCCTCTCAATCTGTTTCCCTCTCTGTTTCTGTCCTTCTCTCTCTCTGACCCCCCCTCTCACTCTGTCCCTCTCTCTCTGTGTCGCTCTCTCACTCTCTCTCTGTGACCCTCTCTCTCTTTCTCTTTCTCTGTCCCTCTCTCACTGTCCCTCTCATTCTCTGTCCCCCCCTCTCTCTCTGTCTCTCTCTCTCTGTCTCTTTGTCCCCCTCTCTCTCTTTCCCTCTGTCTCTCTGTCCCTCTCTCTCTCTGTACCTCTTTCTCTCTCTCTCTCTGTTCCTCTATCATTCGGTCTCTCTGTCCCCCTCTCTCTCTCTGTCCCTCGGTCTCTCTGTCCCTCTTTCTCTGTCTACCTCTCTCTCTCTCTGAGTCTCTCTGTCCCCCTGTTTCTCTGTCCCTCTCTCTCTTCGTGTCTTTCTGTCCCCCTCTCTCTTTCTATGTCCCTCTCTCTCTGTCACTGAGTTCCTGACTCTCTGTGTCCCCCCTCTCTCTCTCTCTGTCTCTCTTTCCCTCTCTCTCTGTCCCTCGGTCTCTGTCTCCTTCTCTCTCTCTCAATTTGTCCATCTGTCCCTCTGACTCTCTCTGTCCCTCTCTCTCTCTGTGTCTCTCTCTGCCTCTCAGTCTCTCTGTCCCCCGTCTCTCTGACCCTCTGTCTCTTTCTATGTCCCCCTCTCTCTCGCTGTGTCCCTCTCTCTCTGTCCCTCTCCCTCTGTCCCGCTCTCTGTCTCTCTGTCCCTCTCTCTCGCTGTCTATCTGTCCCTCTATCTCTATGTCTATCTGTCCCTCTCTCTCTGTCTCTCTCTGTCTCTGTCCCTCTCTCTCTCTGCTTCCTCTCTCTCTCTGTCCCCCACTCTCTGTGTCCCTCTGTCGCTCTCTCTGTGTTCCTCTCACTCTCTGTCCCGTTCTCCCTCACTGTGTCCCTCTCAATCTGTGTCCCTCTCTGTCTCTGTCCATCTCCCTCTGTCCCTCTCTCTCTCTGTCCCTCTCTCACTCTCTCTCTGTGACACTCTCTCTCTGTCCCTCTCTTTCTCTGTCCCTCTCTCTCACTGTGTTCCTCTCTTCCTCTCTCTCTCTGTCTCTCTCCTTCTCTGTCTCTCTGTCCCCCTCTCTCTCTCTGCCCTCCTCTCTCTCTGTCCCTCGCTCTCTGTGTCCCTCTCACTCTCTGTCCCTTTCCCCCTCTCTCTGTCCCTCACTCGCTGTGTCCCTCTCTGTTTCTGTCCCTCCTTCACTTTCACTTCCTCTCTCTCTGTCTCTCTGTCCCTCTCTCTCTCTGTCCCTCATTGTCTCTGCCCTCGCGCTCTGTGTCCCTCTTTGTCTCTCTGTACATCTCTCTCTCTCTGTCTTTCACTCTCTCTCTGTCCCTGTCCCTCTCTCTCTCTGTCGCTCTCCCCTCTCTGTGTCCCTCTCTCTCTCTGTGTCACTCTCTTTCTGCCCATCTCCCTATCTCACTCTGTTTCTCTCTCTCTGTCACTCTCTCTCTCTGCCCATCTCCCTATCTCACTCTGTTTCTCTCTATCTCTCTGTCCCTCTCTCTCTCTCTCTGTGTCCCTCTCTCCCCCTCTGTCTCTTTGTCCCTCTTCCCTCTCTGTCCGTCTCACTCTCTCTCTGTGTCCCTCTCTCCCTCTCTATCTCTCTGTCCCTCTGTCACTCTGTCTCTCTGACTCTCTCTCTCTGGGTGTCTCTCTGTCCCCATGTTTCTCTCTCTCTCTCTCTCTCCGTGTCTCTCTGTCCCTCTCTCTCTCTGTGTCTCACTGTGCCCATTTCTCTTTCTGTGTCTCTCTCTCTCTCTCACTGAGACACTCTCGCTCTCTTTGTCCCTCTCTCTCTGAGTCTCTCTGTCCCTCTCTCTCTCTCTCTATCTCAGTCTCTCTGTCCCTCTCTCTCTCTGTCTGCGTGTCACTGTCCCTCTTTCACTTTCTATGAGACACTCTCTCTCTCACTGAGACCCTCTCTCGCTCTGTCCGTCTCTCTCTGTGCCTCTCTGTCACTCTCTCTCTCTCTCTGTGTGTCTCTCTCTCTCACTGTGTCCATCTTTCTCTCTCACTGTGTCCCTCTCTCTCTGTCCCCCCTCTCTCTCTGTCCTTCTCTCTCTGTGTCTCTCTCTCTCACTGTGTCCATCTTTCTCTCTCACTGTGTCCCTCTCTCTCTGTCCCCCCTCTCTCTCTGTCCTTCTCTCTCTCTGTCCCTCTCTCTCGCTGTCCCTCTTTCTCTGTGTCCCTCAATCTCTCTTTGTCCCTCTCGCTGTCCCTCATTCTCTCTGTGTCCCTCACACTCTCTGTCCCCTCTCTCTGTGTCTCTCTATCCCTCTCTCTCTCTGTGCCTCTCTCTCTCTCACTGTGTCCCACTCTCTCTGTCCCACTCTCTCTCTGTCCTCCTCTCTCGGTGTCCCTCTCTCTCTATGTCCCTCCCTCTCTGTGTCCCTCTCTGTTCCCTTCTCTGACTCTGCCCCTCTCTCTCTCTCTCACTCTCTCTCTGTGACCCTCTCTCTCTCTCTCTCTCTGTCCCTCTCTCTGTGTGACCCTCTTTCTCTCTCTGTCCCTCTCTCTCTGTCCCTCCCTCTCTCTATGTCCGTCACTATCGCGGTGTTTGTCTCTCTCTCTCTGTGTTCCCCCCTCTCTCTCTGTCCCCCTCACTCTCTGTGTGTCTCTCTCTCTGTCCCTCTCTTTCTATGTCCCTCTCTCTCTATGTCCCTCACTATCTCTGTGTTCCTCCCTCTCTGTGTCCCCCTCCTCTCTGTGTGTCTCTCTTTCTCTGTGTGTGTATCCATCACTCACTAAGTTTATCTCTCTGTGTCTCCCTCAGTGTCTCTGCATCCCTCACACTTTCCCTCAATCTCTCTTTGTCCCTCTCTCTGTGTCACTCTCTCCCTCTCTGTCCATCTTTCACAGTGCCACTCACTCTCTCTTTGCCCCTCTCTCTCTGTGTCCCTCACTCTCTCTGTCCCCTCTCTCTTTGTGTCCCTTTCTCTCGATGTCCCTCCGTCTCTGTGTCACTCTCTGTTCCGCTCTCTGACTCTGCCTCTCTCTCTCTCTCTGTCACGCTTTCTCTCTGTGACCCTCTATCTCTCTGTCCCTCTCTCTCTGTGACCCTCTTTCTCTCTCTGTCTTTCTCTCACTCTCTCTCTGTGACCCTCTCTCTCTCTCTGTCCGTCCCTCTCTCTGTGTCCGTCACTATCTCTGTGTGTCTCTCTCTCGGTGTTCCCCCCTCTCTCTCTGTCCCCTCACTCTCTGTGTCTCTCTTTCTGTGTCCCTCACTCTCTCTGTGTCCCTCTCTCTCTCTGTGTCCCCCTCTTCTCTGTGTGTCTCTCTTTCTCTTCGTGTGTATCCATCACTCTCTATGTTTATCTATCTGTGTCTCCATCACTATCTCTGTGTCCCTCACACTTTCCCTCAATCTCTCTTTGTCCCTCTCTCTGTCCCTCATTCTCTCTGTGTCCCTCACTCTCTCTGTCCCCTCTCTCTTTGTGCCCCTCTCTCTCTTTGTTCCTCCCTCTCTGTGTCCCTCTCTGTTCCCCTCTCTGTCTCTGCCTCTTTCTCTCTGTCACGCTCTCTCTCTCTGTGACCCTCTCTCTCTCTGTCCCCCTCTCTCTGTCCCTCTCTCTCTCTCCATCGCTCTCTCTGTCTCTCTGTCCCCATCTCTGTCCCTCTCTCTCTCTGTCTCTCTATCTTTGTTCCTTTCTCTCTCTGTTCCTCACTCTCTCTGCGATCCTCTCTCTAACTGTGTCCCTCTCTGCGTCCCTCTGTCTCTGTGTCTCTATCCCTCTCTCTGTCTGTGTCTCTCTGTCCCCCTCTCTCTTCTGTGTTCCTCCCTCTCTCATTGTATTCCTCTCTCTCTTTCTCTCTGTCCCTCTCTCTGTTCCTCTCTCTCTCTCTCTCTGCCCCCCTCTCTCTCCCTGTCCCTCTCTCTCTGCCTCTCTCTCTCTCTGTGTCCCCCACTCTCTGTGTCCCTCTGTCCCTCTCTCTCCGCCCCTTTCTCTCTTTGTCCCCCTCTCTATCCCTGTCCCTCTATCCCTGTCCCTCTCTCTCTGCCTCTCTCTCTCTCTGTCCCCCACTCTCAGTATCCCTCTGTCCCTCTCTCTCTGACCCTCTCTCTCTCTCTGTGTCCCTCTGTCTGTCGCTGTCCCGTTCTATCTCTCTGTCACTCTCTCCACCTCTGTGTCCCTCTCTCACTCTGTCCCTCCATCCCTCTCTCTGTCTCTCTCTCTCTGTGTCCCTCTCTCACTCCCTCTCTCTGTCCCTCTCTCTCTCTGTCTCTCTCCCTCTCTGTGTCCCTCTCTCTGTGTCCCTCTCTCTCTGTCCCTCCCTCACTCTCTCTCCATGTGTCCCTCTCTCTTTGTCCCTCTCTCTGTCCCTCATTCTCTCTGTGTCCCTCACTCTCTCTGTCCCCTCTCTCTTTGTGTCCCCCTCTCTCTATGTCCCTCCCTCTCTGTGTCCCTCTCTGTTACCCTCTCTGTCTCTGCCTCTCTCTCTCTGTCAAGCTCTCTCTCTCTGTGACCCTCTCTCACTGTGTCCCTCTCTCTCTGTCCCTCTCTCACTCTCTCTCTGTGACCCTCTCTCTCTGTCCCTCTCTCTCTGTCCCTCTCTCACTCTCTCTCAGTGACCCCCCCTCTCTCTCTCTCTGTCCCTCTCATTTTCTGTCCCTCACTCTCTCTCTCTGTGACCTTCTCTCTCTCTGTCCCTCTCTCTCTCTGTCCCACCGTCTCTCTGTGTCCGTCACTTTCTCTGTGTGTGTCTCTCTCTCTCTCTCTGTGTTATCCCCCCCTCTCTCTGTCCCCATCACTCTCTGTGTGTCTCTCTCTCTGTGTCCCTCTCTCTCTCTGTCCCTCACTCTCTCTGTCCCCCTTTCTCTTTGTATCCCTCTCTGTCTCTGTGACCCCTTCTCTCTGAGTCCCTCTCTTTCTCTCTGTTCCTCTCTCTCTGTGTTCTCCTCGCTCTCTATGTCCCCCTCTCTCTTTGTGTCCACCCTCTCTCTGTCCCTCACTCTCCGTGTCCCACACTCTCTGTTTCTCTTTCTATTCCTCTTTCTCTCTCTGTCCCTCTCTCTCTCTCTCTCTGTCCCTCTCTCTCTCACTGTCCATCTCTCTCTGTCTGTCTGTCCCCCTCTCTCTGCGTCTCTCCATCTTTGTCCCTTTCTCTCTCTGTGTGTTCCTCACTCTCCCTGCGATCCTTTCTCTATCTGTGTCCCTCTCTGTGTCCCTCAGTCTCTGTGTCTCTGTCCCTCTCTCTGTCTGTGTCTCTCTGTCCCCCTCTCTCTTTCTGTGTCCCTCTCTCTCTCACTGTATTCCTCTCTCTCTTTCTCTCTGTCCCTCTCTCTGTCCCTCTCTCTCTCTGGCCCCCTCTCTCTCGCTGTCCCTCACTCTCTGCCTCTCTCTCTCTCTCTCTGTGTCCCCCACTGTCTGTGTCCCTCTGTCCCTCTCTCTATATCCCTTTCTCTCTCCGTCCCCCTCTCTCTCCCTGTCCCCCTCTCTGCCTCTCTCTCTGCCCCCCACTCTCAGTATCCCTCTGACCCTCTCTCTCTGTCCCTCTCTCTGTCTGTGTCCCTTTCTCTGTCGCTGTCCCGTTCTCTCTCTCTGTCACTCTCTCCCTCTCTGTGTGCCTCTCTCACTCTGTCCCTCCATCCCTTGTCTCTCTCTCTCTCTGTCTGTCTCTCTCTGTGTCCCTCTCTCACTCCCTCTCTCTGTCCCTCTCTCTCTCTGTCACTCTCTCCCTCTCTGTGTCCCTCTCTCTCTGTCCCTCTCTCTCTTCATCTTTGTCCCTCTGTCTCTGTCTCTCTCTGTGTCCCTCTGTCTCTCTATCCCTCTCTCTCTGTCACTCCCTCTCTCTCCCTCCGTGTGTCGCTCTCTCTTTGTCCCTCTCTCTGTCCCTCAGTCTCTCCGTCCCTCCGTCTGTCTCTCTCTGTGTCCCTCACTCTCTCTGTCATTCAGTCCCTCTCTCTGTCTGTCCCTCTCCCTCTCTCTGTGTCCCTCTCTATCGCTCTGTTCTCTCTCTCTTTCTCACTGTCTCTCTCTCTGTGGTCCTCTCTCCTTCTCTGTCCCTCTCTCTCTGTCTCTCTGCCCGTCTGCCTCCCTCTCTCTGTGTGTCTCTCTCTCTGTGTCCCCCCTCTCTCTCTATCTCCCTGTCCCTCTCTCTCCCTGTCCCTCGGTCTCTGTCTCCCTCTCTCTCTCTCTCTCTCTCTCTGAATTTGTCCATCTGTCCCTCTCACCCTCTCAGTCTCTCTGTCCCTCTCTCTCTCTCTGTCCCTCGGCCTATGTCTCTCGGTCCCTCTCTCTCTCTCTCTCTGTTTTTCTCTCCCTCTCTCTCTCTGTCCCTCGGTCTCTGTCTCCCTCTCTCTCTGAATTTGCCCATCTGTCCCTCTCACCCTCTCTGTTTCTCTGTCCCTCTCTCTCTGTGTCTCTCTGTTCCTCTCTCTCTGTGTCCCTCTCACTCTCTGTCCCTTTCTCCCTCTCTATGTCCCTCTCTGTTCCTCTCTCTCTTTCCCTCTCTCACTCTCTCGCTATGACCCTCTCTCTCTCTCTCTGTCCCTCTCTTTCTCTGTCCCTCTCTCTCTTTCTGTGTGAACTTCTCTCTCTCTGTCCCTCTCTCTCTATGTCCCTCCCTCTCTCTCTGTCCCTCTCTCACTCTCTCTCTGTGACCCTCTCTCTCTGTGTCACTCTCTCTCTGTGACCCTCTTTCTCTCTCAGTCCCTCTCTCTCTGTCCCTCACTCACTCTCTCTCTGTGACCCTCTCTCTCTCTCTCTCTGTCCCTCTCTTTCTCTGTTCCTCGCTCTCTTTCTGTGTGAACTTCTCTCTCTCTGTCCCTCTCTCTCTCTATGTCCCTCCCTCTCTCTCTGTCCCTCTCTCACTCTCTCTCTGTGACCCTCTCTCTCTCTGTCACTCTCTCTCTGTGACCTCTTTCTCTCTCTGTCCCTCTCTCTCTGTCCCTCTCTCACTTTCTCTCTGTGACCTTCTCTCTCTCTCTGTCCCTCTCTTTCTCTGTCCCTCACTCTATCTCTCTGTGACCTTCTCTCTCTCTGTCCCTCTCTCTCTCTGTCCCTCACTCTCTCTGTGTCCGTCACCAGCTCTGTGTGTCTCTCTCTCTCTCGGTGATCCCCCCTCTCTGTCTGTCCTCTCACTCTCTTTGTCTCTCTTTCTGTGTCCCTCTCTCTCTCTCTCTCTCTCTCTCCCTGTCCCTCTCTCTCCCTGTCCCTCGGTCTCTGTCTCCCTCTCTCACTCTCTCTCTGAATTTGTCCATCTGTCCCTTTCACCCTCTCAGTCTCTCTGTCCCTCTCTCTCTCTCTGTCCCTCGGCCTATGTCTCTCGGTCCCTCTCTCTCTCTCTCTGTTTTTCTCTCCCTCTCTCTCTCTGTCCCTCGGTCTCTGTCTCCCTCTCTCTCTGAATTTGTCCATCTGTCCCTCTCACCCTCTCAGTCTCTCTGTCCCTCTCTCTCTCACTGTCCCTCGACCTATGTCCCTCTGTCCCCCTCTCTCTCTGTTTCTCTGTCCCTCTCTCTCTGTGTCTCTCTGTTCCTCTCTCTCTGTGTCCCTCTCACTCTCTGTCCCTTTCTCCCTCTCTAAGTCCCTCTCTGTTCCTCTCTCTCTTTCCCTCTCTCACTCTCTCGCTATGACCCTCTCTCTCTCTCTCTCTCTCTCTGTCCCTCTCTTTCTCTGTCCCTCTCTCTCTTTCTGTGTGAACTTCTCTCTCTCTGTCCCTCTCTCTCTCTATGTCCCTCCCTCTCTCTCTGTCCCTCTCTCACTCTCTCTCTGTGACCCTCTCTCTCTGTGTCACTCTCTCTCTGTGACCCTCTTTCTCTCTCAGTCCCTCTCTCTCTGTCCCTCACACTCTCTCTCTGTGACCCTCTCTCTCTCTCTCTCTCTCTGTCCCTCTCTTTCTCTGTCCCTCGCTCTCTTTCTGTGTGAACTTCTCTCTCTCTGTCCCTCTCTGTCTCTATGTCCCTCCCTCTCTCTCTGTCCCTCTCTCACTCTCTCTCTGTGACCCTCTCTCTCTCTGTCACTCTCTCTCTGTGACCTCTTTCTCTCTCTGTCCCTCTCTCTCTGTCCCTCTCTCACTTTCTCTCTGTGACCCTCTCTCTCTCTCTGTCCCTCTCTTTCTCTGTCCCTCACTCTATATCTCTGTGACCTTCTCTCTCTCTGTCCCTCTCTCTCTCTGTCCCTCACTCTCTCTGTGTCCGTCACCAGCTCTGTGTGTGTGTCTCTCTCTCGGTGATCCCCCCTCTCTGTCTGTCCTCTCACTCTCTTTGTCTCTCTTTCTGTGTCCCTCTCTCTCTCTGTGTCCTCTTCTTCTCTGTGTGTCTCTCTTTCTCTGTGTGTGCATCCATCACTCTCTCTGTGTGCCCCTCACTGTCCCTGTGTCCCTCACACTTTCCCTCAATCTCTCTTTGTACCTCTCTCTGTCTGCCTCTCTCTGGCTCTGTCCCTCTTTCTCTGTATCACTCACTCTCTCTTTGTCCCTCTCTCTGTCCCTCATTCGCTCTGTGTCCCTCACTCTCTGTGTCCCCTCTCTCTTTGTGTCCCTCTCTCTCTATGTCCCTCCCTCTCTGTGTCCCACTCTGTTCCCCTCTCTGTCTGTGCCTATCTCTCTGTCACGCTCTCTCCATCTCTGTGACACTCTCTCTCTGTGTCCCTCTCTCTATGTCCCTCTCTCACTCTCTCTCTGTGACCCTCTTTCTCTGTCCCTCTCTCTCTGTGACCCTCTCTCTCTCTCTGTCCCTTTCTCTCTGTCCCTCTCTTACTCTCTCTCTGTGACCCTCTCTCTCTCTGTCCCTCTGTTTTTCTGTCCCTCACTCTCTCTCTGTGACCTTCTCTCTCTCTGTCCCTCTCTCCCTCTGTCCCTCCCTCTCTCAGTGTCCGTCACTATCTCCGTGTGTGTCTCTCTCTCTGTGTTACCCCCCCACCTCTGTCCCCTTTACTCTCTGTGTGTCTCTTTCTCTGGGTCCCTCTCTGTCTCTGTCCCTCACTCTCTCTGTCCCCCTTTCTCTTTGTATCCCTGTCTCTCTCTGTCCCTCACTCTCCGTGTCCGTCACTATCTCTTTCCCTTTCTATTCCTCTTTCTCTATCTGTCCCTCTCTCTCTCTCTGTCCCTCTCTCTCTCTCTGTCCATCTCTCCCACTGTCTCTCTGTCCCCATTTCTGCCCCTCTCTCTCTCAGCGTCTCTCTATCTTTGTTCCTTTCTCTCTCTGTGTTCCTCACTCTCTCTGCGATCCTCTCTCTATCTGTGTCCCTCTCTGTCTCTGTCCCTCTCTCATTGTCCCTTTCTCTCGCTGTCTCTCTGTCCCTCTCTCTCTGTCCCTTTCTCTCTCTGTCCCTCTCTCTCACTGTCCCTCATTGTCTCTGTCCCTCTCACTCTCTCTGTGCCTCTCTCTCTCACGCTGTGTCCCTCTCTCTCTGTCCCTCTCTCTCTCTGCCCCCGCCTCTCTCTGTCCTCCTCTCTCTGTGTCCGTCTCTCTCTTTGTCCCTCTCTCTCTGTGTCGCTCTCTGTCTCTGTCCCTCTCTCTCTGTCCCTCTCTCTCTGTCCCTTTCTCTCATACTGTCTCTCTGTCCTCTCTCTCACTGTCCCTCTTTGTCTCTCTGTCCCTCTCTCTCTTTCTCTCTCTCTGTACCTCTCTCTGACCCTTTCCCTCTGTTTCTCCCTGTTCGTCTCCCCTAACTGTGTCCTTCTGTCTCTCTGTTCCCCCCTCTCCCTCTGTATCACTGTCCCTCAGTCTCTGTCTACTTCTCACTCTCTCTCTCTGTCCCTCACTCTCTGTCCCTCATTGTCTCTGCCCCTGGCTCTCTGTGTCCCTCTTTGTCTCTCTGTCCCTCTCTCACTGTCTTTCTCTCTCTCTGTCCCTCTCTCTGATCCTGTCCCTCCCTCGCTCCCTGTCCCTCTCCCCTCTCTGTGTCCCCCTCTCTCTCTGTGCCTCTCTCTCTCTCACTGTATCTCTATCTCTCTTTCCCTCTCTCTCTCTGTCCTTCATTGTCTCTGCCCCTCTCTCTGTGTACCTCTTTGTCTCTCTGTCCCTCTCTCTCTGTCTTTCTCTCTGTCCCTCTCTCTGTCCCTCTCCCCGCTCTCTGTCCCTCTCTCTCATGTCACTCTATCTCTCTCTCCCTCCCTCTCCCTCTCCCTCTCTCTATCTCCCTATGAGTCTCTCCCTCTGTCCCTCTCTCTCTGTATGTCTCTCTCTCCCTCCCTGTCTCTGCCCCCACTTTCTGTCTCTCTGGCGCTCTCCCTCTCTCTCCCTCTCCTGTCTCTCTCTCTCTGTCTCTCGGTCCCTCTCTCTCTCTCTGTCCCTCAGTCTTTCTGTCCCTCTCTCTGTCTCTCTCTCTCTCTCTTTCTCTCCCTCTGTCTCTCTGTCTCTCTCACACTCTGTCTCTCTGTCCCCCTCTCTCTGTCCCTCTGTCCATCTCTCTCTCTGTGTTGCTCTATCCCAATCTCTCTTTCTCCCTTTCTCTCTCTGTGTGTTCCTCACTCTCTCTGTGATCCTTTCTCTATCTGTGTCCCTCTCTGTGTCCCTCAGTCTCTGTGTCTCTGTCCCTCACTCTGTCTGTGTCTCTGTCCCCCTCTCTCTTTCTGTGTCCCTCTCTCTCTCACTGTATTCCTCTCTCTCTTTCTCTCTGTCCCTCTCTCTGTCCCTCTCTCTCTCTGCCCCCCTCTCTCTCACTGTCCCTCACTCTCTGCCTCTCTCTCTCTCTCTGTGTCCCCCACTCTCTGTGTCCCTCTGTCCCTCTCTCTATATCCCTTTCTCTCTCCGTCCCCCTCTCTCTCCCTGCCCCCCTCTCTGCCTCTCTCTCTCTGTCCCCCACTCTCAGTATCCCTCCGACCCTCTCTCTCTATCCCTCTCACTGTCTGTGTCCCTCTCTCTGTCGCTGTCCCGTTCTCTCTCTCTGTCACTCTCTCCCTCTTTGTGCCCCTCTCTCACTCTGTCCCTCCATCCCTTGTCTCTCTCTCTCTCTGTCTGTCTCTCTCTGTGTCCCCCTCTCTCTCCCTCTCTGTGTCCCTCTCTCTCTGTCCCTCTCTCTCTTCATCTTTGTCCCTCTGTCTCTGTCTCTCTCTGTGTCCCTCTGTCTCTCTATCCCTCTCTCTGTCCCTCCCTCTCTCTCACTCCGTGTGTCGCTCTCTCTTTGTCCCTCTCTCTGTCCCTCAGTCTCTCCGTCCCTCCGTCTGTCTCTCTCTGTGTCCCTCACTCTCTCTGTGTCATTCAGTCCCTCTCTCTGTCTGTCCCTCTCCCTCTCTCTGTGTCCCTCTCTATCGCTCTGTTCTCTCTCTCTTTCTCTCTGTCTCCCTCTCTCTCTCTCTGTGTTCCTCTCTCCTTCTCTGTCCCTCTCTCTCTCTGTCTCTCTGCCCGTCTGCCTCCCTCTCTCTGTGTGTCTCTCTCTCTGTGTCCTCCCCTCTCTCTCTATCTCCCTGTCCCTCTCTCTCCCTGTCCCTCGGTCTCTGTCTCCCTCTCTCTCTCTCTCTCTCTCTCTCTCTGAATTTGTCCATCTGTCCCTCTCACCCTCTCAGTCTCTCTGTCCCTCTCTCTCTCTCTGTCCCTCGGCTTATGTCTCTCGGTCCCTCTCTCTCTCTCTCTGCTTTTCTCTCCCTCTCTCTCTCTGTCCCTCGGTCTCTGTCTCCCTCTCTCTCTGTGTCTCTCTGTTCCTCTCTCTCTGTGTCCCTCTCACTCTCTGTCCCTTTCTCCCTCTCTATGTCCCTCTCTGTTCCTCTCTCTCTTTCCCTCTCTCACTCTCTCGCTATGACCCTCTCTCTCTCTCTCTATGTCCCTCTCTTTCTCTGTTCCTCGCTCTCTTTCTGTGTGAACTTCTCTCTCTCTGTCCCTCTCTCTCTCTATGTCCCTCCCTCTCTCTCTGTCCCTCTCTCACTCTCTGTCCCTCTCTCACTCTCTCTCTGTGACTCTCTCTCTCTCTCTCAGTCACTCTCTCTCTGTCCCTCACTCACTCTCTCTCTGTGACTCTCTCTCTCTCTCAGTCCCTCTCTCTCTGTCCCTCACTCACTCTCTCTCTGTGACCCTCTCTCTCTCTCTGTCCCTCTCTTTCTCTGTCCCTCTCTCTCTTTCTGTGTGAACTTCTCTCTCTGTCACTCTCTCTCTCTATGTCCCTCCCTCTCTCTCTGTCCCTCTCTCACTCTCTCTCTGTGACCCTCTCTCTCTGTCACTCTCTCTCTGTGACCCTCTTTCTCTCTCTGTCCCTCTCTCACTTTCTCTCTGTGACCCTCTCTCTCTCTCTGTCCCTCTCTTTCTCTGTCCCTCACTCTCTCTCTCTGTGACCTTCTCTCTCTCTGTCCCTCTCTCTCTGTCCCTCACTCTCTCTGTGTCCGTCACCAGCTCTGTGTGTCTCTCTCTCTCGGTGTTCCCCCCTCTCTGTCTGTCCTCTCACTCTCTTTGTCTCTCTTTCTGTGTCCCTCTCTCTCTCTGTGTCCTCCTCTTCTCTGTGTGTCTCTCTTTCTCTGTGTGTGCATCCATCACTCTCTATGTTTATCTCTCTGTGTGCCCCTCACTGTCCCTGTGTCCCTCACACTTACCCTCAATCTCTCTTTGTACCTCTCTCTGTGTGTCCCTCTGTTCCCCTCTCTGTCTGTGCCTACCTCTGTCACGGTCTCTCTCTCTCTGTGACCCTCTCTCTCTGTGTCCCCCTCTCTCTGTCCCTCTCTCACTCTCTCTCTGTGACCCTCTCTCTCTGTCCCTCTCTCTCTGTCCCTCTCTCTCTGTCCCTCTCTTACTCTCTCTCTGTGACCCTCTCTCTCTCTGTCCCTCTCTTTTTCTGTCCCTCACTCTCTCTCTGTGACCTTCTCTCTCTCTGTCCCTCTCTCTCTCTGTCCCTCCCTCTCTCAGTGTCCGTCACAATCTCTGTGTGTGTGTCTCTCTCTGTGTTACCCCCCCACCTCTCTCCCCTTCACTCTCTGTGTGTCTCTTTCTCTGTGTCCCTCTCTCTCTCTGTCCCTCACTCTCTCTGTCCCCCTTTCTCTTTGTATCCCTGTCTCTCTCTGTGACCCCCTCTCTCTGTGTCCCTCTCTTTCTCTCTGTTCCTCTCACTCTGTGTCCTCCTCGCTCTCTATGTCCCCCTCTCTCTTTGTGCCCCCCCTCTCTCTGTCCCTCACTCTCCGCGTCTGTCACTTTCTCTTTCCCTTTCTATTCCTCTTTCTCTCTCTGTCCCTCTCTCTCTCTCTGTCCCTCTCTCTCTTTCTTTCTCTCTCTGTACCTCTCTCTGATCCTTTCCCTCTGTTTCTCCCTGTTCGTCTCCCCTCTCTGTGTCCTTCTGTCTCTCTGTCCCCCCCCTCTCTGTATCACTGTCCCTCAGTCTCTGTCTCCTTCTCACTCTCTCTCTCTGTCCCTCACTCTCTGTCCCTCATTGTCTCTGCCCCTGGCTCTCTGTGTCCCTCTTTATCTCTCTGTCCCTCTCTCACTGTCTTTCTCTCTCTCTGTCCCTCTCTCTGATCCTGTCCCACCCTCTCTCCCTGTCCCTCTCCCCTCTCGGTGTCCCTCTCTCTCTCTGTGCCTCTCTCTCTCTCACTGTGGCCCTATCTCTCTTTCCCTCTCTCTCTCTGTCCCTCATTGTCTCTGCCCCTCTCTCTGTGTACCTCTTTGTCTCTCTGTCCCTCTCTCTCTGTCTTTCTCTCTGTCCCTGTCTCTGTCCCTCTCCCCGCTCTGTGTCTCTCTCTCTCATGTCACTCTATCTCTCTCTCCCTCCCTCTCCCTCTGCCTCTCTCTCTCTCCCTATGTGTCTCTCTCTCTGTCCCTCTCTCTCTGTATGTCTCTCTCTCCCTTGTGCGAGATAAGTGGCTGTCCAGCCCCATCTACGGCACTTTTTATTTCCCTTCCCAGGAACAAAGACACGGAGGAGTCTGTCCAAAACTTATTCATTCAACTTTGCAAAGTCGGGTGCTGTTCCCAAAGGTACACACACACAAGCATAGTAATCTCCACACATTATATACATGTATATGTGGGCTGGGTCTACTACTGCTGCCTTGACCAACGAGTGCTCGGATTCCCCACTGTTTTCCTTATTTGGGTTCTGGTGCCTGCGATTATTTTGTTATTCACTTGGCCAATCAGTGTTTGAGCTTCCCGTTCTTCCCTTATATGGATGATGTTGTACAACTGTGGTTAAGGGCGGCCTCTCAACTATCGAGGAATGCTGTTACAACTGTTTCATTCATATAAACGTGGGGGAGGTCCGGCAACAGTTTCGAGTGTCTGCTTGTGCTTACTATGAGGTAGAAAAGATTAAAAGGCAGCTAACCGTCTACCCCCTACATGCTTGTGTTCACTATGAGGTAGAAAAGACTAAAAGGCAGCTAACCGTTTAAAAATTACACTACCCCATACAAATCCCCCGTGTCTTTTCTTACGGCCTGTAATTTTTCAACCGTAAGTTTCTTCTCCAGGGCATTTAATAACTCCCGAGCTTGTTCATCAAACTGCCCTTCTCTAATACTACCCCCGCCCAAGAGGGATTCACGTTGTTCCATCTCGAGATTTATTCGTTCAACCTGCCCATAGGGAACATTCTTCTTAGTAAGGGCAGTTTCGATCAGTCGTTGAGTTAATCCCCGGACACAGGGAATAACGCAACACCCAAGGGCAGTGAGTACTCCTGCCACCACTATACATGAGACGAGAAAGGGAACGACCACCCCCGTCCATTTACCGAACCAAGCTTCCAACCAGTCCGTGAGGCCAGAGTCGATGCCCGAATTTTCGGCCAGTTCATCCGCCAATGTGGTGAGTCCATCCAGGGCGCGGGTGATGGACCCATCAGGGGCGGTGTTGTTGGGGATGCAAGTGCAGCACTGAGTGCCTATCATGACACAAACACCCCCCTTCTCTGCCAACATCATGTCTAAGGCCAACCTATTTTCCCACGCCATCCTACTAGTGGCGTCCAGTTGTTCTGCTATTCCTTTCACTGCATCCCGGGTATAATTAATGAACCTCTGCTGATTGTAGTAAATATAATTAATCCAATCCACATTCTTATTGATGGTCACCCACCAGAACAGTGACGACTCAAAACCCGCCGCTATCTGGTTCCGAGCCTTGTATTCGTCAGGAACACCCCTGGGGACCCCTATGGCATCTAAATATATGTTATCATCGAAAGAGGTCTCCAAAGCTCTCTCAGTTCTTCCACTGGAACGGGGTTGCTCTTGTTTTTCGAATACCAGGGTGAATGGGATGGCCAATTGAACGATCGCACAAGTGCCCGTCCATTTTTGGGGCAGGGTCGGTCGCAGAACCCTCCCACCACAGTACCACCAGAGGTCTGCCCTAGGTGCATGAATGTGGGAGTAATTCCCGCCCCCGGTAGTTTCATTGACCAGCCGAATTGATCCGCTGCACTTGTCAAATGTCCCCACATCGTCGTCCCACTGTAGTCCCGTCCGAGAGACGCAGGCCTGGTGCGTACCCGTTACCCCTGAGAATGATGGCGGGCGGGGCGCCCCCTCAGACCTGACGGGGGGAAACTTCAAACTCAAGGGTCGACAAGTGGGGTCGTTCCAGGCCTCTCGGTCCTGGTACAGCCTTATCATGCAGTCCATGGCTCGTGGGTGTTTCTCCCATCCCAGCGGGAATGGGACCACCTGAGGGTTAGGGCGGGCACTCGTGCATGCGTAGCAATCACTCTTTTTCATGCTCATCACAGTATATTTGACCCATTCCATCCAGGCATTCGCCTCCCCGTATCCCGTTTCTATTTAAAAGGTCTTTTCCAAATCCGTCATCTCAATTATTCTAATCTTTTCCTGCTTATCAGTGGTGGATGAGCCCCCAGACTCAGCTTCAATGACCGTGATATACGTGCAGCACAGCTGCATCCCCCCCCATCCTGCCTGGCCCCCAACTCTCATACCCAGTATTGTTCTATTAAGTCTCGCCTCGTTCTTTTCCAAGTTCTTTATGGTCAGATAAAGCGGATTGCACTGATTCTGCCCACAATCTCGTCCAGGGGTGATGGGATCACGGACAACTGACACCATAGCCTGGACCCCGGGGGCTGGAGGCCTATTTATGCCTTCCCTACCATGCAATTGTAATACTAACGTCTGACCCTGGAATCCCCTTTCTCTCTCTAGGTTCTGCTTAGTTTGATTCAGTTGACTTTTAGTCCTACAGGGCACCAACTCACATAGGTCTAAGCTAAATGTCTGTGTTGATTGGTTGGCAAGCACGGAGATGGTGAACCACTGACGGTCCTCTGCTTGTTTTTTCCAGAGGCCAAATTGGGTAACACGCACGCTATGACCCAGCCCAAGGATAATGGCATAGCAAGTTAACAATACGATTGACCGCATTTTTTTTTTCGCGACAACCGTAGCCCGAGGGCACAGTTCCTTTAGACTCGCCAAAGTCCGATGAGTTCGTTCTCAGGGTCTCTGTTCCTTAGATGCCTTTGTCAGAGAGGTTCGTTCGTCCTCCGTCGGTTGTGGCACTGGTCCCTGGACTCGAGTGTAAGGTGTCCAGCCCTTTTCGGCCGTACGGACAGTCGTTTCGGTCGTCAAAATTACCAGGAAGGGACCGTCCCAAGTTGGTTCGAGGGTACGTTGCTTCCAGCTTTTAATCAGGACCCACTGACCCGGCTTGACGGTTTGCACCGCAAACTCGAGGGGCGGCGTCTGTGCCAAAAGTCCCTGTTGGCGTAAACGAGATAAAGCAGACCCCAGAGCCACCACATATTTTTGCACAAACATATCCCGAGACTCAAATACAGGAGGTTCCCCCTTCGGCCCATGGAACGGGAGGCCAAATAACATTTCGAAAGGGGAGACGCCCAAATCCCGCCTTGGCTGGGTGCGAATTTGCAACAGGGCAAGGGGTAGGCATTTGGTCCAAGGCAGGCCGATTTCACTAGTGAGCTTGGTTAGCTGCTTTTTGATGGTCTGGTTCATTCTTTCGACCTTGCCCGAGGAGGACGGATGCCAGGGGGTGTGCAAATCCCAGTCAATCCCCATTGCTTGCACTACATTCTGGAGGACGGTCGAGGTGAAGTGGCTCCCCTGGTCAGAGTCAATAGCGCGGGGTAGCCCAAATCGTGGGATGATTTGCTCGAGTAGAATCTTGCTAACCTGAGTTGCCGTTGCCGTGGTAGTGGGGAAAGCTTCCACCCATCCTGTCAGGTGATCTACCACTACTAATAGATACTTCAGACGACCTATGGGGGGGAGCTCAGTGTAATCTACCTGAACATACTCAAACGGCCTATAGGCCGGACTCCTACCCCCTTGTCTTGCATGCTGCCGCAGCCCCCTTTTGTTAATCTTTCCACACGTTATGCAATCTCCTGTGACCTGCTTGGCTACCGTGTACAGACCAGGGTGAGCATATCGGCGCAGGAAGGCATCACACAGTGCCTGGGCGCCCCAGTGACCCCCTTGGTGTAAACGGGCAATAATGTCCCGCGTCAACGATCGATTTAGTAGCTGGCGGCCATCGGGTAAGGTCCACTTACCTTCCCTATCCTTTGTACCCCTCAGAGACGCGAGAAGAGTTTCTTCTTTGTCAGTAAACGTGGGCACTTCGGTAATTTCGGATAGCTGTGGAATCCTTACCAGGCAGTTTATTACTTCCTTCCCCATCCCAGCCAATTTTGCCTGTTCATCTGCCAATTGATTCCCCAGGGTCTCTATTTTATCGTCTTTCTGGTGTCCTTTCACATGTACTACAGCAATCTCTTGTGGCAGCAACAAATCCTCCAAGATCATGGCTACTAGTTCCTCGTGGACCAACTCCTTTCCTCTACTATTTATCATTCCCCTCTCTTTCCAGATCTTCCCAAAGGTGTGTACTACCCCAAAGGCATACTTAGTGTCAGTGTAGATTGTCCCGGCTATTCCCTTTAAATTCCTCAGAGCCCGGTGCAAGGCGTACAATTCGCACGTTTGTGCCGACCAGGCATTCGCTAGCCGTCCACTTTCCACTAATTCCCAACGAGTCTCACTAATGACTGCATAACCGTTGTGTCTCTTCCCATCTATCACTCGAGAGGACCCATCAATGTACCACCGCCTTCCTGCATGTAAGGGGGTATCCCTCAGATCTTCCCTCACTTTACTCTGGTACTCTATTATGTCTGAACAGCAATGTTCCAGTTCCTCCTCCCCTTCCCCTTTCCAAAGAAAGTCCGCCGGGTTCTGGCAGCCCCCGACTTCTATTCGGAGGTCTTCTCGGACTAACAATATGGCTTCATATTTCAGAATTCTCGAGTCAGTCAGCCACCTCCCGGCTTTCTGATTCAGAATAGTTCTAACCTGGTGGGGAGTAGTGACTGACAAGGGGGCCCCGAAAGTCAACTTCCTGCTTTCCTCTACCAGCTTTGCCGTGGCTGCCACCGCTTGGACACACTCCGGCCACCCTCGGGAGATTGGATCCAGAATTTTTGACAGGAAAGCCACGGGCTTCCTTTTACCCCCCCAGTCCTGGGTCAATACTCCAAGAGCGGTTCCCTTTCTGGAGTTCACAAAGAGGCGAAATGTCTTACTAAAATCCGGCAAGCTTAAAACAGGTGCGGCCATCAATTTTCCTTTTAGGATTTCAATTAACTTTTTCTCCTCCTCCTCCCATTTTATTCTGTTGGGTGCCTCCTCAATGAGTTTTAGGTACAAGTCTTTAGTAAGGGGGGCATAGTCGTCTATCCATAACCGACAATAGCCTAAGAGTCCCAAGAACTTCCGCAACTCCCTCTTGGTCGTTGGGAGGCCTAGTTCGATTATTGCCCGCACTCTTTCCGGACTTATTCGTTTCTGTCCCTGGCTTATCAAGTGTCCTAGGTACTTAACCTCTTTCTCGACATATTGGAGCTTCTTCTGACTCACTCTTAACCCCTTCTCAGCTAGGTAATTTAACAGGGCATTAGTCCCAAGTAGGACGTCCTCCTCCGCCGGTCCGGATAAAAGGAGATCGTCCACGTATTGTATAAGCTTAAGGGCCGGGGACAAGGTTAGTCCCTCCAATAATTGTTCCAGAATCTGCCCGAACAGAGTCGGGGACTCAGTGAATCTTTGGGGGAGTACGGTCCACCTGTACTGTTGTTTTCTGCCAGTATCAGGATCCTCCCATTCAAAAGCAAAAAGATCCCTACTGTCCTTGTCCAGGGGACACGCCCAGAAGGCATCCTTTAAGTCTATAATACTAAACCAGCCGTGGTCTGGGGGGATTCGCCCCAGAATAGTGTATGGGTTCGGTACCACAATGTGCCGTACTTGGACAATTTTATTAATTCCCTTAGGTCTTGGACCATTCGGTAGCTCCCGTCCGACTTCCGGACCGGCAGGATGGGGGAATTGTATCGTGACATACAGGGCTCTACCAATCCATCTTTTATTAGGTCTTCCATAACTGTCTTCAGGCCCTGCCTCCCTTCCCAAGAGATGGGGTATTGGCGCACTCTGACGTCGGGGCTCTGGGGCTTTAATTTTACCTCCACAGGTCGAATTGCGAGTCCTCCCCGGTTCCCTTTGGCGACCCAAACCCTAGGGTCTATCTCTGTCAATCGGGACTCACTAAGGTATGACATGGTAACGGCTAATTCTTCCTCTTCTCCCACTTCTATTCGCAATCCGAAACGGACTATCAAATCCCGTCCCAACAACCCATAGGGAAGATGGGGGAGGTGAAGGAGTTCCACCTGGAGCTCCTCCTCCTCCAGCCGCAAGGGTTGTGGTTCGAATATTTTCGCATTAAAAACCCCACCCTTAACTCCTGAAATGTTTAATGTTTTAGCTTGGAAGCCAACCCCCCTCGGATGGAGGGGAATTGAGGACCTGCCAGCGCCTGTGTCAACTAAGAAGGTAACATCTTGTCTAAATGGGCCCACCCGTAAATTTACCAGGGGTTCTTGGTAGGCCCGTGTTCCGATCCTCCCCTGACTTCCCTAATCCATTTGTTCACACTCCATTTCATACATCCCTTCTCTTTCCCTTTTAAACTCGGGACAATCCCTTTTGAAGTGTCCCAGTTTCCCGCAATGGTAACATCCGGCCTTCTGAGGGCGCTCAATTCCATAAGATCTTCCTCTCTCACTTCTGCCCCGTCTCGCTTCTCTCCCTCTCCAACTTTTCTTCGACGTTCCTCTTTCCACCCCATAATCTCCCTCCCCCATTCCGGTGGACTTACAAGCTTCCCGTACGGCTGCCACCATCATTTTTGTCTTATGTTTCTCCCTTATTACATCCCTCTGAACGTACACCTTCTGTGCTTCCCGTAATAATTCTGCAACATCCTTTTCAGCCCAATCCTCCACTTTCTGTAATTTCTTCTGAATGTCAGGCCATGACTTAGTCACAAAGTGCACCTTAAGCATGCTCTTGCCTATTTCCCCATCGGGGTCTAAACCGGAATACTTTCGCATGGACTCCCGCAAACGGTCTAAAAACTCACTCGGGGATTCATCCTTTTTCTGTCCAACTTCAAATGCTTTTGCTAAATTCCGCTGTTTGGGCACGCAGGTTTGGATCCCCCTGATTATAAGGCTTCTGAGGTCTGTCATATTGGCCCGTCCCTCCGCGTCGTTATGATCCCACCGGGGGTCCTCTAAGGGGTACTTCTGCTCTACACGCTGAGGGCCGTCCTGATGCTCCCTATCCCAAATGACCATTGCACTATTCCGGATCATAACAATTTCATCGTAATTAAATAGTATTCTCATCATGGCCTGCAGTTCAGCCCATGTGTATATACTGGGCCCCAGAAATTGGTCCAGTTGTATTCCCACACTGACGGGGTCGTCCAGTAGACGGGGTAGTTCATTACGGAGTTGCCGGATATCCCCAGAATTTAAAGGTTGTACTACGAACCCGGTCCGTTCATTCCCAAACGGCACCTCTCGTAAGGGGTCCAGCTGTTCAATATTGTCACTCCTCCCAGCTCTCAATCCCTCTTCTCGACCTCTCCGCATCTCGAGTCGGACTGATTTCCTCGTGCCTGGGGTGAGTTGTGCGCCCCCTCCTGTGCCCCCCCCCCAGCAGTCCCTTCCTCACTGGTCGTAGCCTGCTGGGACTCGGAATTATCCATCGCAGGAGGGAGGTCCGCGCTGGACGCCTGGTCGTGCGCGGGTGGTATATACGGGGGCGGGGAAGACGGTGGCAAACCGTCGGTGAGGCTGTCCCAAGACTTCTGGGGCTTCCTCGGGTCTGTTTGGGGAATCAGAGGATAGAGACGCGTGGGACTCTCGCCGTCGCCCGCCAACCAGGCGGCGGCATATTTGCTCTCCTCTGGGTCAAACGGTTGTTTTCTGTTAACATATACATTTAGGATTTGACACATCCAGTCTTCATCAGACCCATACTCGGGCCAAACTACCGAGGGGGCGCGGATAGGTTCTTTGGTCCATATAAAACAACAATATTTTATCATGGTCTCTTTCTTTAAGTCCTTCGTTCTACTACTGACCGTCCATAGACTTAACTTCCGACCTAATGGACTACCGGGGGGTATTTCTTTCCCATTTGCGTCTTCCCTGACTTTTCCTTAGAAATCTGATTTCCCATGGTTTATCTTCGGTCCTGGTCTTAAACGCCCAAAGCGTTTTCACAGATGACCATCAAAACCACAATTTCCCGTGGTTTATCTTCAGTCCTGGTCTTAAACGCCCAAAGCGTTTTCACAGATGACCGTCAAAACCACGCGGCCAACAAGGAAGAACAAAAGAATCTCTTACCTTGATCCGTGCACGGAGTTGTCTGGCCTTTTTAAATGTGTGTACCCCAGTGTATAGTCACTAACCGGTCGTCCCAGCACTCGTCCGTGTGTTCCTTTTCCAGGATTCAAAATTATTTTTAAATGAGCCGGGTCACATCCTCTCTTGGCCGACGGCCAACGGACCAAGCTGATCAGTGAGAAGTATAAATATATCCTAGACGCGTCTTTGTTGTAATCAGGCTTGATCCGTGAGCCGAAGAGACTGCCCCCCCCCCCGGCAATAATTATTTCATCCCGGAGGAGCCCCCAATTGTGCGAGATAAGTGGCTGTCCAGCCCCATCTACGGCACTTTTTATTTCCCTTCCCAGGAACAAAGACACGGAGGAGTCTGTCCAAAACTTTTTCATTCATCTTTGCAAAGTCGGGTGCTGTTCCCAAAGGTACACACACACAAGCATAGTAATCTCCACGCATTATATACATGTATATGTGGGCTGGGTCTACTACTGCTGCCTTGACCAACGAGTGCTCGGATTCCCCACTGTTTTCCTTATTTGGGTTCTGGTGCCTGCGATTATTTTGTTATTCACTTGGCCAATCAGTGTTTGAGCTTCCCGTTCTTCCCTTATATGGATGATGTTGTACAACTGTGGTTAAGGGCGGCCTCTCAACTATCGAGGAAAGCTGTTACAACTGTTTCATTCATATAAACGTGGGGGAGGTTCGGCAACAGTTTCGAGTGTCTGCTTGTGTTCACTATGAGGTAGAAAAGACTAAAAGGCAGCTAACCGTTTAAAAATTACACTACCCCCTACACCCTCCCTGTCTCTGCCCCCACTTTCTGTCTCTCTGTCGCTCTCCCTCTCCTGTCTCTCTCTCTCTCTTTCTCTCCCTCTGTCTCTCTGTCTCTCTCACACTCTGTCTCTCTGTCCCTCTCTCTCTGTCCCTCTGTCCCTCTCTCTCTCTGTGTTGCTCTATCCCACTCTCTCTTTCTCTGTTCTCTCCCTCACTGTGTCCCTCTCTCTGTCTGTCCCCCCCTCTCTGTCCCTCTCTCTGCCTCTCTGTCCCTCTCTCTCTCTGTCGCTCTGTCCCTCTCTCTCTGTCTCTGTGTCCCTCTCTCTCTGTGTCGCTCTCACTCTCTGTTCCTTCTCCCTCTCTGTGTCCCTCTCTGTCTCTGACTCTGTCTCTGTCCCTCTCTATCTGTGTGACCCTCTCTCTCTCTCTCTCTCTATATATATATATATATATGTGTGTCCCTCTCTCCCTGTCTCTCTCTCACTCTCTCTGTGACCCTCTCTCTGTCTCTGTCCCTCTCTTTCTATGTCCCGCTCTCTCACTGTGACCTTCTCTCTCTCTATCCCTCTCTCTCTCTGTCCCTCCCTATCTCTGTGTCCCTCTCTCTCTCTGTGTCCTCCTCTCTCTCTATGTCCCCCTCTCTCTTTGTGTCCTCCCTCTCTCTGTCCCTCACTCTCCGTGTCCCTCACTCTCTCTCTTTCTATTCCACTTTCTCTCTCTGTCCCTCTCTCTCTGTCCCTCTCTCTGTCCCTCTCTCTCTCTGTCCATCTCTCTCTGTCTCTCTGTCCCCATCTCTGTCCCTCTCTCTCTCTGCATCTCTCTATCTTTGTCCCTTTCTCTCTCTGTTTTCCTCACTCTCTCTGCGATCCTCTTGCTGTGTCCCTCTCTGTGTCCCTCTCTCTCTGTCTCTCTGTCCCACTCTCTGTCTGTGTCTCTCTGTCCCCCTCTCTCTTTCTGTGTCCCTCTCTCTCTCACTGTATCCCTCTCTCTCTCTTTCTCTCTGTCCCTCTCTCTCTCTGCCACCCTTTCTCTCGCTGTTCCTCTCTCTCTGCCTCTCTCTCTCTGTCCCCCACTCTCAGTTTCCCTCTGACCCTCTCTCTCTGTCCCTCTCCCTCTCTCTGTCGCTGTCTCGTTCTCTGTCTCTGTCACTCTCTCCCTCTCTGTGTCCCTCTCTCACTCTGTCCCTCCATCCATCTCTCTCTCTCTGTCTCTCTCTCTCTGTGTCCCTCTCTCTCGCTGTCACTCTCTCCCTCTCTGTGTCCCACTCTCTCTGTCCCCCTCTCTCTCTCTGTCCCTCTCTCACCCTCTCTCCGTGTGTCCCTCTCTCATTGTCCCTCTCTCTGGTCCTCAGTCTCTCCGTCCCTCCATCTGTCTCTCTCTGTGTCCCTCTCTCTCTCTGTCATTCAGTCCCTCTCTCTGCCTGTCCCTGTCCCTCTCTCTGTGTCTCTCTCGCGCGCTCTGTTCTCTCTCTCTCTTTCTCTCTGTCTCTCTCTCTCTCTCTCTGTGTTCCTCTCTCCTTCTCTGTCCCTCTCTCTCTGTCTCTCTGCCCGTTTGCCTCCCTCTCTCTGTGTCCCTCTCTATCTGCGTCCACCTCTCTCTCTCTCTCTCTCTCTCTCTCTCTCTCTCTCTCTCTCTCTCTCTCTCTCTCTCTCTGTCTCTCTCTCTCTGTCCCTCTCTCTCTGTGTCCCTCGGTCTCTGTCTCCCTCGCTCGCTCTCTCTCTCTCTCTCACTTTGTCCATCTGTCCCCCCCTCTCTCTCTGTCTCTCAGTCTCTCTGTCCCTCTCTCACTCTGTCCCTCGGCCTATGTCTCTCTGTCCCTCTCTCTGTCTCTGTGTCCCGCTCTCTCTCTCTGTCTCTCTGTCCCTCTCTCTCTGTGTCTCTCTGTTCCTCTCTCTCTGTGTCCCTCTCACTTTCTGTCACTTTTTCCCTCTCTATGTCCCTCTCTGTTCCTCTCCCTCTGTCCCTCTCTCACTCTCTCGCTGTGACCCACTCTCTCTCTCTCTGTCTGTCCCTCTCTCTCTGTCCCTCTCTTTCTCTGTTCCTCTCTCTCTTTCTGTGTGACCTTCTCTCTCTCTGTCCCTCTCTCTCTCTGTGTCCGTCACTCTCTCTGTGTGTCTCTATCTCTCTGTGTTCCCCTCTCTCTCTCTGTCCCTCTCACTCTCTGTGTCTCTCTCTCTGTGTCCCTCTCTCTCTGTCCGTCTTTCTCTGTCCCTCACTCTCTCTGTGTCCCTCTCTCTCTGTGTCCCCCTCTTCTCTGTGTGTCTCTCTTTCTCCGTGTGTGTATCCATCACTCAATATGTTTATCTCTCTCTCTCTGTCCCCCACTCTCAGTATCCCTCTGCCCCTCTCTCTTTGTCCCTCTCCTTCTCTGTGTCCCTCTCTCTGTCGCTGTCTCGTTCTCTCTCTCTGTCACTCTCTCCCTCTCTGTGTCCCTCTCTCTCTGTCCCTCTCTCTCTCTCTGTCCCTCTCTCTCTGCATTTTTTCCCTCTGTCTCTGTCTCTCTCTGTGTTCCTCTGTCTCTCTGTCCCTCTCTCTGTCCCTCCCACACCCTCTCTCCGTGTGTCCCTCTCTCTTTGTCCCTCTCTCTGTTCCTCAGTCTCTCCGCCCCTCCATATGTCTCTCTCTTTGTCCCTCTCTCTGTGTGCCTCTTTCTCTCTTTGTCCCTCTCGCTGTCCCTCATTCTCTCTGTGTCCCTAGCTCTCTCTGTCCCCTCTCTCTGTGTCTCTCTATCCCTCTCTCTCTCTGTGCCTCTCTCTCTCTCACTGTGTCCCACTCTCTCTGTCCCACTCTCTCTCTGTCCTCCTCTCTCTGAGTCCCTGTCTCTCTATGTCCCTCCCTCTCTGTGTCCCTCTCTGTTCCCCTCTCTGTCTCTGCCACTCTCTCTCTGTCACTCTCTCTCTCTCTGTGAACCACTCTCTCTCTGTCCCTCTCTCTCTGTCCCTCTCTAAATCTCTCTCTGTGACCCTCTCTCACTCTCTCTCTCTGTCCCTCTCTCTGTGTGGCACTCTTTCTCTCTCTGTCCCTCTCTCTCTGTGCCTCTCTCACTCTCTCTCTGTGACCCTCTCTCTCTCTCTGTCCCACTCTTTCTCTGTCCCTCGCTCTCTCTCTCTGTGACCTTCTCTCTCTCTATCCCTCTCTCTCTGTCCCTCCCTCTCTGTGTCCGTCACTATCTCTGTGTGCCTCTCTCTCTGTGTCCCTCTCTCTCGCTGTCCCTCTTTCTCTGTGTCCCTCATTCTCTTTGTCCCTCTCGCTGTCCCTCATTCTCTCTGTGTCCCTAGCTCTCTATGTCCCCTCTCTCTGTGTCTCTCTATCCCTCTCTCTCTCTGTGCCTCTCTCTCTCTCACTGTGTCCCAATCTCTCTCCCACTCTCTCTCTGTCCTCCTCTCTCTGAGTCCCTCTCTCTCTATGTCCCTCCCTCTCTGTGTCCCTCTCTGTGTCCCTCTCTGTCTCTGCCACTCTCTCTCTGTCACGCTCTCTCTCTCTGTGACCCACTCTCTCTGTCCCTCTCTCTCTGTCCCTCTCTAAATCTCTCTCTGTGACCCTATCTCACTCTCTCTCTCTGTCCCTCTCTCTGTGTGGCACTCTTTCTCTCTCTGTCCCTCTCTCTCTCTGCCTCTCTCACTCTCTCTTTTTGACCCTGTCTCTCTCTCTCTCTCTGTCCCGCTCTTTCTCTGTCCCTCACTCTCTCTCTCTGTGACCTTCTCTCTCTCTGTCCCTCTCTCTCTCTGTCCCACCCTCTCTCTGTGTCCGTCACTTTCTCTGTGTGTGTGTCTCTCACTGTGTTACCCCCCTCTCTCCGACTCCCTCAATCTCTGTGTGTCTCTCTCTCTGTGTCCCTCTCTTTCTCTGTCCCTCTCTCTCTGTCCCTCACTCTCTCTGTGTCCCTCCCTCTCTGTGACCCATCCTCTCTGTGTATCTCTCTTTCTCTTTGTGTGTATCCATCACTCTCTATGTTTATCTCTCTGTGTGTCCCTCACTGTCTCTGTATCCCTCACACTTTCCCTCAGTCACTCTTTGTCCCTCTCTCTGTGTCACTCTCTGTCTCTGTCCCTCTTTCTCTGTGTCACTCACTCTCTCTTTGTCCCTCTCTCTCTATGACCCTCCCTCTGTGTGTCCCTCTCTGTTCCCCTTTTTGTCTATGCCTCTCTCTTTCTGCCACGCTCTTCACTGTGACCCTCTCTCTCTGTCCCTCTCTCACACTCTCTCTCTGTGACCCTCTCTCTCTCTGTCCCTCTCTCTCTGTGACCCTCTTTCTCTCTCTGTCCCTCTCTCTCTGTCCCACTCTCACTCTCTCTCTGAGACCCTCTCTCTCTCTGTTGCTCTCTTTCTCAGTCCCTCACTCTCTCTCTCTGTGACCTCTCTCTCTGATTATCTCTCTCTCTGTCCCTCCCTCTCTCTGTGTCCGTCACTATCTCTGTGTGTCTCTCTCTCTCGGTGTTCCCCCCCCCCTCTGTCCCCTCACTCTCTGTGTCTCTCTTTCTGTGTCCCTCTCTCTCTCGCTGTCCCTCTCTCCCTCTGTCCCTCACTCTCTCTGCGTCCCTCTCTCTCTCTCTGTGTCTCTCTTTCTCTGTGTGTGTATCCTTCACTCTCCATGTATATCTCTCTGTGTGTCACTCACTGTCTCTGTGTCCCTCACACTTTCCCTCATTCTCTCTTTGTCCCTCGCTCAGTGTCACTGGCTCTCTCTGTCCCTCTTTATCTGTGTCACTCACTCTCTCTTTGTCCCTCTATCTCTCTCATTCTCTCTGTGTCCCTCTCTCTCTCTGTCCCCCTCTCTCTTTGTGTCCCTCTCTCTCTATGTCCCTCCCTCTCTGTGTCCCTCTCTGTTCCCCTTTTTGTCTCTGACTCTCTCTTTCTGTCACGCTCTTCACTGTGACCCCCTCTCTCTATCCCTCTCTCTCTGTCCATCTCTCACTTTCTCTCTGTGACCCTCTCTCTCTCTCTATCCCTCTCTCAGTGACCCTCTCTCTTTCCCTCTCTCTCTCTGTGACCCTCTTTCTCGCTCTGTCGCACTCTCTCTGTCCATCTCGCACTCTCTCTCTGTGACCCTCTCTCTCTGTCCCTCTCTTTCTCTGTCCCTCACACTCTCTCTCTGTGACCTTCTCTCTCTCTGTCCCTCTCTCTCTGTCCATCCCTCCCTCTGTGTCCCTCACTATCTCTGTGTGTGTGTGTGTCTCTCTCTCTGTGTTCCCCCCTCTCTCTCTGTCCCCCTCACTCTCTGTGTCTCTATCTCTCTGTGTCCCTCTTTTTCTCTGTCCCTCTCTCTCTCTGTCCCTCACCCTCTCTGTGTCCCTCCCTCTCTGTGTCCACCTACTCTCTGTGTGTCTCTCTTTCTCTGTGTGCGTATCCATCACTCTCTATGTTTATCTCTCAGTGTGTCCCTCACTGTCTCTGTGCCCCTCACACTTTCCCTCATTCTCTCTTTGTCCCTCGCTCTGTCTCTCTCTCTCTCTGTCCCTCTTTCTCTGTGTCACTCACTCTCTCTTTGTCCCTCTCTCTGTCCCTCATTCTCGCTGTCTCCCTCACTCTCTCCTTCCCCTCTCTCTTTGTGTCCCTCTCTCTCAATGTCCCTCCCTCTCTGTGTCCCTCTCTGTTCCCTCTCTGTCTCTGCCTTTCTCTCTCTGTCCCTCTCTCCCTCTCTCTCTGTTACCCTCTCTCTCTCTGTCCCTTTCTCTCTGTGCGCCTCCTTCTCTCTCTCGCCCTCTCTGCCTGTCCCTCTCTCACTCCCTCTCTGTGACCCTCTCTCTCTCTCTGTCCCTCTCTTTCTCTGTCCATCACTCTCTCTCTGTGAATTTCACTCTCTCTGTCCCTCTCTCTCTCTGTCCCTCACTCTCTCTGTGTCCGTCACTATATCTGTGTGTCTCTCTCTGTGCTCCCCCTCTCTCTGTCCCCATCACTCTCTGTGTCCCTCTCTCTCTGTGTCCCCCTCTTCTCTGTGTGTCTGTCTTTCTCTGTGTGTGTATCCATCACTCTCTATGTTTATCTCTCTGTTCCCTCAATCTCTCTTTATCCCTCTCTCTGTGACCCTCTCTCTCTCTGTCCTTCTTTCTCTGTGTCACTCACTCTCTCTTTGTCCCTCTCTCTGTCCCTCATTCTATCTGTGTCCCTTACTCTCTCTGTCCCCCAGTGTCTCTCTGTCCCTCTCTCTCTGTGCCTCTCTCTCTCTCTGTGTCCCTCTCGCTCTGTCCCTCTCTCACTCTCTCTCTCTCTGTGAGCCTCTCTCACTCTCTCCCTCTCTCTCTGTGACCTCTTTCTCTCTCTGACCCTCTCTCTCTGTGCCTCTCTCTCTCTCTGTGTCCCTCTCTCTCTATGTCCCTCTCTGTCACTGTCCCTCTCTCTATGTCCCTTTTTCTCTCTCTCTCTCTGTCCCTCTCTCTGTGTGGCCCTCTTTGTCTCTCTGTCCCTCTCTCTCTGTCCCTCCCTCACTCTCTCTGTGACCTTCTCTCTCTCTGTCCCTCTCTCTCTGTCCGTCACTCTCTCTGTGTCCGTCACTATCTCTGTGTGTGTCTCTCTCTCTGTGTTTCCTCCTCTCTCTCTTTCCCCATCACTCTCTGTGTCTCTCTCTCTCTGTGTCCCTCTCTTTCTTTGTCCCTCTCTCTCTCTGTCCCTCACCCTCTCTGTGTCCCTCCCTCTCTGTGTCCCCCTCCTCTCTGTGTGTCTCTCTTTCTCTGTGTTTGTATCCACCACTCTCTATGTTTATCTCTCAGTGTGTCCCTCACTGTCTCTGTGCCCCTCACGCTTTCCCTCATTCTCTCTTTGTCCCTCGCTCTGTGTCACTCTCTCTCTATCCCTCTTTGTCTGTGTCACTCACTCTCTCTTTTTCTGTCTCTCACTCACATTCTCTCTGTGTCCCTCACTCTCTCTGTCACCCTCTCTCTTTGTGTCCCTCTCTGTCTGTGTCGCTCCCTCTCTGTTCCCCTTTTTGTCTCTGACTCTCTCTTTCTGTCACGCTCTTCACTGTGACCCTCTCTCTCTATCCCTCTCTCTCTGTCCTTGTCTCTCTGTCCCTCTCTCTCTGTGCCTCTCTCACTCTCTCTCTGTGACCCTCTCTCTCTCTGTCCCGCTCTTTCTCAGTCCCTCACTCTCTCTGTCCCTCCCTCTCTCTGTGTCCGTCACTATCTCTGTGTGTCTCTCTCTCTCGGTGTTCCCCCCTCTCTCTGTCCCCTCACTCTCTGTGTCTGTCTTTCTGTGTCCCTCTCTCTCTCTCGCTGTCACTCTCTCCCTCTGTCCCTCACTCTCTCTGTGTCCCCCTCTTCTCTGTGTGTCTCTCTTTCTCTGTGTGTGTATCCATCGCTCTCTATGTTTATCTCTCTGTGTCTCCCTCACTGTCTCTGTGTCCCTCACACTTTCCCTCAATCTCTCTTTGTCCCTCTCTCTGTCTCTCTCTCTCTGTCCCTCTTTCTCTGTGTCACTCACTCTCTCTTTGTCCCTCTCTCTGTCCCTCATTCTCTCGGTTTCCCTCACTCTCTCTGTCCCCTCTCTCTTTGTGTCCCTCTCTCTCTATGTCCCTCCCGCTCTGTGTCCCTCTCTGTTCCCCTCTCTGTCTGTGCCTCTTTCTCTCTGTCACGCTCTCTCTCTCTGTGACCCTCTCTCTCTCTGTCCCTCTCTCTCTTTGACCCTCTTTCTCTCTCTGTCCCTCTTTCTCTGTCCCTCTCTCTCTCTCTGTGACCTTCTCTCTCTCTGTCCCTCTCTCTCTGTCCATCCCTCCCTCTGTGTCCGTCACTATCTCTCTCTCTCTCTCTCTCTCTGTGTGTGTTCCCTCCTCTCTCTCTGTCCCCCTCACTCTCTGTGTGTCTCTCTCTCTGTGTCCCTCTCTTTCTCTGTCCCTCTCTCTCTCTGTCTCTCACCCTCTCTGTGTCCCTCCCTCTCTGTGTCCCCCTCCTCTCTGTGTGTCTCTCTTTCTCAGTGTGCGTATCCATCACTCTCTATGTTTATCTCTCAGTGTGTCCCTCACTGTCTCTGTGTCCCTCACACTTTCCCTCATTCTCTCTTTGTCCCTCGCTCTGTGTCACTCTCTCTCTGTCCCTCTTTCTCTGTGTCACTCACTGTCTCTTTGTCTGTCTCTCACTCACATTCTCTCTGTGTCCCTCACTCTCTCTGTCCCCCTCTCTCTTTGTGTCCCTCTCTCTCTGTGTCCCTCCCTCTCTGTGTCCCTCTCTGTTCCCCTTTTTGTCTCTGACTCTCTCTTTCTGTCACGCTCTTCACTGTGACCCTCTCTCTCTTTGTCCCTCTCTCTCTCTGTCCCTCTCTCTCTCTCTGTGCCTCTCTCACTCTCTCTCTGTGACCCTCTCTCTCTCTGTCCCTCTCTTTCTCAGTCCCTCACTCTCTCTCTCTGTCTGACCTTCTCTCTCTCTGTCCCTCACTCTCTCTGTCCCTCCCTCTCTCTGTGTCCGTCACTATCTCTGTGTGTCTCTCTCTCTCGGTGTTTCCCCCTCTCTCTGTCCCCTCATTCGCTGTGTCTCTCTTTCTGTGTCCCTCTCTCTCTCTCGCTGTCCCTCTCTCCCTCTGTCCCTGACTCTCTCTGTGTCCCTCACTCTCTCTGTGTCCCCCTCTTCTCTGTGTGTCTCTCTTTCTCTGTGTGTATATCCATCGCTCTCTATGTTTATCTCTCTGTGTCTCCCTCACTGTCTCTGTGTCCCTCACACTTTCCCTCAATCTCTCTTTGTCCCTCTCTCTGTCTCTCTCTCTCTCTGTCCCTCTTTCTCTGTGTCACTCACTCTCTCTTTGTCCCTCTCTCTGTTCCTCATTCTCTCTGTGTCCCTCACTCTCTCTGTCCCCTCTCTCTTTGTGTCCCTCTCTCTCTATGTCCCTCCCTCACTGTGTCCCTCTCTGTTCCCCTCTCCGTCTGTGCCTCTTTCTCTCTGTCACGCTCTCTCTCTCTGTGACCCTCTCTCTCTCTCTCCCTCTCTCTCTGTCCCTCTCTCACTCTCTCTCTGTGACCCTCTCTCTCTGTCCCTCTCTTTCTCTGTCCCTCACTCTGTCTCTCTGTGACCTTCTCTCTCTCTGTCCCTCTCTCTCTGTCCCTCACTCTCTCCTTGTCCGTCACTATCTCTGCGTGTACTCTCTCTCTGTGTTCCCCCTCTCTCTGTCCCCATCACTCTGTGTGTGTGTCTCCCTGTGTCCCTCTCTCTCTCTCTGTCCCCCCCTCTCTCTCTATCTATCCCTCACTCTCTCTGTGTCCCTCTCTCTCTGCGTCCCCCTCTTCTCTGTGTGTCCCTCTTTCTCTGTGTGTGTATCCATCACTCTCTATGTTTATCTCTCTGTGTCTCCCTCACTGTCTCTGTATCCATCAAACTTTCCCTCAATATCTCTCTGTCCCTCTCTCTGTGACCCTCTCTATCTCTCTGTCCCTCTTTCTCTGTGTCACTCAATCTCTCTTTGTCCCTCTCTCTGTCCCTCATTCTCTCTGTGTCGCTCACTCTCTCTGTCCCCCAGTGTCTCTCTGTCCCTCTCTCTCTGTGCCTCTCTCTCTCTGTGTCCCTCTCTCTCTATGTCCCTCTCTGTCTCTGTCCCTCTCTCTCTGTCCCTTTCTCTCTCTCTGTCTCTCTGTCCCTCTCTCTCACTGTCCCTCATTGTCTCCGCCCCTCTCACTCTGTGTCCCTCTTTGTCTCTCTGTCCCTCTCTCTATCTGTCATTCTCTCTCTCTCAGTACCTCTCTCTGACCTTGTCCCTCTCTTTCTCCCTGTCCCTCTACCCTCTCTGTGTCCCTCTGTCTCTCTGCCCCCCTCTCTCTCTGTATCACTGTCCCGCGGTCTCTCAGTCTCCCTCTCACTCTCTCTCTCTCTCCCTGTACCTCTGTGTCTCTGTCCCTCTATCACTCGGTCTCTCTGTCCCTCTCTCTCTCTGTCCCTCATTGTCTCTGCACCTCGCACTCTGTATCCCTCTTTGTCTCTCTGTCCCTCTCTCTCTGTCTTTCTCTGTCTCTCTGTCCCTCTCTCTGACCCTGTCCCCCCTCTTTCCCTGTCCCTCTCCCCTCTCTGTGTCCCACGGTCTCTCTGACCCTCTCTCCCCTCTCTATGTCTCACGGTCCCTCGGTCTCTCAGTCTCCCTCACACTCTCTCTCTCTTTCTGTCCCTCTGTGTCTCTGTCTCTCTATCACTCTGTCTCTATGTCCCTCCCTCTCTCTCTCAGTCTCTCTGTCCCTCCCTCTCTCTGTCTCTCTCTCCCTCTGTCTCTCACTGTCCCTCGGTCTTGCTGTCCCTCTCTCACTCTGTCTCTCTGTCTGTCTCTGCGCCACTCTGCCCCTCTATTTCTCTGTCAGTCTCTCTCGCTGTCTCTCTGTCCCTCTCTCTGTGTGTCTCACTGTCCCCCTCTCTCTTTCTATGTCCCTCTCTCTCACTGCGTCCCTCTCTCTGTCTCTCTCTGTCTGTGTCTCTCTGTCCCTCTCTCTCTATGTGTCTCTCTGTCCCTCTCTCTCTATCCCTCTGTCCCTCTCTCTCTCTGTGCCTCCCTGTCCCTCTCTCTCTCTTTCTATGTCCCCCTCTCCCTCACTGTGTCCCTCTCTCTCTGTCCCTCTCTCTGTCCCTCTATCTGTATTTCTCTCTCTGTCTCTCTCTCTGTCTCTCTGTCCCTATCTCTCTCTGTCTCTCTGTCCCTCTCTCTCTGTGTCCCTCACACTCTCTGTCCCTTTCTCCCTCTCTGTGTCCCTCTCTGTCTTTCTCTCTCTCTCTCTGTGACCCTCTCTCTCTCTGTCCCTCTCTCACTCTCTCTGTGACCCACTTTCTCTCTCTCCCGCTCTTTCTCTGCCCCTCTCTCTCTGTGACCTTTTCTCTCTCTATCCGTCTCTCTCTGTCCCTCCTCTCTCTGTTTCCCTCTCTTTCTGTGTCCGTCTGTCTCTCTGTGTCCGTCACTCTGTCTGTGTCCCTCTCTCTCTGTGTCCCCCATCTCTCTGTCCCCCTTACTCTCTGTCCCCCTCTCTCCCTCTGTGTCCCTGTCTCTCTCTGTCCCTCTCTCTCTGTCCCTCCCTCTCTCTGGGTCCCTCTCTCTCTATTTCCCTCTGTCTCTCTGTGCCCGTCACTCTCTCTGTCTCTCTCTCTCTCTCTCTGTGTCCTCCCCTCTCTCTGTCCCCCTCTCTCTGTGTGTCTCTCTCTCTCTGTGTCCATCCCTCTCTGTGTCCATCTCTCTCTGTGTCCCACACTGTCTCTGTGTCCATCACACTGTCCCTCACTCTCTTTGTCCCTCTCTCTCTGTCCCTCTCCCTCTGTGTCCCTCACTCTCTCTTTGTCCCTCTCTCTCTCTGTATCCCTCACTCTCTGTGTGTCCCTCACTCTCTCTGACCCCCTTTCTCTTTGTATCCCTCTCTCTCTCTGTGACCACCCCTCTCTCTGATTCCCTCTCTCTCTCTCTCTGTTCCTCTCTCTCTCTCTCTCTCTCTCTGTCCTGGTCTCGCTCTATGTCCCCCTCTCTCTTTGTGTCCCCCTCTCTCTCTCTGTCCCTCTCTCTCTCTGTGTCCCCCTCTCTCTTGTCCCTCTCTGTGTCCCTCACTCTCTGTGTCCCTCACTCTCTCTTTCTCTTTCTATCCCTCTTACTCTCTCTGTACCACTCTCTCTCTGTCCCTCTCTCTCTCCCTCTCTCTCCCTCTCTCTTTCTCTGTCCATCTCTCTCTCTGTCTCTGTCTCCATCTCTGTCCCTCTCTCTCTCTGCGTATCTCTATCTTTGTTCCTTTCTCTCTCTGTGTTCCTCACTCTGCGTTCCTCTCTCTATCTGTGTCCTACTGTGTGTCCCTCACTCTCTGTGTGTCCCTATCTCTCTCTCTGTCTGTCACACTCTCTGTGTCCCTCTCTCTCTGTCCATCTCTCTTTCGCTCTGTATCCCTCTCTCTCTCGATCTCTCTCCGACCCTGATCCCTCTGTCTCTCTATCCCTCTCTCTCTGTCCCTCCCTCTCTTTGTGTCCCTCTCTCTCTGTGTCCCTCTGTCTCTCTGGGTCCGTCACTCACTCTGTCACTCTCTCTCTATCTCTGTGTCCCCCCCATCTCTTTGTCCCCCTCACTCTCTGTCCCCCTCTCTCTCTGTGTCCCTGTCTCTCTCTGTCCCTCGGTCTCTCAGCCCCTCCCACTCTCTCTGTCCCTCTCTCTCTCTGTGTCTCTGTATCAGTCACTCTCTGTGTATTTCTCTCTCTGTGTACCCTCCTCTCTCTCTGTCCCCTCTCTTCTGTGTGTCTCTCTTTCTCTGTGTGTCCGTCCCTCTCTGTGTCCATCTCTATGTGTGTCCCTCACTGTCTCTGTGTCCCTCACACTGTCATCACTCTCTTTGTCCATCTCTCTCTGTCACACTACTCTTTATCCCTCTCTCTCTCTCTGTGTCCTTCACTCTCTGTGTCCATCCCTCTCGCTGTCTCCCTTTCTCTTTGTATCCCTCTCTCTCTCTGTGACCCCTCTCTCTGAGTCCCTCTCTCTCTGTTCCTCTCTCTCTCTGTGTCCTCTTCTCTGTCTATGTCCCCCTCTCTCTTTGTGTCCCTCTCTCTTGTCCCTCTCTGTCTATGTCCCTCACTCTCTGTGTCCCTCACTCTCTCTTTCTCTTTCTATCCCTCTTTCTCTCTCTGTCCCTCTCTCGCTCTGTCACTCTCTCTCTCTCACTCTCTAACCCTCTCTCTCTGTCCATCTGTCTCTCTCTCTGTCTCTCTGTCCCCATCTCTGTCCCTCTCTCTCTCTGCATCTCTCTATCTTTGTCCCTTTCTCTGTCTGTGTTCCTCACTCTCTCTGCGATCCTCTCTCTATCTGTGTACCTCTCTTTATCCCTCACTTGCTCTGTGTCCCTATTTCTCTGTATCCCTATCTCTCTCTCTGTCTGTCACTCTCTCTGTGTCCCCCTCTCTCTGTCCCTCTCTCTTTATCTCTGTATCCCTCTCTCTCGAGATCTCTCTCTGACCCTGATCCCTCTCTCTCTCTGTGTCCCTCTCTCTCACACCCCCTCTCTCTGTGTCTCTTCCTCTGTCTCTTTCTCTCTCTCTCTCTCTTTTTCCATCACTCTCTCTGTCCCTTAGTCACTCTCTGTGTCACTCTCTCCGTGTCCCTCTCTGTCTGTGTCCCTCTCTGTGTGTGTCTCTCTCTCTCAATCTCTCTCTGTCCCTCTTTCTGTTCCTGTCCCTCTCTCTCTCTGTCCCTCTCTCTCTTTGTCTTTCTCTCGCTGTCTCTCTGTGTCTCCCTCTGTGTGTCTCTCCATCTCTCTGTGTCTGTCTCCCTCTCTGTTTCCCTCTCTCTCTGTCTGTCCTTCTCTCTCTCTGTCCCTCTCTTTCTCTGTGACCCTGTCTCTCTTTTTGTCCCTCTCTCACTATGACCCTCCCTCTCTCTGTCCCCCTCTCTCTCTGATACCCTCTCTCTTTCTCAGTCTCACTCTCTCTCTGTGACCCACTCTCTCTCTGTGACCTTCTCTCTCTCTGTGCCCCTTTCCCTGTCCCTCTCCCTCTCTATCTCTCAGTGTCCCTCGGTCTCTCGCTATCTGTCCCTCTCTCTGTCCCTCAGTCTCTTTGTCCCTCTCTCTCTCTCTGAATCCTTCTCTCTGTCTCTGTTCCCCCCTCTCTCTCTGACCCTATGTCGCTCTCCCTTTCTCTCTCTATGTCCCTCTGTCTCTCTCTCTCTCTGTCTCTCTGTCCCTCTCTCGCTGTCTCTCACTCTCTATCTGTCCCTCTATCACTCTGTCCCTCTATCACTCTGACTCTCTGTCTCTCTCTCTCTCCGTCTCTCTCTCGATCCCTCTCTCTCTATCTCTGTCCCTCTGTCTCTCTGGCTCCCTATCTCACTCTGTCTCTGTCCCTCCCTCTCTCTCTGTGTCTCTCTGTCCCTCTCTCTCTTTCGACGTCCTCCTCTCTCTCACTCTGTCCCTCTCTCTCTGTCCCTCTCTCTCTGTACCTCGCTCTGTCTCTCTGTCCCTCTCTCTGTCTCTCTGTCGCTCTCTCTGTGTTTCTCTGTCCCTCTCTCTCTGTGTCCCTCTCATTCTCTGTCCCTTTCTCCCTCTCTGGGTCGCTCTCTGTCTCTGTCTCTCTCTCTCTGTGACCCTCTCTCTCTGTCCCTCTCTCTGTCTTCCTCACTCACTCTCTCTCTCTGTGACGTTCTCTCTTTCTTTGTCCATCTCTTTCTCTGTCCCTCTCTCTCTGTGACCTTCGCTCTCTCCCTCTCTCTCTCTGTGCCTCCCTCTCTCTGTGCCCCTCTCTCTCTGTCTCTCACTCTCCCTCTCTCTCTGTGACACCCCCCATCTCTCTGTCCCCCTCACTCTCTGTGTCTCTCTTTCTCTGTGTCACTGTCTCTCTCTGCCTCTCTCTCTTTATCCCTCCCTCTCTCTGTGTCCCTCTCTCTCTGTGTCCATTTGTCTCTCTGTATCCGTCACTCACTTGGTGTGTCTCTCTTTCTTACTGTGTCCCCCTCTCTCTCTGTCCCCCTCTCTCTGTGTGTCTCTCTTTCTCTGTGTGTGTGTCTATCCCTCTCTGTGTCCATCTCTCTCTGTGTCCCTCATTGTCTCTGTGTCCCTCACACTGTCCATCACTGTCTTTGTCCCTCTCTCTGTGTCCCTCTTTCTCTGTGTCCCTCACTCTCTCTTTGTCCCACTCTCTCTGTGTGTCCCTCACTCTCTCTGTCTCTCTGTCCACATCTCTGTACCTATCTCTCTCTCTCTCTCTGCGTCTCTCTCTCTTTGTCCCTTTCTCTCTCTGTGTGTTCCTCACTCTCTCTGCGTCTCTCTCTCTATCTGTGTCCCTCTCTGTGTCCCTCTCTCTCTATGTCGCTCTCTCTGTGTCCCTCTCTGCCTCTGTCCCTCTCTCCCTGTCCCTTTCTCTCTCTCTGTCTCTCTGTCCCACTGTCTCTCTGTCCCTCATTGTCTCCGCCCCACTCACTCTGTATACCTCGTTGTTTCTCTCTCCCTCTCCCTCTGTCTTTCTCTCTCTCTCTGTCCCTGTCCCCTCTCTGTGTCCCTCTGTCTCTCTGTCCCTCTCTCTCTCTGTCTCTCTGTCCCAACAACTCTCAGTCTCTCTCTCTCTCTCTCTCTGTCCCTCTGTCTCTCTGTCCCTCTATCACTCGGTCTCTCTGACCCTCTCTCTCTCTCTCAGTCTCGATGTCCCTCTCTCTCTCTCTGTACCTCTGACCCCTGTCTCTCTGTCCCTCGGTCTCTCGGTCTCTCGGTCCCTCTTTCTGTCTACCTCTCTCTCTACCTCTCTCACTCTCTCTCTCTCTCTCTCTCTCTCTCTGTCTCTCTGTCCCTCTTTTTCTCTTTCCCTCTCTCTCACTGTCTCTCTGTCCCTCTCTCTCTGTGTGTCTCACTACCCGCTCTCTCTCACTGTCTCTTTGTCCCTCTTCTCTCTCACTGAGTCCCTCTCTCTCTGTCCCTCTCTCTCTGTGTCTCTCTGTCCCGCTCTCTCTGTCCCTCTCTCTCCGTCCCTTTCTCTCTGTCGGTCCCTCATTGTCTCTGCCCCCATCTCTCTGTGTCCCTCTTTGTCTCTCTATCCCTTTTTCTCTCCGTCTTTCCCTCTCTCTCTGTCCCTGTCCCTCTCTCTCTCTGTCTCTCTCTTTTCTCTCTCTGTCTCTCTCTGTCTCTATGTGTCCCTCTCTCCCTCTCTGTGTCCCTCTCTCCCTCTCTGTCTCTCTGTCGCTCACCCTCTCTCTCTCTGTGTCCCTCTGTCTCTCTCTCTCTCCGTCGCTTTGTCCCTCTCTCTGTCCCTCAGTCTCTCTGTTCCTCTCTCGCTGTCTCCCTCTCTCTCTCTCACTCTGTCTGTGTCCCTCTCTCTTTCTCTCTGTGTCTCTCTGTCCCTCTCTCTCTGTCCCTCAGTCTCTCTGTCCCTCTCTCGCTTTCTCTGTCCCTCTCGCTCTATCTGTCCCTCTATCACTCTGTCCCTCTATCACTCTGACTCTCTGTCCCTCTCTCTCTCAGTCTCTCTCTCGATCCCTCTCTCTCTATCTCCCTCTCTCTCTCTCTTTCTGTCCCTCTGTCTCTCTGTCTCTCTATGTCACTCTGTCTCTGTCCATCTCTCTCTCTCTCTGTGTCTCTCTGTTCCTCTCTCTCTTTCCATGTCCTCCTTTCTCTCACTGTGTCCCTCTCTCTCGGTCCCTCTCTCTCTGTACCTCGCTCTGTCTCTCTCTGTCCCCCTCTCTGTGTCTCTCTGTCCCCCTCTCTGTGCTTCTCAGTCCCTCTCTCTCTGTGTAAATCTCGCTCTCTGTCCCTTTCTCCCTCTCTGTGTCCCTCTCTGTCTCTGTCTCTCTCTCTCTGTGACCCTCTCTCTCTGTCCCTCTCTCTCTATTCCTCTCTCACTCTCTCTCTATGACGTTTTCTCTTTCTCTGTCCATCTCTTTCTCTGTCCCTCTCTCTCTCTGTGACCTTCTCTCTCTGTCCCTCTCTCTCTCTGTGCCTCCCTCTCTCTGTGCCCCTCTCTCTCTGTCTCTCACTCTCTCTCTCTCTGCGACCCCCCCCCAACTCTCTGTCCCCTTCACTCTCTGTGTGTGTCTCTCTCTGTGTCCCTGTCTCTCTCTGCCTCTCTCTCTTTATCCCTCTCTCTCTCTGTGTCCCTCTCTCTCTGTGTCCATTTCTCTCTCTGTATCCGTCACTCTCTTTGTGTGTCTCTCTTTCTTACTGTGTCCCCCCTCTCTCTCTGTCCCTCTCTCTCTGTTTGTCTCTCTTTCTCTGTGTGTGTCTATCCCTCTCTGTGTCCATCTCTCTCTGTGTCCCTCATTGTCTCTGTGTCCCTCACACTGTCCATCACTGTCTTTGTCCCTCTCTCTGTGTCCCTCTTTCTCTGTGTCCCTCTCTCTCTCTGTCCCTCTCGCTCTGTGTCCCTCATTCTATCTTTGTCCCACTCTCTCTCTGTGTCCCTCACTCTCTCTGTCCCCCTCTCTCTTCGTGTCCCCCTCTCTCTGCGACTCCCTCTCTCTGAGTCCCGCTCTCTCTCTCTGTTCCTGTCTCTCTCTGTGTACTCCACTGTCTGTGTTTCCCCTTTCTCTCATTGTGTCCCGCTCTCTGTGTTCCTCTCTCTCTATGCCCCTCTCTCTCTGTGCCCCTCATTCTCTGGGTCCCTCACTCTCTCTTTCTCTTTCTATCCCTCTTTCTCTCTCTGTCCCTCGGTCCATCTCTCTCTCTCTGTCCCTCTCTCTCTGTCCACCTCTCTCTCTGTCTCTCTGTCCCCATCTCTGTCCCTCTCTCTCTATGCGTCTCTCTCTCTCTTTGTCCCTTTCTCTCTCTCTGTGTTCCTCACTCTCTCTGCGTCTCTCTCTCTATCTGTGTCCCTCTCTGTGTCCCTCTCTCTCTGTGTCACTCTCTCTCTCTGTCCCTCTCTGCGTCTGTCCCTCTCTCCCTGTCCCTTTCTCTCTCTGTCTCTCTGTCCCACTCACTCTGTGTACCTCGTTGTTTCTCTCTCCCTCTCTCTGTCTTTCTCTCTCTCTGTCCCTCTCTCTGTACCTGTCCCCTCTCTGTGTCCCTCTGTCTCTCTGTCCCTCTGTCTCTCTGTCCCTCAGTCCCTATGTCCCTCTCTCGCTCTCTCTGTCCCTCTCTCGCTGTCCCACTCTCTCTAAATGTCCCTCTATCACTCTGTCCCTCTATCTCTCTGACTCTCTGTCCCTCTCTGTCTCAGTCTCTCTCTCAATCCCTCTCTCTCTGTCTCCCTCTCTCTCTTTCTGTCCCTCTGTCTCTCTGTCTCTCTAGCTCACTCTGTCTCTGTCCCTCTCTCTCTCTCTGTCTGTGTCTCTCTGTCCCTCTCTCTCTTTCCATGTCCTCCTCTCTCTCACTGTGTCCCTCTCTCTCTGTCCCTCTCTCTCTCTGTACCTCGCTCTGTCTCTCTGTCCCTCTCTTTCTCTGTCTCTCTGTCCCCCTCTCTGTGTTTCTCAGTCCCTCTCTCTCTGTGTCCCTCTCACTCTCTGTCCCTTTCTCCCTATCTGTGTCCCTCTCTGTCTCTATCTCTCTCTCTGTGTGACCCTCTCTCTCTTTTCCTCTCTCACTCTCTCTCTGTGACGTTCTCTCTTTCTCTGTCCATCTCTTTCTCGGTCCCTCTCTCTCTGTGCCTCCCGCTCGCTGTGCCCCTCTCTGTCTCTCATTCTCTCTCTCTGTGACCCCCCATCTCTCTGTCCCCCTCACTCTCTGTGTCTCTCTCTCTCTTTGTGTCCCTGTCTCCCTCTGCCTCTGTCTCTTTATCCCTCCCTCTGTCTGTGTCCCTCTCTCTCTGTGTCCATTTGTCTCTCTGTATCCGTCACTCTCTTTGTGTGTCTCTCTTTCTTATTGTGTCCCGCCTCTCTCTCTGTCCCCTCTCTCTGTGTTCTCTCTTTCTTACTGTGTCCCCCCTCTCTCTCTGTCCCCCTCTCTCTGTTTGTCTCTCTTTCTCTGTGTGTGTCTATCCCTCTCTGTGTCCATCTCTCTCTGTGTCCCTCATTGTCTCTGTGTCCCTCACACTGTCCATCACTGTCTTTGTCCCTCTCTCTGTGTCCCTCTCTCTCTCTGTCCCTCACGCTCTGTGTCCCTCTTCTGTGTGTCTCTCTCAATCTCTCTCTGTCCCCCTCTCTCTGTGTCTTTCTCTGTCTGTCTCTCTGTCTCTGTGTCCTCCTCTATGTGTCTCTCTATCTCTCTGTGTCCATCTCCCTCTCTCTGTCCCTCTCTCTCTCTGGTACCCTCTCTCTTTCTCTGTCTCGCTCTCTCTCTGTGACCCATTCTCTCTCGCTGTCCTTCTCTCATTCTGTGTCCCTTTCTCTGTCACTGTCCCTCTCTATCTTTCAGTGTCCCTCTCTCTCTCTCTCTCTCTATCGCTCCCTGGCTCTCTCTATCTCTGTCCCTCTCTCTGTCCCTCAGTCTCTTTGTCCTCCTCTCTCTCTCTCTCTCTGTGTCCTTCTCTCTGTCTTAGTCCCTCTCTCTCTCTCTGTTCCTCTCTCTCTCTGTCCCTCTCTCGCACTCTCTGTGTCCCTCTCTCTGTGTTCCTCTCCTGCACTCTGTCTGTGTCCCTCCCTCTCTCACTCCCTGTCCCTCTGTCTCTCTGTCCCTCTCTCTCTCTCAGTCTCTCTGTCTGCCTCTCTGTCTCTTTGTCCCCCTCTCTCTCTTTCCCTCTGTCTCTTTGTCCCACTCTCACTCTCTCTGTCCCTCTTTCTCTCTCTTTCTCTCGGTCCCTCTGTCTCTCTGTCCCTCACCCTCTCTCTCTCTGTGTCCATCTCTCCCTCTCTGTCCCTCTCTCTCTGTTCCTCTCCCGCACCC
The DNA here is from genome assembly GCF_047496795.1 of Chiloscyllium punctatum. Classification (NCBI taxonomy): domain Eukaryota; kingdom Metazoa; phylum Chordata; class Chondrichthyes; order Orectolobiformes; family Hemiscylliidae; genus Chiloscyllium; species Chiloscyllium punctatum. The sequence goes on from NC_092752.1 coordinate 63,830,875, forward strand.
TGTCTGTGTCCCTCCCTCTCTCACGCCCTGTCCCTATGTCTCTCTGTCCCTCTCTCTGTCGGTCTCTCTGTCTGTCTCTCTGTCTCTTTGTCCCCCTCTCTCTCTTTCCCTCTGTTTCTCTGTCCCACTCTCACTCTCTCTGTCCCACTTTCTCTCTCTTTCTCTCGGTCCCTCTGTCTCTCTGTCCCTCACCCTCTCTTTCTGTGTGTCCGTCTCTCCTTCTCTGTCTCTCTGTCCCCCTCTCTCTCTGTCTCTCTGTCGCTCTCCCTGTCTCGTTCTGTGTCCCTCTGTCTCTCTCTGTCCATCTCTCTCTGTCTCTCTGTCCCCATCTCTGTCCCCCCCTCTCTCTCTGCGTCTCTCTCTCTTTGTCCCTTTCTCTCTCTGTGTTCCTCTTTCTCTCTGCGTCCCTCTCTGTATCCCTATCTCTCTGTAACCCTATCTCTCTCTGTCTGTCACTCTCTCTATGTTCCTCTCTCTTTCTCGCTGTATCCCTCTCTCTGTCCCTCTCACTCTCTGTGTCTCTTTCTCTGACCCTCTCTCTCTGTCCGTCTCTCTCTCTGTCCCTAACTCTCTCTCTATCACTCCCTCCGTGTCCCTCTCTCTGTGTCCCTCTCTGTGTGTGTGTCTCTCTCAATCTCTCTCAGTCCCTCTCTCTGTTCCTGTCCCTCTCTCTCTCTCTCTCGCTGTCTTTCTCTTTCTGTCTCTCTCTCTCTGTGTCTCCCTCTGTGTGTCTCTCTATCTCTCTGTGTCCGTCTCCCTCTCTGTTTCCCCCTCTCTCTTTCTGTCCCACTCTCTCTGTCCCTCTCTCACCGTGACGCTCTCTCCCTCTCTGTCTCTGTGTCCCTCTCTCTCTGTCTCTCTGTCGCTCTCCCCCACTCTCTCTCTGCATCCCTCTCTCTCTCTCTCTCTCTCTCTCTCTCTCTCTCTCTCTGTCTCTCAGTCTCTGTCCCTCTCTCGCTGCCTCTCTCTCTCTCTCTGTCTTCTATCACTCTGTCTCTCTGTCCCTCTCTCACTCTCTCTCAGTGACCCCCCCTCTCTCTCTGTCCCTCTCTTTCTCTGTCTCTCTCTCTCTGTGTGACCTTCTCTCTATCTGTGTCCCTCTCTCTCTCTGTCCTCACTCTATCTGTGTCCGTCTCTCTCTGTGTCCCCCTCTTCTCTGTGTGTCTCTCTTTCTCTGTGTGTATATCCATCACTCTCTATGTTTATCTCTCTGTGTGTCCCTCACTGTATCTGTGTCCCCCACACTTTACCACACTCTCTCTGTCCCTCTCTCTGTGTGCCTCTCTCTCTGTGTCCCTCTCTTTCGCTGTCCCTCTTTCTCTGTGTCCCTCATTCTCTCTTTGTCCCTCACGCTGTCCCTCATTCTCTCTGTGTCCCACACTCTCTCTGTCCCACTCTCTCTCTCTGTCTCCCTCGCTCTCAGTCCTCCTCTCTCTGTGTCCCTCTCTCTCTATGTCCCTACCTCTCTGTGTCCCTCTCTGTTCCCCTCTCTGTCTCTGCCTCTCTCTCTCTCTGTCACGCTCTATCTGTGACCCTATTTCTATCTGTCCCTCTCTCTCTGTCCCTCTCTCACTCTCTCTCTGTGACCCTCTCTCTCTGAACCTCCCTTTCTCTGTCCCTCACTCTCTCTCTCTGTGACCTTCTCTCTCTGTCCCTCTCTCTCTCTGTCCCTCCCTCTCTCTGTGTCCGTCACTATCTCTGCGTGTGTCTCTCTCTGTGTTCCCCACTCTCTCTGTCCCCCTCACTCTCTGTGTGTCTCTCTCTCTCTGTCCCTCTCTCTCTATATCCCTCTCTTTCTGTGTCCCTCTCTGTCTCTGTGCCACTCTCTCTGTCCATTTCTCTCTCTGTGTCTCTCTGTCCCTCTCTCTCTGTCACTCATTGTCTCTTCCCCTCTCACTCTGTGTCCCTCTTTGTCTCTCTCTCCCTCTCTCTCTCACTGTCTTTCTCTCTCTCTGTCCCTCTCTCTGTCCCTGTCCCTCCCTCTCTCTCTGTCCCCCTCACTCTCTCTCTCTCTGTCCCTCTCTCTGTGTGTGTCTCTCTCTCTCTGTGACCCCCCCGTCCCCTTCTCTCTGTTTGTCTGTCTTTCTGTGTGTTTGTCCATCCCTCTCTGTGTCCCTCTCTCTCTGTGTCCCTCTCTGTCTCTGTGCCTCTCTCTCTGTCCATTTCTCTCTCTGTCTCTCTGTCCCTCTCTCTCTGTCACTCATTGTCTCTTCCCCTCTCACTCTGTGTCCCTCTTTGTCTCTCTCTCCCTCTCTCTCTCACTGTCTTTCTCTCTCTCTCTGTCCCTCTCTCTGTCCCTGTCCGTCCCTCTCTCTCTGTCCCCCTCACTCTCTCGCTCTCTGTCCCTCTCTCTGTGTGTCTCTCTCTCTGTGACCCCCCGTCCCCTTCTCTCTGTGTGTCTGTCTTTCTGTGTGTTTGTCCATCCCTCTCTGTGTCCCTCTCTGTCTCTGTGTCCCTCACACTGTCCCTCACTCTCTTTGTCCCTCTCTCTCTCTGTCCCTCTCTCTCTCTGTCCCTCTCTCTCTCTCTCTCTGTCGCTCTCTATCTGTGTCCCTCACACTCTCTGTCCCCCTCTCTCTTTGTGTTCCTCTCTCACTGTGACCCCCTCTCTCTGAGTCCCTCTCTCTCTTTGTGTCCTTCTCTATGTCCCCCTCTCTCTTTGTGTTCCCCTCTCTCTTTGTGTCCCGCTCTCTCTCTCTCTGACCCTCTCTCTGTGTCCCTCTCTCGCTTGTCCCTCTCTCTCTCTGTGTCTCTCTGTCCCTCTCTCTATCTGTCCCCCTCACTCTCCTTCTCTCTCTCTCTCTCTCTCTCTGTCCGTCTCTCTCTGTGTGTCTCTCTCTCTCTCTCTGTGTCCCCCCCGTCCCCTTCTCTCTGTGTGTCTGTCTTTCTGTGTGTTTGTCCATCCCTCTCTGTGTCCCTCTCTCTCTGTGTCCCTCCCTGTCTCTGTGTCCCTCACACTGTCCCTCACTCTCTTTGTCGCTCTCTCTGTGTCCCTCTCTCTCTCTGTCCCTCTCTCTCTCTCTCTGTCGCTCTCTCTCTGTGTCCCTCACACTCTCTGTTCCCCTCTCTCTTTGTGTTCCTCTCTCACTGTGACCCCCTCTCTGTCTCTCTGACCCTCTCTCGCTGTGTCCCTCTCTCGCTTGTCCCTCTCACTCTGTGTGTCTCTCTGACCCTCTCTCTGTCTCTCTCTCTCTCTCTCTCTCTATCCTCCTCTCTCTGTGTCCCGCTCTCTCTCTGTCCCTTTCTTTCTCTCTCTCTATCACTCTCTCTCTTTGTCCCTCATTGTCTCGGCATCGCTCTCTCTGTCCCTTTTTGTCTCTCTGTCCCTCTCTCTCAGTCTTTCTCTCTCTCAGTACCTCTCTCTGTCCCTGTCCCTCTCGCTCTCTGTCCCTCTCCCCTCTCTGTGTCACTCTCTCACTCTGTCCCTCCATCTCTCTCTATCCTTCTCTCTCTCTATGTCCCCCTCTCTTTTTCTGTCCCTCTCTCTCTCTGTCTCTTTGTCCTTCTGTCTCTGTCTCTCTTGCTCTGTCTCTCTGTCCCTCTCTCTCTCTCCCACTCTCGCTCTCTCTCCCTGTGTCCCGCTCTCTCTGTCCCTCAGTCTCTCCGTCCCACAGTCTCTCTCTCGATGTGTCCCTCTCTCTCTGTCTTTCTGTCCCTCTCTCTGTCTGTCCCCCCCTCTCTCTCTCTCTGTCCCTCTCTCTCTCTCTGTCTTTCTGTTCCTCTCCCTCTCTATCCCTCGGTCTCCGTCTCCCTCTCTCTCTCTCTCTCTCTCTCTCTCTCAATTTGTCCCTTTGTCACCCTCATTCTCTCTGTCCCTCTCCCCTCTCTATTTCCCTCTGTCTCTCAGTCTCTCCTCTCTCTCTCTCTCTCTCTTTCTCTCTCTCTCTCTCTCTCTCTCTCTCTCTCTGACCCTCTATCACTCGGTCTCTCTGTCCCTCTCTCTCTCTCAGTTTCTCTGTACCTCTCTATCTCTGTCCCCCTCTCTCTCTCTGTGACCCTCTCTCTCTGTGACCTTCTCTCTCTGTACCTCTCTCTTTCTTTGTCCGTCTCTCTGTCGCTGTCCCGTTCTCTCTCTCTGTCACTCTCTCCCTCTCCTTTCTCCCCCTCTCACTCTGTCCCTCTGTCTCCCAGTCTCTTTGTCACTCTGTCTCTCTGTCCCTCTCTCTCTATCTCAGTGTCTCTCTCTCTCTCTCTATCCCTCTCGCTCTGTGTCCCTCTCTCTCTCTCTGTCTCCCTCTCTCTCTCTGTGTCTCTCTGTCCCTCTGTCTCTCTGTCTCTCTGTCCCTGTGTCCCTCTCTCACTCTTGTGTCTCCCTGTCCCTCTGTCTCTCTGTCTCTCTGTCCCTCTGTCCCTCTCTCACTCTCTGTGTCTCTCTGTCTCTCTCTCTCTCTGTTTCTCTGTCCCTCTGTCTCTGTCTCTCTGTCCCTCTGTCCCTCTCTCTCTCTGTCTCTCTGTCCCTCTCTCTCTGTGTCCCTCTCACTCTCTGTTCCTTTCTCCTTCTCTGTATCCCTCTCTGTCTCCATCTCTCTCTCTGTCCCTCTCTCTCTGTGACCCTCTCATTCTCTGTCCCTCCCCTCTCTCTCTCTCTGTCCCTCTCTTTCTCCGTCCCCCTCTCTCTCTGAGACCTCCTCTCTCTCTCTCTCCCTCTCTCTGTCTGTCCCTCCCTCTCTCTGTGTCCCTCTCTCTGTGTCTCTCTGTCTCTCTGTGTCCGTCACCTTCTCTCTGTCACTCTCTCCCTCTCCTTTTCCCCCTCTCTCAATCTGTCCCTCTGTCTCCCAGTCTCTCTCTGTCTCTCTGTGTCTCTCTCTCTGTCCCTCAGTCTCTCTGTCCCTCTCTCGCTGTCTCTCTCCCTCTGTCCCTCTGTCACTCTGTCCCTCTGTCACTCTGTCTCTCTGTCCCTCTCTCTCTATCTCAGTCTCTATCTCTCTATCTCAGTAAGGCAATCCTGCCATTCCAGGAATTGACCTCGTGAGTTACAGCCTGGAATCTAAATGAGGAGTTCAGAGTGTTTATATACAGAATAACAGATACCCCGGAGTGCGTTACAGCCTGGAATCTAATTGAGGGGTTTAGAGTGGTTTATATACAAAATAACAGATAGCCCAGGGTGAGTTACAGCCTGGAATCAAATTGAGGAGTTCAGAGTGGTTTATATACAAAATAACAGATAGCCCAGGGTGAGTTTCAGCCTGGAATCTAATTGATGGGTTCAGAGTGGTTTATATACAGAATAATAGATAGCCCAGGGTGGGTTACAGCCTGGAATCTAATGGAGGGGTTCAGGGTGGTTTATATACAGAATAACAGATAGTCCAGAGTGAGTTACAGCCTGGGATCTAATTGAGGGGTTCAGAGTGGTTTATATACAGAATAACAGATAGCCCAGGGTGAGTTACAGCCTGGAATCTAATCGCAGGGTTCAGGGAGGTTTATATGCGAATAACAGATACCCCCGTGTGATTTACAGCCTGGAATCAAATCAATGGTTTCAGGGTGGTAAATATACATAATAGCAGATGCCCCGGAGTGAGTTACAGATTGGAATCTAATCTAGGCGTTTAGGGTGGTTTACAAACAGAATAACAGATAACAAGTAGTGAATCACAAAATCGCGGAGTCATACAGTCATAGAGATATACAGCATGGAAACAGACCCTTTGGTGCAACCCGTTCATGCCGACCAGATATCCTAGTCTCTTTTTCAAGCACTTGGCACATCTCCCTCAAAACCTTCCCATTCATATACCCATCGAGCTGCATTTCAAATGTTGCAATTGTACTACCCTGCACCACTTCTTCTGACAGTTCATTCCATTCATGTACTACCCTCTGGGTGAACAAGTTGCCCATTAGGTCTCTTTCATATCTTTACCCTCTCACACTAAACCTATGCCCTCTCGTTGTGGACTCTCCCACCCCAAGGAAAAGACTTTTCCTATTTATGCTATCCATGCCAGTCATGATTTTGTAAACCTCTGTAAGGTCACCCCTCAGCTTCTGACGCTCCAGGAAAAACAGCCCCAGCCTATTCAGCCTCTCCCCGTAGCTCAAATCCTCTAACCCTGGCATCCTCCTTGTAAATCTTTTCTGAACCCTTCCAAGTTTCGCAACATCCTTCCGATAGGAAGGAGACCAGAATTGCACGCCATATTCCAACAGTGGCCTAACCCATGTCCGGTCCAGCCACAACATGACCTCTCAATGCCTCTACTCAAAACTCTGACCAATAAAGGAAAGCATACCAAACGCTGCCTTCATTATCTTATCCACCTGCCACTCTACTCTCACGGAGCTACGAACCTGCACTTCAAAGTCTCTTTGTTCAGCAACTCTCCCACGGACCTGACTATTAAGTCGATAAATCCTGCTCAAATTTGCTTTCCCAAAATGCAGCACCTTGTGTTCATCGAAGTGGAATAGAATTGAAGGTTTTGGGGTGTTTTTGAAACATGCCAGTCACACATACATGGAAGTGAATTACACGTTGGAATCTAATCGAGAGGGTTCCGGGTGATTCATATAATCCCGACCGTCGGGAAACAAGCCCTTCAGCCCAACAAGACCACACTGACCCTCAGAAGAATAACCCATCCAGATCCATTTCCCCATTATTTACCCCTGACTAATGCAATTCACTTACACATCCCTGAATACCATGGGCAATTTTAACAGGGTTTGGATTGGATGGTTAATATACAGACTAGCAGATCCCCAGGAGTGTGATACAGACTGGAATCTAATCGAGTGTTTCAGGGTGGTTTATATACAGAATAACAGGTAGCCCGGAGTGAGTTATAGATTCATAGAATCATAGACATATACAGCATGGAAACAGACCCTTCAGTCCAACCTGTCCATGCCGACTAGATATCCCAACCCAATCTAGTCCCACATTCCAGCACCTGCCCATATCCCTCCAAACTCTTCCTATTCATATACCCATCCAAATGCCTCTTAAATGTTGCAATTGTACCAGCCTTCACCACTTCCTCTGGCAGCTCACTCCATACACGTACCACCTTCTGCGTAAAAAAGTTGTCCCTTCGGTCTCTTTCATATCTTTCCCCTCTCAAACTAAACCTATGCCCTCTATTTCTGGACTCCCTGACGACAGGGAAAAGACCTTGTCTATTTATCCTATCCTATCCATGCCTCTCATAATTTTGTAAACCTCTATAAGGTGACGCTTCAGCCTCCGACACTCCAGGGAAAACAGCCCCAGCCTATTCAGCCTTTCCCTTTTTAATAAATCCTCTAAGCCTGGCGACCTCCTTGTAAATCTTTTCTGCATCCTTTCAAGTTTCACAACATCTTTCCGATAGGAAGGGGACCAGAATTGCATGCAATATTCCAACATTGACCTAACCAATGTCCTGTACAGCCGCAACATGACCTCCTAACTCATGTCCGAGGTACTCTGATCAATAAAGGAAAGCATAACAAACGCCTTCTTGACTATACAATCTAACTGCGACTCCACTTTCAAGGAGCTATGAACCTGCACTCCAAGGACTCTTTGTTCAGCAACACTCCCTAGGATCTTACCATTAAATGTAGAAGTCCTGCTATGATTTGCTTTCCCAAATGCAGCACCTCGCATTTATCGGAATTAAACTCCATCTGCTACTTCTCAGCCCATTGGCCCATCTGGTCCAGATCCTGTTGAAAACTGAGAAAACCCTCTTTGCTGTCAACTACACCTCCAATTTTGGTGTCATCTGCAAACTTATTAACTGTACCTCTTATGCTCGCATCCAAATCATTTATATAAATGACAAAAAGTAGAGGGCCCAGCACCGATCCTTGTGGCATTCCACTGGTCACAGGCCTCCAGACAGAAAAACAACCCTCCACCACCACCCTCTGTCTTCTACCTTTGAGCCAGTTCTATATCCAAATGGCTACTTTTCCCTGTATTGCATGAGATCAAACCTTGCTAATCAGTCTCCCACGGGGAACCTTGTCGAACACCTTACTGAAGTCCATATGGATCACATCCACTGCTCTGCCCTCATCAATCTTCTTTGTTACTTCTACTGAAATCTCAGTCAAGTTTGTGAGACATGATTTCCCACGCACAAATACATGGTGGCTATCCCTAGACAGTCAATGCACTGCTGTGGTCTGCACAGCTCCCCGTGCAGGACAGATATCTAGTCCGGGGTTAATAGATCAATGCACTGCTGTGGTCTGCACAGCTCCCCATCCTGGACAGATATCTAGTCCGGGTTTATAGATCAATGCACTGCTGTGGACTGCACAGCTCCCGGTGCTGGACAGATATCTAATTCGGGTTTATAGATCAATGCATTGCTGTGGTCTGCACAGCTCCCCATCCTGGACAGATATCTAGTCCGGGTTTATAGATCAATGAAATTCTGTGGTCTGCACAGCTCCCCGTGCTGGACAGATATCTAGCCCGGGTTTATAGATCAATGCACTGCTGTGGTCTGCACAGCTCCCCGTCCTGAACAGATATCTAGCCCGGGTTTATAGATCAATGCACTGCTGTGGTCTGCACAGCTCCCCGTGCAGGACAGATATCTAGTCCGGGGTTAATAGATCAATGCACTGCTGTGGTCTGCACAGCTCCCCATCCTGGACAGATATCTAGTCCGGGTTTATAGATCAATGCACTGCTGTGGACTGCACAGCTCCCGGTGCTGGACAGATATCTAATTCGGGTTTATAGATCAATGCATTGCTGTGGTCTGCACAGCTCCCCATCCTGGACAGATATCTAGTCCGGGTTTATAGATCAATGAAATTCTGTGGTCTGCACAGCTCCCCGTGCTGGACAGATATCTAGCCCGGGTTTATAGATCAATGCACTGCTGTGGTCTGCACAGCTCCCCGTCCTGAACAGATATCTAGCCCGGGTTTATAGATCAATGCACTGGTGTGGTCTGCACAGCTCCCGGTGCTGGACAGATATCTAATCCGGGTTTATAGATCAATGCACTGCTGTGGTCTACACAACTCCCTATCCTGGACAGATATCTAGTCCGGGTTTATAGATCAATGCACTGCTGTGGTCTGCACAACTCCTCATCCTGGACAGATATCTAGTCTGGATTCATAGAACAATGCACTGCTGTGGTCTGCACAGCTCTCGGTGCTCGACAGATATGTAGTCTGGGTTTATAGATCAATGCACTGCTGTGGTCTGCACAGCTCCCCATCCTGGACAGATATCTAGTTTGGGTTTATAGATCAATGAACTGCTGTGGTCTGCACAGCTCCCCATCCTTGGCAGATATCGAGTCTGGTTTTATCGATCAATGCACTGCTGTGGTCAGCACAGCTCCCCGTGCTGGACAGATATCTAGTCCGGGGTTTTGGTCAATGCACTGCTATGGTCTGCACAGCTCTCGGTGCTGGACAGATATCTAGTCTGGGTTTATTGATCAATGCACTGCTGCGGTCTGCACAGCTCCCTGTGCTGGACAGATATCTAGTCCGGGTTTATAGATCAATGCACTTCTGTGGTCTCCACAGCTCCCGGTGCTGGACAGATATCTTGTCCGGGTTTATAGATCAATGCGCTGCTATGGTCTGCACAGTCTCGGTGCTGGACCGATATCTAGTCCAGGGTTATAGATCAATGCACTGCTGTGGACTACACAGCTCTCGGTGCTGGAGAGATATCGAGTCCGGGTTTATAGATCAATGCCCTGATCTTATCTGTGCATTGTTCCCCTCTGGACAGATTGGTGGAATAAATTGACAAGTGTAATGGATGAATCTGGACGGATTGCTGGGTTGTACTGAGCAGGACACTTGCCTGGTCTCTACAGTGTTCCACGGTGAACAGATATCTTCTCTGGGTGTATGGTGTCTGGGCTGGTTCTGTGAGGTGGATTGAGAATGTGGTATATCTCACCATTTCAGCTGATCTGGCAATGCCGTTCGTTCCCATTCCTGTGATTGGACCCTCCGTCTCTCATCCCATTAATGTTACAGTGTTTCCATATACAGTACATCATGTTGGTGGGGTGGGGAGGGGGGAAAGGTGATGGACAGGTCAAGGGCTTCCCCGAAAGGTGATGGACAGGTCAAGGGGTTCCCGGGAACGTTCTGTCCCCAACATTCTATAACTGACATTCCCCGGTACGTTCTGTCCCCGACATTCTAAAACTGACATTCTCCGGAACGTACTGTCCCCGACATTCTATAACTGACATTCCCCGGAACGTTCTGCCCCCGACATTCTATAAGTGACATTGCCCGGAACGTTCTGTCCCCGACATTCTATAACTGACATTCCTTGGAACGTTCTGTCCCTGACATTCTATAACCGACATTGCCCGGAACATTCTGACCCTGACATTCATTAACTGACATTGCCCGGAACGTTCTGTCCCCGACATTCTATAACTGACATTCCCTGGAACGTTTTGTCCCTGACATCGTTTGTGAACGGCCGGACGTCAGTGAATTGAACAAACGATAAGATCCCAAGGGAAGAGATCCTGTTCCAGGGAGAAGGAGACACTTAGCCGAAGGCCCCTCAGGCAGTTAAAGGGGTGAATACGTTTTCCCTGCGTTTACATTTCTTCACGACACAGGATCGACCACAATTTAGACCAAAATACAGGAATTCCCTAACTCTGTTTGTCTTCAGGAAACTGGGAGAGAATCCTTCAGGACAGCAACGTTTCCACTCTCCGTATTAGGAACTGGGAAGGAGTGAACTGTGTCTGCTCTCGAGTGATCGAGTGTGTGGGAATGTTCTAGAAACTATATGTCCTTATGGATGTGTTTCTGTGTGTTTGGGGAGGGAGGGTTTCTTGTGGTTTATGTCACATTTTTGTCATTAATTCCGAACTTCCCATTTGTTATTCCAGCTCCAATTATATGAATAATTCGCTGAATACAGGGGCACATTTGAAAATCTCACTGGGTCCCCGATCAAACAGGTCCCTTTGTCTCCAGGCTGATGGATAATGGTTTGTTTTCCTTCCTCACAGTTAACGTAGTGACCATCTACGTCCTGCTTTATAAAGATTGTGGATTGTCTCCATGTGTCAGACGTTACCTGGGGGCCATGGCAGCGGCGGATCTCCTGCTCATTATCCTCGACCTGATCCTGAGACACATTCCCACTGTTTATCGGGAACAGTTTTATTTCCTGATGGACTCCGTCCCCGTGTGTAATATCCACGCCGTCCTGCTTTATGCAGCCACTGACTGCTCTGTCTGGTTCACCGTCACTTTCACCTTTGATCGGTTTGTGGCCATTTGTTGCCAGAAGCTGAAAAGTAAATATTGCAGTGAGAAAACGGCGGCTGTGGTTCTGGGAGCAGTGACTGTGCTGAGCTGTTTAAAGAACATTTTCTGGTATTTTATGCTCACAGCTCAGTATTGGCTGGTGAACGAGCCCTGGTTTTGTGAGGTAACAAACGCTGTTCTATCCTCCAGTGTCTGGGGCACAATCGAGTTCCTCCACCACATTCTAACCCCGTGTGTCCCATTTCTCCTGATTCTGCTGCTCAATGTTCTCATCGTCAGACACATTTTAGTGACCAGCAGAGCCCGCAGGAGACTCCGCGCTCACACCAATGGGGACGCTCAGTCTGACACTGAAATGAGAAACCGAAAAAAATCCATCATTTTACTGTTTGTGATCTCGGCCAATTTCATCCTATTATGGTCAATGTTAATGCTGTATTCTATATGGAGACGGATGTGGTGGATTGGGTATCGGTCTGTGTATCTCGATTACTTTGTGCGGGAATTGGGTTTCATGCTGCAGCTCCTCAGTTGCTGCACAAACACCGCGATTTATGCCGTGACCCAGACTAAGTTCAGGCAGCAGCTGAAGAATGTACTGAAATATCCCTTCACCCAAATCCATCCATCCATCAAATTCCCTCATTAATCAATCCATTAATTTTCTCATTTCAGTTCAGTGTTTCAGCGATGGAGCAGCCTGTCGCTATGGTAACAGACTGAGGGTAGCGCTGGTTTCTCCATCCTTATCCCACAGAGAGTTTACAGGGACACATTTCAATGTTTCTCACAACTCAGGGGCCGTTGAGAAAAGGCACAATCCCACTGACTGTATCCATCACTTTCATTTGTAACAATTTAAATGTTGATTAAAGTGTGCCGAGCAGCAGAGTGAACGATGTTGTTGTGTGTCTTTGTGTTGGAGAAGCTGAACTGGAGAGAGACAAACTCAGCCCCAAGTCCTGGTCCTCAGGGAAGGGGAGGGCAACGCTGTAAATCCACAATTCAATGGCTGAGCTATTTGAGGTTTTGTATTATACAGTACATACAATACACCATATACATTGTTGTATAGAGCTATTCGGCTCTGCATAAATATTGGAACTGATCTGTTTCCACATAAATATTACTGTGCATCGAACTATCTCAGTTTATTTAGAAATCTTTTTTGTCTGGGAACTGTTTGTTTATAAATACAAATATTGTTGTGGATGGGAAGTGCTCATGTTTATATTTAAATCCTGTTTTGTTTTGGAGATGTCCATGCTTTTTCATAAATATTGTTGTAGATTGGAATTGATATGAATTATATCCCAGACCAGAACAACTCGCTGTATCAAAACATCTGGCCCCTTGATACCTTTTGCTCAATTCGATGGGCCCTGATATCATCAGCGACAGCACATTTGCCTTGTGTGTCAGAGAGAGTAGTTACATTTCACTTAAATCCTTCCTCAATCTCATTAAGAAGTGATTAATCAAAGAAACGACATGTTTTTACAGTTCAACCAAATAAAATAAAATTTTGTGCAAAGTTAGAAAGCTAGAATAATCTGGAGTGTATATGTCCATCCCTGTTTCCCTTCAGTGTTGTTTGGACTTGTTTGTACTGGGAACAGGGACTGCAGTTTAGAAATAATTGAATGAACAACAGAAAGGAATCGTTTTTCCAATTTCACTGGAATTTCTGTGAGGATTCTGAAGTCTGCTCTAAACCCACTAGAGGGCAGACTATTGTGAACGCCCCATGGAGCAGTCAGACAGACTCACAGCAATGTGCTCTGAGCCCACTAGAGGGCACACTATTGTAAACTCCCCATGGGGCAGTCAGACAGACTCACAGCAATGTGCTCTGAGCCCACTAGAGGGCACACTATTGTAAACTCCCCATGGGGCAGTCAGACAGACTCACAGCAATGTGCTCTGACCCCACTAGAGGAAAGACTATTGTAAACTCCCCATGGAGCAGTCCAACAGATTCTGGACAGAGATCAGAATAAAATTACATTTAATGTATGCATTGAAGACAAGACGCAGTATAAAGTTCCCAACATTTTGCATCTTGGTAAAGCATGCTGTAATGAGAAGGAGAAAAGAGCTATTATGTAGCAATCCAAGCCAAACAGCTTTTGGAGAGAATTACAGATTAAAAAGAGGAGATCTTCAACTGGACTTTAATGCAGTATTTCTGTTCAGGTGCATCCAAATATGACAGGACCGATGCTTAAACCCAAAAAAAGGAAAGGGACTGTGTTAATCTGGAGAAGATGTATTCTCATTCGGATCAAACTCAAACTCAACAGAGCTTATTGGTTCATTGTATTTGCATCAGTCTGTGCAAACACCTTGTATAAACATGTGGAAAAAACTTGTGTTAATTTGGCAAAACTGTTGTATCAATTTGCACAGAAATTTTGTCTTAATTTGTGCAATAAGCCTGTGCTCAGCCAGGCAAAAATGTTGGATGAATTTGTCCAAAGAATGTATCTTAACTTTTGCAAACGTTTTGTGTCAGTTTGTTAGGGAAACTTGTGTGTTTTTTTGTTGTGTGTGTCTGGGGTTGTTTCGGATTTGAACCTGCAGCTTTGTGTCTGTGTTTGTGTGTGTATTCCCAGGCTGGGCTGAGTGGGTGGTTTGGGGGGGAACAGATACAGGAACAGACTGGATCAGCCCTGGTATAACCCATTGATCAGCTGTTTTCTCCCACACACCCCTGTAATATCACAAATATGGTAGTTGGTGTGTTCCATACCTGAGGGAGGTGGGTTCCACATAATGGAGCTGGGAGCTGACTGGATCAGTTGGGATTTGGGAGAAGATGAGGGTTGAGTGACAGACCTGGGGCTATTGAAACCAGGTTCAGGAAGCCATCATTCCTTTTGCCATATGGAGTGCCCAGGGGTGAGTATTCGGTAGTTAGTGTCTCTATGTCTCTCTGTGTGAGTGAGAAAATGGGAGAGTTGTGTTTGAATCTCAATCCCAGGGTTGACCCTTTAAGCTGTCTGAAAGCAGCCTCACAGAGAGAGCCCTGGGGGAAAGGGAGCTGAGAGCAGCGGGGGGTGGGGACAGTGAGTATGGGCTCCTTAACCTCTCCATGTCTCCCCTTGCCTCACCTTTCTCTCGACCTCATATTCTGCTTTCCCTCCCTGTCTCTGTGTCTCTCCATTCAACTTTCTGTCTGTCTTATGTCCTCTGCTTCTAACTCACTTTGTCTCTCTCTGCCTTTCTTCCCTTTTCTCTCTCTTTCTATCTGTCCCTTTTGTCTCAGTTTCTCTCTCTGTCCCTTTTGTCTCAGTTTCTCTCTCTCTGTCCCTTCTCTCAGTCTCTCTCTGTCCGTTTTCTCTCTGTGTCCCGTTTCTCTCTGTGTGTCCCTTCTCTCCCTCTGTGTGTGTGTGTGTGTGTGTGTGTGTGTGTGTCCCTTTTCCCTCCGCTCCCCTCCGCCCCCGTTTGAAGGACAGATTAAAAAGATCTTTTAATGCAACCTTCTTTCTCCATCCACATACAACAGGACCCTCACATAACCACCCCTCCCTCCCCCTGTCTATACGTATCAATTATTAACGTTAAACATCCCGCAACACTAGCTTTCGCGAATCCTGTTACACTATAACCTGGTGTTGTCCCAGTACAACACTGGCATCTCCATCATTGAAATATAAAGATCACCGGTGAGCTTTTAACCAGGTGCTTGCTTGAAACACACACAGCAAGATCCCACGAGCAGCAGTGTAACCACAGACAGATCGTGTGTGTCCCTGATGCTGGTTAAGTGTTTGATTCAGTCCCCTGGACGAGAGGGAGTAATCGTCCTGTTGAACAAAATCCAAACATTTCCACTTCCCCTGCACTCTCTGATCCCCGTCTTGTGCTATCTCCATCTGAGATCGCTCTCTGTTCTCTCTCTCTCTCTCTCCATCTCTGATCTCTCTTCCCTACCTCTCTCTATTCCCCCCCCTTACTCCCTCCATCTCCGAAATGTCTGTATTCCTCCCCTCTCTCCCTCTATCTCTGAAATCTCTTTCTGTGTTCCCCCCTCTCGCTGTCTCCGTCTCGAAGATCTTTCTCTGTCTCTCAGATTTCACACATTTTATCCCCTTGGCCTATGCACATGACTCTGACATTAGAATGGAGCTTTGGAGAGAGTTTCTCATGATAAGGTATTCATTCCCTCCTCCGGGAGTCCTTCTTCCCAGACCCTGGGGGTGTAAGCAGTTTGTGTCACAATCCCAAGGCCCTGGTTCCTTTAAACCCAGGCCTCAAATCCATTTTAAACCAATGAACCTTCCACTGGGACAGTCAGCTCGCTCTCACCCCCTTCACACCCCCATTCTATCTCCACCCCTCTCTCTGTCCCTGGAGCTGGAGTGAGAGGGAGGCAGTGACATCTGTGGGATCAGACTGTGCAGCAGCTCCCCCTCCATCTTCCCCCCCCCCCTTTGTCTCTCCCAGTCCAGACCAGAACAAGGCCCACTTCAGAGACAGACTGAACCCCACCATTTTTTTTCTGTCTGTGTGTGTCTGTGCAATTGAACGACAAGGAGACAGGACAGTTTCTAATTATTCTCTCTCTGTGTCTGATGATTCCTTGCGGCAGAAGTGATTTAATTCTCTCTGCCTCTGCGTCATCCCGAGCTTCAGCTCCTGGATCCAATCTCCTCCTCACCCCCAGGGGTAGGGGGAGCGGGGTGGGGGGGGGGGGGAAACACACTGAGAAATAAAAACAAATAAATTTGAAATAAAATACAACAGTGGCACGAAAAGCATAGCAACATCCCACAGCTCTCTGCCTTCCCCAATCTCCCACGTGACCCTGTGACACTGGTTCAGTTAAATTATTGCAGAATGAATGAATTGCTGACCATCACAGTGAAATTGAAATACACAGACATCACCACAGAGCAATTGACCAGAGGCTAGAAACATTAATATGCATGCACAGCAAGATCCCACAAGCAGCAATCTAACCCCACACACATCGTGGGTGATGCTGGTTAACGGTTGACATATTTGGGTCAAATCCCAAGCCCCCAGTTACCTTAGCCCCAGGCTTCAAACCAGTTCAAAAACGATAAGGCCGCAATCCGACAAGACCCGGTTGAGCAGAGGTCCTGGTAAAAGCCAGCCCGCACCCCCGACCCCTCCCCAGAGAGAGGAGATTAAACCTCGGGGTAATGCACAGACAAAACTCACCTGGGCCCAACAGGCTGCAGCCTGTCAAACAAGCCTCAGGACTGCGTTTTCCCCCCCGTCTGGAGGAAGCTCATGTTTGAAGGTTTCCTGCTCCCAAACACACACTTTTCAAATCCTCAAGTGGCCAGGAAGATCCCTTTGGGAGGAAAGAGGCAGCATTAATGGGAAGGCTGAGTAGGAAAATGTTTCACAGGGAGATAGCACAGGAGCAGACAGTTCCTCAGCAACATCCAAACACAAACACGCCGGGTGATGAGTTGAGTTTTCGTGTTGAAAAGTTTTGAAATGACGGTTCAGCTGATTCAACCATTCACTACCTGCAACGATGGCATTAGGGCAACTGACGCACAGCAAGATCCCACAAGTGACAGTGCTGCAGAAGCTCAATAATCTGATCATTTTTATTTCCAGTTTACTTATTTCCTGTCACCCCAGGATCAAATATTACAGCTATTTCACAATCTCACACTGCCCCTCTCTCTCTCTCTCCTGTTTCTCTTGCTCTCATCATTTTCTATTTCTTTCTCTCACCCTTTCTGTCCGTGTCGAATTCGATCATCCTGCAGTCTCTATGACCCACTTTCCTCTGATAGTGTGACAATTCTTTCCAGAGGGTCAGATAATTTGCGTTAGAGTTCCCTCCCGAGGGAGTCCCGTCTCCCAGATCATGGGGGTTTCACCCGTTTGTGTCACCAATGCCCCAGTGACTTTAACCCCATGCTTAAAACCTGTTTTAAAACTGACAAGGCCGTGATCTGAAAGGACCCAGTTAACCAGAGGCCCCGACAGATCAGGCTCCCACACTCACCTCACCGCCCCCCCCCCCCCCCCCGGGGAGATGAAACCTCGGGGGAAGAAACAGACCCCTACTCACCTGGGCCCACGGGCTGCAGCCTGGCCAACAGGCCTCAGGCCTGTGCTCCCCGCCCTCTGGATGTTGTTCTTGTCCAAGGCTTTCCTGGCCCCCAGGCATCTTGGATCTTCACTTTCCTGCTTTCCCAACAAAAGTTCCTCGGGATAAAAGAAAGAAGAAATGAGTTGGTGGGGGGCCGGGAGAGCGAGAGCAGTGTGATGCAAAATTACACAGCAAGATCCCAGTTTAAACACAATCCCACCACTCCCTTCCCCCAACCCCAAATGCACTTCATAACCTCACAGCAACATCAAAATACAAACAAATCATAAGAAAGCAATTAACCAGAGGCTGGTAACACTATTATACATACATACACACACACACACACACACACTGTCACAACCAGACATGGAGGGCTGCTCCCTCTCCATACAGAGAACAGGGTATGAGAATGAATGTGACCAATTCCTTGTGCACATTTATTCTGGATGAGGGGTTAGTGCAGCATAGCCCTGCCCTCTCTGACACGTTGCATCGTCTGTCAGTCTGCTCCCTGGGGAGGGCTCTGTCTGATTGACATGTTGATTCCCAGGACAGGAGCCCCGTGGAATCTTGCTGCCCACTGAGATGTTAATTCTGGGGCAACAAAGTGTTATCTTTCCCAGTTGCTAGAAGTCTTTTTTAAGCCTTATTAGTTGTGTCAGTGCAGTTTGAAAATATTAAAGATTTTTTCCACACGAGTGTCTCAGAGACTGACCGTAGGTAGGCTTCCTGAGACACACACACACAGGGCTGGGAATGGAGAGGGGGATATTTGCGGAGGATTTCTTGGGATTTTCCTGCTGTATGTGTGATTCCAGAATTAATCTCTGTCTCTGTCCCTGTCTGTCTGTCTCTATGTGCCTCTCTCTCTGTCACTCTCTTTCTCTCCGTCTCTGTCTCTCTCTCTCTGTCTGTCTCTTTCTCTCTGTTCCTGTGTGTGTCTCTCTCTGTCTTTCTCTGTGCCCCAGTCTCTGTCTCTCTCTCTGTGTGTCTGTCTTTTCTCTCTATCCATGTCTCTCTTCTCTGTGTCTCTATCTCTCTCTCTTTCTGTCTCTCCCTCTCTGCTCCCTTGCCTTCACCCCCCCCACACACAGACAGACACACAGAGACACACACATTCAATCACACAGAGACACACACAGAGACAGACAGACACACACCAACACACACACAGATAACACACAAGCCGACACGCACAGACATCGACACACACACACACACACAGACACATAGACAGACACACACACACCGACACACACAGACGCACACACAGGCACAGACAGAGGCACACACACAGACACAGAAACACTTACAGACCGACACGCACAGACACACAGAGACAAACACACACATAGAGACACACGTACAGAGACACACAAAGACACATACAGACAGACACAGACACAGACCATGCCTCTGTGTGTGTGTGAGAGTGAGACCATGTCTCTGTGTGTGTGAGAGAGAGACCATTCCTGTGTGTATGAGAGTGTGAGACCATGCCTCTGTGTGTGTGTTTCTATCGGAGTGCCCAGTTTCCGTGTCAGTGCTGTCCCTCCATAATGTAACTGTGTACAAACTTCGTGTTTATGTCCCTGTCCCAGTAATCACATGCCCAATCGGTATTTCTCTCGCGCAGGCTCATACTGTTTTTCCCCCATGTGAGTGAGTGCTGCACTGTCCGAGGGTCAGTACTGAGGGATCGCTGCACTGTTGGTCGGTCAGTGCTGAGGGAGTGCTACACTTTCAAAGGGTCAGTGCTGAGAGAGCATTGCACTGTCAGAGGGTCAGATCTAAGGGAGTGCTACACTGTCAGAAGTTTGGTACCAAGGAAATGCCACACTGTCAGAGGGTCAGTACTGAAGGAGTGCTGCACTGTCAGAGGGTCAGTTCTGAGAGAGAGCCACTGTCGGAAGGTCAGTACTCAGGGAGCACCACACAAAAAGATAATCAGTACTGAGGGATCGCTGCACTGTTGGAAGGTCAATATTGAGGGAGTTCTGCGCTGTCAGTGAGTCTGTACTGAGGAAGCACTCCACTGTCAGAGGGTCAGTATGAACAGAGTGCTGCACTGTCAAATGGTCAGTACAAAGGGAGTACTGCACTGTCAGAGGGTCAATATTGAGTGAGTGCCACACTGTCAGAGGGTCAGTACTGAGGGAGCTCTGCACTGTCAGAGGGTCAGTACTGAGGGAGTGCTCCACTGTTAGAGATTCATTACTAGGGAGCGCTGCACTGTCAGAGGGTCAGAACTAAGGGAGTGCTACACTGTCAGAGGCTTGATACCAAGGAAATGCCACACTGTCAGAGAGTCAATTCTGAGAGAGTGCCACCGTCGGAAGGTCAGTTTTCAGGGAGCACCACACAACCCGATGATCAGTACTGAGGGATTGCTGCACTGTTGGAAGGTCAATATTGAGGGAGTAGTACAATGTCAGTGGGTCAGTGCTGAGGGAGCACTCCACTGTCAGTGGGTCTGTACTGAGGAAGCACTACACTGTCAAACAGTCAGTACGAACAGAGTGCTGCGCGGTCAAATGGTCAGTACAAAGGGAGTACTGCACTGTCAGAGGTTCAGTACTGAGCAGGTGCTACACTGTCAGCAGGTCAGTACTGAGGGAGTGCTGCACTGTTGGAAGGTCAATATTGAAGGAGTGTTACACTGTGAGAGTGTCAGTACTGAGGGAACGCCGCACTGTCAGAAGCTCAGTACCGAGGCAGTTCCGCAATGTCAGAGGTTCTTTACTGAGTGAATGCTGCACTGTCAGCTGGTCAATACTGGGGGAGTGCTGCACTGTCAGAGGGTCAGTGCTAAGGCAGTGCTGCAATGTCAGAGGATCAGTACTTAGGGAACACTCCTCTGAGGGAGGGTCTGTACCGAGGGAGTGCTGCAATGTCAGAGTCATTACGGAGGGAGCGCTGCACTATTAGTCAGTCAGTGCTGAGGGAATGCCTTACTGTCGGAGGGTCAGTACTGTGGGAATGCTGCACTCTGGAAGTGACAGTAATGAGGGAGCACCACACTGTCAGAGGTTCAGCACTGAGAGTTTGCCACTCTGTCGGACAGTCAGCCCTCAGGGACCACCACATAATCAGAGGGTCAGTACTGAGGGAGAGCTGCACTGCCAGATCCTCAGTATTGAGGGAACATTACACTGTCAGAGGGTCAGTAAGGAGGGAGTTCTGTACTGTTGGTCAGTCAGTGCTGAGGGAATGGCGCACTGTCGTAGCAACAGCACTGTGAGAGTTCAGTACCGAGGGAGTGTCACACTGTCAAAGGTTCAGTCCTCAGGGAATGCTACACCGTCAGAGGGTCAGTACTGAGGGAGCTCTGCACAGTTAGAGGGTCAGTACTGAGTGAGTGCCGCACAATTGGTCAGTCAGTGCTAAGGGAATGCCGCACTGTTGTAGGTTTAGTGCTGAGGGAGTGCTGCATTGTCAGAGGGTCAGTAGTGTGGGAGTGCCGTATTGTTTTAGGATCAGTACTGAGGGTTTGCCACTCTGCCGGAGTGAGAGTACTGAGGGAATACCGCTGTGGGAGGGTCAGAACTGAGGGAGCACCACTCTGTCAAAGAGTCATTTGAGAGGGAGCACCATATTATCAAAGGGCCGTACTGAAAGAGTGCTGCTGCTATCAGAGGGTCAGTACTGAGGGTGCACACACTGTCAGAGGGTTAGGACTGAAGGAGGGCTGTACTGTTGGAGGGTCAGCACTGTGGGAGTGCTGCACTGTCGGAAGGTCAGTGCCAAGGGAGTTCCACACAGATGGTCTTGACTGAGGGAGAGATTCAATGTCGGAGGGTCAGTACTAAGGGATTCTGGCACTGTCAGAGGTTAGACAGTCTGTGCTGAGGGAGCGCTACACTATCAGAGGGTCGGTATGGAGAGAGTGCTACACTGTCAGAGGGTCAGTACTGAGGGTGTTCTGCACTGTCAGAGGGTCAGTACTGAGGGAGTGCTACACTATCAGAGGGTCAGTATGGAGCGAGTGTTGCACTGTCAGAGGGTCAGTACTGAGGGAGTGCTGCACTGTCCGAGCGCAGTACCGAGAGAGTACGGCGCTGTCTGAGAGTTAATACTGAGCAAGTACTACACTGTCAGAGGGTTAGTACTGGGGGTGTACCATATTGTCTTACGGTCAGTACTGAGGGTTTGCTGCACTACCGGATTGTCAGTACTGAGGGAACGCTGCTGTGTTGTAAGTTCAGAACTGAGGGAGTGCTGCACATTCAGTGGGTCAGTACTGAGTGGTGCCACACTGTCAGAGAGTCAGTACTGAGGGCATGTTGCACTGTCAAAGTTTCTTTACTGAGTGAGTGCTGAATGGTCAGTACTGAGAGTTTGCCGCACTGCCGGAGGGAGAGTACTGAGGGACCGCCACAGTGTCGGAGGTTCAGAACTGAGGGAATATTGAAATGTTGGAAGGTCAGTAGTAAGGGAGTTCCGCACAGTCAGAGGGTCTTTACTGAGTGAGAGCTGAACTGTCATTGGGTCAGTATTGAGACAGTGCTGCAATGTCAGAGGTTATACAGAGGGTGGGTTGCAACGTTAGAGGGTCAACACCGAGGGAGGTCCGTGCAGTCAGAGCGTCATTACTGAGTGAGTTCTGCGCAGTCACCAGGTCGGTGCAGAGGATGTGCTGCTGTGTCAGAGGGTCAGTAATGAGGGATTGCTGCATTGTGAGAAGGTCACTACAGAGACAATGCGACACTGTCAATGGGACAGTATGAGCGAGTGCTGTGCTGTCAATGGGTCAAAGCTGGGGGAGCACTGCACTGTCAATGGTCAGTACAGAGGGAGAGCTACACTGTTGGAGGATCAGTACTGAGGGAGTGCCCCACTGTCAGATGGTCAGTACTGAGGGAGTGCTTCACTTTCAGAGGTTCAGTACCGAGAGAGAGTACTGCACTGTCTGAGAGTGAGTACTGAGCGAGGGCATCACTTTCAGAGGGCCACTACAGAAGGAGTGTTGCACTGTCAGAGGGTCAGTACTGAGGGTGTACTGCACTGTTCGTCAGTCAGTGCTAAGACAGTGCTGTACTGTCAGAGGGTCAGTACTGAGGGAGTGCTGTATTGTCAGAGAGTCAGTGCTGAGGGAGTTCTGCACTGTCAGAGGGGCAATACTGAGGGAGTGCTGAATTGTCAGAGGGTCGGTACTGAGAACACGGTACTGTCAATGGGTCAGTGCTTAGGGAGCATTGCACTGTCAGAGGGTCAGTATTGAGACAGCGTGACACAGTCTTTGGGTCAGTATGAGGGAGTGTTCCACTGTCAGATGGTCAGTATTGCAGGAGTGCTGCAATGTCAGAGAGTCAGTGCTGAGGGAGTTCTGCACTGTCAGAGGGGCAGTACTGAGGGAAGGCCATACTGTCAGGTGTTTAGTACTGGGGGAAGGCCGCACTGTCAGGAGTTTAGTTCTGAGGGAGGGTCGCACTGTCAGGAGTTGAGTTCTGAGCGAGGGCCGCACTCTCAGGTGTTTAGGACTGAATGGGGACCGCACTGTCAGATATCTAGTACTGAATGAGGGCCGCACTGTCAGGAGATTAATACTGAGGGAGGGCCGCACTGTCAGGAGGTTAGTTCTGAGGGAGGGCCACACTTTAAGGAGTTTAGTACGGAGGGAGGGCCGCACTGTCAGAAGTTTAGTTTTGAGGGAGGGCAGCACTGTCTGGAGTTTAGTACTGAAGGAGGGCCGCACTGACAGAAGCTTAGTTCTGAGGGAGGGCCGCACTGTCAGAAGTTTTGTACTGACGGAGGGCCGCACTGTCAGGAGTTTAGTTCTGAGGGAGGGCAGCACTGTCAGAAGTTTAGTACTGAGGGAGGGCCGCACTGTCAGGAGTTTAGTTCTGAGGGAGGGCCGCACTGTCAGGAGTTTAATACTGAGGGAGGGCCACACTGTCAGGAGTTTAGTACTGAGGGAGGGCCACACTGTCAGGAGTTTAGTTCTGAGGGAGGGCCAAACTGTCAGGTGTTTAGTACTGAGGGAGGGCCACACTGTCAGGAGTTTAGTTCTGAGGGAGGGCCGTATTGTCAGGAGTTTAGTTCTGAGGGAGGGCCGCACTGTCAAGAGTTTAGTACTGAGGGAGGGCCACACTGTCAGGAGTTTAGTTATGAGGGAGGGCCAAACTGTCAGGTGTTTCGTACTGAGGGAGGGCCGCACTGTCAGGAGTTTAGTTCTGAGGGAGGGCCGCACTGTCAGGAGTTGAGTTCTGAGCGAGGGCCGCACTCTCAGGTGTTTAGGACTGATTGGGGACCGCACTGTCAGATATTTAGTACTCAATGAGGGCCCCACTGTCAGGAGATTAATACTGATGGAGGGCCGCACTGTCGGAAGTTTAGTACAGAGGGAGGGTCACACTGTCAGAAGTTTAGTACTGAGGGAGGGCCGCACTGTCAGGAGTTTAGTACTGAGGGAGGGTCGCACTGTCAGGAGTTTAGTACTGAGGGAGGGCCGCACTGTCTGGAGTTAAGTACTGAGGGAGGGCCGCACTGACAGGAGTTTAGTACTGAGGGAGGGCCGCACTGTCACGAGTTTAGTTTTGAGGGAGGGCAGCACTCTCCGTAGTTTGGTACTGAGGGAGGGCCGCACTGTCAGAAGTTTAGTACTGAGGGAGGGCCGCACTGTCTGGAGTTTAGTACTGAGGGAGGGCCGCGCTGACAGAAGTTTAGTTCTGAGGGAGGGTCGCACTGTCAGAAGTTTAGTACTGGGAGGGCCGTACTGTCAGGAGTTTAGTACTGAGTGAGGGCCGCACTGTCAGGAGTTTAGTACTGAGGGAGGGCCGCACTGTCAGGTGTTTAGTACTGAGGGAGGGCCGCACTGTCAGAATTTTAGTACTGAGGGAGGCCTGCACTGTCTGGAGTTCAGTACTGAGGGGGGGCTGATCTGCACTGTCAGAATGTTAATTCTGAGGGAAGGCCTCACTGTCCGGTGTTTAGTACTGAGAGAGGACCGCACTGTCAAGGGTTTAGTACTGAGGGACGGCCGCACTGTCAGGGGTTTAGTTCTGAGGGAGGGCCGCACTCTCAGGAGGTTATTTGTGAGGGAGGGCTGCTCTGTCAGGATTTTAGTAAGGAGGGAGGGCCTCACTGTCAGGAGTTTAGTTCTGAGGGCGGGCCGCACTGTCAGGAGTTTAGTACTGAGGGAGGGCCGCACTGTCAGGAGTTTAGTACTGAGGGAGGGCCGCACTGTCAGGATATATTTCGGAGGGAGGGCTGCACTGTCAGGAGTTTAGTTCTAAGGAAGGTCCACACTGTCAGGAGTTTAGTACTGAGGGAGGGCCGCACTTTCAGGTGTTTAGTAATGCATGGGGGCCGCACTGTCAGGAGTTTAGTTCTGAGCGAGGGCCGCACTGTCAGGAGTTTAGTACTGAGGGAGGGCCACACTGTCACTCCCTCTGTCCCCCCTCTCTGTCCCCCCTCTGTCCCCGCCTCTCTGTCCCCGTCTCTCTGTCCCCGTGCTCTCTCTGTCCCCATCTCTTACTGTCCCCCCTCTGTCCCTCCTCTCTCTGGCCTCTCCCTCTCTGTCCCCCCCGCCCACCCTCTGTTCCCCACTCTCTCCATCCCCCCTTTCTCTGTCCCCTTCTCTCTGTCCCCTTCTCTCTGTCCCCCTCTCTCTGACCCCCTCTCTTTCCCCCACTTTGTATCCTCTCTCTGTCCCCACTCCCTTTGACCCCATCTCTCAGTCCCCCTCTCCCTGTCCCCCTCTGTCTGACCCCCTCTATCTCCTCCTCTCTCTGACCCCCTCTATCTCCCCCACTCTCTGTGCACCTCCCTCTGTCCTCCCTTTTCTGTCCACCATTCTCTGTCTCCCACTCTCTGTCCCCCTGTCTCTGTCCCCCTCTCTCTCTGTCCCCCTCTCTCTCTGTCCTCCTCTCTCTCTCTGTCTACCTCTCTCTCTCTCTGTCCCCCACTCTCTGTCCTCCTCTCTCTGTCCTCCGCTCTCTGTCGCCCTCTCTCTTTGTCCCTCTCTCTCTCTGTCCCCCACTCTCTCCGTCCCACGCACTCTCCCACCCGCCTCTCTCTCTGAACCCCTCTCTCTTCCACCCACCTTTCTCTCTGTCCCCCCTCTCTGTCCCCCTCTCTGACACCCCCTCTATCTGACCCCCTCTCTCTCTGTCCCTAACTCTCTATCCTCCTCTCTCTGTCGACCTCTCTCTGTTGCCCTTTCTGTGCCCCCTCTATCTTTGTCCCCTCTCTCTCTGTCCACCTCTCTCCGACCCCCTCTATCTGACCCACTCTCTGTCCCACTCTCTCTGTCGCTCTCTCTCTGACCCCCTCTCTCTATTTCTCTCTATCCCCCTCTCTCTGTCCCCCTCTCTCTCTGTCCTCCTCTCTCTGCCCCCCTCTCTCTGCACCCCGTTTCTGTCCCGCATCTCTCTGGCCCCCGTCTCTCTGTCCCCCCTCTCTGTCCCCCTCTCTCTGTCGCCCTTTCTCTGTCGCCCTCTCTCTGCCCACTCTCTCTGTCCCACTCTCTCTGATCCCCTCTGTCTCACCCACTCTCTGTCCCCCTCTCTCTCCCACCCGTCTCCCTCTATTCCCCCTCTTTGTCCCCCTCTCTTTCTGTTCCCCTCTCTCTCTGTCCCCCTCTCTCTATCCCACGCTCTCCCACCCGCCTCTCTCTGACCTTCTCTCTCTGTCCCCCTCTGTGTCCCCGTCTCTCTGTCCCCTCTCTCTCTGTCCCGCGCTCCCTCCCGCCCGCCTCTCTCTGACGCCCTCTCTCTGTCCCTCTCTCTCTGCCCTTCTCTCTCTGTCCCCCTCTCTCTCTGTCCCCCACTTCCTGTCCCCTCTCTCTGCCCCCCTCTCTCTGTCCCCCTCTCTATGTCGGCCTCTCTCTGCCCCCTCTCTGTCACTGTCTCTCTTTCCCCACTCTCTCTGTCCCCCCTCTCTGTGTCCCTCCTCTCTCTGTCCCCCTCTGTCTCCCCCATCTCTTTCATCGTCTCTCTGTCCCCCTCCCTCTCTCCCACTCTCTCTGTCCACCCTCTCTCTCCCCCCCTTTCTCTGTCCCCCCCTCTTTCTCCCCCTTTCTCTGTCGCCCTCTCTCTGCAACCTGTCTGTCTCCATCTCTCAGTCCCCCTCTCTCTCTCTGTCCCTCCCTCTAGCTGTTCGGCCTCTCTCTGGCCCTCCTCTCTATCCCGCCTCTATCTGTCCACCCGCTTTGTACCAACCCTCTCTGAACCCCCCCTCCGCTCTCTGTTCCCCCCTCTCTCTGTTCCCCTGTCTCTGACCCCCTCTACCTCCCCCACTCTCTGTCCCCCCACTCTCTGCCCCCTCTCTCTGTCCCACTCTGTCTCCCCCATCTCTTTCATCGTCTCTCTGTCCCCCCTCCCTCTCTCCCACTCTCTCTGTCCCCCCTCTCTCTCTCCCCCCTTTCTCTGTCCCCCCTCTCTCTCCCTCTTTCTCTGTCCCCCTCTCTCTGTCGCTCTCTCTCTGCAACCTGTCTGTCACCATCTCTCAGTACCCCCCTCTCTCTCTGTCCCTCCCTCTAGCTGTTCACCCCCTCTCTGTCCCCCCTCTCTATCCCGCCTCTATCTGTCCACCCTCTTTGTCCCAACCCTCTCTGAAACCCCTCCTCCTCTCTCTGTCCCCGTCTCTCTCTGTTCCCCTGTCTCTGACCCCCTCTACCTCCCCCACTCTCTGTCCCCCCTCTCTGTCCCCTCCGTCTCTGTCTCCCCTTCTCTCTGTCGGCATTTATCTGACCCCCTCTCTCTCTGTCCCCCTCTCTCTGTCCCCTCTCTCTCTGTCCCCCTCTATCACCCCTCTTTCTGTCCCCCACACTCCGTCTCTGACCCACTCTCTCTGTCCCTTTCTGTCCCCCTCTCTGTGTTCCCTTCTCTCTGTCCCCCTGTCTCTGTCGCCTCTCTCTCTGTCCCCCTCCCTCTCTGTCCCCCTCTCTCTCTGTCCCCCACTCTCTGTCCCCCCCACTCTCTGTCCCCCTCTCTCTGTCCCCTCTCTCTCTGTCCCCCTCTATCACCCCTCTTTCTGTCCCCCACACTCCGTCTCTGACCCACTCTCTCTGTCCCTTTCTGTCCCCCTCTCTGTGTTCCCTTCTCTCTGTCCCCCTGTCTCTGTCGCCTCTCTCTCTGTCCCCCTCCCTCTCTGTCCCCCTCTCTCTCTGTCCCCCACTCTCTGTCCCCCCCACTCTCTGTCCCCCTCTCTCTGTCCCCTCTCTCTCTGTCCCCCTCTATCACCCCTCTTTCTGTCCCCCACACTCCGTCTCTGACCCACTCTCTCTGTCCCTTTCTGTCCCCCTCTCTGTGTTCCCTTCTCTCTGTCCCCCTGTCTCTGTCGCCTCTCTCTCTGTCCCCCTCCCTCTCTGTCCCCCTCTCTCTCTGTCCCCCACTCTCTGTCCCCCCCTCTCTCTGTCCCCATTTCTCTGTCCCCCATTTCTCTGTTCCCTCTCTCTCTGTCCCCTCTCTTTCCCCCCCTCTCTGTACCCCCTCTCTCTGACTCCCCTCTCTCTGACACCCCTCTCTCTGTCTCCCTCTCTCTCTGTCCCCCTCTATCTCCCCGTCTCTCTGTCCCCGTCTCTCTGTCCCCCTCTCTCTGTCCCAATCACTCTCTCCCAACCGCCTCTCTCTGACGCCCTCTCTCTGTCCCCCTCTCTCTGCCTTTTTCTCTCTCTGTCCCCCTCTCTCTCTGTCCCCCACTCCCTGTCCCCTCTCTCTGTCCCCACTCTCTCTGTCCCCCCTCTCTGTGTCCCTCCTCTCTCTGTCCCCCTCTGTCTCCCCCATCTCTTTCATCGTCTCTCTGTCCCCCCTCCCTCTCTCCCACTCTCTCTGTCCCCCCTCTCTCTCTCTCCCCCTTTCTCTGTCCCCCCTTTTTCTCCCCCTTTCTCTGTCGCCCTCTCTCTGCAACCTGTCTGTCACCATCTCTCAGTCCCCCTCTCTCTCTCTGTCCCTCCCTTCAGCTGTTCGGCCTCTCTCTGTCCCCCCTCTCTATCCCGCCTCTATCTGTCCACCCACTTTGTACCAACCCTCTCTGAACCCCCTCCTCCTCTCGCTGTCCCCCCTCTCTCTTGTCCCCTGTCTCTGACCCCCTCTACCTCCCCCACTCTCTGTTCCCCCCACTCTCTGCTCCCCTCTCTCTGCCCCTCTGTCTCCCCCATCTCTTTCATCGTCTCTCTGTCCCCCCCTCTCTCCCACTCTCTCTGTCCCCCCTCTCTCTCCCCCATTTCTCTGTCCCCCCTCTCTCTCCCCCTTTCTCTGTCCCCCTCTCTCTGTCGCCCTCTCTCTGCAACCTGTCTGTCACCATCTCTCAATCCCCCCTCTCTCTCTGTCCCTCCCTCTAGCTGTTCCCCCTCTCTCTGTCCCCCTCTCTATCCCGCCTCTATCTGTCCACCCTCTTTGTCCCAACCCTCTCTGAACCCCCTCCTCCTCTCTCTGTCCCCCTCTCTCTCTGTTCCCTTGTCTCTGACCCCCTCAACCTCCCCCACTCTCTGCCCCCCCCACTCTCTGTCCCCCCTCTCTCTGTTCCCCCCCCTCTCTATCCCCCTCTCTCTGTCCCCCTCTCTCTGTCTCCCTCTCTCTGACCCCATCTATCTGACCCACTCTCTACCCCCCCACCCATCTCCCTCTATTCCCCCCTCTATCACTCGCCTTTCTGTCCCCCACACTCTGTCTCTGACCCCCTCTCTCTGTCCCTCTCTGTCCCCCTCTCTGTCTTCCCTTCTCTCTGACCCCCTGTCTCTGTCGCCTCTCTCTCTGTCCCCCCCTCTCTCTGTCCCCCCCTCTCTCTGGCCCTCCTCGCTCTGGACCCTTCCCTCTCTCTGCCCCCCCCTCCCTGTCCCCCCCTCTCTGTCCCCCCTCTCTCTGTCCCCATTTCTCTGTCCCCCATTTCTCTGTTCCGTCTCTCTCTGTCCCCCACTCTGTTCGCCCCATCTCTGACCCCCGCTCTCTGACTCCCCTCTCTCTGACACCCCTCTCTCTGTCTCCCTCTCTCTGTGTCCCCCTCTCTCTGTCCCCCTCTCTCTGAGCCCCTCTATCTCACCCACTCTCTCTGTCCCCCTCTCTCTGTCTCCCTCTCTCTGACGCCATCTATCTGACCCACTCTCTGCCCCCCCCACCCATCTCCCTCTATTCCCCCCTCTATGTCCCCCTCTCTCTCTGTCCCCCTCCCTCTTTGCCCCCTCTCTGTTCCCCTCCCTCTATTCCCCCTCTCTGTCGCCCTCTATCTTCCCCCTCTCTCTCTGTCCCCTTCTCTCTCTGCCCCCCCCACTCAGTGCCCCTCTCTCTCTGTCCCACACTCACTGTCCTCCTCTCTCTGTCCCCCTCTCTCTGTCCCCCACTCTCTGTCCCCAACTCTCTGTCCCTCCTCTCTCTGTCCTCCTCTCTCTGTCCCCCTCTCTCTATCCCCCTCTCTATGTCCCACTTTCTCTGTCCACCTCTGTCTGACCCACTTTCTGTCCCCTCTCTCTCCAACCCGTCTCCCTCTATTCCCCCCTCTTTGTCCCCTCTCTCTCTGTTCCCCTCTCGCTCTGTCCCACGCACTCTCCCACCCGCCTCTCTCTGAACCCCTCTCTCGTCCACCCACCTCTCTCTCTGTGTCCCCTCTCTGTCCCCCTCACTGACACCCCCTCTCTCTGACCCCCTCTCTTTCTGTCCTAATTTCTCTGTCCTCCTCTCACTGTCGCCCTCTCTCTGTTGCCCACTCTGTGCCCCCTCTATCTTTGTCCCCTCTCTCTCTGTCCACCTCTCTCTGACCCTCTCTATCTGACCCACTCTCTTTCCCACTCTCTATGTCGCTCTCTCTGACCCCCTCTCTCTATCCCTCTCTATCCCCCTCTCTCTGCCCCCTCTCTCTCTGTCCCCCCTCTCTGCCCCCCTCTCTCTGCCCCCCGTTTCTGGCCCCCATCTCTCAGTCTGCCGTCTCTCTGTCCCCGTTTCTCTGACCCCGTCTCCCTCTGACCCCCCCTCTCTCTGACCATCTCTCTCTGTCCCCTCTCTCTCTCTGTCCCCCTCTCTCTCTGTCCCCCTCTCTCTCTGCCCCCCTCTCTATGTCCCCCCACTCTCTGTCCCCCCTGTCTGTCGCCCTCTCTCTGTCCTCCTCTCTCTGCGCCCCACTGTCTCCCACCCACCTCGTTCTATCCCCCCTCTTTGTTCTCCTCTCTCTCTGTTCCCTTCTCTCTCTGTCCTGCTCTCCCTCCCACCCGCCTCTCTCTGACCCCTCTCTCACACCCACCTCTCTCTGTCCCCCCTCTCTCTCTCCCCCCTTTCTCTGTCCCCCCTCTCTCTCCCTCTTTCTCTGTCCCCCTCTCTCTGTCGCTCTCTCTCTGCAACCTGTCTGTCACCATCTCTCAGTACCCCCCTCTCTCTCTGTCCCTCCCTCTAGCTGTTCACCCCCTCTCTGTCCCCCCTCTCTATCCCGCCTCTATCTGTCCACCCTCTTTGTCCCAACCCTCTCTGAAAACCCTCCTCCTCTCTCTGTCCCCGTCTCTCTCTGTTCCCCTGTCTCTGACCCCCTCTACCTCCCCCACTCTCTGTCCCCCCTCTCTGTCCCCTCCGTCTCTGTCTCCCCTTCTCTCTGTCGGCATTTATCTGACCCGCTCTCTCTCTGTCCCCCTCTCTCTGTCCCCTCTCTCTCTGTCCCCCTCTATCACCCCTCTTTCTGTCCCCCACACTCCGTCTCTGACCCACTCTCTCTGTCCCTTTCTGTCCCCCTCTCTGTGTTCCCTTCTCTCTGTCCCCCTGTCTCTGTCGCCTCTCTCTCTGTCCCCCTCTCTCTCTGTCCCCCTCTCTCTCTGTCCCGCACTCTCTGTCCCCCCCTCTCTCTGTCCCCATTTCTCTGTCCCCCATTTCTCTGTTCCCTCTCTCTCTGTCCCCTCTCTTTCCCCCCCTCTCTGAACCCCCTCTCTCTGACTCCCCTCTCTCTGACACCCCTCTCTCTGTCTCCCTCTCTCTCTGTCCCCCTCTATCTCCCCGTCTCTCTGTCCCCGTCTCTCTGTCCCCCTCTCTCTCTGTCCCAATCACTCTCTCCCAACCGCCTCTCTCTGACGCCCTCTCTCTGTCCCCCTCTCTCTGCCTTTTTCTCTCTCTGTCCCCCTCTCTCTCTGTCCCCCACTCCCTGTCCCCTCTCTCTGTCCCCACTCTCTCTGTCCCCCCTCTCTGTGTCCCTCCTCTCTCTGTCCCCCTCTGTCTCCCCCATCTCTTTCATCGTCTCTCTGTCCCCCCTCCCTCTCTCCCACTCTCTCTGTCCCCCCTCTCTCTCTCTCCCCCTTTCTCTGTCCCCCCTTTTTCTCCCCCTTTCTCTGTCGCCCTCTCTCTGCAACCTGTCTGTCACCATCTCTCAGTCCCCCTCTCTCTCTCTGTCCCTCCCTTCAGCTGTTCGGCCTCTCTCTGTCCCCCCTCTCTATCCCGCCTCTATCTGTCCACCCACTTTGTACCAACCCTCTCTGAACCCCCTCCTCCTCTCGCTGTCCCCCCTCTCTCTTGTCCCCTGTCTCTGACCCCCTCTACCTCCCCCACTCTCTGTTCCCCCCACTCTCTGCTCCCCTCTCTCTGCCCCTCTGTCTCCCCCATCTCTTTCATCGTCTCTCTGTCCCCCCCTCTCTCCCACTCTCTCTGTCCCCCCTCTCTCTCTCCCCCATTTCTCTGTCCCCCCTCTCTCTCCCCCTTTCTCTGTCCCCCTCTCTCTGTCGCCCTCTCTCTGCAACCTGTCTGTCACCATCTCTCAATCCCCCCTCTCTCTCTGTCCCTCCCTCTAGCTGTTCCCCCTCTCTCTGTCCCCCTCTCTATCCCGCCTCTATCTGTCCACCCTCTTTGTCCCAACCCTCTCTGAACCCCCTCCTCCTCTCTCTGTCCCCCTCTCTCTCTGTTCCCTTGTCTCTGACCCCCTCAACCTCCCCCACTCTCTGCCCCCCCCCACTCTCTGTCCCCCCTCTCTCTGTTCCCCCCCTCTCTATCCCCCTCTCTCTGTCCCCCTCTCTCTGTCTCCCTCTCTCTGACCCCATCTATCTGACCCACTCTCTGCCCCCCCACCCATCTCCCTCTATTCCCCCCTCTATCACTCGCCTTTCTGTCCCCCACACTCTGTCTCTGACCCCCTCTCTCTGTCCCTCTCTGTCCCCCTCTCTGTCTTCCCTTCTCTCTGACCCCCTGTCTCTGCCCCCCCCCCTCCCTGTCCCCCCCTCTCTCTGTCCCCCCCTCTCTCTGGCCCTCCTCGCTCTGGACCCTTCCCTCTCTCTGCCCCCCCCCTCCCTGTCCCCCCCTCTCTGTCCCCCCTCTCTCTGTCCCCATTTCTCTGTCCCCCATTTCTCTGTTCCGTCTCTCTCTGTCCCCCACTCTGTTCGCCCCATCTCTGACCCCCGCTCTCTGACTCCCCTCTCTCTGACACCCCTCTCTCTGTCTCCCTCTCTCTGTGTCCCCCTCTCTCTGTCCCCCTCTCTCTGAGCCCCTCTATCTCACCCACTCTCTCTGTCGCCCTCTCTCTGTCCCCCCTCTCTGTCCCCCTCTCTCTGTCTCCCTCTCTCTGACGCCATCTATCTGACCCACTCTCTGCCCCCCCCACCCATCTCCCTCTATTCCCCCCTCTATGTCCCCCTCTCTCTCTGTCCCCCTCCCTCTTTGCCCCCTCTCTGTTCCCCTCCCTCTATTCCCCCTCTCTGTCGCCCTCTATCTTCCCCCTCTCTCTCTGTCCCCTTCTCTCTCTGCCCCCCCCACTCAGTGCCCCTCTCTCTCTGTCCCACACTCACTGTCCTCCTCTCTCTGTCCCCCTCTCTCTGTCCCCCACTCTCTGTCCCCAACTCTCTGTCCCTCCTCTCTCTGTCCTCCTCTCTCTGTCCCCCTCTCTCTATCCCCCTCTCTATGTCCCACTTTCTCTGTCCACCTCTGTCTGACCCACTTTCTGTCCCCTCTCTCTCCAACCCGTCTCCCTCTATTCCCCCCTCTTTGTCCCCTCTCTCTCTGTTCCCCTCTCGCTCTGTCCCACGCACTCTCCCACCCGCCTCTCTCTGAACCCCTCTCTCGTCCACCCACCTCTCTCTCTGTGTCCCCTCTCTGTCCCCCTCACTGACACCCCCCTCTCTCTGACCCCCTCTCTTTCTGTCCTAATTTCTCTGTCCTCCTCTCACTGTCGCCCTCTCTCTGTTGCCCACTCTGTGCCCCCTCTATCTTTGTCCCCTCTCTCTCTGTCCACCTCTCTCTGACCCCCTCTATCTGACCCACTCTCTTTCCCACTCTCTATGTCGCTCTCTCTGACCCCCTCTCTCTATCCCTCTCTATCCCCCTCTCTCTGCCCGCTCTCTCTCTGTCCCCCCTCTCTGCCCCCCTCTCTCTGCCCCCCGTTTCTGGCCCCCATCTCTCAGTCTCCCGTCTCTCTGTCCCCGTTTCTCTGACCCCGTCTCCCTCTGACCCCCCCTCTCTCTGACCATCTCTCTCTGTCCCCTCTCTCTCTCTGTCCCCCTCTCTCTCTGTCCCCCTCTCTCTCTGCCCCCCTCTCTATGTCCCCCCACTCTCTGTCCCCCCTGTCTGTCGCCCTCTCTCTGTCCTCCTCTCTCTGCGCCCCACTGTCTTCCACCCACCTCGTTCTATCCCCCCTCTTTGTTCTCCTCTCTCTCTGTTCCCTTCTCTCTCTGTCCTGCTCTCCCTCCCACCCGCCTCTCTCTGACCCCTCTCTCACATCCACCTCTCTCTTTACCCCCCTCTCTCTATCCCCCTCTCTCGATCCCCCTCTCTCTGTCCCCGTCTCTCTGTTCGCCTCTATCTGTCCCCCTCTCTCTCTTTCGCCCTCTCTCTGTCGCCCTCTCTCTGTCGCCCTCTCTCTGTCCCCACCTCTCTGTTCCCCCCTCTCTCTGTCGCCCTCTATCTGTCCACTCTCTCTGTCCCACTCTCTCTGACCCCCTCTGTCTGACCCACTCTTTGTTCCCCTGTCTCTCCCATCCGTCTCCCTCTAACCCCCCTATTTGTCCCCCTCTCTCTCTGTCCCCTCTCTCTCTGTCCCCCCTCTCTATGTCGCCCTCTCTCCCACGCTCTGTCCCACCCGCATCTCTCTGACGCCTTCTCTCTCCCACCCGCCTCTCACTGACCCCCTGTCTCTGTCCCCCTCTATCTCCCCGTCTCTCTGTCCCCGTCTCTCTGTCCCCCTCTCTCTGTTCCACTCACTCTGTCCCCTCTCTCTCTGTCCCGCGCTCTCTCCCACCCGCCTCTCTCTTACGCCCTCTCTCTGTGCTCCTCTCTCTGCGCTTCTCTCTCTGTCCCCTCTCTATGTCGCCCTCTCTCTGCCCCCTCTCTGTCACTGTCTCTCTGTCCCCCCTCTCTCTTTCTCCCCCCTCTCTCTCTGAACCCCTCTCTCGTCCACCCACCTCTCTCTCTGTGTCCCCTCTCTGTCCCCCTCACTGACACCCCCTCTCTCTGACCCCCTCTCTTTCTGTCCTAATTTCTCTGCCCTCCTCTCTCTGTCCCCCTCTGTCTCCCCCATCTCTTTCATCGTCTCTCTGTCACCCTTCCCTCTCTCTACAGAGAGAATATGGAGACATAAAACAGTTCACGGTAGAAAGGAGACTCAAGGTTCTAATCAGTTTTATTCCCTCTCAGATGTTTATGATTATGTATTTTGGAAATGCATGAGAAGAAAGTGGCATTGGTGACTGAAAGTTTATGTAGTTGCTAAATATAATCAACCAGAACAGCAATAACATTCAGCATCATTTATAGAATTGACAGAGATAGACTTACCAGGACCACCAATAATAACGAGGATGGGATAGTACCCAGCTTGAATTATCATCAGTACGGCTAGTATCCGCAACTGTAACCATGGCCAATCCTGAGAAAGCCAGTAAAGACCCAAGGATAAAGGCCTGTCCATTGTTGTGACATTCAAGTCTAATGTTCTCAGATTCGGATCCATTGTTGGAACATTCTAATGTTCTCAGATTCTGATTCCTCTCTCTTCCTCTGTAGCTGCTGATCCCAATCTTGTTGAGGTTGACGCTGCGCCGAATACTATGGCATAACAAGTTGAAAGAAGTCCCTAATTATGGAAGAGGGAAATCCTCCAGTCACCAAGTTAGATCCAGGAAGACTGATATTAATCACAGTCACTGAACAAACAACTCCAGTTAACCCCATTTCACGGCAACTCTGATATATCATAATAATACTTGGTGTGGGTGGGATTTTGATATCGATGATTATTGGGTTAATGGAACATCTCCAGTTGTAAACATAGAGGTGAGGGAGAGAGATAATTCTTTCTCTTCACAAGCTCGATGTTTATGCTGTGTTTTGGCAGTATAGGAATTGCTGGGCTCCCGAGGCCGTCTGTGTCTGATCACCAGGCCTGCTGCATATTTTCGTCTTATTTATTTATGTTTAACTTTGACTTTTGTCTGTCCAGCATTTAACGGCTTAGGTGGGTTTAGGCATTTTTGTGAGACACCTACAGAGCCATAGACGATGTAGATACAGTCCATTCCTTATGTTCTTGCAGCCGCGGCCTGGTACTGTGGCGTGATGGTCAAACTCTTACAGAACCAGTATTCTTAATTTTACCTTTTGCCAGTTATTGCTGGGGTCTCAGCAGGGTTGGAAGGCAGTAAATCTCTCCCGGGTGCTACACATCGTCTCTGTGATTTCTCTCGGAATTGTCTTTTGATGTTCTTTCCTCCTGGATTGGAGAACTGCATGTCAGCTAATCTGTTTCCTGCATTTGTTTTTTTGACATTTGTGTGTTTATTGGATGATACCATATTGGAGCAATTACTGTGCAGTAGTTAAATAAACTATTATTCTGCTAAGTGTTCCAACAGAATTAAGTTATTGCAAGTTCCTGTTCCTTTTGTTGTCTTTTATTGACAGTCTTCAAATAAATTGTGTTTGGCTTAATGTCGAATATTTTGACAAAGTAAATTCTATCTCAAACACAGCACCTCACGTTTACCAGCGGAATGGGCTGAGCTGGAGGACTGATAATTTTGTCAGGAGTTATATCGGATACTCAATCCACCTCTCAGATTCCAGCCCGGACACGCACACGCCCAGTTGAGGTACCTGCTCAGCATGAAGCACTGCGTAGACCATGCTCCTGCACTGCTCAGCAATCCGTCCAGGATCGAATACTGTTTAGAGCTCACAAGTTCACTACTTATGAGTCCAACAGTGCAGTGATATATAAACTTGGACTAGATGATCTGTTCAGCACAGGGTGCTGTGAAGAACACACAAAGGCATTGTTCGATACACACGGACTGGATATCTGTGCAGCATGGGGAACTGTGCAGTGAATAGCAGTGAATTTATCTATTAATTTGGAGCAGTTACCATCCGAACATACGCAGCTGTGTACACCAATCGCTGCATTGCTGTGTAACATTGTGTTAGATCACTGCCTAGTGTGGGGAACCTTGCAGCTCATGCTGGAAGTGACAGGATGTGCAGCACCTCTTCAGTTACAGCTCCATATCTCCACTATAGCATGACACAGGAGTGATGTGGGTGTGAAACTCACTGTCAGAGAGAGATGGCGGGGGAATCAGTTTAAATACCAACAAATGGGAGGAAGTTGGTGAAAAGAGAGGGGGAGATTGAAATAGAATTTCAGAGAAGGATCTGATAGTAGGTTTAAAAATTGTGAAATGAAACCATTTCGATAGCATCTTGCAATATAAGCCACTGTTTCTAGGAATGATGAGGGAGCAGGATATTGGTGTAAGTTAAGATGATTGAGAGTCTTGGATAAGCATTTGTCCTGCAGCGTTGTAACTGGGAGTAGGATCAGCAGAATCTTCGACTCATTGGGCTGAATCGAACAATAATTTGTCTCAGTGCCATTTTCATTGAATGTCACAGAGGGAATGTCTGCACGAGGCAGAGCTGGTTTCCTGGTGTTTTCTTATCGAACTCACCTCATTAACTATCCACCGCACACCTTGGTGTCCCTCTCATCCAACGCCAGCCCGATTTTCCCACCCATCATGGTTGGAGGTGCTCACCATCGCCCAGATGCCCCTGGATATTCAGTGATCCCTGGTACTGCTGACATCATGTAAAGGCCAATGGGCGCACGGTTGAGTTTCTCAGTTTGGAGTTGACCTGCATAGTTTTCCCGATGTTGTGGTTCTGTTCGCCGAGATGGGCATTTGTGATGCAGACGTTTCGTCCCCTGTCTTGGTGACATTCTCAGTCCTTGGGAGCCTCCTGTGAAGCGCTTCTGTGATGTTTCCTCCGGCATGGCAGTTTACCCGAGCATGGCAGATAAGGGTAAATTACACCACAGTTTGTCGACAGGGACATGGGGGCCCTGCAGAATAGTCTAGTACAAAGGGGCACCATTCTCTTCCCAGAGCATGGTCTGAGCACACCACCCAGCTCAGCGCAGTATCTGCGGTCTGAAGAAAAGTGCAGCAATACAGGAAAAGCATCAATATCCTTCTCCGCTTTGTCAGGATAAGGGTCACCGTATTCTCTCTACTCTCTCACACTCACACTCTCACCACTGCAATGCAGCACCTTCTCTCTCTCTCTCTCTCTCTCTCTCTCTCTCTCTCTCACCTCTGCAATACCCCCACATGGTTATAAAATGTTCTTATGTGTGCAGTTTCTAGAATAGTCTGGATGATGTCATTTGTACAATGTTCCAGATAATTTTCAAAATAATTCAACTTCAGCAAAATGTTCATCCCCCAATATGTAACGAATCAGAGGAAGGAGCAGAGTTTTACTTTTTTTAAAATCACTCAGGATGAAAGTGCATCATGAGGCCATTAAGCCTCTCAAATATGCTCCACTATTCAGCCAAAAGGAGCACCTAAACACTTGAAGACTCGTTGTCTTCTTGAAGACAGGCGCCACTTTGGAGTTTCGCCAGTTTCACTGGAACACTCCTGTAATCCCGAGAGTTATGGAATATTTCACACAGTGTCACCAGTCACTCTGTAACCATTTCTATTAAAACAAGCTATGAATTGCTGATGAGCTGTTTACCCTTGGTCTTTTCTGTTTGAGAAAAGCCTTGTTTGTTTTGTTCGAGACAGTGCAAAACTCTCATCTGACGACAATTTTGTTTATAATATTGAAACTCTTCGTGCATTCCCCTGCGAGGAACGATGCCACATACTGTTTTAAATTTTCTGCCTCTTCCTTGAAACCAGTTCCCTAGTCACATCCTCCAGTGAGTTGTCCCAAATATTCTTTCCTGCCTTCCTTCCAAGGGTCACACACACACATCATGAACGATTTTCATTCAATATGGGAAAACCCTTGGGTTAGTTTCTTCTCATATTTCTTGCCAGTTTTGGAATGTTTTTCTTTGTATTTTGGTTTATGCAATCTGCTTCTTGTTCCAAAAATAAACTTCCCAAATGTGGCCAACGCTACAGCTCACCAATCTGAATTCTTTAGTTTGTGTTTGATTAGCATACTTCACAGCCTTTATGCACCATGGGTGGTTTGAGAGTTATTAATCAGTACCTGCTTAAATGACCCCTCCCCCCAACACACACACACCACACACACACACACACACACACACACACACACACACACACACACACACAGACACAGACACAGACACACACACACACACACATCTGCTGACCTTCATCTGTGTCTATTTTCACACTCCAGATATATGACATAAATCTGCATTTGAAATGCCTGGCTCTTTTCAATCATTCAGGGGGAACCTACATATGTGGTTGAACACATGATCTGCTGAGGATGACTCCACTCTCCCAGTTTCCCTGGCTTTGTCATTTCTGTTCGACAATCCCACATTCCTTTGAGAAGCTTCCTACATGACATCCTTTTCTATCAAACCAGAAATCCCCTCACTCTGATGGACTGAGCCTTCAGCTGTGACTGTCCCATCTCCCTCGTTTCTGCCCTCACTCCGTCCCCTCCTTCCCAGAACAATGATAGATCTCCCCTTGTCCTCACTTCCTACTGCACTAGAATCTGCATTCAGAGAATCATCCTCCCCCACTTCCAACACCTCCAGCAGGACCACACCATCAAACACATCTTCCACTCCCGCCAACTGTCAGAAATTCACAGAGACCACTCCTTCTGTGGCACGGTCCATTACCCTGAACACTTCCCCACACCCCCATGACACCTTTCCATGTAAATGCAGAAGCTGCAGCATTTGCTCATTCATCTCTTCCCTCTTCACTGTCCAAGGCTCTAAACACAACTTCCAGGTGAAGCAACATTTCACTTGTACGCTTTCAATCCAATCTCCTGTCATTGCTGCACACAATGCAGTCTCCTTTACATTAGTGAGCCAAATAGAAACTGCTTTGAGGAACATCTCCACTTTGTCTGTTTGAATGATCCTGACCTTCTGATTGCTTCCCATTTCAATAACCTACATTACTCTCAAGATAATGAGAATTATTTGAGGAGGTAACGAAGGTTTGGACCAAAGACAGTTACCTATTTGAACTTCCAGAAGGCCTCTGATATGGTAAAGCACAGGAGGCTGCAGAGTAAGATAAGGACCCATGGTGTCAGAGGACAGGTACTAGCATGCATAAAAGGTTGGGCCTGTTACAGGATGCAGAGTGAGGATAAAATTGTCCCTCTCAGGATGGTAGCCAGTGACTAGCAGTGTTCCACAAGAGTCAGTGTTGGGACCACAACATTTCACTTTATAGGTTAATGATCTGAGGGGCGGGACAGAAGGCATTCTGGCTACGTTTGCAGATGAAGCAATGACAGGTGGAGAGGCATGTAGTGTTGAGGAGGCAGGGAGTCTGCAGAGAGATTTCGACAGTTTGGGAGAGTGGGAAATGGAGTAGGAGATGGAATACAATGTGGGAGGGTATGAGGTCATGCACTTTGGTATGAAGAATACAGGCATGGACTATTTACTAAATGGGGGAAAATAGTCAGAAATCTGAGTAACAAATGGACTTGGGATTCCAAGCGCAGGATTCGACTTAGATAAACTTGCAGGTTGAGTCAGTTAAGAAGGCATATACAATGTTGTCATTCATCTTGAGAGGAGTAGGATATAATGGTGGGGATTCTGAGGCTTTCTAAGGCTCTGCTCAGACCACATTTCCAGTATTTTGTGCCTCATACCTCAGGAAGGATGTATTAGCCTTGGTGTGTGTCAAGAGAAGGTTCACGAATGAAAAGTTTAACACATGAGGAACGCTGGAGAACTCTGGGTTTATACTCGATGGAGAAAAGAAGGATGATGGGTGATCCAATTGAAGTTTACAGAATACTGAATGACCTGGATACAGACAAAATTGGGAGGCCGTTTGCACTAGCAGGAGGACACAGGCTTAGAGCAAAGGGAAAATTCATTAGAACGGGGATAAGATGAAACGTC
The DNA here is from genome assembly GCF_047496795.1 of Chiloscyllium punctatum. Taxonomy (NCBI): domain Eukaryota; kingdom Metazoa; phylum Chordata; class Chondrichthyes; order Orectolobiformes; family Hemiscylliidae; genus Chiloscyllium; species Chiloscyllium punctatum. The sequence goes on from NC_092752.1 coordinate 63,871,466, forward strand.
TTTAGACAGAGAGTGGTGAAATTGTGGAATTCCTTACCACAGAAGAGTGTGGAAACCAGATCATGTGACACCAACGATATAGCCAGGAAATGGACTGCGGATCTGAAAAGTGACTCCAGAGAGTTAGTTTGGAAGCTGAAGAGTAGGACGAGTAGAGTAGTGATCTCAGGTTTGCTACCAGTGGCATGAGCTCGTGAGATGAGGAACAGTCAGCGAATGCAGCTTTACACTTGGCGGGGAGGCTGGTGCAGATGGGAGGGCTTCAGATACCTAGACCATCGTGATACATTCTGGGTAAGGTGGGACCTGTACATGTAGGACGGGTTGCACCTGAACTGGAGGGGCACAAATGACCTGTTTGGGAGGTTTGCTCGTGTGATTCGGGCGGGTTTAAACTAGTTTGCCAAGGGGGTAGAAATCAGACCACATGTCTGAGAGGGGGTTAGTTGCAGACGGGACAGTGACAGGGATCTATTGAATCTATCAGGAAGGTTTCTCACGCGATGAAACAAAGGGATCAGTTAAAGTGCGTCTGCTTTAATGAAAGGAATGTCCGAAATAAGAGTGACAAACTTAGAGCATGCATCAGTACTTGGGGCTACGATGTCGTGGATAGGTTTCAGAACTCACGTTGGGAGAGCACTTTGGTGAAAGTGATCACAAATGCCTCACATGCAGCATAATCTGTGAGAGTGAAAGGAGCAGTTTCCCTGGGAAGATATTTAATTGTGGAAAAGGAAATTATGATGCTATCAGACAGGAGTTGGGAAGTACAGACTGGGAGCAATTGTTCCACAGAACGGGCACAGCAGACGGTTTAAGGAGCAGTTGTTGCGAGTGAAACACAAATTTGTTCCTCTGAGACGGTAAGAAAGGGTAAGATTAAGGAACCTTGGATGACAAGAACAGAGGAACGTCTCGTAAAAAGGAAGCAGGCATCTTACGTAAAATGGAGGAAGCAAGGATCTAGCACAGCTTTAAAGGATGACAGGCTTGCGAGAAAGGAGCTCATAAATGGACTGAGGAGAGCCATGATCGGGCACAAACATAGGCTTAGCAAGAAGGATTAGGGAGAATCCAAATGCATTTTTCTCATACGTGAGGAATAAGAGAATAATCAGGGAGAAGGTAGGGCCAATCAGGGATAGTGTAGGGAACTTATGCATGGAGTCTGAGCAGACAGGCGAAGTCCTAAATGAGTTTTTTGCATCGATTTTCACCAAGCAAAGGAAACTTGTTGTAAATGAAAACTTAGAGGAGCAGGGCCAGATCAGTCTTGACCAGATCAAGATTGATGAAATTGAAGTGCTAGCAATTTTGGAAAACATTAAGATTGATAAGTCCCCAGGGCCAGACCACATTTATCCCAGGCTGCAACGGGAAGTGAGAAAGGCAGTTGCTAAGCTGCTGGTGAGGATATTTGCCCCCTCACTCTCCATAGGAGTCGTACCAGAGGATTGGAAGGAGGCGAATGCTGTTCCTTATTTCAAGAATGGTAATAGGGACACCCCTGGCAATTAGAGACCAGCCAGTCTTACGTCTGTTGCCAGCAACATTTGGAAAAAGTTCCGAGGGATCGGATTTATAACTATTTGGAAAAGCATTGTGTGATTAAAGGCAGTCAGCATGGCTTTGTAAGGGGCAGGTCATGCCTCACAAATCTTATTGATTTCTTTGAGGAGGTGTCAAGACAGGTCGACGACGGTCGAGCAGTGGATGTGGTGCATGTGAACTTCAGCAAGGTATTTGAGAGGGTTCCCCATTGATGGCTCATTCATAAAGTCAGGAAGTATCGGATACAGGGAGATTTGGGTATCTGTATTCAGAATTGGCTGGCTGGCTGAAGGCAGACAGTGGTTGTAGATGGAAAGTATTCTGCTTGGAGGACAGAGTTGAGAGGGATCCCACAGGGCTGTGTTCTTGGGCCTCTGCTCTTTGTAGTTTTTATAAATGACTTGAATGAGGAGGTTATGGGGTGTGTTAGTAACTTTGCTGATGACACAATGGTTGGAGGTGCCGTCGATAGTAAAGGGGGCTTCTGTAGGCTGCAGCGCGACATAGATAGGATGCAGAGCTGGGCTGAAAAATGGCAGATGGAGTTCAACCTAGATAAATGCGAAGCGATGCATTTTGGAAGGTTAAATTCGAATCCTGAATATAACGTTAAATACAGGATTCTTGGCAGTGTGGAGGAACAGAGGGACCTGGGTGCGCAAATGCACAGATCCCTCAAACTTCCCACCCAATTGGATAGGGTGTCAAGAAAGTATATGGTGTTTTGGCTTTCATTAACAGGTTTAAGAGCCGCGAAGTTTTGCTGCAGCTCGACAAGTCCCTGGTGAGACCACACTTGGAATATTGTGTCCAGTTGTGGTCGCCCTACGATAGGAAAGATACAGAGGTTATGGAGAGCGTGCAAAGAAGGTTTACCAGGATGCTGCCTGGACTGGAGGGCTTGCTTAATGAAGAAAGGTTGAACGAGCTTGGACGTTTCTTTCTGGAGACAAGGAGGAGAGAGGAGAGCTGATCGAGGTGTACACAATAATGAGAGGAATACATACAGTCAATACCCAGAGACTTTTTCCCAGGGCAGGATTGACTTGTACGAGAAGTCATAGTTTGAAGATATGAGGAGGAAGGTAAAAGGGAGACGTCAGAGGTAGGTTCTTTATGCAGAGAGTTGTGAATGCATGTTATGCGTTGCCAGCTCGGATGGTGGAAGCAGAGTCATTGGGGACATTTAAGCGACTGATGAACATGCACATGGATAGCAGTGAGTTGAAGGGGGCATAGGTTAAATTACTACATTTTACATTAGGATTAAATCTCGGGACAACATCGTGGCCCAAAGGGCCTGTTCTGTGCTGTACTGTTCTATGTTCTATTTAGCATATTTAAAACGGACTCAGATAAGTTTTGATTGACAAGGGGATCAAAGGTTACTGAGAGGAAGCAGGGAAATGGGGTTGAAAATCTGTCAGTCGTGGTCGAATGACGGAGCAGACTTGATGATCCGAATGGCTTCATTTCTGCTCGTGTAAAGTTGTGGCCTTATAATATTTCGGTCCTGGATGGCACGGTGTCTCAGTGGTTTGCACTGGTGCCTCACAACATCAGGGAACTGGGTTCGATTTCCTCTGGGTGTTCTAGTTTCCTGCCACAGTTCAAAGTTGTGTAGGTTAGGTGAACTGGCCATGCTGAATTGCGGATTGTGTTCAGGGATGTTGATGTTAGGTGCAATAGTCAAGGGTCTATGTATAGTATTGTGGTAGAGAATGAGATTGGTTCGCATACTCTTTGGAGAGTCAGTATAAACCTGGTGGGCTGAAGGGCCTGTTTCCACACTTTAGCGATTCTAAGAAAATGCAGGCTGCTGCAATGTTCCAATGAAGCACAACCCAAGCTCGAGTAACACCTCACTTTACACTTTGTTACGTTACAGTCTGTAGGAGTTCATATTAAATTCCATAAATTCACAGCCTGAACCCACTATGGCTGCTCTCCATTTTCCGTCCACTCTCCCTCCTGGGCTCCCTAAGTTCCTGTCGTGTTTATGTTACATTCAACAGAGAAAATCAACTTCTAATATTTACACATTAATTTACACCCATTATATATCTGCGTCTCTTTCACCAAAATTTAATGCCCATTTGTCTTTCACACTGGGCTTCCGAACATACTTCCCCACCTCTGCCAAGATACTAAAACACACACTTTCCAATCCTTTAATCGTCTGAAGAAGATTTGCACTGGACTTGAAACATTAACATTGGTTTCTCTGTCTCTGCAGATGTTGCCAGATCCACTGAATTCCTTAAAAAATGAAAAGTTACAGAATACATTTTCAATATAGCTTACTGGGTGCTTTGAGGAATAGTCACAGAACCCGAAAGATTAACTCTACTTTCACTCCACAGATGCTCTCAGACTTGTAAGTGTCTTCAGAAATTTCTGTTTTTGAATAAGTTTCAAACGTGTGTCAAAGCTGCTCACACGCTCTGTCCAACATGGAGCGCCATACACCGGGAAGTGAATGATAACGCAAGGTATACAAATTCATTTGTTCTGAAACTACATAAGGCTGTCATCACCGACACTACAGAGCTCTTAATCATGGTCATGAGAGAAACAGAGGGAAACACATTCGCTTTAAACAGAAGATGGCATTACTGGAGGGGAAAATATTCAGGTGAAAATGTTAAATGCCTTTGAGGAAAGTGACAAATTAGAGGCATGGCATCATGAAGATACCCTAACAGGATGAGAATTTTTTTAAAATGGAAGCGTTCCCACATCAGAAACTGGGATAAGGCACTGTGTACAGAGGAGAAGGGTGATCGGGTCCCCGTGCGAATTGAGGACAGGCATCAGAATTGTATTGCAGATATTGCAGCTCAAATTGGGCTTTAAGGTGATGCTGCAAATCATAGCAGCTCTAGCAGAAGCAGCAGCAGTAGAATTATATTCAACCACAATATAATCTCTCAGTCTACCATGACCATGAAGTCGATCTCCGGTTCAGTGATGAGTGTGGGTGAACATGCCACGGTCAGAACCATGTGTACCTAAACCTGATGACAACCCATTCAAGTTACCGCACTCACTGCTTATATTAATAAATAGCAGAGCTAACATCTGATAGAGAGGGCGTCATGACCCCAAGACTGTGACCATTTCTTTTAAAACCAGCTAAGAATTACTGCTGGCCTGTCTACTCTTACACTTATCTGTTAGAAAAATCCTTGTTCCTTTTGTTAGAGACTCTTCAATAACTTCCCTCCTATTACCATTTTGTTTACATCATTGAAATACTTACTGCACCTTCCCCTGTGAGGAAAGATGTAAATATAGATGTAAATTATCTGTCTTCTCCCTGTCACCAATTCTTCAGTCACACCCTCCAATTATCCTCAGTATACTTTCCTGATTTAATTTCGACCTAAGTTCAAACACTCATCTTAAACTTTTTTATATGCTCGGAAAAGCTCGTGCTGCTTGTTTTTGTATTACTTGACAATTTACTACATCATGTCTTTTCTCCGCATTTCCTCCCTCTCTAGATTCATACAGTCATGTAGCGCACAAACAGACCCTTTGGTCCAACTTGTCCATGCTGAGCAGGTTTTCCAAACTAAACTAGCCCCATCTGATTGCATTTCCTCCATATGCCTCTCAACTGTTTCTATTCATATGTTTGTCCTAATGAATTTTAAATGTTGAAGCTGGACTTGCATCTCCCACTCTTCCTACGACAGCTCATTCCATATACACACATCACCCTCTGTGTGAAAACATTGTCCCTTCGTCCATTTCAAATCTTCCCTCTTTCACCTTAAAGCTATGCTTTCTCTGGTTGAACTCCCCCATCCCGTGGAAAAGACATTGACTGGTCACTCTATTCATACCTCTCATGATTTTATAATCTTCTGCAATGTCATCCTTCAACCTCCTGCACATTATCTGACACTAACTTCACGAACGAGCACTTAAAGATAAGCACTGCAAATTTGAAACAGTATTCAAATGACAGGTAAATAACACTCAACCCAAGCTTCATACTGAGATTTGTCTTTCTCCATGTTACAATACTAAGGCAGCAGGAAACTGTTACGAGTACCAGTAAGAGGTCAAACACCTGAATTGCTTTGTCCAAATCGTGTGATGATCTCTACAGTGAAAGCGCATCATTGGCCTGAATTATATAAGAAGGGGAATTCTTGTACCACTCGGTCAGCGTCTACCTTTACCAGAGTGAGATGAAGGCTGAGTATACTTTTTGAAATTTGGATCACAGTGTGAATTCAGTGCAAAGAGGGAGAGGTGTTTTCAATAAGGTTTACGCCAAGAAGGAAACTTTCCGGAGTGAGATGTGAGTGGGAGGTGTAAAACAGCTTGAATGAAGAAGCCGAGCCACACTGAGACCAGAGCAAAGTGGTAGCACAAAACGCAGTTTGATGCTACAGCAGAGTAGGTATACCTGATCAAAGAGTTTCAGGTGAAGTGGGGAGGGACCATAATGTGAGAAAATGTGCACTGTAATTTGAGAGGAAGGACCTGGAATCAGGAAGGGGAGACGAGCAGGGAAGAGGATGGAGCAGAAATGGCAGTGTTTTCTGGGGGGTAAATCAGGAACCACCGCTGAAATTCATGCCTCACATCAACCTATGGTCCCTGAAATAAACATCCTAAATCTGGACATCAATAGGATCCTTGAGAGCTTTTGTCAACCATGTGTGGTTCCTCTGCTTACCGAGTTCTTCTTTTGAACAGAAACAATAATTACTGAGCGGTTTGGGATATCTGCTTGAATGTCTGCTCACGTATACTCACTGAACTTCCTCTGGGTCTCTTTTCACATTCTGCTTCAGACCAGATGTGAGGCAGAAATCCTCAAATTAGATGCCTTGTTCTTTTCAATCATTCGGGGGAAAGTTGTGCATGTGGCTGAACACATGATCAGCGGAGGCTGACTGCATTCTCCAAGTTTCTACATCTCTGTTATTTCTGTTTGATTATGCCACATTCCTGTGAATTGCGTCTAACGTGACCTCCTTTTCCATCAAACCAGAAATCCCCGAACTCTGGTGGACAGGGCCTTCAGCTATGACTGTCCCATCTCCCATGGTTTTGCCCTCAATTCGCCCACTCTGTCCAAGGACAATGATAGATTCCTCCTTGTCCTCACTTCTTCCTGCACTAGAATGCACATTCACGTAATCATCTTACGCCATTTCCACCATCTCCAGCAGGACAGCACCATCAAACACATCTTCCCCTCCCGCCCACTGTCAGTATTTCGCAGGAACCGTTCCCTCTCTGTCCCCTCCATCACCCAGAACACATCCCCACTCCCCCATTCTACCTTCCCATGCAATTGCAGAAATTACAACACTTGTCATTCACCTCTTCCCTTCTCACTGACCAAGGCACCAAACATAACTTCCACGTGAAGCAACATTTCACTTGTAACCTTTCAATCTGGTCTGCTATCATTGCTGCTCACAATGCAGTCTCTCTATATTGGCGAGACCAAACAGAGATTGCTTTGTGGAACACTCCCACTCAGTCTGTGGAAATAACCCTGATCTTCCCATTGCTTCCCATTTCAATAACCTACCTTGCTCTCATGCTATCATTTCGGCCCTGGGCGACTGAAATGTTCCAAGGAAGCACAACCCAAGCTTGAGTAACAACTCACTTTACACTTTCGTACGTTACATACTGTAGGAGCTAATGTACAATTTCACAACTTCACAATCTGACCCCATTATAACTGTTCTGCAGTTTCCGTACATTCTCCCTCCTGGCCTCCCTATGACCTTGTGTGGTTGTATCTTCTTTATCGTTCACTCAATACAGAGAACCCCTTTTCCCCATTCACATTTTAATTATTAGACTATTTCACATGATCTTCTCGTTCTTCACGACTAAAAGCATGTTTGTCTTTTGTCACACCCTCTTTTACCCGTCAACCCATTCCCCACATCTGTCAAGGGATTATAAAGCTCATTTTCCAATCCTTTTCAGTTCTGAAGAAGTGTCATACTGGACTTGAAACGCTAACTCTGTTTCTCTATCTCTGCAGATGATGCCAGACCTGTTGAGTTTCTCTAGAAATGAATAGGCTCAGAACAAATGTTCAATTAAACAAATAACTCTGGATACTGGAAATGAAAATGCAAAAATAGCTGGAGAAAATTGGAGCTTTGTGGGCGGCACGGTGGCACAGTGGTTAGCACTGCTGCCTCACAGCACCAGAAACCTGGGTTCAATTACCGCCTCAGGTGACTGACTGTGTGGAGTTTGCACATTCTTCCCGTGTCTGCGTGGGTTTCCTCCGGGTGCTCTGGTTTCCTCCCACAGTCCAAAAATGTGCAAGTTAGGTGAATTGGCCGAGCTAAATTGCCCGTAGTGTTAGGTGTAGGGTAAATGTAGGAGAATGGGGTCTGGGTGGGTTGTTCTTCGGCGGGTCAGTGTGGACTTGTTGGGCCGAAGGGCCTGTTTCCACAGTGTAAGTAATCTAAGCTAATGTAGAAGGTTCACTGGCCCTGAAAGATTAACTCTGCTTTCACTCCACAAGATGCTGCCAGACCTGCTGAATTTCATCAGCAATTACTGTTTTTGAACAAGTTCCACAGACGTGTGTTAAAGCTGCTCAAACACCCTGCCCAGCACGGAGCGCCATCCACTGGGAAGTGACTGACAATGCAAGATGCACAATTTTTTTGATCTGAAACAACATAAGGCTGGCATCTCTGACACTGCAGAGCTCTTAATCATGGTCAGGGAGAGAAACAGAGGGGAACACATTCACATCAAACACAGAAGATAGCTTTGGGCGAATGAGAAAGATTCAGATGCAAACGTTAAGGGATTTGAGTAAAGTAACAAATTGGAGGCGTGACACCAGGGAGAGCAGAATGAGAATAGGAAAATGGAAGTGTCACCACATCAGAAACCAGGTTAAGACACTGAGTACATGGCTGATGGATGAATGGGTCTTGGTGTGAACTGGGGGATAGTCAGGAGAGTTGAATTGAACATACTGGAGCTCAAAGTGGGCATTCATGTGGTGCGGTACAGTCATAGCAGCAGCAGAATTGTAATCAACTATAATCTGTAACATTTTCCCCAGGATAATCCCTCAGCCTACCATTAACATCAAGCTGATCTATGGTTCAGTGATGAGTGCGGTTGAACATGATAGGGTCGGAACCATGTGTACCTCAACCTGATGACAATTCATTAAAGCTACCGCACTTGACTGGTTACATTCGAAACAGCAGGACTAACATCTGATACAGAGGGCGAAATGATCCCAAGACTAACAGATCAGATCGAAGTACTGCAGTGCTGCCACGTCCAGACATAAATGTCAATGGACTATTAAACAACTCACTGGAGGAGAGGACTCCATAAATATCGCCATCCTATATCACGGGACAGCCCTGTACATTAGTGTAAAATACATGGTTGTGTTATCTGCATCGGACACAGCCAGAAGTGTTGAGTTGATGATCCACCTCACCCTCGCCATGCTGCCCGCAAAATCACAGATGCCAGTCTTTAATCGATCTGATTTGCTGTACGTGACATGAAGAAACAGCTGAACACAATAGATACGACAAAGGCAATGGGTCCTGACACCATTCCTGCAATAGGACTGAAGACTTGTGCTGCACAACAAGCCGTGTCCCTGGGGAAGCTGTTTCATTCCAGCTCCATCTCTGACATTTCCCTGGCAATGTGTAAAATTACTCAGCTATGTCCAATTCCATAACAAGGGAATAACTAGAGTCTGACCATTTACCACGTCCTGAGTCCCGTCACTATAGTCACATTGGTGGGAGTTCTTTTTGACAGAGCTGTTAAGCAGCACAGAAATAACCAGCTCAGTACAGTCCCCATGTGGAGATGGTGTTGTTGTGGAAAAGTCACTGGATTACTAATCCAGTCCAGACTAATGCTGTGGCAGTTGGTGGACGTTATAATTAATAAAATATCGAGATGTAAAACCTGGAGCCAATTTCGATTGTAAACACCAATTTCCTTCCTCAATGTCCTTTCAGGAAGTAAATCTCCCGTGCTTTCCTGGTCTGGCCTAAACGTGACTCCAGACACACAGACATGTGAAACACTCCTCAATGGTCTCGGAAACGGACAAGCAAGACACTCTATTGTATCAACGTGATCCGGAGTCTTAAAGGATAAAACCGTACAGATCACCCAGCACCAACCTCAGTATTTTGGAAACGGGAAATACTCCTGTGTTGACCCTGCAGAGATTTCCTTCCTAACATCTGAGAGCAGGTGGAAGGATTTACAGAGCTTTCCCACAGACTGCACAGAAACATCGGGAGTGGAGTAGGTCATTCAACACACTGAGCATCCTCCATTCTAGTTCATGGTGAAAATCTCCTCAATTCAGTTTTCCCCACACAGTGTTCGTAACCTTTAGTATATTTAAACATAGGAACATATAAAATCAGAACTATTGTAATCGCGTTGTTCTATGAATTTTGAACCTCTATTTAATATACACGCAGTTATCCAGTAAAGGTGTGTTTATTAAATGCAATTTCGCTGCAAAACAATTAGTGAATTGGGCCCCTTTCTTTATAAAGCGAGCTCCCGTTCACTGTTATGGGAGTCCGTCCCTGGCACCAGCTGAACAGTAAATCCCAGCCTCAGGATTCCTCTGTCTGCCAAATGCATCCTCATTGTGTTCAGCTAAAGCAGGAATATAATCCACTCTGCAAGCCTTGAAACTGTTCCTGAATGTGGGATTTGTAGTCTACATTTAGAAGAAAATTAATTTCAAACCGGGAGGGGAACATCTTGGAGAGAACTGGAATCCTGCATCGGCATCACGTGGTCAGTCAGCTCATGCGCTTTCTGAAGAAGATCTTGGTGAGAGGTGCAGGGCTGTAGTCAGTGACTGTAGTGTTAAAGTGTGGCATTTACTCTACTAATTCATTACAATATACAGTTTAAAGATTTATGCAGCCTTGGTTTGGATGGAATGGATGAGCGTTGCTGAGGGATAGACTATAAATCTTTTCCTCTTTTTAATCTGTCTTCCCTGTATGTGGGAGTATTGTCGGAACACTGCACTGTTGTATATGTTTCACCCTGTTTATAAAAGGAGGCAAGAATAAAATAACAGACGGGCTGCATCAAATGTTTGGTGGAGAAGTTTCTAGATACCTTTGTGTAATGCTGCTCCAAGTTTGAAATTCCCTGTTATCAAGTCCTTTCTTAACCTTGTGACATCATTCAGAACATTCAAACTGCTGCTCAGGAACAGGGAGAAACAGGTGGTAGTCACTCAACTGCTCGATTCTGAGACACAGGGACAGGAGACAGTCTTTCAACTGTTCGAGATTGGGACACAGGAACAGGAGGTAGTCACTCAACTGCTCGATACTGAGACACAGGAACAGGAGGCAGTCACTCAACTGCTCGAGACTGGGATACAGGGAAATCTGGAAGCTAGTGAGGCCCCAGATTTCTGTTTCCCAGGAACAGGAGGAGGTGACTCACTACCCACCCGTCTGGGGCACTGGGAGAAAAGGGAAATCGGCTTGTAACTAAAAGAAATATCTGAATAAGTTGCATGAGCTAGCCATTGAATTCTGCTCCAATATTCTTCAAAATCATGTCTGATCTGATTGCAATTCCCTCATCCCATTTTATGGAGACTGTCCTCTCTGCAGCCTCTGCTCCATTTGTTGGTCATGTTGCAGATCCAGATACTGTAACTACAGTCACCATGTTTCATCCAGAGTTGGGTCACCAAAGCCTCTGGTCTTCCTTAATTTCCACAGCAGTTTAAAACATAGCCTCCAGGAAACCATCCCCGGCACTTTCACGTACGTACTAGAGTTAAGTCAAATGTCAGTGAAATTCAAGTGAGAAGCCTGGTCTGAATCACTAACAGTTGTGCGGATTCCTCATGTTACTGAGCACATGAGCAGCAGAGAATGATTAATACAGGCGTTCAATGGATAGGCACAGACCAAGTTACAAAGATGTGCCTCAAAACTGCTAAAACCCCACTCTCCAACATGGAGCACAGGGCAGGATACTGGGTAACACACAGAGACAACACATGCACACAGACCCAGACGGACACACAAACACATTAGCATCTTTAGGATATAAGTAGATAAGTTATGCTTAATGATGGGAGCAAGGCTTGTTGTGAGAAGGCAGGAGAATTGGCTTGAAAAGCATGTCAGCCATGATCAGTAGCTCAGTGGACTGGATGGGTCAAATGGCCTTTTATTCTGCTCTAATTATTTATGGTCATAAATAATTACAGTCCATCATAATTATTTACGGTCTATGGTACATGCATTTGTCTGTGATTGTGCGCATACTTGTGTGTGTGTCCATGTTTTTGCCTCTGTGTTTTTGTGTGTTTGAGTGTGTCTGTGTGTACATGTCTGTGTGTGTGTGTTTGGGTTTGCTTGTCTGTGTATGTATCTGTGTGTGTGTGTCTGTGTATGTTTGTGATCCTCAGTATTTTCAGAAACGGAAATATCACTGTACATTTTTTTTAAATTTCTAATCAGTTTGACATTCATCTTTCCATCATAATTTGAGGAACTTTATTTTCGTCAGGAATTTGTTCTTTTAACAAATGAAGGAAATCAACCTGACCTCTTCCAAGGATGACCCTGACCCAATGTGAGACCTATAACATTGGCCATATCATCAACCTGGTTACACCGATAATTTGCTGTGACCAATGGAAGAGTGGCAGTAGAAAATAAAACAGTTACCCAACAACCCAAGGAACTCTGCACCAGTGAGCCTGTCATCAGTGGTGGGTGAGTTGTTGGAGGGGATTCTGAGGGATAGCAAATTGCATGCATTTTCAAATGCAAGAATTGATTGGGGATAGTCCCCATGGCTTTTTGCATGAGAAATCGTGTTGTGTGAATTTGTCGGAGTTTGTTAAGAGATGACAAAGCAGATTGATGAAGGCAATGTTGTAGATGTTTTCCATACAGCCTGGAACAAGTTGTTCGACAAGATTCTGCATATTAGGCAAGTTAGTAGGGTTAGGTTACATGGGAACCAGCGCACCCAAGCCAATTGAATAGAAAATTCAATTGAAGGGAGGAGATAGATGTTGGTAGAGGATTGCTTTTCAGACTGGAGTCCCATTTTAAGCTACAAGGGGAAATATTTTAGAGGGTACTTAGACGCAATGTTTTCATACAGACGGAGGTATCCATATGGAATTATCTCCCAAAGGAAGTGGTGGAGTCTGGCATCTTGATGGCTATCTGAATAAGGAGGTTTATATGAATATGAGACAAATAGTCTCAAATCAGACTCGATCATAATGGGATCTCTGGTCAGCACTTACACATTTGCATGCTTTATGACTCTATAAGAGGGATGAGCAGAAATTCTAAACAGGCATTTCAAGTGGGAATTTTCTTTCCCACAAGTTTGAGATGTCTCTTTGTTAATATTGATTCAACGCTGAGTTAGTTAAATATTGGACAGAGAAGTGATTCTTGGATAATAGCACACAGACATGAAAGTGGAGCTGAGACCACAACATGATCAGCCACAATCTTAGTCCCTGGTAGAGAAGGCTCGAAGTGTCCAATGACCGACTCCTGCTCCTCAGTCCCATGTTTCTGTGTTCTATTCAGCCCATCAAACCTGCTAGACCGGAGCAATTAGAGGCTACTTACTCCTTTCACAGAAACAGAGGAGACCATTCAGCCCCTCAAAACTGTCAAACCAGGTTTGGACTGGTTTGTAAAGTGTAATAGAAAACCCAGGCAGTGGTATGAAAGAGGGTCCTCATCACTCCTAACTGAGCTTCGCTTTTCTGAAACCTGTGTTTCGTTTGTTGGTCAAGTTGTAGACCCAGTTTCACTGTGAAAACAGCTCCCATTCCTCACCCTGCGATGGTCCAGACAATCTGGTAATATTCAATAACAGAGTTTCCAAGAAAATGACAGCCACTACTTTCCAATAATAGAACGTGAGAAGGCCACAAACAGGGATATGTCATTCATCCATACGTTACCCCCCCCCACCCCGCCGCCCACAAACAGGTCTTCTACCACAATAAGATAATAAGGTCTAATATCCTCTTTCGTGTCCAATTCGTGTCAGAGCCCTCAATTCTGACTGGTCAAAAAGCACTCCCTACCCCCACACTGTGACCTATTGATATGAGCAAAAGACGTGAACACAAAGGCTCAGGGAAGAGTGACCGGCCCTGACATCAAGGCATCATTTAACTAAGGACGGTCTCAAGGAGCCTGAGCAGGATTGCACTTAATGGGAATGAGTTGGGAACTTCCCTGGTTAGAGTGATTTAAAGTATAAAGCACAATGATTGTGGTTTGTGTACAAAAATCCATGCAGTCCTGGACATGTCTGCAAAAGATCCTCAAGGTAACTTCCTCAGGACAAACTTCTTCAGCTGCTTCATAAATGTCTTGCTCAAACCATAAGATTAGAAGTGGGGGTGTTCACTGAAGATCACACAATATTCAGGAAAAAAATGTCCCCTTCAGCTCCTGAACTAGTCTGTGTCCATGTGCAGCAAGACCTAGACAACATTCAGGCTTGTGCTTTTGGAAGTATTGGTAACATTCATGTAACAGTGCTGCTGGACACTGCACATTTCCACAGTTAAAACAAGGAGATTATTCAGCGCCTCATTCTAGCTTCACAGGAATATGAGGAAGTCATTCAGCCCAGTGATATTGTTGGAGACGTGTAGAGATAACCCACTTAATGCCTCCAACCAATTACACAGGAAGAGAAGGAATTACGTGTGATGGACGACAGCAGAGCTCCTCAAAAATATTTGAAGGCGTTGGCCTAGACTCTTCTAATAACTAAGTGTTCTGATACAGTAATATCCCATGAACATGTGCTTGGCAAAAAGGAAAGATCAGACACAGATTCTCAGATGCAGACCTCCAATCGAGGATGGAAAACAAATCGAGTGAAAATTTAGAGAGAGTTGCAGCCAGGAGATTTCCACTGAAGCTTCCAACTGTGTTGAGACCCCAATAGCTTCTGATGTTACTGAGAAACCAAAACCCTTCCTGTAATGTGACTGCCAGAACTGCACACAGTAATCTATCTATGGCCTAACCAATGACATGTTTAACTCATATTTTGTCTCCTCCATGAATAAACACTATGCCTACAGTCCCGTGTGATTTCTTAACTGGCTATTACACTGTCCAGTCACATTCAGTGATGTGTGGAGAAAACCCTCTGACCTCCCTAATGTTCTGCTATTCATTGAATTCTCCCCTGTCTGGTTCCTTCTTCCAAAGTGCATCACCTCATATTTATCAGGGTTCCATTCCATCTGTCATTGATCTGACCATCTGACCGTTCTACCAGTATCTTCCTGTAACATAAGGCCTTCCTCCTCACTGCCGACCAACTGGCCAATCTTTGTGTCAAACACGAAATTACATATTACGCTCAGCCCCCACCCCCCCTCCCCCCCACCACCCTTCCACATTCACATTTACATCATTTATGAATATCACAAATAATTTGATACACTGCACTGCTCGCTGTGGTACTGCTCGCTCAGTAACTTCGGACCACATAGCTGTTCTCCAGTCCTCCAGCACCTCCCTTGTGTGGTCAGATTCGACTGAAACATTTTTTGTCAGGACATTTCCTCTCTTGTCTCCAACAGAATCCTGCGATACAACTCATCTGGACTTTACATCATCCAAAACCATCAATCCCAACTTGCATCTTATATCAAACTGTTCGAGAGCTTCCCAGTCCATCTTCTTGAATTCTGTACCTGCATCTTCCTTATCCCAACTAAAACAGATGTCAAGCTCTCATGTTACAGTCTAACAATGTTCCACAGTTTCACATACTCATTACCCCCTTGGTTTCGAAATGGGTCCTAATTTTTCCCTAGTTATTATGTTCAGTATGATGTTTTTGTATAACATCTTGGGTTCCCCCTAACTTTGCCTGCTGCACTTCTCCATGCCGTTGTATTAGTCTGCTGTGGGTGTATTTTCTAAGTTTCCCTCACATCACCTCTTATTTTTTGAAACAGTACAGAACACAAGTATAATCTCATCCACACTGCATGCAATCTGTGCAGAACGCCTTTACTTCGATATTCCAATTTCCGTTAAATGAAGGCCAACTTCACTTTTATCTTTCCGTTTCCCAAAGTCGCCCCTAAACCAAGTAAGTTCAATTTTATTTACGATTTACTTTCTGGAATCTTAAACATCCACCTGAAAATGATGCATTCACCATCTCTTTCTTCCCTATTGTGGTAAAATCGGTTGTTTTTGATCCCAGTATTTCTATTTGCCATTTTAAGTGAGTAAGGAAAATGACTAAGGGAAAATGACCACGAGGATCACAACCAGAAGGGCACTGCAGCAAGGGATATGCCGTGGCTGTGATCTCAGCCTCGAGGAGCACACCAGGGAACTTATGTGTGGAGCAGAGCCTGGTCTCGGAGTGCAGGAGCCTGCGAGAGAAGATTGATTCAGCAATGGAGGAGAACAGAGCTATGCTGGAACTGATCTCAGGCAAGCTGCAGAAGCATGACCAGGAGATCCAGAGTCTAGGGCCACAGGTCGTAGAGGTGCAAGAGGGGACAGCGGCTTTGGAAATCATGGCAGAATCCTCAGCGAGTCGGGTCCTAGCTCTGGAATGGTAGGCACAGGCTTAGTCGAGCAGTTTGACGACCATGAAAATTGGAGCCGTTAGAAGAACATCAGCTTGGTCTGGCTGCCGGAACGGGAACAAGAAAGCCAGCTCGTCAGCTTCTTGGAACAATGCCTCACACAATTTTTGAGGCTGGAAGTCAGGGCTGACTGGATGCCGGTCGAGCAGGCCCACTGGGTCGCAGTGTGCAGGCCTGGATCGGACCAGCTTCCCTGCCCGGTCCGAGTGCAACTCCAGCACGTCATAGAAAAACAGGTGCTGGAAGCTTCTCGAGCTCTGCTGAAGGATCCATAGGTTCTGATCTACAAAGGATCATGAATTATATTTTTTCCAAGACCTTTCTACGGCTGTGATCTGCAAGAGACAAGCCTTTGGTAAGGCAAAAAGGACGCTGAGGGATTTGAATATTCTGTACTTGGTAAGATATCTAGCAACATTACGTTTCAGCCATGGAGGAACTGTGTTTAATTTTCACTCACTAGAAAACGCAACGGACTTCCTGTACACATTAAAATAGATTGCTGGTTCAAATAATATGGACAATTGAGTTCCTTTTGTTTTCTCTGGGCTTTGCCTGGTTTACCTCATTTTGGGTGTTTTTTAGTATATGGAGGTCCCATTTTTCCTTTTTCTCTCTCCTCCTTTCTTCCTCCCCTCCCATTATCCTTTGTTTTTTCGATCATTTGCTTTTCATTTCTCTCTCTTAGTATAGAATAGGAACGGGGGTTGGGGAGGTGGGGGGTGGTTACATTTTGTTTCACCAGGACTGTTTCGGGTGAAGGTATGGATGGGACGGGGTTGAATGCCCACTTTTAATTTTCTTGATGTGAGACCCGTTTTCTAACTTTGTTTTGTCTGGGTTGGGAGCGGCTTCAGCTCGGATGAGCCATGAGGGATTAATAGGTAGTATGAGTGTCCCCTGTGGGCAAGGGGGGAAGTCTATGCTTATTTGTGTTCCATGTTGGTTCATGGTAGAAGTAGCTGTTGGAAGTTTTGATTTGGTTGTTTTTGTCGTTATATTTTCACGAACTGTTTACAGCTTTCACTCGGCGCGCTATAAATGGGGTTCTTCTCTCAGTGGGTCATGGGCTGCTTCGGATGGTTACGACTAACCGCTCGTTATAATGGTGCACCTGGAATGGTAAAGGGAGCCATTCATCGATTAAGAGAAAAAATGTAGAAAAAAAGGAAATGGTTGATGTAGCCTTGCTGTAGGAAATACAGCTAACCGATAAGGAGTATTTAAAGTTCCAGCAGGGAAGTTTCAGACGACTGTTTTTTTTTTATCCTTTAATTCAACAAGTTGAGGAGTAGATATACTCATTCATAAGAACCTTCCACTTCAGAGTTTGACCAAATTAAGAATGAATGTGGGTGGTCTCTGATCCTTAAAGCTTTAATACATCGAGAGGAATACTGGACCTTGAATAATATTGCCCCCAGCACACCCCCTCAAATTTCAATTAGATGCGCTCTCCAGGTCGATGATTCTTGGGGCACGTCATACAATTAAGAGGAGACTCTAATTGACGTATGGACCCCGAGGTGGATAGGATGTCGAGGTGTCTCGCGGGTATTTCCCCGCCACCCAGGCAGCTGGTGGACCTGAACAGGTCGCTGGGTTGGTGGATGTGTAAGATGTCTTCACCCGGAAGATGGGGACTTCACCTTTTTTTCCAATCCACATAAATGCTATACTAGGATTGACATGCTGTATGCCCCATTGGTCTTCTTAAATTCGGTTTTGTCCTGTAGAATTGGGAACGTAGCCAATTCTGATCATGTGGCAGTGTACATGGAGGTCAAGGATGGTGGCGATGGGACAGGCTCACGGCACTGGCACGTGGATCCTTTCCTCCTGAAGAATAGCAAATTCATTGAGTATTTTTCGGGGGAATTTACATGTTTTTGGAATATTAACTTGTGTACGGCCAGTAATCCGTCGGTGTTGTGGGAGACTGGCAAAGCCTATACAAGGGATTTGATTATTTCTTACTCAGCGACTCAGAAGCGGTAAAAGAGAGAGCAGCAGCGTATGCTTGAGGCTCGGCTGAAGACAGCTGAGACACCATATGTTGTCAGTCCGTCTGTAACTTAATTGCAGCAGATTACAGCCCTCTGGACTGCTCTGAATGCCGCACTCGCCCAGACAACAAAGAGAGAGATTTCCTTTGCGAAACAGAAGTTATTCGAGCATGGTGATAACCAAGTAGATATTAGGCGTACTTGGCCAGAAAGAAGATTGCTGCTATTAAGACCCACGATCCCAAAAAATTAATGCAGAGTTCAGGTAGTTTTACTCTGGGTTGTTGCTGTCAGTGGGCTGGTAGGACTGATTGGCGATGATGGAATACTTTATTAAGACCATGGACCTCCCAGGTGTAAGTTCAGAGCAGGCGTCTCTTTACATTTCCCCTCCGACAATCCGAGAGATGCAGGAGACAGTGAGGCAGCTCCAGAGTGGTAAGACCCCCGGCCCAGATGGATTTTCGGAGTGAGTGTTTAGAAGGAGTTCATAAACATGCTGGCTGGGCCAATGTTGGTTATGTACAATTATTTGTACAGTCAGGACTGCCTCCCATCCTCTCTGAGAGAAGAAAATAATAACCATATTCTCAAGAGAGGGAAAGTCCCAGAGTATTGCACTTTGTATATGTCTATATCAGTATTAAATGTGGACTTTAACATTTTGTCGAAAATGCTGGCTTTTAAGGTCCATTGTGAAAGAGCTGAAAATGTGTTGCTGGAAAAACGCAGCAGGTCAGGCAGCATCCAAGGAGCAGGAGAAGGGCTCATGCCTGAAACGTCGATTCTTCTGCTCCTTGGATGCTGCCTGACCTGTTGCGCTTTTCCAGCAACATATTTTCAGCTCTGATCTCCAGCATCTGCAGTCCTCACTTTCTCCATTGTGAAAGAGGACCACCCTTTAAGCAGATGGCGTTGCAGGGGGTAGTGTAATTTTTAAACGGTTAGCTGCCTTTTAGTCTTTTCTACCTCATAGTAAACACAAGCATGTAGGGGGTAGACGGTTAGCTGCCTTTTAGTCTTTTCTACCTCATAGTAAACACAAGCAGACACTCGAAACTGTTGCCGGACCTCCCCCACGTTTATATGAATGAAACAGTTGTAACAGCTTTCCTCGATAGTTGAGAGGCCGCCCTTAACCACAGTTGTACAACATCATCCATATAAGGGAAGAATGGGAAGCTCAAACACTGATTGGCCAAGTGAATGATAAAAGAATCGCAGGCACCAGAACCCAAAAAGGAAAACAGTGGGGAATCCGAGCACTCGTTGGTCAAGGCAGCAGTAGTAAACCCAGCCCACATATACATATATATAATGTGTGGAGATTACTATGCTTGTGTGTGTGTACCTTTGGGAACAGCACCCGACTTTGCAAAGTTGAATGAAAAGTTTTGGACTGACTCCTCCGTGTCTTTGTTCCTGGGAAGGGAAATAAAAAGTGCTGTAGATGGGGCTGGACAGCCACTTATCTCGCACAGCGTTCCTCTCTTTCTAACTAACCCAATGATATCTGTGTCCTCTTTAATATGAATTATTAATTTATTTGGATCTTTCTCAGGGTATAACATCAATTTTACGAAATCGGAGGCCATCCCTGTTTGGGTGGAATCTGATTCCCTTCCGGATGGTCACAAGGAGGTTTAGGTATTTTTATCATCCAAGCCTTCGATCAATTACATAAAGCTAACTTCGTGCAGTTGCTAGAGAAGATAAGACAGAATCTTCCAATATCTTGTTTGGGTTAGTTCTGGTTACAATGAATGTCCTTCCTTGTTTATGATACCCCATGCCAATGCTCCCTTTGACGCTGCCCAGACAGGCGCTGTGGAGGTTTAACAGTTGGCTTTGATCTCTCATCCGGTGTCACAGATGGTTTCTTATTAATCTGGACAAATTGCAGCTTCCACAGTGAATGGGTGGGGAGGGGGGTGTCGAATTTCCAGACTTTAAGAAATACCAACAAAGTTCCTTGCTATCCGATGTGGCTGATTGGGCTTGTCAGGACTCATGGTCAACTTGGCTCGACATCCAAGCCTTCCAGTCAAAACGTCCACTCATTAATCTGTTTTTCATGGACAAGGTGAGGACTGTTATGGAGAATTGCAGAAACCGATTGTCCTTAACACAGCGAAAGCATGGAGAATGATGGGACAAGTTGAGGGCACTTTACAAAACAAAAACTTTGGCTTTCACTCCCGTTGTGGGATATGTAGGATTCCAGCCAGGATTGATGGATTCTGGCTTTAGGCTCTGGGAGTCCAGATGAGTTTCCTGTTTGGGAGAATTTTTTGACGGGGAGGTCATGATGAATTTTGAGCAGCTGAGCCAGGAATATGAGGTATCTGGGAGGGACCTCTTTTGTTACTTTCAGCTTCAGGACTTTATACAGAAAAAGTCTATATTAATGGTTCATCTCTGTAAGTCAGATATGAAGACGAGAGTGCTTCAGAGTACGGGCACTCTCTCGGTCAGCACCTTCTGTCATTTAAAAGGAGGTAGTGTCTCGAAGGACATTGACCCTGTTACACCAGTACAGGAAGAGGCTATTCAGACCCTGGAGCCTGATATACCATTACAGGAGGAGGCCAGTCAGCTCCTCGAATCGATAACACCGGGCCCAGAGTAGGCCATGCAGCACCAGTACCCTGTTATGCAGGAATAGGATCAGTCTATTTAGCCTCCTCAAGTCTGTAACATAGGAACTGGAAGAGGTCACACAGGGACTGGAGATTGGTGCACTGGGATACCAGGAGGATATTCAGCCCCTTCGAGCCTGTTGCACGGGAATTGGAGAAGGATGCAACCTATAAGATTTCTTATGGAAAAGGAGGAAGACGTTTACCTCACTTGTCTCGTGTATGGGAACAGAAGAAGGCCAATCATTCCCTCAGTCCTATATCAGGGATGCAGGAGAGACCGTTCAGTATCTCCAGCCTGTGATGGAGGAATATGATAAGGTGCTTTCATCCCCTCAAACTGTTACACAGCAACAGGAAGGCCTCACGACTCTTACGCATCAACAGGAGGAGGACAGCCAGACCATTGAGATGGTGATGTGGAACACCAGAAAGACATCAACCCATCGAGTTTGTGCACAAGGAAGAGAATGAGTCCATTCAGCGACTCCGACCTCTTACAAAGCAATCAGAGCAGGTCATTTCACGCCATGTGCCAATTATACAGGATTGGAGCGAACAAAGAGATCATAGAGAGGTAAGAATTTAGAATTATCAACTTCGTGATGGAATATATAGTAGTGAGAAAACTTGAAATTTAAGAAATATTGTTAAAATCGATTATTCAGGAATTAATGACAAGAAATTTGAAAAGTCAAACCACAATCCATCAGAATCAACATGATTTAGATCATGGGGATCCTAGAGATGAAATATCTGGACTTCCAGAAGGCATTGAGTAGCTCTACACAAATGATTAATCCGCAGAATAGGATCGTTTACGATTAAAAGTAATTTATCAGCTTGGATAGAGGCTTGGTGAGGCAACACAATGCAGTTAGATGGGAAAATACGGGTCATTTTCTGTTGGCAAAATTCAACTTTTAGGAAACCATATGTCTTGGTCCACAGGCCCCAACTATTTACAATCTATAGTCTAAAATAGTTGAGAGGATAGAACATGTTATAACCAAATTAACAGATGACACTAACTCAGGTGAGAAATTGCAATGAAGATGCAAAAAGTTAGAAAATGTATATGGATAGGTTGGGGCAACATTTGACAGAAGAAACTGAACAACGAAAAGTATGAGTGTATCCGTTTGGATCAGTGTAGCAGAAAGGCAAATTATTATCCAAATGGAGAGAGACTTCAGAATGATTGGGTACAGAGGGATCTGGCTGTCTGCGTCCATACTACAGAATACTCCGATTTAGGTACAGCAGATAATGAGAAAGGCAAGTGCAACTTTGACATTTATTTCTAAAACAATGGATTATAAAGGGAGGGAGGTGTGAGATGGCAACTGAGTACTGTGTGCAGTTTTGGTGTCCTGACTGTAGGAGGGATGTATTTGCCATGGAGGCAGTTCAGAAGTGGTTTACTCGATTTACTCCAGAGATTAGGAGATTGTCCTCTGAAGAGAGATTGAATAGTTCAGGCCAACACTGCCTGGAGTATAGAAAAATGAGAGGAGATGTCGGAGGTCTGGACGATGTTAAAGGTGATTGACAATATTGATGTGAAGTGGATATTTCCTCATGCGGGAAAATCTCGAACCATCCTAAAACCATAGTTTTAGGATGACGTGGGGGAGAAATGAAACAAGGGTGAGGAGAACATACTTCTGTCACAGGGTTGGGAATCTGTGTAATTTACTGCCCCAGAGTGCAGTAGGTGCTGGGATATTGAGTATTTGAAAGAATATGGAGATCGGACAGGAATGTGGAACTGAGGCCACAATGACATCAGCTATGATTTTATTCAATGTCGGAACAGACCTGAGGGGTTGGATTGCCGAACTGATGCTGCGCTTTCTTATTCAGCCCTTTGAATGTGTTACATATAAATGGGGGAGGGCTGGTTATCGGACGGGAAGCAGGCACTCCGGATAAATCAGCCTTAGTCAGTTTGACAGAACGTCACCAGTGGAGTCACACAGTGACCAGTGCAGGGTTCACAGCTCTTTACAATCTGTATCAATGATCAGGAGGAGTGGAACAAATGTACTGTAACTATGTATGCAGATTAAACTAAGATAAACAGGAAACTAAATTATCAAGGGAAGGTAGAGAGTCTGTAATTGGATATGGACAGGTGAAGTCAATGGATAAAAGTTTAGCAAATGGGATTTAAGATAATATATAGTCTGTCATTTTCTTTAGGAATAATGGTAGGTAGTATGTTACTGAAACGGAAAAATACTACACAACCTAGTGATGCAGTGTGTACTGGAAGGTTCATTCTGAGCCGATCAGACACGGGAAGTGTTGCTTCATCTTCCTGATGCTCCCAGGAACCCCATTGCTCTCAACCTCCATATATATCCTCCGTCTCCAAATGGTGATGTTGACGTCGGCATATTGGGAGATGATGGATCTGTCACCCACTCCTGCCTGGAAAGTTCGGGATCATAGAAGCTGAGTGAAACAGTGACCCTGGCAGCACCATCCTCCCCCTGGGGTGAAGATGCTCATTGTGTTGAAGGAAGTGACACCACTCTGTGTCCAGCTCTTTGTACAGTCAGGGTCCCCTCACACTCTGCTCCTGACTTCAATGTAACTTGGGAAGCTGTTCCTGGAAAACCCAGTGTGGATACAGCAGATCCCTTTCCCTAGCACACTCACTCCGTGGTTTCAGATCTTCCTCTCTGTGCAGCCTCTGCTACATTTGTTGTTCATCTTACAGACACAGGTGTTGTAACTACAGTCCCCATGCTCCAACCAGTGTTAGGTCACCGAATCCTCAGGTCTCCCTGAATGTCTGAGGCGGGTCACAACACAACCTCGAGCAAACCTCCACTAACTTTTCTATAACAGGAGTCAGTCAGAAGCCCCTGAATTACAAATTAGACGCCTGCTCTTTTACAATAATACTCGAGAGGTTTCCTCGTGTTACTGACCACACAATCAACTGAGAGGGATAAGCGCAGGTGTTCAGTTGACACGTTCAAAGGTGTGTCTAAAGCTGCAAGAACCCCTGTCCAAGTTGGAGAACAACATGGGGCACACCTGGAAGTGAACAGCAGTCAAACACACACACCCCTGCCCATGGAGCAGTACGTGGGACACACCAGGAAGTGAGCAACAGTCAAACACATACACCCCTCTCTATGGAGTACCACATGGGGCACACCAGGAAGTGAACAGCAGCCAAACACATACACCCCTGGCCATGGGGTACCACATGAGACACACCGGAAAGTGAACAACAGCTGAGCACATGCACCCCTGTCCATGGAGCACATGCGGCACAGCGGGAAGTGAACAGCCCATCACACACACCCCTGTCTATGGAGCACCACATGGAACACATCGGGAAGTGAACAGCAGTCTGACACATACCATTTCATTGTTTCTGAGCTTTACAATGCCAGCTCTCGATACACTAGGGATCCAAATGGGAACCACAGCCAGGACGTACAGGAGACCACGAGCCATACGTTTTGCACAGTGTTTCTGAGCTTCATAATGATTTCCCCGGGATTCCAGGGATATGAGAACCAATGGCCAGGTTAAGGTACAGAAGAACGGATATTTATGTTATAATTGGATGATTACTTGATCGACAAGTTCAGTAAACGTGACTCTTCTCAGACAAATGGGATTAACTGGAGGAGTAGTACTTTCTTAGTTCCAATAACAAAAATAAGAATATAAAGTAAATGTGCTGACAAATCAGCTGAAATCCACAACACAGAATCAGACACCATAATCCAGATGATATATCTGTGCAGCATGTAGCCGTGTTCAGACCAGACTAGTGTACTGCTCAATACAACCCAGCAATCTGTGCAGACCACACCAGTCCATGAACTGCCTCTCCAGCACTGGGAGCTATGCAGTGAACAGCAGTGAATTGTTATGTAAACCAGGAGCATTTACCCTCCCAGCATGTACGGCAGTGTACGCCACCCCAGGGAATGGATCTGTAAACCAGGACCAGTTATCATCCCAGCATGTAGAGCTGTGTACACCACCCCAGTACATTGAACTGTAAACCAGCAGCAGTTACCCTCCCATCATGTAGAGCTGTGTACACTGCCCCAGGGCATTGTTCAGTAACACTGTTAGATCACTGCCCAGCGTGGGGAAACCTGCAGCCCATGCTGGAAGTGACAGGACGTGCAGCTCCAATCCATTTGCAGCTCCATATCTCCATTGTATTCAATGGATGTAGAATACCTCAAGAGGAAGTAGGAAAATGACTTAGGGTTAGGTAGGCAAGGATCAGACAAGGCTCTAGAGGGTTACAAGGTAGTCAGGAAGGAAGTGAAGAATAATCTCAGGAGAGCGAGAAGCGGGCATGAAAAAGACTTGGAGAGTAGGATTAAAGTAAAAATTAAGATGTTCTATACTTTTGTGAGGAACAAGATGATGGCTTTAGTGAAGGTAGGGCTCATCAGGATAGTGGAGGGAACTTGCACCAGGAGTCGTAGGAGGTAGGGGAACATAGAACATAGAACACTACAGCGCAGTACAGGCCCTTCGGCCCTCGATGTTGCGCCTGTCAGACGAATATGAAGCCTATCTAACTTACATTATTCCATGTACGTCCATATGCTTGTCCAATGACGACTTAAATGTACTTAAAGTTGGCGAATCTACTACTGTTGCAGGCAAAGCATTCCAAAGCTCTCTCTTTAGGTCTTTTCTGGCTACCTTGTAACCCTCAAGTGCCCCAACTGAGCCTTCACATCCCATCCTAACATAAGTCGCTGTCTTCCTCTTGACCAGAGATTCCACTTCATTCGTAATCCATGGCTCCCGAGAACTACAGCTTCCTCCCTGCCTGACACGTACATACTTATCTCAGACACTCAGGAGCTTTTCCTTGAATAAGCTCCCTATTTCTAATGTGTCCATCCCCTGCAGTTTCCTTCCCCATCATATACTTCCTAAATCTTGCCTAATGGCATCGTAATTGCCTTCCCTCCAGCTGTAACTCTTACTTAGTGGCATACATCTATCCTTTTCTATCACTAAAGTAAACATAACAGAATTGTGATTGCTATCACCGAAGTGCTTACCGACTTCCAAGTCTAACACCTGACCAGGCTCATTGCCAGTATCAAATCTAATGTGGCTTCACCCCTTGTTGGCCTGTCTATATACTGTGTCAGGAAGCCCTCCTGCACACACTGGACAAAATCTGACCCCTCTATAGTACTGGTACTATAGTGTTTCCGTTCAATATTTCAAAAGTTGAAGTTCCCCATTACATCTACCTTGTTTCTGTCACTCCTATCGAGAATCATCTTTGCTATACTTTTCTACTGCTCTGGAACTATTCGGAGGCCTATAGAAAACTCCCAACGGGGTGACCTCTCCTTTAATGTTTCTAAATTCAGTCCATACCACCTCAGTTGACGAGTTCTCAAACATTCTTTCTGCAACTGCAATACTGCAAGTATCATGCTGCAAGTTCACCCACCTTATTCTGGATGCTCCTGGCGTTGAAGTCGACACACTTCAAACCAAGCTCTTGCTTGCCGGTGCCATCTTGCATCCCTGAAACTTGATTTTGGACCTCCCTACTCTCAACCCTTTCTATAGTCTAACTGCAATTTTGTTTCCCATCCTCCTGCTGGATTAGTATAAACCCACCCCAATAGTCTTAACGAATTCCACACCCTTCCCCCCCCAGGATATTGGTACCCCTCTGGTTCAGATGAAGCCCATCCTGCTTGTAGAGGTCCCACCTATCCCAGAAAGAGCCCCAATTATCCAAGAATCCAAAATCCTCCCTCCTGCACCATCCCTGTAGCCACGTGTTCACCTTCTCTCTCTCCCTATTCCTTGCCACACCAGCACATGGCACGGGCAAGAAACCAGATCAAATAACTCTGTTCGTCATAGCTCTAAACTTCCATCCTATCTCCCTGAATTTCTGCCTTAAATCCCCATCTCTCTTCCTACCAATGTCGTTGGTGCCTATGTGGACCACGACTTGGGGGCTGCTCCCTCTCCCCCTTAAGGATCCCAAAAACACGATCAGAGACATCACGAACTCTGGCACCTTAGAGGCAACGCACCAACCGTGAGTCTCTCTCGTCCCCACAGAACCTCCTATCTGTCCCCCTAACTATGGAGTCCCCAATGACTGCTGCTCTGCTCCTCTTCTCCTTTCCCTTCTGAGCAGCAGGGACAGATGCTGTGCCAGAGCCCTCCACCCTACTGCTTTCCCCTGGTTAGTCCCCTCCATAGTTTCCAAAACGGTACATTTATTATTGAGGTGAATGGCCACAGAGGATTCCTGCACTGCTTGCCGGTTCCCTTTCCGTCCCCTGACTGTCACCCATTTGCCTTTTTCTTGTACCTGAGGAGTGACTACCTCCCTGTAACTCCTCTCAATAACCCCGTCTGCCACCCGAATGATTCGAAGTTCATCCAGCTCCAGGTCCAGTTCCCTAAGGTAGTTTTCAAGGAGCTGGAGTCAGGTGCACTTCCAGCAGACGTAGTCAGCAGGGACACTGGTGGTGACCCTTACCTCCCACATTCTGCAGGAGGAACATTCAACTGCCCTCACCTCCATTCCCACTAGTCTAAATTCCCAAAGCGACTGTTGAAGTAAAAAAAGGAATAAGAAACCTCGTTAACTTTCCAAGCTGTGGCACAGGTACTTGTTTTTGGTTAGAGAAGGAGGGTGGGTAGTTTAACTGATTATAAGGCAAGGTGAGCTTTTCTAGGTATTTGGTTTAATTCACAAACGGGTTCATTGCTGTGTCGTAACAGCACACTTGGAACATTGTGTTCAGTTCTGGTCGCCTTGTTATAGGAAAGATGTAGAAGCTATAGTGAGGGTGCAGAGGAACCACTACAGATCAACAGAAATATTGGCAGACAACACATGATCGAGTGAAATAATGAGGAAGTCACCACGCTAAAAATAAATAATGGCAGATTCTGCATGTCTGTATAAACGTCGGTGTGTCAGTGTTTGTGGTGTGTCTGTACTGTTGTCTGTATATCTGTGTGTGCACGTGCATCAGTATATTGGCATTTCTCTCTGTGTGCTTTAGTATCTGTGTGACTGCACCAGTCTCTATGTGTGCTTGTGTATCTATATTCATATCTGTGTGTATCTGTGTGTCTCTGTGTGTATCCGTGTGCACAGCGGATCTGCCAGCCTCTGTGGTGTTTAAAGTGATGCAATGTCCGCCTCTGTTGGTCTTCACACTCTACTGCATTGATGGCAGTGGAGGGAGAAAACCATAAGGGATTCAGTCTAGGAGGTGGGTACAGGGAGGTAGATCATAGCACCATCCAAACTGACAGCAACATCTGCACATGCACACGCACACACAAACACACACACACACACACACACACACACACATACACACACACACACAGAGTTGGGTATAGGGAGGATCATAATTGTACTAAGGACACTCAGAGTGGCGAATGCTCCTGAGAAATATCTGTGCTCTCTCTGCAATGTGAAAGTGATTTGTCTTTGAAGATTATTCGTTACAGAGTGTACACCTTAAAGAGTATTTCCACTGCAACTGCAGCCAAGCAATTCTGACCAAATCATCTGTAAGGTGAAGCGATGAATTTATTACACGTTCTTTAAATTGAAATATTCTATAATTCACCCCTACAAGGTGTAAATGAGAAAGGATTGAAAAGTCCTGAAACTGACCCAGTGGTGATGGTAATATATCTAGGTATCAGACAAACTCTTCTGTGCATCCAGCGATATTTGCAAAACCAAACAGCCATGCAATGTGAGATGTTCACAGTATTTGATGTCCTCTGATCGAAAAAAGTGACACTTGTGCAGTGGCATGGGGAGAACAGCAGAGGGTGGCATTGTATGACTATAACCTTAACAGGTACAGACGTAGAGGAAGAGGAGGGGAGTAAGGGTTTATCTCAATTTCAATGGATTTACCCCCAAACCCACAGACCCATCATTTCACAGAGATGCACACAAACATACATCGACACATTAAACACACAACACGTATACATACAGATATGGACAATTACACACAAATGCATGCACACGCCCCCACACACACAGTGGTTTCTTTAAGGTTGAAATAAGTATGTTTTTCATGAATAATGGAATCAATGGTCAGTTGGTGAGGGAAGGAGAATGTGGCTGAGAAACATTTTAGCTGTGATCAAACGGCACAGCAGATCCAAGAGGCTGAAGAGCCTAATTCTGATCCAATTTCCTATTTTGTGAAGGGATTCATTTTGGAAGCCGAAGTTGAATGCAGATTACTGGGTCAAATGTAGGATACATAGCAGTGTGGAGGAACAAACGGATGTTGGGGTCCATGTCTGCAGGTCTCTCATTTGCCACCAAAGTTGAAATGGTTGTTAAGAAGGTGTATGGTGTGTTTGTTTTCATTAGCAGGGGGACTGAGTTGAAGAGCCGCAAGATTATGCTGCAGGTCTATAAAGCTCTGTTGAGACCATATTTGAAATGTTCTGATCGCCTCATTATAGAAAGGATCTGGAAGCTTTTGAGCAGGTGCAGAGGAGATTTACCAGAATGCTGCCTGGACTAGAGGGCTTGTCTTATGAAGAAAGGTTGAGGGAGCGATGGCTTTTCTCATTGGAGTAAAGAAGGATGAGAGGTAACTTGATAGAGCTGAACAAGATGGTGAGAGTTACAGACAGAGTAAATAGCCAGAGACTTCTTCCCAGGGTGGAAATGGTTGTTACGAGGTGAGCATCATTTTAAGGTGTTTGGAGAAAGGTTTTGGAAGATGTCAAAGGCAGTGAGACACTAGCCCCGCTCCCCCTCCCCCCAAACCGGGTCCCTGGTCCTGTGAGACAGCCGTGCTCACCACTGAGACACCATGCTCCCTCCCCCTCCCCCAAAACCAGGTCCCTGGTACTGTGAGACAGCCATGCTAATCGCTGAGACACCATGCCCCCCCCTCCCCATTCCCCTGAAACTGGGTCCCTGGTACTGTGAGACAGCCGTGCTAACCACTGAGACGCCATGCACCCCCTCCCCCTCCCCCATCCCCCCAAACCGGGTCCCTGGTACTGTGAGGAGAAAGTAAGGACTGCAGATGCTGGAGATCAGAGCTGAAAATGTGCTGCTGGAAAAGCGCAACAGGTCAGGCAGCATCCAAGGAACAGGAATCGATGTTTCGGGCATAAGCCCTTCTTCAGGAAACCTGAAGAAGGGCTTATGCCCGAAACGTCGATTCTCCTGTTCCTTGGATGCTGCCTGACCTGCTCCGCTTTTCCAGCAACGCATTTTCAGCTCGGCACTGGTACTGTTAGACAGCTGTGCTAACCACTGAGACATCATGCCCCTCTCCCACTCCCCCAAGACTGGATCCCTGGTAC
Source organism: Chiloscyllium punctatum (assembly GCF_047496795.1). Taxonomy (NCBI): domain Eukaryota; kingdom Metazoa; phylum Chordata; class Chondrichthyes; order Orectolobiformes; family Hemiscylliidae; genus Chiloscyllium; species Chiloscyllium punctatum. Next base: position 63,901,711 of record NC_092752.1, read on the forward strand.
TGTGAGACAGACGTGCTCACCACTGAGACACCATGCCCCCCCTCCTCTCCCCCCAAACCGGGTCCCTGGTACTTTGAGACAGCTGTGTTAACCACTGAGACACCATGTCCCAATTCCCCACCCCATTCCTTCAACCGGGTCCCTGATATTGTGAGACAGCCATACTAAACATTGAGACACTATGCACCCCTCCCCCTCTCCCCAAACCAGGTGCCTGGTACTGTGAGACAGCCGTGCTAACCACTGAGACACCATTCCCCCCTCTCCCTCCCGCAAAACCGGGTCCCTGGTACAGAGAGACAGCCGTGCTAACCACTGAGACACCATGCACCCTCCCCCTCCCCCATCCCCCAATCCGTGTGCCTATTAGTGCGAAACAGCCATGCTAACCACTGAGACACCATTCCCCTGTCCCCGCCCCCTCCCCCAAAACGGATTCACTGTGCTCGGTAATACTGGAGAAAATGTGAATAAAAGTGATGAGCTTAGAGCTATGATGTTGTGGCATAACAGAGACGTGGGTTTCTCAGGGGCAGGAATAGTTGCTGGATGTTCCAGGGTTTAGAACATGTAAAAAGAATAGGGAGGAGGTAAAAAGAGGAGGGGGTGTAGCACTGCTAATCAGAGAGATTATCATAGCTACAGAAGTTACCATTATCAAGGAAGGTCTGCCTACTGAATCAGTATGTTTGGAAATTAGGAACAGTAAGGCAGCAATCAGCTCATTAGGGGCTAAAAACGCCCCCCCCCCCCCCCCCCCCCCGCCAATAGAAGCAGGGAGATTGAAGAAAGCATAGGTCGGCAGATTTTGGAAAAGTTTGAATGGAATAGGGTAGTTGTAATGGGTAAAAACAATGACTGCAGATGCTGGAAACCAGATTCTGGATTAGTGGTGCTGGAAGAGCACAGCAGTTCAGGCAGCATCCAAGAAGCTTCGAGATCTACGTTTCTGTAGGGCTTTTGCCCGAAACGTCAATTTCGAAACTAGTTGTAATGGGTGACTAACTTCCCCAATATTGAATGATTTGGAAGGAGCTGTTTTTGTAAGGTGTGTTCAGGAGGGTTTCCTAACTCAGTATGTTGACAGGCCAACGAGGGGAGAGGCCATTTTGGATTTGGTGCTCGGCAATAAGCCGGGGCAGGTGTCAGATCCTGTGGTGGGAGAGCATTTTGGTGATAGTGACCACAACTGCTTCATATTCTACATAGCTATGGAGAAGGAGAGAAGCAGGCACAATGGGAGGATATTTAGTTGGGGAAAAGGAAACTATGATACTATCAGACTGCGTTGTGAAGCAGGGACTGGGAGCAATTGTTCCATGGAAAGGCCACTATAGACATGTGGAGACGGTTTAAGGAAGAGTTGTTGCGAGTGATGCATAAATGTGTTCCTCTGAGACAGGCAAGAAAGGGTAAGATAAAGGAACCTTGGATGAAGAGAGCGGAGGAGCTTCTCGTCAAAAGAAAGAAGGAAGAATACGTAAGGTGGAGGAAGCAAGGGTCTTGCTCAGCTCTAGAGGATTACAGGCAGGCGAGGAAGGAGCTCAAAAATGGTCTGAGAAGATCCAGGAGCGGGCAGGAAAAAGGCTTGGCAGGAAGGAGTAGGGAGAATCTAAAGGCATTTTGCACATATTTGAGGAATAAGAGAATGATCAAAGAAAGAGTAGGGCCGATCAGGGATAGCATGGGGAACTTGTGTATAGAGTCTAATGAGGTTGGGGAAGCCCTAAATGAGTTTTTTGCTTCTGTCTTTATGAAAGAAAAGGACCTTGTAGTGAATGAAACCATTGAGGAGCAGGTAAACATGCTGCAACAATAGAATGAGGAAGCTGATGTGTTGAACACTTTGACAAACATTAATATCAACAAGTCACCACGGCGAGACCAGATTTGTCCTCGGCTGCTTTGGGAAGTGAGAAATGTGATTGCTTCGCCGCTTGAAAAGATCTTTGCATCCTCGCTCTCCACCGGATTCGTACCAGAGGACTGGAGGGAGGCAAATGTAATTCCTCTCTTCAAGAAAGGAAATAGGGAATCCCCGGAAATTACAGACAGTCAGTCTCACGTCTGTCATCTGCAACGTGTTAGAAAGGTTCTGCGGGATAGGATTTATCACCATCTGGAAGAGCATGGCTTGATTAAATGCAGTCAGCACGGCTTTGTGAGGGGCAGCTCATGCCTCACAAATCTAATTGAGTTCTTTGAGGATATTACTAGACAAGTTGATAAGGGTCGGGCGGTGGATGTTGTGCATCTGGACTTCAGTAAGGCGTTTGATAATGTTCCCCATGGTAGGCTCGTTCGGAAGATCAGGAGGAATAGGATACAGGGATATTTAGCTGTCTGGATACAGAATTAGCTGGTCGACAGAAGACAGCGAGTGGTAATGGAAGGAAAATATTCTGCCTGGAAGTCAGTGGTGAGTGGCGTTCCACAGGGCTCTGTTCTTGGGCTTCTTCTCTTCGTAATTTTTACTAATGACTTGGATGAGGAGGTTGAAGGATGGGTTAGCAAGTTTGCAGATGACACAATGTTTGGAGATATCATTGACAGTATACAGGAATGTTGTAGACTGCAGCCTGACATTGCTAAGATGCAGAGATGGGCTGAGAGGTGGTAGATGGAATTCAAACTGGATAAATGCGAGGTGATGCATTTTGGAAGATCGAACTTGAAAGTTGAGTACAGGATTAAAGGCAGGATTCTTGGCAGTGTGGAGGAACAGCGGGATCTTGGTGTGCAGGTACATAGATCCCTTAAAATTTCCACCCAAGTGGACAGGGTTGTTAAGAAAGCATATGGTGTTTTGGCTTTCATTAACAGGGGGATTGAGGTTGAGAGCCGTGAGATCTTGTTGTAGCTCTATAAAACTTTGTTTAGACCACAATTGGAATACTGTGTCCAGTTCTGGTCGCCCTACTATAGGAAAGATGTGGATGCTTTGGAGAGGGTTCAGAGGAGGTTTACCAGGATGCTGCCTGGACTGGAGGGCTTATCTTACGAAGAGAGATTGACTGAGCTCGGACTTTTTTCATTGGAAAAAAGAAGGAAGAGAGGGGACCTAATTGAAGTGTACAAGATATTGAGAGGCATAGATAGAGTTGATAGCCAAAAACCTTTTTCCAAGGCAGCAATCGTTAACATGAGGGGTCATAGTTTTAAGCTGTTTGGTGGAACGTATAGAGCAGATGTCAGAGGCGGGTTCTTTATGCAGAGAGTTGTGGGAGCATGGAATGCGTTGCCAGCAGCAGTTGTGGAAGCGAGGTCATTGAGGATATTTAAGAGACTGCTGGACATGCATATGGTCACAGACATTTGAGAGTTCATACATTAGGTTTACCTCACATGAGGACCAATGGTCGGCACAACATCATGGGCTGAAGGGCCTGCTCTGTGCTGTATGTTCTATGTTCTAAACAGAAAACAGTGACAAAATACCACAGATCAGTCAGGATCTGGAGGTAGAAACAGAGGCAGCATATTGAGTCTGATATGATCCTTCTCTGAAAAACTCATATTGGAATCAAAAAGTTGATTTTGTTCCTCTCTGCTCAGAACCTGCAAATTTTTTCCTGCACTTTCAACTTAGTTACTCTTCTGGACTGTGGATATTTGTCTGATCTGAAAGGGAACAGCGAAGCTGCCATTTCAATAGACAATAGACAATAGACAATAGATGCAGGAGTAGGCCATTCTGCCCTTCGAGCCTGCACCGCCATTCAATATGATCATGGCTGATCATTCCTAATCAGTATCCTGTTCCAGCCTTATCTCCATACCCCTTGACTCCACTATCTTTAAGAGCTCTATCCAATTCTTTCTTAAATGAATCCAGAGACTGGGCCTCCACTGCCCTCTGGGGCAGAGCATTCCACACAGCCACCACTCTCTGGGTGAAGTAGTTTCTCCTCATCTCTGTCCTAAATGGTCTACCCCGTATTTTTAAGTTGTGTCCTCTGGTTCGGCACTCCCCCATCAACGGAAATATGTTCCCTCTTGCCAGAGTGTCCAGTCCTTTCATAATCCTATACGTTTCAATCAGATCCCCTCTCAGTCTTCTAAACTCAAGGGTATACAAGCCCAGTCGCTTCAGTCTTTCCGTGTAAGGCAATCCTGCCATTCCAGGAATTGACCTCGTGAACCTACGCTGCACTCCCTCAATTTCTGTTGACGCTCAAGAATTTGGTTATGGTTTTTGAATGAAAAATGAAAAACTATGTGACTGACAGCTCCCCAAATACCGATAGTTTATTGCCATTGTCATAATGCATTATGAAAATGTTGAACTCGGTGTTCATGACATCACATGATCAATCCTCTGAACGTAACTGATGAAGTACTGATCCCAATTGTTACCAATGTCTTATCATGCTCCTGATGTCACTGGCATCGTACTCATCCAGCAAGCTCTTATCTTTCCGAGAGGTTACATACAACGATGAAAACATAAAATATCTTTGTATTTTTTAACAAAACATATTCATCCAGGGTTTTGGAAGGCACGAGCAAGGGCGGAGTTTATTTGTCATCCTCAATGGCTGTGGAATAAGAGACACAGAGTTGCCCTGTTTTAACTCCTCAATCCAAAGTGATGCAGATCCAGACAGAGCTGTTTGTAGGGGCATTCAAAGATTTTAACAAATACTTGTGAAGGATCAGCAAATTAGTCCCTAGTCAGGATGACATGCAATTTGGAAGATACCTTTCAGAGACTGATTTTTCTCTTGTTCCCATTCCCAGTGCAGAATGTACTCTAATTCCCATTAATCACAGTTTTGCTCAGGGTCCTTGATTCCACCTTCAGTCAAGTCCTGCTTCGATTGAAAGGGAAGTCACTCTGATCTCACCTCAAATTACACGGGCGGATCAGTTGAAAGAATAAGGTGCAAAAGACAAGAACACTGTCTGTTAGAACAATGTCCTCGCAATATTCAAAAGCAAATTGATGGTTGGTCTTCCTTAATGCATTATATCAACATGACATCACTTTTCAAACAATAATCTGAACGGTGGGTGTTTGTTCTTTTAATTTGCTTCCAATGCAGTGTAGAAATGAGAACGTGAATTATCTTCTATAGTGTGTTTATAATCCAGAATCTAATTCAATCTTTATCATCATTGCTCGAGCTCTTTCAAACAAAATTAATGAATGAGCCTGTGTCCATCCTGCAGATGAAAAAGTTCTTTCAGCTCTGACTACTGCAGCGAATGTTGTAAAGAATAAGCTGCAGGCCCACGTAAAATGAAAATGCTGCAGAGCAAGGTTCCAAACGCTAGTCCAAGATTGATTGTGTCCAAGCATTATAAATAATACATGCAGAGGGGCGGAGTATAAAAGCAGGATTCAGCTCCATGTCCAAAATACGGCTTGTGGCTCCCTCACAAAAGACCACAACTGATTCACGGTGTAAATTCACCAAAATAGGAAAAACAAGAGACTGGAATTCCCAATTCTGCAACAACATCGGTCGAACAGGAAGAAAATCAAGGTTTTTTTCTAAAATTAATAAATTGTGATGATAAGAATGTGGTATATGTGGCGGGGGGAGATGTTAGAGGATGATAAACAATGTTGGACGATGATAAACAGTGTGGTAGATGACACAATGATTATCCAGGTGGGTCACAGTGATCAGGAACGTGTTGGTTACAGGAGGTTACAAACAGATTTTCAGGTGGCCAGATCAATGACTGATAAAAGGTAACACTGAAATAGGAGAGATGCTGCACTTTGGAAGATGTAACAAGACAAGGAATTCACAAACCATGAAGATAGGTTAGATTTGCTTTTGGAGCAGAGAAAGGTGAGGGTGAACATGACAGAGGTGTATGAAAGCATGAGAGGTATGGGACGAGTGAACAGACAACAACTATTCCCCTTAGTCAAAGGGTCAAAAACAATGGGAAATACGTTTGAAGTCAAAGAGAAGATAGTAACAGAGGATTTGTGAAATCTGTTTTGAACCCAGAGCATGATATGTGTCAAAAATGCATTGCCTGGGAGGATAGTTCAGGAAGGTAACCTCACAAACTTTATAAAGCACTTGTATCAACACTGGGTGGTGCAGACACAACGGGCCTTGTCTTTATTACATGATTCCATGTGTTGGCAGCCATGAAATGTCTGATATATTCTGAAGCAGCAACCAATTGGACTTGGTTGTGCTCAGTAAATGGTGAGATTACAAACAAGCATCATCCCATGGAGTATCATCACTTTCTCAACCTAGGACAGCCCAGCCACCTCTTAAATCATCCAGGATAATTTACATGCTCAGTGTAAGAATCGTCCAACACAGCATCAACATTATTCCAGCTGTTTGACACCATTATTTTAAGTTCACCAATAACATAGAAACAGATGTCGCTTCATTATTGTATAGACTTCTCGTGTAAGGTTGTTATTTCTCTGAAGACTAATAAATTCCTTCCCACATATTCGTATTGACAAACAGTCTGTTATCCTGCGAGATGTTCCTCACCAGTAATATTTACTCCCAGTTAAACCAGCACATGAGATGCACTGCCAGCACTCCCTCCCAACAGCCACTTGGATGGACTAGCATCAACTGGACTGGAACGTCTCAAGGGCAATTAATGCTGGTCTAGCTCCATTAAAATCCCAAATGAACTAAAAAGACAATCCGATTTTCTAACAATTATTAAACAACAAGGGCATTTTGTTGATCTGAAGAGTTTGTCACTGTCTTTGAAATTGTGAGAACTGTGTAATTTTATTTTCAGTATCTAAAGAGAACAGAAATGTAAAACCTAGCATCAGGAGTAAGGTATCAAAACAACTCCACCATGTGATAAGGTCGTGGATGATCTGATTGTGACCTCAATCGCACATTCCTCATAAACTTGAGACAATGCTAAAGTGTTTTGCAATCGCATCACTCAGTTCCATTACATAAAATAGAGTCATATGGTGTGGAACGTGTGTGGGTAGAATTGAAGAACCCGAAAGTTGAAGACCCGTGGTTGGAGTTATGTACAGGTCGACAAATCGTAGTCAGAAGCTGGGGTGCATGGTAGATGAGGAGAGAGAAACGATATGTAGGAAAGGCAAAGTTACAGTGACTGGGGGGATTTCAATATGCAGATGGACTGGGAAAAGCAGTGGTAGTGGTTTGCAAGGAAAGGAATTTGTGGAATGTCTACAAGATGGCTTTTTGGAGCATCTTATAGTGCAGGCAATGAGGAAATGGGCAATACTGGATTTAGAGCTGTGCAGTGAGGCAGACTTGATAAGGTAGCTTAAGGTGAAGGAACCTTCGGAGGCAGTGATCATACTATGATTGAACCTACTCTTTAATTTGAGAGGGAGAAAGTAGAATCGGAGTTAATATTACAGCTAACTAAAGACACCTTCAAAGACAGAAGGGAGGAGCTGGATGGAATTGACTGGGAGAGGTGTCGAGCAGGAAAGACAGTGGAACAATAATGGTGGGAATTTCTCAGAGCAATTTAGGAGTCACAGCAGAGATTTATCCTGAGGTAAAAGATGTATTGTACAACGAGGATGAGGCAACCATGGACGACTGGGACAGTCATGGCTAGCGTAAAAGGAAAATAGAAATTAGATCACATAATAAATAGCAGTGGGAAACCAGAAGATTTGGAAGCTTGAAAGATGAACAGATGGCAACAAAATAAGAAATAAGGACAGAGAAGATTAAACACGATGTTAAGCTAGGCAGTGATATAAAGGACAACTGTAAGAGTTTCTTTAGACATATAAAGGGCAAAAGAGAAGCAGAAGTGGATATTGGGGCACTGGAAAATGATGCTGGAGAGATAGTCGTGTGGAACAAATAATTGATGAGAAACTGAATAACTTTTACGAGAGTGGGCAAAGAAGTGGCAGATGGAGTCCAACTTGGGAAAGTGCGAGGTGATGCACATTAGTAGGAAGAATACAGGCATAGACTACTTTGTAAGTGGAGAGAAAAATCAGAAGTCTGAAGTGCAAAGAGAGTTGCGAGTTCCAGTTCAGGATTGTCTCTAGATAAACTTGTAGGTTGAGTCAGCAATTAGGAAGGTGTTGTTTCTGGTGCACAGTGTATTTGAAATCTTATATTCAGCAAAAGAACCGAGTTAACTCTTAAAACAATAGTTGTTTTTTAAACACAATTAATATTAGAACAATAAAACATATTATAACGCAATGATAAACGTTACAAATTATCTTTTGCTTTAAGTTAACATTGGATGATCAGAAACCACCCCACTAGAGGTTGCCCAGGTTCGACTTGGTGATGTCGTCTTGGTTCGATGATCTTGGAGGTGTCTTCTCTTTCCCTGGTTATTCTCCAGTTACTGCACTGTGTGGGGTTTTGTGTTGATTTTATCCTTCCATGTCTTCACGCCATTTTGAGGAGGTAAGGAGAATCTGTCAATGGAATGATCAGGTTCATTTACCCTGATCAATCAGACCCAACCATGGGTTGGCTCAAGGGCAACATTCCATTGTCCGATTCAGGTCCAACTTCAGGTGAGTATTACAGGATCTGTAGTTTCAGGTTTGTTTGCAAACCGTCTGTGGGTATCTGCAGCCTGTCTGGATTCTGCAGCATGTGGATTAGCACAGAGACTTTAGTCAAAGCTGGGGTCCATTTTACAGCATGCTTTAATAATTGTTCATTTTTGTAACTCCATGGTAAATTCATTATTGCTCATCGTAAGATTAATCTTTCAGGTGGCCCGCCCGGTCAAAAGGGCCTTCAGCCTGAGAGTGGTGAATCTATAGTAAGGATGGCAGTTTCCTTACCTAAAGGACATTAGTGAACCAGGTCGGTTTTTCTTGGCAATCGATTCATAACTACCATCAGTCTCTTAATTCCAGATTTGAATTCAAGCTCCCCTACTTGCTGTAGCAGGATTTGGACCCAGGTCACCAGAACATTATCTGGGTTTATCACATAAGAATTCAGTTATAAAACCACGAGGCCACTAACTTGCCCAATCCTCCATAGTGTGACTAACATGTGCAGTATGATATGCACTAGGAGTTGCCTTCATGTTATCTTTGACTTGCTTATCAAGATATGGATTTTTTTTCCATTATTCAACCCCTGTTCGGTCTTCAGTATCTCCCTAATTATTTTCCAAACTTCTTCATCTGCCTGCCTTTGACTATTCTTTTCTCCCACCCCCACCCACCACCCCCAATCACGCAGGCCAAATCCTTCCTTAGGCCAGTATAATTACCATTGCCTAACACGAAAACTCTCATGTATGACTCAGTCTTCACTCTTTCAATATGAATGTGAAACTCCAGCATGTTGTGTTTACTCCTTCCAAGGCAAAGCTCATCCACTAATCCTTCCTTGTTACATAATATCAAATCTAAATTAGCACATTCTCTGGTTGGTTCCATGCCATTCTGAACTCAGAAATAATCTCTCATACACTCCATGAATTTTTATTCGAGGATATCACTCTCAAGTTGATTAATTGAGTCAATTTGCATGTTCAAACGACCCATAGTTAAAATTGTGTCCCTGTTACAAGCCCTTACTATATTCTACCTCAGAAGTACTTTGGGTGGACAGTGGCTGAAAATTCCTCTTCCCAAAGGTTTCTTCTCTTGCTTGTTATTTGCACTGAGACAGATTTCAAATATTTTTTGGCACAAAACACTTTGAAAAGGTCTGAGTTCCCACTCGCACGAACAAATGTTCATTTTCTTTACACGAACCACATTTCACAGTAAACATTGAGGAATTAATAGGGCTAAAAGTGGTCATGAGATATCTTTAGCAAACAGGGTTGAGGAAAATCCCAAAGACTACGTTTCATATATAAGCAACAAGAGGGTAACTCGAGAACTGTTTGACCCACACAGGACAAAGGAAGAAAGTTATGCATGGAGTAAGAGAAAATGGGTGAGATTCTTAGCGAGTACTTTGCATCTGTATTCACCAAGGAGAGGGACATGATGGATGTTGAGGTTAGGGATAGATCTTTGTGTACTCTGGGTCACGTCTACATAAAGGCGGAGCAAGTTTTGGATATTCTAAAAGGTAGAAATGTGGACAAGCTCCCAGGTCTGGATAAGATCTACCACAGGTTACTGAGGGGTGTGAGTGAGGAAATAACTGGGGCTTTAACAATTATCTTTGCAGGACCCTTGTACATGGGTGAGGTCCCAGAGGACTGGAGCATTGCGAATGCTGTCTCCTTGTTTAAGAAGGATAGCGGGAATAATCCAGGTAATTATAGACCGGCGAGCCTCAGATCAGTGGTAGGGAAGCTTCTGGAGAAGATACTGAGGGACTTGAGTAAGGTGTTTTATTAGGTTCCCCAGGGTAGGCTGATGGAGAAGGTGATGCCGCATGGGGTACAGGGTGTTTTTTCTAGATGGATAGAGAACTGGCTGGCCAACAGGTGACAGAGAGTAGTAATGGAAGGGGATTTCTCAAAATCGAGATCTATGACCAGTGGTATGCAACAGCGATCTGTGCTGGGACCACTGTTGTTTGTGATATATGTCAATGATTTGGAGGAAGGTATCGGTTGCCTGATCAGCAAGTTTACAGATGACACCAAGATTTGTGGAGTAGCAGATAGTGAAGGGGAATGTCAGAGAATGCAGCAGGATATAGATAGATTGGAGAGATGGGCACAGAAATAGCAGATGTAGTTCAGAGTGTGCAAATGCGAGGTGATGCATTTTGGAAGATCCAGTTCAAGAGCAACAATACAGTAAACGGAAAAGTCTTGGGGAAAATTGACATACAGTGAGACCTGGGTCCATTGTTTGTTGCCTGAAGGTGGCAACACAGGTCAGTAAACTGGTCAAGGCAACATAAGGCATGCTTTCCTTCATTGGATCAGCTGTTGAGTCCAAACATTGGCAGGTCATGTTACAGTTGCATAGGACTTTGGTTTCACCGCATTTGAAATACTGCAGATATTTCTGGTCACCACGTGAACAAAAGGATGTGGAGGCTTTGATTAGAGTGCAGAGGAGGTTCATCAGGATGTTGCCTGGTATGGAGGGTGCTGGTTATGAAAAAAGATTGAGCAGATTAGGATTATTTTAATTATATAGACAAAGGTTGAGGGGGAGCTGATTGAGGTCTACAAAATCAAGAGAGAGATAGATAGGGTGGATAGCAAGAAGCTATTTCCCCAGATTTTGGAATTCAATTACTAGGCGTTATGAGTTCAAAGTGAGAGGGGAAGGGTTTAGAACATAGAACATAGAACAATACAGCACAGAACAGGCCCTTCGGCCCACGATGTTGTGCCGAGCTTCTATCCTAGATTAAGCACCCATCCATGTACCTATCCAAATGCCGCTTAAAGGTCGCCAATGAATCTGACTCTACCACTCCCTCGGGCATCGCATTCCATGCCCCCACCACTCTCTGGGTAAAGAACCCACCCCTGACATCTCCCCTATGCCTTCCACCTTTCACCTTAAATTTATGTCCCCTTGTAACACTCTGTTGTACCCGGGGAAAAAGTTTCTGACTGTCTACTCTATCTATTCCTCTGATCATCTTATAAACCTCGATCAAGTCACCCCTCATCCTTCGCCGTTCCAACGAGAAAAGGCCGAGAACTCTCAACCTATCCTCGTACGACCTACTCTCCATTCCAGGCAACATCCTGGTAATTCTTCTCTGCACCCTCTCCAAAGCTTCCACATCTTTCCTAAAGTGAGGCGACCAGAACTGCACACAGTACTCCAAATGTGGCCTAACCAAAGTCCTGTACAGCTGCAACATCACCTCACGACTCTTGAATTCAATCCCTCTGCAAATGAATGATAATACTCCATAGGCCTTCTTACAAACTCTATCCACCTGAGTGGCAACCTTCAAAGATCTATGTACATAGACCCCAAGATCCCTCTGTTCCTCCACCTGACCAAGAACCCTACCATTAACCCTGTACTCCGCATTCTTATTTGTTCTTCCAAAATGGACAACCTCACACTTGGCAGGGTTGAACTCCATCTGCCACTCCTCAGCCCAGCTCTGCATCATATCTAAGTCCCTCTGCAGCCGACAACAGCCCTCCTCACTGTCCACAACTCCACCTATCTTTGTATCATCTGCAAATTTACTGACCCACCCTTCGACTCCCTCCTCTAAGTCATTAATAAAAATTACAAACAGCAGAGGACCCAGAACTGATCCCTGCGGAACTCCACTTGTAACTGGACTCCATGCTGAATATTTACCATCTACCACCACTCTCTGACTTCGACCGGTTAGCCAGTTTTCTATCCAATTGGCCAAATTTCCCTCTATCCCATGCCTCCTGACTTTCCGCATAAGCCTACCATGGGGAACCTTATCAAATGCCTTACTAAAATCCATGTACACTACATCCACTGCTCTACCCTCATCCACATGCTTGGTCACCTCCTCGAAGAATTCAATAAGACTTGTAAGGCAAGACCTACCCTTCACAAATCCGTGCTGGCTGTCCCTAATCAAGCAGTGTCTTTCCAGATACTCGTAAATCCTATCCCTTAGTACCCTTTCCATTACTTTGCCTACCACAAAAGTAAGACTAACTGGCCTGTAATTCCCGGGGTTATCCCTATTCCCTTTTTTGAACAGGGGCACAACATTCGCTACTCTCCAGTCCCCTGGTACCACCCCAGTTGCCAGTGAAGACGAGAAGATCATTGCCAACGGTACTGCAATTTCCTCTCTTGCTTCCCACATAATCCTAGGATATATCCCGTCAGGCCCGGGGGACTTGTCTATCCTCAAGTTGTTCAAAATGTCCAACACATCTTCCTTCCTAACAGGTATCTCTTCTAGCTTATCAGTCCGTTTCACACTCTCCTCTTCAACAATACGGTCCCTCTCGTTCGTCAATACTGAAGAGAAGTACTTGTTCAAGACCTCTCCTATCTCTTCTGACTCAATACACAGTCTCCCACCACTGTCCTTGATCGGACCTACCCCCGTTCTCGTCATTCTCAGGTTTCTCACATACGCATAGAATGCCTTGGGGTTATCCTTGATCCTATCCGCCAGGGATTTTTCATGCCCTCTCTTAGCTCTCCTAATCCCTTTCTTCAGGTCCCTTCTGGCTATCCTGTATCCCTCCACTGCTCTGTCTGAACCTTGTTTCCTCAACCTTATGTAAGCCTCCTTCTTCCTCTTTACTAGACATTCAACCTCCCTCGTCAACCAAGGCTCCCTCACACGACCATTTCTTTCCTGCCTGATCGGTACATACATATCAAGGACACGTCGTATCTGCTCCTTGAAAAAGTCCCACATTTCCACCACATCCTTCCCTGACAGCCTATGCTCCCAACGTATGCTCCTCAAATCCTGTCTTACAGCATCGTAATTTCCCTTCCCCCAATTGTAAAAACTTCCTTGTTGTGCGCACCTATCTCTCTCCATAACCAAGGTGAAAGTCACAGAATTGTGGTCGCCATCACCAAAATGTTCACCCACTAACAAGCCCACCACTTGTCCCGGTTCGTTACCGAATGTTCACCCACTAACAAGCCCACCACTTGTCCCGGTTCGTTTAGGGTAGAGAAATGTGGGAAGTTCTTTACACGTATGGTGGTGGTAGCCTGGAACGTGTTACCAGCAGAGGAGATCGGGGCAGGTACAATAGCGTTATCTAAGATGTATCTGACAGATACATGAATGGGAAGGCAGCAGAGGGATACATTCTCTTAGAAAATAGGTGGCACGTTTAGAAAATAGGAGGATCTGGATCAGCACAGTCTAGGAGGGCCAAAGGGTCTGTTCCTGTGCTGGAATGTTCTTTGTTCTTTATCATTCATTCTAAAAATGGCAAGATTTCAACGATTGTATGCTACAATTTAATGATATAAACCATTTATTTGACAGTATATATCAAATTATTGTCATTTCTAAATTACAGTCACAGAGTCAAAGAGATGTACAGCATGGAAACAGTTCCTTTGGTCCAACCCATCTATGCCGACCAGATAACACAATCCAATCTAGTCCCACGTGCCAGCACTCAGCCCGTATCCCTCTAAATCATTTCAATTCATATACCTATCCAGACACCATCTAAATGCAGCAATTTTACTAACTTCCACCACATCCTCTGGCAGCTCATTCCATACACAAACCACCCTCTGTGTGGAAAGGTTGCACCTTGCATCTCTTTTATATTTTTCCTTCTCAACCTAAATCTATGCCCTCTTGTTCTGGACTCCCCCACACCAGGGAAAAGACCTTGTCTATCTCCCCAATCATGGCCTCATGATTTTATAAACCTCTTTATGGTCACCCCTCAATCTCCAACGTTCCACGGAAAATAGCCATAGCCCATTCAACCACCAGCTATAGCTCAAACCCTCCAATCTTGGCAACATCCTTGTAAATCTTCTTAGAACACTTTCAAGATTCACAACATCCTACCGATATGAAGGGGAACAGAATTGCACGCAATATTCCAAAAGTCGCCTAACCAATGTCCTGTACAGCTGCAACATGACCTCACAACTCCTGTACTCAATGCTCTGACCAATTAAGGAAAGCATGTCAAATGCCTTTTTTACTAACCTACCGACCTGTTCCTCTACTTTCAAGGAACAATCAACCTGCACTCCAAGGGCTCTTTGTTCAGCAACGCTCCATTGGATATCACCATTAAGAGTATTAGTCCTGCTAAGATTTGCTTTCCCAAAATGCAGCATCTCACATTTATCTAAATTAAACTCCATCTGCCACTCCTCAGCCCATTGGCCCATATGATCAAGATCCTCTTGTAATCTGAGGTAATCTTCTTCGCTGTCCAGTACACCTCCAATTTTGGTGTCATCAGCAAATTTACTAACTATACCTCTTATACTCACATGCAAATCATTTATATAAATGACAAAAAATAGTGGACCCAGCACCGATCCTTGTGACACTCCACTGGTCACATGCCTCCAATCTGAAAAACAACACTCCACCACCATCCTCTGTCTTCTACCTGTAGCTAGTTCTGTATCCAACTGGCTAGTTCTCCCTGTACTCCAATGAAATCTAACGTTGCTAAACAGTCTCCCATGTAGAACCTTGTCGAATGCCTTACTGAAGTCCATATAGATCACGTCCACCGCTCTGCTCTCATCAATCCTCTTTGTTACTTCTGCAAAAAGTTCAGTCAAGTTAGTGAGACATCATTTTCGACACACAAAGCCATGTTGACTATCCCTAATCAGTCTTTGCCTTTCCAAATACATGTTTATCCTGTGCCTCAGGATCCCCTGCAACAACATGCCCTCCACTGACATCAGTCTCACTGGTCTATAGTTCCCTGGCTTGTTCTTACAACTTTTCTTAAACAGTAGCACCACGTTCGCCAACCTCCAGTCTTCTGGCACCTCACTGTGGCTATCAATGGTACAAGTATCTGAGCAAGAGGCCCAGCAATCAGTTCTCTAGCTCCCCACAGAGTTCTAGGCTACACCTGATCGATCGGGTCCTGGGGATTTATTCACTTTTATGCATTTCAAGACATCAGTACTTCCTCCTCCGTAATATGAACATTTTTTTAAGATGTCACCATCTATTTCTCTGTATATCTACATCGCCCATGTCCTTTTCCTGAGTAAACACTGATACAAAATACTCACTTAGTATCACCCCTAACCCCTAAAGCTCCACACAAAGGCTGTCTTGCTGAACTTTGAGAGCTCTATTCTCTCCCTATTTACCCTTTAGTCCTCAATGTATTTGTAAAGTCCTTTTGGATTCTCCCTAAATCTATTTGCCAAAACTATCTCATGTCCCCTTTTTGATTTCCTGACCTCCCACTCTAGTATCCTCCTCTTTCTTTTATACTCTTCTAAGCATTCACTCGACCTATCCTGCCTGTACCTGTCATATGCTTCCTCTTTTTTTCTGAACCAGACCCTCAATTTCATTAGTCATTCAGCACTCTCTATACCTACCAGCCTTTCCTTTCATCCTAACAGGAATATATTGTCTCTGGACTCTCGTTATCTCCTTTCTGAAGGCTTTCCATTTTCCAGCCATACCTTTCCCTGCGAACATCTGCTGCCATCGGCTTTTGAAAGTTATTGTCTAATACCATCAAAATTGGCATTTCTCCACTTTAGAACATTAACATTTACATGTTCGTTTTCAATCCAAAACAAAATGTGATGCCTTAAATTTGTATAATAAAAGGTTTTCCGTGTTTATATTTTAATTCCATCAATATAGCATCAACTTAATTGTTTTCAGAGATAATGCAGTTATTGTTCAGTTGAAAAATTGTAGCTCATATCTTATTATTACCGAATTCACAAACATGGCAAGCTCCTGATCATTGTTCAGATCAGTAAACCCATTACCTTGCATCATGACCGACATTAAAAGTGGATTCCAAAAGGCCTGAATTCGGGTACAGTGCGACTGGACCTCACAGCTGCCTGTGGCACTGGGTGAGACACTGGCCTGCTCCTGAATCTGTTCAGACAGTTTCCAACCTGGGTCAGGGCAGTCATTCAAACATTCTCTGACAGAGATTCATTTGGGATCCGCCTTGAGCAGGAGGAAACTAGCCAACAGGCTATGACTGCTCTCAGTGTAGGTAAAAATGCTGTCTAAACTAGATACCAATGACTGACCAGGAATCATGCCTTATAAATTCATCATCAGTCAGAGCCTGGCCCATGGAGCAGATGTATGGACTTTGAGAGTCATAATCACATCGCACACGTTACTAATGGTGATGACATCTGGCATTACCTCCAGATTCCATACATCTGCCCCTGGACCAGACACTGGGTGAAAACGTTCACAATTGACAGTCTATTGCAGCATCTTGTATCTCACAGTGAACCCTCTGAAACTATATCCACTAAAGGTACCTTCACATTAACCAGGATCAAAATAACATTGTACATGCCTATGGATGCTCAGATAGTAATTATAGGTCATCCAACAGAATATATCTGAAGACACCAGGAGCAAATGGCAAGCCAAGAATCGTTTTAATAAATGAACTTGATGAGTTTTATCTGGTCTTCGAAACCTCAAATATTGTGCTGACATTCAGGCGAATGTAACAAAGCACATCAAAACTGGAAGTCTTGGTCTAACGCCCCAACCCAGATTCCTGACCTCACACAACTCACTCCCTCACCCGCCTCACTTCCTCCCACATTCACCAACCGACGAGAATCCACAAACTGAGTGAAACTTGGAACATAGAACAGTACAGCACAGTGCAGGCATTTCAGCTCTCAATGTTTTGGCAGCCTTTTATCCTACTCTAAGATTAGACTAACCTACATAACCTTCAATGTACTAACTTCCATGTGCCTATCCAAGAGTCTTCTTAAATATCTCTAATGTATCTGACTCTACTATCACCACTGGTGGTGCATTCCGTCCCCACCACTTTCTGTGTAAAGAAGCTATCTCTGACAGCTCCCAAAACCTTCCTCCAATCACCTTAAAATTATGCCCCTTGTTGATAGCCACTTCTGCCATGGGAAAAGACTTTGGCTATCCAATCTATCTATGTCTCTCAACATCTTGTACACCTCTATCAAGTCACCTCTCGTCCTTCTTCGCTCCAGGGAGAAAAGCCCCAGCTCCCTCAAACTTTCTCCCTAAGACGTGTCCTCCAGTCCTTGCAGCATACTGGCAAATCTCCTCTACACACTGTCTGAGGCTTCCACATGTTTCCTATATGGAGGCAACCAGAACTGAACATAATACTCCTTGTGTGGTTGAACCTCAGCTTTATTGACCTAAGCATTAACCCTGCCGCTCTTAAACACAAACCCCCAAAATGAAGGCCAACACACCATGCAACTCCTTAACAACCTTATCAACGTCGGTGGCATGGACCCCAAGATCCCTCTGTTGCTCCACACTGCCAAGAATTATGCCTTTAACCCTGTATCCTGTATGCAAATGCAACCCTTCCAAATTAAATCAATTCACACTTTTAACGGTTAAACTCTATCTGCCACTTATCAGCCACTACAACAACCCACCATACTATCCAGAACTCCATCAACCTTCATGTCATCGGCAAACCTTCTAACCCACCATTCCACTTCCTCATCAAAGTCATTTATAAAAATCACAAAGAGCACAGGCCCAGAACCGATCCCTGTGGAAAGCCACTGCTCACTGAGCTCCAGGCTGAATACTTTCCATCTGCTACCACCCTCTGTCTTCCATGGGCCAGCCATGCCCATATCCAGAGAGCCAAGTTTCCCTGCGTCCCATGCCTCCTTACCTTCTGAATGAGCCCACAATGGGGAACCTTATCAAACACCTTCTAAAATTCGTGTTCACCACATCTTCTGGTCTACCTTCATCAACATGTTTTTTTTTCACATCTTCAAAAAATTCAATAAGGTTTGTGAGGCATGACCTGCTCTTCAAAAAGCCATGCTGACTACCCCTGATCATACTATGGTTTTTTTTTCAGTAATTGTAAATCCTGTCTCTCAGAATCGTCTCCAATACTTTGCCCTCCCTTGGTGTAAGACTGTCTGTTCTATCATTCCCAGGGTTATCCCTATTCCCTTCCCTGAACAAGGGAATAACATCTGTCACCCCCCCCCCAAACATCTGGCACTACTCCAGTGAACAGTGAAGACGCATATATTATTACCAAAGTCACACCAATCTCTGCCATCACCTCCTGGAGTAACCTTGTGTATACCCCATCTGGCCCAGGGGATTTATCCATCCTTATGGTTGTACTTCAATCAGTCTGTATTTCCCCTCAACCTGTCTACACCCTGTCCAACCAATTGATTGACTGCTTTCCTTTTCAGTGCTATATACAGTGCTGCCTTGCTGAGCAAGTATGGTTCCCAACGTCTTGCGAATCACGGAATCAAAGAAAAAGGATGCACCAATCCCTTTCTGATAAAGAGCTCATGCCCGAACTATCGACTGTCCTGCCCCTGGGATGCTGCCTGATCTGCTGTGCATTTCCAGCTCCACACTTTTTGACCCTGATCGCCATCAACTGCAGTCCTCAGTTTCTCCATTACTGAGGGCTGTCCCCTCTGCACACTGAGGGGGGGAATTAACCATCAGATACTCATTGTATGTGGAGCTGACTGCTCAGTTCTGGAAAGTTGCACTTGCTGAATACATTTTAAAAAAAAGAAATTACAATTCAACAAATATTCATTAAGTCCCAGAGTTACAATTTTGGTTCATGGTTTGGGCAGCCTGATAACAAATAGAGAATGATTGAGGAATTCCGATACATAGAGTATTCCAGGTGTTATATTCCAGCTTACATTAATGCTGGGAGCAATATCAGACAGACTGTTGTGACAATGGCATGAGTCGACACGTGGAGGTGGAATATTTTTGCCATCACAGAGGCGTTTTTGAGGGAGGTCAGGGCTAACAACTCAGCATTCTGTTGTATTCTAACTATAGGCAGGACAGGAGAGGGTATTAAAGAGGAGCTGGTGTTGCATTATTAATTAAAGAAGTTACTGTAGTAAGGAGGGACGATATCTTGGATGTGTCTTCAAATGAGGCATTATGGGTCAAGGTGATGTTTCAAACAATGACAGGCACACTGCCAGGGATATTTTATACAGCCCCAGAAAGATGAAAATGCAGGAGCAAATATATAACCAATTCACTGAGGTGTGAAGGAAACCAGACTGGAGATGTTACAGAGATAGGAAAACAAAGCTGGAGATGTTACAGGGAGAGAGGAACGCAATGCTGGAGAGGCTACAGAGAGATAGGAAAACAAAGCTGGAGATGTTACAGAGAGATAGGAAAGCAAGGCTGGAGGTGTTACAGAGAGATAGGAAAGCAATGTTTCAGATGTTACAGGGAGAGAGGAACGCAAGTCTGGAGATATTACAGAGAGATAGGAAAGCAAGGCTGTAGCTGTTACAGTGAGCAAAGCAAGGCTGGAGATGTTACAGAGAGAGGAAAACAAGGAAGGAGATGTTACAGAGATCGGAAAGCAAGGCTGGAGATGTTACAGACAGAGGAAAGCAAGGCTGGAGACGTTACAGGGACAGAGGAAAGCAAGGCTGGAGATGTTAGAGAGGAAAGCAAGGCTGGAGATGTCATAAATTGAGAGGGAAGGAAGGCTGGAGATGTTACAGCGATAGCAAAGCAAGGCTAGAGATGTGACAGCGATAGGAAAGCAAGGCTGGAGATGTTACAGAGAGAGAGGAAAGCAAGGCTGGAGATGTTACAGAGAGAGGAAAGCAAGCCTGGAGATGTTACAGAGAGAGAGGAAAGCAAGTTGGAAGATGTTACAGAGAGAGAGAAAAACATTGTTGGAGATGTTACAGGGAGAGGAAGGCAAGGCTGGAGATGTTACAGAGATAGGAAAGCAAGGCTGGAGATGTCACAGTGATAGGAAAGCAAAGCTGGAGATGTTACAGAGAGAGGAAAGCAAGGGTGGAGATGTTACGGAGGTGCGAAAGCAAGGCTGGAGGTGGTCGAGAGATAGCGTGTCCTGTGCATGCTAGAACATGTTTTTGAGATATTTTATAATTCATTCACAGGATATGGGGAGAGGTTTAGCAGCTGGATATTAGAGAGATAGGGAGGGGTGCAGGGGCTGGCAGAATTTACAGTGAGAGGTGAGGCTGAAGTATGAGATAAAGATTGTGGAGATACGGAGGGTTACTGAGATACAAATGGATGTAGCGGCTGGAAGAGATGACAGGGAAAGATACAGAGATACACGTAGATCGTTTAAAAAACGGAATTATGCAATGTCTTAACAGAGAAAATATTGTAGAAATCTGTTGAATAGTCAAGGCACTTGGAGGAACTGAAGGAGTGAGACCTGGACTGTCCAATCACAAGAGTAATAGAGTGAGTGTCATACAGTACAGAAGAGGCCACTCGATTGATAGTGACAAAAGTTAAAAGCACTGCAGACACTGGAAATCCCTCCTTCCTAATGTCTGGGGACGAGGGCGAGATGTGGGAGAGGCATTCAACAGACTCCTCAAGCAACAATGTGACATAACGAAACCTCATGGTATCAGCTCAAACACTGAAATGGAAACCTCCTGATGACTCCGCTGCCTGAGCTGGTGGATCAGTGTCCCTCGACATTGAACAACACTTGGAGGACGCACAGAGAGAGTGAATGAGCTGGGGAATGTATACTGGGTGGGCCATTTCAAACCCCACCACCAAGAGGGGCTCAGCAGCAGCATTGCTGATCGAGATGGTCGGGTCCAACAGGACATAGCTGCTGGACTGGGGCTGCACCGAATCGGGAGGGAACGACTGACAGGCAGAAACATACTTGACCTCATCCGCACCAAACTACCGGCTGCAGACACATTGATCGAGGACCATATTGGGAATGGTGACAGGGCATACAGTATTTCTACAGAGAAAGTCCCACATTTACATTGTCAATAGTGTGTGCGCGTGTGTGTGTACACACATGCATGAGCGCACATGTGAGAAATACTATCACCGTGTTAAATGATAAAGATTTCAAAGAGTTCTAGAACACAGCACTGGCCTGTGTGAGGTGATTCTGGTCATTACCAACATCAGCAGAATTGTACTCTAGCACAATTTTCACTGTCACTGCCTGGCATATGCTCCACTTTACCCTGACCATCAGGCCAGGGGTTAAACCCTTGTTCTATGAGGAACACAGGAGGACCGGTCAAAAGCAGCACCAGGTATACCTCACAATGTAGTGACGTTACCAAACAGGATCACGTATTTACCAAACAGCGTAAACAGCCAGTGACAGACAGATCTAACCAACAAATCAGACCTAATTTCTGTAATCCTGCCGCATGGGAAAAAGGGTGAATTGTTTGGTCAATCAAACAATTCACTGGAGGAGTAGGATCCACAAATATCACCCTCCTCAATGATGAAAGGGTCCAGTACAACAATAGAAAAGCTAAGGCTGAAACATTCACAAAAATATTCAGACCAAAGTGTCGATGGGATGATCTGTGTTCGTCTTCTCCAGATAGCAGTCATCAGCTAAGTCTATTCACTGTGTATGGTAACTCCAAATGCCTGAAGGCACGGGAATTGCAAAGGCTGTGGGCCCTGAAAACATTTCATTCAAGCTGTTCCTGCTGGGATACAGCACTTGCCCCTACCTGACACTGTGGTAAACTATCAGGGTGTGTCCTGTACACACACAGAAAAAACATCAGACTGCCCCATTGCTCTAATTCCCAACATTAATGAATTGATGGAAGATGTCATCTACAGTGGGATCAAGCAGCACTGCCTCAACACCAACCTGCTCGCTGAAGCACAGTTTGGGGTCTTATCCCGTGGGCACATTGAAGCCTTGGTTTAACGATGTACAACAAGAGAACACACTGCAGAATTCTCGAGTTGAGGTAACAGTGACTGCACTTAACATCATCATAACTGCATTTGACCAAGTGTCGTATTCTGGATTAACAGCAAAATTGGAGCAAATAGGTATCGGCTGCACTGGCTGAAGTTATACCCGGTACAAAGGAAGGTGGCTGGGGTTGGTGGGGAGCAGCCATCTCAGCTCCGCCGCAGGTCCCCAGGGGAGGGGTTTCTGAGTAAACCTGTAGACCAGAAATGGAAAGGCAGGGCACCATACACCAACAGGATGATTGGGTTGTTCTCTTGTTAGATAGGTGCGACGAGCAGCAGTTTAACTGAACAGTCATCATGTCTCAAGCAAGGGAGAGGTTGTGTAAGACAGCCCTTTTCAGTCACCTCATTCAGTGCTGGAACTGAACCCACACTGTTGGCATTAATCTGCATTAGAAACTAGCTGTCCAACTGATAGAGCTAACAGGTGGATGGCGCGGTGGCACAGTGGTTAGCACTGCTGCCTCACAGCGCCAGAGACCCGGGTTCAATTCCCGCCTCCGGCAACTGACTGTGTGGAGTTTCCACATTCTCCCCGTGTCTGCGTGGGTTTCCTCCGGGTGCTCCGGTTTCCTCCCACAGTCCAAAGATGTGCAGGTCAGGTGGATTGGCCATGCTAAATTGCCCATAGTGTTTAGCAAGGGGTAAATGAAAGGGTATGGGTGGGTTTTCTTCGGCGGGTCGGTGTGGACTTGTTGGGCCGAAGGGCCTGTTTCCACACTGTAACCTAATCTAAATGTCCTCGCTCAGCTCCTTGGGGAAGATACTGCAACGTTATTCTGTTCAGATATGTTGTTAGACACCTTTGGAGCAGGTGGAACTGGAAGCATGTTTCCTAGCTCAGAGAGAGGGACAGCATCAGTGAACTGTAAGCGTTCTCTCTGCCCTACACCCAATAATTTTCAGCTGTTTCATAAATGACCATCCCCTACTCAAGTAAAGTCATAACTGGGGATTTTTTTCCAATGATTGGACAATGTTCAACACCATTCGTGATTTACTCAGATACTGGAGCAGTCCTTGTCCAAATGCGACAGGTCCTGGAACTATGCAGGTCTGTGCTTAACAGTGATAAGTACCATTCCCATTACACACATGCCAGACAACGATTACCTCTGACAATAGAAAAGTGTACCATATCATTTAATGTTCAATGCCACCACCATCACTGAACACCCACTTAGCAATGTCCTGGTGATTACCGTTAACCAGAACTGGACAGACCATATAATTTCATGACCCAGTTCTGTGAAGGGCTTCTGCTGAAACGTCGACTCTCCTGTACCTCAGGTGCTGAATGACCTGTTGTGCTTTTCCAGTGCCAAACTCTGAAACGTATTAATTCATTCGCTACAAGAATATGTCAGGGGCAACAAGTCCTACAGGAATGACTCACCTCAAAATTTCGGAAAGCCTGTCTCCCCTCAAGAAGACTCATGTTGAATGTGTGTGTGATTAAATACCTCCATTTGCCTGTGTGAGTGCAGCTTCACCCCTCATCCACTGACACTCAGAAGCAGCAATGTCTGCCATCTACACGGTGCTCTGCAGAAATTTGCCAAGTCTCCTTACAACGTACCTCTGAACCCCCGACCATCAAGAAGGACAAGGGAAGCAGATACATGGGACCACCATGTTCGTGTTCCAATCCAAGCCATTTACTCAGCTGATTGGGAAGCGTATTGCCATTCTTTCAGTGTCACTCTTTCAACTTCCTCCCTAATAGTATTGTAAGTCTACCTACAGCACATGGGCTGCGGAACCGGTCAATGTGACAGCTCACCCCCACCTTCTCAAGGGCAACAAGGGACAGCCAATAAATACTGGCCTTATCATATCCCATGAATAAATTAGCATGAAATATATTGTTCAGTCCTGCCTAATTCTGGACACTGTACTTTGGGTTTTGTGAGGTCTGGCTGGTTGGGTCCAGGCAGTAACATATTTGATGTAAACATCTGTAGGAATATGCTTTTTGAAACAATCAGACAGTCTCTCAGAGGCATGGCCTACATACGGAGCATCACACAGACACTGACAGTCACATTACACATTACTAAGCTCTGAGACAGACAGAGGCAATTGAAAATATACTTATATCTGACTGACATGTTTAATCACACAGTGATACTGTTGCCACGAAAATGATTATGAGTGAATATTAGCAGGGGAAAGTGAGGACTGCAGAGGCTGGAGATCAGAGTCAAAAAATGTGGTTCTGAGAAAAGCACAGCCATTCAGACAGCATCTGAGGAGCAAGAGGGTCGACTATTAGTTCAAAATATTAATACAAGAGAAAATAATTGTATATCTTCAAAGTTCTTGTACTTAATAATAATTTGGTCTTGGGTGTGGGAATGAGATTTATCATTTCAATGCTCCTTACTGTGAGTTGTGCACATTTTTCATCATATCGTTTTTATAAAAGTGAACGGAATAAATGGGTGGATTTTAGATTACATTACATTGTGGAAAAGTAATCTAATCGAAAATCTACCCATTTATTCCGTTCACTTTCATAACAACATTATGTTGAAAACAGTGCACAACTCAGTAAGGAGCATTGAAATGATAAATTTCATTCCCACACCCAAGACCAAATTATTATTAAGTACAAGGAATTTTGTGCTTATTGGACAATCTAAAAATTGGTATTATGAAAGGCTATCGAAACGTCAGTAAAGACATTTTGCTGTTAACGGTTAGAACAATGCAGCAAACATTTACACAGAGATTTCCAACTCAAATCACACACAAGATCATTGGGCTGGGATGATGATGACCATCAATGGAGCTGCACAATTCTGTTTGGATACTGACATTGTGGGGCTAACATACACTGGATATGGTTTATGAGGGATTCAATGTAAGATGCCATGTGCTGCAGGAGCCCATCACCTTTATAACACTTTCATTCCGGATCAGGTCCAAGGTGCAAAATTAGAGTTTAGGTGCCATACCAGAAGAGATATACTTGCAGGACATGGCTGTTTACAGGTCATTGTTACAAATGTTGAACTGCGTCTGGATCAGTGCCTTGTGCTAGTCCATTGACCAGTTTTCCCCACTCACAACTCCCGGTTGTTCAGGTATGTCTCCAATCAGTCGATTATGAGGGATTATGTCAGTAACTGCCCAGCTCCAGTTTGTAAACTAACTGTACAGATTTTGGAGATGGTCAGTGTTTTGGAGGTCATGGTGAGGGCCAGTGACACAGTGTCTGAATTCAGGCTTTTCCGCAAAGTCAGTTTCAACAGCTTTGCTGCCTGCAAGATGGTGTGTTCATTCATCTGAACATCAATCAGCTGTTTACTACAGTCACTTAATTGTGTAATAGTTAGCTATGTATTCTGGCAATTAAATTATTGTTCACTTCAATGGTTTTCACCTAAAAAATGATGTTTGGTTTATTTTAAAAGATGAAAGAAACAAAGTGATATTAACTCTTCATTATACAAAACGTAAAAGTGACCTGTTGCATATATCCCACAGACTAATCAAGCAACAGTCAGATATTATCTGTAAAGCAGGAGTCTGTGAATAGGACTAACACCTGACAACATCACCACCCTCTCTGTTAGGGTATGTCACACTGACAGGACAGAGCCAGGCAGAGGGGGGTCAGCTCCATGGTATATAGTTAGCATCGTGCTCAGCTTTGATGCTGCATCCTGTGGCTGCTGGACTACTCTGCGGCAGGTTATGGGGGTATCAATAAAGGGAAACAAATATTTGACCACATCATCACCGATCTGCCTGCTGCAGAAACACCTCTCCATTTCATATATCGGTAAGAATTGTCACTGCATAGTCCTTATGTGGAATAGGGGCTACCTTCCCATTTTACAGACTCCCCTCACCATGATATGTAGCCCCCTGGGCTTTAAACAAATTGAGAAATTAATGATGATGCATCCATGAGGTGCAGTGGGCCACAGTCAGGATCAGAATCATACTCTGTACAACTCATACAGTCTGCAACCTCAGAGCCCAACATAACACCCACTGTACATAACCATCACAGCCTGACAAACTTCCCACTGTACAGTAACCATCACGGCCAGACATACCTACAACTGTACAATAACCATCACAGCCCGACAAACTTCCCACTGTACAGTAACCATCAGGGCCAGGCATACCTCCCACTGTACAGTAACCATCACGGCCCGACATTCCTCCCACTGTACAGTAACCATCACGGTCCGACATACCTCCCACTGTAGAGTAACCGTCACGAACCGACATACCTCCCACTGTACAATAACCGTCACGGCCCGACATACCTCCCACTGTACAGTAACCATTACACCCCGTCATACATCCCACTGTACAGTAACCATCATGGCCCGACATACATCCCACTGTACAGTAACCATCACGGCCCGACATACCTCCCACTGTACAGTAACCATCACAGCCCGACATACCTCCCACTCTACAGTAACCATCACACCCCGACATACCTCCCACTGTACAGTAACCATTACACCCCGTCATACACCCCACTGTACAGTAACCATCATGGCCCGACATACATCCCACTGTACAGTAACCATCACGGCCCGACATACCTCCCACTGTACAGTAACCATCACAGCCCGACATACCTCCCACTCTACAGTAACCATCACACCCCGACATACCCCCCACTGTACAGTAACCAACACGGCCCGACATACCTCCCACTGTACAGGAACCATCACAGCCCGACATACCCCCCACTGTACAGTAACCATCATGGCCCGACATACCTCCCACTGTACAGTAACCATCACACCCCGACATACCCCCCACTGTACAGTAACCATCATGGCCCGACATACCTCCCACTGTACAGTAACCATCACACCCCGACATACCTCCCACTGTACAGTAACCATCACGGTCCGACATACCTCACACTGTTCAGTAACCATCATGGCCCGACATACCTCCCACTGTACAGTAACCATCACGGTCCGACACACCTCCCACTGTACAGTAGCCATCACAGCCCAACAAACCTCCCACTGTACAGTAACCGTCAACAGCAACACTGTGGCTCAGTGGTTAGCAATGCTGCCTCACAGTGCCGGCTTCTTGCGACAGTGTGTATGAAGTTTGCACATTCCCCCCGTGTCTGTGTGTGTTTCCTCCGCGTGCTCCGGTTTCCTCCCACAGTCCAACAGTGGATTGGCCATACTAAATTGCCCATCGTGTTAGGTGCTTTTGTCAGAGGAAAATGGGTCTGGGTAGGTTACTCTTCGGAGGGTTGGTGTGGACTGGTTGGGCCAAACGTCATGTTTCCACACTGTAGGGAATCTAATCTAACCTCCAAGGTTCAAGTCAGGAATATGATGGAATAATCACTTTTCTGAATGAGTGCAGCTCCAACAGTAATCTAGTCTGGACTTACGAGCGAAAGGCAACACAGTTGCGTGGGGAAGATCATGTTCACAACCTTGATTGATTATTTTGAGGAAGTGACAAAATTGATTGATCAGGGCATGGGGCTGAATGTTGGCCGTCTGGACCTTAGCAAGGCCGTTGATGTGGTTCCTTATGGCAGGCTCATACGGAAGGGGAAGTGAAATGGGAACCGCAGTCAGTTAGTAAGATGGATAGAGACCTGCTTGGTCATAGAAGACAGAGTAGGGATGGAACAGTGCTTTTGTGACTGGAGGACTTGCAGATTTTGAGGATGATTGCCAGAAAATACAGGTGGCCAGAGAAAACACAGATGTAACTTTATCTGGACAATTGTGACGTGATGCATTTTAGAAGGTCTAATGCAGGAGGGAAGTACACAGTAGATAGAAAAACTAGTGATTGCATCAACATCTGAAGGGATCTAGGTGTACAGCTCCTCAGTTCGCTGCAAGTGACCACACGGGTGGATAGGGTGATCAATAAGACTGACGGCAAACTTGCAGTCAGGCATCCGAGCATGCAGTATGAAAATTAACAGGTCATATTGCAGCTGTAGAGAAACATAATTCGGGCACATTTGGAAAATTGTGTACTGTACTGATTGCCACACGAAGTGGAAGTGTTGGAGAGGGTATGGAAAAGGTTTACCAGCATGTTGTCTGGTTTGGAGTGTGTTAGCCAGATGGAGAAATTGAACAAACATTGTTTGTTTGCCCCTGGGCATCATTGAATATGGAGCTATCTGATAGATATTTACAAAACTGTCAGGGGCATAGATAGAAGGACAGTTAGAGGCTTTTTCCCAGAGGAGAAATATCAATTACTAGGGACCGTAGGTTTTAGGTAAAAGGGAGAAAGTATGACAGGTAATTTTTTTTTTGCTTTTTCAGACAGAATGTGAAAGTGCCTGGAATACACTGATAGAGGGGAACATCTAATATAGCAAGGTTAAAGAGGGATCTTGGCACAGAGACGAGAGAACAGCGAACAGAATGACATAGAATGTGTAGAAGCATATACTTTCGTTTTAACTTTCAAAGGGCATCATGTGTCAGTGCGCGCTTTCTGGGCTGAAGGGCCTGTTCCTGTGCCGGACTGTTCTTTAAGACAAGATTTGAGCGCAGCAGTGGCGAGACGCTGAATGAATGATTCCTGATGAACAACATCGACATTCATGGAGGTCGCTCCTCAACAATTTTCAGCTTCATACCCTCCCTCCCACAGTAGGGAAACTCAATATGGAGAATTTGACATGAAAGTCAGAGCTGGTAACTGGTGACTCCATCTCGCCCCTCGATCCTGCGGCCTTCTATCTTGGACAGCAACGTCTTGGGGACCACTGCACTGACAGAAACTGCATGTACTCCACACCCACCAATGCTGGCATCTGTCACATTCCAACCTCAAGTTGCCATCCCATCACATCTCCAACACACTACAGTAAACTTCTGTACTTCAATGCTGCAGCTCAGGGTGCGCTGACAACTCTCATTGCAATGCTGCTGCAAGGACACTGTGCTCAGGGACACGCATCCAGCTCATGGACTGTGCCTCTGAGCTGCTCACCCCGTGTTTATACATCTTCACTTTGATATGCCTTGAGTGTTCACAGAATTATTGCTTTACCTTACCCTGCCCTCAGCAGTGTTTATTCTCAGCCAGAGCTACCAGTCTCAGCCGCCTGCTCCATTGTCTTGGTGTTTAGCACAGACACAAACCCAGGAAGCTGAATATCATTGTCCACAGTCAGTCACGGTTCCCAGTAGTGAGACAAGGGGACACTCAGACCACAGTCTGGGAGCTTGGACACGGTCAGAAAGTCTCTTTTGGTTGTTACGGTTAGGATCCTTCTCCTGTAAGGGGGTGAGGAGCTAAATGTTGGGGAGATAAACGCCTCTCTTCGCACTTTCTCTCCTCTTGTGTGATTGGTCCTTATGGGATGTGAAAATTAGCAAGAGGTATTAAGGGAGCTGGAAACGTTTGGTGCAGCTGTTAGAGCTGTCAAATCTGGGGGAAAGGTGGCAATGTGTCCTGAGTGAGTGAGTGGGCAGCACAGACAACAGGCAGAGTTGGGTAGAGGGGCAGTGATGAGATTGGAGAGACTGAGAGAAGGTGCCGGATTCAGTGAGGGTGGGTAAGTTCACATGCAGTTACAGGGGTGAGAGTTAGGGTAGGAGAACATGAGCCTTGGTGGGAGGTAGTAGCAGTAACATAGAGTGTGAAAGTGAGTTCACAATGTGCAGATGGTGGCACTTAACCTGGTGGAGTGGCGAAGGTCAGTGCTGGGCATTCACCCAGAAGGCTGGCACCTCACTGACCCAGAGGTCACCCTCTGACCAAACTGGCAGGATCTGGTTTCATGGCCTCCCCTGCCAGTCCTGGAGGAAGATAATGTCCCTCTCGTGCACCATGCCATCCAACAGAACCTCAGGGGCTTGGTCTCAAAGTGAAGCCCCAGATTTACCCACTCTGCCATGTCCAGGGTGTTTCGGAGTGACAATCCTAGAATGTAATGACTTTTTAAAGATGGCCCCTGTAACAGGGAGGCCGGTGCATTCTGGGATATCCAGGCAGCGGGCAGGTGTTATGACGAAGGGGAAAATCCTCGCGTTAGTATTAGATGAGAGAAAGTCCACATGAGCAGGGAGGGTAGTTAATGAAGCAGATTGGGGATGGTGTCATGAGAAAAAACACTTAACCGTGTGGAGAGAAACCCTCCATGAAACTTGTCTAAAATGAGACTTGACCAAATCAAAAGATGGTTGAGGCCTCTGTCTGAATCAAAATGGGAATGCAGTGTGAAATATTGGGAGCAACAAATTTGGAGCAGAGAATTATACAGGAGATTCAAATCCTTAAACGGGGTAATACAATGCTTCAAACTGTTAAAAGGAGCTGGGGAAAATCCTCGGCCTTATAGTTACCGACATTATCCAATCCTCACTGGATGCAGGGATGGTGCGGGAGGCCTGAAGAACGGCTAACACCGCAGCTCTGTTTAATGTGGAAAAAGGGACTAACTGAATAGGTCGCGGCTGGAATTCTAAGACAGTGGATAAACGGTCACTGAGGAAGTCCCAGGATATCCAGGACAGTCGGTCTGGATTTGTTCAAGGAAGAACGTGTGTAATTAATCTGACTGTGTCGGTTTGAGGCAGTAACTTATAACTGCATGTGACTTAATTGGATTTAACGAGAGATCCCATGGTAGGCTGTTTAAAAACAGAATCTATGGGGTCCAGGCGAATGGAGCAAACAAGCCAGAGAAGTGTAAGGCAAGAGATTTGGGGACATCAGCATTAATGGGGAATAGACAATAAATGAGAGTATAGTCAGTGTGGGCAGATAAATGAAGGTAGCTGGAAACATCAAGAACCTCGTTAATGTAGCAAATGGAATCATTTCCTCTTTCAGCCAAAGTGCAGAGTTTAGAGCAGGAAGTTTATGCTGGAACTGTATACACAATGAGCGCAGTCGCAGCTTTTGGAATGTGTGCAGTTCTGGTCACCCCAAGACATGGAAGGATGGGATTGGACTGGAGAGTGTGTAGAGGAGATTCGTTACCCTATGACAGCGGAAGTGCAGTTATGAGAAAAGGCTGGAACGGAGGATGCTGAGAGATTTGATCAGACTGTAAATATTGTCAGGGACCTGAGTAGAGAGGGAGTTTGGTAAGAAGTGAAAAAGCAGGACCCCAAGCGCAGTGATCTCCAGATTATTCCCAGTGCCACGTGCCAGTGAGGATAGAAATAGAAAGAGAGACCAGATGGATGTGTGGCTGAGGAACGGTAGTTTCTTCCACTATTCTGATTGGTTACCATAGCCCTGCCAAATCAGTTTCAATCCCTCCCAACAGCATTAGCTAAACACTGCATCAGGAAATCAGTCCCAGCTCTGTCATATGTTACCCAATCCAGCTTATACAGTTGCTGCCTTCCCTAGAACCAATCCCAATATACCAGGAATCTGAAGAGCTCCCTGCTAGACTATCGTTCCAGTCACACTCTCACCTACTTAATATTCCTAGTGCTGCACTGGCTTGCACACGGCACTGCGAGTATTCCAGGGATTGACACATTTGAGGTCCTGTTTGCTAACCTTCCATCTACCTCGCTAAATTCTGATTCCCAGACCACGTCACATTTCACACCCGAGTCACTGAGACCAACACAGACCATGACCTCTGGCTGCTAACCATCTCCCAGACAATTATTCTGCAGATACAGTGACATTCTCGAGCCCACAATCCTGGAATTACATTGACAGTTAAAGAAATGCTAGTGATTTCCTCAATTTCCTGACTCCCCTGTGACTATTGCTCCTCCTTCCTTTTCCCTCCCCTCCTGTACAGTCAGGCTGCTTGTGGAGCCACAGACATGGCTCTGACTGCCCTCCCCTGAGCAGCCAATACCTTCATCAGCTCCAAACTGGGAGACCGAATTGAGAGGGAGATATCAGGCTATTGCTGGATTCCCTGACTGTGTATCTTCGATTGTGCAGTACCCATTCCCTTCATTCTTCCAGGCCGTCATGTCTGCAGGGTGATCGGCTCTGTGTGTGTGTCGTTCCCCAACTCTCAGCATCACAGATGTCTCATAGAATCTCTAGTCACTGTCTGAGCTCCACGACCAGTGTTCATCTAGGACACGAGCAGGGGGCTATGGCTTCCCAATGTAACACAACACATTTTCCATCTGACAAACATATCTTAAAATACAACATGTCTGGAGTAACTTAATTAATTACCTCGAATGAAGTTAACATCAGTGAAATAACAAAGTGGTATAGTCCCTTATTCAACTGTGGTTTAGTGAGGATAATTTATTATAGTGGCTCAGGATTTCACCTCTCCCTCTTATTTCTCAGTTCAACCCTTATTTCAGAAGTTCAAAAACTAAATTTGCTAATTAATAGCAATTTAGAGACAGTCACTAATAACGGTGTATTATCAGCAAACGAACTTACAGCCTTTTCTGTGATGGCTCTTGCACTTCCTTCAAACTCAGTGCAGGCAGGTCCCAGCAGCTGAAAGTTATCTCTGTGACTCCCAGATACGTGTAATCCTCCAGCTCCCACTCCACCCTGCTCCCTCACAGGGTCACCCTCTCTGTGACTCCCAGGTATGTCCAGTCCTTGATCCTTAGTGCTGATTTATATCCTCCTACTTTGATGCTTCTGTAACCTCATGTTCCTGCTTCAAGTTGCTCCATTACATGGTCACTCCCTCTGTGACTCGGTGCTGATTCAGAGCCTCCTGCTCTGCTGTTTCTCCAACGCCAAGTCCTGCTAGGCCTTGATCCTCGCTGTTGATTTATATTCTCCCGCTTTGTGCTGCTCACTGTCAGGTTCCCTCCCTTTGTGACTCCCAGGCCTCAAGCCTCAGCTGAGATGTGTAACATCCCATTCCACACTGCTCCCTCATAGTCTCGCCGCTGTGCATTGAAGACAGTGAAAAAGAGGAGGATGAGAGTGTGCAGAGGTTGTTACAGTGATTGAGCGATCTGCCGGGGATGGAACAGGTTATCTGCGGAGATAGGCAGACTTGAAGTGTCTAACGCAGGTTATTGGAAGATACAGGGAGAGTTGCAGGCACTGAGGGTGGCAAAGAAAATAGACATATGGTGGCTTGTTGGTGACGGAGCCTTGTAGAGTCTAACGGGCTTTTTGTGAGCTGCTTACTGAGATGTGAAGACTTCAACAAATGCAAATTGACAGCCAGTAAGTGTTGTAAGGTACTGGAGACTGTTGGATATTACAGAGTTAGAAGACTCGCAGTAACTGGAGGGTTACAGATGTTTGAAGCACTCGTGGTGTTCGAGGACCCTTTGGGCGAAAGGAGGGACAGAGAATGGGAGCCTTGCAATTAATGGGATTGCAGGGTCTGGAAGCTCTAAGATGGACAAGGAGGATGAAAAGTAACAACGCAGCACAACCAGCCGCTGTAATTCACAGAGATTTAAGGAAGGCAATCTGTGCTATCACTGAATACAGTTATATGGCGAGTTACAGGTACTGAGGGGTTGCAAATTTAGAACAGAAGAGGTTATAGGTGATCAGAAGTGTAAACAAGAATAAAGAAATTTGAGATATCACTAGCACAAATGGGAATGGAGATGGTGAGACATTCTGATGAACAATAAGAGTTGTTGGCAGAGGAGGATGCCACATATACAGGAAGAGCTGCATTGTTTGTATGCATTTACAGACATGAGTGTTGTAGCGCCTGCTGGAGGGGACACAGATAACAACAGTTCCAACAGCTGGTGCAGTGGCTCAGGAAGGCAGCTCACCACCACCTTCTCAGGGACAACTCCAAATCAACAATACATCCAGCAATGTTCATGACCACGAATGAATAAATAAATAAAAAATCTACAAGCAGCACTGAGGTCACTCAGGAAGACCCTTTCAGCACCACTTCACAAACCCGGAGCAACTGTACTCTGGAAGGACAGGAATTCCAGCTGCACGGGAACACCAGCATTTCCAAGGTGCCCTCAAAACCACGCTCCATCCTGCCAGCACTGTGTCTGTCCCTACACGCAAAGGACCGCAGTGGGTGAGGAGGGCAGCTCACCACCACCTTCTCCAGGTAATTACAGATGGGAAGGTAATGATGGCCAAGCAAGTGATGGCCACATCCCATCAATGTATTTGTACAAGGGAAACTCATGGACTGTTCATGTCCCCTTTGCTTCATCCACACAACCCACATTCCCATCTCGTTCTGTGTCAGCAACAAACATGGAATCAGTAGATTTTGTCCATCCATTAAATGTATCAAATCCCTTTGTGTATAGTTAGGGGTCAAGCAATAATCCATTTATTCCAACTTATTTTTCTGTTAAATAATTCCCAATCCATGCCAAAACATTCCCTCCAATCCCACATTTGCCAAAATTGCTTATCCACCTCTTCAATGGGACCTTGTTGAAAGGTTTCTGAAAATCCCGACAAACCATTCCTCCCTTTTATCTACTCTGCTTGTTCACAGCCAGACAGGAAAACAAATCCAGCAGGGTTTGTGAAATGAAATTTCAGTTTCAGAACAACATGTTTGATATGAATAGAGGATTGGCTGATAAGCAGAAGGGAGTAGGTATAAAGGGGTCGTTTTCACGATGGGAACAGTTAACGAGGGGAACTCCGCAGGGTTCAATGTTGGGACCACGCTGTATATGTTATGCATTAACAGTCTGGACAAAGGATGTGAGTGGGTACAAGAACTAGTTTTACAAGAATGAAATGCTTGCCATATGAGGAACAGGTGAAGTCTCTGGGTCTGTACTTGATGAATTTTCAGAGGCGGCGGTGGCAAGATCTCATTCAAACTTACAAAACTTTGAGGGGCCTGGATGGATTTGACGTGGGGGGGGAGGGAAGGTGTTTCCTCTAGTCGGAGAGACTAGGAGCCAAGGACACAGCTTCAGAATGAAGGAACGACCATTCAGAATGGAGATCTGGAAGAATGTATTCAGCCGGAGGGTATTGAATCCGGAGAACGGTTCCTGCTGTAGGGAGGGTTATAGAAGAGGGTGACATTTACTCAGCTAGGGCTACAAGCGCTGGAGAAGGTTATGGAGATAATTAGGTGGATGGAGATACTAGAGTAGCTTACATTGACAGGGTGGGTGATAGTGACGGGAGAATGTTATACAGATAGTGACTCTTATAGGAACTGGATTGGGAGTGTCACAGGCATTGGACTGGGTTCTACAGGTTGGGAGTATTGCAGTGACCTGAGAGGATTACACAGATATGGAGGATTGTGGGGTCTCCACATGTTGAGAGGGTTTCCGGAAGAGGTTACACCAATAAGGAGGGATGTTGGAGCTGTCGTAGTTTACAGCGATTGGGAGGTTTGGAGCTGTTTAATTGTTAGAGGGATATTTTTAGGATCAGTAATATGGAAAGGAGAGGGAGAGTTAAGATTTTATTACATTCCCTACAGTATGGAAAAGGCACTTCGGCCCAACAAGTCCACACCAACTCTCCAAATAGTAATTTACCCTGACCCATTTCCCTCTGACTAATGCGACGAATGCACCTAACGCTATGGGCAGTTTTGAATAACCAATTCACCTGACCTGCACATCTTTGGACTGTGGGAGGAAAACGGGGCACCTGGGGGAAACCCATGCAGACAATCCCCCAAGAATGGAATCGAACCTGGGTCTCTGGCGCTATAAGGCAGCAGTGCTCACCACTGAACTGCCATGCCACCTAACCCGCAGAGCTACACAAAGAGAGAGCGTTTGAGGAGCAGGTAGGAGAGCATAGAGATGGGGAGTTTTGTTCCCTCTGGAAAAGGATCTGGAGGTATTTACACAGATAAGGCATGGGAGATGGTTACAGAGGTCGTGTACTGCTGTAGGCCAGGAGACAGGAATGGGATCGGGCCTGCACAAGGTTACAGTGATATCATGTTCATTTGGGGCTTGGTGAAGGTGCACAGGGGGGTATTTTGGTCCGGGCTGGAGGATTTTACAGAGACAGGATGGACTGCAGTTATTGTGGAAAACTACAGAAATAGAGATTATTGTACTGACTGCAGGATGGAAATATTGAGATGGACATGTTATCAAGACTGGAGCAATTTACAAATAGGGAGAGTCGTCAGCATTGGAGTAGGTTTCAAATATACAGCAGGATAATGGGAGGGGTGGAGGTTACAGAAATAGAAACTTTTCTGGCAATTACAACCATTCAAGACAGCGGTGCAGATGAGATGGACCAAAAGGTGTGTTTCCTTGCTGTTTGACTCTATCACATGACAAGTGACAGTGTGGGAGGGAGAATAGGGAACAGAAAGATCCCAGGTTTCAACACCAACTTCTTAAGGGAGGCCTCCTTTCCCAGATGTTGTCCTGATGCTCACTAAGACAGCACAGGCCTGGATGGATAACTGTGAACTTCCTATATTGTCATAGGAAGACTCAGAACTGCAGAGATGCAAGTTAGCAAGAGAGTGGAGATTGAGCCTTCATGATCTGTTTCACCCTTCAGCACTGTCTCTGTGTCAGGTCTTCTGGACCAAACTTCGATCACTTAAATTTGCTCTGCTCTGTTCACTGCAAGTGATCTTACCTCGTTGCAGGATTTATTGAAGACTCCTGATCTCCCTGCCCTCCGGCTGACCAACTGTGTTCAGTGAGATGACGGATGAAACACCCAGCAGTTGGGAAGTTTATTGAGTCACGACTGTCCTGAATATAGAGACAGAGAATTAGACAGAATGGGAAATTAGACTGATACAGTGAGTGTTACGCATGGAGAATGGCACTGAGTCCCACAGAGATCTGGAAAATCCCAGTTTCCACCCCTGGAAATTATATATTCTAGAGACAATACAGCTCGGCCATCGCCTCCTCAGCATCTCCAACCGTCTCCACTGGCAATAGTGATGTTGCCATTGGTGTGGTTTTGCTGCATAAGGCAAAGAAATGAATTGACAAAACATACCATCCTTCTCATTTTGTATTTATGAGAAGGCGAGAAAGTGGGAAGTGCTCTTGGTGAAAAGGAGCTGGATGTCCTTGGTCATCAGTCACTGACAGAATTCATATGGTTTGGTAAGGAATCAGCACAGTTAATGTGTGGTATCCTTCATGCAAAGTGATTAAAGTATAAGAGTGAAGACAGCTTCCTGCAGTTGTAGAGTGTTATTGAGACATTACTTTGGTCACTGTGAACAGATTTTCTCTCCATTATAATGAATGATCTCCTTGTTACAGAGAAACAGTGTAAAGGAGTTACACCACACTAATTCCTGCAGTGATGGTACCATGAGGAGAGTGTGAAGGAAATGAGTGTTTAATCTGTAATGCTACAAAAAAGTAAAAACTGATTGCATTAAAACTTGAGCGTTATGTGCCAACATTCATTATTTCCAAAACAAATACAACATGTTTTCCGCTATACATGTCTTTACATTTGGGCAATATATACATAGGAAAGGTTTAGAAGGATATGGGCCAGGTGCAGGGAAACAGGGCAGGCATGGATGAACATTTTGGTAAATATGAACCAGTTTGGGCTAAAGGGCCTGTCTCCATGCTGTAGGATTCTATGAAACTATGACAGTTTAAGTATCTCTGTGGAGCGCCCATGTTGGTTGCGAGAGAGCTCCAGGTTCTGAATGAACTCTCGTCGTCTCAAAGTGCAGTAGATGTGTGCCCCTGTATTGAATGTGATGTTGTTCACAAACCTGTCAGCAGCTACGCTCTGATACTGTTAACCATTCCCACCAGCTTCTGACCTCCATACAGAACACTAGCCTGTCCGCAAACCTATCGCAAAGCTAGTCTTTTTTTATATATAAAAGGTGTTCCTTGGCTCAAGGAGACAGTGTCCTTGTCTTTTTTCAGAGGGGCAATAAAACAGGACCTGACTCCGGTCAGTCTGGTTTGGTACATAGATGAAAAGGATTTCCAGAGGCCTTCTGTTTACATGTAAACAGAGGAGACTTCAGGCCAAATTGGTTATGCCTTTGAAGTGACCGAGATAACGAAAGAGGAGTGGTCAGCTCTTTCAGCTGAACGAGCTGAGCTGAGAAGTTTTCCGATTTGTCTTGAACTTGGAGGGTCAACAGGGAGCTATGTGGAAACTCTCTCTTTTTTCTGCTCTTCAACTTCAAACTGCAAGCATGTGTTCCATTTCTACTGGATTTTCAAGGGAATTTGATTATTCGGACTGTTGTGTGTATTCGGAAAAGCATAGTTAAGTCTAGTTGGTTAGGTTGAATTTTATCGGTTTTTTATTCTGTTCTTTGTGTTTCATTGTATAATTTTGTGTAGAAAAAGGTTTTGTCTGTTTTAAAATCTAGTATACAACCTATCTATCTTACTCCGGGTAATTTTCATTGAAACTTACCGAAACAAGTTGCAAATTTATGCACTTAGCTGCCTGATTAAGAATGTTTTGAGTGGTCTAGTCGACTCCTTAACATACTGGGGGCTCTTTGCGGGATTTTAAACAGCGAGCGGTAGGTGCTAGTGTCTTTATTTCGGGAATTGGTTTCGTTGAGTAGACAAAGCTTGGGATAGTAATTGGTTTTTCACTCGCCAAAAGTTTTTTTGGATGTGGGCGCAGTGACTTCGGAAGGTTTACAATAGGTGAATGAGACAAAGTTGCAAAAATTAGCAGAGAAGCTGGAATTGGAACTGACTGCTTCTGTGAGGAAAGGAGAGATAACTACAGCAGGAGGTAATCAATTACACTTGCTGAAGAAACCATCAGAATCTACAGAGCTAGCAAGAATTCAATTGCAAATGAAGCAGCATGAATTAGCGGTGAGGGATAAGGAAAGGGCAGCAGAATTAAAACAGTTTGAATTACGATTAAAAGCAGAAGAGGGGGAAAAAGAGAGCAGCAGAACAGAGGAAAAAAAAGAACAGCAGAAGAGAGATAAAAAGAGAGAGCATCAGAGGAGAAAGAAAGAAGAGAAAGAAAGACAGAACTTTTTAACAGCAATAAAAACTAACACTTAAAAAGGAAAGTCAAGGAAAAGGCTGGAGTTATAGTTAATCAATAGGAGAGTGAGGATGAGCAAGACACTGGTAGTCAGAAGCCTAGTGAGAAGCTGTTTATGTATGTTCAATCGTTGCCTAAATGTGATGAGAAGGATGTGGACGTCTTTTTAAAATCATTTGAAAAGGTGGCTAAACAAATGCAGTGCCCAGAGGCAACGTGGGTTTAATGATCTGAACGAAACTTGAAGGTAGAGCTAGCGAGGTATTCGCATCTCGATCAGAGGAGGTATCTGGGGAGTATGAGGAGGTTAAAAAAGGTCATTTTAACCGAGCTTGTACCAAAAGGTTATAGGCAATCTTTCAGGAATCTAAGGAGGGATCCTGGTCAAACCTTGGTTGAGTTTGAATGGATCAAACAGAGTAATTTCCATCGATGGATAAGACCTTTAAAAATCAAGCAAACTTATGATGCCCTTAGAGAGGAACGCATTTTGGATGAACTCAAAAATTCACTGCCTGAAGTAATGCGAACTCCTGTGGAAGAGCAGAGAGTGATAACATCAAGTTTCGCAGCTGACGTGGTTGATGATTATAAACTGGTCCATAAACTCGGCTTGGCTTCCAGACTCGATTTCAGTCCAAGACGAATACAAATTGGAGCAAAGAGATATCCTCACGTGGAAAGGGAAAAGTAGATCACAGTGAAGATCATTAGGATAATTTACCACAGCGTCAAAAAAGAAACCCTTGATGGGGACAAAGAATACGTGCCAGAAGACGGGCCAGATCTGCTTAACAAATATAAATGCAATGGTAAAGTTTATTCACATAGACCAGGAGTAATTCGTAAGGAGGTTCCAATAATAAGAGGCACAGGATCTTCTCATTCTGTAATGCTGAGGCAGGAGGAGATATGCACTCCTGAGGGACTATTGCCAGAAAATGTAAACAGATGAGACTTTAGGCCAAAGTGGTCGTGCTTTATAAGTGATCTGTATAATGAACGGGGGAGTAGTGAGCTCTTTTAGCTGAACTACTGAACTGAGTAGTTTTCAGCTGAGTCTTGAACTGGGAAGTTCAACAGGGAGCTGTGTGGAAAATGTTTCTATTTTCTGACATTCAACTTCAACCTGGGAGCATGTGTTCCATTTATACTGGTTTTTATTGGGAGTTTGCTGATTGGGACAGTTGTGTATATTCAAAATATCATAATTAATCTAGCTGAATAGGTTGAATTCTATCGGGGTTCTTTATTCTGCTCTTTGTGTTTCATTGTATAATTTTATGAATAAAGTTTTTGTCTGTTTTAATACCTGGTAGTCAACTAAGTGAAAGTAACGTTCATTGTACACTTACCAACACAAATTTCAAAGTTATGCTCTGGGCTGCCTGCTTAAGAATGTTCTGAGTGGTCTACCCTAGTCCATAAGATGCCTCCTTGGGACTTGGTACAAACCAATCACTTTCCCTCCTCATGGTCAGCAAACCATGTTAACATAACACATGTGTACCAATAGCAATGGAGCCAGGAGGAAAAACATGGAGCAGTCTGTCTTTGCAGTCTATGCTTCATTGGTTTGACGTGTTGCAGGATCAATAACATCCTCGTATTTCAGTGTAACAGTTAGGAGGGACTGAATGGCCTCTTCTGATCATGATCAGTGTCTCGAGGGCAGAGGTTCAAGGACTTCAATGGGCAACCCATGTTTCCTACCTACCAGCATGTTGCGCTGACTCGACTCTATCTTCTTGAATTATAGGAGACTTACAGGAGGTGGGAAGAACACAGCAAGCCAGACAGCATCATGAGGTAGGAAAGTCCAAATTTAAGTTTTAACAGTTCTTCAGGACTGGGAGTGGGAGGTAGTGGGAGCTGCAGATAAAGAGGAAGGGAGTGGTTGGATCGGGGAGAGCAGCGGGATGGTGAGATAAGGATACGTGGACACAAGTGGTGGATGCAATCTGGTCGGGCGATGGGAGGGATGAATCCAGTGGGGAGCTGGAAGGTGGAGTCGTTAGGTGGAATGGAAGGGAGGAGTATGGGCAGAAAATGGAGTAAGGGCATGGGTAGTAAGGTTATTTCAAGTTGGAGAACTCAATGTTACATCTTCCAGATGGTAGGCTTGCCAGGCAGATGAGCTGTTGTTCCTCCAATTTGCGGTCTGGCTCACCAAAGCAACAGAGGAGGCCAGGGATGGTTATGTCGGAAAGGGAGTGGGAAGGGGAATTCAAATGGGCGGTGACTGGGAGGTTAGGTTGGCCCCTGCAGGCCCGGCTGTGCTGCTCGGTGAAATGTGCCCTTAGTTTATGTTCGGTCTCCCCAAAATAGAAAAGACCACATCGGGAGCATCTGATGCAGTAAACTCGGTTGGAAGAGAGGCAGGTGAACCACTGTCTAACCTGCAAGTACTGATTGAAGCCCTATAAGGAGGTGGAGGAGGTGGTGTGCCAGCAGGTGATGCATCTTTTGCAGTTGCAGAAGAAGGTACCTGGGGGTTTTGGGGGAGATTGGTGTGGAGTGTGGCACGATAAAGAAGGGGACAGTCTTGTGGGAGATGTGCAAGGTGGTGGAATCCAAACCTAGATTACTGCATCTGGTGCACCCGATGTGGTCTTCACTGTATCAGGAAGACCAAATGTAAATGAAGTGAATTATTTGAGAGTATTGCAGTCAGGCTTCTAAAGACTAACCTGACATCCCAATCACTTCGTATTTCAATTCTCCCTCCCAATCCCTTTCTGACATGGCCATCCTTGGCCTCCTCCATTGCCACAATGAACCAAACATACATTGGAGTAACAAGACCTGATATGTCACCTGTGCAGCCTACACTCCGTGGACTCAACATTGAATTCTCCAATTTCAAAT
Organism: Chiloscyllium punctatum; assembly: GCF_047496795.1. Taxonomy (NCBI): domain Eukaryota; kingdom Metazoa; phylum Chordata; class Chondrichthyes; order Orectolobiformes; family Hemiscylliidae; genus Chiloscyllium; species Chiloscyllium punctatum. Next base: position 63,943,803 of record NC_092752.1, read on the forward strand.
AACCTTCCTTCTAATCCTACGATTTCCTTCCCAGGCCTTCCCCTCCTTGCCTTCCTCTGATCAACACTTGATCCAGCTACCAACTGAATTCAGTCCTCCCATCACCAACCGGCTGATACCCTTTATCTGGGTTCACTTATGCCCATCTCGCCACTCTGCCTCCTCCTCCCTCACCCGCCCCTTTATCTATAGACCCCCTTACTCCTAACCCCAGTCCTGATGAATGGTTATATCCTAGGCGTTGACTTCTCAATGTCTTGACGCTGCCTTGATTATTCTGTTCTTCCAGCCTCCTGCATGTATATTTTGGATTCCAATAGCTTCTGTATTTTTTTAAATTTTCTTCTTGTGGAATAGGCAGGAGAGAGGGAATGTGTTGCACCTGTTTTTATCCAATAGTTTTGATGGGCTGAATGGCTTTCTTATATTATTGTTAAAGCAGCTCGAGTTGCTGTATGGATTCCTTCTTTTTAATCGTGGAAATGTTTAGTGCCCAGCAGTGCTTTTGATTAATGTTACCTATACATTAACAGCACAAGCTTGAATGTTGTCCAGTTTCGATACTTTAATATCCGAGGAGGTGACTCATTGTTCTGAACATTATATACTCTTCAGAGAACATCCCCACCGCTGATCGTGTGACAGAGGGAAAGACACTGATCAAGCATCTGACGATGTTTGTGCCGAAGAAGCTATCCTGCGATTGTCCACAGAGATATCCAGGGACTGGGAGGATTGATGTCCACCAGCCCCATTGTGTTCTGAATGATCCAACCAGTGGGGAATTTACAACTGATTTCCATCAAGTTCAATTTTGTTCAGTCTCCTTGACACCTTGCTCAGTCAAATACTGCCATGATATCAGGGTCAATCACTCTGACGGTGTGTTCATATCTTTTATTTATGTCAATTGGCCAAGGTATTTGTGTGGGGAGTGTTTCCTTCTCTCAGAGGATAGTGACGGTTGGGACCAGAGAGTTAGGGGATGCTACATCACTGAAATATTTGGGGGTGCGAGTGGGTGTCAATGGATTTTGACGCATCAGAGTCGAGGACTACAATGACTTGTGCATGAGAGAGAAATTGCGTCCAAAATATTCTCTACTATGATATTGGTTGTCCCTGAGATATCACTACTAACTTCCTCAAGTTCCCAGGTATTCATGTACTTCTCCACGGTAAACATAGTGTAGAAATATTCATTGAGGACTTCACCCATCTCTTATAGTTTCACATGTACTTGTCTACTTTGATCTTCGAGGGATCCTATTTTCACTGTAGCTATTGCTTTTTCTTTTAATATTTTTAAAGTACCTTTTTGGATTCATCCTAATCTTCTCTGCCAAGGCTCTTTCTTAACCCCTTTTAACCATACTGATTTCCTTCTTCAGTAAACTCCTTTATCTCTGATATATCTCCAGGGATTCCCTTGATCCTTGCTGCCTGGACCTGAGCCACGCCCCAAGTTTGAACATGAACCTGTGGACCTGTTTTGTCCCTCTCCATAACTATTTGAAAATTAATAGAACTATGGTTACTGGTCCCAAAGTGCTCCCCGCTATGAACTCAGTCACCTGTCCTGCCCAATTTCCCCAGAAAATTTTGAGTTTTGCCAGTTCCCGAGTTGGACACTGCTTGAGGAAACTTTCCTGACGCATTTCCAGATTTTATCTCATCAATCCCTGAACGCTCAGGCAGTTACAGTCTATGTTAGAAAAATTAAAATCCCCTATTATGATAACCTGCAGGTCTCCCCTTTCTCCCTGCATATTTGTTACTCTCATTCTTGTTGACTATTTGGGGGCCTATAGTACAACCCCAATCACGTCACCATCCCCTTCCTATTTCTTACCTCCACCCACAACGCCTCACTGGGTGATTCATCAGTTATTTTATCTCTGATTACTGCGGTTGCACTCCCCTTAATCAGATGTGCAACTCCCAGCTCCTCCTTCCGCCATCTCTGTCTTGTTTAAAGCACATTTACCCTGGTACATTAAGCTGTCAGTCCTATCCATCACTTAGTCATGTTTCTGTAATGGCTATAATATACCAGTCCCACTTACCCATCCACGCTCTGAGTCCATTGGCCTTACCTGTCGGCCTTCTTGCATTGAAATAGATGCAATTTAATCCAAAAGGCAAGACTTTCTCTCTGTCGTTATCCAGCCCAATCATACAGATTTCTGATTACTGAATCTCCTACCAGCCTCGCAATTTACTCCTGCTCTTGAGGATACCACTCCCTGCCAATCTAATTTAAGCACTCCCTTGTAACACTAGCAAAACTGGCCGCCAAGATATTGGTGCTCCCTTTAGTGCAAGTTTCTGACGGTAATCTCCCTCTCAGGAGCTTACCACTGTCAAGGATTTTTTTTAAAAAGTGTTTCTCCTAGCTCTCTGAAATAACACTGCAGAACCTCGTCCCTATTTCTACGGGTATCATTTGTGCCATCGTGCATAATGGTTTCTGGCTCCTCCCCCTCCCCCTTGAGAATGTTCTGTAGCCACTTGGAGACATCCTGGACCCTAGCCACTGGTAGGTAACCCATCATCCTGGATTCCCGTTTGTGACCACAGAATCTCCGATCTGTCCCTCTAACAATCGACCCTCCTATCTTTAACGTCCTGTTTACTTTTATTCTTTCCCGCTGTGCCCCAGAGCCAGTGGTAGTAGGACCAATCTGTCTACTGCTGCTTTCCCCTGAACGGTCATCGCTTCCAACAATCCAAAATGGTATACTTGTTTTCGAGAGGAATGGCAACAGGCGATTCCTGAACTCCCTGCCTACTCCCTTTGCCTTTTCCGGTGGTCGCCGAACTACTCTCTGCCTGGAACACGACAGGAAGCAAGGAACGCCTGTTGGATTAAATTATGTTTATTTAAATACAACAGGACTGACAGGTAAGGCTAATGAATTCAGGGCGATGAACGTTAGACTGGAATATTACAGTCATTAAGGAAACATAACTATGGGCATGTCTTGGGTGTGGCCACCACAATAACGCATTTATCTATGAAGTTCTCAGTATCTCGGATGACCCTGAGTGCATCCTAGATTAGATTACCTACAGTGAGGAAACAGGCCCTTCGGCCCAACAAGTTGGCACCGACCCACTGAAGAACAGCCCACCCAGACCCACTCCCCTACACTCAATGCTATGGGCAGTTTAGCATGACAAATTCTCTAACCTGCACATCTTGGACTGTGGGAGGAAACCGCAACACCCAGAGGAAACCCACATAGACACGGGGAGTATGTGCAAACACCACACAGACTGAGGCAGTTTTTGAACCCAGGTCCCTGGTGCTGCGAGGGCAGCAGTGCTAACCACTGAGCGACTGTGCCGCCCAGCTCCAGCTCCCTAACACGGTATCCCTTTAAAGTACAGGTGGACGCCATTGGCCATTAGGTATGAATCAGCTCCAAAAATGTCCCCCAAGCACCTCCCATTTGCCAGACCTCTCTCTATTGCCCATTAAATTCATAATTTCCAAATATATATCCAGTTCTCTTTTGAATTTTCATCCACAACTTTCCCAGCCGGTCAATTCCAATTTGTAACAATGGTCTAAATAAGACATTTTTCCTTATTTCACTCCGAGCTCTTTTGCTGACAACCTTGAAATTAGAATTCCTTGATTCTGTAATGCCAACAAATAGAGTATTCTTTTTCTACTCTGCAACTTTTTGTATACTTTTGAGCACCGCAATAAATTCACATCTTTGTCTGCTCTGCTCCAGGAACAATAAGCCTTGCAAGCACTATAAGAAACACTGCACGGAAAACAAGCAGAAAACTAGTCACCAGGATATATGAACATCAACTAGCCACAAAAGACATGACCCCAACACTAATTTCTTACGTACTGATGAGGAAGTACATCACTTTGACTCGGTCTGTATATGCATTCTAGGACAGGCCAAGCAGAGACAAGCACAAGAATTCCTAGACACACGGCATTCCAACGGAACTACATCAACAAGCACATCAGTTTGACTCCATGTACCAACCTCTGAGAAAAAGGGCCGGAAATGACATCATCGACACAGGAAATTACAATACCAACTCAAGGAAACCGAAACACTTAAATAGAAAGTGGAAGATAACACCAGCACTTCACTGGAGGCTCACTTACTGAGTACAGTCAATGGAACAAACCAGACACTGCCATTAGCTATTGCTTCAGATTACATCAGAGTGCTCATGGCTGCCACCACATAGAATCATTGAATGAAAATGCGACCCTGCACCACCAAGTGCATATCCAAAGGCTTTTTAAAAAGTTAGTGAGATTCCCTGCTCAATCACCCACCTAGGCAATGCATGTCACCAGGGGCAGAATGGTGGATTCGTGATTAGCAATCCTGCCTGAGAGCGATGGGGACCCAGGTTTGATTCCAGCCTCGGGTGAATGCCTGTATGGATTTTGCGCATTCTCCCTGTGTCTGCATGGTTTCCTTGAGGTAATCCAGTTTCTTCCCACAATACGATGATGTGCAGCTTAGGTGAATTGGCCATGCTTAATTGCCAATAGTGTTAAGGGATGTGTAGGTTAGGTGCATTAGTCAGGGGTAATATTCGGAGGAACATGTTTGGGTGGGTTAGTCTTTGGAGGGTCAGTGTGGATTGTTCGGGCAAAAGAGCCTATGTCCGCACAGTAGGGATTTTATATTCTATGTCTCTGCCACCCTCTCAGTTCAAAACAGACTCACGAATCCTCTCTGAATCCCCTGCCTTTCACTTTAGGTATGCATCCCTTTGGTTTTGACCTTTCGAGTAAGGGAACCATTTACTGTCTGTTCATCATCTCCATTCCGCTTATGCTCTTGTACACCTGTACCAGGTTTCCTCCTCAACCTTCCTTGGTGCAATGAAAAAAAGGAGCAAAGCTATCCCTCGCCCTTCACAGTCTGAGTACTCACTTGTCTTGTTAATTCAGATGTGCATCATCTCACATTTATCAGTGTTAAACTTCAGCGGCCATTAATCTGGATATAGAAATCATCTGTTTATATCGTCGTGTAGCCTAACCATTTCCTCCTCACTGTGAACCACCCAGCTAATTTTTGTGTCATCTCCATTACCTTTCATTCCACTGCCATCCATCTACCACATTCGCACCATCATCATTTATGAATATCACAAACAAATCTTGATTTCCTTCCTATTCTCCAGATGTTATTCACAGAAGAAGAATTAAGAATTCAAGTCCCTTGCTTTCTTATTTTGGGGAATTTACAAAGTGATGCAGTTTACACCTATTATGAGGGAGCTGCAAATAACATTTTCGACACAGAGTCGAATTCACCTTTTAAACTCTCCCCCTCAGCATGTCTTATTCATAAAGTGTGTACCTAATTTAGGATGAACTATGGTTTGGCACCTTGCAGTGGAACATTCGCCTTTTGTGTGGCGCTGTTCTTTGTAACAATAGTCAGAACTGAAGAATTTTTTCATCTGCAGGATGGACACTGACTCATTGCTTGAATCAGCTAATGTGATGAGGATAAATACTCAATTAACTTCTACGTTACAAACAAACTGCAGGAGATCAAATCATGTTGTCATGTCTACCTTGAATTGGAAGCAAATACATACTGTTTAAAAAAAACAAAAATGTTGAGACACCATGCCGGGGTAAAAAATATGTCAACTGCTTTTGATGGAGATGCAGAAATACAGAGTGAATGTGCAATCTGAACAAGAATCAAGTGAAAGAAAAAGAAATGCATCAAATTATATTTTAAATGGAATTAGATCCCAATTTTCCTGAACAGTGATGTTTTTCACCCAACCTCACTTTTGCTAAAGCAAGCTTTTACCAGTCACTAAAACTTCATTAGCCATTCTTCCTCCGCCTTCCTACTCTTTTTTTTACTCCTACATCCATTGCATTACCCCTTCTGCTGCTACATACTCTTTCACTGATGATGTCTCTTCACATCTTTCTTCTCCCACTCCCACTGTAAGTTACACTAGTTCCCTAGTTACTTCCACTTCCACTGGCCATCCCTTGCCCTTTTTGCTTTCCAACTAGGGAGATGGGAACTGTTGGATTCGTGCGGCTATTGGTCTTCAGTCAACAATGTTATTGGGATGATCAATGTCCAATAGGAACAGACAATAGTGTGTGTCTGTCACTGTCCAATGCAACATGAAAAGGATGGTTCTGTTCCCCAAACAGAGTGGAAGTTTTTTTTTTCTGTCTCTTTGTCACAGCGCTTAAGCAAACAGCCTTATCCCAATAGGACAAACCTCTCCTCAGAATCAGGCATCCATGCATCAGTTTTTCCTTAAAAGTTGTGAGGACAGTGACCACATTGTTCAAACAAGCCGTGTTTGATCATTTTGCTATTTATCATTTTAACTGATTTTCCAATGTCATTTGAAGTGAGATCAGAGTAACTTTCCTTACATCAAAGTAATATTTGTCTCATGTAGCATCATTACCCCTCAGCAAACTGTGGTTAATGGGAACCAGAAGAAATTCTGTGCTGGTAATTTCCTCATTGAACAATGACAGGTTCCTTAGAGCTGTTGGGAATGACAAATAAACTCAGCCTTTGCTAGTGCCTTCCAAAACCATGGATGGATTGTCTTTTTAATAACATCAAGATACATCTGTTTCACAGTTTGGTCTAAAGTCTCAGAAAAGTAGGACCTTTCTGGTTGAGTGTCACCCCAATGAAATCAGAGGATTACAATAAGAGAACGATTCCGATTATTTTCAATCAGTTACCTTCCGATGACTGATTGTACGATGTCAGTGCCACTGAGATCAACATTTTCTCTGTCCAACAGCATCTCATCACATTGGCTCAAGGCTACAACATTCCCCAATTCTACTTCATTCTCCAGCTCATTTGCCATGTTCGCCAGATATACGAGGCCCACAAGATGGAATAACGTGGAGATGCCTATGAGCCTCAGGAACCTGCCACCCCACCCATGCCCTGTGCTCTGAGTCCACTCCCTCTCCTTTTCACATTTCTCACATTTGTGGACATAGATGATACACATTTGAATCTCTCCTTCTCACATTCCATTCCTCTCCCAAGCCCACCTCCTGTCGTGTATTCACCATCCCTCCTAAACATCCACGCTCTAATGCTAAATGTTCTGTACGCAGCAAAGGTCTCAGCTTTATCCCGCTGTGCCCCCACTTTAATGAATTTCAGGAAAGACATAATGTTGAACTCCTCTTCCACCGTATTCTCCTCGGTGTCCATTTCTTTGGACAAGAGTCCACTCCCCATCCCACAGAACCTTCACCCAGGCTCCTACGCTGTCCCTCCACCGAGGCACATTCCTCTGGCGTTTACTTGAACTCAATCCGTTCATTGAGAACTTTCCATGTGACACTCGTTGTCTTACATTCTCTGCACCCCCCTCACCTTATCCAACCTATCACTCTCTGAACAGACTGTACGCTGTATGCTTCGATCCAAACCTGACTGTGTTATTCAGCCTGAGTCGATAAGTGTAGTGGACTTACTTCTCCATTTCAGGGCTAAGAACCTGACTGTGTTATTCAGCCTGAGTCGATAAGTGTAGTGGACTTACTTCTCCATTTCAGGGCTAAGATTCCCACCCACTCGCCCCCAACTAACTGTCCCGAAGCTCATGGTCCTCTGATAGCAGAGCTCGCTTTTATATTCTCCTGTAAATCCACAAACAGAACTGACTGGGCAACCCATTGCTTCAGCCTGCTCCTGCCACACAGAGGGGTGCATGGATACACACGTGGGCTCACGTTATACCTGTTCCTTCATGGGTTACTTCGATCATTCCTTGTTCCAGTTTTTTCCACCCCGCATCCACAACACTTTCTCAAATACGTAACCAGAAGGGCACCAATTAACTGGAATGTAGATTTGCTAGCACTCTTCGGGGGGACAGGGTTTAAACTAATTTGGCAGGGGGATGGGATCCGGACTTGTAGTCCAGCAAGTAGGTTAGCTGTTTTTCAGGATGTCCAAGAATGTAGGGAGGTTGTGGAGAATGTAGCACTGACAGGGAAAACTTGCGGACACAGAGATGGGTTCAAGTGTGTATATTTTTAACGCAAGGAGTATCAGAAATAAGGTGGGTGAACTTAAGGCGTGGATCGGTACTTGGGACTACGATGTTGTGGCCATCACGGAAACGAGGATAGAAGAGGGACAGGAATGGTGTTGGAGGTTCCTGATTACAGATGTTTCATTAAGATTAGGGAGGGTGGTAAAAAAGGAGGGGGGGGGTGGCATTGCTAATTAGAAATGGTTTCACGGCTGTAGAAAGGAAGTTTGAGGGGGATCTGCCTTTGGAGGTAGTATGGGCTGAAGTCAGAAATAGGAAAGGTGCAGTCACCTTGTTGGGTGTTTACTATAGGCCCCCCAATAGCAGCAAAGATGTGGAGAAACAAATTGGGATATAGGTTTTGGAAAGGTGCAGAAGCCACAGGGTAGTAGTCATGGGAGATTTCAACTCCTCAAATATTGATTGGAAGATCTTTACATCAAGTAGATTGGACGGGGCGGTGTTTGTACAGTGTGTCCAGGAAGCTTTTATAATTTAGTACGTAGATTGTCCGACCAGAGGGGAGGCCATATTGGATTTGGTACTTGGTAACAAACCGGGACAAGTGATGGGCTTGTTCGTGGGTGAGCATTTTGGTGATGGTGACCACAATGATGTGACTTTCACCTTGGTTATGGACAGAGATAGGTGCGTGCAACAGGGTAGGTTTTACAGTTGGGGGAAAGGTAAATACGATGCTGCAAGACAGGATCTGAGGAGCATAAGTTGGGAGCATAGGCTGTCAGGGTAGGATGTCGTTGAAATGTGGCACTTATTCAAGGAACAGATACGACGTGTCCTTGATATGTATGTACTGTCAGGCAGGAAAGAGATGGTCGTGTGAGCGAACCTTGGTTGACGAGGGAGGTTGAATGTCTGGTAAAGAGCAAGAAGGAGGCTTACATAAGGTTGAGGAAACAAGGTTCAGGCAGAGCATTGGAGGGATACAGGATAGCCAGAAGGGAGCTGAAGAAAGGGGTTAGGAGATCCAAGAGAGGGCATGAAAAATCTTTGGCGGGTAGGCTCAAGGATAACCCCAAGGCCTTTTATGCGTATGTGAGAAACATGAGAATGACCAGAACGAGGGTACGTCCAATCAACGAGCGTAGTGGGAGACTGTGTATTGAGACGGAAGAGATTGGAGAGGTCATGAATGAGTACTTTTCTTCAGTATTTACAAACGAGAGGGACCGTATTGTTGAAGAGGAGAGTATGAAACTGGACTGGTAAGCTAGAGGAGATAATTGTTAGAAAGGAAGATGTGTTGGGCATTTTAAAAAACTTGAGGATAGACAAGTCCCCCAGTCCTGATGGGATATATCCTAGGATTATGGGGGAAGCAAGAGAGGAAATTGCAGAACCGTTGGCAATGATCTATTCGTCTTCACTGTCAACGTGGGTGGTACCAGGGTACTGGAGAGTGGTGAATGTTGTGCCCCTGTTGTAACCCCGGGAATAACAGGCCAATTAGTCTTCTTCGGTGGTAGGCAAAGTAATGGAAAGTGTACTAAGGGATACGATTTGTGAGTATCTGGAAAGACACTGCTTGATTAGGAAAGCCAGCTCGGATTTGTGAGGGGCAGTTCTTAAATAGTGTGTTTATACAATATGGTTCACTTTATCACATTTTATATTATCCTTTTAGTTCACATTGTCATTCAGAATTGCACCTCCCAAATGTTGGCTGTTTCCTTGTTGTGCATTAGATTTAATTCAGTCTGTCAGAAAGAGAGATGATGCCTGGGGACTATCATTGTGCTCCCCTCCCCATATAGTCTCCACAGCCACTGCCCCCATTCCGCCTACCTCCCAGCCAATATCATGTTCATTTGAACCTGACTCATTAATACATTAGTCTTAATGAATAAGTTCATTGTAATTTTCACTTTTAGTTTTGGACTGAGGCCAAAATGCGTAAATAAAAACACGGTTTCCACCAAATAAATCTGCATTTATTAGTCTGTCAATTTATATAAATAAATTACTGAAGCATATTCCCTTTGGAATTTCCAAAGTTACCTTATTAGAGCAGTGAGAGGAACATTCAAAGAGGTCCACACTTCCTGTCTATGTTCAGGGCGGCTGTGCCCAATGACAGTCTGTTCGCTCGCGTTTGTTCCCGTGGAGGAGAGATCAGCACAATAACAACATCCTGATTGTGATTCTTTTGTGCGGGTTGGGGGGGGGGGGGGAGTGTAAGGACTTTTGGAGAGATGGTTACAGCATAGTAAAAGGACAAGAGAGCAGAATCATGTAGACTACGAAAAGAAAATATTCTTATTCTCCCTCACAACTGACTTCACTCGAGCGATTGATGATGGGAGATGTGACTAATAGCCAGCAATGTCAACATGGAGTCCAGTCCAGTGAACTGAATGTGCTGTATTGAAAGCTGGGACTGTTTGCTCTGACTGTGATTGATGTCAGTCTCCGTGCAATGCAACTGTGTCACTGGAGGGTTTCCCTCGCCTATCAGTAAGAGACTTCATTCAGTGCGCTATCCCACTGTAGTAACAGATGCATCAGCTCCAACGGTAACAGAGATCAATAGCTGCATAGATCTGAATCTGAGATTAGCGGAATGGAACATTACAACAAGGGAGAGGAGGTTTTCCTTGAGTCTTTTCAAGATTTCCCTCTCTTCGGGATTTCTACCATATCTGATATCAGCAGTACTGATGATTATTCTGTACGGGGTGGAGGGTGTGATACTCACCTATTCTCGCGATTGTTGGTGTTCTCTACTTCTGTCCATTCATTAATCCCATAAACAAGTTTGAACTTCGTTGCAATTTCTGATGTCTATATTTGTCAGAGAATGAAACTACTGTCTTCAGTTTCAATTGCAGTTTCCATTCATTACCCATGAATTGCAGACAAATCCCTCACCAACATCTGCAAACAAAACTGTGCACAACCTCGAGATCCCTTTTTGGCCTGAACTGATTTATGCTTCCTGTTCTCTCTGTCACCAACCCTGCCCACTCCCAGCTCCTCATATCCCCAATCTCCATCTCTGTGTCAGTGCTGTTGCTGAACAAACCATTGGCTGCACGTTGGTAAAATTCAGACTTAATGTTTCAAGCTCTCTTCTGACCAGTTTTCCAATTACAAATATTTCAATCACAAAATTGCTCTTCTTTCGGACGTTACTTCATGATTAGGACAATGTATGAATGTAGGGATGTCGCTGGATGTAATTCAGGAGTAAAACTTATTAAACGAAAGATATTGTTTCAAGTGATTTTTTTCAAGTCTACCACATCTGATGACAGAACTTAAATACAAATGATAAGAATTGGAATAAAAGTGAATTTCACGAAAAACAAAAAAAAGCAACACTTTGTCTGAAAACCTTCTCCTTTCAGTGCTCACCTTCGGTAAAGAAATCTAATGTTATTACCCGGTCTGGGTTAATTGTGATTTGAGACCCATGACAATGTGCTTAACTTTGTATTGGCTTGTGGAATGGCCTCTTAATCAGAGCAATTAGTGTTGGTCACCGAATGCTGCCCTTGGCAGAGATGCCAACATCCCACGAATTAACAAAATTGAAGGTGAAATCAAATAAAGGAAGATAGTGAAAATCTGAAATTATAAAAGAAATGTAAAGAAACGAACAGAAAGTGCTGGGAAACTTTCCTGAACTGAAAGCAGCTGGAAAGGAGTGTGATTAATATCATTGACAGGGAAGTCTGCTTTGAAGAGGAGGAGGAATCAATAGAGAAAGAGAGATATAGAAGAAAAAGAACAAACAAAGAGAATGATGATCAGCTGGGCTGGAAATCAAATGTGAGATTCACCTCATTTATTTTTCGCATTTCCCATCTTCCTGAATATCATGCCCTTGTAAATACAGGTATCCCCCGCTTTTCAAAAGTTCGCTTTTCGCCTCTTCCCTTTCCGAATGATTGAATTAGGACATTGTTTCACTCACCAAAAGATATCCGAACAGGATTTTCACATTTACGAAGAAAGCCGATTTTTTTACCACATAAATTAGTGCTACTGCACTTTCCACAATATCAGCTTGCGAACGGTTTCGTAGGAACACTCTGCTTACAAATAGTGACGGAAACCTGTATATGTCTAAGGTCATGTTTAAAGCAATTTGGTTCCCTCTGTCTGTCCTCCCTAAGTGTGGTCATCTTCTTATATTTATTAATTAGATATTGGTATCTCTGGCTGGGGCAGCATAAGTTCATTTTCCCAGTTGCCCTTGAGAAGACCTTGAGCACCTGCAGTCCACGTGCTTGATCTGATTTGGTTTCGTTTATTTTAGTCAAATGTACAATGGAAAGGTTTGTTTTTATTGTAGTGCAGGCACATGATAGTAAACAAGAAAATAGAGATCCTGGGGTACTTCCACAGAGTGAGTCATACAAGGTAACAGCTTCACGGGAGGTAGGCAAAGTAAGATCGACATTAGCAAGATTAATATTATTTGAAAAGTGAGAGATGTCAATTTGTCAGTCTAATAATGGTAGGGAAGGAAGTGTTCCTGAGAATGCTGGTCCATGTTTTCAAGCCTCTGTGTCTCCTCCCTGTTGGAAGAGGTTGTAGGAGATCATTACTGGTTTGGGAGAGATCTTTGATGTTGCCAGCCTTTGCGACAATGACAAGTACAAATGTCTTCCGTGATGATCTGAACTATGCACACAACCGTCTGTACTTGCATTTGGTCCTAGGCAGAGGAGTTATCATGAAAGGTCATTGTGTACCCGAATACAATGCTTTGAGTTGCCAGTATACAGAGCACTGTAGACCGGCGGTTTCAAAATAGTTACATGTAACAATTGTCTGTTAAATGGATACCCACGTTCTGGTAGCTGTTTTGGCAACAATTGAAATGTAACTGAAAATTTTAAATTATGTCCTCTATACCAAAACCTTGTTGAGTGAATTGTATTGCCAACATCGAACCAATGAGCCATCACCTGCTTCAAACGAATAGAGAAGCCATCAACATCACAACGAAGGAGAAAGAGACAGAAACAAAGGGAAGGAGAGAGAGAACACAGCGAGGGAAACAGATGGACAGTCAGTCAAAGAGAGAAAGGAAACATAACAAGGAAACAAACAGTCGCATGTGCAGGGAGAAGGGAAGATAATAGGTTCAGGGAAAGGAACAGAAGGCAGGGAAAAGGAAAACACAGGGAAATAGACAGTGTGAGAGACAGTGGGAGACAACGGTCACACCGAGCTGGGGATAGGGTCAAGGAGAGCTGGGAGAATGGGAGGAGATGGGAGTGAGGACCAGAGAAACCTGGGCATGAGCACTGGAGGGAGTTGGGGGTAGGGAGGTGAGGATCTATTTTGTCATGTGCCAAGATGTCCAGGAAGATCATGGTAAGAATGGATGTACTGAGCGATGGCTGTAAAATATGTCTGAGAGGCATATAGGTTACGCTGCACAGGGCGTGCCCTCGGCGAGATCAATATGAACAAAATCAGCATTATCTGAGATTAGAAAGTCCATTCATCAGCCGAATAACAGCTAGGAAGAAACTGTTCCTGAACTTGCTGCTCTGTGTTTTCAAGCGTCTGTATCTTTTAGCCTGATGGAAGAGGTTGTGGGAGATCTTTACAGGTATATGATGGGTCTTTGGTAATGTTAGAACAAAGAATATTCCAGTACAGGAACAGGCCATTTGGCGGTCCAAGCCTGCGCCGATCCAAATTCTAAATCTCAACCTGTCTCCTATTTTCTAAAGGTCTGTATCCCTATGCTCCCTGCCCATTCATGCATATTTCCCGAAACATCTTAAATGGAGCACAGTGGTCACAGTACTATATGTTGAGAAACTCCCTTTCCCAACTACACTCTGTCCCGTGTTGCCAAGCCAGTTCTTTACTCATGCAGCTAGTACACCCTGGACACCATGTGACTTCACTTTCCCCATAACCCGACCATGGTAAATCTTATCAAACGTCTTCCTGAAGTCCTTGGACATGACATCTACACCCCCTCCCTCATCAATCAACTTTGTCATTTCGTCAAATAATTCTATTAAGTTGGAAAGACATGACCCTCCCTGCACTAAACCATGTTGCCTCTCACTGATGATACCATTTTCATCCAAATGAGAATAGACCTTATCCCTCAGTATCTTCTCTCACAGCTTCCCTACCCCAAACGTCAGGCTCACCGGTCTATAATTAACTGGATTATTCATGCTACCCTTCTTAAACAAGGGGATCAGAAACTTTCCAGTCCTCCAGGACCTCAGTTGTGTTCAAGGATGTTACAAAGAAATCTGTTAAGACCCTAGCTATATCCTCTCTCCCTTCCCTCAGTAATTTTGGATAGATGTTGGCAGCCTTTCTGTGGAAACGAGCCGTGTAAATAGAGTCAATGTTTGGGAGATTGGAGTCCGTCATAGCCTGGGCTGTGAACACAATCTTCTGTAGTTTCTGATGGTCATGGGCAGAGTGTTGCCGTACCAGGCCATTATGCACCCGGACAGTACGTTCACAATAGTGCATCTGTAGAAGTAGTGCATGCTAAACATCCTGAGCTAAGTGAGGAAGTAGTGACGCTTTCGAACCATCTTTACTGTCACACCCATGTGAGAAGTCCAGGGTAGGTTGCCAGTTATCATCACTCCGAGGGACTTGACGCTCTGCACTGTCTCGACCGTTGATGTTGCTAGGGGCTTGTTCCCTTCCTTTCGTTCTAAAGTCAATGATCAGTTCTTTACTTTTGGCGAATTTGAGAGGGAGGCTATTAACATTCCACCATGCCACCAAGCCCACTATCTCCTTACTGTGTTCAGACTCATCGATGTTTGTTATACCTCCTGCTTTGGTGATGTCATCAGCAAAATAACAGTTAGCATTGTTTGAAATTTGGCAAAACAGCCACGTGTATACTGGAGTACAATAGGGGGCTGAGGACACAGCCATGTGTGTACCCGAGTACAGTAGGGGACTCAGGACACAGCTGTGTGTGTACCGGAGTACAGTAGGGGACTGAGGACATAGCCGTGTGTGTACCGGAGGACAGTAGGGGACTGAGGACACAGCTGTGTATGTACCAGAGTACAGTAGGGGACTGAGGACACAGCCACGTGTGTACCGGAGTACAGTAGGTGGTTGAGGACATAGCTGTGTGTGTACTGAAGTACAGTAGTGGAATGAGGACACAGCCGTGGGTTTACAGGATCTACAGTAGGGGATGCGGACACAGCTGTGTGTGTATGGGGAGTACAGTAGGAGGCTGAGGACACAGAAGTGGGTGTACAGGGAGTACAGTAGGGGGCTGAGGACACATGCTCCAGGAGCTCCAGTGTTGAGTGTTATTGTGGCGGAGGTGCAGATACCTATCTTCACTAATTCTGGTCTGTGGGTCAGAAACCGGGGTATCCAGTTGCAGAGGGTGGAGCCATGACTAAGGTCAGGGAATTTTGAGATCAGACTGGAGGGGATAATGATGTTTAAGGTGGAGCTGTCGTCAATGAGCAGGAGTCTGGTGTAGGTGTCTTTGTTGTCCAGATGTCCTTGGGATGAGTGCAGGGCTCGGGATATGGCATCTGTTGTGGACCCGTTACATCAGTGGGCATATTATAGGGGATCAAGTCAAGGTGGGAGATTGGAGGTGATGTGGGCCATAAACAAACTTTTAAATCACTCCATGTTTATTGAGGTGAGTGCCACTGGGTGGTAATCATTAAGTCATTAAAGCATGAGCTTCCTCACTTACAAGGTTGATGTTGGTCTTCTTGAAGTAGGTTGGGACTTTAGCTTGTGGGAGGGAGTGGCTGAAATTGTATATGAGTACCTCTTCCAGTTGGTCCCCACAGGATCTGAGTGCTCAGCCAGGAACACTATCCAGGCCCGTCGCTTTCCATGATTTGACCTGCAGGAAGAAAGATCATGTCTGCAGCGGTGACAGCGGGCACAGGCACATCCGAGGCTGTCGGGACAGGTTTCAGCCGGGCAGTCACACAGTTATTCATCGTACACATCTCCTCGCTGACCTCCCTCCATCGTCATCAATACACAGTGACATGGTTGGTGTGAGCACTACTCAGTTAGTGTTGAGACGGAGTGACATCAATGGACTGGGGTTGTGTGCCACAATGAAGTAAACTCACAACAAAAGTGGGTAGGGTGTGCTTCTACTGAGAGTCAGTGGTGCAGGGAGTGAAGACTTTACAGGTGTAATTCAAGTCAAGCCACTGCTTCAACCTGAATGGAATCAAGCACCTTGACTGTTGTGCCTTGTATATGGTAGACGGTCCTTAGGGAGCCAGGAAATATATTATATATTAACAATCTGAACAAAGGACTTGAGGGCAGTTTTGCTAAGTTTACAGATGATATTGAGGAAGTGGGGAAGCTGGAGAAAAGCTTGAACAGTTTAGTACTGTGGCAAAACACGTGGCTGATGGAACGCAATATGGGAACGTGTGAGAATATGCACTTTGGAAGGTGGAATGGAGGAGACACTATGTTCCAATAGGATCCATTAAATCTGAAGCACAAAAGGATTTTGAAGCACTCGTCCTCTCTTATGGTTCACGTGCATGTTCAGTTGACAGTTAGGAAAGCAAAAACAATGTTCGCATTCATTTCAAGAGAACAAGAATGCAAGACTGGAGACATACTGCTGAGCATGTAATGGGCTATGGACAGACGGCATTTGGACAATTGTGAGCTGTTTTGGACACTATCTCTGGGGAAAGATATGCTGGTGTTGGAGGTGATCCATCCTGGAGATGACGGCTTGTCATATGAGCAGCAGTGTGTGTACACGATGGAATTTAGAAGAATTGTGGGGGGATTAGGGGTCTGATTGAAACTAATGGATTACTGCAAAGATTGATACAGTCAGTGTGTAGAAAATATTGCCCTTTTCATAGAGACAATGACAAAATGGCACAGTATCAGAGTGCAGGAATGGGCTGAATGGCCTAAATCTATTGCTATATCTCATTTCGTTTCGGTCATAGGGTCTATTATTCAGTAAAGACTTGTAAGTCTCTGACCTGCTCTTGTAACCCTGTATTTGTATGTCGATTTGACTTCCGTTCTGTTCAATGGTAACCCCTGTGATATGGACGGTGGGAGGATTCAGTGTCAGCCAGGACTCCATTAATATTTTGAATATGAGCAGCTGTCAGTGAGTCTCATCTGGCGGGAGTACATTCTCTCCACGATGATTGTCCTTTCCTGTCTGATATTTTCGAAGGATTGATCCTGTTACACCAGTATTGTTGATTTAAACAAAACAGATGCAATTTATCACAGCACTCAGCAACAATATGTCATCGAATACTGAACACTCTTCTAATAACAGAAAAGTCTAAAATGTTCAATATTAGAAACACTGCTTTCCTGTTCGTGTTCAAATCAGATAATCTGTCCCATCGAGATGCTCAACTTCGACTATTCATATAAAAGTTCTTTTTTCTTGATGTGGGCATCCCTGGATGAAACCGCCCACATTACTTGTCCGTCCGCAGTTGCCCTTGAGAAGGTGGTGTTGAGCTGCCTTCTCGAACTGCTGCAATCTACCTGCTCTGCGGTGACCCCCAACTATTGATTAAAGAGGGAATTCCAGGGTTTTCACGCAGCAACAGTGAAGGAACAGCAATACATTTCCAAATCAGGATGTTGACTCGTTTGGAGGGGAACTTGAAGGTGGTGGTGTTTCCAAACGTCTATTGCCCTTATCATTCCAGATGGAAGAGTTCGAGAGATTGGAAGGAGCTGTCTGAGGATCTTTGGGGAATTTCTCCATTGTGTCTTGTAGGTAGTGCATACTGCTGCTCCTGAGTGACCATGGTGAAGGGAGTGAATTCTTGTGGATGTGGTGCAAATCAAATCGGCAGTTTTGTCCTGGATTGTGTCAAGCTTCTTTAGTTTTGTTGGGCCTGCACCCATTCAGGCAAGTGAGGGTATTCCATCTCATTCCTGACTTGTGCCTTGTAGGTGATGGACAGGCGTTGGGGAGTCAGGAGGCGTGCAGTATTTCTAGCCTCTGATCTTCTGTAACATTCATGTGGTGAGTCCAGTTGAGGTTCTGGTCAATGAAACCGCCCCCCAGGATATTGATAGTGGGGGGGTTTAGTGATGATAATGCTGCTGAATACAAAGTGGTTATATTGTTTCTTATTGATGACAGTCATTGTCTGAATTTATGTGGTGCAACTGTTACTTGCCATTTGCCAGCCCAAGCCTGGATATTGCCCAGATATTATTGCTTTGGGCATGGACTGCTTCTGTATCTGAGAATTCGCGAATGGTGCTGAACATTGTGCAGTCATTATCGAATATCCCCACTTCTGACCTTATGATGGAAGGAAGGTCATTGTTCAAGCAGCTGAAGATGTTTGAACTGAGGACATTAGCCTAAGGGACTACTGTGGAGATGTTCTGGAGCTAAGATGACTGACCTCGAAGAACAATGACCATCTTCCTATCTGTCAGGTATGACTCCAATAATGGAGTGTTGGCCCGCGATACGGTTTTTGCTTGGGGTCCTTGATGCCACATTTGCAGAATGCAACCTTTAAGTCAAGGGCTGAAATTCATTTCCTTTTTCTATGTTTGAACCAAGGCTGTGACGAGTTCAGGGGCTGAGTGACCCTGGTGGAACACAAAGTGGGCATCCTTGAGCAGGTTACTTTTGAGCAGGTGCTGCTTGATAACACTGTTGATGACACCTTCCATCATTTTACTGATGATGGAGAGGAGACTGATTAAGCGCTATTTGGACGGTTCGAAGTTGTCCTGCGTTTTATATACAGAACATATTTGAGCAGTTTCTCCCCATTGTCGGTTTGTAAACATACGGGAACAGCTTGGCTAGGGGAGTGGGATATTCTGGAGTACAAGTCTTCAGGTCTATTGTCAGCATGTTATCAGGGCCCATAAACTTTGCAGTATCCAGTGCCTTCAACCGTTTCTTGACATCAGTTAATCGAATTTGCTGAAAACTGCTATCTGTAATGATGAGGACTACTGGAGGAGGCCGAAATGGATTATCCACTCAAAACTTCTGACTGAAGATTGCAACGAACGCTTCAGCCTTATATTTTGCACTGACTGGGCTCTCCCATCATTGAGATTGGGGATATTTGTGGAGACTCCTACTCTGGTGAGTTGTTTAATCATCCGCCGCCATTCACGATCGGATTAGCAGGACTGCAGAGCTTAAATCTGATGCATTGGTTCTGTGATCGCTCAGCTCTGTCTGTCCCTTGTTGTTTATGCTATCTGGCACGCAGATATTTCTGTTTGGAAGCTTCAGCAGATGAACATTTTATCTTTATATACTCCTGGTTCTGCTCCTGGCATGCCCTCCTGCATTCTCCATTGAACCAGGGTTAATCCTCTGGATTGATGGTAATGGTTGAGTGGGGGACATGCTGGGTCGTGACGTTACTGATTGTGCTGGAGTATAGTTCGCTGCTATTAATGGTCCACATTGTCTTATGGGCGGACAGTCTTGAGTTGCTGGATCTGCTAAAAGTCTGTGCCATTTAGCATGGTGGTAGTGCCACACAACACGATAGATTTTATGGAGACAATAGACTTGGTCTCCACAAGGACAGTGTGGTGGTCACTTTTACCGATACTGTCATGGACATATACATCTGCAGTTGGTAGATTGGTAAGGATGAGGCCAGGTATGCTTTTTTACCCTCTCGTTCATTCCGTCAACACCTTCTGCAGACCCAATCTAGTAGCTATGTCCTTCAGAGCCGAACAGTATGATCAGAAGTACTGCTGCCAAACCACTCTTAAAAGTCGACTTTGAAATCCCCCAGCCAGAATATACTTTGTTCCCTTGCCACAGTCAATGCTTTCTCCAAGTGTTGTTTAACATGGAGGAGGACTGATTCAGCTGAGGAACGACATTATGTGGTAATCAGTAAGAGACTCCGTTGTCCATGCTTAATTTCTGTCATTTCTGTAAGGTATGATTCCGTGAGTATGGCCATGTAAGGCTGTTGCTTAACTAGTCTGTAAGGCAGTTGTTCCAATGTTGGCATTAGACCTCAGATATTAGTAAGGAAGACTTTGCAGGTTCTATAGTGATGCTTCTAATGTTGACTTTTCCGGTGCCCATTTCGATGCCACGTGGTGCATCCGGTTTCACTTGTTTGAAACGTTGTAGAGATTGGTACAACTGAATGACTCATTAGACCGTTTCAGAGAGCGATTGCGAGTCAATGACATTGCTTTGGGTCTCAAGTTACATGTCAGCCAGACCAGTTGAGGACGGAAGATTCCTTCATTGCAGGATATTAGTGAACCAGATAGATTTATCTGACAGTCAGTAATAACTTCATTGTCATCAGAAGATGTTTAATTCCAGGGATATTTTTTACATTATTGAATTGAATTTCCACCGTCTGCGGTGGCGGGATTCAACTTGGAGCGACAGAACAGGAGCTGATTTTTCTGGATTGATAGTTTATTTGTAATACCATGAGACCTACTTGAAACCACATGCTGTACTCAGCAACCATTTCTTGTGTTACCCTGTTTTTCATTCAATGTTATTCTGGAATCTCATCCTTCATTAAATCCTGATTGAAATACACACTCATGAACGTCTTCTCGACTGCTCGAATTTCATTCAGTTTGTTTTGTTTGAACAGACATTTCAAGGCAGCTGTACACCAGAGAAGAGCAGGAAAAGATAATGGGTGATTGTGCACTGTACCTGTCACCGGACCAGCATGTCTGTCCAGGAAGTACTTATTGTGGGTCAGAGAACGTCAATTATTAGGGCATGGATGGAGGCAATTCAGCCCATCGTGGAGTCACAATCTCTCCAACTGCACAATTGGAGATAGAGAGAGTGTGTTAAGAGAGATTGTGTGAGAGAGAAATAAACAGAGTGAAAGCAAGTGAAGGGAGATAAACAGAGAGGATTGAAAGGGGAGCGACTGACTGAATGTGAGAGGAAGAGGTGTTAGATGAGGGTGAAGTCAGATAAATCAGAAGACTGCATTACGATAGATAAATATGAACGGACAGAAGTTAGAAGCTTTATTTAGAAATTCCTCTGGACGACAAGCCCTTTGTCTGGACTCCATACACTATGAGCACTGTGCTGATACTGGCTGTCATCCCAAATTATTTATTTCCAACAATATCACAGAGCTGGGTTACTGACAGCTAAATAGAACCCATTAGGCCAATAGATTGGATCCATGAAGAAAGCAGAGGTTTTAAATAGACTGTGCCAAGAGCAGCAGGAAATGATAACCACCACCACGACTCCACGATCCACCCCCCCCCCCCCCCACCTCCCCGCCGGCCCACACCGATACTGTATGACAGACTAGGCCAGAGAATCTCAGTGAGGGATTCACTGACAGAGGTGAAATCACGATCTTAGCTGTGGGTCAAATAATGATTGATAAAGTTTGCATACCACTTTCCTAGTTGTAAATCACATTTCAATTTATATAGCTCAAAATCAGGAGTGTATTTTAACAACCTTATCTCTTTGTACTTTGCATATATTGGTGGGTGCAGAAATTCATTTTGTTCCTGTATTTTACATTGCATAAACACATTTCATTAATATTGTCTCTGCTAATTCCTCATTGTAGATGTATTCTTGAATCTGTTCTTCATTTGAGTAATAAAGAGTAGCATTCCAATACTGGTAAATGGGGAACATCACTGTCCCTCCACCCAGTCTAATCAGCCATGTCCCCCAGTCCTCTCCGTCTTCTCTCTTTTCCCCAATATCATAATCACAATGTAATTGAATTCCCTTAAATGACACTTCATGACAGTTCCTTAACATCGATAACATCAACAGCCTGACCCACACCTGCCCTCTATGATCCTGGAATAACAATCTGCACTGTGTTTGCCATGTGCAATTCTCTGTTAACGTATCCATGCCGTTTGTTTGTTGTAACCCACGTTTCTTTTTTGGCACATTTTACTATCAGATCATGGATGATAGATGTTTTCTCAATGTTTTACAGGTATTGCAATGACTGATCAGTAGTCATGGTATTCATTTCTGTTCTTATTTACAGAGAAGCATGTTTATGTTCCGTTAAACTTCTGGCGTTACTTCCATATCCAACGCTGAATGAATGATTACACACAATCAATCTGCCATCTTCAACATTCCTTCCTTCAGTCACACTCGCATACCACACCCAGAATGCATAAATATTAAATATTTTGAATTTCAATAAAGTAGCGTTGAATTCAAAGGGGTTAACTGGAGCTATTTGTTCAGCGATTGTAATTATGTCAGTCTCCATGGATCGTATGCGTCCCTAGAGAGTTTCTCTCTTCTATTAATAAGGGAATGCTTTCAGTTTCTTATCCCATAGTGTGAGCGGGAGCATGTCCAACAGCAATAATAGGGATTAGCAGCTTTAGAGAGAAGGGTAGGAGAGATGGAAATCTAGGAACATTAGTCTGGAATGTTCCAACAATGTATCAGAATCTGGGAACATTAGACTGGAATGTTCCAACAATGGATAGGAGTTTACTCTATGGTCTTTACTGGCTTTCCCAACCTTGGATATCATTAGTATCGCGGATTCAAGATGTACTGATGGTTATTCAAGCTGGTTACTACCCTATCCTTGCTATAGTTGGTGTTCCTGGTAAGTCACTCTGTGTGTTTAGTGAAATGGTCTGAACAGATTCATGATATGCAGATTTTGGAAAGGTGCAAGCCAACGTTTTCAGCTCCAATCAAAGATTCCAGTCCTTAGAAATTATAACTTGCAAACTATTATTTACAAATTACTCACCAATATGTGAGGATAAAACACACCGTTCTCAACCTCTTTGATAAGTTTTCTCCTGCAAAGTGTACACCTCCATATCCTCCCCACATACCAACCCTGTCCAGTACCACCATGAAGACGTCCCAGTCTCCTCCTCAGCCTCAGTTCAATTCCTGAATAAACCATAGTTTCCTCCTTTGTTGATTCCAGACACATCTGTTTCGAGTCCTTTCTAACCACGTGCCCATCGCAAAATAATTGCACCTGAGATGTTTAACTTGTTCTCTGCACAAAATATGAAAGATGAACAGACAGTGTATGGTGGATCACGTCATTGGCTCCTATTCTAGAACCACAGAATAATAACCTGTTGATATCGGCTTGCCTTATGCCCATTAGAGAAGGCAGTGGGTCATCATTCTCTGATCAAGTCTCTGTTTAACTGCAAACCCACGGCAATTTGTTTTACTATTTATTGTCCTGTTGAACAGCTGAAACAGCCACTCTGTTCAAGATCGGCAGAACATGCTGGACTGACCAGAGCTGCACACATCCCGTGAGTGCAGAATAAAAGGAAAAGTAGCTCCCTTCCTCTGCCTATATCCCATATTCCAATGGCTCCTTTCCATTCAGGTAGGTAGCCATACACTATTTTAGATGTATTCTTTGTGACTGTGTCCCTTCCAAGAGTGATGTCCATCTCCATGGGCACCTCTGGTGCTGGCTCTATTGATGCTGACCTACAGATGTGAGGATGTTTTTAAATTCTACATCAATGGCAGTGCATTGTAAATGAATGGTTTCCTGTGTCACACGAAAGAAATGGAATCAGATAAGTGAGGGAAAGCAATGATTGTGATCAAACCTGAGAGTGTTGTTGAGGCAGTGTTTGGCATATTGTGGACAGATTTTCTTTCCTTTATATGGAGTGATCTCCAAACCACAGAGAGGGTGAAGAGGAGTTCCACCAGATTAGTTCCTGAGATGATGGCACCATTAGGAGAGAGCGAAAGTTGATCTGTAGCGCTTTGAGGGAAAAGAGGTGATTGCATTGAACCCTGAGAGAGATGGACAATTACTCCTTATATTCTAAACCGACAATGAGAAGGTGATAAATTCCATGACTGCTATTTCACTCAGGATGCTTCGGGATAGTTAAAGTGCCTGGGCGGACGTTACGCCCACCCACCCTAACCCCTACTCCCCATTGAGAGAGACAGACAGGTCCAAGTTTTCAATAATCACTCCCCACATTAATACAGTGCAGTTGGTGTGTGATCCTGCACTGAATGTCATATTATCCACCACCCTGACAGCAGCCACAATACCTTCATTCTAAAACAGTTAACTATTCCAAACAGCTTCTGACCTTTATGAAGAACATGAACCTATCTTCTCAGAGATGCAAGGTACTTCATTCAGGTTTAGACCAGAAGACTATAAGACATTGGAGCATCCATTAGGACAGTTAGCCCATCGGGTCTGCTCCGTCATTCAATCATCGCTGATAAGTTTCTCAAACCCATTCTCCGACCTTCTCCCTGTAACCCTTCATCCCCTGGATAATCAAGAACTATCTATCTCCGCCTCAAATATACTCAATGGCCTGCCCCCACAGCCTTCTGTGACAACAAATTTCAAAGATTCACCATTCGATCGATAAATTACTTTCTCTTACCACTGTTCGAAAAAGTGTTCCCTTTCATCTAAGGCTGTGCCCTCGGATTCTAATCCAATGGAAACATCTTATCAACTTTCACTCTGTACTGGTCATTCAATATCCTGTCCATTTCAATTACATTCCCTCTCATCCTTTCAAACTTTATCAAGTATAGACCCACAGTACTCAAACATTCCTCATGCAATAAGTTTTTCATTCCTATCACCATTCTCGTGAAAATCTTCTGAAAACGCTCCAGGACCAGTACATCCTTCCTCAGGTATGGAACTCAAAAATGAGCACAATACTCCAAATGTGGTCTGACCAAAGCGTATACAGTCAGTTCTTATATTCAATTCTTCTCATAGTAAATGCTCCCAATCATAATTGCAATTGCCTCAACCTGCCTCAACCTGCAACTACTGCCTCAACCTGCAAGCTGATCTTGAGAGAACCCTGCACGAGAACTCCCAAGTCCCTTTGCACTTCAGATTTATGAATTTTCTCGCCATTTAGAAAATAGACCTTGCCTCTAAACTTCGTGCCAAAGTACATGACCTCACACTTTCCAACGTTGGAATGCATCTGACGATCTCTTTGCCTGTCCAAATCCTTGTTCAGCCTCTACGCTTCCTCAATACGACCATGTGACTATCTTTGTATCGTCTGCAAACCTAGCCAGAGTGCCCTCAATTCCCTCATCTAAATTGTTAATGTAACAAGTAAAACGTTATGATTCCAACACTGAGCATTCTGGATCACCACTTGTCACCGGCTGCCATCCTGAGAAGTACTCTTTTATCCCCAAACTCTGCTTTCTGACAGACAGACAAGCTTCTCTTCATGCCACTACCTTGCCTCTAACACCATGGACCCTTATCATATTCAGTAATCTCCTGTGTGACACCATGTCAAAGCCCTTTTTTGAATTACAGGTGGATAACATCCATTGGCTGTGCTTGGTCGAGCCTGCTCATTTCCTCTTCACAGAATTCCAATAGATTTGTTAGGAATTAACTTCCCTTGATGAAATCATGCCGACTTTGCCCTATTTTACCAAACACTTTCAAGTATTCAGAAATCTCATCCTTCAAAATGGATTCCAGGATCTTACCCATGACAAAGGTTAAGCTATTCATGGTGGTTTTTTTTGCCTTTTTTCCTTACTCCCTTGTTAAAAAGGAGTGTCACGTTAGCGGGTTTCCAGTGCTCTGGGATCGTTCCTTACTCTAGTGATTCCTGAGAGATAACTACGATTGCCTCCACTCCCTCTTCAGCTATCTCCCTTATAACACTGGAATGTAGTCCATCTGGTCAAGGTTATTTACCCACCTTTGGACCATTACATCTTTTTCTAGCATGTTCTCCATGGTGGGGGCCATCATACTCAGCACTGGCCCCTCAACCTCTTGAATGTTTAAGGTATTACTCGTGCCTTCCACCATGAAAGCTGATGCAAAGTAATTATTCAGTTCCTTGGCCATTTTCTCGTTCCCCACTACTATCTCTCCAGTATCATTTTCCAGCAATTCAGTGTTCACTTTTGCCACTCTTTTGTACTTTATATATCGAAATAAACTGTTACCGTCTTCATTTATCTTACTGGCTAGCTTACCCCCATATTCAATAATCTCCCTCCTTATTTTATTTTGTTTGCCCTCTGTTTTGTCTTTGTAAGCTCAGGTTTTCCACTGCACTTTCCAACATTATATCCTTTCTGTTTTGCTTTTATTCTATACCTGACTTCCCTAGTCAGCTATGATTGTCCCATCCTCCCTATACAAGCCTCTTTTTCCTCAGAATAAATCTCTGCTCTATCCTGAATTACTCCAAAAATCTCCTGCCATTGCTGATGCACTGTCTTTCCTGCTGGGCCCGTCTCCCAGTCAATTCTACCCAGCTCCTCGCTCATATCTGTGTAATTGCCTTTATTCATCTGTAATGCTGTTACTTCTGATTCTAACTTGTCCATCTGAAATTGCAGAGTAAATTCAATCATATTATGATCACTGTCACCTTTCAAGCTCCCCTCATCTAGTCTGCCCGCACAAGCTGCTCCAAAATGCCATCTCGTATACATTCTACAAATTCCTTTTCCTGCCAACCACCATCAGTCTGAATTCCCAGTCCATCTGCATAATAAAATCCCACATGATTACTGTAACTTTGCCTTTCCAACAGATCTTTCTAGCGCCTGTTGTATCTTACACACTAGCTCCCTGTATATAACTCCAACTGCATTTTTTCACCTTTTTGATTCCTCAATTCTACTGACACAGATTCTACACCATCTGACCTTATTTCATTTCTTATTATTGATTATTGATTCAATTCCATTCTTAATACTGAGCCAACTCTATCTCTGTGCCCACTTGCCTATCTTTTCGACAGGATGAATATCCTTGTATATTCAGCTCCCAATCCTGATTCTCTTGCAGCGATGTCACTGTTCTGCCCACTATGTCGTACCTGCCAATTTATGGATAACTCACAAGCTCACTTACCTTATTCCTTAAACTGCATGCATTCCGATATTAGAGTTCAGTACTGTACTACCCGTCGCTCTTCTCATTGTCATTTGTTTGTCCAGCCTTTGGTACCTACACATCCCTGACCATTGGATCATTCCCCTCCTACTCCAAGTTCTGCAACCCAGATGATTTATCCCAAACGCGAGCACCATGTTGGCAACACGATCTTCAGGAGTCTTAATCCTGATCATAGAGAACACTATCTATGCTTTTAACTATACTATCCCCAATTATCCATCATTGGGCAACGTGGTGACACAATAATGCTGCCTTACAGTGCTGAGGACATTTGGGACATTTCCAATCTCTGGACGCTGTCTGGGTGGACTTTGAACATTCTTCCCGTGTCTGCATTGGGAGCATTAACTCTCTTCTCTCTCCACAGTACATTTCTATGTTTGCTTCAGATTTCTACCATCTACGGTATTTTTGCTTTTGTTCAATGTAGAAATGCAGCAAATGTGACAGTAATTTTGTAAAATAAGCCGTGGTTCGCGGGTTGCTCTGGGTGTTTAGGAATTTTGCCTGGCCACTTGTCTGAGTGCAGTGTCCCTGGATGCCCAGTCCATCTCTCTCAGTTCCCTCAGTCCATCGTCACGACATGCAGCATTTCCTTGTGCCACCCCGGGACTCCCCACACCCCATTGCCTGGCACTGGATACTCCCTTCGCAAGACTGTGCACACAACGACACTGAGAACTTTCTGACCTGCTGGGCATGTTTGGTAAAGACCCTGCCATTGAAAGGAACAGAATAAATAGAATCCAATTGAATAGCAAAGCTGAGTAAATAGGCTTAATTACATCCATCTGTTCTGACATTTTCTAATATTCTGTTTATCCTCGGCCATCTGCAAATAGATGGGCCATATATATGCCTTGTCAAGCAGGTTTGGTGGTGGGGATAGATATCAGATCCGGTAGTCATTGGACTGATTCAGTGGTCCCACTTTCCTGATGTCACACTTAAGTTTTTATTATCAAGTCTATCTAGTTTTTAAAAAAAGGCCTTGCTGGAGTTGTGCTGAAAGGATATTTGAATTTTGGAGACATTAGAAAATGTCACGTGCGAGTGAGGTAGCACAGTTAAATACACGATCAAAGTGCTGGTCAGGGAGGCAGCACTTCCGATATGTGGATCATTGGGATTCCCGAGTCGGTAGGATATACACAAAAAGGGCGGTATGAACCTGAACTGGCAGCAATTTACGATATGTGGATTATTGGGATTCACAGGTCAGTCGGATACACACAAGAAGTATGGGATGCACATGAGCTGATAATTATCTCCGATATGTGGATCATTGAGATTCCCGGGTTGGCAGGATATAAACAAGATGGATGGGATGGACCTGAACTGGCAGGAATCTCCTGGCAGGCAGGTTTGCTATTGTCCTTTAAGAGGGTTTAAACTAGTGTGTGGTGGTGGTGGGGGAGGGGTGTGTGGAACACAGCAGTAGGTCCACAGGTACAGTGACTGAGGAGGAGTTGGAAAATAATCCCTGTACAGCTAAGACCAACAAAACAAAACAGAGGGTACTGAACACAGGGGCCTGGCAGTCTGAAGTGTGCTGATTTTAATATGAGAAATTTGTTTGTTTGAACAGATATTTCGATGTCGCTGCATGTCAGAAAATAGGAAGAGATAATGGTTAATTGTCCACTGTTTCCTTAACTGGACCAGCTTGTCTCTCCAGGCACCAAAAATTGTTACTGTGGGTCAGAGACCTTCATAATTAATACAACACAGAAGGAGGCCATTCAGCCCACCATGCGTTCATGAGCTCTCCAACTTGTCAACTTGAAAATAGAGGGAATGATTCGAGCTGGACTGAGAGGGAGCGGAATAAGCAGAGAGAAATACAGTGAAGTGAGATAAACAGAGTGAAAAAAAGGAGCGACATAGTGAGTGAGAGCAAGGGGTGTCAGACGAATGTGAAGTTCGATCAGGAGACAGCATGAGGAGAAATACACGGAAACTTTTCTTAGAAACTCTCACAGACTGTAAGCCCTTTGTCTGGTGCCATACCCTGTGAGCACCATGCTGATACTGGCTGTCATCCCAGATCATTTATCTCCAATAACATCCCAAAGCTGAGTTGCTGACAGCTAAACACAATCCAAAAGACCAATAGATTGGTTCCAGGGAGAAGGTGGGTTAATTTAAATATTCTGGGCCAACAGGAACTTGTAGCACTGCGGCACTGCAACTCTAGGCACTGCGTGTGAGGCAGGGTGGAATCTCAGTGAAGGGAATCACTGGCAGAGCGGAAATCAGGATCTCAGCTCTGGGTCAAATAATGATTGATAACGTTTGCACACCACTTCCATGGTTTTGTAATTCACATTCCAATTTATATAGCTCCACATAGTAAGTGTATTTTAACAATATTGCCTTTTTGTAGCTTTCATATTTTGGAATGTACAGAAAAGCTTTTTTATCCTTGTATTTTGTTTTGAATAAATACATTTTATTACTGAGGAAGAAAAGAGCTGCTCCGATGGGACAGTTCTCATCTGAACCGTGCTGGGACCAGAAACCGAGTGAATCATAACCAGGGCTGTAGACAGAGCTTTAAACTGATTAGGTGTGTGTTTGTGTGTGTGTGTGTGCGTGTGTGCGTGTGTGTGTGCGTGTGTGTGTGCGTGTGTGTGTGCGTGTGTGTGTGTGTGTGTGTGTGTGTGTGTGTGTGTGTGTGTGTGTGTGTGTGTGTGTGTGTGGATGGGGGGTGGGGGGGCGAAGGGGTTGGGGGCGGAGTGGGGGTGCAGTTATAGGGTTGAATGAGAAAAGCCGAATTAAAACAGGAGGTAGGAGGACAGAACTCAGGAGAGGTTATTAAAATCTCCAGCACAGTCACAAATAGGATAGAGCATCTGGAAATGTTTAACATATCAAACTTCAAGCGCACTGCACAAGTTAATGACAATGAGAAGTGGGATGGTTAATGCAGGACTGAAGGGGTTACAACTGAATGCATGCTGTATAAGGGATAAGGTAAATGAGCTTGTGGTGCAGAATTAAAGCGGCAGGTATGAAGCGATGGGCATCACAGAGATGTGGCTGCAAGGGGATCTGATTATTTATGGATATTTATCCTATCGAAAAGATAGGCAGGTGGGAAGAGGGAGTGGATTTGCATTATTAGTAAGAAATGAAATTAAATCAATAGTAAGAAAGGAAGTAAGGTCAGATGGTGTAGAATCTGCGTGGGTGGAATTGAGGAACCACAAAGGTAAGACAACCACAGTTGAAGTCTTGTACAGGGCTCCAAAGAGTAGTCAGGAGCTGGGGCACAAGATACACCAGGAGATAGCAAAGATGTGTAGGAAAGGCAAAGTACAGTAATCATGGGTGATTTCAGTATGCAGGGGAACTGGGAACATCAGATTGGTAGTGGTTCACAAGAAAAGGAAATTTAGGAATGTTTATGAGATGGCTTTTTGGAGCAACTTCTGGTGGAGCCCACTCGGGAACAGATGACATTGGTTTAATGATGCAGGATTCGTAAGGGAGATTAGGGTGAAGGTAAACTTCGGAAGCCATGAGCAGAACATGGACGAATTTATTCTGTAATTTGCCAGAGAGAAGATAGAATCAGAGGTAACAATATTTCAGCTGAATAAAGGCAACTGCAGGGGCATAAGGGAGAAGCTGGGTAGAATTGATTGGGAGAGGGGTCAAGCATGAAAGACGGGGAACAGCAATGGCAGCAGATTCCAAGATTAATTCAGGAGTCACAGCAGAGATTCTTGCCGAGGAATAGATGCATAGTACAGGGAGGATGAGACAGTCAGGGCTGCTGAGTGAAGTCAGGGATTGCATACAAGCAAAAGAGCAAGCATATAATGTGGTGAGGGGCAGTGGGAAACTAGAGAATTGGGAAACTTACAAAGACTAACAGAGGGCAAATAAAAGGGACAGAGAAGATTAGATATGCGAGTAAGCTAAACAGCAATAGAAATGAGACTGTAATTGGTTCTTTAGATATATAAAATGCAAAAGAGAGGCAAACGTGAATATGGACCACTGGAAAATGATGCTGGAGAAACAACAGCGGAAAACAAAGAAATGAATGAGGAACTTTGCATCAATGTTCATGGATGAAGACAAGAGTAATTTCCAAAAATTGAAGAGAGTGAAAGGGCAGAGCTGAGTATGGTGGTTGTCACCAAGAAGAACATGCTAGAAAACTGAATGGCCTGAATTTGAATAAATCACCTGAACCATATTGACTACACCCCAGCATTGTAAGGGGGATAGCTGAAGAGGTAGTGAAAGTGAAAGTGGTAATCTTTCAGGTATTACTAAAATCAGGAAAGGCTTGAAAAATGCTAACGTGACACTCCATTTAATAAGGGAGTTAGGCAGTAGCTAGAAAATTACAGATTGATTATTCTAACCTTGGTTGTGGGTAACATCCTGGAATCCATCGTGAAGGATGGGATTTCTGAATACTTGTAAAATTGTAAAATAGTGCAAAGTCGGCATTATTTCATCAATGGGAGGTCATGCCTGAAAACCTGCTGGAATACTTTGAGGGAGTAACGAGCTGATTTGACCAAGGAGAACCAGTAGATTTTATCCATCTGCTTCTCAAAATTCCTTTGGTAAGGTGCCACGCAGGAGGCTATTGAGAAAGATTAATGCCCCTGGTGTTACAGGCAAGGCGCTAGCTTGGATAGATGCATGGCTGTCTGACAGAAAGCAGAGAGTGGGGATAAAAGCGTCCTTCTCAGAATGGCATCCAGTGACAAGTGATTTTCCTCAAGACTCAGTGTTGGGACAATAAAATTCGCTTTGAGCATTAATGGTCTACATGAAGACACTGAGGGAATTCTGGCTAAGTTTTCAAACAGTGCAAAGATGGAATATCGAGATAGGTAGCATCAAAGAAGTTGTTCGGCTGCAGGAGGGTGCCGAAGCTCAAATCTGATGCTCACCTTCCAGACCACCAACCTCAGGATACAACGCATCATCCTCCGCCACCAACAGTCAGACCACAGCACCAGAGATATACTTCCCTCCCCACCCCTATCATCATTCTGCAGAGACGGTTCCCTTCACGACTGCATCGTTAGGTTCACACGTCCTCCCTCCTACACCCCAACAAGCCACCTTCCACTCCCGGCACATTCCCTTGCCATTGCAAGAGTTCTGAAACCCGTGTCAACAACTTCCTCCACACCTCCATCCACGGCCACAAAAGGATCCTTCCAATCAGGCAGTGAAGATACTGTGAATCGAAACACCTCATCTACTGTGCCCATTGCTCCTGGTCTCCTCTACACTGGGGAGACTGGACGTCAACTTGCAGAACGGTTCAGGGAACACTCTCCAACACACACCCAACAATCCCACTTCCCTGTGGCTGAATACTTCGCCTCCCCCTACCACTCCTCCAAGGATATGCAAGTTCTTGGTCTCCTCCACTGTCACATTCTAGCCACCAGCGCATCGTCTTCCACCTTGGGACCCTTCAACCACACGGTATCCAGCGCAATGTCTCCAGTTTCCTCATCTCCCCTCTCTCCACCTTATCCCAGATCTAACCCTCCAACTGAGCAGCGCCTGTTGAGCTATCCGACCTGTCTATCTTCCTTCCCATCTATCCACTCCACCTTCTACTCTCACCACTCACCTTCATTTAGCCATCGCCTTCCAAGCTACCTTCCTCCCAGCCCGTCCCATTCATCTCTCAACCCCCTTCCACCCACCTACTTCATTCCTGAGAAAGGCTTTATGACGGAAACGGAGAATATCCTGTTCCTCAGAGTCTGCCTGACTGGCTATGCTTTTCTAGCACCACACGTTTTGACTCTGATCTCCAGCATCTACGGTCCTCACTTTCCCCTGCTGAAGGATTTGCACAGGTTAGGGGAGTGAGCAAAGAAGTGGCAGGTGGAGTATAACGTGGGCAAGTGTGAGGTCATGCAGTTTGCCAGGAAAAATAAAAGCGTTGTATATTTTCTAAATAGCAAGCAAGTTCAGAAGACTTGGGGGGGGGGGGGTGGCAGTGGGAGGGTTCTAGATCCAAGGTTCTTGAAATTTAAGCCTGCAGGTTGTCAGCAGTTGGGAAGGCAAATAAAATGATTCCATTTCTTTCAAGAGGGCTTGAATATAAATGCAGGGATGTACTTCTGAGGCTCGATAAGATTTTGGTCAGGCTACATTTGGATTATTGTGCTGGATCTGGAACATTTTCTGATGAGATTCACGAATGTGGTCCCAGGAAAGAAAAGCTGAGGGGTTCTGCAGCTATGTCCCCAATATCAAAATCACACTCAAATTGAAAACCAGTGCATGGTACTTAATCACAGTTGATTGACATCGATAACATTAACAGTATGACCCTCACCTGCCCTCTCTGATTCTCGAATAACCATCTGAATTGTGTGTCCCATCATATTCTCTGTTAACATATCCATGCCATTTGTCTGTTATAACTCATGTTGTCATAGGTACATTTGCCTGTCAGATTATGGATGGAAAAGTTCTCTCCATATTCTACTGACATCATAATCACTGATCAGTAGTTACAGACTGAATGTTTCCATTTATAAATGGAGAAACTTGTTTATCCTGACAATCCTTTGACATTACTCCGATATCCAAGGCAGATTGAATGATTACACGTAATCCATCTACCATCTCCAATATTCCTTCCCTCAGTCACCCCCAATATATCCTAAGCTACATGAGTAAATTTTAAATATACTTTTGAATTTTAATATAATCAATATAGAACTCAAAGGGCTTAAATGAAGCTATTTGTTCAGTGACTGTAATTAATGTCCACCTCCATGGATCATAATTATCACATTGGAGAGTTTCCATCGTTGAAAGATAATGGACTCTATTCAATATGTTTTCCCATAGTTTGAGTCGGAACATCACTGACAGCACAAACAGGGATCAGCAGCTCGAGAGAGAGGGGGAGGAGAGATCAGAATCTGAGAACATTAGGCAGGAGTGCGACAATAATTGTTCATAATCTGAGGACCATGGATTGGAATGTTCCAACAATCTATCAGAATCTGAGAACATTACACTGGAATTTTCCAACAATGGATCAGAATCTGAGAACATTAGAATGAAGTGCTCCAACAAGGGACAGGACTTTATCCTTGACTGTTTTATGGCTTTCTCAGCCTTGGATATCATTAGCATATCGGATCCAGAGTAGTCTTTGGATTATTCAAGGTAGTTACTGTCCCATCCTCGCAATAGTTGGTGTTCCTGGTAAAGTCATTATATTTGTATACTAAACCGGGTTGAACTGAATTTCTGCACATGATATGTACATTTTGGAAAGTGCAAGTCAATATCTTCTGTTCCAAACCAAAATTCATTTCCTTATATATTATAACTATCCAACTACGATGTATAAATTACTCACTGATTTGCGAGAAGGAACCAGACTCTTCTCAAACTCCATAATCCATTTTGTCCTACACAGATTTAGATCTCCATGTCCTCCCCACTCACCAATCCTGTCCAATATCTCCATCATGATATCCCAGTCTCGTCCTTAGTCTCAGTGCGATTTCTGAATAAACCATTTGTGCCTTAGTTCAATCCAGATGCAACAGTTTCACATTCCTTGTGACCACATGTCAGTCACTAAATAATTGCTGCTCAGAATGTTTAACTTGTTCTCTGCACATAAGGGAAGACAGTTTATGGGGGTCAAGCGATTTACTCTTAGTCTAGAGCCACAGAATAATGGTCTGCTGATATCACATGAAGGAAATTGCGAAGTTTAAAAGCAATCATTATAATTTGTTATAAAAACCAATCTGCTTGCCTCAAGTCCTTTAGGGAAGTCAATGTGTCATGCTTTCATTGTCAAGTTTCTGTGTGACATCTGTGATGAACACGTGGGTGTAGTGTACCTTTAAGAGAATTGAAAAACAACAATAACTACCTGACAGCACCAAGAGTTCTGAAAAATAGATATAATGTAACATTTGGTTGAACAACCCAATTAGTTCATTGTCTGAAAACAATTTCAGCAAAACATCTTAAATTATAACCCACCTACCAAGTTTCAATTTCTGATATTGACAATCTTAACAGCCAATGATACAATTCAATAGTTTGGCAGTACAAGACCATAGAAAATTGAACAGTTGAGAGGAGAACTTCCAAGCTACCACCATCCAAAGACAGCCTGAAAAGTAGCTCTCCTATAGGTACATTTATTGATTAGTAACTGGTGAAGCAGAGTCCCCAAGAAGAAAAGAAGACAGGAATATGGAGAAGAACCGAAAGCTTCCTGTTTTTGCGATAAGAAGTTTTGTTTTGTAAATCTTAATTAGGAGTCTTATCGGACTAGTATTGTGGAGGGGGAAGGTAAATGACAGGTGAGAGGAAGAAGTTGTAAATAGTCTATCTTTTATTATTCTCTGTTATACTTTAAGAAATAAAGTTGTTAATTTTTACTTTAAATAGATTTGGATCCTAGAATTATCATAGATTACTGCACGGGATAAATATTTTCTCTGTTGCTGGTTTTAATTAAGCAGGAAGATGTATCCTGTGTTGTAACCCTACAAACTCATAGCTATGCGTTTTACTCTTTACGGTACTGTGGAACAGCTGAATCAGCCACTCAGTTCAAGATCTGCATAACATGCTGCCCTGACCAGGGCTTCATACATCCTGTGAGAGAAGAACAAAGGTAGAGATAGCTCCCTTTCACTGCCTGTTTTCTGTATTGCTCCATCTCATTTCCATTCAGGTCCGTGATCATCCCCT
Organism: Chiloscyllium punctatum; assembly: GCF_047496795.1. NCBI lineage: Eukaryota > Metazoa > Chordata > Chondrichthyes > Orectolobiformes > Hemiscylliidae > Chiloscyllium > Chiloscyllium punctatum. The sequence continues at coordinate 63,979,544 of NC_092752.1, forward strand.
ATTTTAGGTTTAATCTCATTGAAATTCTCCCCGAGAGTGATGCACATCTCCATAGGTATCTCTGGTTCGGGCTTTATTGATGCTACGTACAGATGTTAGGGACTTATAGATTCCATGTCAGTCATAGTGCATAGAGAAGGAATGGATTTTTGTGGCACAGGAAAGAAATGGCGATGTCTAAGTGAGAGAAAATATGTTTTTGACAATCCCTGAGAGTGTTGTTGAGGCAATATTTGGGGTACTGCGGATAGACTTTCTCTGAAGTTTCACCAGATTAATCGCTGGGATGATGCCACCATGAGCAGTGAGTGAAGCTCAGTGAGACAATAAGAGGCGATTGCATTTAACCTTAAGGGGGATGGACAATCACTCATGATGTTCTAAATAGACACTGATACGGTGAAAAATTCCATGGCTTGTTTTTTACTTAGGTTGTATGATTGTCAATAGTTTAAGAGCCTCTGAGAATATTCCCCTCACTCCACACCAAATTCCTATGTCGCATGAGAGAGACAGAGGGCCAGTGTTTGAATAAACTCTCCCCACATTAATACAGTGCATTTGGTGTATGGTCCTGCACTGTAAGTCTCGTTATCCACAATCCCTACAGCGGCCACAATACCTTCATGCTAAAACATGATTCTGACCTCCATGAAGAACATGGGTGTGTCTTCTCGGTGATGGAAGATGCCTCCTTGAAACTTGGCACAAATCATTTGGCTTCCCTCCTCACTACCAGCAAACTATGTTAAGGCAGCACACGTTCTTCAAACAATGGAACCATGATTAACATCATGGAGTCCTCTATCAGTGCAGTCTCGGTTTCATTGGTTTGTCATGTTGGAATATCAATGATCCCCTCTTGTTCCTGTATAAATGTCTCGTGGTGATGGATAGCCTCCTCGTGGTCTCATGGAACAGGTTTAAATGTCTGATTGGGTTCTGTCTGCTCCTATTTATGAGCTCGATGCACTGAACACACCACTCTTCTTCCTGCGTAACAGGCAGAAGTATTGAATCTGCTGTCACTCTTCTTGTTCCTGAATGTTAGTTCATACCCGTGTTCAATCAAGTTGAGATGCTGAATGAGCATCTCTTTTAACTGTGAAAATGTGCAGTGTCTGGCCGTGTGTTACATTAGTGTTACCGACACTTTAATAACATAAACCGGAATGCTGTCTGGGTCTTGCTGCACATGGACACAGAATGGTTCAGGAGCTGATGGGGGACAAAATTTTCTGATCATTCTATGATCTTCAGTCATCATTCCTACTTCTGATCTTATGATGGCAAAAGACATTGAAGGAGCAGCTGAAGATGCTTGTGCTGAGAAGTATAACCTGAGGATCTCCTGCAAAGTTGTCCTGGGACTGACAGGATTGTTGGCGACTGACCCTGAACCTCATTATTTGTGTTCTGAATGACGCCGTCCAGTGGGAAGGTTACACTTGATCCACATTCAGATCAATCAAGTATTTAGTCCCGATGCCATCCTCAGTCAAATACTGCCTTGAGCCCCTGTGTTCGCCTCTTTTTCATATCAATAGGTGACGGTGTATGTGTAGGGAGTGCTTTCCTCACGCAGAAGGTAATCACTATCAGGAAGGATCTGGGCTGGAGACCGAGGGAAGCTATATCACTGAAAGCATTAAAGGAGGTGTTAGATGTATTTTTGACCTGTCAGAGAGCTAAGGGGTGAAGAACTGGGCATTAAAGAGGAGTTAATGACAACAGCCGATCAGCCATGATGTTTTGCAATGGCTTGATCATCCGAATAACCTCATACTGTTGCTTTTGTCCTCATATTCAACAATTGCAATGTTAATGGCTGTAATTTTCCTGAATGTTCTTTTATTGAACGTTGCAATCAGAGAGAGTAAAGTATTTTGTGAGTCATCTCTTGTTGAGGTATGGGGACTGTACTCACGGTGAATATGGGTCGATGATATCACCAACAAAAGAACCACAAGTTGCAGAGAGGAATCATTCTGTAAAGAGACCAGAATCGTCTTTCGAACCAAATAACATTTTCCAACCGACAGCAAACCATGTTTGACAGTCTTGAGGGACTGGATGAGGTCCTATGTTACTGTTGACCAGGCATTTGGAGCAAGTGGCCTCCATCTGCTCCTTGCAGGAGGTGTGAGGGGTTGAAAAGAACATTGCAACACTGGACTGAGCAGCAGGAGTGGGTCATTAGATAATTTGTCACCGCTCCATGTGCTTTTGGTCTCAGCAGCACGTTTCTGTCTGTGTACCATTTTACTACATACAAAAACAACTTTTAATAAATGCAAACATATAGGCACCACAATCCTCTGGGGAAGGGAATTTCCACTTGAACAGGCCTTTGATAATTTCTCATTTGTATTCCAACAAGTGTTGAAGGGTCACTATGAGCTTTTCCAGTCCCACTCCTCCATTGGTTACACCCATCTTAAATGCAGCCAGTTTAGTGAGGTGGACAATTATTTAGGTCTTAGAATAGGCCATTTTCTAGAAAAATGTGAGACACGGAAAGTTGAACTCATAACAAATGGTAAAATGATAGAGTGCCCCAAATGTTATTCAGCCTCCGAAGTCAATCTGCTCACGCAAGCTACTGGTGATGGGATTTCTTTCTGTAACAGTGGGATTTGGCTGAATTCCCTTCCTTTCAGGCAGTGGAGAGATTCCAATGTGTCCTCAGCAGGAATCCTCCACAAGTGGTAAAGATGACGCAAGGATTTTCTGGTCTCACACTTTGCTATCGGGCAGAACAAAGTAAGAGAGAGGGATCAATCGGCTGCTCCTTCTCAGACAGGGAACATTTTTCTCCCTCTCTATGTTGGAACATACAATTTTGTCAACTGAACACCAAACTGGACCATGTGCGATCTCCTGGAACATTCTCTGGAAAACCTGATTATGGATTATATGCAGGTGTGTCATTGCTCTTGTTGTATACAATTCCTTCCAATCGCAAAAAAATGTCCACACTTTAGAATTTGATGACATGCTTACATGTGTCTGTGTAATTTGTAAATATTGGTCGGTGTCTCCATAGTATGTGTGTTAATATCAATGCATCTTTTTCTGAAAGTTTTTTCTCTAGCTTTAGTGTTCCTGACAGGAGATAATATGCATCCAGCTGATTCACTTTTCAGAAAGTCATGGATGGTTCAATACTATTTCTCAGATAAGATCGAAACTGGTAATCCCCCAAAACAAAAGGCCGGCATTCCAGGAATGAGAAAAGGGAAACCTCTTTGATAATCTTCGAAAAGAATTATATCTTTTTATTTTAGTTTAGGGGATCAATCCTGCACACAGTGCATAAGGTGTGGTCTCAGCAATGCCCTGTACAGATGCAGTAAAACATTCCTACCATTAACTCTGATACCTTTTGCCAAAAACAGCATCATTTCACTTACCTTCCAAATCACTTGCTGCATCTGCAGACTGACTTCATATGATTCATGTCGCAAGAACAAGAACCTCCTGTATCACAGACTTCGGCAATCTCTCACCATTTAAATTGTTTACCATTGTTTCATCCTTCATACCAAAATAGACAACTTACCTTATGTTATTTTTGCTGAAGGTTTGCTCACTAACCTTCCCTGCCAATATCACATTGCAGACTCACTACCTCCAGTTGATGACAGGTTGAATGACCATCTTGGTGTATGAGCTAATTGAGCTCCAAGCCACTCGCTCCCCTTCCACCAGATCTTTGATACAGATTATTTATCACTGATGACCCCGCAGTGGTCTCTGACGCACTCCATCAGTTACAGCCTGAAAATAAACATTTATCTCTACTCTCTATTTCCTGTTAGCGACAGCTTCCGTGTTCCTGTGTAGCGGCTCAGGTCGGTTAAATGGCCTCCTCCTGGACTGTGTAGTGTACTGAACGAGCTGAATTACTTCATTCTATATTCCTGTGTAATTCCTTAGAGGGGCAGAATGGTTTCCTCCTGTCTCATTGTAACGATCCTGTCTGACTGAATGGAGTGGTCCCCAACCCTATTAGATTGAGGGAACAATACATGGGGTAGGGACAGCAGTATATCTCTGCAAGAGCATGGAGGAGTGGATTGAGGGAACAACACATGGGATCGGCAGAAGTTGTCCATTCGGCTGCACCATTCAGAATGTTCATGACTGATCCGAGTGTGTCTGACCATCCATTTCCTGTGTGTTCCCAATAAGCATTGACACTTCTGTCCAGTAAAGATGAGTCGAGCTCAGCCTTAATTATCTTCAATAACTGATTCTTCACTGCTCCCTGAGGATGAGAACACCTCAGGTAGCACAACACTAAAGTGAAAGGGACGTCCTTATTTCATTGTGGGACTGTTATTTTAAAACTGTGCTAACTGAACATCAAATCAGCACCTCTTTTCAGACATAAGGACAGAATAATTTGACATAATTAGGAACGTAATCCATTCCGGATTCCAAACCTATCCGACATTCTCACTGACCCTTTCCAATCCAATATGTATCGCACCCAGCCTCTGCTGCTGTCTCAGGAAGAGAATGCCTGATAGCAAAAGACCGCAGGAGCATTAAGGAAATGAGCAGATTGAGGCCATTCAGCCTATCGAGTCGTAAATTCAGTTCAATGATTTCTTATATGTACCTCGACCTCATTCTTCTGCCTTCTCCCTAGAATCCCTGATCCTCTTACAAATCAAAAACATATCAATTTGTGTCTTAATGACAGTAGCGTCTGTGCCTCTGTGTCTCTGTATGTGAGTAAGTGTTTGTGCGTGTGTCTGTGTGTGTATCTGTGCCTCTGTTTGTGTGCGTCTGCATGTGTATGTGCCTGTGTCTGTGCATGTGTGTATGTATCCACGCGCTTGTTATCTGTGTGTTTGTGTGTCTACATTTGTCTATCTGTGTTTCAGCCTGTGTTTCTATATGTATTTATGTTCATTTGTATGTGACTGTATATGTATTAGTGTGTTTATACGTGAATGTATACCTATGTCCTTGTAAGCATTGTGTGTGCTCCTCTGTGTATTTCTGTGTCTGCGTCTCTGTGCAGTGAGGTATCTGTGTTTTTTTTTGGAAGTGAAAGGACCATTGTTGGAACTGCCAGTGGGTTTAAACTGAGAATTGTCTTTCACTGAACATTGCTCCGTAACTGGTCAGTAGGACGTTAATGTTTCAGATTCTCCACACGAGGTGAACTGGTCCTCTCCAGCTCTTTAAGAGTCCTTCCCACATGACGGGGTGAGGGGAGTGAGTGAACGGATATCGGACACTCCACTACCCGGCTTGGCCCTTTTAATCCTATTCCAGCCTGTTTCTCCTGGAATGGGCGAAAGGGGTGGAGGGAGAGTGGGAATGGGTGACCCTGCTGTTTGTGCTGGTGTTGGTGGGAAAAGTTGTGAGGGGTCTGGAATGAGGAGTCGACAGTTTTGAATCCGTATCGTGTTATTAGTTGCTGAATTCAATAGTGAGAGTGGTACTGCCTGAGCCTTATTTGGAGACAGAGCGTAAACCTTGTTCGAGGTTAGGTGCTATAACAAATATACAGTGAGTGTGAGGGAGCAGAGAGTATACAGTAACTCTTATCCTAACAGAGCGAGGAGGATATTGTAGCTTGTCCAGTGTTGTGGGACATTTCTTCAGATAATCTCAGCGTCAAGGTAAGCCTCCCTGAATGTCTTGTCCAGGTCTATCACTAATAATGACACAGATATGTCCCTCAGCTTCCACAGAATCAGGTTAGATAGAGTTTACGGATATCAAGGAGAAGCAAATATTGGTATTTTTATATATCAAAACCAAAACGGTAGTAGAAAATCCGAGCATTATATGTTCTGGAAATTAGATAGTCAAGTAGTGTGTATACCGCAGTCTTATTGGATGGTCTCAAGTTGTATATAAACTACGTTAACTAAGTGTCTGCTGAAGATGTGAAAAATTAGTTTTGAAAGTTGATATGAGGTGGGTTGAAGAGTATGTTGCGAAGCGAACTAGAGAACAGGTTATTTCGGATTTGATGTTGTGTGGTCAGAAGGTCGAATTATTAACCTTGGTCTGAAGCAGCCTTTAAGGAATCATGGCATTTAAAAGGGGCATTTTACAAGGTGTCTGCATACAATATAGAATGCTTGAATAGTTCAGTTAAACATCATTGAAGATTCGAGACTAGAGTTCAAGATATCTACAGTGAATTTGGAAAGTACAATATAACATTCGGTGGGAGACAAGCAGTGGTTGTTAGAATCATAGAATCCGACAGCATGGAGACAGGCCCTTCAGCCTAAACTGGTCCATTCCGACCAAAATGCCCTTCCATGCTAAACCCATTTCCCTGCCATTGTCCCGTATCTTTCTAATCTTTTACTATCCATGTATTTGTTCAAATACTTTTGAATATTGTCAATGGATCTGCCTCAACCACTTCTCATTCCATATGCATAACAGCCGCCGAGTTAAAAAGTTGTTTCTCACATTCCTTTTTGTTGTGTCCGCTATGACCTTAAACTGATGCTCTCTAGTCTGTGATTGCCCAACCCTGGGAAAAAAAGACTGTGTGCATTCACTCTATCGATGGCTGACATGATCTTATAAACTACAATATGATCCTCATCATCCTCATACACACAAAAGTAAAAAGCCCTAGCTTGTCCAACCTCTTTCTATAACTCAGACCACTGAGACCTTCGCAACATCCTTGTAATTTTTGTTCTGCATTCCTTCCAGTTTAATGACATCCTTCCTATAGCAAAGTGAACAAAACTGAACATAACTCTACAAATATGGCCTCACCAGCATCCTGCATAACTGCAATATAACGCCCTAATTTCGATTCTCAGTGATATAAACCAATTTAGGCCAGTGTGCCAAAAGCTTTCCTCACTGCCATATTTACCTCTGAATCAACTTTCAGAGAACCATGCATCTGAATTCCAAGGTCCCTCTGAGGCACTACACTCCTTAGGACCCAAGCATTCACCATGAAACTCCAAACTTGATTTGACTTTCTAAACTGCAAGATCGTCTCCTGATCAATATTAAAATCCAGTTGCTATTTCTCAGCCCACTTCTCCAGCTGATCAAGATACTGCTGTAATTTCTGAAATTTCTGATAACCTTCCTCACTCTCCATGATGCCACCTGTTTTAGTGCCGTCTTCAAACTTACAAGTCATGCCGGTACATTCACATGTAAATCATAGATATATGTAATGTGTAGTGGTCCCAGCATCAACCCCTGACGCATTCCACTATTCACAGGCCTCCAGTCTGACCAGCATGCTTCCAGTATTAATCTCTGCTTCATACCATCAAGGCAATGTTGTACCTAATTTGCCAGTTCCCCCGCAATTCCATGCGATCTAACCTTCTAGAGCGGCGTACCATGTGGAACCTTATTGAAGGCCTTACTGGAATCCATCTAGACTAGATATACCACCCGTACCTCCTCAACCTTGCTGGTTACTTTATCAAAGAACTCCAACAAAATTGTGAGTCATGATCTTTCTTGCACAAACTCCCGTGCTGAATTTCATGAAGGGCTTTTGCCCAAAACATCGATTTTCCTGTTCCTTGGATGCTGCCTGACCTGCTCTGCTTTTCCAGCACCATTCTAATCTTACTCCGAACCATACCCTGTCTTTCCAAATGCATGCATATCCAATCTCTCCGAATCTTCTCAAGTAACCTACCCACTAGATTGTACAATTACTGGTCTTTATTTCCCAGGTTTATCTTTGTAGCATTTCTTGAACACGGGCTCAGCATTCGCTATGCTCCAGTTGTCCAAGACCTCACTCATGTGTCAGCGACGATAGAAAAGAGCCAAGCAGTGCTCCCGCATTTTCTTCTCTATCCTCCTATTCTCCTGCGCTGTTCCTGAATATAACTGGTCAGGACCAGGAGTTTTTAGAAATACTGCAAAGTCTGCAACATACATCTATTTATTTCAGGTACAAACACCAAAGAGTGAGCAAGTGACTCAATGATGGTTAACATCACAAATTAGAAAATATGTTAATCATAGGAAGTGACTTCAGGAGAATTCCAGCTATTGTGAAAGCCTGAGAATTCTCAGAAATTAACGATCCAAAAATGGAAGGCCATGAAACTGTAAAGGAAATCAAAAAGAGAACATACATGCTAACAAACAGGAACACAAAGACTGCATCAATCTGCAATCGATATTTCAAAGGAAACAAAATAAAAGCAAGGTCAAACGTGGAAATGTGTAATTGGGAGAGGAGAGGTCTTTGTGGAGAGCAGGGAAATGGCCAAGAAGACAACCAGTTACTTTGCATCTGTCTTCATGGAGGAAGATTCAGAAAATCAACCAGTAATACCAAGTGATCATATCGGACTCCTGGAGCTAAAGACATAAAGTCATATCATATCAATAACAAGGTAGTACTTGAACGTGGAGCTGGATTGAGCATTGCTAAGTCTGATGAAACAGATGTACGTCATATCAAAATGTCGGAAATAAATTATCAATAGTAGTATTAATTGTACTGCCATGACTGTGTTTTATTTTTCACTTGATAACGAACCTGATGCCAGGTGTTCTGTCCGGTTTTATCCTTTCAGACCTCAGAGCAGTTTGATACAATAGTGTCTTACTTGGCCGATTCAGAGACCAGTGAAGAGTCTATCACATGTCTGTGTGTCTGGAGTCACTTATAGGCCAGACCAGTAAAGCGCGGGAGATTCACTTCCTGAAAGTACATTGGGGAAGGAGATTGATGTTTACAATTAACATTGGACACAAGATCACTATTACTGACACCAGATTTTAGGTCTCGATATTTTATTAATTATTTTTAACTTCCACAAGCTGCCAGAGCATTAGCCTGGTCTGGATTCGTAATCCAATGATATTTCCACAACAACACCATCTCCACAAGGGGACCTATTGGAAACCACACTGACCTGATTATTTCGGTGTTACTTGACAACTCTGTCAAAAAATTCCCACCAATTTGACTGTCGTGATGGGAGTTCGAGGTCGCAATTGGTCAGATTGTAATTATTCTCCTCTTCGGGGACTGGACATTGCTGAGTAATTTTCCACATTGGCAGGGAGATGTCAGAGTTGGAGCTGGAATGAAACAGCTTCCCCAGGGACACGGCTTGTTGTGCAGCACAAGTCTTCAGTCCCATTGCAGGAATGGGGTCAGGGCCCATTGCCTTTGTCGTATCTATTGTGTTCAGCTGTTTCTTCATGTCACGGGCAGCAAATCGAATTGGTTGAAAATTGGCATCTGTGATTCTGTGAGCATCATGATGAGTGTGAGTTGGATCATCCACTCAACACCTCTGGCTGAGGGTAGTGCAGACACCACATCTTTTTTCACTGATATACAGAGTTGTTCCGATATTTAAGATGAGGATATTTGTGGAGGCCTCTCCTCCAGTAAATTGTTTAATAGTCCACCAACATTTATGCTTGGATTTAGGAGGACGACAGAGCTTAGATCCGATCTTTTAGTCTTGGGATCATTTCCCCCTCTCCATCAGAAGTTAGTTCTGCTGTTTGGAATGTAACCAGTCACGTGTGGTCGCTTTAATGGGTTGTCATCAGGTACACGTGATTCCAATCTTGGCATCAGCCCTGTCTTCAGTGATCTAACCTGGTTTCTGATGCGGTAACACTTCCATTTTCATATTCTCATTCTGCTAAGAGCATCTTCCTTGTGTCTCGCCTCGAATTTGTTACTTTAACTCAATCCATTTAAGGTAATAAACTAAACCGTTTCTTTTCCACAATGTCAACGTCTGCATTTGCAGTGAACATGTTTCACTCTGTTTTTCTCCTTGAACATGATTAAAAGCTCTGTAGTGTCAGTGATGTCAGTCTTATGCAGTTTCAGATTCAAGGAACTTGTGCACCATGCGTTATTGTTCAGTTCCCAGTGTACGGCACTCCATGTTGGACAGGTTGTTTGAGCATCTTTGACATACTTCTTTGGAAATTGTCCAAAAACAGAAATTGCTGAAGAACTTACTGAAAATGTTGCAGTATATTCTGGAGTGAATGCAGAGCGAAACTTTCAGGTCCAGTGACCCTTTACAAAGCTCCCAGTTTCTCCAGCAAGTTTTGTATTTTTATTTCAAGTATCCACAGTTATTTGTTTTCGTGAAAAAATATTCTGTGCCTATTCATTTCTGGAGAAACTCAGCAGGTCTGTCAGCATCTGCAGAGACAGAGTAAAAGCATTAGCACTTCAAGCCCAGTGTGACACTTCTTCAGAACTGAAAAGGTTTGGAAACTGATATATTTAAACCCTTGTCAGAGGTGGAGGATGGGTGACAGGGAAAAGTGGGTGTGGCAAAGTTAAACGGGCTTTTAGCACTGCTGAACGAGTGGATGATATAAAATGTGTGTAAATTAAGGTGTGAATGGGGAAAAGCGGTTCTCTCTATTGAGTGCAAGATAAAGAAGACACAACCTCACAAGGTCATAGGGAGGCCAGGAGGGTGAAGGTTTACTATGTGGCATTATATAGATCTGGCCATAAATACATTTTCACTGTTGAGATCATCGCCCCCTTTAGACAAAAGAATCCAGGTGCTTGACTTCCCATTGGCACTAGTAAGCATTTCATGCTGCCTTGGTATTGTAATATGGAGAAAAACAAATCACCATACGAAGTTTGGGCTGAGTATTGTTTACCTGTCATGTTCAATATTGTTTCAAATTTGCAGTGCTTATCTTTAAATGCTTGTTCTTGAAATTAGTATCAGATAGAATGTGGGAGGTTGAGTGGTGACATTGTAAAAGTTTCTAAAATCATGAGTGATATGGATGTATTGAATAGCCAAGGTCTTTCCAACGGCATGGGGGAGTTCAGCCATAGAAGGCATACGTTTAAGGTGAAAGAGGGAAGATTTAAAAGGAACGAAGGGGCAACTTTTTTACACAGAGAGTGGTGTGGTTATGGAATAAGCTGTCAGAGGAAGAGGGGTAGATGCCAATAGAGCTACAACGATTAAAACTCATTTGGACAAATATATGAATGGGAAACAGTTAGAGGCATATGGGCCAAATGGAATCAGATAGGACGAGCTTAATTTGGAAATCCTGGACTGCATGGACATTTAGAAAAGTTTCACGCACAGTCAGTGTGTGTTTGTGAAAGGAAACCAATAATTTGCCATGCAAAAATTTTGCAAAGTATTTCTGGAGATGCCTGAGAATGTAGCAAGCGAATTTGGTAAAGGGGATCTGGTAGACACCAGGCTTTCCAGAGATTTTCCATAAGGTATGACAAAATAAAAGTTCTTACACAAGACAGAAGCTCGGAGGATGATGGATATTGTATTAACATGGGATGATGATTGGTGATCACATAGAAATCGAAGAGTCTAGATTAATGAATCTTCATGATAAAGGTGTATCTGATAGAGTACCACAGGTATGAGTCCGATGGTATCAGTTATCTACAATCTATACTGACAGCCTGAAGGAGGGATTTGAGTGCAACATATGTTCGAGTTTATGGATGACACTGAGAACTAAAAGACAGGCTGTTATTTAATGGAGAGGACTTCCAGAAAAGGAGCAATACAAAGGGATGAAATATGTAATATGTATGAAATATAAAGTCAGCATGCTGATGGAGCAAGTAACTCGGTTGGTACATTAGGCGGTTTCCTGGGATGAAAGTGTTGAGTTATTGAGAATCTCTAAAATAGTGAGGCGATAATTCATTGGGGTTTAAATGAACGAGGAGTGATACTGCTGAAAATTACAAGACACAGAAGGGGTTGGAGAAGGTAGATGTTTCATTTCTTGGGTAAAGTGTTGAACTCGAGGACATAGATACCGAATATGGAACATCGATTTCAATCTGAGATGCAGAGTCATGGCTTCTCTCTGAAGGTAATGAATGTCTGGAATTCCCTAAATCGGAGAGTGTGGAGGGATACAAGGAGTCGGCAAGAGAGTGGAGTTGAGGCCTGGGGAAGATCAGCCATGTTCCTATTAAATGACAGGGTTAGCTTGAGGGACCGATTGACCTACTCCTGTTCCTATTTATTCATTTCACATGTTATGCTTTTGGAAAGTAACGGGTTATTTTACTGGAAATCGTGTTGTACAATGTTGCATTCAGGGAGAGCAGAGGATTTGTTGTTTTAACCCTGGGTGGGGTATGTGGCTGTATTCCCAGCGTATTTGGGTTTGCAACATGACCCACATCTGGAGCAGAGGTTACAAAGAGGGGAAGACAGGAAACAGGGACTGGGGGATAGGGGTGGGGTCACTTTCTGATCTAGCCTGGATTTTCCAAGTACATTAACGAGGTATGAAGGTAAATTGGCCAATAATATAAAGAAGGATAGTAAAAGCTTTTTTTATGTATGTGCAAGGCAAAAAAAAAATGGTTAGGACTAAAATTGGACCCTTGATGACAGAAACAGGGGAATATATTACGGGGAACAAAGAAATGGCAGAGGAATTAAATGGGTACTTCAGATCTGTGTTCACTGGGGAAGACAAAAGCAATCTCCGTGAGGTAACAGTGGCTGAAGGACCTGAACTTAATGGAATTAATATTTGCTAGGATTTGGTGTTGGAGAGACTGTTAGGTCTGAAGGTTGATAAGTCTCCGGGGCCTGATGGTCTGCATCCCAGAGTACTGAAGAAGGTGGCTCGGGAAATCGTGGATGTGTTGGTGATTATTTTCCAGAGTTCGGTAGATTCGGGGTCAGTTCCTGAGGATTATAGGGTGGCTTATGTTTTATCTACTTTTTAAGAAAGGTGGGAGAGAGAAATCAGGAAATTATAGACCAGTTAGTCTGACCTCAGTGGTGGGAAAGATGCTGGAGTCTATTATAAAGGATGACATTACGACACATCTGGATAGTAGTAACAGGATAGGTCAGAGTCAGCATGGAATAATGAAGGGGAAATCATGCTTGACTAATCTTCTTGAATTTTTTGAGGCTGTGACTCTGAAGATAGACGAGGGAGATACAGTAAATGTAGTGTACCTGGATTTTCAGAAAGCTTTTGATAAAGTCCCACACAGGAGGTTAGTGAGTAAAATTAGGGCGTATGGTATTGGGGGCAAAGTACTAGATTGGACTGAAAATTGGTTGGCTGATAGGAAACAAAGGGCAGTGATAAATGGCTCCATTTCGGAATGGCAGGCAGTGACCAGTGGGGTACCACAGGGATCCGTGCTGGGACCGCAGCTTTTTACAATATATGTTAATGATATAGAAGATGGTATCAGCAATAACATTAGCAAATTTGCTGATGATACAAAGCTGGGTAGCAGGATGAAATGTGATGAGTATATTAGGAGATTATAGGGTGACCTGGACAAGTTAGGTGAGTGGGTAGACGCACGCCGATGCAGTTTAATGTGGATAAATGTATGGTTATCCACTTTGGTGGCAAGAACAGAAAGGAAGTTTACTTCCTCAATTGAATCCGTTTAGGTAATGGGGCAGTACAGAGAGATCTGGGTATTCTTGTACACCAGTCAATGAAGGCAAGCATGCAGGTACAGCAGGTAGTGAAGAAAGATAATTGCATGCTGCCCTTCATAACAAGAGGAATTGAGTATAGAAGCAAAGAGGTGCTTCTGCAGCTGTGCAGGTCCCTGGTGAGACCACACCTGGAGTACTGTGTGCAGTTCTGTTCTCCAAATTTGAGGAAAGACATCCTGGCTATTGAGGGAGTGCAGCGTAGTTTCACGAGGTCAATTACTGGAATGGCGGGATACCTGACACTGAAAGACTGAAGCGACTGGGCTTGTATACCCTTGAGTTTAGAAGACTGAGAGGGGATCTGATTGAGACATATAAGATTATGAAAGGATTGGACACTCTGGCAGCAGGAAACATGTTTCTGCTGATGGGTGAGTGCCGAACCAGAGGACACAGCTTAACAATACCGGGTAGACCATTTTGGACAGAGATGAGGAGAAACTTCTTCACCCGCAGAGTGGTGGCTGTGTGGAATGCTCTGCCCAAGAGGGGAGTGGAGGCCCAGTCTCTGGATTCATTTAAGAAAGAGTTGGATAGAGCTCTCAAAGATAGTGGAATCAAAGGTTATGGAGATAAGGCAGGAACAGGATACTGATTAGGAATGATCAGTCATGATCATGTTGAATGGTGGTGCAGGATCGAAAGGGCTGAATGGCCTACTCCTGCACCTATTGTCTATTGTCTATTGTCTATTTCCAAAACCACACCTAACCAGCTGATTGGCCTCGATCTGCCCATGTTTAGCATGTCTGAGGGCTGAATGGAACATCAGAATACAGGATTGAGGGACACCATTTGGCCATTCGGCCCTTTAACACTACTCCACCACTAAATAAGGTCATGGCTCATCTCATTGTGATCCCAGCTGCACGTTTCTTTCCATGCACCATTATCCCTGATTCACCTGTCCATGGAAAATCAGACAAAGCCAGCTTCGTTGTAATATAAAGGTCCAGCCACCCCAAACTTCTGGGAAAGAGAATTCCCATTTGACTGAAATTCCACATTGTGAATTTCTCCGCATTCCTGCTCTGACGGAGGTTGGATGGTGTCACTATTTCCTTTTCTCGTCCCATTCTTCCACTGCTGACACCAAATTTTAAATGTAACCAGGTTGGTGATATGGCCGATGATAAAGTTCTCAGACTGAGTCAGAATCAGTGACAGGAAAAAGTCAGGCAGATTTCTTTAGTTATCCACAAGTAACTCATAAAACTAACGGATGCGCATGGTGGAACTGTGGTTAGGACTGATACCTCCCATCACCAAGGAACTGCGTTCACTTCCAACCTCGGGCCACCCTCGATGTGGGTTTTAAGCATTCTCCACATGTATGTGCGGGTTTCCTCCCAGTGGTCTAGTTTCCTCCCATAGTCCAAAGATATGCAGCTTAGAGCGGATTGGTCATGCTAAATTGCCCATAGTGCCCAGGGATGTGTAGGTTAGATAGGTTCGTAATGGGAAATACAGGGTTACATGGATAGAGGAGGGGGGCAGGTCCGGGGCGGGGGGATACTGTTCCGAGGGTCAATGTAGACATGATGGATGGAATGTCCTGCTTCCACACTGTAGAGATTCTATAAAAGCAACAAGAAGTTTGGACGATACAAACACCCAGTGGGTATCTATCTGATCACTCTCCTCTAGGTTTTGTATGTTTCAATAAGATTGCCTCTCATTCCAAGAGTAACCTGTTAAAGCCTTCATAATATAAGCCTGTCATCCCTGGAATACATGTAGTGAAACATCTCCGAATGGCTTCCAATTTAATTATATCCTTTCTCAGGTAAGGAGACAAAACTAATCTCTCACACAGATGAAGTTAATTTTAGTTTTCTCAATGGTGAGAGTATTTGGAACTCTCTTCCCCGCAGAGCATTGGAGGCAGAGATATTGAATATGTCTGAGGCACAGACAGAACGTTCATAAATAATAACGGACTCAAGGTTTATAGGGGAATGGCAGGAATGTGCAGTGTTGGGGAAATGCTTACAGTGGTAGAAAAATCACACTGCTCCAGCACATCCAGGAATAAAATACAGACCAAAATGATAATACCGATAAAATGTTAAGGGGAAATCCAAGGTGGTGGTGATCCGGAAGGTTTGCTTTGTTGGGCTCTGCATCACAGCACGGGCAAAGTGGTTCCCTAACCCACTCCATCCCAGCCATTTATTTAAAATGCTTAGTTATCGAAAGATTTGAGAGGTGGCAGTTGTAGTAGCCTTAGTTTGAGTGGTTTTTAAGCTTTATGAGACTTTGTTTATTAATGATCAGTAATTCAAGTTCTTCGTCTCTGTAGTTCAAATGTTGCTAAAATGTGTTCTGGGTAGTGATGTGCTTAAATGGTCTACCTGGAACATTAAGGGGAGACATTGGCCGGAAAAGAGGAAAAATTTATTTTCTAGTCTTAAAAAGAGAGGGTGGATGGATGTTGTCCTACTGCAGGAGATGTACCTTGATGACAAGAAACTTTTGACATTACAGCAGGTCGGGTTTGATCGGGTTTATTTCTCCTCTTTTAATACTACGAGTAGGGGAGAAGCCATAATGGATAAAAAGAATCTTCCATTTAACCTACTAGATTGTATTTCATACTCACGGGAGGCTCATATTCCCCAAAGCCTTGAACTATGGTAAGCAATACAGTATTTTTAATGTTTATTGACCCCCCGCCCCACCCCACCTCCGGCGCATCCTGGGAGATGCATTTTCCAAATTCAGTTATCTTGGATCGTGGCACATTATTGTAGAAGATTTCAACTGACTTGTGGACCCCACAGTGGACGGAATGTCCTAAGGTGCCCCAATACCCTCGTTATAATGTAAGCAATTAGTGAATTTGTGTGCAGAAAGAGAGCTGGTGGATGTGTGGAGGCAGATCCACATCACAAGTAGGGATTTTATTTTCTTTTTTAACCCGCAGAGATGCCACACAAGGGTTGATATCTTTCCCTTCCCAGCAACAATCTTAGATTCGGTGGCATCCTGCACAATTGGGAATATTACCATTTCTGACCATGAAGCAGTATACTTATTGATTAAGATTAAGGGCAATATAATAGATTCGAGACACTAGCGACTGTATCCCTTTATTCTTAAGACTAATTGGTTAATTGAGTATTTAGATTCGATTACTTCAAGTGTAGAAACAGGCCCTTCGGCCCAACAAGTCCACACCGAACCGCCGAAGAGCAACCCACTCAGACCCATTCACTGACATTTACCCCTTCACCTAACACTACGGGCAATTTAGCATGGCCAATTCACCTAACCTGCACATGTTGGTGCACCCGGAGAAAACCCACGCAGACACAGGAAGAATGTGTAAACTCCACACAGACTGTCACCTAAGGCAGGAATTGAACCCGGGTCTCTGGCGCTGTGAGGCAGCAGTGCTAACCACTGTGTCACTGTGCCACCCACAGATGAATTCAGATCTTTCTTAGCCATTAATTCAGATTCAACCAGTAACCCATCCATTCGGTGGGAAATTGCTAAGGCTTCTGCCGAGGGAATAATTAATCCTTAGGATGAAGCAGAAAGGGGAGCAGGAACGCTGGTTTGAGGCACAGCTGAGGGCAGCCGAGTAGGCATACTGTGATAGACCCTCAGTGGCTAAGCTGCAGAGGATCACAATGCTTCGGTCTACAGTGAATTCCACGCTCACACAGACAGCCAAGAAGGAACTTATTTTTGCAAATTTAAGGCAGTTTGAACATAGTGAGAAACCAGGCAGGTATTTATTCTATCTTGCCTGGAAAACAACAGCTCCTCTTACGTCATTACCTCAATTAGGGACGGTACTGGGATCCTTACCTTCAATTCCAAAAAGATTAATGCCTCCTGTCCGAGATTTTTCACCGAATTATTTCAGACAGAACATTTTGAGGATAGATGGATTAAGATGGAGTCATTTTTCAAGAACCTGGGTCTTCCAGGAGTAACCCCTGAATAGGTGTTGTGCCTTAATGCACCATTGCCAGCGCAGTAGGGTGTGAAGCAGCTTCAGAATGTAACGGTGCACGTTCCTGACGGATTTCCCAGTGAATTTTATAAATACTTTATAAACATATGTTCAGGGCTGATGCTTAATATGTTCCATCACTCATACAGTCCCTCCATCCATCCTTAATCGAGGCTCAATCTCTCTGATGCTGAAGAAAGGAAGACCCTGGAAGATTGTGCTTCTTACACGCCAATCTCACTTTTAAATGTTGGTTTCAAAATCCTGTCTGAGATCTGTGCATTCAGGCTGGAAACTTTGCTGCCTTCTGTTGCCAAAGAGGACCAAACAGGCTTTATAAAGGGCCGCAGATCTTACTACAATGTTAAGAATTTACTCACTATGATCCAAGAGTGTCAACAACAATCTGTCCAGGGATTATTGATCACTTTGGATGAGAGAAGGCATTTGATTGGGTTGAGTGGCCGGATCTCTTCTGTACATTAGAACGGTTTGGTCTATGCAAAGTTTTTATCAAGTGGGTGAGGGTCCTTTACCTTGATCCTCTGGCTGCGGTTCTCACTAATGGTGTGCCAACCAGTAATGTTAATATTTCTCCAGGCAGCCGACAAGGTTGACACTTTTCACCATTGTTGTTTACATTGGCCATTGAGCCACTAGCGGAGGCCATCTGTAGGGATGTCAACATATCTGCACAAGAATTGGGATAGAAGTCACGAAAGATTACAATGTATGCAGATGAGGGTCATATGCTTTTGTCAAATCCCGCAATTTCTGCCGTTCATGTGATGCAATGCATTAATTCGCTTGTTGCCTTTCCGGACGATAAGAATAATTTTACAAAGTTGGAGGCCAAGCCTATGGGAGATCTTAGGGAAATACCTGATACTGAGGGCAAATCCTGGTTTCATTTTAAATGGTGATTTCCCTATTTCAGTATATTCATTATATATGTCTTTGATCATTTATTTAACGTGAACTATGTCCATTTGTTTGACAAAATTAAACAAGACGTTCAAAGATGGGAGGTATTTCCAATATCCTGGCTCGGTCGGATAACTGTTATTAAAATGAATGTCCTTCCTCATTTCCTACACCTCGTTCGAATGCTTTCTTTGATGTTTCCCGACAGTTATTTCGGAAATATAATGGCAGATTTAGCTCTTTTATTTGGCACCATAAGCGATTCTTTTTCAAGCTTACAAAATTGCAACTGCCCCACAGATTGTGGGGAGTAGATCTCCCCGATTTAAAACAATCAATTAAGTTTTTTTTTTCACATTATGTTAGTGCCTGGGCCTCTGAGGTCTGGGCATCAATACGGCTAGACATAGAGCTCTCTAGGGCAAAGTGAACCCTTATTAGTCTGTTGTTCTTAGATAAAAATGACAACATTTATGGAATATTGACATAAACTAATAATTATTAAATCTTGAAGGACAAGGCGTCAGATCGAGGGCAATGCAGCCATTACCATGTTTCTTACCCCTATAATTGGTATATCAGGTTGTCAACCGGGGATAATGGATTCCAGGTTTAAACTGTGGGCAGCGAGGGGTGTACCTTGCTTGGGTGATATGGAATTAGTACAATCCCTACAGTGTGGAAACAGGTCCTTGGTCCCAGCAAGTCCACTTAGACCCTCTGAAGAGTAACCCACCCAGAACCATTCCCCTACAATCCTATATTTACCCCTGACTAATGCCCCAACTTACAGATCCTGGAACATTATGAGCGATTGACCAATAGCCAAGTCATCTAACCTGCATATATTTGTGACTGTGAGAGGAAACCTACACAGACACCATTGAGAATATACTAGCGCCTCACAGCCAGTCACCCAAGGCTGGAACCAAACCCATGACCCTGGTGTTGTGAGTCAGTAGTGCAAACCACCGAGGTACGACATATTACTTGTTGGAGAAACAATGATATCATTTGATCAAGTAACTCGTAAGTATGGACGACCTAGTAGAGACTTCTTCTGTTTGTTTTCCAGATTAGAGATTTGATTAAAAAACACAATTTTAACAGACACTTATAGATCCGATACAGAGAAGCAGGTGATTATTGTAAAGAATGCACTCTCTGCCAGTTCTCTGTATCATTTGTTGGAGAGTGTCCCCTCAGAGAAGACTCTGCAGCTTTGTGATGTCTGTGCGACAGTGTTGGGGGTTTAGATCTTTTTGGAGACATGGGAGGATATTTGAGAAAATGTTCGAAGGAGTTTGATCTCAAATAAGACCCATTCCATGCAGTTGAAAAATGTTCGGAGGTTCGATCTGAACCCAGTTTTTCTTTCAAATTTCAATGTAGGATTATCTTCAGCATGTCCTCAATACAGAATGACTACAGGCACTCTTAATCATCGCATGTGGTCCTGCTGCAGACTTTGTATATATTGGAGCACTGTTTTCGGTGTGGTAGAGTGGGTCATGGGGACCGAATTGGAGATGGACCCGGTTTCTCTTTTCCTGGGCCTGCCCAGAGTATCTTACGCAGATGCAAATGGGAAAAAAATATATCCTTACTGTGCAAGGAAAAATATTCTGTTGTGTTGGATGTCTGAAAACTGCCCATGTCTGTTGAGTCTTTCCTCTCTGTGTGAAATAGTTGCCCCGTAGTTCTCTATTACATCTTTCCCTTCTCACCCTAAACCTATACCCTCTCGTTCTTGACTCGCCGACAACAGAGAAGCGACTTTACCTAATTACCTTGTACATGCCCCTCATAATTTTGTAAACCTCTATAATGTAAGCCCTAAGCCTCTGACGCTCCAGGGAAAACAGTTCCAGTCTGTTCAGCTTCTCTTTATAGCTCAAATTCTCCAACCCTGGCGACATTCTTGAAATATTTTCTGAACCATTTCACGTTTCACATCTTTCCGATAGTAAGGAGACCAGAATTGCATGCAATATTCCAAGAGTGACCTAACCAATGTCCTGTACAGCCGCAACATGACATCCTAACTCCTGTACTCGGTACTCTGACCAATAAAGGAAAGCATACCAAACGCCTTATTCACTATCCTATCTACCTGCGACTCCACTTTTCAGGAGCTTTGAACCTGCACTCCAAGTTCTCTTTGTTCAGCAACACTCCCTGCGACCTTACTATTAAGTGTATAAGTCCTGCTAAGATTTTCTTTCTCAAAATGCAGCACCTCACATTTATCTGAATTAAACTCCATCTGACACTTCTCAGCCCATTGGCCGTTTGGTAAATCTGAGGTGACCCTCTTTGCTCTCTACTACTCCTCCAATTTTGGTGTCATCTGCAAACTTACTAACTGTACCTCTTATGCTCGCAATTATGTCAATGACAAAAAGAAGTGAATCCAGCACCGATCCTTGTGGCGCTGCACTGGTCACAAGCCTCCAGTCGGAAAAACAACCCTCCACCACCACCCTCTTTCTTCTACCTTTGAGCCATTTCTGTATCCAAATGGCTAGTGCTCCCTGTATTCCATGAGATCACATCTACCACTCTGCCCTCATCAATCCTCTTTGTTACTTCCTCAAAAAACTCAATCAAGTTTGTGAGACATGATTTCACAAGCACAAAGCCATGTTCACTATCCATAATCAGTCCTTGCCTTTCCAAATACATGAACATCCTGTCGCTTAGGATTCGCTCCAGCAACTTACCCACCACCAACGTCAGGATCACTGGTCTATTGTTCCTTGGCTTGTCCTTAACACCCTTCTTAAACAGTGCCACCACGTTTGCCAACCTCCAGTCTTCTGGCACCTCAACTGTGACGATCCATATTACAAATATCTCAGCAAAAGGCCCAGCAATCGCTTCTCTGGCTTCCCACAGAGTTATAGGGTACACCTGATCAGGTCCTGTGCATTTATCCCCTTTACCCGTTTCAAGACATCCAGCATTTCCTCCTCTGTTATATGGACATTTTGCAAGGTGTCACCATCTATTTCCCTACATTTTATATCTTCCATATCCTTTTCCACAGTGAATACTGATGCACAATACTCCTTCAGTATCTCCCCCATACTTCCTGTGCTAGGAAAGATATTTTGTTGTGTTGGATGTCTGAAAACCCCCCGGGTCTGTTGGGTGGTTGTAAGGTCGTCATGGAGAATATCCCGTTGGACATTCTCACCAGTATGGTGCACCGAAAAGCAGAGATTTATATAAGATATGGCAACCCTTTTTTGGATTACCGCGATACAGGTTTTTTTGTCACTCTAAAAAGGGCTTGTATATAGTCATGACGATATTGTCTAATGAATCACATATGAAGAATTATGAACGTATGAATGTGTATCAGTTAATGCTCTCGAAGAACGAGAGCTATCACTTTGTTATGCTGAGCCGTATTATTTATTTATTATTTATCCTTTTTGTGTTTCTTCTGTCCGTTTAGCGACTTTAACTTATTTTGTATATACATGCACATGGGTGTAATTTTGTTCAGTTATTTGAATTGTTTTGTTAATTGTTTAATATAATAATAAAACTATATTTTTCTATAAAAAATTTTGTTAAAAAATTAAAATGCTAACATTGATAGATTAGAGTCCCAACTAATTCTCATTAGACAGTCCACTCATGGTGGTTTAGGTTGAACGTCCCCACACGGGTGATGGGGTGAGGTTGAGAGAGCATTCCCTTCATGATAACCTCAGTCAGTGTGGGGAATTGAACCTGCGCTGGTGTTCTCCCTCTGCATCACAAACCAACCATCCAGCCGAATGAGTGGGAGACTGTGCAACTGTTACACACAGAATCAGTCACAGACAAAGGGCAAGAGAAACATTCATGACAAGGTAAAAGGTATATTTGAGATAACGGTCATGATAACTGGCTGATGGAATTTAACGTGAGCAAGTGCGAGGTCTTGCACTTTGGCAAAAAGAATATAGGAATGGACTACTTTCTAAATGGTGAGAAAATTAATAAAGCCAAAACACAAAGGGATCTGGGAGTGCTAGTCGAGGATTCTCTAAAGGTAAACATGCAGGTTGAGTCTGTGATTAAGAAAGCGAATGCAATGTTGTCTCTTATCTCAAGAGGGTTAGAATATAAAAGCAGAGATGTACTAATAAGACTTTATAAAGCTCTGGTTAGGCCCCATTTGGAGTACTGTGTCCAGTTTTGGTCCCCACACCTCGGGAAGGACATACTGGCACTGGAACGTGTCCAGCGGAGATTCACACGGATGATCCCTGGAATGACAGGTCTAGCATCTGAGGAACGGCTGAGGATACTGGGATTGTATTCGTTGGAGTTTAGAAGATTAAGGGGAGATCTAATAGAGACGTACAAAATAATACATGGCTTTGAAAAGGTGGATGCTAGAAAATTGTTTCTGTTAGGCGAGGAGACTAGGACCCGTGGACACAGCCTTAGAATTAGAGGGGGTCATTTCAGAACGGAAATGCGGAGACATTTCTTCAGCCAGAGAGTGGTGGGCCTGTGGAATTCATTGCCACGGAGTGCAGTGGAAGCCGGGACGCTAAATGTCTTCAAGGCCGAGATTGATAGGTTCTTGTTGTCTCGAGGAATTAAGGGCTACGGGGAGAGTGCTGGCAAGTGGAGCTGAAGTGCGCATCAGCCATGACTGAATGGCGGAGTGGACTCGATGGGCCGAATGGCCTTACTTCCACTCCTATGTCTTATGGTCGTATAACGGCTGAGGATAAAAACGTTCTCTGCTAGAAATTGTATTTTATATTGAGACAAGTGTTTGGAAGCTGTCTTTGGCTGATTACAATAAGGTGAGACAAGTGAAAGAACCAGAATGACTACCCCTCTGTCAAACTCAATGACAATATCACTGAGACAGTTTTTGTTTTGTTAGATTCAGCCCAGTGAGGCGAAGACTCTGCTGACCTCACTCCCAGCAACGAAGTTGCAGAACAAATGCTCATCCAAAACTCTCCATCGCCTGAAGTCACAGTAATATCCCTTTCACTCATAATTCTTCATAATACTGACCCGTGTTGCATGATACTATCGAAATGTCTTCATTTTAGCGTTCTGAAACCTGTGAACATATCCTTCCATGACATATTTTCTCAGTCTCCGCCCCCCCCCCCCCCCCACCCTCCGTCTCCAAACCAAAACACCCTCATTTACAGTCATACTGCACAAGACTCCCAGTATGACTGGACATTTCGCCCAGCTGGTCCATGCCAACCAAAACGTCCATCCAGACTCACCCCATTTCCCTGCCCTTGCTCTAAAGCCCTCTAATCCTTTCCTATATGCGTATTCGTCCAAATGCCTTTTCAATGTTGCTATTGTACTCACCTCAATCACTTCCACTGACAGCTCAGTCCATATGCTTATCACACTCTATGTAAAAAAGTAACCTCTCAGGTTCCTTTTTACGTATATTTTCCTTTCCAAACATTAACGGATGTCCTCTAGTTTTCGATTCCTCAACCTTCGGAAAAAATTTCAAGCATTCACCCCATGCACGCATTTCATGATTTTATAAGAGTTACACTTCTATAACAACCCCCTCGGTTTCCAACGCTGTAAAGAAATAAGTTCTAACATGTCCAACCTTTGCCTATAACTTAGAGCCTTTAGCCCAGGAAACATCTTTGTAAATTTCGTCTGAACACTTTCTCGTTCAATAATATCCTTTCTAGAGCAAGGTGAACAAAACTGAACCCAATACTCCAACTGCAGCCTTACCAACATCCTGTACAACTGCAACATAACGTCCCAACCTCTATACTCAATGTGCTGATGAAGGCCAGTGTGCCAAGTGCCTTCTTCACTGTCCTGTGTATCTGTGATTCAAATTTCAGACAACAGTGCACCTGATCTCCAACGTTCTTTTGTTCTACTAGACGTCTTAAGGCACTATCATTCATCATTAAACTCCGCCTCGGATTTGACTTTCCAAAATGCAAGACCTCACACTTATCTATATTAAACGCCATTTGCTATTTCTCAGCTCACTTCGTCTACTGACCAGGGTACTGATGCAATTTCTGATAATGTTCCTCATTGTAAATGATGCCTCCGAATTTAGTGTCATCTGCAAACTTACTAACCTTGCATTGTGCACTCTGGTACAAATCATAGATAACAAACAGTAATAGGCCCAGGAACGACCAATGAGGCAGTCCACTGGTCACAGGTCTCCAGTCCGACAAGCATAACTCCACCATAGCCATTTGCTTCATAACGTCAAGACAATTGTGTCGCCAATTTGTCAGTTTACATTGGAGTCCATGCGATCTAGCCTTCCAGAGCGGCCTACCATGTGGAACCTGATGAAAGGCCGTACTGAAATCCATATAGACTATGTCCACCACCATGCCCTCTTCAACCTTCCCGGTCACTTGCTCAAAAACTCTAACAAAATTTGTAAGGCATGATCTGCCACGCACAAAGCTATGATGACTGCTCCAAGTCAAAATCTATCTTTCCAAACGCATGCATATCTTATATCTCCGAACCTTCTCAAGTGGTTTTCGAAACAGATGTGAAGCTTACTGGTCTATATTTACCAGGATTTTCTTTGCAGCCCTTCTTGAATAAGGGCACATTTGTTACCGCCCAGTCTTCTGGGTCCTTAGCCCCTGAACACTCTTCTATCTCCTCTTGCAGTGCTTTTGGATATATCTCTCAGGACCAAGAGATTTAACTGACTTTATGCATTCTAATATGTCCATCAGCACCTCTACTGTGATTTGGACTGTACCAAGATATCACAACTAACCTCACAAAGGTCACAGGCCTTCATGTCTTTCTTCATGGTAAACACAGAATGGAAATTGAGGACTTCACCCATCTCTTGACGTTTTACAAATGCGATCCAATATTGGTTTTTAAGACGTCCTATTCTCTCTCGGATTTTTCTTTTTCTTTCCTATACTGAATTTGGATTAACACTATTCTGCTCAGCCAAGGCTATCTCATACCCCCTTTTCGCCTTGCTGATTTCCTTCTTCAGCAAACTCCTGTATCCCCTGTGTACCTCCATGGATTCCCTTTGTCCCGGCTGCCTGCACCTGAGCCACGCCTACTTTTTTTCTGCTCAGAGCCGCAATATCTCTTGTCATCCAGGGTTCTCTCTTCCAGCACCACTTCCCCTTCATCGTCACAGGAACATGTAGACCTTAAACTCGAGCTATCTCACTTTTGAAGCCCACCAAATTCCCACGGATCCTTTTACATCGAAACAAACTACTCCCATCAACCCCTGCTATCCTCTGTCTAATTCCAACAAAATATGTCTTGCCCCAATTTAGAACTTGAAACTGTGGACTAATTTTGTCCCTACCATAACTATCTTAAAATTAATACAGCTCTAGTCCCTTCCCGAGTAGGACCCTCTGCATGCTGCTTGTGGAAGCTTTCCTGAACACACTTAACAAATTATGTTCCATCTAAATTCTTAACCATCTGGAAGTCCCAGTCTATGTTAGGAAAATTAAAATCACCTATTATGACAACCCTATTGCTCCTGCAAGTCTCGCCAGTCTCCCTGCATATTTGTTCCTCTAATTCCCATTGATTATTTGGAGGCTTATAGTACAACCACTATAACATCACCATCCCCCTCTTACTACTTTTCATCGTTCACAAAACCTCATTGGATATTATCTCAGTTATTTCAACTTTAAATACTAGAGTGATATGCGCCTTAATCAGAACTATTGGTATTTAAATTATTTCCATTTACATCACTTCTTCGCAGTGATTTTCACATTCACAGCACCCGTTGTCAAGGTACAGTGGAGATATGGAGCTGTAAATGGATGGGAACTGCACATGCTGTCACTTTCAGCATTGGTTACATGTTTCCCCACACTGGGAAGCGATCTAATACAGTGTTACTGAACAATGCAATAGCCTGGGTTTATATATGAATGAACCAGTGCGGACTGCACAGCTCCACACGCTGTACATTTAGCCCAGCATTGGTGTGGGCTGCACAGAGTTGTATTCTGGATATTGCTGTTTGCATTCAGCTATACGCTCGTCGGATCTACACCGTGCTCCATCCTGAACGTATAATGGATGGGGTGGTTTTGTGAGTTGGATTGAGAATGTGAGAGAACTAAACATCTGGCAATACCATTATTTTGTGTTTTCATTCTTGTGATTGGAACCTTCAAATCCTGACTCATCCCTAGACCCGACCCTCTGGATGAGTCGCGGTGACTGTTGTTGCAGCATCTGGGTCTGCAACATAACCAACAAAAGAAGCAGAGGCTGCAGAGAGGGGAGTATCCGTACAATGGAATAAGGAAATCACAATCAGATCAGCCGTGGTCTTAGTGAATTGTGGGGCAGCATTGAATGGACCACTAAAGCAACTAATTCAAATATTTCTGTTTTGTCCAAGCAAACTCCCCTTCACTCCCAGTGTCCAATACTGGTGGGGAGTGAGTCACCTCCTGCTGTCCTTGCATAACAGGATGCTGGAGCCTCACTAACCTCCAGATTTCCCTATGCCCCAGTGCTCTGAGTGACTCCCTCCTTTCCGTGTCACAGTTTCAAGCAGTTGAATGATTGCGTCCTGTCCCTGTGTACCAATCTTGGGCAGCTGAGTGACTGCCTCTTGATCCAAGGTTGGCAAAAGTAGATGTCCTCCTCTTGCTACTGACTAACAGGCTCCTATAGCTCTGTGCTCACCTGCTGCTCCTGTGGAATGGACTTGAGGGCCTGAATGGCCTCTTCACATTCCTTACAGCTTCTCTTGACGAAAAGCCTTTCTCCTGTTTCTGTGAAACACCATTAAAATCTGAAGGATGTATTTTTGTATTTTATTCTCAGTAATTGGTTCATTCAGAAGCTGAATATCCTGCTCCTGTTCATGTGTTATACACTCAAGAGGCAATAGAGTCTCAGAGATGTACAGCACGGAAAAAGATCTTTCGGTCTGAACGCCCAT
The DNA here is from genome assembly GCF_047496795.1 of Chiloscyllium punctatum. Lineage (NCBI taxonomy): Eukaryota > Metazoa > Chordata > Chondrichthyes > Orectolobiformes > Hemiscylliidae > Chiloscyllium > Chiloscyllium punctatum. Next base: position 64,006,872 of record NC_092752.1, read on the forward strand.
ACCGGCCAAATATCCTAAATAAAAATCGTCCCCCTTGCCAGCACTTGTCCCATTTCCCTCTAAACACTTCCCATGCATGTATCCATCCAACTGCCTTTTAAATGGTGGACCTGCCTCCACCACCTCTTTTGGCTGTTCAGTCCATACACACAGCAGTCTCTGTGTGAAAATGTTGTCGCTCATGTCCCTTTTAAAATCTTTTCCCTCTCACCTTAAACCTTTATCTTCTAATTTTGGACTCGCCTATCCTGGGGAAAAGACGTTGACTGTTTACCTTATCTATGCCCTCATGATTTTATATACCTCTTTAAGGTCCCCCCTCAGCCTCAACACTTGAAAATAGTCCCAGCCTATTCAAACTCTCCCTGTAACTCTTACCCTCCAACACCTGCAACATTCTTTTAAATCTCTTCTGCACCTTTTCAAGTTTGACAACATCTTTCCGACAGCAGGGAGACCAGGATTAAAGACAATATAACAAAAGTGACCAAACCAATGTCCTGTACAGATGCAACATGTCATGCAAACTTTGGGAGAAGGTTTGTAGCTCGGGTGCTCGTTGTTGTGGTTCTGTTCGCTGAGCTGGGAATTTGTCTTGCAAACGTTTCGTCCCCTGTCTAGGTGACATCCTCAGTGCTTGGGAGCCTCCTGTGAAGCGCTTCTGTGATGTTTCCTCCAGCATTTATAGTGGCCTGTCTCTGCCGCTTCCGGTTGTCAGTTCCAGCTGTCCGCTGTCGTGGCAGGTATATTGGGTCCAGGTCGATGTGTTTGTTGATAGAATCTGTGGATGAGTGCCATTCCTCTAGGAATTCCCTGGCTGTTCGCTGTTTGACTTGCCCTATAATGGTATTGTTGTCCCAGTCGAATTCATGTTGCTTGTCATCTGCGTGTGTGGCTACTAAGGATAGCTGGTCATGTCGTTTCGTGGCTAATTGGTGTTCGTGGATATGGATCGTTAGGTGTCTTCCTGTTTGTCCTATGTAGTGTTTTGTGCAGTCCTTGCATGGGATTTTGTACACGACATTGGTTTTGCTCATGTTGGGTATCGGGTCCTTCGTTCTGGTGTACAGGTTCTTAGTGAGATGACATCTGGAATAGTGTGTACAGATTTAATCTCTTGGAGAGATGCAGTCAATGATATGCTGTCCTTCATTGTAAGATGATTCGAGTACATCAGTAAAGCCGTTTCCTGCTGTTGTAGAACCTTTCTGAAAGAGCATTTGGGGAACTGTCTACAGATTTGATCTCCTTTATAAGGAATAATCTCCTTACCACAGACACGGGTGATGGTAACATGGGGATAGAGTGAATAAGCTGAGTGATTAATCTGTAGAGCTGTGAGAGACGAAGAAATGGTGATGCTGAAACACGAGGAATGGCAGCGATCTCTTATTTCCAAAAGAGACATGGACAGGGAGAGAAATTCATACTTTACCGAGGATTGATTTTTTTGATTTATTGTCACATGTACCTCAGTACAGGGAAACACTTTATTTATGAGCAGTGGGGGAAGATCATAGTAAGCATGGCCAGACAGATCATAGGGTGGAAATAGACTTGGAAAGATTAAGGCATGCAGGTTACACTGAACAGGACATGCACTAGACAAGGTCAACATGAACAAGATTACCTTTATTTGAACTTAGAGAGTCCATTCATCAGTCTAACATGGCTTTCCTAATAGTTTATCTACCTAAATTAACTCGCCCCACGTAATTGTGCAGTCGGCGTGTGAACCCGTAGTGAACGCCATGTTGTTCACAATCCCCAACAGCAGTCACAATACCTTCCCTCTGAAACAGGTAGCCATTCCCACCAGCTTCAGCCCTACGTGTGTATCCTGAGCAACGGACCCAGGAGGAACAACGTGGAGCAGTCTGTCTGTGCAGCTTGTGCTCCACTTGTTCATCATGTTCGAGCATCATTTAGGAGACACTTAAGACTGCTGATGCTGGAGATCAGAGTAGAGAGTCGATTGCTGGAAAAGCACAGCAGGTCAGGCAGCATCCTTGAAGCAGGAGAATCGACGTTTGGGGCATAAAACATTTATCAGTAATCAGCATAAATTACATCATTCTGCCCACGTGTAAGTGCATAAAGGTGGGAATGGCCTCCTACTGTTTCTTTGTAAGCGGCTCAATGGACTGACTGGCTTCTTCTCTTCCAATTGAACAGAGCCAAGGGCCTGACTGGGTTTTCCCTGGTTCCTGTTTGACAGCTCGATGTACTGACCAGAGTGACAATGCTGCAGCTTTAAGAGGTTATTTTGTCCGGGTTTCTTTTATGAGAGTGATTGAACGATTGTTACCAAGCTGGTTAGTTAAGACCACTTGAGTAAACAGCTAACGAGGCCATAGGTTAATATTAATGCAGCCTGAATGGGTGTGGTCAGCTCTCACAGATTAGCATGACTGGGTTGTGGATTCTCAGCAACATCAAAAATTATAGATTCGGAAGCGTCAGTGAATGTCTCCTGGTTGCTACTCTCTCTCAATTTTCTCTTGATGCTGTTTTTAATACCTGTATTGGAGAAATATTTATGACAAACTGTCTAAATTTTCCTTTTTGCCAAGGGCTGTGTTTATGGCAGTTTCCTATGTTGGAATAGTTGATTAGTAATGGCTCCAAGATCTATTATTCTATTAACTTGGCCAATACAATTACGTTATTCTAAATTCCTCTTTCTGTGGTTTTATTTCTTCTTTCATGTTGAAATAGATGGTATCTTGCTTCACACCAAGTAGTTTGACCAGTCACATTGCATCTGGGGCAGAAAATTTACAATTCCTTGAAAATAAGAAAACATTCGAGTCTAGGCTATTGCCGTCAAATATTTTCGAGGGGCTCTGGTGTGGTCCATCACACTAGCCTCCTTCTCTTCCTGAGAAATATGCTGGAGGCACTGAATGGGCTGTCCCTGGTCTACTCTAATACTGTCAATGGGCTGAACGACTTCCTCATATTCCTGTGAAACCAGCGTGAGTTGCTGAATGAATTCTTGTTTTACTGTGGCAATGTGCAGTGCCCGCCAGTGCTGTTCCATGAATGTTACAGACACTTTCACAGCACAAGTCTCAATGCAGCCTGGGTCTTGCTGCACACGGACACAGAGCAGTTCAGGAACTGACGGGGACAAAATGTTCTGAACATTGTGGAATCTTCAGAGACCTTCCCCACTTCTGATCTTATGGTGGGGAGGGTGAGGGTGGGGAGTCATTGATGAAGCAGCTGAAGCTGTTTGTTTAGAGGAAGCTACCCTGAGGATCTCCCACAGAGGTGACCCAGGACTGAGATGATGAACATCTTACTTTGTGCCATGTTTGACACCAAACACTGGAGAGTTTACTCTGATTACCATTAAGTCCAGCTCCTTGATGTCAACAGAAGTCAACCACTGCCTTGATATCAGGGCCAGTCATTTTTACCTGAACCCTTGTCTCAACCTCTTTTGTTCACATCAATAAGCCATGATATAGGAGCAGCAAGTGCTTCTTTCAAACAGGTGGTATTGAATGTCAGTATTTCTCTCCTCAAGAGTGTTCGGGGAGCTAGATGACTGAACGTATTTGAAGAAGAAATAGATGGATATTGACCTGTCAGAGAATTGAGGGCCATGAGGAATTGGGTATGAAAGAGGATTTGTGGCCAGGAACAGATCAGCCATGATCTTAGTGAAGGGCAAGGCAGGTTTGCGGAGTGAATGACATGAATGTTCTGATATTGCATATTGCAATCATGGAGACCAGATGATTTTGTGAGCCATCTCTGGGTGAGGTATGTGGGCTGTATTCACAGTGAATCTGACCAACAAATGAAGCACAAGCTGCAGGTAGGGGACGCTTTCTAAAGAGAGATGAGGGGCCTCTTTCATACCCAGCCTGGATTTTCCAATTACATTTCCCAAATCACCTCAAAGCGTGTGCGACAGTCTTGAAAGGCTGAATGGTCTCCTGTGTTTCTGCGCAACAGTTTATAGGAGTAAGTAACCTCCAACTGCTCCTGTCTAACAGGTTTAAGTTTCTAAATGGAACACAGAAACATGGGACTGAGGTACAGGAGCGGGTCATTAGATACTTTGAGCCTTCTCCACCAGGCACTAAGATTATGGCTGATCAGGTTGTGGACTCGGCCACACTTTCCTGTCTCCATCCCATTATGCATGACTCCCTTCCCTCTCAAATATTTACCTAACGCATTTTTCAATCAATGTGAACTTAGAGGCATGATAAACCTCCACTGAAGAGAATTCCGACTTGAAAGATCCTTTCAGAATTTTTCATCATCCCTCTTATAGAATCAGAGAGTCATACAGAACATGAACAGACCCGTTCGTCCAATCTGTTCACTCCGATCAGATATCAAATCTGATCCAGTCCCATTTGCCAGCATTTGGCCAATATCCCTCCCCTTTCAGATACATTTTAAATGTGCAATTGTACCCGCCTTGACCACTTCCTCTGACAGCACTTTCTGTACACACACCACTCTCTGTGTGAATCATTTACCTTCAGGTCCCTTCTAAATCATTTGCCATCTCGCCTTCAACCTATACCCTCTTGTTCTGGACTCCCCTATCCTGGAGAGCAGAAGGTGGCTGTTCAGAATATCCATGCCCCTGATGATTTTATAAACATCTATAATGTCACCCTACTGCCTCTGATACTCCAGGGGGAAACGCCTCAACCTAATCAACCTCTCCCTAAAGCTCAAACTACCAGCTCTGGAACATCCGTGTAAGTCATTTCTGCAGAAAACCAAGTTGTACGCAGTATTCTTAAAGTGGCCTCACCAACATCCTGTATAGATGCAACATACCGCCGCAACTACTATACTCAATGCTCTGACTGATTAAGGCAAATGTGCCAAATGTGTTCTGCTGCACCACTCCGTCGACCTGCCATGCCCCAGGACCTGACCATGAAGTATATAATGTCTGTCCTGATTTGCCTTCCCAAAATGCAAAGCTTCATATTTATCTAAATTAAACTTCATGTGTTACTCTTTGCCTCTTTGTCCCATTTAATTGTGGTCTCGTTTTACTCTGAGATAACCTACTACACCACCTTTCTGATGTCATCTGTAAATCTACTAACTATGGCCCCAATATTCACATCTAAATCCTTTACATAAATGATGAAATGCAGTGAACTCAGTACGGATGCTTGCAGAACACTGCTGCTCACAAGCCTCCAGGCTGAAAAATATCCCTCTTCCTCCGAGCCAATTGTGACTAGCTTCTTCTGTATCCCATGTGACTGAAACTTACTAATCTGTCTACCAATCAGAAGGAAATACTAGCTATGAAGAGAGGCTGAGTAGGTTAGGTTTATTTTCACCTGAAAAAAAGGAGATTGAGGGGGGACCTGATTGAGGTTTACAAAATCATGAAGAGATAGACAGGGTGGATAGAGACAAGCTTTTTCCCAGGATGAAGAATTCAATAACGAGAGGTCATTATTTCAAGGTGAGAGGTGGAAAGTTTAAGGGGGATACATGTGGCAAGTACTTCACACACAGGGATGGTGGCCATTTGGAACGCGTTGCCAGCAGAGGTGGTAGAGGCAGGCACGGTAGATTCATTTAGGATGCGTCTGGACAGATGCATGAGTAGGTGGGGAGCAGAGGGACACAGATATTTAGGAATTGACCGACAGACTTAGACAGTACATTTGGATCGGCTCAGGCTTGGAGGGCGAAGTGCCTGTTCCTGGGCTGTAAATTTTCTTTGCTCTTTGTTCTTTAAATGAACACCTTGCTGAAGTCTACACAGATAATGTCTACCAAACTGCCTTCATCAATCTTCTTTGTCACCTCTTCAAAGAACTCAACCAAATTAATGAGACATGATTTCCCATGCAGAAAGCCAAGTTGTCGACTCCGATCAGCGCTTGCTTTCCCAAATGTATGTAAATGCTATCCCTCAGAATCTCCTCCAACAAATTACACACCACTGGCATCAGGCTCACCAGTCTATAGTTCCCCGGCATTTGGGGTCACTGATTTCTTTTCTAGTCCCACTCCTCCACTGCTCATAACAAATGTTAAATGTAACCAGGTTTGTGATGTGGCAGATATCGGTCTCAGACTGGGTCAGGGTCAGTTTTAGGAACAAGTCAGGCTAGTTTCTTTAATCTGCTCAAAAAGTACGTTTATGATCCAGAGCAATGTTAGTCAAACTATGGTGGAAAGATGAATGGTAAACCGTTTGTGTATTGCAATAATATAATCAATGTTTCACTTCCTGAAAACACTGACACACGCACTCTCTCTCTCTCTCTCTCTCTCTCTCCAATTTTAACTTGAAAGGACCTTGTCCAGATATTATTGGAACTCATGACAAAGGAAACAATTGCAAGATTGTTCAAAACATTATTCTGCTTCTGAAGATATTGTACTCAGACAGCTGCTAGCAATGGGATTTCATTCTGGGAGAGTTGGATTTAGCTGAATTCCCTTTGCTTTGGGCAGTGAGTAGATTCCCATGAATTCTGGTCAGGGACCATCCAAAGGGTAGCACGGTGGTTAGCACTGCGGCATCGCAACACCAGGGAATTTGGTTCGACTCTAGCCTGGGTGTGTGGAGTTTGTACGATCTCCCCGTGTCTGTGTGAGCTTCTAGTAGGTGCTACAGTTTCCTACTACAGCTCAAAGTGTGTAGGTTAGGTTGATTGATCATGCTAAATTGTCTGGAGTGATCAAGGATTTCTAGGTTAGGTGCATTAGTCAAAGATAAATGGAGGGGAATTTTTTGGGAAGGTTAGTAGGGACTTGATTTGCTGAAGGACCTGAATCAACACTGCAGGGATTCCATAAAAATAAGAATGGTAACAATGAGTTTAGAGTTTTTTTTAGCTCGCAGACATTGCTGTGATGAGGAACAGTGAAGGAGAGAGTGCAATAGGCCATTCCTTCTCAGGCAGATTACATTTTCTCCCTTTCTGAGCTGAATCACACAGTAATGTCATCCTCTCCCAAACTGGACCATGTGAAGTCTCCTTGTACATTGTCCAAACTATGTCTCCATCACATTCCCTGTTCCATGTAGGTGCATCATTGCTGCTGTCATGTACAGAGCCATACCCTGAGCAGAAAATGTTCTTGGTCGATTTGAAGATATGTTTATATGTCCCTGCGTCATAAAAAAATTAAAATTGTTTAATTTATTCAGAGTGCCTGTGTTAAACTGAATGCATTTTTTAAAGAAATACAGAAATTGCTGGAAACGCTTGGCAGGTCTGTCAGCATCCAGATGCCTTTTACATGCTGTAGTTGTGCCAGCCTCCACCACTTCCTCTGGCAGCTCATTCCATACGCACACCACACTCTGTGTGAAAAAGTGCCTTTTCGGCGTCATCAAAGCCTTTCCCCTCTCGCTTTCCACCAATGCCCTCTAGTTTTGGACGTACCTAACCTGGGGAAAAACCCTGACTACTCACCCTATCCATGACCATTCTGATTTTATAAACCTTTACTGCTGCGAATTGTGACTTCAGTCAACACCAATGGCTGTACTTTCACTCATCCTGAGCCTAAATTCTGAAATGCAATACTGACACCTCTTCCTTCTCCAACAAGTCACAATTCTAAATCCATTTTAAACAGTTTGTTCAGATGTATCATGAGACACTTCTGTGGGATTTACACCTAGACCTTTGTGCCCGAAGAAAGGAACGCGAGCATCGCTCAGCAATACCCATAAAGCTGTAACAGTATTCTCCTGTGTGTTTGTTCATCAGACTGTCCTGACATGATGTGACATACCTCTGCAACAGGCAGGACTTGAATCCAGGCCTTCTCGTCCAGAACTAGGAACACTCCCACACAAGTTCAGGAATTGGAATCAAGTCCAGAGCTCTGGCTCAGAGACAGGGACACTACCCACCACACTACCATATCCAGACTTTGAGTCATATTTTAGTGCCCACTTTCAGCTCAGTGTGGATTTATTATAATCAGGTTAACATTACTGAGCTACACAAAACACTTTGTATTGTTAAACAAATGCAAGCTATTTGTCTCAACTGTAGGATATTGAGTGTACTTGCTATGCTATCAAAATTAATTATAAATATCTTTAATTGCTTTTATCTGCAGTCTGCAATATGAAGGAAAGAAATCCTGCAGACACACTCTGCCCAATGAAGAGTCTCAAATAGATATATATTACTGAACACCAGAGACGAAGCAAGAGCTTAATCTCTGACTCCAAAACACCGATCACTCTTATACACCTCTAACGTGCGACTGCCCTCTTCCTAAAACCATGAAATGATACCAAGCCGCTGATTACTGTCCAGCCTCTCCTCCCCACTGACTGTGTCTGTAATCTGTCCCTCCTCCCTCTAACTGCACAAGGCAAACCAAGCTCAGAGTATTTGTGAAAATCAAGGCCGGAGTGTGCAGGCATCCTGGAGAGGGATGAGCATTTTAAAATTGAAGGGGGAGGGGGAGGTGGCAGTAATATCACACACTGGGCTGAGGGGTGGCAGATAGAGTTTAGTTTGGATTAATTCGAGGCATTGGATTTGGTAAATCAAACAAGAACAGGACCTATACAATTAAAAGTAGGGTCTTTGGCAGTGTTGTTGTAGAACAGAGACCTAGGCCGTCAGGCATAATTCTTTAAAATTTGCATCTCATATAGATAGTGTGGTTAAGAAGGTGTTTAACACACTTGTCTTCATTGGTCAGACCTTTGAATATCCGAATTGGGACGTCATCTTGTAGTTGTACAGGACATTATTGAGACCTCTTCTGGAATACTATGTCCAGTCTGGTCATCCTGCTCGCTCATTCCATAGGCACACCACCCTCTGGGTGAAAATGCTGCCCCATAGGTTACTTTTAAATGATTCCCCTCTCACCTTAAGTCTATGTCCTTTTGTTTTGGACTCCCCGTGCCCGAAGAAAATACCTTGACTCTTCACTTTAATATTATTGACCTTCATATTATTAAACTGGAGAGGGTTCAGAAGAGATTAACCTGGATGTTGCTGGGAAAGGAGAGAGTGAGCTACAAGGATAGGCTGGGTAGGCTGGGACTTTTTTCACTGAAGAATATGAGATTGTGCGGTAACTTTACACAAGGGCTGATGTCTTTTCCCTAGAGTTGGGGATTCAAAACTGAGGGATATTTTAAGGTGAGAGGAAAAAGATTTACAAAAGTCATGAGAGGGAATTATGTTGGACAGAATCTGGCTTGGGTGTGGAATGAACTTCCAGAGGAAGTGGTGAAAGCAGGGACAGTTACAACGTTTAAAGGACATTTAGATCAGTACATGGATAAGACATCAGTTTGGATGGTGCTGTGAGCAGCTGTCCTCTCCCTCCCCTTCTCTGAATGAATCCCTGTTGGTTTTCACCCTCTGCCAATGCCTATGCAGTGGCGTGGGGAGGCCAGCAGACGGTGGCATTGCAAAACTTTAAGCACCACAGAGACTGCCAGACCTGCCCCACACAGAGACACACAGATACACACACAGCAATTGTTAGGACACAACATTGAGCTCAGCTGGTAATTTAAACTAAACATAAAGAAATGCTCAATTTGCCTTGTAAGCTGTTAAAATGTGAGTGACAGAGAACTCCCAAATTCCACTGTTAAAAGAAAATATCAATTTATTTTTTAACTCTGAAAGTGAACATATTACATCAACTATTCACAACTCTGAGACCCATTTCTCTTAACTGCTTATTACCCCACTCCAACTCTACAGCAATTACATAAACGTAATTTCAAAACCATGCAGCAGCTGTTGTTTCATCTGACCTCATACCAAAATCCCTTTATCCCATCTTTCCTCGGAAGACTGGCGCATGTGCGATCGAAGTATCTACATTTCAGCATTCTGCAACCTGGGAACACATCCTTCCATGACACTGTCTCTCAGTCTCCCCATCTCTGTCTATACCCCACACTCTTCCCGTGTGGTGATATTTAAACTGATTCCCCCGCCATCTCTCTCTGGCAGTGATGCTCACACCCACAGTACCCCTTTGTCAGTGCACAATGGAGAGATGGAGCTTTAAATGGGTGGGAGCTGCACATCCCGTCACTTCCAGCATGGGCTGCAAGTTTCCCCACACTGGGCAGGGATCTCACACAGTGTTACTGAGGAATGCACTGGGGTGATGTACACAGTCCTACATGCTGGGAGTGTAACTGCTCCTGATTACAGATCAATGTATTGGGGTGGTGTGCACAGCTCTACATGCTGGGAGGATAACTGCTCCTGGGTTACAGATTAATGCATTGGGGGTGGTGTACATAATCCTACATTCTGGGAGGGTAGCTGCTCCTGGTTCACAGATGAATTCATGGGTGATCACTGCACAGGTCGCTGTGCTGGTCAGACTATCTAGTTGAGGTTTATAGATAATACAATGATGTAGTCTGTGCAGTTCTCCATGCTGGATGGATATTTGTTTCAGGTTTACACATTAGTGTCCTGTTGTGTTCTGCACAGCTCTCAGTGCTGGACAGATATCTAATCCGGGTTTATAGATCAATGCACTGCTGTGGTCAGCACAGCTCCCCGTGCTGGACAGATATCTAGTCTGGGTTTATAGATCAATGCACTGCTGTGGTCTGCACAGCTCCCCGTGCTGGACAAATAGCCGGTGCTGAAGAAGGGCTGTTGCGCCAAACGTCGATTCTCCTGTTCCTAAGATGCTGCCTGACGTGCTGCGTTTTTCCAGCAACGCATTTTCAGCTCTGGACAGATATCTAGTCTGTGATTATAGATCAATGCACTGCTGGGGTCTGCGTTGATTCCCATGCTGAATACTTGATGGAGGAACACAGCAATCCAGGCAGCATCAGGAGGTGTAGAATTTGATGTTTCAGGTGTAGCCCACCTTCAGGACTCTTACAGAACGGTAACACCCGAAATGTCGACTTCTCCACCTCCTGATGCTGTAAGGATTGCTGTGTTCTCACAGCATCCTGCCTGTTTACTTTGGACTCCAGCATCTGCAGCTTTTCTGTCTCTATCACAGCTTCCAAACTGGACAGATGTCTAGCCTGCATTTGATGATAAGTGATGTGACATGATTTGTGCAGTGTTTCACTCTGGAGAGATTGCTGGATTGTATTGTCCAGTGCAATGGATGAATCTGGACACATTGCCGGTTTATAGTGAGCAATACACTGACCTGGTCTGTACAGTGTTCCACGGTGAACAGATATCTCCTCTGGGTTTATGGTGTCTGGGCTGGTTCTGTGAGGTGGATTGAGAATGTGGTAATCTCACCATTTCAGCTGATCTGGCAATGCCTTTAGTTCCCATTCTTGTGATTGGACCCTCCGTCTCTCTCCCCATTAATGTTCCAGTGTGCCCAGGCACAGTACATCATGTTGGTGGGGTGGGCACGGGGGAATAGTGATGGGCAGGTCGAGTACCCCAGAACGTTCTGTCCCCAACATTCTATAACTGCCATTCCCCGGAATGTTCTGTCCCCAGCATTCTATAACTGACATTCCCCGGAACGTTCTGGCCCCGAAATTCTATAACTGACATTCCCCAGAACGTTCTGGCCCCGAAATTCTATAACTGACATTCCCCGGAAAGTTCTGTCCCCGACATTCTATAACTGACATTCCCCAGAACGTTCTGGCCCCGAAATTCTATAACTGACATTCCCCGGAACGTTCTGTCCCCGACATTCTATAACTGACATTCCCCGGAACGTTCTGTCCCTGACATTGTTTGTGAACGGCCGGACGTCAGTGAATTGAACAAACGATAAAGTCCCGAGGGAACAGATCCCGTTCCAGGGATAAGGGGACACTGTTCCGCAGGCCCCTCAGGCAGTTAAAGGGGTGAATACGTTTTCCCTGCGTTTACACTTCTTCGCGACACAGGATCGACCACAATTTAGACCAAAATATAGAAATTCCCAAACTCCGTTTGTCTTCAGGAAACTGGGAGAGAATCCTTCAGGACAGCAACGTTTCCACCCTCTGTATTAGGAACTGGGAAGGAGTGACCTGTGTCTGCTCTCGAGTGATCGAGTGTGTGGGAATGTTCTAGAAACCATTTGTCCTAATGGATGTGTCTCTGTGTGTTTGGGGAGAGAGGGTTTCTTGTGGTTTATGTCACATTTTTGTCAGTAATTCCGACCTTCCCATTTGTTATTCCAGCTCCAATTATTTTGAAGAATCCCTGAATACAGGGACACATTTGAAAATCTCACTGGGTCCCCAATCAAACGGGTCCCTTTGCCTCCAGGCTGATGGATAATGGGTTTGTTTTCCTTCCTCACAGTTAACATAGTGACCATCTATGTCCTGCTTTATAAAGATTGTGGATTGTCTCCATGTGTCAGACGTTACCTGGGGGCCATGGCAGCGGCGGATCTCCTGGTCATTATCCTCGACCTGATCCTGAGACACATTCCCATTGTTTATCGGGAACAGTTATATTTCCTGAGGGCCTCCGTCCCCGTGTGTAATATCCACGCCGTTCTGCTTTCTGCAGCCACTGACTGCTCTGTCTGGTTCACCGTCACTTTCACCTTTGATCGGTTTGTGGCCATTTGTTGCCAGAAGCTGAAAAGTAAATATTGCAGTGAGAAAACGGTGACTGTGGTTCTGGGAGCAGTGACTGTGCTAAGCTGTTTAAATAACATTTTCTGGTATTTTATGCTCAAGGCTCAGTATACGCTGCAGAACCGCCCCTGGTTTTGTCTTGTAACATACGCTGTTCGTTACTCTCGTGTCTGGGTCACAATCGAACTCCTCCACCACAGTCTAACCCCGTGTGTCGCATTTCTCCTGATTCTGCTGCTCAATGTTCTCACCGTCAGACACATTTTAGTGACCAGCAGAGCCCGCAGGAGACTCCGCGCTCACACCAATGGGGACGCGCAGTCTGACACTGAAATGAGAAACCGAAAAAAGTCCATCATTTTACTGTTTGTGATCTCAGCCAATTTCATCCTGTTATGGTCAACGTTCATGCTTTATTCTATATGGACCCGGTTGGATGATATTGGGTATCGGTCTGTGTTTCTCCATCGCTTTGTGCGGGAATTGGGCTTCATGCTGCAGCTCCTCAGTTGCTGCACAAACACCGCGATTTATGCCGTGACCCAGACTAAGTTCAGGCAGCAGCTGAAGAATGTGCTGAAATATCCCTTCACTCGAATACATCCATCAATCAAATTTCCTCATTAATCAATCCATTCACGATTTTCTCATTTCAGTTCAGTGTTTCAGCGATGGAGCAGCCTGTCGTAGTGATAACAGACTGAGGGTAGCGCTGGTTTGTCCATCCTTTTCCACCGGGGTGGGGTGTTTACAGGGACACATTTCAATGTTTCTCACAAGTCAGGGGCCAGTGGAAAAAGGCACCATCCCACTGACTGTATCCATCACTTCCATTTGTAAACAATAAAAATGTTCATTAAAGATTCTGGAGGAGCAGGGTGACTGATGTTGTTGTGTGTCTTTCTGTTGGAGGAGCTGTGCTGGAGAGAGACATACTCAGCCCCACGTCCTGGCCCTCAGGGAATGGGAGGACACCAAGCCCTGAGCTCAGGAGCTGGGTTTAACTCCCTCAGTTCCCCCACTCTAACCTGGACTCCCCATTTCCTTTCTCCACATTTCTCTCCCTCTCTCTCTGCACACTCACTCTTTCTCACCATCTCTTCCTTTCACTTTCCCTCGTTCCCCCTCTCTCACACACCCCCAACCCTGGTTTGTCCACCTGCCTCCACTCTTTCCTCTAACCCCCCCGCTCACTCTCACTCTCACTGTCCTGCCATCGCTGTCTCCCTCCCACAATTCAGTCTCTACCCCATTTTCCCTTCCTCCCAAATCTCACCCCAACCACGCCACATGCAGCCTCACCATCAACCCCAGCCCCAGCCTCTGGGTCAGAGGGAGACGGAAGGACCAGGGAGACAGAGTGTGTCAGAGAGGTAGGGAGGGACAGGAGGGAGAGAGATTCAATCAGAGAGAAACCTAAGACTTACAGCTTTACTATCAACAGGACCCCCTCACACTTATTGGGCGACTATCACACTGACCCTATCACACTTATTGTGTCACTATTAGGCTGATCCCTCAGAGTTCCTGCATCACTATCACCCAGACACCCTCACACTTACTGCGTCAATATCATCCTGCCTCCTCATAATTACACACTCGCACCTACTGCATCACTATCAGATAGAGCCCCTTACACTTACTGCATCATTACCAGCCTCTCCCCCGCACACTTACTGCATCACTATTACGCTGGCACAATTGCACTGACTGTGTCACTTTCACCCTGACCCCCTCACACTTACTGTGTCACTGTCACCCTGATCCCCTCACACTTACTGTGTCACTGTCATTCTGGCCCCCACACAGTTGTGGGTCATTATCACCCTGACCCCTTCACACTTACAGCTTCACTACGAGCTGGAAACACTCACACCTTCTGCATCACTATCAGATAAAGCCCCTTGCACTTACTGCATTACTACCAGCCTCTCCCCTCACACATATTACACCACTATCACCCTGGCACAATCACACTGACTGCGTCACTGTCACCCTGAACACCTCACACTAACTACGTTAATGTCACCCTGACCCCCTCAGACTTACTGTGTCAATACCAGTCTGACACCCCCACACTTACTGCGTCACTGTCCCCTGAGCCCTTCACACTTACTGTGTCACTGTCACCCTGACCCCCTCACACATACTGTGTCACTGTCACCCTGACCCACTCACTCTTACTGCGTCGCTCTCACCCTAACCCACTACACTTCCTGCCTGATACCAGCCTGTCAATACCAGCCTGAGCCCTTAACACTCACTGCATCACTACCACCCTGACCCACTCACACTTAATGCCTCACCGTCATCCTGACCCCCTCACATTCATTGCGTCACTATCATCCTGGCACAATCACCCTTACTGTGTCACTACCAGCCTGACTCCCTCAAACTTACGGTGTCCCTGTCACCCTGACCCCCTCACAGTTACTGTGTCACTGTCACCCTGACCCCCTCACACTTACTGCATCACTGTCACGCTGACCCCCCACACCTCCTGAAAAACAATTACCCTGACCCCCTCACACTTACTGCATCACAGTAACCCTCACCTCCTCACACTTACTGCATCACTCTCACCTTGAACCCTTCACAGCTACTGCGTCACTATCACCCTGACCCCCTCACACTTACTGTGTCACTACCACGCTGACCCCCTCACACTTACTGCGCCACTGTCACCCTGGCCCCTGTCACACTTACTGCGTGACTGTCACACTGACTCCCTCATACATAGAGCTTCACGACATGCTGGACACACTCACACCTACTGCATCACTATCAGATACAGCCCCTTACACTTACTGCATCACTACCAGCCTCTCCCCCTCACACTTACTGCATCACTATCACCCTGGCACAATCACACTGACTGCATCACTGTTACCCTGACGCCCTCACACAAACTACGTCACTGTCACCCTGACCCCCTCACACTTACTGTGTCAATACCAGTCTGGCCCCCTCACACTTACTGTGTCACTGTCACCCTGACCCCCTCACACATACTGTGTCACTGTCACCCTGACCCACTCACTCTTACTGCGTCGCTCTCACCCTAACCCACTACACTTCCTGCCTGATACCAGCCTGTCAATACCAGCCTGAGCCCTTAACACTCACTGCATCACTACCACCCTGACCCACTCACACTTAATGCCTCACCGTCACCCTGACCCCCTCACATTCATTGCGTCACTATCATCCTGGCACAATCACCCTTACTGTGTCACTACCAGCCTGACTCCCTCAAACTTACGGTGTCCCTGTCACCCTGACCCCCTCACAGTTACTGTGTCACTGTCACCCTGACCCCCTCACACTTACTGCATCACTGTCACGCTGACCCCCCACACCTCCTGAAAAACAATTACCCTGACCCCCTCACACTTACTGCATCACAGTAACCCTCACCTCCTCACACTTACTGCATCACTCTCACCTTGAACCCTTCACAGCTACTGCGTCACTATCACCCTGACCCCCTCACACTTACTGTGTCACTACCACGCTGACCCCCTCACACTTACTGCGCCACTGTCACCCTGGCCCCTGTCACACTTACTGCGTGACTGTCACACTGACTCCCTCATACATAGAGCTTCACTACATGCTGGACACACTCACACCTACTGCATCACTATCAGATACAGCCCCTTACACTTACTGCATCACTACCAGCCTCTCCCCCTCACACTTACTGCATCACTATCACCCTGGCACAATCACACTGACTGCATCACTGTTACCCTGACCCCCTCACACAAACTACGTCACTGTCACCCTGACCCCCTCACACTTACTGTGTCAATACCAGTCTGGCCCCCTCACACTTACTGTGTCACTGTCAGCCTGACCACCTCACACTTACTGCGTCACTGTCATTCTGGCCCCTTCACACTTGCTGCGTCATTATCACCCTGACCCCTCACAATTACTACGTCACTGTCTCCATGACCCCTCAGTGAAGTTGTAGGACTTCACTGAGACTTGACAAACAATGTAAGTCATAGACTCGTACAACATGGAAACAGACCCTTTGTTAAACAAGCCCATGCTGAACGTAACTCCAAATTAAACTAGTCCCACCTGCCTGCTCCTGGCCCACATCCCTCCAAACCTTTCATGTTCATATATCTATCCAAATTTCTTTTAAACTTTGTAATTGTACCCACATTTACTACTTCCTCAGGAAGTTCATTCCACATGCAAACAATCCTCTGTGCTAAAAAGGTTGCCCCTCATGTCTTTTTAAAATTTCCTCTCACCTCTAAATCTCCCATCCTAGGGAAAAGAAAACAACTATTAACGTTATCTGTATCCCTCATCATTTTATCAACTTGTATAAGATAGCCTCTCAACGTCCGATGCTCCAATGAACAAAGTCCCAGCCTACCTTTGTAATTCACACTTACTGCATCACTATCACCTGACTCCCTCACAATTACTACGTCACTATCATCCTGACCCCCTCACCATAAGTGTATCACTGCATCACTATCAGATAGAGCCCCTTACACTTACTGCATCACTACCAGCTTCTCCCTCTAACACTTACTGCATCACTATCAACCTGGCACAATCACACTGACTGCGTTACTGTTACCCTGACCCCCTAACACAAACTACATCTATGTCACCCTGACCCCCTCGCACTTAGTGTTTCACTGTCACCCTGACCCCCTCACATTCACTGTGTCACTATCACCCTGAACCCTCACAATTACTATGTCACTGTCACCATGACCCCTCACACTTACTGCTCACTATTACCTTGACACCCTCACACTTACTACATCACTATCACCTGACTCGCTCACAATTACTATGTCACTATCATTCTGACCCCCTCACCATTACTATATCACTGTCACTCTGACCCACTCACACTTATGTGTCACTATCACCCTGACCCCACCACACTTACTGCATGACTATCACACAGACTCTCTCACACTTACTGCGTCGCTGTCACCCTGACACCCTCACACTTACTGCGTCACTATCGCCTGACCCCCTCACAATTACTGCATTACTGTCACCCAGACTCCCTTCACATTGACTGCGTCATAATCACCCTGAACCCTCATAATTACTATGTCACTGTCACCACGACCCTTCACACTTACTGCTCACTATTACCTTGACCCCCTCACACTTACTGCATCACTATCACCTGAATCCCTCACAATTACTACGTCACTATCATCCTGACCCCCTCACCATTACTATATCACTGTCACCCTTCCCACTCACACTTACTGCGTCGCTCACACCCTGACACACTCACACCTCCTGTGTCAATACCAGCCTGACCCCGTCACACTTACTGCATCACTATCACCCTGACCCCCTCACACTTACGAAGTCACTATCACCCCGTGCCCCTCACACTTACTGCATCACTATCACACTTAGCCCCTCACAGTTCCTGCATCACTATCATCCTGACCCCCACACAGTTCCTGCGTCACTATCATCCTGACTGACTCACAATTATTGCATCATTGTCAGCCTGATCCCTCAGAGTTACTGTGTCACTATCATTACTTACCCCTCACACTTACAGCTTCACTACGAGATGGACGCACTCACACTTACTGCATCACTATCAGACTGAGCCCTTTACACCTACTGCATCACTACTAGCCTCATTCCCTCACACTTACTGCATCACTATCACACTGACCTCATCACAATTACTGCATCACTATCACCCTGACCCCCTCACGTTTACTGTGTCACTATCACCCTGGCACAATAACACTTACTGTGTCACTGTCCCCCTGACACCCTCACACTTTCTGCGTCAGTGACACCCTAACATCCTGACACGTACTGTGTCACTGTCACACTGACCCCCTCACACTTACTACGTCACTGTCACCCTGACCCCCTCACACTTACTGCGTCACTATCATCCTGATTCTCTCACACATACTGTGTCAATACCAGCCTGACCCCCTAACACTGACTGCATCACTATCACCCTGTCCCCATCACACTTACTGCGTCACTATCATCCTGATCCTCTCACACATACTGTGTCAATACCAGCCTGACCCCCTCACACTGACTGCATCACTATCACCCTGTCCCCATCACACTTACTGTGTCACTACTAGCCTCTATACCACACTCTTAATGAATCACAGTCACCCTGACCCCCTCACGCTTACTGCGTCACTGTCACATTGACCCCCTCACATTCAGTGCAACGCTATCTCCCTGGCACATTCACACTGACTGCATCACTACCAGCCTGACTTCCTCAAACTCACTGTGTCCCTGTCACCCTTACCCCTCAGACTTACTGTGTCACTGTCACCCTGACGCCCTCACACGTAGTGCATCGCTATCACCCTGACCCCAGTTAATGCGTCACAATCACCCTGAACCCCTGACACTTTCTGTGACACTATCACCCTGACCCTCTCACAGTTCCTGCGTCACTATCATCCTCAACCCCTCACACTTATTGTGTCACTGTCACCCTGACCTCCTCACACTTACTGCATCACTATCACCCTGACCCACTCACAAATACTGCATCATTATCACCCTGATCTCCTCACACTTATTGCTTCACTATCACCCTGACCCACTCACACTTACTGCGTCACTGTCACCCTGACACTTCACATTCACTGCGTCACTAACATCCTGGCACAATCACACTTACTTTGTCACTACCAGCCTGACTCCCTCAAACTTACCGTTTCCCTGGCAGCCTGACCACTCACACTTACTGTGTCGCTGTCACCCTGAGACCCTAACACTTACTGCATCACTGTCACCCTCACACATCCTGCATCACAATTACTCTGACCCCCTCACACTGACTGCATCACTGTCACCCTCACCCCCTCACACTTTCTGCATCACTGTCACCCTGACCCCCCTCGCACTTATTGCATCACTATCACCCTGATCCTATCACACTTACTGCATCACTGTCACCCTGACCCCCTCACATTCACTGCGTCACTATCACCCTGAACCCTCTCAATTACTATGTCACTGTCACCATGACACTTCACACTTACTGCTCACTATCACCCTGACCCCCTCACACTTAGTGCATCACTA
This sequence comes from Chiloscyllium punctatum, assembly GCF_047496795.1. NCBI lineage: Eukaryota > Metazoa > Chordata > Chondrichthyes > Orectolobiformes > Hemiscylliidae > Chiloscyllium > Chiloscyllium punctatum. The sequence goes on from NC_092752.1 coordinate 64,026,514, forward strand.
TCACCCTGACTCCCTCACAATTACTACGTCACTATCATCCGGACCCCCTCACCATTACTATATCACTGTCACCCTGAACCACTCACACTTACTGCGTCGCTCACATCCTGACACACTCACACTTACTGTGTCAATACCAGCCTGAGCTCCTCACACTTACTGCATCACTATCACCCTGGCCCCATCACACTTATGATATCACTATCACCCCGAGCCCCTCACACATACTGCGTCACTACACACTTAGCCCCTCACAGTTCCTGCATCACTATTATCCTGACCCCTACACAGTTCCTGCGTCACTATCACTCTGACCTCCTCACACTTACTTTGTCACTGTCACCCTGACCCTGTCACACTTACCGCGTCGCTATCATCCTGACCCCCTCACATTTCCTGTGACACTATCATCCTGACTGACTCACAATTATTGCATCATTGTCAGCCTGATCCCTCAGAGTTATTGCGTCACTGTCATTACTGACCCCTCACACTTACAGCTTCACTACGAGCTGGACACACTCACACTTACTGCATCACTATCAGACTGAGCCCCTTACACCTACTGCATCACTACTAGCCTCGTTCCCTCACACTTACTGCATCACTATCACACTGACCTCATCACAATTACTGCATCACTATCACCCTGACCCCCTCACGCTTACTGTGTCACTATCACCCTGGCACAATCACACTTACTGTGTCACTGTCCCCATGACCCACTCACACTTTCTGCGTCAGTGTCGCCCTAACATCCCGACAATTACTGCAGCACTGTCACACTGACCCCCTCACGCTTACTGCGTCACTGTCACATTGACCCCCTCACATTCAGTGCAACGCTATCTCCCTGGCACATTCACACTGACTGCATCACTACCAGCCTGACTTCCTCAAACTCACTGTGTCCCTGTCACCCTTACCCCTCAGACTTACTGTGTCACTGTCACCCTGACGCCCTCACACGTAGTGCATCGCTATCACCCTGACCCCAGTTAATGCGTCACAATCACCCTGAACCCCTGACACTTTCTGTGACACTATCACCCTGACCCTCTCACAGTTCCTGCGTCACTATCATCCTCAACCCCTCACACTTATTGTGTCACTGTCACCCTGACCTCCTCACACTTACTGCATCACTATCACCCTGACCCACTCACACTTACTGCATCATTATCACCCTGATCTCCTCACACTTATTGCTTCACTATCACCCTGACCCACTCACACTTACTGCGTCACTGTCACCCTGACCCTTCACATTCACTGCGTCACTAACATCCTGGCACAATCACACTTACTTTGTCACTACCAGCCTGACTCCCTCAAACTTACCGTTTCCCTGGCAGCCTGACCACTCACACTTACTGTGTCGCTGTCACCCTGAGACCCTAACACTTACTGCATCACTGTCACCCTCACACATCCTGCATCACAATTACTCTGACCCCCTCACACTGACTGCATCACTGTCACCCTCACCCCCTCACACTTTCTGCATCACTGTCACCCTGACCCCCCTCGCAATTATTGCATCACTATCACCCTGATCCTATCACACTTACTGCATCACTGTCACCCTGACCCCCTCACATTCACTGCGTCACTATCACCCTGAACCCTCTCAATTACTATGTCACTGTCACCATGACACTTCACACTTACTGCTCACTATCACCCTGACCCCCTCACACTTAGTGCATCACTATCACCCTGACTCCCTCACAATTACTACGTCACTATCATCCGGACCCCCTCACCATTACTATATCACTGTCACCCTGAACCACTCACACTTACTGCGTCGCTCACATCCTGACACACTCACACTTACTGTGTCAATACCAGCCTGAGCTCCTCACACTTACTGCAT